>NC_058524.1:360269322-361618822 GCF_904849725.1 Hordeum vulgare subsp. vulgare | reverse complement strand
TCACCCCTTGTCGTGTTTAACAACATTTAATATTGCCGTGTAAATAAACGGGAGTGGACTAAATAATTGAACATGGAGTTTCGTCAATATGCAACTCCTTGCATATTGAGCTGCACTTAATGTGTAGTGTTTGATTGTGTGAATTGCATGCCATGCCTTGCATATTTGAAACTGATCATGCATCATATGTGTTGTGCATCATATCGTGCTTTTGTTGTGGTGAATATCGTGTGTTGATTCTTGTTTCCGGTTTTCTTCATCTTGATAGAATTCCGCAAGCGTGTCGGAATGTGAGGATTCGTTCGACTACGTCGGTTCGTCTGCTTCACGGAGTCGTTCTTATTCCAAGCGAGATCTCATGCAAGATGACCATTTCCCTAGATACCATTACTATCAATGTCAAGCTAGTTGTCTCGTTTCTTTTGTTATGTCTGGCTGCATACCACCTGTTAAATGTTAGCCTCCCAAAATTGCCATGAAAACCTTGAACCTTTCTACAACCTAGCGTTGCTAGTTGCATGTGTAGTTGGTTCCATGTTATGACATGGGTTCCTTGTTATATCACCATATTAATGAAATTAAATTAATGCACCTATATACTTGGTAAAAGGTGGAAGGCTCGTCCTTTCTAGCCTGGTGTTTTGTTCCACCTTTGTCGCCTTAGTTTCGGCTACCGGTGCTATATTCCATAATCGAGCGCTCCTAACATGATCGGAGTTGTTATGGGGACCCCCTTGATAATTTGTCGTAGTTAAGGCTTGTTTGGCAAGGCCCAACTATGGTACTGCGTTTTCCTAATAACTAATAAATAGCATAGGGACCCGCCGGCACCCGCGGATAATTAATCAACCCCCGGGCCAGTGCTCCTCATGAGTGTTGGTCCAACCTGTCAACTGCCGGTGGCTACTAGGGGAAACTCTATGATTGGCCTACTGGAAGTTTGGACAATCCGTCGTGTCCTGAGAACGAGATACGTGGCTCCTATCAGGATCGTCGACACGTCGGGCGGCCTTGTTTTTACCTTTGATGAAATATCTTATGCATCGGGATTCCGGTGATGGTTTGGGTCTTCTCAGAGTTGAGGTTTTCCACTAAGGAATCCTAGGAGATCACGAGTTTCGTGATCTAGGCTTTATATGCAGCTTGTGGTTATTTGTGATGGACTAGTTGGAGCACCCCTGCAGGGTTAAATCTTTCGGAAAGCCGTGTCCGCGGTTATGTGGCAACGTGGAAACTTCGTTTAACATCCGGTAGGCCAACTAGTGCGTAACGTTGATTGTCTCTTTCTTGAGCTCCTTCTCCAATTGAGGACACGGTAGGGATATGTCTGACGTAAGTAGGTGTTCACGATCATTCATTTGATCATTATTAGCTCATGTCCGATTATGCATAGATCATTCCCCTCTTTATTCTTGTACTCGTAAGTTAGCCACCTTAAATAAATGCTTAGTCGCTTGTTGCAGCCTCACTACTTAACCATACCTCTCCCATGAAGCTTTGCTAGTCTTGATATCTTTGGAAATGAGATTGCTGAGTCCGTTTGGCTCACGGATTACTACAAGACCAAATGCAGGTACAGGTAAAGTGATATTAAGATGTGAGCGCGATGAGTGTTCATTTGGAGTTTCTTCTTCTTATTATTCATCGACCTAGGATGGGTTCCAGGTCGGCAGCCTTAGATAGCAAGGATGGACATCGTTCTTTTATCGTTTGTTTTCGTCCGTAGACGGACCATACTCTTCTTTATGATGATTGTATGTATTGTACAGATGTGACTCTGTTGTAGCTTGTAGTGAGTCATAAGCCAACTCCTTATACTCATCTTTTCAGTAGATGTACTTGTAACGATATCCATTCTTGCGAAACGACGAGATGCATTTCTATCCCTGTCAAGGCCCTCGCGCCAAAATAAGGATAGGACCTCATCTTGGGCATTGCACCTTAGCCCCCCTGACTTAGGCATGGGCAGCCACGGCCCCGAGGCCGGCAACCCATTGCCGGGCTGTAACGTCAAAGATGCGACACTTTCCAAATTTGCGGCCAAGGGCTTAATATGGAAATAGGCACATCTTAGCATTTCAAAAGTACAGAAATCATCACAATACATACATGAAGAGATGAGTATATCGAATCGCTTACACTCGCCACAAGTTAAGTTACAAGTCGCACAACATTTATTGCAAATCATCCATAAGACAAGGTGTGACTACGGACAAGATAAATGACAAAAGCAATGAATATGTCTTGCTAGCCCAGGAGACGACCAAGGTCCTCTAATCATCAAGGTACGTCACGTGCATTTGGCCACTACCTTCATCGAACTCCTCCCGAAGCTGCGTACTGTCAAACGCCTCTAGAACTATGCTACCGAGACCTATGGTGTTGTAGTAATCTATGAGCCACAAGGACTCATCAATCTTGCGACCATGATACCAGAACTAATCAAGTTATTGGGTTTGGAAGGATAAGTGTTGAGATTGCAGCATCACTAAGCATATATGTTGGCTAACTTACGAGAACATAATGTAAAGTGAGTGGTCTACGCATGAATGTTAGAGCTACATCATGATCACTAAGTGATCTTGAATACCTACTTAGGTCAGTCATAACCCCATCATGTCCTCAGTCGGAGAAGGAGCTCGAGACAGAGACAGTCACGGTTACGCACATAGTTCACATATTTTAGTTAAGTTTTAATTTATGTTATCTAGAACCGGATGTTAAACAATGCTTCAAAGTTTCCACATAACCACGGGAACGACCCTTCCAAAAGATGATAATCCTGTAGGGGTGCTCCAACTAGTCCATCACAAACTACCACAAGCTGCATAGGATGCTTCGACCACAAAAAACCTATGATCTCCTCGGATTTGTTAGTGGAAAACCCCAACCTTGAGATAGCCCGGGGTATCCTCGGAATCCCGATGCACAACACATTCAATAAAAGTAAGACAATTCCACCAAGACCGCTCGGCAGGCCAGATCCCAATAGGAGCCGTGCGTATCTCTTCTCGGGGCACTACCAGATGAGTTAGACGTCGGGTTGGCTGAAACTCTGGGTGACCAGGGGTGCCGGACATCGCTCGGACTGGACAAACACTCATGCGGAGCACGGGCTCGGGTTGTTGATTAATTATCCATGGGGTAGTTGTTCCCTATGCATTTCTATTAAGTTGTTTAGCAAATTTAGTACCAATCTTGGACCTTTCCGGAAGAGCCTTACCTCTAAGCAAATTGTCAAGGGGTTCCCATAACAACCCCAAGCGTGTTAGGAGCGTTCAATATGGAACATAACATCGGTAACCGAAACTAGGGCAGCAAAAGCGGAACAAAACACTCAGCAAAAGGCCAAGCCTCCTTCCTTTTGCCAAGTATATAGGTGCATTAAATTCAATAGGAGTAATAAGATGATATTCAAAAGCCCATGTTAACACATGGAACAGCCTGCACCTGCAACTAGCAATGCTATAAAAGGGCTGAACAAGAGCTATCTTAGGCAATCAACATTTTCTAGGTTGTGTAGGGGTTAGAGGCTTTTGACGGCAATGTTTGGAGGCTAATATTCAGATGGTACGCAGTGGTAGATAGAGATGGAAACGATTCACCTAAGTACAACAAAGTTAGAGACGATATCAAGGTCACAATCATCTTGCCTGTTGGTTCTTCTGATTGGTAGAACTCTTCCTCTTCAGGAACATACTCAAAGTTATCCTCGCACTCGTTCTCACATTTCGTTGCTACCCAAAGAAAATACACATCCAATGAACACATCACAAGGTTCAATGCTTCAAACAATATGTTGCATGAATGTGGTTATGAAGGGAGCATGTCAATGCTAACTAGTCATCTTTCGCATGCATTTATTAAGTTGTTAGCATTCTGGACTTAACCTCAAGTTTATTAATGTGTACATGCATTAACATGGCATGAGTGGATGCATCATGAGAAAAGAGTGCAAAAACATATAAGGAAAATTGCAAAACGTGTTATGGATATGTCGGATAGAGAAGGCAACAATGACTAACACTACTGGAATCCAATAATTTGCCATCACCCAGTTCTTTGTCGTCTGCTGGCTGATGGCAAAGAACCTCTTTGCTATCAGCTGACATCAAGCAGACGGTAAAGGGCTGACTGATGGCAAACAAACTATTTGCCACTGGTCAGCCCTTTGCCGTCAACCAGCGGACGTCAAAGAGACCTAGGGCAGACGGCAAAAAGGACAAATGGGTCCCAGCAGGCATTAGGCCTGCCATGTCCGACAGAAGGGGCTCTTTGCTGTCTCGGGGTGCCATGCCGTCCGCCATGGTGCCCTTCGCTGTCCGGGGGCAGACGGCAAAGGGGACGAGCCTATAACGGCCGTCACCCCGTCCCCTCGCTCCACTACCCCCACTCCCCCACTACTTTCTCTCTCTCTCCACCACGTCGCGCCTCGCTCCAGCACCACCGGCGGTCGACCAACCCTCCACCGCCCCCGGTGCCGCCCCTGCGCCGGCCCCTACCCTCACCCGCCCCCTCCCCTCACCCGCACCCGGCGCCACCGCTCCTCTCAGTGGCTGTGGGCGCCGCCCCTGTGCCGCCCCTCCCCTCACCCCGCCCCCGGCGCCACCGCTCCTCTCACTTGATGTGGGCACCGCCCCCTGTGCCGCCCCTCCCCTCACCCGCCCCGGCGGTGCCACCTCGCCTAACCGGCTCCCGGCGCCGCCCCTCCTCTCACCGGCTACGGGCGCCGCCCCCTCCCCTTACCGGATCCAGTCGCCGCCTGATGACCCACAAGTATAGGGATCAATCGTAGTCCTTTCGATAAATAAGAGTGTCGAACCCAATCAGGAGCAGGAGGATCTGACAAGTGGTTTTCAGCAAGGTAAAAGCTGCAGGCACTGAAATTGTCGGTAACAAGTGATTGTGTGGTGAGATGATTCGTAGCAAGCAACAAGTAACAAAAGTAGCAATGGTGCAGCAAAGTGTCCCAATCCCTTTTGTAGCAAGGGACAAGCCTCGACAAAGTCTTATAGGAGGAAAAACGCTCCCGAGGACACACGGGAATTTCTGTCATGCTAGTTTCATCATGTTCATATGATTCGCGTTCGTTACTTTGATAGTTTGATATGTGGGTAGACCAGCGCTTGGGTACTGCCCTTACTTGGACAAGCATCCCACTTAGGATTAACCCCTCTCGCAAGCATCCGCAACTACGAAAGAAGAATTAAGACAAAGTCTAACCATAGCATTGAACTAGTGGATCCAAATGAGCCCCTTACGAAGCAACACATAAACTAGGGTTTTAGCTTCTGTCACTCTAGCAACCCATCATCTACTTACTACTTCCCAATGCTTTCCTCTAGGCCCAAATAATGGTGAAGTGTTATGTAGTCGACGTTCACATAACACCACTAGAGGAAAAACAACATACAACATATCAAATTACCGAACGAATACCAAATTCACATGACTACAATTAGCACGACTTATCCCATGTCCTCAGGAACAAAAGTAACTACTCACAAAGCATTAGCACGACTTATCCCATGTCCTCAGGAACAAAAGTAACTACTCACAAAGCATAATCATATTCATGATCAGAGAGGTAATGAGTATCATCAAGGATCTGAACATAAACTCTTCCACCAAATAATCCAACTAGCATCAACTACAAAGAATAATCAACACTACTATCAACCTTACAAGTACCAATCGGAGTCGCGAGACAAGATTGGTGACAAGTGATGAACTAGGGTTTGGAGATGAGATGGTGTTGATGAAGATGTTGATGGTGACGAGTCCCTCCGATGAGAGGAGTGTTGGTGATGACGATGGCGACGATTTCCCCCTCCGGGAGGGATGTTTCCCCGTCAGGATCGTCCTGCTGTAGCTCTAGATTGGTTATGCTCAAGTTCCACCTTGTGGCGGCGGCGAATCCACGAAAAAGATCCTCCTTGATTTTTTTCCTGGATGAAACCCTTCATATAGCAAAAGAGGGGGGCAAATTGGCCTGCAGGGTGCCCACAAGCCCTCATGGCGCGGTCTGGGGGTGGCCGCTCCGTGCAGGCTTGTGGCCACCTGCACGCCCCCTCTGGCACTTCTTCGGCCCGGTATTTTTGATAAATCGGGAAAAAATCCTCGTTGATTTTTACGGTGTTTGGAGTTGCGCAGAATAGGTATCTCAACTTTGCTCCACTTTTAGGCCAGAATTCCAGTTGCCCTCATTCTCCCTCTTCATGTAAACCTTGAAAAATAAGAGAGAAAAGGCATAAGAATAGTACCGTGAAGTGAAATAACAGCCCAAGAAGCGATAAATATCAACACGAAAACATGATGCAAAATGGACGTATCCACTCCCCCAAGCTTAGACCTCGCTTGTCCTCAAGCGAAAGCCTAGCTCCATAAATATGTCCACATGTTTAGGGAGAGAGGTGTCGACAAAACAAGATACGAAAATGCATGCATCATGATCAAGATCAGAACAACAATACAAACATATAATCTCTCATGCTAATGTGATAGTTCCTTCACAAAGTAAAGCATGGATCAAGAACCTTACCGAGAAGTAACAACCGATAGCCTTTAGTCATTGAAGCAATTGCAATTTATCACGACATCAGAAAGAGTCAAATAAGAGCTTGTAAAGCAAATCCACATACTCAACCATTCTTTCGTTCTCTACAATTGCTACAACTCACGTGGTACTCATGAGATCAAAGTTTCAGCTGGACACAGAGAAAGATAGGGGCTTATAGTTTTGCCTCCCAACTGCTTACCTCAAGGGTAATGTCAACAATAACAATTCATGAATGCCTACCTCCAAGTTGACATATGAATATAGATCTTTCCCAAGCATATGACGTTAGCCAAGATAAAGGCGAAACAAGGAATTGGTGAAGATCACCATGACTCTTTCAAGGGAAAAAAGTAAAGGTACAAGATAGGCCCTTCGCAGAGGGAAGCGGAGGTTGTCATGCGCTTTGGAGGTTTGGATGCGTGTCCTCTTAGTGCGGAGGAATGTAACTTTATATTGCCCCTGTGATAAAGAACTTTATTATGCAGTCTGTCGCTTTTATGTCTTCCTCATCACAGGTTCGTAGAAAGCTTGTTTTCCACACACTAATAAATCATACATATTAGAGAGCAATTTTTATTGCTTGCACCGATGACAACTTACTTGAGGGATCTTATTCAATCCATAGGTAGGTATGGTGGACACTCATGGCAAAACTGGTTTGAAGGTTTATGATGCACAAGTAGTATCTCTACTTGGTGCGAGAGTTTTGGCTAATATGAGGTGGAAGCAATCATCACATGCTAACGGATCTCTAATCATATAACATTGTTAAGAGCCAAGCAAACACAATTCATTATGTTGTCTTCCTTGTCCAACATCTACTTCTAGGCATGTAATAGTTTAGTGAGTGTTCACAATCAGAGATGGTGTCAGAGATGATATATTTATATGTGAACCTCTCCTTTTTTATCACTTCCTATTAATTGCAACAATGACCAAGGTCTACGTTTGCCTACCGTCAACAAGTTTCAATCCTCATTCTTTTTATATGTGAAGCCATCACTTCCCATAAGATCATTACATGATCTTTCATGCTTTTGTTCTATTCTCACTCTTTTGATCATGGAAAGAGGCAAAGCCCTTCAACTAAGACACTCTTTATTATATGGCTCACGAGCTTGAATACATCAGGGGTGACACAAAGCAAAACTAAAAACTAAAACACTAAGACTTTTATTCTAC
Source organism: Hordeum vulgare subsp. vulgare (assembly GCF_904849725.1). Taxonomy (NCBI): domain Eukaryota; kingdom Viridiplantae; phylum Streptophyta; class Magnoliopsida; order Poales; family Poaceae; genus Hordeum; species Hordeum vulgare. The sequence goes on along the minus strand of NC_058524.1, from coordinate 361,611,081 downwards.
TAGAGAAAAGAGAAAACTGAAAAGGAAAACTAAAACAAAGGTAAAGGCAAAATATGTGATGGTGATACGATACCGGGGCAACTCCCCCAAGCTTGGCACAAGCCAAGGGGATTGCCCAGACCAATGATCATTTGTCTTCCTTTCGTGGTGATGGTGGAGGAGTTGTTGAAGAGGTCTTGAGCTTGTTTAGTTTCACTTGAGCATAAAATTCTGCTCCCTCAGATCATCATTTTCCTCTTCAAGCTACAACACCCTTTTGCATAATTCCTGCTTACTCTCCTGCAAGAAACGAGAATTGATAAATAAAGTCTTAGACTACTTCCTTGAGTCAAGGATGCTCGACTTCTTGAACTCCACATGCGTGCGTCCAGGTTGAGGTAGAGGAGCCTCCTCTTCATCGGAACTCGTTTGTTCCTTCCCCTTGGGATCATAATCTTCTTCCTCATCAGAGGTCCAGCCATAAGGATCAAAGTCCCCATAGACCTTGGGGTTAGCAATGTAATCAGCCACATAGCTGTCCCCCTCTGAATCCTGAGAAGACATCTTGACGTAGATCTGCGGCAGAAAACAGGCTCGAAACGAAAAACAGGGGAAATCTGCATGATGCAGGGGTCAGACCAAAGGGGAGTATATATAATGATTTTTTCTAGACCAGAAGGAGTACCCTGCACGAAAATGGAGTCCGGGAGGCGCACGAGGTGGCCACAAGCCCTCACAGCGCAACCAGGGGGTGGGCCCACGCCGTGCAGGCTTGTCGCCTCCTCGTGCACTTTCCGGACTACTTCCAATTTTTGTATTTTTTAGAATATTCCAAAATGGAGAAAATTTCCTACCGGGGAAGTTTTGGACTCTGTTTTCTTACCGAATCACATACCTCTTCGTTTTCGGAGTCTGAAACAGGCTGATAAATGTCCCTAGGTATTCTTCCGGGGTTATGGTATTGATGATATTGCTTTCAACATTAATGGGAGTACCTGAGATATAATGTTTGATTCTCTGCCCATTTACCACTCTCGGACAATTACGTTCCGTGTTGTTGATCTTGATAGCATCAGAATGATATACTTCCTCAACAACATAGGGACCTTCCCATTTAGAGAGAAGCTTGCCTACAAAGAATCTTAAACGAGAGTTATATAGCAAGACGTAATCACCTACATTGAACTCACGCTTTTGTATACTCTTATCATGCCACCTCTTAACCTTCTCTTTGAACAGCTTGGCATTCTCATATGCCTGAGTTCTCCACTCATCAAGCGAGATAATATCAAATAACCTCTTCTCGTCGGCAAGTTTGAAATCAAAGTTGAGTTCTTTGATTGCCCAATAAGCTTTATGCTTTAGCTCAAGAGGTAAGTGACATGTTTTACCGTACACCATTTTGTACGGAGACATGCCCATGGGATTCTTATAGGCAGTTCTATAAGCCCACAGTGCATCATCGAGCTTCTTAGACCAATTCTTTCTAGACCGTTGACAGTCTTTTGCAGAATCAGTTTAATCTCTCTATTACTTAGCTCTACTTGACCACTTGACTGAGGGTGATAGGGAGACGCAATTCTATGGTTGACATCGTACTTAGCAAGCATTTTACGGAAAGCACCATGAATGAAGTGTGAACCACCGTCGGTCATTAAATATCTAGGGACTCCAAATCTAGGGAAGATAACTTCTTTCAGCATCCTGATAGAGGTGTTGTGATCAACACTACTAGTGGGGATAGCTTCTACCCACTTAGTGACGAAATCAACAGCAACTAGGATATGAGTATACCCGTTGGATTTTGGAAAAGGTCCCATATAATCAAAGCCCAGACATCAAATGGTTCAATGAGAAGTGAATAGTTCATAGGCATTTCCTGACGTTTGCTAATATTACCTATTCTTTGACATTCGTCACAAGACAAGACAAACTTACGGGCATCCTTGAAGAGAGTGGGCGAATAGAATCCTGATGGCAATACCATGTGTGCAGTTCTATCTCCCACATGGTGTCCTCCTTAGGCCTCGGAGTAACACTTCTGTAGGATCTGTCCCTATTCATGTTTAGGTACACAACGTCTAGTAACACCATCTACTCCTTCCTTATAAAGGTGGGGATCATCCCAAAAGTAATGTCTCAAGTCAAAGAAGAATTTCTTCTTTTGCTGGTACGTGAAACTAGGTGGTATGTATTTGGCAACGATATAGTTTGAATATTTGGCATACCACGATACACTACGTGAAGCATTGATGACATTCAGTTGCTCCTCGGGAAAGCTATCATCAATAGGTTCTGGGTCAGTCATCAAGAACGTTCTCCAACCTAGACAAGTTATTTTCTACTGGGTTATCATCACCCTTTCTGTCGACAACATGCAAATCAAATTCTTGTAGCAAGAGAACCCATTTGATAAGTCTAGGTTTAGCGTCCTTCTTCTCCATGAGGTACTTAATAGGAGCATGATCAGTGTGAATAGTGACCTTGGAATCAACTATGTAAGACCTGAACTTTTCACATGCAAACACGACTGCTAAAAATTCCTTCTCCGTAGTAGCATAGTTTCTCTGGGCACTGTCTAGAGTTCTACTAGCATAGTGAATCACATTCAACTTCTTATCAACTCTTTTCCCTAGAACAGCACCAACAGCATAATCACTAGTGTCACACATGATCTCAAAAGGTAGGTTCCAATCAGGTGGTTGAACAATAGGTGTAGTTATCAAAGCCCTCTTAAGTATTTCGAAGGCTTCCTCACAATCATCATCAAAGACAAAAGAAATATCCTTTTGCAAGAGATTGGTAAGAGGCCTAGAAATCTTAGAGAAGTCTTTGACGAACCTTCTATAGAAACCAACATGACCAAAGAAACTTCTTATACCTTTGATATCTGTGGGGTATGGCATTTTCTCGATTGCATCAACCTTAGCCTTATCAACTTCAATACCTCTTTCGGAAATTTTATGTCCTAAGACGATGCCTTCATTAACCATAAAGTGGCACTTCTCCCAATTCAAGACAAGATTGGTGTCTTTACATCTGTGTAAGACTCGATCAAGGTTGCTGAGGCAATCATCAAAGGAAGACCTGTAAACAGAAAAGTCATCCATGAAGACCTCGACAATATTTTCACAAAAGACAGAGAATATAGCCATGATACATCTTTGAAAGGTGGCAGTTGCATTAGATAAACCAAAAGGCATACGTCTATAAGCAAAGGTACCGAAAGGACAGGTGAAGGTGGTTTTCTCCTAATCAGATTGTGCAACTGGTATTTGGTAGAAACCAGAATAACCGTCTAGAAAGCAGAAGTGTGTGTGTTTGGACAGCCTTTCTAGCATTTGGTCGATAAAAGGCAAAGGGTAATGATCTTTCCTAGTGGCTTTATTTAATTTCCTAAAATCGATCACCATCCTATAGCCAGTAATAATCCTCTGTCTGATCAATTCATCCTTATCAATAGGGACAACGGTAATGCCTCCCTTCTTAGGGACGCAGTGCACCGGACTCACCCAATCGCTATGAGCAACAGGATAGATGATACCTGCTTCCAGGAGCTTTAGTATTTCTTTTCTCACTACTTCTTTCATCTTAGGATTTAATCTCCTTTGATGATGAGCAACTAGTTCGAAATCAGGATCAGTTTTAATCTTGTGCTGGCATAGAGTAGGACTAATGCCCTTAAGATCATCAAGAGTATATCCAATAGCAGTATGGTGCTTCCTCAGAGTTTTTAGTAACTTCTTTTCTTCCTGCTCTGAGAGGCTAGCACTAATAATAACAGGATATATCTCTTTTTCATCAAGATAATCATACTTAAGAGTATCAGGCAACTGTTTAAGCTCGAACATAGGATCACCCTTTGGTGGGGGTGGATCCCCAAGCAGTTCAGCAGGCAAGTTATTCTTAAGGATAGGATATTGTTCTAAGACAACTCTATCTATCTCATCCATTTCATCCATATGCATATCATTTTCATGCTCAAGCAAGTATTGCTCTAAGGGATCAATAGGAGGCACGACAATAGAGGCTAAGGCAATAGTTTCATCCCTGCTAGGCAACTCCTTTTCGTGAGGTTGTCTACCAAACTTAGAGAAATTGAACTCGTGTGACACACCTTCAAAGCCAATGGTGATAGTTTGCTTCTCACAATCAATATGAGCATTGACAGTATTGAGAAAAGGTCTGCCAAATATGATGGGACAAAAGCTATCTTGTGCGGTAGCAAGAACGAGGAAATCAGCAGGATACTTCATTTTACCACACAAGACTTCAACATCCCTAACAATTCCCACAAGGTAGATGGTATCTCTATTGGCAAGCTGAATAGTGACATCTATAGGTTCTATCTCAACAGGTGCAATCACATTTTTGATTTCATCGTATAGGGATTGAGGTATTGCACTAACACTAGCACCCTCGTCACATAAACCATGATAACAATGATCTCCTATCTTAACAGAAACCACAGGCATGCCAACAACATGCCTATGTTTGTCTCTAACGAGAGGTTTAGAAATTCTAGCACCATCTTCACAGAAGTGAATATTATGTCCTCAACTTCTTCAGACAGAAGATCTTTGATAATAGCAATGCTAGGTTCAACTCTAATTTTCTCAGGGGGTGTAGGTGTTCTAATATAGTCTCTACGTATCACAGTTGAAGCTTTAGAATGATCCTTTATCCTAACAGGGAAAGGTGGTTTCTCAATGTAAGCACTGGGAACCACAGGATCATTATAGGCAATGACTTTCTCTTCCACTGGAATGGGTTTAACTACACTGACTTCTAAAGGAGGATGATATTTAAACCACTTCTCTTTGGGGAGATCAATATGAGCACCAAAGGATTCGCACAATGAAGCTACTATCTCAGAGTCAAGTCCATACTTAGCGCTAAAGTCACTAAAGGTATTTGTCTCAACAAAGGATTTAACGCAATCGAATGTGAAATTCATACCTGACTCCTTACCTTCTTCAAGAACCCAATCTTTAGAGTTGCGTTTAATTCTCTCCAATAAATTCCATTTGAAGTCAATATCTCTCTTCGTAAAAGAACCGGTACAAGAAGTGTCAAGCATGGTGTGATCATCATGAGAAAGCCGAGCATAGAAGTTCTGAATGATAATTTATCTTGAGAGCTCATGATTGGGGCATGAATATAGCATTGATTTAAGCCTCCCTAAAAGCTTGAGCGATGCTTTCTATGTCACGAGGAAAAAATTATAAATAGAATTCCGACCATGATGTACTAAATGCATAGGATAAAACTTTTGATGAAATTCCTATTTCAACCGATTGTAGTCCCATGATCCAGTATCATCACATAGCCCATACCATGTCAATGCCTTATCCTTCAAAGATAAAGTAAATACCTTCTTCTTGACCACAAACTCGGGCACACCTGCACGCTTAAATAAACCACAAACTTCATCTACATATATTAGATGCAAGTCTGGATGTGATATTCCGTCTCCTGTAAAAGGATTAGCCAGCAGTTTCTCAAGCATACCCGAAGGAAATTCAAAGCAAATATTTTTAGTAGGTGCAGCAGGTTGAGCAGAAACTCTTCGTGCTTCCGTTCGAGGTGAAGATACCCCGAACAAGCCCCTGAAAGTATTAGTATCCATAGTGACAAGTGACAATAAATTTCAGCACACTATATAAATGTTTCCTTACCAAGTTCCACTTACCAAAGGCGCTTCACTCCACGGCAACGGCACCAGAAAAGAGTCTTTATGACCCACAAGTATAGGGGATCAATCGTAGTCCTTTCGATAAGTAAGAGTGTCGAACCCAACGAGGAGCAGAAGGATCCGACAAGTGGTTTTCAGCAAGGTAAAATCTGCACGCACTGAAATTCTCGGTAACAAGTGATTGTGTGGTGAGATGATTCGTAGCAAGCAACAAGTAAAAAAAGTAGAAATGGTGCAGAAAAGTGGCCCAATCCCTTTTGTAACAAGGGACAAGTCTGGACAGAGTCTTATAGGAGGAAAAACGCTCCCGAGGACACACGGGAATTTCAGTCATGCTAGTTTCATCATGTTCATATGATTCGCGTTCGTTACTTTGATAGTTTGATATGTGGGTCGACCAGAGCTTGGGTACTGCCCATACTTGGACAAGCATCCCACTTATGATTAACCCCTCTCGCAAGAATCCACAACTACAAAAGAATAATTAAGAGAAAGTCTAACCATAGCATTAAACTAGTGGATCCAAATCAACCCCTTACGAAGCAACGCATAAACTAGGGTTTAGGCTTTTGTCATTCTAGCAACCCATCATCTACTTACTACTTCACAATGCCTTCCTCTAGGCCCAAATAATGGTGAAGTGTTATGTAGTCGACGTTAACATAACACCACTAGAGTAAAAACAACATACAACATATCAAATTACCGAACGAATACCAAATCCACATGACTACTATTAGCATGACTTATCCCATGTCCTCAGGAACAAAAGTAACTACTCACAATGCATAATCATATTCATGATCAGAGAGGTAATGAGTAGCATTAAGGATCTGAACATAAACTCTTCCACCAAATAATCCAACTAGCATCAACTACAAAGAGTAATCAACACTACTAGCAACCTTACAAGTACCAATCGGAGTCGCGAGACGAAGATTGGTTACAAGTGATGAACTTGGTTTTGGAGATGAGATGGTGCTGATGAAGATGTTGATGGTGATGAGTCCCCTCCGATGAGAGGAATGTTGGTAATGACGATGGAGATGATTTCACCCTCCGGGAGGGAAGTTTCCCCGGCAGGATCGTCCTGCCAGAGCTCTAGATTGGTTCTCCTCAAGTTCCGCCTCATGGCGGCGGCGAATCCACGAAAAAGCTCCTCCTTGATTTTTCCTGGATGAAACCCTTCATATAGCAAAAGAGGGGGGCACGTGGGCCTGCAGGGTGCCCACAAGCCCTCATGGCGTGGCCTGGGGGGATGGCCGCACCGTGCAGGCTTGTGGCCACCTGCACGCCCCCCCTTTGGCACTTCTTTGACCCAGTATTTTTGATAAATCAGGAAAAAAATCCTCGTTGATTTTTACTGCGTTTGGAGTTGCGCAGAATAGGTATCTCAACTTTGCTCCACTTTCAGGCCAGAATTCCAGTTGCTGGCATTCTCCCTCTTCATGTAAACCTTGCAAAATAAGAGAGAAAAGGCATAAGAATAGTACCGTGAAGTGAAATAACAGCCCAAGAAGCGATTAATATCAACATGAAAACATGATGCAAATTGGAGATATCACCGCCCCGTCACCTCACCCGCTGCCTGCGGAGGCCCCTCCCCTCACGACTCCCGTCGACGCCCCATCCCCTCACCGGTTTCCGACGACGCCCCTCCCCTCACCGGCCGTCCCCAACTCCGGTGAGTGCCTCTGGTACCCCTATTTTCTGTTTTTTTTAAATTAGATAGTTATTTTTTCTGTTAAATTAGATAGTTAGTTTTTTCTGTTAAATTAGATTGTTAGTTTATTAGGTAGAATAAAGTAGATAAAAAAATAGATAGAAAAGAAAAAAATTAGAAGAAAATAATAAAAGAAAAAACACTAGAAGAAAGAAGAAGAAGAAGAAGAAGAAGAAGAAGAAAGAGGAGAGGAGGAGAAAGAGAAAAGAAAGAAGAAAAAGAAGAAGAGGAGGAGGAGGAGGAGGAAAAAGAAGAAGAAGAAGAATAAGAACAAGATGATCAAGAAGAAGAAGAAGAAGAAGAAGAAGAAGAAGACGAAGAAGAAGAAGAAGAAGAAGAAGCAGAATAAATAGAAGAGGAAAAAGAAGAAGAAATAGAAGAAGAAAAAGAAGAGAGAGGAAGAAGAAAGAAGAGGAGGAGGAGAAAAAAGAAGAAGAATAATAATAAGAAGAAGATGATCAAGAAGAAGAAGAAATAGAAGAAAAATAAGAAGAAAGAAGAAGAAGAAGAAGAAATAGAAGAAGAAAAAGAAGAGAGAGGAGAAAACGAAAGAAGAGGAAAAAGGAACCCCGACACCCCGACACTGACCCTCGACCCCCGACCCCTGAAGCCCGATGCCACTGACCCTCGACCTTCGCCCCCCGACGCCATTGACCATCAACCCCCGACCCTCGACCCCCGAGGCCACTGACCCCCGACACCTGATGCCCGACGCCACTGACACTCGACCCCCGACCCCCGACACATATTCGGCCTCTTGTTGACCGAAAAGAGCCCAACCCCCGACGCCAGTGACCCTTGACCCCCGACGACACTGACCCCTTACCACCGACGCAACTAACCCCCGCCCCCGACGCCACCGACACCCGACACCACCGACCCTCGACGCACTAAGCCCCGACCCCCGACACCTCTTCTGCCTACTTTTGAACGAGAAGGTTCTTTTCGGCCTTCTAGAGGCCGACGGGGTCATAGTTCTGTAAATTATGAGTTAGGCCACATATTTTCCGATTATGTTAATTATAAAAAATCATATTTGTGTTGATCGGGTGAATTTTGATGTGCAATTGTTCGATGACCTCCACGTGCATTGGGCGAGCTCCGCCCCTGCATTTGTTTGTGAGCACAAATGACTTCTCCTCCTACCCCTTAATTTGCTCTGTTCCGGTCTTCGTGTCCATGAAAATTGATAGCTATAGGTTTCTTCAATCACGATTACGCATGACCAGTATGTGTCTCCCGTTCGAAAGGGCGACATCTATAAATATGCATGTCTTTGCATATTTATAACCGCCATCCTTTTGAATTGTCCAACATTATGCATGGATAGCCTGAGTATGTGTAGATTGGGTTCATTTTCCTGTATGCTGTCCTCCAGATCCGATGCAGAATTTCGTCAGTGCCTCCCTGTTGTTCTTCGGGTACACATCATCTTTGCTTATTGCCGAGACGTGTATCAGGAGAACAGCGGGGAGGTGCTACAGAAATTCTGCGTCGCATCTAGAGCAGGGCATGGGAAAACGAACCCAATCTACACATACTCGGGTGGGATTAGGACCTATCTTTACCTATTAGCGTGTAGGTTGCATGGACGTAAGAAAACTGACAAACTTGATTAGCGGATGAATATAGATGATGAATTATATATTTATTTCTTGTGCGTCCATAGGAAGCTAGGCAACATGAGTGATCTTGCTTGGATGTACACTGGTCACCCTAGTCAGAAAGACATGACCAATGAATGGTTAACAAAAACCAGGGGGTTTGTGAGAGCTGCATTTGCAAATGGTCAGCAAAAAGCATGGTGGCCCTGTCCCATTGTGAAAACTGGAAAAAGCAGACAGAGTTTGAAATGGGTAAACACCTGCAGAAGTGGGGTTTTATGCCTAATTATACGGTGTGGATTTTTCATGGTGAGTCTGACCAACGTGCCAGAGCTGAGGTGATTCATCATTGCACCGACGAGCATGGTACCGGGATCGAAGACATGGTGCAAGACTTTGATGATGCTCAGGATTCGGACGATGAGATGGAGGAATCTGCAAAGGCCTTCTATGAAATGTTGGAATCTTCAAAACGTCCTCTCCACGAGCATACTGAGCTTTGTCAGCTAGATGCAATCGCGCAAGTAATGGCTCTGAAGGCTCAATTCAACCTAGGCAGAGAATGCTACGACGCGATGATGATATTTGGACGCTTTCTACCCAAAGGCCATGCACTGCCTGCAAACCTGTACCAGTCAGAGAAAATCCTACGTGTACTTAAGATGCCCTATGAGAAGATACATGCCTGTGAGAATGGATGTGCCTTATTTAGGCTCGAGTATGCGGCCTTGAACTATTGCCCCATTTGCAATTCTTCCTGGTATATTATGATAGACAACAGTATGTGTGAGAAGAATCAGACCAAAATCCCCATTAGTGTTCTTCGGTATCTGCCAATCGTACCAAGACTTCAACGTCTTTTCATGGTCGAAGAGACGCCCAGACAAATGACATGGCACAAATTGGGCAAAAGAACCGAACTAGATGCGGATGGGAACAAGATGCTGGTACACACTTCAGTTGATTTTGCGTGGAGGCACTTCGATGCATTACATAAGGATAAATTGGAAGATCCAAGGCATCCTAGAGTTGCCATCAACACGGATGGGTTCAATGTGTATGGTATGACGGCAGCACAATACAGCTGTTAGCCTGTATTTGTCATTCCACTCAATTTCCCACCCGGAGAGATTATGAAAAAGAAAGAACATTTTCCTGACGTTGATAATTCCAGGGCCCAACTATCCGGGGAAGAATATGAATGTGTACATGCAGACGCTTAAGGATGAGTTCCAAGAAGCCTAGGATAATGGGATCAAGACCTACGACGCCGCTACCAAAACAAATTTCAAAATGCATGTGTGGTACATGCACTCGACGCATGATTATCCGGCGTTTGCGCTATTCGCTGGCTGGTGTGTGCCTGGAAGGTTCCCCTGCACCACATGCAAGGCAACTCTTCAGTTCCGTTGGTTGCAGGATGGTCGCAAGTTTTCTTGCTCCGACATGCATAGACAATTCGTGGAGCCTGACCATAAGTTTACAGGCGAACAGACCCTTGATCAGTTAAACGCTCTCGAGCCTGATCCTTTGCGGCCAGGATACTTCAAAGGGTATAATACAGAACACGCCTGGACTCACATGTCATGCTTATGGGATATGCCTTACTTCCGTGACCTCCTTTGCCCACACAACATCGACGTGATGCACACTGAAAAGAATATTGCGGAGGCCATTTTTGGTACATTGTTCGGCATAGACGGGAAGTCAAAAGATAATCCTAAGGCTAGAATCGACATGGAGGCTCTATGTGATAGACCGTTACAAAACTTGCGACAACGGAAAGGAAAGCAAAGCATAGTGAAGCCAAAGGCATAGTTCAATCTTGAAGGGCCAGCTATGTGGGAAATGCTATTGCGGGTGAAAATGCGGTTGATGTTCTCCGATGGGTGTGCTGCGAATCTAAAGAGGGGAGCGAGTCTAGAGAAATTGAAAATATTTGATCTCAAGAGTCATGATTGGCACATATGGATTGAGCGGGTAATGCCGGTGATGTTGCGTGGCTTTATCCCTGAGGATGAATGGCTAGTACTGGCAGAGCTGAGCTATTTATTCCGTTCTCTTTGTGCGAAAGAACTATCGCCTGGCGTTCTAGATGAAATGGAAGAGTTGGCGGCGGAGTGGATCTGCAAATTAGAAAAGATCTTTCCGCCAGGCTTCTTTAATCTAATGCAACATTTGATTTTGCATCTCCCGACCGAGGCAAGATTGGGGGGGGGTGTTCAAAATCGATGGTGCTACTCAACTAAGAGGATGCAAAAGAAGCTTCGAGCTAAGTTTTAAAATGAACGTAGAATTGAAGCATCGATGGCCGAGGCATTCATTACTGAGGAGGCGGCAAACTTCGTGAGAGCACACTACGAAGCCAAAAATCATCATTTGCATAACCCGAAGCCTCGGTACAATGATGGCGATCCAAAAAAGGTCGATCCAACCTCAGCCTATTCAAAGAGAAGCTCGCACCATCCGGTGCTTCGAAAGGGAAATCATTGGATGTCGAAGAATGGCGGACCATTTCATTGTATGTCTTCACCAACCTAACAGAAGTGCGGCCGTACATCGAGTAAGTTCTCGTTAAATTATTGTTCCACAACTTCTAATTCCTTTCATCTACTCTTATTCCCGGATATTTGATATAGTCGATACGTCGCCGACTTCTCGGATGGAGAGGTCATTGAAAAGGATTCCGTCAAAGAGTATGAGCATCTCGCAAAGCATGGAGGCGACTATCCCGGTTTCATCTCTTGGTTCAAACAAAGGGTAATTAATTACCATTAATGGGCCATTTGATTTCTAGGTCTAATTTGCGGCTAATGCATCCATTCTTTCGTATTAAACTTGTAGGCTGATGCAGAGTCTATGGACGCCGAGTTGAGACAATTCGCTAATGGTTTTGACTATAAGATTCGTTCATTTGACAAATACAACATCAACAGGTATCACTTTCGTACCTTTGGCAAGGAGCTATCTATGCCCGACCTAAACACTACAAATTGTTCTGTCTCTCCTATCGGCGAAGGAGGCACCGAGTATTATGGAAGAGTTAAAGCAATTTATGAACTTCTATTCTATGGTGAAAACCCACCGACCGTCGTAGTCTTCAAATGTTATTAGTTTGAGCCGAGGGAGACTAGAAGGACTCATGAACATATAGGACTAGTCGAAATCAACCAAAACACCCACTTAGATGTTCCCGATGTCTATATTACGGCTCAACAGGCAACACAAGTTTTCTATCTACCGTGGGCCTACCAAACTAATCCAAATCTCAAAGGTTGGGATGTCGTTTATGAAGTGTGACCACATTTTAGACCACCTACCCTCAATGAAGAGGATTACGAACCTCACATTAACCCAGACACATATGAAGGAGAATTCTTCCAAGAAACACGTATGTCCAAGAAACGTTTCAAGAACCGCACTACTTCACCCCAGAACATTGAAGTAGACCGTGACAGCGAATCCGTCTTAACCCCTGAGCCCGAACAGGAAGAGCCGGAAGAAGAAGAGGTTACTGCTGCGGATGACCTTCCGCTTCTTGACCGATTACATAATGGTGGCCTTCCTCATGTTCTTCCTGATAGTGATGATGATGATGCATTTATTGATGATAGTGATGATCTTGATGCATTTATTGACCCCGAAGCATATACAGACGAGCACGATTGTTACTAGTTCATGTCAAGTATTCAACTATTACTATATATAAATTTGGAATTCATGTTAGGTATTCAATTTTTTTAGTCATGTTGGTATTTATGATGATGATACGCTTAAATTATATAAACTTTATTACTCATGTTGGTATTTATGTTGTACTAATTTCATTTACTCTTTGTCATGACAGGTGTTGAAAGATGGTGGGAAAGGGTCAAAAGCACTCCGCGGCTCCTCCTTCGTCGGTGGGTGGTGGGATGGGTACTTCCATTCCTGCCTCGCCTCTTCGGAGAGCGTTGCTCTCTACTCTGCATGGAGTGGTCGCTTCTTCGACTCTCGCAGCCCCCGTGAGAGGAGGTCGACCCCCCGCGAAGCCGAGAGGTACCAAAGGTATTACTCATGTTGGTATTTATGTTGTACTCATGTTGGTATTTATGTTGTAGTCATGTTGGTATGTATATACATTTTATTACTCATGTTGGTATTTATGTTGTACTAAAGGTACACGTGGCTGCGAGAGAGGTAGGGCGGTGGCTGCCATGCCTTCCTCGCCGCCACCCCAAGCTGATTCACCTGAGCACAAGACTTCTAGGGTGGATTCGTCTGAGCTGGAGGCTACACGGTCTCTGATTCACGAGCCTCGGGTCGATGAGCCATCAACCCACGAGACTCGAGTACCAGAGGCTTCGTTCCAGGCGACTCCGGTGCAAAGCAGGGATGAGGGTACGTCCCTAGAGACCCGGTGGGATAACTGGGCTGATCTGGGTCAGCCTGAGCCAAGTGGCCATGTTGATAGCGACGAGGAGCTGGGTGAGGGGGCTACCGTCTACGAGCGTGGTAGTTCGGGGCTCCTGATCGTGCCGGCGGCCCGCGAGCAGAGGTGGTCGATTAAGCCAAATGTGGACAAGTAAGTTAATTTACTCTTATTTAACCTTTTGCCTTCATGTTTTGTCAAATATCTAATGTTTTGGCTTTAATTTATCATACTGCAGGGGTTGGATTTTTGCCAAGGGTGTCCGCAAGCCCAACAGCGTCCTCGGTGTGCTTTGTCGTCAAAACTTCCCGGGGTTTGTTACGTTGCCAGGTCGGGAGTGAGAGGTAGGAATGACCTGGGAGCCCTACTTGGGTGCCCCGGCCCCGCTGGAGGTGGAGATCGACGAAATTTTGTGCCACATGAGGGCCGACATAGTGATCCGACAGTTCTGGTTAATTTCTCCATTACACAATTATAAATCAACCATAGCTAGTAATTGTACTAATCGGTGCTGTCTCGTTTGCACACCTACTATAGGTGTGAGGAGGGATACGAGGAGGACGCGACAAAGGTTATCGAATCCGAATGTCGCCGCCTACTTCAAAACTTTCGGCACGAGGCTCGGGTGCAGGCTGTTCGAGACTACTATGCCTCGCAGCTTATTAGGAAGGACAAGGCGAAGTGCCGCGATTCTAAGATGGAGAAGGAGCATTACATGAAGGTAATTACATATTATTAAGGCTTTGTAGTTAGTTTCCTTGATTTGGTTCTTACGTGCTCAAATTTCTCTTTATTAACTTAGGTGCCTCCGAAATGGTGTGTGGATAAGATGGATTGTCGGGAGGCCTTGGTGGATCAGTGGTGCTCCGAAACGTGGGAGGCCAGCCACAACAATGCCAAGGAGAGGCGTGGCAAAATGGTTGGTGTGCCACACCATCAAGGGAGCGTCTACCTAATCCAATTTGGCGAGAACTGGGTATGTGGTTTGCTTCATGTCTCATGCAATTCATTCTTAATGCTATCTTGAGCCCTTTACTAATACAATTTTCCTCTCTCTCTTTTAGGCGCGTCACAATAAGACGGAGGTGCCACAGATGTACGACCTGTATGCGATGGCCCATACTGCCTCGTACAAGAAGGTCAAGGCATTCTCTGAGTTTGACATCGAGCATCCATAAAACTTCACCAACATCTCCTCCCACCACAAGCTCGTGAAGTACAGAGATCTCGAGAAGGCGAGGAAAGGGGATGACTTTAACTCGAGCGAGGGGCCTATTGATCCAGAGTTGGTGATGATAGCTGGCAACGGGAGGCCCCATGGGTCGATCGCCATTGGAGACGGCCTTATACGTTGTCCTAGCACTCTCCCGTAGATAAAGGCACGCCAAACGAGCTCCTGTCCTGAGATAACACCTCGTCCACGGCCAGTCGAGCTTGCCATCGAGGTTAGTTTAATGGACTCAACTATCTTTCCGCATTATGTTGTGCGTTGGAACCAATATGATTACAATGCTAACAATGAGTTGTGTTGCAGGCTGGTATTCTGAAAGAGAGAGAGGCAATGCAGGCGGTTTTGGCGGAGAAGGATCAGGAGATGAAGGAGCTGGAGGAGAGGACGACTGCATTGGTGGAGGCGGAGAGGGCACGGAATGATGCGTTTAAAAGGGCCATATACAAGCTCTTCGTGGTAAGTTTCTTCTTCATATTATTTCAAATCTTGCATTTTAATGTCCGTTTCATTAATAACTAAAAAGTTTGACTTGTCGAAACCAAATGTACAGTCTATGTGCGAGAAGACCGGGCAAGTCCCTCCGGCGATGCCAGTCATTAACATGGAGACGGTGAGTTTCATTTCAATGCAGTGATCTTAATAGTGTCATCATGCTAACGACACATTGCAAACGATGTTTGGTGCAGAATATCTCCCGAAACCCATCGCACAACCCTTGGACAATGGAGCCTTCTCCAGGGTAGCCTTCTCCAAGTGAAACAAGCCACAGTCACTGTGCTTCACCGCTCAGATGACGATAATGGTATGTTATTTCTAATATTTTGCTTAACAATCACATAATGGTCCAATATGGTTTATTAAGCATACTTAGCTCCAAAATGACATATTTAACCCAAGTTAGCTCCATAATGGTCTCCTTCTCCTTCTGCTCCTCCTCCTCCTCCACCTCCTAAATGAAATAATTAGCCAATTTACCTCGAAAATGCCTTAATAATCATAGTTGTCTCCAAAATGACATATTTTACCCAAGTTAGTTCTATAATGGCCTATACTTAGCTTGGCTTCCACCTAAATGACATAATTAGCTTAGTTAGCTCGAAAATGGCCTATTCAATAAAAAATGACCTATACTTACCTGATTATCCTCCAAAATGACATAATTAGCTCCAAAAAGGCATATTCAGCTAATTTAGCTCGAAGAAGAGGACAAGAGGAGAAGGTAGAGGAAAAAGGAAAAGAAGGAAGAAGAAGAAGAAGAGAAGAAGAAGGAGAAGGAGAAAGAGGAAGAAGAAGGAGGATAAAAGCTCATTCTCCTTCTTCTCCTCCTTCTTCTCCTGCTTCTTGTCCTTCTTCTTTTCTTCTTCTTCTCCTCTTCCTTCCCCTTCTCCTTCTCCTCCTCCTCCTCCTCCTCCTTCTTATTCTTCTTTTACTTCTCCTTCTTCTTCTCTTCTTCCTTCTTCTCTTTCTTCTTCTACGTAGCTTAGACTCATCCAACAAAGACATACTTAGCTAACTATCCTACAAAATGACATAATTAGCTTAGTTAGGTGAAAACATCATAAGAACCTTGGTTATCTCATTAAAATGACTAATTTATCTCTAAAATGAAATAATAAGCTCAAAATGGCATAAGAACCTTGGTTAGCTCATGAATATTATATACTTAGCTTGGCTTCCACCTAAATGACTTAATTAGCCAATTTAGCTCGAAAATGCTTTAATAATCATAGTTGGCTCCAAAATGTCATATTTTACCCACCTAAATGGCTCCAAAAGCAGACGGCAAATAACCTCTTCACCGAATATTTTTTTGCCGTCTAGTTTGTCGTCAACTGACCGACGGCAAAGCCTTTGTCGTCCGGGGTTCCCCCCTTTGTCATCAGCCATGGTAGATGGCAAAGTCTCATATTCCTGTAGTGTAAGCAGCATTTAGAGGAAGCTATGGGCATTTTCTTGGCAATCCAAGTATGCCACTGGATTAGGAACGAAATTCCAGGTCAAAGAGACCTAAGGAACATGAAAAACAAAGGAGCACAACTCACACAACAGCACAAAACAATTTAGCAACCAATTGATCCACAAACAACAAAATACCACTTTGTTCAAATGAAAACTAGTAGCTACAGCCAGTCAACAAGTTCATCCAAGACATGAATATGGACCTATCAAAGTGCACAATAATACCTAACTAACAACAACACAGATAGGTTCATGATACAATAGTAATCAAGCTCTCAACATGGCAAGAAATATCACAGTTTAGGACTTAGTGAAAATATCACTTTGCACTAGCAGTTTTTAACCTGGTGGCATGTTCACGGCAATAAAACTCTATTCCTTAGAAAGTTGCATGCCATGAAATTTAATAGGGTGATAGAGGACAAAAACTACTACAATTCATTCTCACTAAGCACGAGGTAAAACTGCACATAATACATGGTAGCATCCCCTAAACATGGCATGAAAATAGCACGAGTTTTCCACACTTCGTCAAATTTCATCAACAGAATTTACAACAGTTTATAACATCATAACATATTTGACAGGATGAAACTCTAACATGCAAAGCCTATTTCTCAAGGTGATGGCCCCATTTGACAGAGGGCAACAAACATTACAATTCATGGCACTCGACTAACCACTTAGAAAATATCGCAAGAAAATAACAGATTCTAACACTTAGAAATATTTGAGCATGTGAAATCAGCAACATTTTCGTAGCATGTTTACACCAAGAAACCCATTAAACCACAATCTTAACAAAGCTCAACCACATTCATGATGACAAGTTCATCAATTAGTGCTACGATTAATTCATGCAAAAACACAAAATGACATCTTAACACAAACTAATATTTTTATAAACATTATCAAATGACAAATCAATGTCACAAATGAGTACACTATCTCTTTCTGCCCCAATTTCATATACCACAAGCATAGGTTACCGTAGGGAAATCAACCACAAAACAATTTGGAAAATACCATCTACAAGTCATAAGTCATATCTTGCAAGAAATGGCAGTTGCCAAATCTGGTCATGTCCAGATTTGGACTTTGCCCAATAGGTAAGGAATCTAAATAAATTTAAACAGAAAAAAAGCATCACAGAAAAATATATACAGAAGGGGGACCCACTGGAATAGAAACCAGGGCCCCTATGGGAATGACATATGGGCCCAAGGCCCACTGTGAGTGGCCTCTCACAACAGGGAAACAAAAGGGGATTTAATCGCCATGCAGGGGGGGGGGGATTGTAAGTGCATCTAGTGCCCCTTATTGATTTTTGTTGTTGGAAGACTTATAGGTTAAGAGACTGATATGTTTGTGAGTGTACACATGATCTTTAAGTTGCTGAGGAGTTTGAGTTATTCGATGAAAATCGACCCTTAAAAATGTATGTCTTCGGGTGAAGACTTTGGTCATTCCTTGACGACTTTGATCGCAAAGAAATTGCGAAGAAATTGGTATTCCTCATGAAGATATTCAAGATGAGGAATTCGGTGTGTCCTGAAAAAATTATTTGAAGACTTTGAAGCTTGTAGATTAATTATTTCTGTTTCATTTTCTTTACACTTGAGTCATAGGAACACTATACTGTTAAAGGGGGTGGAGGTAAAACTATGGAACGAATTTCCTCATGATGCTCAACCCCAGCCTACATCTACCAAAGCCTAAAAGTGAGGAATATGAGAGACATGAGGACTTTGACAGTTGAAAGTTTCGACCGTTGCTGTGCCTCGGGCCACCTGTCACAGATCTTATCCACCCAACGATCATATTATTAATGGGCATTTATGTCAAATGATGACGGGATGCTCCTAGGCTATATATAGCCAACCCTAATAACCACTAGTTGCTTGGCTGCTCCGAGAGAAACTAACACTAGTCATTTAGAGCAACCTTAATTCCTCAGAGTCTTCAAGCGAAAATCATCAAGTGAGGAAATACCCCAAACACCCAAAACCAAACCAAAACCCATTATTCCTGTGTGGAGCCGACGCTTGTTACCTTTGAGTATTGTGCATCCTCCAGACGTCTAGGCATCACGGTGTAGAGCATCCAGCAGCCAATTGTGGATCATTGGGTGACCGAGTTTGTGAGTGTTTGGAAGTCTGCCCTAAAGACTTACCACGAGTGTTGGGCGAGGACTATGTGTCCTTAGCTCAAGGATAATACGGTCCCCTGTGTCCTTTGGTTTCAATGCCAAGCCGCTCCAAACCAGGCGTACAACTGTCACAACAGTTGGAACTGGGTCATCAACAACTGTCTTCATCAAGATACAGGTTCTATTTCTTCATCTCTCTCAATTATTCAATTGTATGTTGAAGACTTTCTTCAATTTGACTGAAGACTTTCTCTAAATTTCTTCAACCTCAAATTCTTCACATGAGTTAATCTTCACCTGCTTACCCAGTACTTGTGACTTGTGCAAACCGAACCTCTGAAATCACGTTGAGTACTTTGCTGTAGACGTTTTTGCACATCTGATCATGTACTATTCCCGTTGCACTTAGTTCATGACTGAGGACTTTCCTCAATAGGAATTTCCTCAGTGATAAAATTTTAAAAATCGCCTATTCACCCCCCCTTTAGTCAACATAACACACTTTCAATTGCTATCAGAGCAACGTACTCCCTTGTTGTGTGTGATTTTGGTTTAATCGCCTCGAGTTTTAGTTATGTCGACCGCAGGTATGATCAAGGTTACTGCAGGATGTCCTACCTTCAAAGGAAAGGACTTCCCCTACTAGAAGACCAAGATGCAACTTGACTCGCAAGCGGAGAATATTGTGGAAAATGATATTCCCTCCATCACTGCTACTATCTCTGTGGCTGATGTGAAGAAGTTCAAGCAACTTGACTCGCAAGCGGAGAATATCATCTATGGCCACCTGAGCAAAGGTCAGTATGGCAGAGTTAGTGATTCGGGCACATCGAAGCTTATCTGGGATAGGCTCTCCAAAGTCAATGAGGGAGTCTAAATACAACGCCATCTACACTGATGAATATGCTGATGACTACGCTCCAACCTATTGCTTCATCGCAAAAGGTTCAAAGGTACCAAACCACAGTTCTCCTCTGATTCTAGTGACTGTGAACCTGATGATTATCAAAAACCCAGTTACTATAAACTTGCCAACATTGCTACTATGCAACAAAGTGTCATTGAAAAGCTTCAGAAACTGCTACACAAAAGCGATGATATCTTGAACGATGAAATGAATTGTACTCAAGTCCTCACTAAAGATGTTAAAAGTCTTCATTCTAGATTTGATAGTCTTCAAGATCATTATGGCACACTCTTGGATGATCATGAGAAACTTTCCAATGAATTTCTTCAAAGGAAGCTTGATCTTGAGAAGTTAAGAATGTCTCATGATGATCTTCGAATGGAAAATGACTCATTGCTCGCTCAACAGATCAGTACCGCTCAGGTTGAATTCGTTCCACCATGTCCGAAATGCATCGAGCGTGAAACTGCTAATTCTTCACCAGAATCATCAAATGCTTCTATCGCTACAAATTCTTCAACTGTTCCTGTGGTATCAAATTGTTCACTTGAGGAAACAACAAATGCTACTGATGAAAATGCTGGATTGAAGGAATTGTATGTGACAGGCATATACAAAAGTCTCAAGGGGCATCAAACCCTTCGTGATGTGCTCAAAAGGTAGATTCTGAACCGGAGCCGAGGAAAGAAGACATTGCCATCAAGAGGAAATTGAATGTGTCAGTGTTCTGGGAATGAGGATATCCAGACCTGCCTGCCGCGGCCCAGGGCTGGCCCACTTCATCGACCAAAAACAAACAAGCCCGGCACCACTCAAGGCAAAACCCTCGCGAGGAGGAACAGCGTCAAGAGTCAAGGATATTCCGAGGCAAGACTCAGCCTCAGGAGTCAAGGATGATGCGGAGCAAGGACAGGCGAGCAGCAGATAGCAGGACGGAGAAGTTTCCCCTTTTAGTGCAAAGGGAGCAAGGACGAGCTGGGGTTCCCAAGGTATCTTCCAAAGGCTTCCTTTCTGGTGCAACAAGGCCATCGCCGCCCGTCAGCAGGACATACCTCATCCTTGGACCCGTCCCTGCAGCGTTGGCAGCCACTTTGCACGCGAAGACTACTTTTGGATAGGGGAAGCATGTCCCCTGTCCACCTTCAAAATTGGCCATTGTGGGATCATTTCCCGCCGAAACGATAAAGGAAGAGGACCGGGGCCACCACAATATATATAGAGAGTAGGTTACTTAATAGGCACCCCGATTCATTCATTCACCCACCGGGACCACACAAAGGCCACCCAGCCTCCGGAGGCCCTCCAACACTGTACTAGTTCATCTACAAACCTCCAGAAGAGGCAATCCACCAAAGGAGGAGTAGGGTATTACGCTGCTCAGCGGCCCGAACCTGGGTAAACTGCGGTTTTCTGTGTCTTCCTCACCATCGAGTGAGTTCTCTGCCATCCCTAGCGAGTAGCGAGTTAGGTGAGACGAGCTCGTGAGAGATATTCGTACACGCCCCTGAGTTCGAATCTTTAGGGTTTTGCGGAGCCCGAAATCTGACATTCTGCGCGCCAAGTAGGGGGCGTGTCAAGGTCTTCTCCGACATTCATCTTCCCTAAGCCTCGCTGCTCCGATGACTGGCGCCCAACAAGCTTCTTCGAGCCTCATTGAGCTGGCTTCCAACCGTCATACCACAGCGGCCGAAAGCACGTGTACCGGCGTTGTGGTACTGGGCGGCTCGTTCCAGATCGTCAACATCACCTCCACCGTCGCAAAGACCCGCGCCACACAGGCGCACGACGGCTGGGCGACGTCCCTGGCATCAACTTGGGGGACCTCGGCGTGCACGACACATTGCATATGGCGAGCGAGATGCTCCGCTATCGACCGAAGCAAGGGGGCTTCGACGCCTGGGCGGACCACATCACGGAGCTGATCGCCATCGCCCAGAAGGCCATCTGACCCCACTCTTCTTCAAGGCCGCATGCGCCGGGATCCAGGGGCTTGCACCTCCTGCCGGTCCCCGGTCGTGCAAGCGACGGGGCCCTCCCTGCGCTGGGCAGGGCCGAGAGAGACGCGTCGCATGTTTCCCTCCTCGTCCTCCAAATTCTGATGGCCAGTCTCGAGGTGCAGCATGCCGGCAACCACCAGAGGCGTGAAGAAAACGGCCAAATGTTTGATGCATACATCAGCGCGCATCACCATAGTCAAGTCGCCCCCTGACAACCGGGGGCGGCCAGGCGGGAGCGCTCCCTCAGGCGTAGCCAGCGGGCGGCGGAAGCATCGGCACGGGCGAACTAAGGCGATGGAGACACGCCAGTGTCCCAAGGTGGGAGTCTGCACCGGGCAATGCCGGGACCATACAACGGCGGCAGCAGGAGCAAGCGACTTCGTGTGGAGGACCATCGCAAGAAGATCTCCGAGCAACGCGACTGGGGGGAACTCCCCCCGCCGCAGAGAGGGACCGCCACCGTCGCACTCCCGAATGCCCTTGGAGGAGGATCGAACACCAACGTGGAGCCTTGCGTACCGTGTTATGTAACACCATCTGACCCCCCCATCGAGGAAGAGCCTCAAGCATCCACCCCAGGCGCCAGTCCTCCTTAGGAGTAATAACGCTTTGGGCGCCCCTTGATCCGGACTCTAGGGCTCCCACTGGAGGAGCACTTGGCCCAAGAGGTAGTGCCAGGGAGGCGCCCCCAAACCGCGGGGCATGACGCCACCCGTCGCCCCCGTAGAGAAACTGCGAAGAACCGGGTCCCGGGCCTCATGAGGGCGAGTCAGAGAAAGCAACTTGACACAAGTGGCATGGGTCACCTGCGGCAAGGGCCGAGGGCCGGGCCTCACGAGGCGCCCCTCCGACACGAAGAAGCTATGCAAGGTAATTTTTTGGGTTCACTCCTCTAGGGGGTGTCTGGTGGCCGCATGAACTTCAAGTGTTCAGGGCACACCTCCGCCCATCATATCGTTTACGCATGCTTCCATAACGTCTGATGCATCCATTCGGCGATTTGACATCTTACCTTGCTTGCATCTTTGGGTGATCTACGCCCCCCCCCCCCCACTCGGGGGCTCCGGCCGGAGCACATTGATACGTCTCAAACGTATCTATAATTTTTGATGGTTTCATGCTGTTATCTTGTCATCTTTGGATGTTTTATGTACCTTTTATATCTTTTTTGGGACTAACTTATTAATTCAGTGCCAAATGCCAGTTCCTGTTTTTCAGTGTTTTTGACTCTTTTCAGATCTGATTTTCAAACGGAGTCCAAACAGAATAAAAACCCCGAAATGATTTTTTCCCGATCGGAAGAAGATCTCGGGGCCTCTGGGCCAAGCCAGGTGGGCTCCAGGGAGCCCACAAGCTCCCACTCCGCCACCAGGGGGGACGCGGCGGTGTCAAGGCTTGTGGCCTCCCTTGCCGCCCATTGACCTAGGTCCTTGGCCTATATATTCCCAAATATTCAGCAAAAAATCAGGGGAGCCTCGAAAATACTTTTCCGTCGCCGCAAGCTTCCGTTTCAGCGAGATCTCATCGGGAGACCCTTCCCTGCGCCCTGCTAGAGGGGACTTTGGACTTGGAGGGCTTCTTAATCATCATCATCGCCCCTCCAATGACTCCTGAGTAGTTCACTTCAGACCTATGGGTCTGTAGTTAGCAGCTAGATGGCTTCTTCTCTCTCTTGGATCTTCAATACAAAGTTCTCCATGATCTATCCGATGTAATCTTGTTTGGCGGTGTGTTTGTCGAGATCCGATGAATTGTGGACTTGTGATCAGATTATCTATGATATATATTTGAGCCTTTCCTGATTTCTTATATGCATGATTTTATATGCTTGTAAGTCTCTCCGAGTCTTGGGTTTTGTTTGGCCAACTAGATCTATGATTCTTGCAATGGGAGAAGTGCTTGGTTTTGGGTTCTACCATGTGGTGACCTTTCCCAGTGACAGTAGGGGTAGCAAGGCACACATTAAGTAGTTGTCATCAAGTGTAAAAAGATGGGGTTTTCATCATTCATTTGAGATTATTCCTCTACATCATGTCATCTTGCTTAAGGCGTTACTCTGTTCTTTTGGACTTAATACACTAGATGTATGCTGGATAGCGGTCGACGTGTGGAGTAATAGTAGTAGATGCAGAAAGTATCGGTCTACTTGTTTTGGACGTGATGCCTATAGATATAATCATTGCCACAGATATTGTCACGACTTTGCGCGGTTCTATCAATTGCTTGACAGTAATTTGTTCACCCACCGTCTACTTGCTTTCATGAGAGAAGCCACTAGTAAACACTACGGCCCCCGGGTCTATTCACATCCATCGTTTACACCTCCGCTTTTACTTTGCTTTGTTACTTTGTTGCTTTTAGTTCTCACTTGGCAAAAAATCTATAAGGGATTGACAACCCCTTCATAGCGTTGGGAGCAAGCTTTTGTGTTTGTGCAGGATCTTCAGATACTCCTCCACTGGATTGATACCTTGGTTCTCAAACTGAGGGAAATACTTACCACCGCTACGCTACATCACCCTTTCCGCTTCGAGGGAACACCAACGCAAGGCTCCAAGGCCACGGGGGAAATCCTTTGCATACTTTCCTAGGAAGTCCCTTAAGGCGTAGCCGCATCAGAAAGATCAAGTCAAGTATTCTCCCGTCAATGTGCCTATTTATAGCGCCATTGGAAGGTCTTTTGTTGCAGTAGCAGAAGTATTTCGGGCGCCGTTGCCGGGGAGGAGAGATCAAGATCTATGCAAGTAGGTCTCACAAACTCATCTCCTGCATTTACTTTTGTTTGCAGTTGCCTCTCGTTTTCCTCTCCCCCACTTCACATTTGCCGTTTTCATTTGCCTTTCTCCTTTGCCGTTTTCATTTTCCTTTCTCCTTTGCCTTTTTCGTTTGCCTTTCCTTTGCTCGAGTGCCATGTGCCTTCAATATGCTTGCATCTTCGCTTGCTGAAAATATATTGATATGGATCCTCATCCACTAGTTAATCTCTTTAAGAGACACACCTATGTGGAACAAATTGCTAGTGAATTGAGTGCACTTGACTATCTTTATGGAGTTTTGCTTGAGATGCGTGAATCTGAAAATCGTGATGAAGAAACTTATGAAGTGATTCACGAGGACTCCTTGGATGAAAAGTATGATTGCAATGGTTTCACTATAAATTCTATTAGTGACAATCATGCTGAAATTATGCAAAACCCTAAGCTTGGGGATGCTAGTTTTGCTATGACCACTACTTATTGCAATAATCATGATTGGGGTGATGATCTTGAAAATTTGTTTAAACCTCAAGATGAATATGATATTTGCAATATTATTGAAAGTGGGTTTGGAGAAGTCATGACTTTAGATGATGATAATCCCACTATTTTTGAAGAGCGTCAACTTTGCATGCATGAGGATCATGAAAAGAATATCCTTTGTTATAGTTACATTGTTGAATTCGAATATGATCCCACATGTAATAGCTATGAGACACGAAAATATTGTGGTAGAAACTTTCATGTTACCAAATTACCTCACGTTATGTTGAGACTGCTATTGTCTATTTCTTCTTCCTTGCATATGGTAACTATTGGTTGTATTGTCAATTTGTTTTCCTGTAAAATTCCTATGCATAGGAAGTATGTTAGACTTAGATGTGATTTTCACATGCTTTATGATGCTCTCGTTGTGCTTCAATTCTTGTCTTTTGTGAGAGCATCATTGAATGCCTAGCTAAGGGCGTTAAACAAAAGCGCTTGTTGGGATGCATCCCAACGAATCTATCATTTTTCTTTCTGTTTTGTGTTTTCCACACTTTCACAATTCTGTTATGATTGTGTTTTTTGTGTTTCTTTTTGCGTTAGTGCCAAGCAAAACCGTTATGATTAGTCTTGGGGATGATCGTTTGGTCATGCTGGAAAAGATAGAAACTTTCTGCTAATGAAAAGAATTTTCTTTTTTTTTCTGTAAGAGCTTTTGAGTTGATTCTTTTTTCTTATGATTTCTACGTAAATTCTTCAGACTGTCTTAAATGTTCAGAATTTTTTAAGTACCAGAGGTATATGAAATATACAGATTGCTACAGACTGGTCTGTTGTTAACATATTCTGTTTTTTTGTTGTGTTGGTTGCTTATTTTGATGAAACTATGGATAGTATCGGGGGTATTAGCCATGGTAGATTGAAAATAATGTAACCCAACATCAGCACAATTAGAATTTAAGTTTGCTACAGTACCTAAGGAAGTGGTGGTTTGCTTTCTTGTACTAATGTTATCACGAGTTTCTGTTTAAGTTTCGTGTTGTGAAGTTTTCAAGTTTTGGGTGAAGTTCTTATGGACAAAGAGATAAAGAGTGGCAAGAGCTCAATCTTGGGGATGCCCAAGGCACCCCAAGAGATTGAAGGATGCCGTAAAAGCCTAAGCTTGGGGATGCCCCGGGAAGGCATCCCCTCTCTCGTCTTCAATCCATCGGTAACGTTACTTGGGGCTATATTTTCATTCACCACATGTTATGTATTTTTGCTTGGAGCGTCTTGTATCGTAGGAGTCTTTTTTTTGTGACACAATCATCCTTGCTGAACACCTAGAGAGAGAGACATGCGCACACCATGATTTTGTCGAGCTTCACTTATATCTTTTGGTAGACAATTCAGCTCACATGTGCTTCACTTGTATCTTTTGAGCTAGATACTTTTGCTCTATGTGCTTCACTTATATCGTTTAGAGCGCAGCAGTGCGTGGCTTGGTAGTTGATCTATGCTTTGAAAGTAGTCTCAAAAGGGGTAGTTATCCAAAGGGATACGAAAACTTCCACCTTCATTTGCATTGAATAGTTAGAGAAGTTTGATTCATCTCAATTAGTTTTGAGTTGTGGTTATGGTAATATTGAAGTCATGCTAGTATGGTGTTGTGGATCTAGAAATACTTGTGTTGAAGTCAGTGATTCCCATAGCATGCACGTATGGTGAACCTCCATGTCATGAAATCTGAGCATGATTAGTATATTGATTGTCATCCTTTGCGTGGTGGTCGGGATCGCGCGATGGTTTATACCTACCAACCCTTCCCCTAGGAGTACGCGTTGAATGCTTTGTTTCGATTACTAATAAAAAAAATTCAACAAGTATATGAGTTCTTCATGACTAATGTTGAGTCCATGGTTTAGATGCACTTTTACCTTCCACCATCACTATCTTCTTAGTGTCGTGCAACTTTCGTTGGTGCAGAAAACCCACCATTAGCATCCCTCAAAACAGCCACCATACCTACCTACTATGGCTTTTTCAAAGTCATTCCGAGATATATTGCCATGCAACTACCACCATGACATGTGCCACCACGTCTACATTGCCATTGCATGATCGTAAGATAGCTAGCATGATGTTTCCATTAATGCCTATGCCATGCTAGATCATTGTCACGGTACACTACCGAAGGCATTCCATATAGAGTCATAGTTGCTCTAAGTTTTGAGTTGAAAGTGTGATGATCATCATTAATGGAGCATTGTCCCATGTGAGGAAATAAAAGAGGCCAAAGAAGCCCACCAAAAAAGAGGCCAAAGAGCACACCAAATAAAAAAATGAGAGAAAAAGAGAGAAGGGACAATGCTACCACTTTTTCCACACTTGTGCATATTAAGCACCATGATCTTCATGATTGAGAGTCTCCTGTTTTGTCACCACCATATAGCTAGTGGGAAATTTTCATTATATAACTTGGCTTGTATATTCCAATGATAGGCTTCCTCAAAATTGCCTTAGGTCTTTGTGAGCAAGCAAGTTGGATGCACACTCACTAGTTTTCTTTAAGAGCTTTCACATACTCGTAGCTCTAGTGCATCATTAGTATGGAAATCCCTACTCATTCACATTGATATCTATTGATGAGCATCTCCATAGCTCATTGATATGCCTAGTTAATGTGACTATCTTCTCCTTTTTGTCTTGCAACCTCCACCACACTCCACGCCATCTATAGTGCTATAACCATGGCTCACGCTCATGTATTGCGTGAGAGTTGAAAAGGTTTGAGAATGTAAAGGTGTGAAACAATTACTTGGCCAATACCGGGGTTGTGCATGATTTAAATTCGTTGTGCAATGATGACAGAGCATAGCCAGACTATATGCTTTTGTAGGGATAACTTTCTTTTGGCCTTGTTATTTTGAAAGTTCATGATTACCTTGCTAGTTTACTTGAATTATTATTTTTTCCACGTCAATAGCAAACTCCTGTTTTGAATCTAATGGATCTGAACATTCATGTCACATAAGAGGAATTACAAAGGACACCTATGCTAGGTAGCATGAAAGCATCAAAAGTTCATTATTTATCACTTCCCTACTCGAGGACGAGCAGGAGTTAAGCTTGGGGATGCTTGATACGTCTCAAACGTACCTATAATTTTAGATGGTTTCATGTTGTTATCTTGTCATCTTTGGATGTTTTATGTACCTTTTATATCTTTTTTGGGACTAACTTATTAATTCAGTGCCAAGTGCCACTTCCTGTTTTTTCTGTGTTTTTGACTCTTTTCAGATCTGATTTTGGAACGGAGTCCAAACGGAATAAAAATCCCGAAATGATTTTTTCCCGAACGGAAGAAGATCAGGGGGCCTGTGGGCCAAGCCAGGTGGGCTCCAGGGATCCCACAAGCTCCCACTCCACCACCAGGGGGAAGCGGCGGTGTCAGGGGTTGTGGCCTCCCTGGCTGCCCCCTGACCTAGATCCTTGGCATATATATTCCCAAATATTCAGCAAAAAATCAGGGGAGCCTCGAAAATACTTTTCCGCCGCCGCAAGCTTCTGTTTCCGCGAGATCTCATCTGGAGACCCTTCCCGGTGCCCTGCCGGAGGGGACTTTGGAGTTGGAGGGCTTCTTCATCATCATCATCGCCCGTCCAATGACTCGTGAGTAGTTCACTTCAGACCTACGGGTCCGTAATTAGTAGCTAGATGGCTTCTTCTCTCTCTCTTGGATCTTCAATACAAAGTTCTCCATGAACTTCATGGATATCTATCCGATGTAATCTTCTTTGGCAGTGTGTTTGTCGAGATCCGATGAATTGTGGATTTGTGATCAGATTATTTATGATATATATTTGAGTCTTTGCTGATTTCTTATATGCATGATTTGATATCCTTGTAAGTATCTCTGAGTCTTGGGTTTTGTTTGGCCAACTAGATCTATGATTCTTGCAATGGGGGAAGTGCTTGGTTTTGGGTTCTACCATGTGGTGACCTTTCCCAGTGCAGAAGGGGCAGCAAGGCACACATTAAGTAGTTCCCATCAAGGGTAAAAAGATGAGGTTTTCATCATTGGTTTGAGATTATCCCTCTACATCATGTCATCTTGCTTAAGGCATTACTCTGTTCTTTTGGACTTAATACACTAGATGCATGCTGGATAGCGGTCGACGTGTGGAGTAATAGTAGTAGATGTAGAAAGTATCGGTCTACTTCTTTTGGACGTGATGCCTATAGATATAATCATTGCCATACATATCGTCACGACTTTGCACGGTTCTACCAATTGCTAAACATTAATTTTTTCACCCACCGTCTACTTGCTTTCATGAGAGAAGCCACTAGTAAACACTACGGTCCCCGGGTCTATTCACATCCATCGTTTACACCTCCGCTTTTACTTTGCTTTGTTACTTTGTTGCTTTCAGTTCTCACTTGGCAAACAATCCATATGGGATTGACAACCCCTTCATAGCGTTGGGAGCAAGATTTTGTGTTTGTGTAGGATCTTGAGATATTCCTCCACTGGATTGATACCTTGGTTCTCAAACTGAGGGAAATACTTACCACCGCTATGCTACATCACCCTTTCCGCTTCGAGGGAACACCAACGCAAGGCTCCAAGGCCACGGGGGAAATCCTTTGCATACTTGCCTAAGAAGTCCCTTAAGGCGTAGCCGCAGCAGAAAGATCAACTCAAGTATTCTCCCGTCAACGTGCCTATTTCTGGCGCCATTGGAAGGTCTTTTGTGGCAGTAGCACGCATCGCCCCGTCGCGGGACCCGGGGAGGCCCCGTGGCTCCCCATGGCCACAATCAACAGGATGAAATGGGGGCCGCTTGAGCATCAAAAGGGGGCTCCTGAGCATCGAGCCTCAGGGGCCTTACCGGTCATAAGGCCACCTGCCACCCTTGATGTCGTCCACACAAATTCAGTCGTTATCAGGGTGGCAGGGCTTGACCCCATATGTGTGTTCGCCTATTCAGTCACAAGCAACATCAGTTGGGAAATGTGCGGGACCGGGTCTTGGCGACGCAGAGCCGCTCAAACGTCAAAGGAGGCTCCTGAGCGTCGAGCCTCAGGAGCCTTATCGGTCATAAGGCCACCTGCAACCCTTAATGTCATCCACGGACATTCGGTCGTTATCAGGGGTGGCATGGCTTGACCCCGTAGCTGCGTCTGTCATTCGGCCGTATGCAACGGTGGTCGGGAAATGCGCGGGACTGGGACCTGTCGACGTAGAGGAGTAGAAAACCATCAACCAGTCCTAGGAGAAGGAGAAAACCTCCCCCAAGGAGGAAACATCGCGAGACCGGAGCGCCCTCGCGTTCGCCCTACAGTCCCTTCGGGTCCTGCATCAACCCGTGTCACCTCTACATCGTCCTTCAATACTTACGGAACCTACTTCATCCCGTGACACTCTCATGTAATAACGAGATGCGGCTGTAGACACCCGGGGCCCACCGAGGATGCGGGGGGGTCCCTCCCACGCCTAGTGGCAGCCCTACGCTCCGCGCTGGGGAAAAGACAGAGGCAATCAACTTGGTCCCAAAGCCTCAAAAGGAATCAGGCAGCTATGCCACGGGTGTAGGTACACTCACGAGGCCAAAGCATGCCCGTGACCTCCCAGATACACCCCCCTGTTGACGCTCTCATGTAATAACGAGTTGCGGCTGTATACGCCCGGGGCTCCCCAAGGACGCGGAGGGGTCCCTCCCACGCCTAGTGGAAGCCCTATGCTCCGTGCTGGGGGGATGGCGGCGGAGATTAGCCTAGGTTCCTAAAGCAGCGTTTGCTTGCTTCTTCCTGGAGCTTGAATTATCCTTTGTTGGACTTAAATTTGTCGATTTCAAAAATTGACGTTTCAAAAACAAGAAGAGTGGAGATTTCTCTTGCGCTTTCTCGTTTCGCCGACTTTGAAGCCTCCTTTTCTGGATGACATTTTCCGAGGAGTTGAACGCTCCACACCGCCCCTATAGGCGCCAAGGAGGATGAAAGAAAGGACTTGCCATCTAGGGGAAAACATTTTCAGCGGTCTACCCCTGCTCGGGGGCCCGGATCGCAGCACAATACCACCACAAAGAGTCTCGGGAGGCCTCAGGGCGCCCTGGGGCGATTGTCGGTGTTCTAGGAAAGGGGTACCCAGACCTGCCTACCTGCAGCCCAGGGCTGGCCCACTTCGTCAACACAAGATCGATAAGGAACAGCACCACCCTGAACAAGGCCCTCGTGAGGGGCCAGGCCTCACGAGGAGGAGGAGCGTCAAGACCCGCAGGGGGGCCTCCTCAGGACCCCTCTAGAGCAGCGGATATTCCAAGGTAAGGCTGGGTCTTAGGAGTCAAGGGTGACGCCAGGAAAGGGTCGGTGATCAGAGGGTGGCAGGAGAGGACAACTTCTCTTTTGGTGCAAAGACGGAGGGAGCGAATTAGGACTCCAAAGGCATCTTTTAAATGTTTCCCTTCCGGTGCAACAAGACCCTGGTCACCCGCTGGCAGGACAGACGTCATACCTGCGCTCACCTATGCGGTGCTGGTAGCGGCTTTGTAGGCGAGGACCACTTTTGACAGGGAAGGCATGTTCCCTTGTCTCCCCCCAAAACTTGCCGTTGTGGGATCCCTTCCCGTCTACGATAAGGGAAGAGGACTGTGGCCTCCACTATAAATAGAAAGGGGAGGATACTTGAGAAAGGGATCGGATGATCAAAACCCTAGAGAAAAACACCAAGCCACTTGGCCTCCGGAGGCATGAAAGCACTGTGCTATCTCGTTCATCAACCTCCGTCACAGGCAATCCACCAAAGCAGGAGTAGGGTTTTACGCTTCACAGCGGCCCGAACCTGGGTAAACTGCTGTGTTCTGAGTTCTCCTCACCTTCGAGTGAGCTTTTCGTTGTTACCATCGAGTAAAGGCTAGGCGAGGTGAAGGAGGGAGGGACCTACACACACGGCCCAGTATTCGAATTCTTAGGGTTTTGCGGAGCCCGAAATCTGACATTTGGCGTGCCACGTAGGGGGCGTGTGAAGGCTTTCTTCCAGCTTCCTCCATCCCAGACCGCTACATCGATGGCCGGCAACCAACCGGCTCCCCCAAGCCTCGTCGAGCTAATCTCCGACCACCACATCGCAGTGGCTGGAGGCTCGCATACCAGCGTCACGGGATCAGGCGGCTCGTACCAGGCCGTAAACAACGTCTCCTCTATGGCGGCCACCCGTGCCACCCAAGCGCATGGGGGCTGGGCGGCGGCCCAGGCACCCGCAGTGCGCGGCATTGACTTGGGGGACCTCAGCGCACACGATGCATTGTGGATGGCAAGAGAGATGCTCCGCCAATGACCAACACCTGGGGTCTTCGATGCTTGAGCGGACCACATCATGGAGCTAATTTCTATCGCCCAGAAGACCATCCAACCTGGTACACCTTCAAGGCCACAGGCACCATGCGCCAGGGGGCTCGCACCGCGTGCCCGTCCTCGAACCTGCAAGCATCTGGGCCCTGCCCGTTTCGTGAGGGGCCGAGAGAGACGCGCTCTCGACTACCCTCCACCTCCTCCAGAGCGGAGCGACTGGCCCTCAAGCGCACCACACCAACAACCACCACGTACGTGAAGCCAATGGCGGCATGACCGACGCGCACGCTCGCACGCATCACCAAGACCGGGTCGTCCCTCGACAGCCAGGGCCGGCCCGACAGGAGTGCTCCATCCGGCGTAGCCAGCAGAGGGCGGAGGCGATGGCGCGGATGAATGCGACAAAAGAGACACGACAAGATATCAAGGAGGAAGTCAGCATAGGACGGCGCCGGGACCAGCCGACGGCGACAGCAGGAACAAGCGACTTCGCGCAGAGGCTTACCGCAGGAAGATCTTCGAGCAGCATGGCCGGGGGGATCCCCCTCCCCCGCAAAGAGGGACAACCGCCATTACACTGATGGCTGGATGCAGGGGACAGGCAAGCGCCTACGAGGAGCAGTATATGCCAGAGTATGCGGCGCAACCTGACCCTCCGGACGAGGAAGAGTTTTAGGCGTCCCCCGGGGAACCTACCCTCCTCAGGAGGAAGGAGCGTTCGGGGGCTCCTTCCTGAGCCAGGCCCAAGGGGCCCGGGCTGGAGGGCGCCCTCGAACCGCGGGGCATTGCACCAGCTACCTCTCCCCGGGGAGGGACTATGCAAGGCCAAACTAACGGGCCTTAGGAGGATGAGTCGAATGCTGCGACGAGACGCTAGCGACATGGTTCACCCGCGAGGGCCAAGGCGCAGTCGTGGGCGTTGGGGGCTAGGCCTCTCGCGGCGTTCCTAAAGCGCAAGGGGGCTTCAACTATTCGGTGAGGTAATTTTTTCGATTTACTGCCTTAAGGAGTGTATGCTTACCGCAGGGGACTCCAACTACCTAGGGCATACTCCTACAAGTCGCTCTTTTTACAATTTCCGTTACAGCCACTTGGCACCCTGACACGCTGCCTTGATTGCGTCCTTCGGTGACCCACCGTCTCCGCATGGGACCACCTGCCGCAACGCATCGCCTCAACGAGGGGATAAGGGAGCCCCGCTACTCCCTAGGACAATGATCAGCAAGAACAAAATCAGACTCGCTTGAACGTCCAAGGGGGCTCCATGGCATGGCGCTCCAGGAGCCTTACCGGTCATAAGGCCACCTGTCGCCCTTGATATCGTCCTTGGTGATCCGGCTGTTATCCGGGGAGGCAGGGCCCGACCCCGTGGCCAAGATCGTCTATTCGGTCACAGGCAGCGGCGGTCGAGAAATGTGAGGGACCGGGTCTTGGCAATAGAGAGCCGCTTGAGCGTCAAAAAGGGCACTCCAGGAGTCTTACCGGTCAAAAGGCCACGTGTCGTCCTTGACAACGTCATTGATAAAGCCATTGTTAGGGGAGGTAGGGCCTGACCCCGTGGCTACATCCTATCACTCGATCAAACGCAACAGTGGTCGGGAAATGAGCGGGACTTGATCCTAACGATGTAGAGCCGCTTGAACGTTAGAAGGGCGGCTCCCTCACCGTCCCTCAGGAGCCTTACCGATCATAAGGCCACCAGCTACCCTTGAAAGTGTCCTAATCCGGTCGTTGTCACGGGAAGCAGGGCATGACTCCGTAGCTACATCTGTTCACTCGGTCACACGCAACGGCGGTTGGGAAATGTGCGAGACTCGGACCTGACAACATAGACTCATAAAAGCCCTTAAATAGGCCTCCCGGGAAGGAGCGCAAGCATGGAAGACCCGCATCGACCCGTCGCACCTCTGCATCATCCTTCAATCCTTCCAGAACCTACTTCATCCCGTGACACTCTCACGTAATAACGAGCCGAGGCTGTATAAGCCCAGGGCCCCCTCAGGACGCGGAAGGGGTCCACCCACGCCTAGTGGAAGACATTAGCTCCGCGTTGGGTACAACATAGTCCCCAATGACTCCAGAAACTCAGGCCCCTAAACCTAGGGGGTAGGGACACTCGCGAGGCGAAAGCGTCCTCGCAACCTCCCATATACACCCCCACTGAGACACTCACGAGGCCAAAGCGTCCTTGCAACCTCCCATATACACCCCCACTATGACACTCGCGAGGCCAAAGCGTCCTCGCAACCTCCCATATACACCCCCACTGTGACACTCTCACGTAATAACGAGCCGAGGCTATATACGCCCAGGGCCCCCTAAGGACGCGGAAGGGGTCCACCCCACGCCTAGTGGAAGACCTTAGCTCCGGACTGGGTACAGAGACAAAGGCAATCAGCATGGCCTACCAATGACCATGCTCACGTCTGGCAAGGAAACCCATATAGTCTGCCAAGGACTAACCAACTTTAAATGTCGGACGCCGCGCTTGCTGTCTTTTGGATTCGGACTATTTTTAACTGAGTTTGAACTGGCTCATTTCTTTAGTTTGTTTTGTCTGGTCTTAATGCCTCATGTTTGAAAAAAGAAAAGAGGGAAAAAACTCTCTCTCTCGCATTTCTTATTTCATTGGCTTTGAAACCACCCGTCCGAAGGACGTATTTGGGGACAACTAATCCACGCCACCATAAAGAGTCGCGGGATGCCTCCGGGCCCCTCCCGGGGAAATGACCAAAGGGACGAAGTGCGGAATCGCTTCAGCGCCGGAAAGGGGGTTCTTGGGCATGCCTCATGAGCCTACCGGTCATCAAGACTGGGGCCTGACGACGCAGAGCGGCTCGAGTGTCAAAGGAGGCTCCTCAGCAGCGCGCCTCAGGAGCCTTACTGGTTGCAAAGCCACTCGCCCCCCCAGGGTGCCGAGGCCTTGCCCCGTGAGGGACAGCCTTGGTAACGGGTTGGACCTCACAGCGGCGAGGAGATGTGCGGGACCGGGACCCGTAGACATAGAGTGCCGAAAGGGTCTTCACCTCGTCCCGTTCGTGAAACAGCAGCTGCACTAGAGGAACTACGCGAGGAACCGATGCAAACCCATAAGCTAAGCGCCTCACAAGCCCTGACCTGGACCCTCCCGCTCTATGATAAACTAACAATGAATCGAAATATGCGCACTAACGAAGGATGCAGGGCCTAAGGGTTCGGCGGTAGCAAGGAGTGAACCCAATGCCCAAGCACGCGGCGGCACGGGAGGTCCCTTGTCAACCCCAAGCAACAGCAGCTGCGGCGAAAGGCAAAGTTGTCAGGCTCGCCATTTCAAATTGGATCGGAGATCCTTAGCTAGGATCATGAATCATAGAATCTTAACTATCAGTATCGTAGAAACTTAGATTCTATGAGCAAAATCGTATAATCGGAGCGGCTATTTTGGATTGTAATATCGTAAGATTCTAAGACTTGAGTCATGATTCTGATAACTTTGGCGACAGGCCCTAAGCTGTGCAGCTCCGCTATAACGACCACTAGCACGCAAGACGTCACCTCAAGAGAAGAAAAAGAGGAGAGCAGCAAAGGTAATAAAAACAAAAACTTAACGCCCGATCGGGCAAAGGTAATAGCATCACAGGAATAGGCACGCAAAAGATGGAGGATACCTAGAAGGAGGGATCGCCGGCGGCACCACTGATGACCACGTCCTCGGTGTCGGAGTCTTCCTCCTCGCTAGAGACGGGCACCAGGGTGCACCGTTCCTCCAGAGCGGCCACGTGAGGGCGGACTTCGCCCCAGGAGAGAAGACGGGACCCTACCGGCGCTGGCTCGACAACGTACTGAAGGTCATGTTTCGGAGCAAGGCGACGCTGGATGGAGAAGACAAGCGTCAGGGCGATGCCCAGAAGCTCGTGTGTGTCAGCTGCGCTATCCTCCTCCATGTGGGGGATGCCGGTCTCCAGTGCATCCACCACCCCCTCAAAGAAGGTGAGGTATCCCCCATCGCTCGTCATATTGGGCAGTGCCGGGGCCACCCCCACTAATCGGCGCGTCACGCCAGCAGCCCGGTCAGCTACGTCGGTGACACGCTTGGCGCGCTTGCAGGCCATCGTTCGGGTGTTCGACGGCTCACCCTCGGCAGCCAGGAAGGCGTCGGTCGCGTCCTCGACCTGCTTCCGTAGTGACGCCAGCTCCGCTACGGCCTCCGCCTCCTCCCCACGAACGGTCCGTAGGGCGGCTTCGGCGTTTGCAAGATGGGCCCGCAGCCCCACTGCCTCGTCCTGAAGCCCTCCAAACCTCGGCTTCTCACAGGCGGGCATGCTAAAGAAGAAGGAGAATCAACCCAAGGACAGCAAACGGAGCAACAAACAAAGCTAACGCAATGAACGACTTACTCATCAGCCATCACCCAGCGGGAGCGGAAGCGCGAAGGTCCCGGAGACCCTCCGCCATAGCCCCCGGCGGCGGACGAAGGCGCAGGTGGCGTCGCACGCTTTCCTAGGCCAGAGCCATCTACGGGGGATGCCATGAAGATGAAGAGAGAAGAAGGGGAAGAAGTCTCCTCGCGGCGGATGGGGGAATCAGAGAAGGAGCCCAAGGTTGCGGTGCCTTCTGCCACCGGAGGCGGGGTGTACTTATGGGCGAGCCCTAGCCACCAACCGTCGCGGGAGCGTGGGCGTCGCACGCCTCGCGAGCGCCGCAAGGAGGGCCAACAGAAGCGTTGCCACTCACGTCGCCTCACCTGTCCATCGATCGGTCACATCTGCTAGGACCGTTGGGTGCGGTCGCATTCAATGGGGAAAATGATGTCCTGCGCGACTCTTGGGCATCACACCGCCGTGGCATGGCACCGCTGGGGTACCTCAAGGAGCGAGGGCATCGTCGGGCAGCTTCGAGACGCATGGGTTGCCGGAACCGCGGGGAAATGGGGCCCGTGGCGTTTCTAGCCGTCTTCAAGGCTTCACGAGGAAGCCAACCCAGGCGCGCCATGGGCTCGGGGGCTACTATCCGCGTTCTAGGAATGGGGGTACGCTCACCTGCCTGCCTGCGGCCCAGGGCTAGCCCACTTCATCAGCATAAGATCGGTAAGGAATAGCACCACCATGAACAAGGCCCTCTTGAGGGGCCAATCCTCATGAGGAGGAGGAGTGTCAAGACCCGAAGGGGGTCTCTTCAGGACCCCTCCGGAGCAGCAGAAATTCCGAGGTAAAGCTGGGCCTTAGGAGTCAAGGGTGACGCCAGGAAAGGGCCGGTGATCAGAAGGTGGCAGGACAGGACAACTTCC
The DNA here is from genome assembly GCF_904849725.1 of Hordeum vulgare subsp. vulgare. Lineage (NCBI taxonomy): Eukaryota > Viridiplantae > Streptophyta > Magnoliopsida > Poales > Poaceae > Hordeum > Hordeum vulgare. The sequence goes on along the minus strand of NC_058524.1, from coordinate 361,573,586 downwards.
CCTTTTGGTGCAAAGAAGGCAGGAGCGAATCAGGACTCCGAAGGCATCTTATAAAGGTTTCCCTTCTAGTGCAACAAGACCATGTTCGCCTGCTGGCATGACAGACGTCATCCCTACGCTCACCTCTGCGGTGTTGGCAGGCGAAGACCAGTTTTGATAGGGAAGGCATGTTCCTTGTCTCCCACCAAAACTGGCCGTTGTGGGATCCCTTCCCACCTACGATAGGGGGAAAGGACCCTGGCCTTCACTATAAATAGAAAGGGGAGGATACCTCAGAAAGGGATTGGCGGATCAAAACCCTAGAGCAACACACCAAGCTACTTTGCCTCGGGAGGCACAGAAGCACTGTACTATCTCGTTCATCAACCTCCGTGAGAGGCAATCCACCAAAACAAGAGTAGGGTTTTACGCTTCACAGCGGCCCGAACCTGGGTAAACTGTTGTGTTATGAGTTCTCCTCACATTCGAGTGAGCTTTTCGCCATTCCCATCCAGTAGAGGCTAGGCGAGGTGAAGCAGGGAGGGACCTACGCACACGCCCAAGTGTTCGAATCCTTAGGGTTTTGCGGAGCCTGAAATCCGACAACGATGACCAAAGGGACGAAATGTGGAATCGCTCGAGCGCCAAAGGGGGCTCCTAGGCACAGCTTTAGGAGCCTTACCGGTCATAATGCCACTCGCCACCCTGGTGCCATCCTGGAGCTCCGGTCGGAGTCGGAGGCAGTGGGGCCCCGCCCCACGAAGTCCGTCGAACCTAACGGCGGTTGGGAAATGTGCGGGACGTGGGCGTGTCGACGTAGAGTGGCTTGAGTGTCACTCATGTCTCAGTGTCTTTACTGGTTGCAAAGCCACTCAGCCACCTAGGTGTCGCCCATGTCGACACCCAGGGCGTAGGGGATTTTCCCCATGAGGAACAACCTTGGTAACGGGTTGCGCCTCACAGTGGCAGGGAAATGTGCGGGACGGGACCCGCACACATAGATTGCCGAAACGGTTTCCACCCAGTTCTACCAGCAAAGAAGGAGCTACTCAGGAGGAGCTGTAGAAGGAACCGACGCAAACCCAGGATCTAAGTACCCCGCACGCCTAGACGGGAGCCATCTGGTTTCGCGTCGAACCAAGAACGAATTAAAAACACGCGTACTAATGAAAGGATGCAGGGCCTAAGGACTAAGCTACGGCAAGGAACGAGGCCATCGACCAAGCGTGTAGCGGCACAAATGATGCCACGGGAGGATAGGACCTCCTGAGGGCCCTGGCCGCCGTTGCCCCCGAGCAACGGCTGGGTCATCGACGGGCCCTATGCAAGGAAGCCAAGCTGCAACGAGCGAGCAAGCCATCGATCCAAGAGCGAAAGGAAAAAGGGAGAACGGCGAAGGTAACATACAAAAGTCTAACACGTGACAGGGCAGAGTTCATGGTCCAACATTAAAGGGGCAGGAAAACAGAAGCTGGGGGATGCCTAGGGGAAGAGGCCGCCGATACCGCCCTTGGCGCCAGCACGCTCGGTGTCGGAGCAAGCTACTAGGAAGACCATTCCCCTCGTAGTGGATACGAAAGTACTGCTGAATTTCATCGACCTTTGGTATGAGGATCCAAATACACCAATTTATGACTTGGAACTTCCACCTAGACTCAGTCACATGGTCACTTCATTCGTCAATGAAGCAAAATGGAAGGATCAGCAAGCCAAACAAGCTCGGGTTGCGAAAGTTAAAAAGGAGAAGTACTTGAAGCAAAACATCCATAACCTAACGCCTAAGAAACTTGTTTCCATTCAGGCAGAGTTGAAAACCCTCACTAACAAATACACTAGTCTTCATGCACACTACAAAGGTGTCAAAGTGAGGTTTGTCCAAGTTGCTACTCATGCAATTGATGAACACAACAGCAGGGTTGCTGCTCCAAAGCAACCAAATAACCCTCAGCCAAGCTATACTGTACAACTGGCTGATGAAGATGAAGAACCAGCTGCTGATGAAATTACTCAGAATATTACAGCTGAAGCATCTACCAGGCCTAACACTGCTAAGTAGTGCCTGATGAAAATGCTCCTTCACCAAAGTCTTCAAATGTGAAGAAACTTACTCTTCCGTCTGCAACATACATGAAGAAAACAAAAGCTGCTGAGAAGGAAGCCAAGAAAAGAAAGGCTTCAACAACTTCAAAGTCTTCAGAAGCAAAACGCATGAAGACTATGTCTACCACATCATCAGCTCGAGTGGATGCGACTCCCCTCAATGTTGCACCATCATATATGATTGTTCGATTTGGTGAAGAGCACATCATTCCAGAATAGAACGAGGAAATGGATGATAATCGATGTGCCGCATCTACACCATTAGATGAGGAAATTCAAGCATATCAAATTCCTCAAGTCTCAACACCTCCTCCACAAAACGCAGAAATGGCTGCTGAAGAAAAAGAGGGTGATGAAGAATTGGAAGAAGCACACCAGTTATCCATGATGAGTTTTGGGAAAAGTCTCACCCAAACTCGCCAATAATAGATCAAATTACTCAAACCCCTGCAGCCACTAAAATTCTGACTCGCTCTGAAGAAAAGAGCTCACATGTGAAATCAGCACCAGATCAAGATTCAGCTGCATCAGCTAAGGAAACTGCATATCCTCACTCACCATATCAAGTTCCTCAAGCTGAAGAACAAGCTCGTGATGACAATTTCTCATCTCATGATAGAAATACTGCTGATGAAACTTCAATTGTAGTGGTAGATCATCAAACTGCAATTGTGGTGGCCAGAAATCTTCAAGATGATCAACAACATAATCTTCAACCAAATCCTCATCAGCCCTTCTCAAAGAGGCAAAAGTTTTTGAAGGAAGACTTCTATGATGAACATCTTTTCTTCATTCGAGAAAACCCTTATGATAGGCATCATATGAGGCAGAGAAAGTTCTGGACCATAATTCAACTTAACTACTATGCTTGTGTGCTCTGTGCAAGAAGGAAGATATTTCATCACACCCACATTCCTCATTGTGACATGGAGGAAATTCCTTGCTTCACCCCAGTACTGAATGTTGTTCATGAAGCAGAGCTACTGCCATTCTGCACAGATATTGGTGACTGGAATACTGACATTATTCTTCAGTTTTGTCCCACACTACATATCTCAGGTGACCCCAAAGACATCATCTCTTTGGTCTTGGACTGGATGACACAACACACTCACTACAAAGCTCCAGCCACAGAATTGATTCGAGCACTTCCTATCTCAATTCCTTCAGAAGATGCAGTCAGATTGTATGATGAAAGAGAACTGCCAAATAAGCTCATGGAAGTCCTTGTGAAACGTTTGGCTCTGGGCCAACCTCGAATAACTAGATTCATGGTGAAGGATTTGAATTATGAGCCCAGAACTGTTTACAGAATATTGTCATATTCCATCGCACCTATCCAAGGGCATGACAAACAAGCAGATGTTGTAGGCATCATGAAGAATATCCTATTCAACGTCATTCATGGCATCCCAATGAACCTTACCGATTTCTTCTTGAGGACTTTGGATGATAATGCTTTGTCACAATTTGAGCAGAAGATTTACGTGCATTGGATGATGAGATTCATGAAAAACAGATCTGCCATCAACTACCAAGCTGACTTTCAGAATCACCTCGGTTATCTGCCGCCAATCAAAGACATCAAGAAATATTTCGAAGCAATCGAAGGCAAAGGCAAGTCACTGATTGATGAAGCAAAACGGCCCATGGACGGCCAATTTTGCAAGGCTGACTCTTATTCCTCATATGATGAGACTGCCACTCAAGAACCTCCGAGCCCAACTGCCCCAAGGGTGATTACTAACAGAGAGCTTCTTCGTAGTCTTCCCCAAAAAGAAGATCACAATCACAAGTGGGTAAAACGCCAGTTTGGTTCCATTGTGAAAACCCTCAAAGAGACTCAAAATCCTGTGAAGAAAAATCACTATTGTATTAATGAGGTATTCGATCGCACTTGGGTCATAATATCTCACATGAAGACTCCATAGGAACTTCAAGAATTGGAATTCTCTCGCGACTTTGACTGGTCATGACCACCTAAAAATAAATTCAAGTTTATTCCAATTACTAACTTGGTGGACAGCACATTTTCTTCATTCCGCACTGCCGATTCAGATGAAGAACCCGAGGATACTGCAATAGGCCCAAAAAGGAATTCTGACTCGAAGACTTCTCGTGCCTCTTCCTCAACACAGAAGTGAAATTCTTCATCGGCGTTAGTCCTTAGTTTCATCCCTTTTCATCACTTGATGACAAAGGGGGAGAAATATGAGAGTTAGTCGTCAAGCGGGATTAATTTATGGGCTTATAAACTTTATTAAGTTACAACTCTTGGTTCTTGTGAAGTTTTTGATGTAATGAGTTGTAACTTAAGCCCGATGGTGTTCTGACAAATTTGAACGTGTTTCCTCGCATGCTTATTCCTCAAGTTAATTAATGCAGGCATGCTAAAATTTGTCAGACGCCATTTTTCATCATGCATCTCTAATGCCTCATACTATATGTCAAATGCATGCACGAATTGCAAGATACACGGGGAGATCTCCATGATATAAATCATCAATGTGTGTCTGCTATTCAAAGAAAATTCCTCAAAATATGCACATCATGAGGGGGAGTTTCTATGTCTCTTGACTTCAAATTCCTCGAACTGAGTACTTACATTTCATATTATTATCCCTGTTAAAAAGTTAACCTATTTTCGTCAACCACCAAAAAGGGGGAGATTGTAAGTGCATCTAGTGCCCCTTAGTGATTTTGGTGGTTTGAAGACTTATAGGTTAAGAGACTTTTATGTTTGTGAGTGTACACATGCTCTATAAGTCACTAAGGAGTTTGAGTTATTCGATGAAAATCGACCCGTAAGAATGTATGTCTTCGGGTGAAGACTTTGGTCATTCCTTGATGACTTTGATCGCGAAGAAATTGTGAAGAAATTGATATTCCTCATGAAGATATTGAAGATGAGGAATTCGGTGTGTGCTGAAAAAAAATACTCTAAAGACTTTGAAGCTTGAAGATATATTCTTTTTGTTTCATTTTCTTTACACTTGATTCATAGGAACATCGTACTGTTAAAGGGGGTCGAGGTAAAACTATGGAACTAATTTCCTCATGATGCTCAACCCAAGCCTACATCTACCAAAGCCTCAAAGTGAGGAATATGAGAGACATGAGGACTTTCACAGTTGAAAGTTTTGACTGTTGCCGCGCCACGCGCCAGCTGTCATAGATCTTATCCACCCAACGGTCATATTATTAAAGGGCATTTATGTCAAATCATGTGGGGTTGCTCCTATGCTATAAATAGCCAACCCCCACAACCACTAGCTGGTTGGCTGCTCCGAGAGAAACTAACACTAGTCATTTAGAGCAACCCAAATTCCTCAGTCTTCGAGCGAAAATCATCTTGTGAGGAAATACCCCAAACACCCAAACCCAAACCAAAACCCAAGTTATTCAGCATCACTTAAGAAGTTATTCCTATGTGGAACCGACGCTTGTTATCTTTGAGGATTGTGCCTCCTCCATATGGCTAGGCGTCATGGTCTAGACCATCTAGCAGCCAATTGTGGATCACCGGGAGACTGAGTTTGTGAGGGTTTCGAAGTCTGCCCTGAAGACATACCACGAGTGTTGGGCGACGACTGTGTGTCCTTAGCTCAAGGAGAATACGGTAGGGACTGTTTGCCCCGAGACTGTGTGTCCTTTGGTTTCAATACCAAGCCGCTCCAAACGAGACGTACAACTGACACAACAGTTGGAACTGGGTCATCAACAACTGTCTTCATCCAGCTACGGGTTCTATTTCTTCATCTCTCTCAATTCCTCAATTGTACGTTGAAGACTTCCATCTGTACTGTCTGAAGAATTTGACTGAAGACTTTCTCTGAATTTCCTCAACCACAAATTCTTCACCTGCGTTAATATTCACCTGCTTACCCTGTACTTGTGACTTGTACAAACCCAATCCATGAACTCACATTGCGTACTTTGTTGTAGACATTTTTGCACATATGATCATGTACTATTTTCGTTGCAGTCAGTTCATGACTGAGGACTTTCGTCACTAGGAACTTCCTGAGTGATGAAATTTTAAAAATCTCCTATTCACCCCCTCTAGTCGATATAATGCACTTCCAGGGATCAAACCCGCAACCTCCCCGAATCGAACGAGCGACACAACCACTCAGTTGTGGATTGGCCTGTGACCAAGCGGGATCGACCCCTTTTGTCCAAACAACTAGGCTGGCCTTTCTCTACCTTGTGACAGAGCGGCAACGACAACGACATCGTGTACTTCAGCGACCAACGGGGCACTGGAGTGGCTATGGGAGTTGTAGGGTGAGAGGGGAGTCCATCCCCGGTGTACTACCACCTTTGTGAGCTGTTGCGAGCATGGCGTGGCTACAGCAGCTAGAACGTGAAATCGTCGGTGCTAGCACGGGAAATGCACAGCAGGCGGTTGGTAGAATGGCTTCTCGCCATGGGGCTTCTTAGGGGCAAGGCGAACATGAGGAAAAAAAGTGGGTCAGAGTAGCCTGATGCTGCGGAGTTCCTGGTGCACGCCGGCGACGGCGTCGGGGCCAGCAAAATGGAGGTGCTCCACCCCACGTAGCTAGAGAAACGGATTGGACGCGATGGCGAGGTGCTCCCTGGCATGACTGCACGCCGAAGAAGGTCTGTCGGAGGCGGCAACAATTTCAGAGAAGGCCGACGGACTCTACTCTCTCTCAATTCTCCCTGAAACTCTCTCTCTCTCTCACTGAATATGGCCAGGAAGGAGCGGGGAGAAGGGAGAGAAGGCGGCGGCAGCGCGGCACGAGGAGAAGGAACCCTTGGGGGAGAGCTCGCTTTATAGGGGCCCTGCCTTGAATTCCGTGAAGGATCACAACGCGAGCTGGCGTTCTCTCTCTCTCACACGCTGCCTCTGACAAGGACGACCATGTCCAGGAAACACATGGCCGGTTGGTTAGGCAGGATGGCGCGCGGCACTGCACTGCTGGGCTTCTGCGCTGCTGGGCCGCGAGGGGCGCGATAGGGCTAGTCCAGCACTCTCCCTTAGAACAAATAAGGGTTTACCGTTATTAAGATAACAACCACAATCAAATACAACCCATGGAATTTCAACGAGAGTTTGAGAGCAAGGAGCAAAGTTTTGAACACAGTAAAATAGGCTCTAATTAATAGAAATGCTATGGCATTCTTAGAGCAACCAAAATAATACACCTATATTGAATATTGGAATCTGCTTTAGCAAAAGCCACAAAAGAAAATAGCCACACATGGCCAAGAGTTATTTTAAAATGCTTGCCAGAATATTTGGAAGTAGTGCAACATTTTATTAATTTTAATAGGGCAAGTAAAAACACCACATCTCATAGCATTGGAATTAAAAGGGTTTTCTATGCAAGTTAAAAAAGGGGATTTGGTTGGGGATCCACACACACTCACTTGCAAGAACACCTCACACACAAACACCATTCAACATAACCTTCAACAAAGCATGATGCAACATACGAAATGATGGTATGATGCCATGATGAAAATGACTGAAGCAAGGACAATATTATTATTAAAACCACATGATGACACCCATTGAAGGTTCAACATAAAATATATTACAAATAAGGAAAGGAATGCACTTGGACTGTTACACGGGCTCACTCCGAGCCCCTAGGCAAGTCAAGAGCAAGGCCGAGGCCGGGCTGCAAGACTCCCACTGGCTTACGCAGACATCCGCTCGCGACGCACCAAAAGACCCCAGACCACCAAGCAACGGCTCCACCTAACAAGGGGGTTGATTGTCTACATCAGCCAAGGTGTCGAGCAGGCACACGGGCAGGCACAACTGACAGGGGCACGTGGCCATTGCAACGGATGCGTCCCAGCTGCGAAGATACATGATGTGCAGCAAGGCAGCAAAATAAGAGGTAGCCATCCGAACAACATGAGAGAGAGGAAATCTTTGCCGGGAGACGTCACCTGCGCGCCAGCTTATGGCGCATTCAATGAGCTTGTCCCTGTCCATCAGAGTTAGGTATTTCCCACTACCTATTCTGGCAAGCAGTCATGTCAGTGCAGTATGCACTGTACACCCAGTAAAAAGACTATTTTAGACAGTGTGGTAACCTTTTTACCCTTTAAAAGGAGGTCCATGGCCACCGGAAGAAGGGTAGACACCTTGTTTAGTCACCCGCGTAGATGAGCCCCTCAAGCATCCGTGTCGGGTAGGTGCGCTCCTCTACTCAAAACCACCTAATCAACTACCACTAAAATCAGGACGTAGGGTTTTACGGTCTTGAGTGACCTAAACCTATATAAACCCTCACGTGTGATCCGGCCGATTGATGCTCTTCTCGTGTAGAGGACCCGTGCTGAACCATAAAAGGGCCTTCGAGGTCCCATAGATCATCGTTGGTCTCTTCCCCCGGCATCTTTGGCGTGCCATGTAGGGGGATCTTCCATGCGTGTATCTTCATCGGCATTTCCATGTGCCTTCATCTACGCCCATGGTGCCCAAGAGAACTAGATGTGACACGATGGCCGCCCCTTCGACGTGCAAGCTACCCATGTCGTTCGCAACGGGCGACGAGGGCGAGGGTGGTCACCATGCACATCGCGCTGGCGAACACAGCCACAACACCGCGTGGAGCTCCACGAGCCACGACCCGGACCCAACCGTCGTGCTAGCACAAAGTGCTCGAGCGGCGGTTGGGGTAAAGCCATGGCCACAATGACAGCTGCGACGGCGGCGACCAGACTTCCTTCGTGCCCCTCACAAGACAACCGCGACCTGCACCTGCGGGATAATGACCCGGGGCATCGAGGATAAAGACCCTTGTGCAAGGAGCATAGGACCACGCTCAACCACCTCCCCCTGGTGAGGACCGACGAGGGGCAACAGAGTTGAAGAGTGCTCCTTCTGGCACTGCCTGGAGTAAGAGAGTTACCCGCGTCTCGGCCTGCCCAGTCCCAAAGACCGTGACAGAAGCTTTACCACAGTCTTAGCTACTTCTGAACTTTCCGTGTGCACTGGAGATGATGGAAGTGTGGAGGGCGACCATCCAAAGCCTGCTGAGCTTCACCAACGAGGACAAGCCAGACGTGGTGGCCTCCTCACACGCACGACATGTGGCTCCTGCGAGGCCCACCGCAGGGCCCGACGTCGGTAGGGCACACACGATGTAGTGACCCGCATAACAACAGCAGGATACCCACCGAGCTGACGTGCAAGACAAAGTGTCTCAAGCTTTGACAGGCCCATGGCTCAACCAAGATCAACGCCAAGTCTTGAAGGACCGACACAAGGAGGACGTGTGTACCACAATCGAGAGGCGGCATGGGACATGCTGCAAATTCGATGATCGCACGGATCCGGTCATTGACAAGCCCGTGCTCGGGGCGGCCGGAAGCCTACCTTACAGGTGGGATGCCTGACGTTCACTCGTGAGCTACATCAAGTCCGCTGGCCTTCCATCAGTGCCTTCAAGCTAGAGTATCTGTACATGTACAACGACAACATCAGTCCATCACAGTTCTTAGGCATCTACAAAATCATGGTGCAGGCTACTGGGGGACGAGACGAGAAGGTACTCGCCAACTACTTTCCATTGGCACTTAAATCCAACATGAGGAGTTGGCTCATGAACCTATCGTAGGTGTCCATCTCCTCCTAGGCGGATCTGTGCAACCAGTTCATTGGGGCCTACCATCGGGGCCACAAACTCCAAGGGAAACCCAGTGATCTACACGTTCTACCCAAGTGAGACGGCGATACCTCTTGCTAGTACATCCAGAGATTCAGCCGCGTGCAGCACAACATCCCATACATCCACCCTACTGCGGTGATCACTATGTTCCACACAAACATAGGTGGGAGAGGGGGGCCTTGCCACCCTCTTGCTAGTACCTCCGTATATATAGGTGGGAGAGGGGGGCCTTGCCTTAGGGCTCAAGGAGCCCCAAGGGGGTCGGCCGAGCCAAGGGGGAAGGTCTCACCCCCCAAACCGAGTTGGACTTGGTTTGGTGGGTGGGAGTCCTTCCTTCCCTTCCCACCTCCTCCTTTTTTTCTTTCTCTTTGATTTTTCTTCCAATGCGCATAGGGCCCTTTTGGGCTGTCCCACCAGCCCACTAAGGGCGCCACCCTCAAGGCCTATGGGCTTCCCCGGGGTGGGTTGCCCCCCCCCCCCCGGTGAACTCCCGGAACCCATTCGTCATTCCCGGTACATTCCCGGTAACTGCGAAAACCTTCCGGTAATCAAATGAGGTCATCCTATATATCAGTCTTCGTTTCCGGACCATTCCGGAAACCCTCGTGACGTCCGTGATCTCATCCTGGACACCGAACAACATTCGGTAACCAACCATATAACTCAAATACGCATAAAACAACGTCGAACCTTAAGTTTGCAGACCCTGCGGGTTCGAGAACTATGTAGACATGACCCGAGAGACTCCTCGGTCAATATCCAATAGCGGGACCTGGATGCCCATATTGGATCCTACATATTCTACGAAGAACTTATCGTTTGAACCTCAGTGCCAAGGATTCATATAATCCCGTATGTCATTCCCTTTGTCCTTCGGTATGTTACTTGTCCGAGATTCGATCGTCAGTATCCCCATACCTATTTCAATCTCGTTTACCGGCAAGTCTCTTTACTCGTTCCGTAATACAAGATCCCGCAACTTACACTAAGTCACATTGCTTGCAAGGCTTGTGTGTGATGTTGTATTACCGAGTGGGCCCCGAGATACCTCTCCGTCATACGGAGTGACAAATCCCAGTCTTGATCCATACTAACTCAATGAACACCTTCGGAGATACCTGCAGAGCATCTTTATAGTCACCCAGTTACGTTGCGACGTTTGATACACACAAAGCATTCCTCCGGTGTCAGTGATTTATATGATCTCATGGTCATAGGAACAAATACTTGACACGCAGAAAACAGTAGCAACAAAATGACACGATCAACATGCTACGTATATTAGTTTGGGTCTAGTCCATCACATGATTCTCCTAATGATGTGATCCCGTTATCAAGTAACAACACTTGCCTATGGCCAGGAAACCTTGACCATCATTGATCAACGAGCTAGTCAACTAGAGGCTTACTAGGGACAGTGTTTTGTCTATGTATCCACACAAGTATTGTGTTTCCAATCAATACAATTATAGCATGGATAATAAACGATTATCATGAACAAAGAAATATAATAATAACTAATTTATTATTGCCTCTAGGGCATATTTCCAACAGTCGCCCACTTGCACTAGAGTCAATAATCTAGTTCACATCACCATGTGATTCCAACAAATCCAACACCCATATAGTTATGGGGTCTGATCACGTCTTGCTTATGAGAGAGTGTTTTAGTCAACAGTTCTAAAATTTTCAGATCCGTGTGTTCTTTACAAATCTTTATGTCATCTTATAGATGCTGCTAATATGTGCTATTCGGAAATACTCCAAATATCTATTCTACTATACGAATCCGTTTCACTACTCATAGTTATTCAGATTAGTGTCAAAGCTTACATCGATGTAACCCTTCACGACGAACTCTTTAACCACCTCCATAATCGAGAAAAATTCCTTAGTCCATCAGTTACTTAGGATAAATTTTGACCGCTGCTAGTGATTCAATCATGGATCACTCTCTGTACCTCTCAACAGACTTGCTGCAAGGCACACATCAGGTGCGGTACTCAGCATGGCATACTTTAGAGTCTACGGCTAAGGCATAGAAGACGACCTTCGTCTATTCTCTTTATTCTGCCGTGGTCGGGTTTTGAGTCTTACTCAAATTCACACCTTACAACGCAACCAAGAACTCCTTCTTTGCTGATCTATATTGAACTCCTTCAAAACTTGTCAAGACATGCATCTCGTTGAAACTTCCATTAAGCGCTTTCGATCCATCTCCATAGATCTTTGATGCTCAACGTTCAAGTAGCTCAATCCAGGTGTTCCTTTGAAAACTCCTTTCAAACAACCTTGTATGCTTTACAGAAATTCTACATTACTTCTGATCCACAATATGTCAACCACATATATTTATCAGAAATTCTATAGTGCTCCCACTCACTTCTTTGGAAATACAAGTTTCTCGTAAACCTTGTACAAACCCAAAATCCTTGATCATCTCATCAAAGTGTATATTCCAATTCTGAGATGCTTGCAACAGTCCATTTAAAGGATCGCTGGAGCTTGCATACTTGCTAGTATCTTTAGGATCGACAAAACCTCATGGTTGTATCTCATACAATGTTTGCTCAAGGAAACCGTCGAGGAAACAATGTTTTGACATCCTACATGCAATATTTCACAAATAATGCAGCAACTACTAACATAATTCTAACAGACCTTTAGCATCGCTACAAGTGAGAAAGTCTCATCATAGTCAACTATTTGATCTTGTCGGAAACATCTTTCCGACAAGTCGAGCTTTTCTTAATAGTGACTTATCACTATCATCGTATGTCTTCCTTTTAAAGATCCATCTTTACTCAATAGTCCTATGACCATCAAGTAGTTCTTCCAAAGTCTACACTTTGTTTTCATACATGGATCCTCTCTCGGATTTCATGGCTTCCAGCCATTTGTCGGAATCTGGGCCCACCATTGCTTTCTCCATAACTCGTAGGTTCACTATTGCTCAACAACATGACCTCCAAGACAGGGTTACCGTACCACTCTATAGTAGTACGCGACCTTGTCAACCTACGAGGCTTGTAGTAACTTGATCCGATGCTCGATGATCACCATCATCAGCTTTCACTTCAATTGGTGTAGGCGCCACAGGAACAACTTCCTGCGCACTACTACACACTGGTCGAAGTGATGGTTCAATAACCTCATCAAGTTCTACCACCCTCCCACTCAATTCTTTCGAGAGAAACCTTTCCTCGAGAAAGGATCCGTTTCTAGAAACAAACACTTTGTTTTTGGATCTGAGATAGGAGATGTACCCAACCGTTTTTGATATCCTATGAAGATGCATTTATCCGCTTTGGGTTCGAGCTTATCAGACTGAAACTTTTTCACATAAGTGTCGAAACCCCAAACTTTCAAGAAACGACAGTTTAGATTTCTCTAAACCTCAGTCTATACTGTGTCATCTCAACAGAAATACGTGGCGCCCTATTTAAAGTGAATGCGGTTGTCTCTAATGCTTAACACATAAACGATAGTGGTAATTCGATAAGAGACATCATAGCATGCACCATACCAAATAGTGTGTGGCTATGACGTTCAGACACATCATCACACTATGATGTTCTAGGTGGCATGAACTGCGAAACAATTTCCACATTGTCTTGACTGCGTACCAAAACTCGTAACTCAGATATTCATTTCTATGATCATATCGTAGATAGTTTATCCTCTTGTTACGACGAACTTCACTTCTGAAACAGAACTGAACTTTTCAATATTTCAGACTTGTGATTCGTTAAGCAAATACTCTAGTATCTACTCAAATATTCATTGAAGTAAGAACATAATGATATCCACTGCGTGCCTCAGCACCCATTGGACTGCATACATCAAAATGTATCACTTCCAACAAGTTACTATCTTATTTCATCTCAATGAAAACAAGGCCTTGCTCATGTGGTGTGATTTGCATGTCACTAGTGATTCAAAATCAAGTGAGTATAAATATCCATCAGCATGGAGCCTCTTCATGCAATTTATACCAACATGACTCAAGCGGCAGTGCCACAAGTAAGTGGTACTATCATCATTACCTCGTATCTTTTGGCACCAATATCATGAACATGTGTAACACTACGATCGAGATTCAATAAACCATTGAAGGTGATTATTCAAGAAAATAGAGTAACCATTATTCTCTTTAAATGAATAATCGTATTGCAATAAACACGATCCAATCATGTTCATGCTTAACGCAAGCACCAAATAACAATTATTTAGGTTTAACACCAATCCCGATGGTAGAGAGAGCGTGCGACGTTTCATCATATCAACCTTGGAAACACTTCCAACACGTATCGTCACCTCGCCTTTAGCTAGACTCCGTTTATGCCATAGCTTTCATTTTGTGTTACTAATCACTTAGCGACCGAACCGGTATCCAATACCCTCATGCTACTAGGAGTACTAGAAAAGTACACATCAACATCATGTATATCAAATATACTTCTTTCGACTTTTGCCAGCCTTCTTATCTACCAAGTATCTAGAGTTGCTCCGCCTCAGTGACTGTTCCCCTCATTACAGAAGCACTTAGTCTCGGGTTTGGGTTTAATCTTGGGTCTCTTCATTAGTGCAGCAACTGTTTCCGTTTCACGAAGTATCCCTTCTAGCCCTTGCCTTTCTTGAAACTTAGTGGTTTTTCAAACCATCAACTATTGACGCTCCTTCTTGATTTCTACTTTCGCAGTGTCAAACATTGCGAATCACTCAAAGATCATTGTATCTATCCTTGATATGTTATAGTTCACCACGAAGCTCTCACAGCTTGGTGGCAGTGACTTTGGAGAACTATCACTATCTCATCTGGAAGATTAACTCCCACTTGATTCAAGCGATTGTCGTACTCAGACAATTTGAGCACACGCTCAACGATTGAGCTTTTCTCCTTTACTCTGTGGACAAAGAATCTTGTCGGAGGTCTCGTACCTCTCAACAAGGGCACGAGCAAGAAATCACAATTTCATCTCTTTAGAACATCACTTATGTTCCGTGACGTTTCAAAACGTCTTCGGTGCCTTGCTTCTAAGCCATTAAGTATTTTGCATTGAACTATCGTGTAGTCATCAGAAACGTGTATGTCGGATGTTCACAACATCCACAGACGACGCTCGAGGTGCAGCACACCGAGTGGTGCATTAAGGACATAAGCCTTCTGCGCAGCAACGAGGACAATCCTCTTCAAAGTTTGCTACTATCAACTTTCAACTAAATTTTCTCTAGGAACATATAAAACAGTAGAGCTATAGCGCTAGCTACATCGTAATTCGCAAAGACCATTAGACTATGTTCATGACAATTAGTTCAATTAATCATATTACTAAAGAACTCCCACTCAAAAAGTACATCTCTCTAGTCATTTGAGTGGTACATGATCCAAATCCACTATCTCAAGTCCGATCATCACGTGAGTCGAGAATAGTTTCAGTGGTAAGCATCTCTATGCTAATCATATCAACTATACGATTCATGCTCGACCTTTCAGTATCATATGTTCCGAGGCCATGTCTGCACATGCTAGGCTCGTCAAGCTTAACCCGAGTGTTCCGCGTGTGCAACTGCTTTGCACCCGTTGTATGTGAACGTTGAGTCTATCACACCCGATCATCACGTGGTGTCTCGAAACGAAGAACTGTCGCAACGGTGCACAGTCGGGGAGAACACAATTTCGTATTGAAATTTTAGTGAGAGATCACCTCATAATGCTACCGTCGTTCTAAGCAAGATAAGGTGCATAAAGGATTAACATCACATGCAATTCATAAGTGACATGATATGGCCATCATCATGTGCTTCTTGATCTCCATCACCAAAGCACCGGCACGATCTTCTTGTCGTCGGCGTCACACCATGATCTCCATCATCATGATCTCCATCAACGTGTCGCCATCGGGGTTGTCGTGCTACTCATGCTATTACTACTAAAGCTACGTCCTAGCAATATAGTAAACGCATCTGCAAGCACAAATGTTAGTTTAAAGACAACCCTATGGCTCCTGCCGGTTGCCGTACCATCGACGTGCAAGTCGATATTAACTATTACAACATGATCATCTCATACATCCAATATATCACATCACATCGTTGGCCATATCACATCATAAGCATACCCTGCAAAAACAAGTTAGACGTCCTCTAATTTTGTTGTTGCATGTTTTACGTGGTGACCATGGGTATCTAGTAGGATCGCATCTTACTTACGCAAACACCACAACGGAGATATATGAGTTGCTATTTAACCTCATCCAAGGACCTCCTCGGTCAAATCCGATTCAACTAAAGTTGGAGAAACCGACACTTGCCAGTCATCTTTGAGCAACGGGGTTACTCGTAGCGATGAAACCAGTCTCTCTTAAGCGTACGAGTAATGTTGGTCCAAGCCGCTTCAATCCAACAATACCGCGGAATCAAGAAAAGACTAAGGAGGGCAGCAAAACGCACATCACCGCCCACAAAAACTTTTGTGTTCTACTCGAGAAGATATCTACGCGTGAACCTAGCTCATGATGCCACTGTTGGTGAACGTCGCATGGGAAACAAAAATTTTCCTACGCGCACAAAGACCTATCATGGTGATGTCCATCTACGAGAGGGGATGAGTGATCTACGTACCCTTGTAGACCGTACAGCAGAAGCGTTAGTGAACACGGTTGATGTAGTGGAACGTCCTCACGTCCCTCGATCCGCCCCGCGAACAATCCCGCGATCAGTTCCACGATCTAGTACCGAAAGGACGGCACCTCCGCGTTCAGCACACGTACAGCTCGACGATGATCTCGGCCTTCTTGATCCAGCAAGAGAGACGGAGAGGTAGAAGAGTTCTCCGGCAGCGTGACGACGCTCCGGAGGTTGGTGATGATCTCGTCTCAGCAGGGCTCCGCCCGAGCTCCGCAGAAACGCGATCTAGAGGAAAAACCGTGGAGGTATGTGGTCGGGCTGCCGTGGAAAAGTCGTCTCAAATCAGCCCTAAAACCTCCGTATATATAGGTGGGAGAGGGGGGCCTTGCCTTGGGGCTCAAGGAGCCCCAAGGGGGTCGGCCGAGCCAAGGGGGGAAGGTCTCCCCCCCCCAAACCGAGTTGGACTTGGTTTGGTGGGTGGGAGTCCTTCCTTCCCTTCCCACCTCCTCCTTTTTTTCTTTCTCTTTGATTTTTCTTCCAATGCGCATAGGGCCCTTTTGGGCTGTCCCACCAGCCCACTAAGGGCTGGTGCGCCACCCTCAAGGCCTATGGGCTTCCCTGGGGTGGGTTGCCCCCCCCGGTGAACGCCCGGAACCCATTTGGCATTCCCGGTAACTCCAAAAACCTTCCGGTAATCAAATGAGGTCATCCTATATATCAATCTCCGTTTCCGGACCATTCCGGAAATCCTCGTGACGTCCGTGATCTCATCCGGGACTCCGAACAACATTTGGTAACCAACCATATAACTCAAATACGCATAAAACAACGTCGAACCATAAGTGTGCAGACCCTGCGGGTTCGAGAACTATGTGGACATGACCCAAGAGACTCCTCGGTCAATATCCAATAGCGGGACCTGGATCCTACATATTCTACGAAGGATCCTACATATTCTACGAAGGATCCTACATATTGGATCCTACATATTCTATGAAGAACTTATCGTTTGAACCTTAGTGCCAAGGATTCATATAATCCCGTATGTCATTCCCTTTGTCCTTCGGTATGTTACTTGCTCGAGATTCGATCGTCAGTATCCCCATGCCTATTTCAATCTCATTTACCGGCAAGTCTCTTTACTCGTTCCGTAATACAAGATCTCGCAACTTAAACTAAGTCACATTGCTTGCAAGGCTTGTGTGTGATGTTGTATTACCGAGTGGGCCCCGAGATACCTCTCCGTCACACGGAGTGACAAATCCCAGTCTCGATCCATACTAACTCAACTAACACCTTCGGAGATACCTGTAGACCATCTTTATAGTCACCCAGTTACATTGCGACGTTTGATACACACAAATTATTCCTCCGGTGTCAGTGAGTTATATGATCTCATGGTCATAGGAACAAATACTTGACACGCGGAAAACAGTAGCAACAAAATGACACGATCAACATGCTACGTCTATTAGTTTGGGTCTAGTCCATCACATGATTCTCCTAATGATGTGATCCCGTTGTCAAGTAACAACACTTGCCTATGGCCAGGAAACCTTGGCCATCTTTCATCAACGAGCTAGTCAACTAGAGGCTTACTAGGGACAGTGTTTTGTCTATGTATCCACACAAGTATTGTGTTTCCAATCAATACAATTATAGCATGGATAATAAACGATTATCATGCACAAAGAAATATAATAATAACTAATTTATTATTGCCTCTAGGGCATATTTCCAACAATATATGCTATGTGTTTTGATGGAGGCGCATCTTTGCACTCCTCCCATAGGAAACTTAAGCAATGGGTCCACGAAGTCAATGTGGCGGACCCAGTGGCAGAAGCGAGGAAACCACTCAAGTGGACCAGCACACCCATCGTCTTCGACGCTGAGTACCACCCTGATCGTATTACCATGGTCGTGTGTGTGTCGCTGTTTGTTTCACCAAGGGTCCGCAACTTCAGGGTCACGAAGGTGTTGGTCAATAGTGGGGCCTGCCTGAACTTGATATCACTCAATGTGATGAAGAAGCTGTAAATTCCCGATTGAAATCTAAAACATACGGGCTAATTCCAAGGAGTGGACGGGGGAGATTTCAGCCAAAGGGCAAGATAACCCTTCCAATCACTTTCGGTAGCGAGCTCAATTTCAGGATAGAGTTGGTCACCTTTGACGTCACCAAGATGTCGCTTCCCTACAGTGAAATCCTGGTTCGTCCCACACTTGCTAAGTTCATGGCGGCCTCCCACCACGCCTACAACACACTCAAGATACCAGGGCCGATTAGCATCATCACGATCCATGCAGACAAGAAAGACATAGTCCTTTGCATCGACAAGATCTACCGAGGGGCAGTCATAGCGTCCGCCGGCAAGGCACCCGATCCTGCCAAAACCAAGCCCAAGACCTCGGGCAAGCCCCACGACGAAACCAGGAAGCGCGCCGCTGAGCCGAGCGCACCCCTCGTTGATTCGCCCGAGACTTCCACCATTGAGAGTAAGAGAAACAGAGTGACCATCCCCAGGAAGAAGGAAGTGGTTGCACGGAAGGACGGTGAGGGAGCCACTTTCATTATAAGAGCCACTCTCGACATCAAATAGGAAATCAAATCGTCTCCTTCCTGCACGAGAATGTCGACGTGATTACTTCGCAACCATCTGACATGCCCGGCGTTCCCACGAAGGTGACCGAGCACCACCTTGCCGTATAATGCATGCCCCATCAAGCAGAAGGTTCGAAAGAAAGCTCTAGAGTGGCAAGAATTTAGTGCCGAAGAAATCAAGAAATTGGAAGCAACAAGGCTAGTCACGGGTGTACTCCACCCAACATGGCTGGCGAATCCCATGGTGGTGGGCAAGCCAAGCGAGAAGTAGAGGCTTTGCATCGACTTCACAAATGTCAGCAAGGCTAGAACGAAGGACCCCTTCCCCTTGACGCGCATTGACCAGGTCGTGGATTCGACTGTCGGCTGCAACCTATTATTGTTCCCTCGACACCTACTCTGATTATCATAAGATCTTCATGGCCAAGGAGGATGAAGAGAAAACAACCTTTATCACCAATTGCGGCATGTATTGTTTCACACGCATGCCATTTGGCCTGAAAAATGAGGGCTTCATTTACGCGAGGGCCTTCCATATTGGCCTTGGAACACAGTTGCACAGAAATGTGGAAGCCTAGATGGACGACATCATACACAACACAAAGGACAAGGCCACATTGGTCCAAGACCTGGAGGGTACCTCTGCGAACCTACACAAGATCAACATGAGGCTCAGCCCTGAGAAGAGCATATTCGGGGTCACGTCTAGTAAGCTCGTCAGTTTCTTCATATCTCAGCATGAGATAGAAGCCCACCCAGCGAAGATTAAAGCGATCGAGCAACTGGAGGTACCGAAGCGTGTCAAGGACATCCGTTGGCTGGCGGGTTGTGTCGCTGCTCTTAGCAGGTTCATTTCCAAGTCTATAGGGCGGGCCCTACCATTTTTAAGATCTTGAAGGAAGAAGGACCGAAGACATGGACGCTGGAAGAAGAAGCAACGTTGCAAGATCCGAAGAACTACCCGTCCTCAACCGCAATCCTAGTTGTGACCAGGCCTGTGGAACCGTTGTTGTTGTATTTAGTAGTGACGAAGGAGGTGGTCAGCGCTGCACTAGTGTCCAAAAGGGAGGCTGAGGACAGCAAAACAGTGGCCTCTGGCTCACCAACCGATAGCCCCAAGTCAACCCCATTGGGCCAAGAGCCCGACACGGAAGCAACATGGGAAGCGAAGCAGCAAGCAACACAGAAGAAGAAGGTGGAGCAGCAGCTAGTGTATTTTGTGAGCTCCCTCTTGCACGGGGCTTGGACGAGATATTCTAGGATGCATAAACTGCTCTATGGCCTCGTCGTGGCCTCCCACAAGTAGTGTCACTACTTCCAAGCACACTGCATCACAGTTGTCGCCCGCTTCCCACTGCACCGGATCCCGAGGAACAAGGAGGCAACCGGCCGGATCGTCGAGTGGGACCTAGAACTAGCCAGTTTTGATCTGACCTTTGAGAGCATCATGGCCGCCAAGAGCCGAGCACTGGCAGAATACGTTGCCGAGTGGACAGCAACACCAGATGAAGAAGACCCGAAGATAGTCCTTCGCGGCAAGGAAAACCCCAAGGCATGATCATGTACTTTGATGGATCTTTCTCGCTGCAAGGCGCCGGTGCCATAGTGCTGCTGATAGCACCCACAGGAGAGCACGTCAAATATGTGATCGACATGCACTTCCCCCGGGAGGTGTCAACCAGCAATACAGTAGAATACGAGGGTCTGATTGTTGGGATGTGAATAGTAGCAGAACTAGGAATCAAGAAGCTAATAGTCTGAGGGGACTCACAACTGGTAGTCCGTCAAGTCAATAAGGAATATCAAAGCCCCCAGATGGAAGCATACGTTGATAAAGTGCGTAAATTGGAGGAACGCTTTGATGGTGTGCAGATGGAACACGTCCCGAGGACGGAGAACAACATCACCAACGACCTTCCCAAAAAAGTGGCTCAGAAGTCGCATGTGGAACCAGGCACCTACGTGATCAGACTCACTTATCCATAAGTTATACCATACGGATGGCAAGCGAAGAAGAGGAAGATCAGCTCCGACGACTATTTCCCGGGAGAGACACCGGTGGCCGCCAAGAAAGTTCCTAGGACGACGAGGCGCTCGGAGTTGGGCGCCAAGCTCCAGCATGACAAGCAGTGCTTTCCATCAAAGCTAGCACCCCCGCAGCGGAAGAAACGCCTTTTGTCCTTATCGTCAAACCCAGGCTCCAGCATGGGCGCATCACATTGTACAACACCTCCAGACACGAGACCTCCCCGAAGAACAAGAGTAAGCTGGAAGAGTAGCCCGATCTTCGAGCATGTCCTAGTTCACAGACAATGACATGTATTGGCGGAGACCCAACGGGGTGAAATTGAGGTGCATCCCCTGGGAGGAAGGACAACGGCTGCTGGCAGAGATACACGAAGTGATATGTGGCTCCCACATATGATCATGAGCCCTTGTGGGGAAGGCGTTCTAGTAGGGCTTCTACTGGCCTACGGCCCTTCAAGACACCTTGGTGGTGCTGACAATGTGTGAAGCATGCCAATACCACGGCAAGAAAATACACCAACCAGCACAAGCCTTCAAACCGTACCACTCTCCTCGCCATTTTTGGTCTGGGGGCTCGACATTGTCCGCCCCCTCCCAAGTGCTATCGGGGCCTTTGAGTTCTTGTTCGTTGCCATCAAAAAGTTCACGAAGTTGACCGATGTGTAACCGGCGAGAAAGGTGACATTTCTAGCGGCAGTCAAGTTCCTCACAGGGATTGTTTGTCATTTCGGGGTCCCTAACAGGATCATCACTGATAACGGTACACAATTCACCAGCAGCACTTTCATGCGATATTTTAAAGATATTGGTGCCAAGGTGTGCTTCACGTGTTGCTCACCCAAGGAGCAATGGGACAGTAGGGAGCGAAAATGTTGAAGTCTTGCGGGGACTCAAGACAAGGACTTTCGACAAACTATGCAAGCACGGAAGGTGCTGGACTCGTGAACTCCCGACACTTCTTTGGTCAATCAAAACAATACCCAATAGAGGCACCGGCGAGACACCTTTCATCCTGGTCTACCGGGAGGAGGCGATTCTCCCCATGGAACTCACGTACAGGTGAATGGGAGTAAAGGCCTTTGACGAGGACCTGCAAGAGCATTTACGGCATGACGATGCCACGCTCCTCGAGGAAGATCGTCTCCACGCCATGCTGTGCGCTGCTAGGTATCATCAGGCCCTGTGCCGCTGCCATAGACGCAAATTGCACTCTAGGATTGTTGAGGAAGGCAACCTTGTCCTCCTACGGATTTAGTCGACAAAGGGATCGAACAAGTTCACGCCAAAGTGGGAATGCCCTTACCGGATCGTACGAGTCACCATGCCTGGCACAGACCTCCTGGAGACCGAGGATGGCACACCGGTGCAGAACTCATGAAAAATCGAGCATCTTCGCAAGTTCTACTGGTGAGGCGCGGTTGTTGGGTCCCCATGGAACCACTTTTGTGCAAGTATCACAGCCATGCGTGTAATCCTTTGTACAAACCCAGACGATGACCGTGTGCGCAGTTAATAAGACTAGACATCCTCCAACTCTTTTCTGCCTAATTGCATATTTACATTATGCCAATTATGCGGATTGTTGCGATAGATTATATCTTACACAAAGCCGTTGTCGAACCTCTAAGGACCCCCAATACATCATATTTTCTCTTTTCTTTTTCACAAAACAAAGGACGGGTCTCTGGGAAGAGCGCTCCCAACACACAAGTCATCCTGGGGGAAGAAGGACCGGGGCGGGCGGATGCGTCCAACGCAACCAACTCACGACAAGCAAGTCGATAGAAGAGGAAAAAGATAAGTAACACCCTTCCTTGCTATTTAAAATGCTGCATATATGAGAATACTTGTCCGCGGTCGAGCCCTTGCCAGAATCATTGCGCGCAGGGAGAGGCTGAGGGCATGCCCAGTCCCACCCCCCCCCCCCCCCCCGGGTGATTGCGGCGAGGATGACAAGTCTGCCTTGACGGACGTAGTCTGTCAAGGGAGTGCTCTTGATCTATCATTATAATTGCCCCCGGCAAGCCGACACTCACCGACAAGTGTTCTCATCACGTGTCCAAGTCAGAAGGGCACCCGGGCGCAACCTTTGCGTTCAGAAGGAAGTTAACGTACAAAAAAGGAGTAGAGGAAAGTCAGGTCATTGACACAGTACTAGTACCCAACCTTTTTCTTTGATTTTCTTTCAGTATTACATTGGGTGCTATTTAAAGATAAGAAGGAGCTACTCCGAAGTCCGTGGTGGCGGTAACAAGGTTATGTCGGAGTACAACTTCCCGTAACGCTACCACCGCCTGGGACGAGACTTGCCACTACGATGTGGTAATCGATACAGAAGCAGCTACACATGCGGGACCTTGTTTTATGGATCAATCCATGGCACCGGCCATGCTACTCGGAGTCATCTCCCTCCGGCTCGAGGTCGAAGATGCTGCTATCATCGCCACTATCACTGCAGGTGTTAACGTTGTTGCCGCTTGAACTTCACGAAGAGGGTGGTGGAGTCGTCAAATCGGAAGTGGAGGAGATGCCCGGGGCCAATCCCACGGGATCGAGCGAACGACTTCCGTCCCCCGCCTCAAGAACATGTCGTTTCTGGGGGTGAGGTCGACTTCCGCCCACACATGCCATTGCAGGAACCGTCCGCCTCGAGCCACAAGCCGCGGGGTTGGCTATCCTCCATGGCCCACGTAAAAAGGTCTGGGAGTCACCACGATGAACTCATGCACCTCCGATTCTCCCCCTATTTATAGGGACGAACACAATGAGGAGTGGGGAGGAGGGAGGGGATTGGCTCCTCATGGTCCAGGGCAAATGCACATCCGCATACGCACGCGGCCCGAGCAGCCGCCCTCCTCAACTAATGGTGAAGAGCGCGTCACCCAAGGCACAAGTAAGACACGAGGGGGAGAAATACCATTTAATGATGGAAGAGGAGTAGGCGCCACACTGTGTCCCCATTACAAGTCCCGAGGAAAGCCAGGGGGCTGGCCACCCATGTACCCACGTGATCGTTTGCTGCAGAGCATTCTGCTTTGGCGACCGCCCCTCTCCACCAATATCGTCCATCGCGGGGTTGCAGTCGGTGGGGATGGTCAGGAAAATCATCATTACAAAGAAGCACGACCGTGCATGCCCGTGTACTGTTTTGGACCTACGGCAACAATGTTGCGCACACGTGTATGGCCCAGGCCCGATGGCTACTGGCCCCGGAGTTAGACAGGTGCAGGTGAGGCTCCTAGGCTGGCAACCACTTGCGAGGGTCACTTCGAGCCCCGAGGGAAACCTATAGCAAGACAGAGGCGGGGCAGTAAGACTCCCAACGGCCTACACAGACATCCGCTCGCAGCGCCCGTCAAGACCCTAGCCGGCCAAGTTGCAGTTGCACCTCACCAGGGGGTTGATTGTCTACATCAGCCGAGGTGACGAGCGGGTAGGTGACGAGCGGGTAGGTGAAGAGTGGCATAAAACTGAAGTATTAGCTCGCTGTTCTAGTCGGAGATGTCGGAGCACATTGGGAGTAAATCAGCATCATGGAGTACATTGAGGACTGGCTCTAAGCACGGTATAGCTTCAAGTTCAACATGAGGAATATGCCTGTGTTGGAATATCTTGTTTCGTCCACAGATCACAGAGGCATAGTAGTTCATCTGAGTCCTAGTCCAAAACTTCAGATGCCTCATTTGAGGCTTGTCATATGGGTTTTCTCCAATGAAGTACATGCGTTCTTCAAAGAAGTTTTCCTTTTGAAACTTAGGACGCTTGGAGAATGGCTGACGCTGAACTGGCTTAAGATTTTGCTGAGGAATTGGAGGGGAGACAACAATGGCAGTCTCTGGGTTGAGCACGATGAATGCATTGTCTTGGTCATGTGCATTCTCCTCAACATTTTCCTCAGGGTGAGGAATTTCAGCGGCTGGTTCTTCAGGCTGAGGGGCTTGCTCTGGCTGTGCATCAGGCTGAGGAATAGCTTCTTCTTTCTCAGTTTGAGGAGTTGGGTCAGCATGTTCCTCATCTTGAGGATTCTGCTCAGAGCTTTGAATTTCATCAGCTTGAGGATTTTCAGTTTGTTCTTCCTCAGCTGGCTTGGTGGCAGATGCAGTTTCATCAGCTGATGCAGCTGATGCTTGTACAGTGTTTTTCTGAGGAATGAGAGGCTAAGGACTTTCGTCTATCTGAATCTCCTCATCAGTGTGTTCCTCAGAGGCGGCATCCTTCATTTCCTCATCTGCCTTTTTCGCTGGATCATCAATGATGACCATTTCATAGGAAGGAGCGACATTCAGTGGCACAGGGTCCAGAGGAGCAGTTTCTTCAATTGCTTTGAGGCGCTTGGCCTCTGTTTCTTATTCTGCTGAGGAGGCCTTTCTCTTCTTGGCTTCCTTCTCAGCAGCCCTGGTTTTCTTCACGTCTGATGCAGACGGAGTCATTTTCTTCACCGTTGAAGCTTTTGGTGAAGGGGTTTTCTTGACAGATTCTTCAGCTGGTATTGAGGAACCAGCTGGAACAGAGTCATCATCTTGCTTTGGCAAAGCAACTGGGTCAGGGGCAGTCTCATCAGCTGCAGCAAATTCATCAGCAGGAGTTTCCATGATGATTTCTTCAATAGCCGGTTCATCCACACGGCTTTCTTGGTGTACTTCCTCAGCTTGAGGAGTTTCCTCATCATGAGGAGATTCATCTGCTGGCTCCTCAATCAGGGGCTGAGAAGTTGGTGCTGGGGGTGCGGCCTTCTTATTGTATTCATCAACAGCACTGGTGGCCAGCTTGATGAAATTGCTCTTGAGACTTTTGCGATCTGACAACTTGGAGTACTTGTCAGTCAATTTCTTCAGCTCTGCCTGTGTTGACACCAGTGCATCAGGAGTTAATTTGAGGAGATTCTCCTTGAGGAATTTCTCCTTTTTAATCTTTGCAACTTTGGCCTGCCTGGCCTGCTGTTCTTTCCACTTGGCTTCATTGATGAAAGTGGCCACCATGTGGCTAATGCCAGGGGGAAGTTTCAAATCATCAAGCAGAGTGTTTGGATCCTCATACCAGATGTTGATGTAGTCAAGGAGGACCTTGGGGTCCATGGACAGAGGAATGGCACTGCCTGATGCTTGAGCTACTCTTTCCTGCTTGTTTCTGATGATGGCTTGCAGGGTTTGATCATCATATTCATCACTGCCCTCTGATGCAGACGGGACGGTGATGATTTTGCTAGGGCTTGGCAGAGTTACACGTTTAGCAGACACCTCAGTCTTCACAGGAGGTGGTGAAGACTTTGTCTCTGAGCTGGTTGCAGCTGGGAGTGAGGAGCTGGAGCTGGCGGTCATAGGCTTCATGACTTGCTTCTGCACTAGTTTCGCTTGAGGCTTTGGTAGTGGTGCTGAGGATTTTGAAGCTGAGGAGATTGGTACTGAGGGCTTTGGCGCTGATGGTTTTGGTGTTGAAGGTTTTGGTGCTGAGGGTTTTGTGACTGAAGCCTAAGCACACTTCTCTTGAGGCTTTGGAGCCCTTGGCTTTGACGGCACAGAGTGTGGTTGAGGAATTGCTGAACCAGAGGTCTCAGCGGCAGAGGAAGTAGCAGCAGCTCAGGATTCATTGAATTTCCTCACTGCAGCTTCTGCCTGCTTCTTGAGCTTGGCCACATGCTTTTCCTTCTCATCTGGATAGTCATCAATGGTCTGGAGGCTTGAGGGATGTGCTACTTGATGATCCTCAAGTGGGGCCCGTCTGCCAGGGGGCTTCAGAGCGAATTTCTTCGCATACTTAGGAGTCACAAACCTGTATTCCTTCCATTCCTTCGCCCATCGGCGTTCTATCTTCTGGAGCCGTATTTTTCTCTTGGCCATTGTCTCATTTTCAGCAGGCGTGCAATAGTCCAAGTAAATATCCTCAGGGATATCCACAGCTATGTTTTGCTCAAGTTTCTTTCCTCCCTTCTGTTTTCTGTCATCCTCCATTTTCTTCAGCTGAGGATTTTGCTGATGAGATTGAACTCTTGAGGATTCTGATGAGACTTGAAGATTTTCTTCCAGAAACGCTGCAAATGAGTTAATGTGATGAGAACCGAGAGATTCATCAGCTGACATGTGTGTACCTGTGAACAGAGTATAGTTGCGAGGAATTTGGAGAGGTCATATGCGTTCTCAGATTTGAGGAGAAAGAAAAAGTTTGACAGTTTGAGGAATATAACCAGTGGTTGAGGAATTTTTCTAAGCATACTGTTCTTGGGTTCCAGAGTTGTACAGGTCTGAAAATTCGCACAATTGAGGAATCTCGTGAAAATCTTAGATGCTTAGCATAGTTCATCAATGATGTGGTGATAGGCAGTGTTTGAGGAATCAAGTGCTTATCGTTTCTTGAGGAAAAACAGATTTCACATAGAAGATGTAAAATTTTAGATCTAACTTGCTGTAAAAATGGGATTTATTTACCCTGGAAGGTGCGCACGAAGAAAACAGAAAGGTGTGTGTGGAGAAGCTCTTCGGTCGCGTGTCCAATGCACCCTAACTCGGCGACAGAGGACGTCTACGGCGGCGGCGGACGAATATGGTCCGACTCCGGCGTGGTTCCGGCGATGGAGAAGTCGAGGCAGTGAAGCTCTTCCTCACCAGCGACGAGACTACCAGCGATGGCGCTAGGGCTCGATGGTGTATGCTGTGGCAGGAGAGCGATGGAGCGAAGAAGAGTATGCCGAGGGGGATAAGGACATATTTATAGCCAACAGTTACTGTTGGCGCGAAAATTTCGGACCAAATCGCCCCTGCCTCTACGTCTCCGCAGGACACGTGTAGCTCCCGAATAGTGTGGTGGAGATAGTGGAGATCGTGGTTATCCGATCATGGGAAGTGGGGTTCAGTTACTATGTATTAAAGAAACAATTTTTGAAGATTTGAGGATTTTTGTTACAAAATCATCAGCTGACACGGACGCAGTGAGGATTTTGAACAAAGTTTCAAGTAGAACGCATATGAAGAATTGAATAGACTGGATGAGTATAGCATAGAGGGAATGTAGGGTCCGATCACATTCACTTAGCAAAAAATATCAACTTGAAGAAATAGCAATAAGTGAATGTTGTTCAGGACTTGAAATCACAGTCTATCTAGTCAAATGAAAGTCATCAAGTGTTTTTGAAGATTATCTGATAAATCAACACACTGAAGAACAACTGTTTTGAAGAAAAACACATTTTGAGTAAATAGAACACTTGAAGAAAATTAACTTGAGGAATTTCACATTGGGCGGTGGCGTGACCCACCATATAAGAATGTTGATTACAAACGCCGCGTACAATTGTCGTAGGGCCCTGAGAATCAATTTCTTCATTGATTTCTTCACATTCAGAGTGACCTTCTTCATTAGTTGAAGAAAATCGATTCATCATGTGCTGCACATCTAAGTCATCAATTTTGCATAAGTGTAAGGATGTGTGCATGTTTTTACAAAACATTTGAAGATTCTAAGATATTTAGCTCACACCGCAACTTGCAAAACCTTTTCTCATCCAAGGACTTAGTGAAGATATCTGCCAGTTGATCATCAGTCTTCACATGGTCGATGAGGATATTTCCCTTGAAGACATGGTCCCGAAGAAAATGATGACGAATCTGGATGTGCTTGGTCTTCGAGTGTTGTACTGGGTTGTATGCAATTTTGATAGCACTCTCATTGTCACAGTAGAGAGGCACATTCTTCATGTTGATGTCGTAGTCCTTGAGTGTTTGCTTCATCCATAGTAATTGAGCACAACAAGAACCAGCAGCAATGTACTCAGCTTCGGCAGTGGAGAGTGATACACAGTTGTGCTTCTTTGAGGACCAGCAAACTAGTGATCTTCCGAGGAAATGGCATGTGCCAGTAGTTGACTTGCGATCCACACGGTCACCAGCATAGTCAGAATCAGAATACCCTACCAGATGAAGATTTGAGCCCTTGGGATACCATAATCCTAGTGTTGGTGTGTCAGCTAGGTATCAAAGAATACGTTTCACAGCCTTATGGTGTGATTCCTTCGGTTTTTCTTGAAAACGTGCACACATGCAAACACTAAGCATTATATCTGGCCTAGATGCACATAGATACAATAAAGAGCCAATCATAGAACGATATACCTGCTGATCGAAATCTTTACCATTTTCATCAGTGCCGAGGTGGCCGTTGGTAGGCATTGGAGTCTTGGCACCTTTGCATTCATGCATGTCGAATTTCCTCAGAACATCCTTGAGGTATTTCTCCTGTGATATGAAGATTCCATTGCTTTGTTTCCGAATTTGAAGACCTAAGAAGAATTTCAGCTCCCCCATCATGGACATCTGATATTCTTCACTCATCATGTAAGCAAATTCATCACTGTATCGTTTGTCAGTACAGCCAAATATGATATCATCGACATATATTTGACACACAAATAGCTCATTATCATAGGATTTAGTGAAAAGAGTTGGATCGAGTGAACCAGGTTTGAAGCCTTTCTTCATGAGGAATTCCTTCAATGTATCATACCATGCCCGAGGAGCTTGCTTGAGACCATAAAGAGCCTTTTTGAGTCTGAAGACTTTGTCTGGATTCTTTGGATCCTCAAAACCTGGGGGCTGAGCAACATATACTTCTTCCTCAAGCTTACCATTGAGGAATGCACTTTTCACATCCATGTGATATAAGATGATGTTATGATGATTAGCATAAGCAAGTAGTATTCGAATAGCTTCAAGTCTACCGACAGGTGCAAAAGTTTCATCAAAATCTATTCCTTCAATCTGGGTGTAGCCTTGGGCTACAAGTTGTGCCTTGTTCCTCACCACTTGACCGTCCTCATCTTGCTTGTTTCGGAAAATCCACTTGGTGACGATGATGTTGTGCTTGCGAGGATCTGGTCGTTTGACGAGCTCCCATACGTCATTCAGCTTGAATTGAAGAAGTTCGTCTTGCATAGCTTGGATCCACTCCGGTTCCAGAAAAGCCTCAGCAACTTTTGAGGGTTCTGTGATGGATACAAAGGAGAAATGCCCACAAAAGTTAACTAAGTGTGAAGCTTTTGAGCGAGTGAGAGGACCTGGCGCGTTGATGTCGTTGAGGATTTTGTCAAGTTTTACTTCAGTTGCAATCCTCGGATGAGCTGGTTGAGGATTTTGTCTGGGCTGAGGAAGTGGTGCTGGTGCAATTTCCTCAGGAGCATCTTCTTGATTTTCATTAGTGATGGGGATCGTTTCTTCATCAATTTCCTTAGTTGGGACAATGTCTTCAGTAGGCTTGAGCTTTATTGCTTCCTCAGGAGACAACTTATCTGGATCAGAAGGCAATTGCTCTCTTTGCGAGCCATTAGTTTCATCGAACCGCACATCTACAGTCTCAACAACTTTGTTGTGATAGTTGTTGAAGACTATGTAAGTGTGCGAGTCCTTTCCATAACCGAGCATAAAACCTTCATGTGCCTTAGGTGCAAATTTTGAACTATGGTGAGGATCTCTAATCCAGCATTTTGCACCGAAGACTTTGAAATAACTTACATTGGGTTTCTTGTCTGTGAGGAGTTCATATGAGGTTTTCTTGAGGAATTTGTGAAGATATACCCTGTTGATGATATGGCATGCTGTCTTGATTGCTTCAGGCCAAAAGCGACGAGGAGTCTGATATTCTTCAAGCATGGTTCTTGCCATTTCAACTAGAGTCATATTCTTCCTTTCGACGACACCATTCTGCTGAGGAGTATAAGGAGGAGATAATTCGTGAGTAATACCAAGTTCATCAAGATAATCATCAAGACCAGTGTTTTTGAACTCGGTTCCATTATCACTTCTGATATGTTTTATCTTGATGCCAAAGTTTGTCGAGGCCCTTGAAGAAAACCGTTTAAAGATTTCCTGCACTTCAGTTTTATACACTATGATATGCACCCAAGTATATCTGGAATAATCATCAACTATTACGAAGCCATATAAAGATGCTGCATTGGTTAGTGTGGCATAGTGAGTAGGTCCAAATAGATCCATATGAAGCAATTCGAATGGACGTATAGTGGTCATGATAGTCTTCGAGGGATGCTTGGATCTGGTCATTTTCCCAGATTCACAAGCACCGCAGAGATGATCCTTGAGGAATTTGACTGATTCGATGCCGATGACATGCTTCTTCTTCGCGAGCGTGTGCAAATTCCTCATGCATGCATGACCTAGTGCCACAACCATCCTTCTGAGGTTTTTGCTAGTAAGCAAGTGGCTGGTTGAGGACCTGTAGAGAAATCAACAATGTACAAATCCCCTCTTCTTACACCTTCGAAGACATTGGATCTGTCAGATTCCATAATGACTACACATCTATATCTACGAAAGATAACAATCATATCAAGATCACAAAGCATCGAGACTGACATGATATTAAAACCAAGGGATTCAACAAGCCAAGTTCCAATACCTTGCTTTTACCTTTGTCAGCATATGTGATTTGCTTCAGAGGTGATGGAGTTAGTGGCATATTCATCAATAAGCTTTTATCACCAGTCATGTGTTGTGTGCAGCCACTATAAAGAACCCACTCAGTATTCTTGGGTTTGTCATCCTAGAGATAAATTTGTACAGCTTACCATCTCATATGCTTCAGATTTGAAGAATATGATACTAGTTTCATCAGATCAGTAATTTCATCATAGCAGAAATGTAAGGACGTGTGAAATATTTCTATTTCATCAATCATTAGCTTGCGTCCTATCAAGCATTTCTTCAGGTCTCCAGCAAATTCTTCAGATGATGATTTTCATCTGGAGACCTGACCTGCAGAAGTGATTAGTTCGATTTCTTCACCACCCACATCTGAAGGGGTGGCAAAGCATTCATCATCCTGCGAGCACCATATGAGAAAGGTGGCATTGAGGCCAATGCACTTCTCTTAACAGTAGGGGGATTAAAGTACTCATATGGATATGCAGAGAACTGGTTAGAGGATTTATGAACATAATGATTTGAGGAGTAACGTTCATATTCATATTCCTTGTAGTTTCCCTGCATGGTAGACGCATTAGCACGGGTACGAGCATAGTTTTGACCAGTTGAGGATTTTGATCCTCTTGAAGACTTTGGTCCTCCTGAGGAATTTGATCTGGGGTTCAAATTCTTCAGTGGTGGTGTCATGAGGACATTCACCTGAAGATTTTCAAGACAACTTTTGGGAACCCAGATTTTCCTCAGGGGAGGGCCATTCCTGCAGTTAGTTCCAACATATCGAGCAAATACTTTACCAGATTGATTTTTGAACAGTTTATAGTTGGAGTCAAATGACTCATCTCAGGAATAGGATAATTCACATGAAAAACCAGTTAGATTAGATGGATCAAAAGGAGGCCCAGTAGCCGCAACCCATGAGGTTTTGGGATACTGCTCAGGTTTCCAATAAGATCCATCAGCATTTTATTTCCTCTCAAAGGCAATTCCTTCTTTCCTCGGGTTCCTCTTCAAGATCTACTTTTTGAGCACATCACAAAGGGTTTGATGTCCTTTGAGGCTTTTGTATATGCCTATCACGTACAATTCCTTCAACCCTGCATTTTCATCAGTAACATTTGTGTTTTCCTCAAGTGAGGAAATAGACACAATAGGTGCAGTTGAAGCATTTGTAGCAATGGTAGCATTTGATGATTCTGGTGAGGAATTACCAGTTTCAAGTTCAATGCATTTAAGACATGGAGGAATGAATTCAACTTTACCAGCGCTGATCTGTTGAGCTAGTAATGAATCATTTTCCATACGAAGATCATCATGAGACATCCTAAGCTTCTCAAATCAAGCTTCCTTTGAAGAAATTCAGAGGAAAGCTTCTCATGATCAGTGAGGAGTGTATCATAACGATCTTGAAGATTATCAAATCTAGACTGAAGACTTTTTACATCTTCAGTGAGGATTTGGGTAAGATTCATTTCATCATTCAACAGATCATCAGTTTTATCTTGCAATTTCTGAAGCTTTTCCATAGCAGTTTGTTGTTTAGTGGCAATGATAGCAAGTTTACTGTAACTGGGTTTCTTATAATTATCAAGTTCACAGTCACTTGAATCAGAGGAGGAGGCATTATTTGGTACCTTTGAACCTTTTGCCATGAAGCAAAAGGTTGGAGCGAAGTCATCAGCATAGTCATCAGTGCGGATGGTGCTATCATTTTCTTCAAGGTTGAAGATTGACTTGGTGACGAAAGTGGTTGCCAGTGCAAGACTAGCCTGTCCGGATTCTGAGACTTCATCAGAACCCTCTTCTTCATCACATTCCTCTGATTCTGCCTCAGAGTCCATTTCCTTGCCAATAAGTGCCCGAGCCTTTTTGAAACTAGTCTTCTTGTGCGATGAGGGCTTTGAAGATGAGGATTTTGAAGATTTCTTCTTCTTCTTCGAGTCATCAGAACTGTCATCCTTGCATTTCTTCTTCTTTGATTCCTTTCCCCAACGGGGACGATCATCAATGTAATGACCTGATTTCTTGCACTTGTGACAGGTTTGTTTCTTGTAGTTCTCAAATGAAGATTCTGATTTCCTAATCTCCGGAATTTCCTCACGAGCATTGCAAGCTCCTGTCCAAATTCTTCAGGGTCACAAAGACTGTCATCTGTGTCTTCGTCTTCAGATGAGGAAATTGCTCTAGCCTTCAGTGCACGTGGTCTGGAGTAGCTTGGTCCATATAGATCTCTCTTTTCTTCTAGCTGGAATTCATGATTATTTAGCCTTTCTAGTATATCAGCTGGATCAAGCATCTTGTAATCTGGTCTTTCTTGAATCATCAGAACTAAAGTATCAAATGAAGAATCCAAAGATCTCAGCAGTTTCTTCACAACTTCGTGATCAGTGATGTCTCGAGATCCCAGTGCTTGCCGTTCATTTGATATGTCAGTGAGGCGATCAAAGGTGTCTTCGCAGCTTTCATTGTCAAGTCTCTTGAAGCGATTGAAGAGATTGCGAAGAATATCAACACGAGAGTAACACTGGGTTGATACTCCTTCATTTACCTTGCACAGTCTCTCCCAGATCAGTGTTGCAAAGCCCAAAGCACTTACTATTCCAAACTGGCCTGGGCTCAGATGGCCACAGATGATGTTCTTCGCTTGAGAATCGAGTTGCTTGAATTTATTCACATCAGCAGTAGAGACACTGGCAGAGATGATGGGGACGCCATGTTCCACAATATACCAGAGATCATTATCAATATCTTGTAGATGCATTTGCATTTTGTTCTTCTAGAAGGGAAAGTTCTTTCCTTCGTAGGTAGGACATGCTGCAGTCACCTTAAACATGCCTGCAGTCGACATAACTAAAACTACAGGTGGTTAAACCAAAATCACACAGACCAAGGGAGTACCTTGCTCTGATACCAATTGAAAGTCCGTTATATCGACTAGAGGGGGGTGAATAGGAGATTTTTAGAATTTCATCACTGGCAATTCGTTTTGAGGAAATACCTCACTGATGACTAACTTACAACGGAAACAGTATAGGATCAAAAGTGCAAAGTTTCACAACAACAATTTTTCAGAGTGAAGAATGTGAAAACAGATTGCAAAGTGAGCAGGCACCCAGAATACAGATGTGGATTAACTGACGTGAAGAACTTGGGGTTGAGGAAATTCAGAGAAAGTTTTCAGCAAATTCTTCAAACAGTTGCAGTGAAAGTCATCAACACATAATACAAGAAAAGTAAGGAGTTGAGGAATTAGAACCCGTTTCTCAGTGAAGACAATCGTTGATGACCCAGTTCCAACTGCTGTGACAGTCGTACATCTGGTTTGGAACGGCTTGGTATTGAAACCAAAGGACACACAGTCCCGGGACACACAGTCCCTACCGTATTCTCCTTGAGCTAAGGACACACAGTCCTTGCCCAACACTCGTGGTAAGTCTTCAGGGCAGACTTCCAAACCCTCACAAACTTGGTCACCCGGCGATCCACAATTGACTGCTGGAAAGCTCTAGACCTTGATGCCTAACCGTCTGGAGGATGCACAGTCCTCAAAGGTAAAAGGCTTCAGTCCCACACAGGAACAACTTCTTCAGTGATGCTCAATCACTAGGTTTGGTTTGTGGTTTCGGTGTATGGTGTATTTCCTCACTGATGAATTACTCTCGAAAGCTCTGAGGAATTGGGTTGCTCTTATGACAAGTGTCAGTTTCTAACGGAGCAGCCAACTAGCTAGTGGTTGTGAGGGGTGGCTATTTATAGCCTGGGAGCATCCCGACATGATTTGACACTAATGCCCTTAAATAATATGACCGTTGGAGTGGATAGGACCAATGACTTGGCGTGGCTATCGAAACGGTCGGAACCCTCAACTGTGCGAGTCCTCATGTCACTCGTATTCCTCACTTGAGGCTTTTGGTAGGATTAGGCTTGGGTTGAGCATCATGAGGAAATTCATTCCAAAGTGTAACTTCGACCCCCTTTAACAGTACGGTGTTCCTATTACTGAAATGCGAAGAAAATAAAACAGAAAGTGTAAATCTTCATGCTTCAAATTCTTCAGAGTGATTTTCTTCAGGACACACCGGATTCCTCAATATCAGTATCTTCATGAGGAATATCAATTTCATCGTAGATTCCTCGCGATTCATTTCTTCAGCTTCAGACCAAATTCTTCAACTGAAGACATATATTTTTCGGGGTCGATATTCTTCAAATATCTCAAACTCCTCAATGACTTATAGATCCTGTGTACACTCATAAGCACATTAGATACTTAACCTATAAGTCTTCAAACCACCAAAATCACTAAGGGGCACTAGATGCACTTACAGGAACACAAGGTGGGAGAGAGAATTACTGTTTGTCGTTATATGAATTCGAACAAGTTGCAGTTCTATTTGGATATGTATTTCCATAATTCTAACAATTTACTGACTAACATATTTTTTGTTTTTGTTATCCCGTGGTAACGCATGGGCAATCAACTAGTTTCCTATAATACGCCTTCGGCGTGTGTACTTCCCCAACTCGGTTGAGCCACTAGGACAGCCGAGTGGCTATCTTGTGCCCATGGCGTGGGTTAGCCCGGATGTATTGGTATAATTCTTTTTCCATTTTCGTTTCCACAAAGAAGCAAAAAATTCATATTAAATTAAAACTAGCCCCAAATTTAATGATTCAAAATCGTAAGTGTTTCTAAAATTATGGCTTATCCAAATATGTGCATTACACATTTTTACAAATAGCTTTTTTGTAGAGTTCAAATTCAAATTTGAATTATTAAACTCCACATTGCAAAATCTCTAGAGAGTCCAAATCAACTCCAAATTGACTGATTCAAATTTTGAGAGACTACAAATCATGCACTATTTTTATAGTCATGGTTACATTTTTTCCCATACTATATTTTTGTTGGACCAAATAAATAGCTCCCTTTACCATTTATTCCCTATTAGAAAATCCCTAGAATATTCATCCCAACTCCAAATCCAATGAAACAACTTGCTAGACGTTTCTACAACCATGGCTTATTTAATAGGTGCATCCACTCATTTTTTATAAAAATGTTTTTGTAGACTTCTTATAGAATCATCAATTCCTCCATTTCCACTATTCAAGAATCCCGAGTGAACCAAATCCATTAAAACAAACTTTAGGAATTATGCTTATGACCATAGATGTACAAGAAAAATAAAATTCCTATTTATAAAGAACTTTTATTTTGTGCTTGTTGTGTTGCTTATTGTGAGTGTTTCCGACGATAGTTGACGAAGTAGGCGAAGTGCTCAGAGTTGGATGAGAAGCTTTGAAGACCTCGAAGACTTCATTGAACCAGGCAAGCAGACCCTTGACCATGACTTTAAACCTTTTTATGCATGTCATATGACACTTTACTTTGTTGCATTTGAATCATTTTAAATCGGTGACCACCTTGGTGGGTTGTCTCTGATAACTCCTCGTTGATACTTGCACTTGACCATGAACCTACCTTCCTATGAGTGTTCTGCGGGTGGGAAGTAGTTAGAATGCTAGTAGTTGCTACTCTAATGGGATGGGAATATGCATGGTGTCGAAACAGAAATGATTCCAATGACTTTTTGAAAACCCCGTTTGGTTCCACTAATGCCCGAGGGAGATGGTGTGGAGCTAGGTAGTAACTTTAGAAAGAAGTGGTGTACTGAGGCAAGTGAATGTGTTGTTTTCAAAAATGAATTGGTTTAAGTTGCGACCGTAACTCCTACCTTACATGTGTTACTATGATACCCCTTAATGGGACTGGGCTTTGTTGTTTACTTGTGTTACTAACGGGGTCATGCCAAGAAGGGCAACATGGGTTGTTTTCACAGAAAATAGGCACACCGTTGAGTCCCCTCTTGGATGGTATGATCTGGAGCGAGTCTCGTATGATGTACATCATGAGAGCCATTTACCAACGAGTTGACTCTTTGTTTAGTATCGCTAGGGGAAAGGCATTGTTTGGTGCTTACCTCACATATGTAACATACCATGAGTCGTGGATTACACGGAAGTTCACCGAGTCTTGTGGGTACAATGCGCATACGTCTTCAAAGTGTAACACTATTTGAATCGCCGTGTCCACGGTCAAGGACAGTTGGATGACTGCTCTTGGGCTACGTCCATGGTTTCTATACTTGGTGTGTGTGAGAGAGAGAGAAAAATGATAGTGTGATAAAGAGGATGGTTGAGTTAATTCAGATGACTTGACATGATAAATGAACATGGGATGTTCAATCCCCTTCTTATGATGATGTTTACAACTTGTTCATATGGATATATGCATCATGTTGATGCTTGCTTTTACAAGCTGAATGATCATGTCACTGGACTCATAATTAGCTTTCCGCAACTTACCTACTTAGTGCTATAACATGCATTGTTATTGCCTTGCTCCAAACATGGGTTGCTTGCGAGTACATTCAAAGTACCCACTGGCTTGCCACTGGATATTTTAATGGCCAGGCATGAGAAAAAGAGGATATGATCAAGATTACCACGGTGACGCACGTGATGTAGGGTTAAGGCAGATGTCATGGGTTCATCCTATCGATGAAGATTTCCGCCGCAATCATATGAAGACTTCGCACGAAGGTCATATTTAAGTAAAACGGTACGTAATTGATGTAAGACTCTTCTTATTCAGTTTATGTTTGTTCAGTGAGCATTGATCTCTGGGACCACTATGCACATACATTAGGTGATCACGACTTATGAGTCGGGGTCCCCATAGCGCTGGTATTAGAGCCATCCTAATTATAGGAAGCCCTTAGTTAGTATGGACGTTAGTTAGGACAAACTATTTTTTAGGCCCTTCAAAATCACTTACAAAACTTATATATTTCTCACCTCTCCTAAGCTATCAAAGGAAGCAAAGGTTTGCCTTAACAGTGCCACCTTGGTCTCTCAGCTCTTCTCGTCGGATTTTCGAAAACTAGCAAACGGTCGCTAGCACCCTTATGCCGCAGCCATTGGATTCCTTGAAAGCATGGTGGGTAACTTGGAAGGAAGAGTCCTTTCGAAATGATCGCCCACATATTTTGAAGACAAGGTTGGCAACCCTGTGACAAAATGACACCAAAAGAAACTAACTTCTTGAGGAATGACAACATCAAGACTCCAAAGATGGTGACATCCTCGACACTGCCCCAAGATGATGCAACCTTGGCCTACAATGATCAAGGCGCAAGATATGCAAGGTAATTATGGGCATCACTAATAGAGTAACCATGTACTTACTGTTGTTGTGTCGACAACCACGGGTAGATGAGAACCTCGCCATTCGGTTTGCCTCAGTATAGTGAGAACAGAAACGATTCCCTTCATTCCCCATTCCTCGCCATTTGGTGTCGATATTACCATCAACATAATCGATAGGTCGGAACTCTGTCATGCCTTGTCCATGCCATTGCATAAAGGATAGCCCGTATTGACCCTTCGGTACCTTGGAGGACAAGAAGACGTTGACCGGATTACGAAGACAACAGAAGACCTTGTCAATGATAGCAGGGCCGGGCCGGCAAAATCTGAGGCCCTGTGCGAAACTAAAAAATAGGGCCCTATCTCACTGAAAAAATGAATTAACCAACAATTATAGAAACCAGACTAATATTTTCCACGATAATGCAAATCTGTATTATTGGAGCATAAGATAAAAAAGATGAATTAAATTAAATTAAATTATAAAGTAGCATATATTAATTGGATATCAGTCATCAATGTTTGGATGTCAGACAAACCATTTAACTTACCTAATTTTGGGTCATGTTTGGTTAAACTGCTAAACTATGATCTTTAACCAAGGAGGTAAATACCGATTTCTAACGAAGTAACGATCCCTGCCAAAAGTTAACTAAGAAATTCATATCTAGGAATAGGAACCAAAGTTAATTTTTTTGAGAAATACTACTAGTTCTATATACTAAATTTGGGGCCCCTTAAAATTATGGGCTCTGTGCAAGTGGCACATTTGGCACCATGGTTGGCCCGGCCCTGAATAATAGCCATGAGGAACCCCTTCGCCGTTAGCTTACGAGAGAGAAGTCTTCAAAGATTCTTCAGGATCAACCTGGATCGTTTCGGCGAACGATAACAAGAGGCCTAGTCACACCTGAAGAAGACCCATAAGACTGAGCGGACTCCACTCCAAGATACAAAGCAGGCATGACTATTGAGTCCAACAACCTCTAGGGTAGGATGAGTCCTGTATCCCCCATGCGAAGTCGAGTCTGTATGACAGTTCGAATGAAACCATGTTGTTTTTCCCCATGATTGTACTTGCTCTATGCCACCCTTTTGGCACCTCCCCTCTATGTTGCTTTCCCTCTCCCCCATATCATCAACTAAGGACTACCAAGGCAAGATGCACCAAGGATCCACCTCGATAGACGACTAACACTGACGACTTTGACAACAACGTACTCAACCAGGTGCAACCCCGTAGAGCTATGCTTTCCATAAATATTGGAAGCCCTCCTAGAGCAACCTAGACCTCACAAGCTACCCTAGATCAAACCTCTGATCCTATGTTTAATACACCGGTTTGACAAAGAATTTGTTCAGCTTCAATAACCCTTGCTTAGCACTTGGTTCATTATGGAACAAGTGATCACAGTGAACAAGTATCCTTCATTCTTAAGATAGCACCAGAACCTTGATGCCATATGAAGGATCGTTCTAAGGATATACGAATTGTAGATAATGATTTGAGGTGACTATAATAGGTATCTTGAGGATGTAGCTAACCCCCTTTGGTTGATAATGGGAATTTTCATGGTGCTAGGTGACTTGTTGAACAAGTTGATAAAGTAGCATAACCTACATATCACTGGGGTAAATCGCATTTAGTAGGACAATTATGATCACAATGTAAAAAAATTGGTGGTATAATAAATTGAATTTGTCAAGTACTAGTCATGGATTTATGATGTTGCAATAATGACTTGGAGTAACAAGTCGGAGTTTTCGTTGGACATAAGATTCAAATATAAATAGGAAATCCCAATAGAGACTTGGTGATAAATGGGACTATATGGTTCGGAAATAATTGGATTTAGTGCGATGTTCTTGATTACAATATCTTGTTTCTAAGTGGATGATAAGCTAGGAAAATTGGAGTGCAGGAATTGATTTAAGTATCAAGATAGGCTTGACCTTGGAGTTGAGTTTTTCACGACTTTGGAAGTTGGTAGAGGTAGTGTTATAATAGTCCTTGCAATGAGTTGTGGACTAAAGGAACTCTAGGAGATTATGTAGAAACCCATCAATATTATATTTACAGGAGTAGCGGCCCAGGAAGTGAGTGATGGCATTTCAGGATCACTTGATCATATTCGTACGAAAGAAATAAAATCTTGGATTGGTATACTACGTGTTTCCTTAGCATAGAAAATGAAGTACCTTGGACCTTGGATAATTTAGCTGAGCACTCGGATTTGTAGTGACGTAATCAAGCTTAGAAACATGTATGCTTCCCAACATATTCTACATAGGGACATGTATAAGTTAGCTATACTCCACATATGAGTATATGTGTTAGTCCTTCTCACAAACCATGGAGATATGAATAGCGTGAGTGATGTTGGAGTTGACTTATATGAGATGGTACTTTTTATGATATTGGATGATTATGTTTGGAGAAATAGGTAGGACTATTGGCATCTAAGAACTAAGCTCAAGATTAGAATGATAGACATTTACTCACATCCTAAACTCCATGAAACCCCGAATGTTTACCGAGTCATAATATGGTCAGATTATGACCATAGGTCTTGGCTCTAAGACATTGGACTATGGCCAATACTCTACCTCAACCACCAAAAATATTGTCCATAAGAAAGGTGGACATTAAAACTAGGTTATGTCAGATCATATATCACCTGAGAAACGTGCTTATGTGATGCTTGGAGAAATATGCTATTGTCGTCGTGGATGACATACGTATTTACCCAATAAGAGAAGGAACACCTTAGTCCTATTTGGATAAGCCTAGAAGCACCGTTTACCATTCTTCTCAAGTGTAAGGTTTTACCCTGAAGCAGTGGACTCCTCGCTGCACCTCCAAACAACACAAGATAATCTTACTCAAGCAAGAAGAAGGACCACCATCGTTGGGAAACCACGACGATGAAGAAGAACAGGAAGGAGCAGTACAAGTGAACTACCACTCCTCTGCTGTCTACAAACAACTATGGCCAGAAGCACCGACGTTCAAGCATGCAGAATCCTTTGGACATGAAGATAAATTAAAGAGCCCTTTTTGGTCCAATCAAGGACGATAAGCCTGAATGAGCCATGGTGAAACCCCTATCTAAGGTGGTTCACCCCACTTGCCAAGCCTGAGACCTTGGGGATTGGATGACTGGTCTATACTTTTGGGTAACCATCTCATCAAGGACACCTTAAAGACTTCCCTAGATGGTAGAACCCGTTTTAGACACCGATCGTCTAAGCTTAGTCTTAGGGACGAGACCCAGCCCAAACAATTTAACAAGTAGCTACAAAAAGGTAAGAAGACCAAACACTCGAAGACACACCAGAAACATGCGTCCATGAGGACAAAGAAAAATGGCTGAAGGAAAATGATGAACATACCTAGGAAACTACTCAAGCACAAGATCTCGATGAGAAGCCTACGTTGCCACTCTTCATCAATCCCATGGTTGAAGACCAACTGCGACCGAAGACCACCTGCCTCAAGGAAGTCAAGGATTTCCCATGTTGATGGGAAGCTATAACAAAACCTTGACCCTTCTAATCTAACACATGACATATATATGTCAATAACCAACGTGAGCAACTGCAAGACCAACACGCATGCACACCACATTTCCATATATTCGGACTTCGGAATACACATGCAAACCAGTCCCTTGCTCGAACCTCATTCACCAAACATTTGACATCTAGTCAAGCTTAGCATGTTGCAAGAACCATGTTCACCCTCGGACGAAGCCAAGAGAAGCACTCGAGGATGTATCCTCAAGAAATTCAAGATCAAGTGGATCAATCACATGAAAGAAGGAGCAACGGTAGAACATGAAGATTACCTCAGACTTGAATTTTTGTATTTCTTCAATGACCAACCTACGATACTTGGGGACGAGATTCTTGTAAGGGGGTAGGTTTGTCACACCTTGTGTTTTGCCTTACTTTTCTAAATAAACAAAGCTCCAAAATTAGGGCCAATTAAAATTTCTGAGTGTTTGTGATGCTTGAATTGATTGTTTTTTGCTTGCTTGTTTGGTTGTGCTTTAAGTTACAAAAGTTCTTCTACTCTCTAGGCTCATATACTTGTTCCAAATCTTTGCCCAATGACCATACCATGTATATAGGTCAAGAAACTCAATTTCAAAAAATATTATGTCTACCAAAAAGGATTCCTTTAATTTAAGCTTTCAAAACCCCCTGAATTGAGGTTTGTGCTACAAGTCCTCAAATTAGGCGAGATGTTTTGCCCCAAATATTTTATTTGGATCCTGTTGTTAAAAAGACTTCCCAAAACTACGAAATTATTATTGTTTTATTCATATTTTATTTACCATTATCTGAGGCCAGAAATGGTCTTTTATGGGGGGAAATTACTTTATTGTTTCAAAAATATTTGAGAAAATTTAGGGAAACTTAATGGACATATATTTTACATATATAAGAGTTTCAACACATGGTCTTGTTCAAAGTATTGGAAAAAACATTTAAAAACCCTTTGTGTTCATTTCAAGAATTTGAAATATTTCTAAAAGAAATTTTCTGAAATAATTCCACTACAATTGTAGCAAATCACACATGATAGATGCGATGATCTTGCCAAGTGTCATTTCAATCAAAGTTGATTTGATTCACAAAAATATTCGAAAGTCCTCTCTATCCAGAACAAAACTTGAGCAACTTTACATTGCCAAGTGTCTCCTTTGGTGCTCAAATTTTGTGGACATGTTCTAATACCCTAATAATGCATCCACACCAAGTGGTGCTTCAAGGAGAATAGATCCACTTGTCCAAATCCCCTCAAAACCACTTCTGCCAATTTCTAGAATTGGAAAATTTTTCATTTTTAAGTTTTCCAATTGATCCCAAACTTTTTGGGCATTCTCTAATCCTCAAATAATGCGACCACACTAAGTGGTTCATTAGGGGGAATCAATTTGCATGGATAGATCTAGCGAAAACCAATTCTGCCCATTTCTAATGTTTATGAAGTTTACATTGGAAACTTACATCATCTAATCCCAAAATTGGTGATAAAGCTCACTTCTACCTATCATTCACTCCTGTTAAATTTTGCGGGAAGGAGAACAAGTTTCTTGCCCAAAAATCCATCAAATACCTTTCGTGAAATGGTAAAACCCCTCTTTTGACCACTTTCACTATTTGCCTTAATTTAACTTTTTACCACAACACCTATTGTCCAATTACCTCCAGTAAGAAACCCAGCCCCCAGGTCAATATATTGTGGGGTAGAACCCACATTTACCCCCTCTGGACAACAAATTTCACCACCCTCTCAATTTTTCTTCTCCCCTAAGGCACCTCTAGGTCCCCCTTCGTCTTTTGCACATTGTTTACTCACCCCTAGGTTCCCTAGACTCAAGTGGCCACGACCAAAGTGCCAAAAGTATGTCGTGGCATGTAGAGCTCGCGCTTTGGAGCGTGCTACAGTGCACACCCGCACTATAGCCAGCCCCATCCTGAGGCCTCGACCACCTTGTGTGCTGGGAAAGTTGTCCCCAATGATGGTCTTGGCGTCCGCAACAAGCCTCCTAGTCGTGCCCGTCCGCCCTCGCTTTCTTATGTCCCCTCTGGAGCTCGCTAGAGCGACGTCGTGAGCCTGGACAATGGTGGATCCGGACTCATCGATTTAAAGGCCTCCCCGCGCTCCCACTTAATGGTTGTCTCTCCTCCCCGCTCCCAAAAAACCCATGGACCTGCCCAACGCACCTCTAGTGACATCTTCCTCCTCCAACAGCCAGCATGGGCGTCACTCGGCTCTGCTCAAATTCGAGTGAGTTAGACCCCCGTGCCTCAGCTCTCTCCTCCTGGAGGACCCCCTCTACCGTGGCATCCCCCCATCCCCACTACATGCTATTTGCACATGCCACCATCCCCCCTCCCGGCAGAGCCATCACTCTCCGCCGCCCCTGCGGCCGACGCGGCCACCCCCGGGGGCGGCATGGAAAGGGCATCCTATCTGGCCACCGACGCTTCTCCTGGTGCAGTGGAGCAGCCGGAATCGCAGCACCCAACATCGACCCCTGTCTCCGATTGTTAGGAACAATATGAAGGCAGGGAGGAAAAGGGGACTGGTGGGTCCCACATGTAAGCGACTCT
Source organism: Hordeum vulgare subsp. vulgare (assembly GCF_904849725.1). Classification (NCBI taxonomy): domain Eukaryota; kingdom Viridiplantae; phylum Streptophyta; class Magnoliopsida; order Poales; family Poaceae; genus Hordeum; species Hordeum vulgare. The sequence continues at coordinate 361,528,827 of NC_058524.1, read as the reverse complement.
ATGGTCGGGCCCCGCTTAGTTTAAGTGTACGTGCATTCTGGTGAAGAAATTTTTATTCAGGGGAGGTGTATTTCCTGTAATACACCTTCGGTGCTAGCGCTTCCCCTGCTCGGCTGAGCCATTGGGCCGACCTAGTGGCTATCTTGAACCCAGGGCGTGGGTTAGCTTGGATGTATTGGTATAATTCTTTTGCCATTTTCTACTCCAGAAAGAAGTAAACATATCATATTAAATTCAAACTAGCTCCAAATTTAATGATTGAAAATCCTACGTGTTTCTGAAATAATGGCCTATACAAAAATGTGCATTCTAGAGAGCTTTTTTGTAGTGTTCAAATTTAAATTCAAATTTGAATTATTCAAAGTCCACATTGCAAAATCTCTAGAGTGTCCAAATCAACTCCAAATGGAGTGATTCAAATTTCCAGAGGCTCTATAAATCATGCACTATTTTTCTAGCCATGGTTAACATTTTTTCCATGTTGTATTTTGGTGGGACCAAATAAATACCCCCCTTTATGATTTATTCCCTATTAGAAAAATCCCTAGATTATTCATCCCAACTCCAAATCCTATGAAACCACTTCCTAGATGTTTATAAAATCATGCCCTATTTAATAGGTGCATCCACTCATTCTTTATAAAAAAAATTCTCTAAACTTCTTATAGGGTCATCAATTCCTCCTATTCCACTATTCAAGAATCCCCAGTGCTTCAAATCCATTAAAACAAACTTTAGGAATTTTTTATGACCAGAGATGTCCAAGAAAAATAAAACTCCTATTTAAAGAGCACTTTTTATTTCTGCTTGTTGTGTTGCTTATTGTGGGTGTTTCCTACGATAGTTGCTTATTGTGGGTGTTTCCTACGAGAAGCTATGAAGACCTTGAATACTTTGTTGAACTAGGCAAGCAGCCCCTTAACCATGACTTGAAACCTTTTTATGCACTTCATATGGAACTTTACTTCATTGCATTTGAATCATGTTGAATCGGTGACCACCTTGGTGGGTTGTCTCTGATAACTCCTCGTTGATAATTGCACTTGTGCATGACCCTACCTTCCTATGAGTGTTGTGTGGATGGGAAGTAGTTAGAATGCTAGCAGTTGCTACTCTAATGGGATGGGAATATGCGTGGTGTCGGAAGAGAAATGATTCGAAAGACTTTTTGAAAACCCCATCGGGTGCCACGAATGCCTAAGGGAGATGCCGTGGAGCTAGGTAACCACTTTAGAAAGAAGTGGTGTATTGAGGAAAGTGAGTGTGTTGTTTTCGAAAATTGATTTATTTAATTTGCAACCATTACTCCAACCTTACATGTGCGGCCACGATACCACTTTATGGGACGGTGCTTTGTTGATTACTTTGGTTGATGCTAGCAGGGTGGTCACATTACTAGTGGTGGGAGTGGCCTGGTCACTCTCGATACAGGGTCATGCTAAGAAGGGCGACCATGGGCTATTTTCACAGACACCGGGCACACCGTTGAGTCCCCCCTTGGATGGTACAAATTGGAGCAAGTATCGTATGATGTACATGATGAGGTGCATGTACCAACGAGTGGACTCTTTGTTTGGTATCATTAGGGGAAGGCATTGTTCGGGTGCTTACCTCGGGTATGTAATATACTATGAGTCGTGGATGACATGGAAGTTCGTCTTGTATTGTGGGTATATCATGCAAACCTCTGCATAGTGTAAAACTATTCGAATAGCCATGTCCATGGTCAAGTACAGTTGGATGACCACTCTTGGTCTTTTCCCCCGGCAAGGCGGCTTGCCAGGGGCTTGGTCTTGATGCTTTGGCATCGAATTGTCTTCCAGCAGAGTGCTACCAGGCGGGGAGGACGTTGTCGTGTGTGCACAAGTCAAGGTACTAAGGGACTCGTTCTTTAGTACACCGACACCATATGAACAGGTTACAAAAATCAATATAAACAGAGTTCGGAACAACTCCACTTAACCATCATGTCGAGTCATGTGAATCAACTCAGGTATCTCCTCCCCCCCCCCCCACACACCAAGTTTTGTAAACACTTGACATAGCTTAAGAACCACCAACTAACTGTCCTTGACAGTGTATATGGCTATTCAAATAGTTTTACACTCTACAGAGGTTGCGCGCTGTACCCAAAGACTCGGAGTTTCCCTCATCTTCTTCGACGGGGTTTTCAAAAATTCGTTTCAAAATAATTTAGTTACCATCACCATGCATATTCCCATCACATTTGTGCAGCATCTACTAGCAACCTATCTGGTTCCCACCCACACAACTCCAAGTGGAAAGTAGAGTATTGGCAATGCAAGTATCAAGTATCAACGAGGAAAGTAATGGAGACTACCCACCAAGGTGGTCATCCTATCATCATGGTTCCGTTGCAACAATGTAGAGTGCAATATGGCATGCAAATATAGCGACAAAAGTGGCTATCTCTCTGTTCATGCCATGCAACCAGAAACTTGCTTCGTGATCTTGGTAACTCTTGGTTCCTCCAGGATGGATGGAATACAGAGTGTCATGGACTTTTTTATGGATCAAATTCTTGAGTTCAACTTTGTTGGGTACACAAATGTGATTCCCAAACCATACGACTCCCTGTTCATCCACTGAAAATCCTAGGGCCTTGTCTGCCTTGATCTTCCTCGTGATGCCTTCAATACTCCTTGTCCCTTCTGAGCTTCTTTAATATCATACATCAAGGTAGGCCTTGCTTCTAGGTTGGCCATAAATTCTTGTGTAACCAGTTACACACCAAATCTTTCAAGCTGGTCATAAAAAGTGGGTAGCCTTTCCTTAATCATAGCATTCAAGGAACAAGCCTTTCTCCTTAAGGCAACTGCGACCATGTTAGCATTTCCAGGGTGGTAGTGAACACTGAGTTCGTAGTCCTTGATTAAGTCCAACCATCTTCATTGCCTCATGTTCAACTCCCTTTCAGTGAGAATATATTTCGAACATCTCTTCCCTAGAAGGTAATGTCACCATGTCTTGAAGGCATGAACTAGTGCTCCCAACTCAAGATCATGAGTGTCATAGTTCTCTTTGTGAGGGCGTAACTGTCTGGATAGATATGTTCTGACTCTGCCTTCTTTCATCAGAACACCTCCAAACCCAGTTCTCAATCCATCACAATATATCACAAACTCATTGTGAATGTCGGGGGTGGACAAAACTAGGGTTGTTATCAATCTATTCTCGAGCTCCTAGAAACTTTCTTCACTCTTTGCCGTCCATTCAAACTTCTTGTCCTTTTTCAATAGTTGAGTCATGGTTTGGGCAATGCTTTAGAATCCTTTGATGAAATTGTGGTAGTCACCCATGAGTCGGAGTAAGCTTCTAACTTCCTTCACATTGCTAGGATATTGCGAGTCACTCACGGCTTCAATCTTGGCAGGATCCATTCACAATCCTTATGCAGTCAACACATGATACAACAATCCAACTTCATCCAGCCAGAACTCACACTTGCTCCACTTGACATAAAGCTGGTGCTCTTGAAGCTTATCCAGGACCATTCTCATGTGTTGCTTATGCTCTTATTCATACTTGGAGTAGAGGAGTATGTCGTCAAATAAGACAACAACAAACTTGTCCCAGTAATCTATTAATACTTTTTTCATGAGGTACATGAAGTAGGCAACGTCGTTGATTAAACAAAATGAGATGATAGTATACTCATACAACCCATATCGGACCACAAATGTCGTCATGGGAATGTGTTGGGGCCTGATCTTCAAGTGATAGTACCAAGATCTGAGCTCGATCTTGGAAAACACGTTGGCGCCATTTGTCTTATCGAACATGTCTTCAATCTTGGGGAGTGGGTACTTGTTCTTGATTGAGATTTCATTAAGAGACCGGTAATTGAGACAAAGTCAGCTAGTTCTATCCCTCTTTGACACAAATAATATTGTGATCCCCAAGTAGAGGCACTACGACACATAAATCTCTCTCTAAGCTGCTCAACCAACTGCATTTTTAATTCAGCAAATTCTTCAGATCTCATTCCACAGTGCTTCTTATAGAAGGGTGCATTAGCTCTATGATGAACACAATGTCACGGTCTGGAGGCATTCCAGGCAGCACATCAGGAAAGACATCTGGGTATTCCCATACCACTATCATTTGATCCAACTGAGTCCCCGATAGACAATAGACTTTATGGGCTTGAACGGAGGAAGGGTTGGGGACATACTTGACTTCAACTCCTTGGATATTGTTCATTGTAACGGTCCACTTGGCGCAGTCTAACGGATGTGAGCTTGGTTATCCAATCCATGCCTAGGATCACATCCAAGCCTTGCCACTTCAAGATGATAAGGTATCCTAGGAAATCTACCCCGTTGATGATAATCCTAACTCATTTACATCCTATCTTGGTTCTCAAAGCTGAACCAAGGGTTTGTACCAAAATTTGACATACCAAAGGTGCAGGATTCATACCACTCTCCAATCCAAACTTTTGTGTAACAAACGAATGTGAACCTCCATGATGACACACAAGTATAGGGGATCTATCTAGTCCTTTTGATAAGTAAGAGTGTCGAGCCCAACGAGGAGCAGAAGGATCTGACAAGTGGTTTTCAGCAAGGTAATATCTGCAAGCACTGAAATTATCGGTAACAAGTAGTTGTGTGGTGAGATGATTCGTAGCAAGTAGCAAGTAACAAAAGTAACAACGGTGCAGCGAAGTGGCCCAATCCCTTTTGTAGCAAGGGACAAGCCTGGACAAAGTCTTATAGGAGTTAAAACGCTCATGAGGACACATGGGAAATTGTGTCAAGCTAGTTTTCATCATGTTCATATGATTCGCGTTTGCTACTTTGATAGTTTGATATGTGGGTGGACCGGCGCTTGGGTACCGCCCTTACTTGGACAAGCATCCCACTTATGATTAACCCCTCTCGCAAGCATCCGCAACAACGAAATAAGAATTAATACAAAGTCTAACCATAGCGTTAAACTAGTGGATCCAAATCAGCCCCTTACGAAGCAACCCATAAACTAGGGTTTAAGCTTCTGTCACTCTAGCAACCCTTCATCTACTTACTACTTTCCAATGCCTTCCTCTAGGCCCAAATAATGGTGAAGTGTTATGTAGTCGACGTTCACATAAGAACACTACAGGAAAAACAACATACAACACCTCAAATTATCGAACGAATACCAAATTCACATGACTACTTATAGCATGACTTATCCCATGTCCTCAAGAACCAAAGTAACTACTCACAAAGCATAATCATATTCATGACCAGAGAGGTAATGAGTAGCATCAAAGATCTGAACATATAATCTTCCACCAAGTAATCCAACTAGCATCAACTACAAAGAGTAATTAACACTACTGGCAACCTTACAAGTACCAATCGGAGTCGCGAGACGGAGATTGGTTACAAGAGATGAACTAGGGTTTGGAGATGAGATGGTGCTGATGAAGATGTTGATGGTGATGAGCCCCCTCCGATGAGAGGAGTGTTGGTGATGACGATGGCGATGATTTTCCCCTCCGGGAGGGAAGTTTCCCCGACAGGATCGTCCTGCCGGAGCTCTAGATTGGTTCTGCTCAAGTTCCGCCTCGTGGCGGCGGCGAATCCTCCGAAAAGCCTCCTCTTCATTTTTTCCAAACCAAAACCGTTTTTGTAGCAAAATGGGGAGCCAAAGGGCCAAGTGGGAGCCCACAAGCCCCCTAGGCGCGGCCAGGGGGAGGCCGCGCCTAGCAGGCTTGTGGCCTCCGGCTGGCGCCCCTCTCGTACTTCTTCGGCCCAGTATTTTTTATAAATCCCAAAAAAATCCTCGTTGATTTTCACGGCTTTTGGAGTTGCGCAGAATAGGTATCTCAAACTTGCTCCTTTTCAGGCCGGAATTCCAGCTGCCGGCATTCTCCTTCTGCATGTAAACCTTGCAAAATAAGAGAGAAAAGGCATAAGTATGGTACCTTGAAGTGTAATAACAGCCCAAAAAGCGATAAATAACAACATGAAATCATGATGAAAAATGGACGTATCAACTCCCCCAAGCTTAGACCTCGATTGTCCTCAAGCAAAAGCCGAGATCAATAAATATGCCCACATGTTTAGAGAGAGAGGTGTCGACAAAACGAGATACGAACATGCAGGCATCATGATCATGATCAGAACAACAATACCATCATATTATCTCTTATGCTAAAGTGAAAATTCCTTCACAAAGTAATGCATGGATCAAGAACCTTACCAAGAATTAACAACCGATAGCCTTTAGTCATTGAAGCAATTGCAATTTATCATAACATCAGAAATAGTCAAATAAGAGCTTGTAAAGAAAATCCACATACTTAATCATCTTTTTATCTTCTACAATTGCTACAACTCACGTGGTACTCACGAGATGAAAGTTTCAGCCGAACACAGAGAATGATAGGGGCTTATAGTTTTTCCTTCCAACTATTTACCTCCAGGGTAATGTCAACAATAATAGTTCATGAATACTTACTTCCAAGTTGACATATGAATATAGATCTTTCCCTAGCATATGCCGTTAGCCAAGATAAAGGCGAAATAAGGAATTGGTGAAGATCACCATGACTCTTTCAAGGGAAAAAAGTAAAGGTACAAGACAGGCCCTTCGCAGAGGGAAGCAGAGGTTGTCATGTGCTTTTGAGGTTTGGATGTGCGACCTCTTAGTGTGAAGGTACGTCACTTTATATTGCCTCCTGTGATAAAGAACTTTATTATGCAGTCCGTCGCTTTTATGTCTTCCTCATCACAGGTTCTTACAAAGCTTATTTTCCACACACTAATAGATCATACATAATTAGGGAGAAATTTTAAATGCTTGCACCGATGACAACTTACTTGAGGGATCTTATTCAATCCATAGGTAGGTATGGTGGACTCTCATGGCAAAACTGGGTTGAAGGTTTATGGATGCACAAGTAGTATCTCTACTTGGTGCGGGAGTTTTGGCTAATATGAGGTGGAAGCAATCGTCACAAGCTAAGGGATCTCTATTCATATAACATTGTTCGGAACCAAGCAAACATAATTCATTATGTTGTCTTCCTTGTCCAACATCTACTTCTAAGCAAGTAATAGTTTAGTGAGTGTTCACAATCGTAGATGGTGTCCAAGATGATATATTTATATGTGAACCTCTCCTTCCTTATCACTTCCTATTAATTGCAACAATGACCAAGGTCTACGTTTGTCTACCCTCAACAAGTTTCAATCATCATTCTTTTTATATTTGAAGCCATCACTTCCCATAAGATCATTACATGATCTTTCATGCTTTTGTTCTTTTCTCATTCTTTTGATCATGGCAGGAGGCAAGGCGCTTAACTATGACACTCTTTATTATATGGCTCACGAGCTCGAATACATCGGGGGTGTCACAAAGCAAAACTCAAGCCTAAAACACTAAGACCTTTAATCTACTAGAGAAAGAGAAAACTGAAAAGAAAAAACTTAAAACAAAGGTAAAGGCAAAAGATGTGATGGTGATACGATACCGGGGCAACTCCCCCAAGCTTGGCACAAGCCAAGGGGATTGCCCATACCCATGCTTAGTTGTCTTCCTTTGGAGGTGATGGTGGTGGAGTTGTTTTGTCCTTTGATTCCAAGAGGGCCATCAATCTTTGATTTATACCTTGGAGATCTGTGATATGTTTCTCCAGCAAAACAACTTCACGAGTGAGATAAGTATTGCGAGCACGAGTTGTTTCACAAAACCTCAAGTGTTCAATCAAGGACGGAGACAGTAGGTGGAGGTATGGTTGGAGCAAATCCACTTCTTCAACTTCTTTCTTGTTGAACATAGATTGTACTTTGTCCCACGCATGATTCTTCTCCTTAGTTTTGCCCTTGGCTTCCGTGACTTCCACTCTTTTCAGATCAGCATCTACTTCTTCATAGACTTGAGGGAAATTGTTCTCCCCGACAGATTCCTGAGATGGCATCCTTGCTCTAAATCTGCGGCAGAAAACATGCTCGAAACGAAAATAGAGGAAATGTGTGTGATACGAGGGTGAGACCTTATGGGAGAATATATAATGATTTTTTCCAGACCAGATGGAGTACTCCGCAAGAAAACGGAGTCCGAGAGACACGCGAGGTGGCCACAAGCCCCCCACGCGCGGCCAGGGGGGCGTCCCCCGCCTGGCAGGCTTGTCGCCTCCTCGTGCGCTTTCTGGACTACTTCAAAATTTTCTATTTTTTGAAAAATTCCAAAACGGAGAAAAATTCCTAATGGAAAAGTTTTGGAGTCTGTTTACTTACCGAATCACATACCTCTTCGTTTCCGGAGTCTAAAACAGGCTGATAAATATCCCTTAGGTAGTCCTCCGGAGTTATGGTATTGATAATATTGCTTTCAACATTTATGGGAGTACCTGAGATATAATTCTTGATTCTCTGCCCATTTACCACCCTCAGAAAATTACCTTCCGTGTTGTTGATCTTGATGGCACCGGAACGATATACTTCCTCAACAATGTAAGGACCTTCCCATTTAGAGATAGGCTTGCCTGCAAAATATCTTAAATGAGAATTATATAGCAAGAAATAATCACCTACATTGAACTCACGTTCTTGTATCCTTTTATCATGCCACCTCTTAACATTTTCTTTGAACAATTTGGCATTTTCATATGCATGAGTTCTCCATTCATCAAGCGAGCTAATATCAATTAACCTCTTCTCACCAGCAAGTTTGAAATCAAAGTTGAGCTCTTTGATTGCCCAAAAAGCCTTATGCTCTAGCTCAAGAGGTAAATGACATGCTTTACCGTACACAATTTTGTACGGAGACATGCCCATGCGATTCTTATAGGCAGTTCTATAAGCCCACAGAGCATCATCGAGCTTCTAAGACCAATTCTTTCTATATGTATTGACAGTCTTTTGCAGAATCAGTTTAATCTATCTATTTCTTAGCTCTACTTGACCACTGGACTGAGGGTGATAGGGAGATGCAATTCTATGATTGACATCGTACTTAGCAAGCGTTTTGCGGAAAGCACGATGAATGAAATGTGAACCAACGTCGGTCATTAGATATCTAGGGACTCCAAATCTAGGGAAAATAACTTCTTTAAGCATCCTGATAGAGGTGTTGTGATCAACACTACTAGTGGGGATAGCTTCTACCCACTTAGTGACGTAATCAACAGTAGCTAGGATATGAGTATACCCGTTGGATTTTGGAAAAGGTCCCATATAATCAAAGCCCCAGACATCAAATGGTTCAATGACAAGTGAATAGTTCATAGGCATTTCCTGACGTTTACCGATATTACCTATTCTTTGACATTCGTCACAAGACAAGACAAACTTACGGGCATCCTTGAAGAGAGTGGGCCAATAGAAACCTGATTGCAATACCTTTTGTGCAGTTCTATCTCCCGCATGGTGTCCTCCGTAGGCCTCGGAGTGACACTTCTTTAGGATCTGTCCCTGTTCATGTTCAGGTACACATCATCTAATAACACCATCTACTCCTTCCTTATAAAGGTGAGGATCATCCCAAAAGTAATGTCTCAATCAAAGAAGAATTTCTTCTTTTGCTGGTATATGAAACTAGGTGGTATACATTTGGCAACGATATAGTTTGCATAATCAGCATACCACGGTGCACTACGTGAAGCATTGATGACATTCAATTGCTCATCGGGAAAGCTATCATCAATAGGTTGTGGGTCATCAAGAACGTTCTCCAACCTGGACAAGTTATCTGCTACGGGGTTATCAACACCCTTCCTATTGACAACGTGCAAATCAAATTCTTGTAGCAAGAGAACCCATCTGATAAGTCTAGGTTTAGCATCTTTCTTCTACATGAGGTACTTAATAGGAGCATGATCAGTGTGAATAGTGACTTCGGAATCAACTATGTAAAACCTGAACTTTTCACATGCAAACACGACTGCTAAAAATTCCTTTTCCGTAGTAGCATAGTTTCTTTGGGCACTGTCTAGAGTTTTACTAGCATAGTGAATAATATTCAACTTCTTATCAACTCTTTGCCCTAGGACAGTACCAACAGCATGATCACTAGCATCACCCATGATTTCAAAAGGTAAGTGCCAATCAGGTGGTTGAACAATAGGTGCAGTTATTAAGGCCTTCTTAAGTATTTCGAAGGCTTCCTCACAATCATCGTCAAAAATAAAAGGAATATCCTTTTGCTAGAGATTGTTAAGAGGCCTAGAAATCTTAGAGAAGTCTTTAATGAACCTTCTATAGAAACCACCATGACCAAGGAAACTTCTTATACCTTTGACATCTGTGGGGTATGGCATTTTCTCGATTGCATCAACCTTAGCCTTATCGATTTCAATACCTCTTTCAGAAATTTTATGTCCTAAGACGATGCCTTCATTAACCATAAAGTGACACTTCTCCCAATTCAAGACAAGATTGGTGTCTTTACATCTCTGCAAGACCCGATCAAGGTTGCTGAGGCAATCATCAAAAGAAGACCCGTAAACGGAGAAGTCATCCATGAAAACCTCAACAATCTTTTCACAAAAGTCAGAGAATATAGCCATCATAGATCTTTGAAAGGTGGCAGGTGCATTACATCAGCCAAAAGGCATACGTCTATAAGCAAAGGTACCGAAAGGGTAGGTGAAAGTGGTTTTCTCCTGATCAGATTGTGCAACAGGTATTTGGGAGAAACCAGAATAACCGTCTAGAAAGCAGAAGTGTGTGTGTTTAGACAGTCTTTCTAGCATTTTGTCATAAAAGGCAAAGGGTAATGATCTTTCCTAGTGGCTTTATTCAATTTCCTAAAATCGATCACCATCCTATTGCGAGTAATAATCCTCTATGGGCTCAACTCATCCTTATCATTAGGGACAACGGTAATACCTCCCTTCTTAGGGACGCAATGCACCGGACTCACCCAATCACTATGAGCAACAGGATAGATAATACCTGCTTCCAGGAGCTTTAGTATTTCTTTTCTTACTACCTCTTTCATCTTAGGATTTAATCTCCTTTGATGATCAGCAACTGATTTGGAAGCAGGATCGGTTTTAATCTTGTGCTCGCATAGAGTGGGACTAATGCCCTTAAGATCATTAAGAGTATATCCAATAGCAGCATGATGCTTCCTCAGAGTTTTTAGTAACTTCTTTTCTTCATGCTCTCAGAGGCTAGCACTAATAATAACAGGATATATCTATTTTTCATCAAGACAAGCATACTTAAGAGTATCCAGCAACTGTTTAAGCTCGAACACAGGATCACCCTTTGTTCGGGGTGGATCCCCAAGCAGTTCAACACGCAAATTATTCTTAAGGATAGGTTATTGTTCTAAGACAACTCTATCTATCTCATCTCTCTCATCCATATGCATATCACTTTCATGCTCAAGCAAGTATTGCTCTAAAGGATCAGTAGGAGGCACGTAAATAGAAGCTAAGGCAATAGTTTCATCCTTACTAGGCAACTCTTTTTCATGAGGTTGTCTACCAAACTTAGAGAAATTGAACACATGTGACACACCTTCAAAGCCAACAGTGACAGTTTGCTTCTCAAAGTCAATATGAGCATTGACAATATTGAGAAAAGGTCTGCCAAATATGATGGGACAAAAGCTATCTTGGGTGGTAGCAAGAACGAGGAAATCAGCAGGATACTTAGTTTTACCACACAAGACTTCAACATCCGTAACAATTCCCACACAGTAGATAGTATCTCTATTGGCAAGCTGGATAGTGACATCAATGGGTTCTATCTCGACAGGTGCAATCTCGTCTTTAATTTCCTCATATGAGGATTGAGGTATTGCACTAACACTAGCACCCACATCACATAAACCATGATAACAATGATCTCCGATCTTAAGAGAAACAACAAGCGTGCCAACAACAGGCCTATGTTTTTATCTAGCATGTGGTTTAGCAATTCTAGCAGCATCTTCACAGAAGTGAATTTCATGGCCATAAACATTGCCGGACGGGAGATCTTTGATAATAGAAATGCTAGGTTCAACTCTAATTTGCTCAGGGGGTGTAGGTGTTCTAATGTGGCCCCTACGTATCACAATTGAAGCTTTAGAATGATCCTTTATCCTTACAGGGAAAGGTGGTTTCTCAATGTAAGCACTGGGAACAATAGGATCATTATAGACAACAACTTTCTCTTCAACTGGATTGGGTTTAACTACATTGACTTCTAAGGGAGGATGATATTTAAACCACTTCTCTTTGGGGAGATCAATATGAGCAGCAAATGATTCACACAATGAAGCTACTATCTGAGAGTCAAGTCCATACTTAGCGCTAAAATCACAAAAAGTATTTGTTTCAACAAAGGATTTAACATAATAAAACTTGAAATTCATACCAGACTCCTTACCTTCATGAAGCTCCCAATCTTCAGGGTTGCGTTTAATTCTTTCCAATAAATTCCATCTGAAGTCAATATCTCTCTTCATAAAAGAACCGGTACAAGAAGTGTCAAGCATGGTGTGATCATCATGAGAAAGCCGAGCATAGAAGTTCTGAATGATAATTTCTCTAGAGAGCTCATGGTTGGGGCATGAATATAACATTGATTTAAGCTACTACTTCTCAAACAACAATGCCAGAAATTGACACGTTGACAAAGATTGGGCTTGCATTGGTTTTCCCCTTGAAGAGGAAAGGGTGATGCAGCACAGGAGCAGTAAGTATTTCCCTCAGTTTGAGAACCAAGGTATCGATCCAGAAGGAGGGTCTCGTCAAGTCCAGAGTACCTTCTCAAAAAACAAACAAACTTGCACCCAATGCTTCAAAGGGGTTGTCAAGCCCTTCAAGATTGTTTGCAAAAGTGAGATCTGAAGGTGGAAAGTGCAACGAAGTAAAAAGTGTAAGGCTGAAAATATGGTGTGGAGTAGACCCTGGGGGCCATAGTGTTCACTAGAGGCTTCTCTCAAAATAGCAAGTATTACTATGGGTGAACAAATTACTCTCGAGCAATTGATAGAACCGCGCCAAGTCATGACGATATCTAAGGCAAAGATCTAGCATATAAGCATCACGTCTGAGACAAGTAGACCGATACTTTCTGCATCTACTACTATTACTCCACACATCGACCGCTATCCAGCATGCATCTAGTGTATTGAGTTCAGGACGAAAAGAGTAACGCTTTAAGCAAGATGACATGATGTAGAGGGATAATCTCAAACCATTGAGGAAAACCCCAACTTTTTACCCTTGATGGCAACAACACGATACGTGCCTCGCTACCCCTTCTGTCACTGGGTGAGGTCACCACACGGTATGAACCCAAAACCAAGAACTTATCCCATTGCAAGAATCATAGATCTAGTTGGCCAAACAGAACCCACAACTCGAAGAGATTACAAGGATATGAAATCATGCATAAGAGAGATCAGAAGAAAGTCAAATAAGATTCATAGATAATCTGAACATGAATCCACAATTCATCGGATCTCGACAAACACACACCAAAAGAAGATTACATCGGATAGATATCCATGAAGATCATGGAGAACTTTGTATTGAACATCCAAGAGAGAGTAGAAGCCATCTAGGTACTAGCTATGGACCCGTAGGTCTATGGTGAACTACTCACGTATCGTCGGAGAGGTCATGGTGTTGATGGAGAAGCCTTCCGTGTCTGAATCCCCCCTCCGGCAGGGCACCAGGACATGCCCCAGATGGGATCTTGCAGAGACGGAAGCTTGCGGCGGTGGAAAAGTGATTACGATGCCCCCCTAATTTTTTGGGAATATTTGGGAATTTATAGGCGCAAGATCTAGGTCAGGGGACCTCCAGGGGGCCCACAAGCCTGCATGGTGCGCCCCCCTGGCCGCGGGGTGGGGGCTTGTGGGGCCCTTGGGGCTCTTCTGGCTTGGCCCCCAAGCTCTCTGATATTCTTCCGTCCCAGAAAAAATCTTTTTGGGGATTTTCTTCCATTTGGACTCCGTTACAAACTCTCCTCTAAAAGGGGTCAAAACATGGAAAAAACAGAAACTGGCACTTGGCAATGAGTTAATAGGTTAGTCCCAGAAAATAAATAAAAGGCATGCAAAACATCCTAACTTTGACAAGATTATAGCATGAAACCATCAAAAATTATAGATACGTTTGCGACATATCAAGCATCCCCAAGCTTAACTCCTGCTCGTCCTCCAGTAGGGAAGTGATAAAGAATGTATTTTTGATGTGGAATGCTACCTAGCATAGTTGTCCTTTGCAACTTCTTTCACGTGGCATGAATATTCAGATCCATACGATTCAAAACAATAGTTTTCTATTGACATGAAAACAGTAATACTTCAAGCAAACTAGCAAAGTAATCATGAACTTTCAAAATAACAAGGCCAAAGAAAGTTATCCCTACAAAATCATATAGTCTGGCTATGCTCCATGATCCTCACACAACTAATGTAAACATGCACAACCCCGGAATTGGCCAATTAATTGTTTTCGCACTCTTACTTTCTCAAACTTTTTATAACTATCACGCAATACATGAGCGCGAGCCATGGATATAGCACTATAGGTGGAATAGAGTGTGGTGGTGGTTGTGAGACAAAAAGGAGGAGATGGTCACATTAACTCGGCATATCAATAGGCTATGGAGATGCCCATTAATAGATATCAATGTGAATGAGTAGGGATTGCCATAGAAGAGATGCACTAGAGCTATAAGTATGTGAAAGCTCAAGAGGAAAACTAGTGGCTGTGCATCCAACTTGCTTGCTCACGAAGACCTAGGGCAATTTTGAGGAAGCCCATCATTGGAATATACAAGCCAATTTATAAAACGAAGATTCTCACTAGCATATGGTAGTGACAAAGCAAGAAGCTCTCAATCATGAAGAACATGGTGCTAACATGAAGCACAAGGGTGGAAAAAGATAGTAGCATTGTCCCTTCTCTCTTTTCTCTCATTTTATTTTCATTTCGGTTCTTAGGCCTCTTTTTTTTCTTTTCTCTTTTTTGGGCTCTTTGGCCTCTTTCTTTATTTCCTCACATGGGACAATGCTCTAATAATGATGATCATCACACTTTTTAGTTACTCACAGCTCAAAGATCATAATGATGATGACTCCATAGGAAATGCCTCCGGCAGTGTACCGGGATGTGCAACGATCTAGGATGATCATGCAATGGCAATATGAGAGTGACGGCACAAGTCATGAGACAGAACGGTGGTAGTTGCATGGAAATATATCTCGGAATGGCTATGAAAATGCCATAGTAGGTAGGTATTGTGGCTGTTTTGAGGAAGGAATTTGGTGGGTTTGAGTACCGGCGAGAATTGCGCGGCATTAGAGAGGCTAGCAAGAGTGGAAGGTGAAAGTGCATCTATACCATGGACTCAACATTAGTCATAAAGAACTCACATACTTGTTGCAAAAGTTTTTATTAGTAATCGAAACAAAGTGCTAAACGCATACTCCAAGGGGAAGGGTTGGTAGGTGTAAACCATCGCGCGATCCCGACCTCAACACAAAAGATGATAATCAATAGATCAATTATGCTCCGACTTCTTAACATAGCGGTTCACCATACGTGCATGCTACGGGAATCACTAACTCCAACACAAGTATCTCTAGATTCACAACACCCTACTAACATAACTCCCAATATTACCGAATCCGTGTCTCAAAACTAATTGAGAGGAATTGAAACTTTTCTTTCTACTCAATGCACATGAATATGGAGGATTTTTGCATCCTCTTTGGGTACCTAGCACACGGGACTACTTTCATAGCATAAGCCAACTACCAAATCACGCACCGCCGTGCTCTAAAGATATAAGTGAAGCACAAGAGCAAAAGTATCTAGCTCAAAAGATATAAGTGAAGCACATGAGCAAAGGTATCTAGCTCAAAAGATATAAGTGAATCACATGAGAAAAAGTATCTAGCTCAAAATACATAAGTGAAGCACATGCGCAAAAGTATCTAGCTCAAAAGATATAAGTGAAGCACTATGATCATTCTAGCAAAATCACGATGAGTGCATGTCTCTCTCTCTCAAAAAGGTGTGCAGCAAGGATGATTGTGACACAAAAAAAAGAAAAGACTCCTATGGTACAAGACGCTCCAAGCAAAACACATATCATGTGGTGAATAAAAATATAGCTCCAAGTAATGTTACCGATGTATTGAAGACGAAAGAGGGGATGCCTTCCCGGGGCATCCCCAAGCTTAGGCTTTTTGGTGTCCTTGAATTTGGCTTCGGGGCCTTGGGAATCCCCAAGCTTGAGCTCTTTCCACTCCTTATCTCTTTTTCCATGAGATAGTCACCCAAAACTTGAAAACTTCACAACACAAAACTTAAACAGAAACTTGTGATAACATTAGTATAAGAAAACAAACTACCACTTCTTTTGGTACTGTAGCAAACTTGAATTCCATCTATATTGATGATGGGCTACTGTATTATCACTTTCCCATGGCTAGTACCCCCCGATACTAACCATAGTTTCATCAAAACAAGCAACCAACTCAACAAAAACAAAATCTGTCAAAAACAGACAAGTCTGAAGCAATCTGTCTACTTCGTATACTTCTGGTACATCAACAAATCTGAAAAACTACGACGGTCTAGGGAAAGAGCATATAAATCAGCAGCAGGAAGAATCAACTCAAAATCTCTTTCTTAATAAAATGAAAAATCATCTCGTGAGCGAAAAGTTCCTGTCTTTTTCCAGCAAAATCAAACAACCATTACCAAGACTAATCATAAAGGTTTTGCTTGGCTCAAACACAAAAGTAATCAGAAAAAACACAATCACAACAGAATTATGAAAGTGTGGATGCAACAAAACAGAAATAAAAAGATAAATTCATTGGGTTGCCTCCCAACAAGCGCTATTTTTAACGCCCTTAGCTAGGCATAGAGGCGATAGAATCACGTATCGTCTTCTTTGGTGCTGAAACCATAAGTGGCCCTCATCATGGATTCATAAGGCAATCTTATTTTCTTTCTAGGAAAGTGTTCCATGCCCCTACTTAAAGGAAAATGAAATCTAATATTCCCTTCCTTCATATCGATGATAGCATCGATAGTCCTTAGAAAAGGTGTCGGGACCCCGATCCTAAGCCATAGGAATCCAGCCTGTAACACATCGCATTCCTTTGTGGTCTCACGCACGGTTAACTCCACGGCTGCAGCCTTACCTTAGCCGGGACCGTTTGCGTCTTTTGACTCACGTATGCGATAGTGTCGCTAGAAAACCAATGTCAAAGAACCCGGATCGACATGTCTAGTCATAAACCAAAGTGGCAGTTCCGCACAAGGACAGGCATACATGACCCAACAAAGCAGGTGTCGTTCATCAACGAACGTAGACGAGTCGTAGCAAGCTACAAGGACTCCATTACGTCGCGTGACATTTCCCCAAAGGGGACAGACACAACAGCTAAGAAAGACACATGCCGATCAACCAATGTGTCCGGAGCAGTAGCGAACTACCAAGGCTCGTTGGATCACAAAGGGGCATTTCCTTGTAAGGAGTGCTACTAAAGTTCACGACTACGTATTCGAACCCCATACATATCAAGTAAGACACACGTACGCATGGCATACCGATATGTATAGATACATCGATGGCATCACAACATAACCATAACCATACAAGCTTTATTTAAGAGGCTCGGAAGAGCCACACACATAATATTACACATTAAGGGTCTCTCGACCCATAATAGCAGTCACACAATTACAAGCCAGCGGAAGAGTTATAAACTGTCTGGGTACAGACAGAGCAACTAGAAGGCACATGGCCTGACTGTACTACAGAGCCGACGTAGGGCCGGATCGTAGCTGGGACACCAGCTACTCGTCGTCGTCGATGTCTACGAAGAACCCTCCATTAGGGTCATTAGCAACCTCTGCAACATTTATTAAGCAAACATGGGTACGAAGGTACTCAGCAACACTTTAGGATGACTAACTAGTCATGCAAGGTATCAAGAAGGTATTGTGGGGTTTCATGCGGAAAGCCAGCATTTGACTCGTGGCTAGACAACTTGCTTTTTGAAATTAGTTTTGACAACTTGATTTCTCGCACACGACTCCACTAACACCACAACAATACACTATCGTGGAATCATTCCGTCTCCATACAGAAATGCCGTCCATGACACTCACGCTTATCTTGACAATTTTATGGGTAGCCATTGAAGTTATTTATGAACAACATATGTCTCCAAGTAGTCCATATCCGCGGACGCGGCTATTCGAATAGATCATAACCCTGCAGGGGTGTCCTTCGTCACACACGCTCCCGCCACTTACCGCCATGTGCACGTCATGCACCTCGGCAACCTTCAAGCGGAAGCCCAGCGAGGGAGTCGGCCACGACCGTTAACCACACTAGTACCTAGTCCAGGTTTATCGCCTATCTGAGAGTAACCCGTACGGAAGTCCGGCCGAGGTTTCCGTCACGGCCTCAAACGATGTCCGCAGGGTTCCCAAGCCCACCATCCGGGTGCCACTTGGTACACCGTGCCACTGCCTACCGCATCACGGTCCACCTCTCAGGTCTGCACCATGCACGGCCTCCAGCATTACTATAAACACCAGAAACTACTTGCAACTCCTGGACCGAGTACTACGCGATTAATAGGCCGAGCGGGGTCATATTTCAGGCCCCAGCATGTGGTAGTATCTAGTCTTGGATTACATACACGGAACTCAGTTCCTAAGGACGGTTCCAATGAAACAACCCGCCATGTAGTCCTACACAGCCTTTCACCGGTACCTTTACCAAATCAAATTCAACACACGACCTTTGCTCACCGAACACATTCCACATTTCTGTTCATCTCCCAGATGACAGACCATACACAACTCTAAGCATAGCATGCATAGCAGGATAAGGCACATCATAGCTCAAACAACTACCAGGTATGCTAGGTTGCAAGGTTCGGCTATTTACTGTGACAAGGTTAAGTCATGCAAAGGAAGTGGGTCCAACTATCGTGGCAAAAGCAGTTGAAGCATTTGGTCCTAATGCAATAAATAGGTGCAGGGGCAAGAACATAGGAGTTATCGTGATGATCAAAAGGGTTGCTTGCCTTGTTGCTCAGAGGAGGAACGATATCCGTCAGACGGATATTCGGTGGAATCCGGGGGTGCGGAGCCTACCGAAATGAATGGCAACAATCAATAAAAATCATATGCAATCAAAATGATGCATGAGCATGGCATGAGAATGCAAGTGATAAGTTATTATAATCAAGATGTTTTAGGTTTAGAGTTGATTTGAATCACACTCGAATAGCAATTCAAACGGGTATTCTCGGATACCGGTTTAATTGATTCGACCTGATGCTCAGATCAACCTAATGTTCACATGCATGAAATGTCATGTTATGGTACTGATTTATCTCTAGGCAGTGTGTGATCATTGTATTTATAATGAAATTTGGATATTTTTGCAAATTCCATTTATAAAGTGATTAAAAGAATTGAATTATTCCTTATTTCACAATTTAAGGTTCTGTAACTTTTTCAAACATAGTTGAAAATAGCATAATCAGAATCCTTGAATTTTTCTGATACTTTTTCATATATAAATTATTTTCATTGGAGTTACAGATTAATTTCTATGATTTTTGCAATTTTTAGCAATTTCCTGAATTATTTTTATACTGGAAATTCCATTTATTGCATCAGGCTGACGTCAGCAGGTCAGCCGACCTGTGCAGGTCAAACCTGACAGGGGGGCCCCACTGGTCAGCCTCTCTGGGGCTAATCCCGCGCTGACCAGCCCCTAATTGGGGTTTGACCAGGCGTGGGGCCCTCTGTCAGCGACTGAGGGGAGGGCGATTACGCCCTAATGGTCGGCCACGTCGACGGCCACCGGAGGGGGGTCGCCGGCGACCAAACCCGCGACGGAGGGCTCGTCGGAGGCGACCTAGACGGCGCTGCACAGCACGAAAACGCACGTGGTTGGCAGCTACAGCAAGCTCGCGAAGTGGCCGATCTGGCAGGACCAACTGGGGAGGCTAGGGTCGCCGGAAGAGGCGTCGGCGACGAGCCGGAGCGGCGGCCGAAGCTCGGGCGTCGTCAGGGCTTTGAATCAGAGGGATCCACGCTTAGTTCTTAGCTGCTACGGCATCTACGCGTCGTCCTGGAGCTTCTGGTGCTCTCGGGAGGACGAGCTGGACATCGGAGGGCTACCGGCGACGAGCGGCAGCGGCGGTGCTCGTCGGGCTCCGGTGGAACTAGGGCTAGAGGAAGGGATCGACGGGGAAAACTTAGGGAAAACCACCGCATGCTCACAGGGGGTGCAGACAAGAGCTCAGACGGCTCGGGGAAGGCCTGGGGGCGACGAATCGACGGGAGAGGTCCGGCGGCCGGAGGAGGAGGACGACGGCGTTTCGGGCGTTGCAGGGCTCGAGGAGGCTTCGGCTTCTGCAGAGACGACCAGGGCGACGAGGCGGAGCTAATGGTGTGCTCGGGGAGGGAATCCTATGGCCAGGGGCACGGCCAGCTCGAGCTCGAGCTCGGCTCTAATGGCGGCAGCAGGGAGAAGGAGGGGATCCGGGAGGAGGGGAAGAACCAAGGCGGGGAATGGATAGGGGAAGCTCTGGGGAGCTTATCCCCGTCGTCGCCAGCACGAACCGGCGGCCAGGCAGGCACGCAGGTGCGTGGCCGCGCCGGAGGAGGCGGCGGCCACCTCCTGCTGCCTACTGGCGCGAGGGAAGGGACGAGCGGCGAGATGGGCCGGGCCTGGCTTGGGCGACATGTAAGACTTTTTCTATTTTCTCTTTTTTTGTTTTTGTGTTTTGCTATTTATTGCTTTGCTAATTATTTCAGCTCCAAAACAAAAAGTTAAAACTATTTTAGACCTCCTGAAATATTTATTATAATATCCCCACACATTTCCAAGACTTTCAACATTTTTGGAAAAATTATAGTTTCTGATTTCAAATTTTAAATTTGAAACCAGTGGCTTTTGCATTTATTTAAAATGCTTAAAGTGTCAAGAAAATAGTTTTCTCCAATGCTCATTTACTTTCATGATTTATCAGAAAGTTTGAACATTTCTTGAGGCCATTTTGGGTTCATTGATTTTGAACTAGTTGAAATTTCCTTTAATTGAAATGGTGGCTAGGGTTTTGAGTTTTTTTCCTTTGCCACTTTGTTGTTTTTGTTGAAACTTCTTGGATGCAAATGCAAAGAAGACATGAGCACAATGCTATCTTGGTTAAGGGTTAGGGATGTGACAACTCACCCCCACTCAAAAGAATCTCGTCCCGAGATTTAGAAGTCGTCGGCAATAATGCAGGATATTCGAGTCGGAGACGATCCTCTCTTTCCCAAGTTGCCTCCTTTTCAGAATGATTTGACCATTGAACTTTAAGAAACTTGAGGTTTCGACGTCGAGTGGTACGCTCAGCTTGATCAAGAATACGCACGGGGTATTCTGGGTAAGAAAGGTTATCTTGTAGATCAAGCGTTTCGTGGTCTACTTCACGGATAGGATCCGAAAAGCAACGCCTGAGTTGCGAGACGTGGAAAACATCATGAACCTTGGAAAGATGCGGAGGGAGTTCCAACTGGTAGGCAACTTCTCCTCGTTTGGAAAGAATGCGAAAAGGTCCAATGTAACGAGGAGCCAACTTGCCCTTGATACCGAAACGATGGGTACCCTTCAAAGGTGTAACCCGAAGGTAAGCCTTCTCGTCAACTTCAAAGGTCACAGCCTTATGATGACGATCATATTGGCTCTTTTGACGAGACTGGGCTGTTTTCAACTTTTCACGAATAATGCGAACCTGCTCTTCTACATCCTGGATCATGTCCGGGCCAAAGAGTTGCCTCTCTCCGGTTTCTGACCAATTAAGAGGTGTTCGACATCTTCGTCCAGAGAGAACTTCAAAAGGGGCTTTGCCCAAGCTTGATTGATAACTATTGTTATAAGCGAATTCGGCGAATGGAAGGCACTTCTCCCAATTCATACCGAACGAAATAACACAAGCTCGGAGCATATCTTCTAGGATTTGATTCACTCTTTCTACTTGACCACTTTATTGAGGATGGAAAGCAGTGCTAAACGATAAGTGAGTCCCCATGGCATTCTGAAAACTTTCCCAGAAGCGAGAAGTAAAGATACTTCCATGGTCCGAGTTAATTTCCAGGGGAACACCATGAAGAGACACTATTCGAGAGATATATAACTCTGCTAGCTGGCTAGCTGTTATACTCTCACGAACAGGAAGAAAATGAGCCACTTTGGAAAGACGGTCAATGACCACAAAGATAGCATTATTTCCATTCTTGGTCTTGGGAAATCCGGTAATGAAATCCATGCTAACTTTTTCCCATTTCCATTCAGGAATAGCTAAAGGTTGAAGGGTGCCAGCAGGCCTTTGATGTTCTGCCTTAACTCGACGACAAACATCGCAGTTAGCAACGAACTCAACAATTTCTCTCTTCATCCTAGTCCACCAGAACCTCTGGCGTAGGTCCTGATACATCTTAGTACTACTGGGATGAATGGTGAGAGGGGAATCATGAGCCTCCTTAAGGATTAACTGCCTTAGATGTGGGTTCTTAGGAACCACTGAACGATTCTGGAAGAACACCACACCTTGATCATTCATGGAAAATTCTTTAGCGTTTCGGCTAAAAATATTCTCCTTGATCCGTGATATACCCTTGTCACGCTTTTGGACAGCTGTAATTTGATCCTTAAGAGTAGGCTTCGCCACCAGGGTAGAAAGGAATCCTTGAGGAACAATATGAAGATTCAACTTCCGAAAGTCCTCATGGAGAAGTGGTTGACCTTGTTGTAGCATCAAATTGTTACAATAAGATTTACGACTTAGTGCATCGGCCATTACATTGGCCTTCCCCGGGGTGTAAGTTATCCCTAAGTCGTAATCCGAGATCAACTCAACCCACCATATTTGCCTGAGATTCAAATCCGGCTGGGTGAAGATATATTTCAGACTTTGGTGATCAGTGAATATTTCGCAACGATTACCCAGAAGGTAATGTCGCTAGGTTTTTAGTGCATGGACCACAGCTGCAAGCTCGAGGTCATGTGTGGGATCATTATCCTCATGTGGACGCAACTGTCGAGAGGCGTATGCGATCACATGACGATCTTGCATGAGAATGCAACCTAATCCTTGTCGCGAGGCGTCGCAATAGATAACAAAGTCCTTAGAAAAATCTGGTGGTAGCAACACAGGTGCGGAAGTCAGGCGTCTTTTCAGTTCCTGAAAACTATGCTCACACTGTGGTGTCCACTCGAACTTTTTATCCTTCTTGAGGAGTTCAGTCAGAGGCTTTGCAACCTTGGAGAAATTCTCGACGAAGCGGCGACAATAGCTCGCTAGACCAAGAAAACTCCTAACTTGCTTAACCGATTCAGGTTGAGTCCAATCAAGGACAGCTTGAACTCTCTCGGAATTGACAGCAATACCCTTACCAGAGATTACGTGGCCTAGATAGGTCACTTCTGGTAACCAGAATTCACATTTTGAAAATTTGGCATAAAGGCGATGCTCTCGAAGTTTCATCAATACCAGCCTTAGATGCTCGGCATGTTCTTGTTCATTCTTGGAGTAGATGAGAATATCATCGAGGTATACTACGACGAATTTATCCAAATACTCCATAAAGATTGAATTCATCAGTCGAGAGAAGGTGGCTGGGGCATTGGTTAAACTGAAGGACATAACGGTGTACTCATATTGGCCATAACGAGTAACAAAAGCCGTTTTTGGAATGTCCCCGTTCTTAATCTTGATTTTATGGTATCCCAACCTCAAATCCATTTTGGAGAAGACTGAGGATCC
Organism: Hordeum vulgare subsp. vulgare; assembly: GCF_904849725.1. Taxonomy (NCBI): domain Eukaryota; kingdom Viridiplantae; phylum Streptophyta; class Magnoliopsida; order Poales; family Poaceae; genus Hordeum; species Hordeum vulgare. The sequence goes on along the minus strand of NC_058524.1, from coordinate 361,505,052 downwards.
AGCGAGCTGATCGTACAGATCGTTGATCCTAGGGAGCGGATACTTGTTCTTTATGGTGACCAGGTTAACTGGTCGGTAATCTACAACCATCCGATCCGTTCCGTCTTTCTTCTTGACGAAGGGGACGGGACAAGCCCAAGGAGAAGAGCTAGGACGAATGAAACCCTTGTTCAAGGCCTCATCTAATTGCTTCTTAAGTTCGGCTATCTCCAGGGGTGCCATCTTATAAGGTCTTCTGGCTATTGGGACAGTTCCCGGAACAAGATCTATCACAAACTCTACATCTCTGTCAGGTGGAATTCCTGGCAGTTCCTCTAGAAAAACATCCGGGAAGTCACGGACTACCGAAATGTCTTCATGTTCCGGAAGAGGGTTGGCATTTAGGGAATAGAGCTGGCATTTGGCAACTCGAGTAGAGACATTTACTATCTCACCCGAGGGATGGGTAAGCTGGACATTTCTAGAGCGAGTATCAATCTTGGCATAGTGAGCTGACATCCAGTCCATGCCCAAGATGATATTAATATCCGAAGATTTCAACGCTATCAATGAGGCTAGAAAAACTAGCCTGTCTACTAGAATTTCATTGTCATAGGTTATCCTAGAGGTTTGCCATTTACTACCAGGGGTTTGGACAACCAATGGGATTGGCATATCACAAAATGACATGTTATGCAACTGTGCGTAACTTTCTGAAATGAAGGAATGAGAAGACCCAGTGTAAAAGAGAACAGACGCTGGGTGATGATTAACAAGAAGCATACCCAGCATGACGTCGGGATCCTCTGCAGCTTCTTTTGCTGACACATAGTTCACACGGCCACGTGCAGGAGTTGGCTTCACATAAAACGCTTTGCCCGACTTGGCCTGCCCGACGGACTTTCCGGGTTGCTTCGCACCCACATTCTGAGGACACTCACGGGAATAATGCCCTGGTTCTCCACACTTGTAGCATATCACCTGGTTGGCACGTGGTGCAGCATTGCTAGCTGGACCACCATAAGCTTTTGCTGGAGGGTTGGCCTGATTCGTCTGAGGCGCCACGTAGGATGGCCTCGGAGTGTATCTTGGCGGCAGAGAACTGTTTGGAACCCACAGCCTGCGTTTTGGAAACGCGGAACCAGAAGACGAGCCAAAGTCACGGGAGTGCTTCCTTGTGGCTTCGAAGTCAGTATGACCAGTCTCCGCACTAATCGCTTTGTTGACCAGGGCTTGAAAGCTTGCACACTCATGGAGGCGCAGATCTCGACGGAGCTCAGGGCTCAGACCCTTACGGAATCTTGCTTTCTTCTTGGCGTCAGTAGATACCTCCTCTGTTGCATAGCGGACGAGGTTACCGAACTCGCGGCTATATGCATCCACAGACAACTTGCCCTGAGTGAAGGCACAGAACTCCTCTCTCTTTCTGTCCATCAGGCCCTCTGGAATATGGTGCAGACGAAAAGCTGCACTGAAGTCTGCCCATGTGGCCACTGGTTCAGCGGGACGCATAGCTTCAAAATTCTCCCACCACAGATTGGCGGGTCCCTCCAGGAAATACGCCGCAAAGGTCACCTTGTCGGCCTCAGACACATTCGCAGAGCGAATCTTGCGTGAAATGCTGCACAGCCAGTCATCAGCGTCGAGGGGATCGACGGAATGATGAAACTTTGGAGGATTCAGCTTAACAAAGTCATTGAGGGACACTGCAGCATTCCTAGGCTGTCGAGCCGTATTCTGCTCAATACGCTCTAGCAGTCGGTTGGTCTCCCTTTTGTTTCTTTCTGCCTCAAGCATCACTTCTACCAGAGAAGGTGGGTGAGGCATTCCTGCGAAGCTTGACTACCCTCACCTTGCTCATGAGCAGGGGCACGGTTCAACCTGGTGAACACCATCCTGACAAACAAACTCATAGCTTAGACCAATATCATATCAATACTAACTATGGATTAAGAATGTACTGAACACACGGAATGCGGAAATGAATATCCGAACAACATGGTAACAAGCAACTGCTATATATACACCATGGTTCATGCACAGCCTTACATAGTTCAGTACAAACTTACTCGAAGAGGAAACTACTGAAATGGTGGAACTACTCATCAGAGTCTTACAAGCTTCCTATACATTATTTATCTAGGCATCCGGAATTCGTTTCACATTACTACCATACTCCACAAGTCACGCAGGACTGTGAACATACGGCTACTACCATACTATCCTTCCGCTCATAGATCAGGCATCCGCATAGAACATCTCATAGAGGTTACCTCCATGACCTGGAAGCTCAACCTGCGGATCAGGAAACACTCTAGCCTGAGATCCCTGGGATCCATAAGGACACGGATGTGGCCTTGGTCCCCTGACCGGTGGTAAGAGGGGTCCCCGAAGAGGTGTGACTCCTCCTATAGCTGGCCAGTTAACGTGAGCCGGAAGATGGGTCCTAACAGGATTCAGCATCTCCATCTCTCCATACCCTGTCTGGACTACCGGTGCCAGCTGCGTCAAAGCTGTCCACAGACGGGCATGGGTAGCATAAAGCTCCATGCGGAGAGCACGAGCATCCTTGTCTCTGTTCTCTAGCATCTCAACAGTGGACTGCAGAAGTGGGTCCTCCATAGAAGAATCAAAATAGACTCCACTAAGGTATCCCTCTTCACCAGACTGAGAGGCCGGAACATAGCAGAACTCTGAATTCTACAGCAGTGCATGTCTCGCTCTCATAATAGTCAGCATTGAATAGGCAACATCTTGTACTGCCATGTCAACAGTGACTCCCAACCCATAGGACCAATGGATTGGATTCTCCACTCCAGGGTAATTTGGAAATACCCTAACAGTGCAAATGTACTGGCTCTGGTTGAAGTCTCGGTACTGTTCCTCCACTGTGTACTCGGGGTACCAGCGGTAACCGCACACCGACATCACCCTGACCAGCATGGCCGTATGACCCGGTACATCAATGCACCTGGTCAAACGTACCACCTGACGAGAAGGACGGCCAGGCATCTGTAAATAGAGAGTAATGCAAAAAGCATTAGAGCTCTGAATGCAAAATTGGGCAGCATAACGGCTGTAAATGCTTAAAAATAAATTTTGAGACAACCCAAAATGGAATAGCGTAACCACTCAACTATCAAGTTCAATTCTCTGGTCACCAAACTTACTTCCTGCTTCCTAGGAATAAAAGAAACCCAATATCTCTCGACCCGTAGTCCTATAAGCTACCGATCGGAAACACGAGCCTAGGAGAAGATGAGTAACCTAGTCCTTAATTCCCGCAGAAATGACGAGGATGACCAGAATAGAATATCTTGAGAAGAGAACAAGAGTGTTACGTTCCCTTCCACAAACAATTCCCTTATATATAACTAAAGCAATTCTAGACTCAACTTCGACCAATTTGGCTTAGTAATCCTACAGTCAGTCACGCTCTGATACCAACGTTGTCGGGACCCCTATCCTAAGCCATAGGAATCCAGCCTGTAACACATCGCATTCCTTTGTGGTCTCACGCACGGTTAACTCCACGGCTGCAGCCTTACCATAGCCGGGACCGTTTACGTCTTTTGACTCACGTATGCGATAGTGTCGCTAGCAAACCAATGTCAAAGAACCCGGATCGACATGTCTAGTCATAAACCAAAGTGGCAGTTCCGCACAAGGACAGGCATACATGACCCAACAAAGCAGGTGTCGGTCGTCAACGAACGTAGACGAGTCGTAGCAAGCTACAAGGACTCGATTACGTCGCGTGACATTTCCCCAAAGGGGACAGACACAGCAGCTAAGAAAGACACATGCCGGTCAACCAATGTGTCCGAAGCAGTAGCGAACTACCAAGGCTCGTTGGATCACAAAGGGGCATTTCCTTGTAAGGAGTGCTACTAAAGTTCACGACTAGGTATTCGAACCCCATACATATCAAGTAAGACACACGTACGCATGGCATACCGATATGTATAGATACATCGATGGCATCACAACATAACCATAACCATACAAGCTTTATTTAAGAGGCTCGGAAGAGCCACACAGATAATATTACACATTAAGGGTCTCACGACCCATAATAGGAGTCACATAATTACAAGCCAGCGGAAGAGTTATAAACTGTATGGGTAGAGATAGAGCAACTAGAAGGCACATGGCCTGACTATACTACAGAGCCGACGTAGGGCCGGATCGTAGCTGGGACACCAGCTACTCGTCGTCGTCGATGTCTACGAAGAACCCTCCATTAGGGTCATTAGCAACCTTTGCAACATTTATTAAGCAAACATGAGTACGAAGGTACTCAGCAAGACTTTTGGATGACTAACTACTCATGCAAGGTATCAAGAAGGTATTGTGGGGTTTCATGCGGAAAGCCAGCATTTGACTCGTGGCTAGACAACTTGCTTTTTGAAATTAGTTTTGACAACTTGATTTCTCGCACACGAGTCTACTAACACCACAACAATACACTATCGTGGAATCATTCCGTCTCCATACGGAAATGCCGTCCACGACACTCACGCTTATCTTGACAATTTTATGAGTAGCCATTGAAGTTATCTATGAACAACATATGTCTCCAAGTAGTCCATATCCGCGGACGCGGCTATTCGAATAGATCATAACCCTGCAGGGGTGTCCTTCGTCACACACACTCCCGCCACTTATCGCCATGTGCACGTCATGCACCTCGGCAACCTTCAAGCGGAAGCCCAGCGAGGGAGTCGGCCACGACCGTTAACCACACTAGTACCTAGTCCAGGTTTATCGCCTATCTGAGAGTAACCCGTACGGAAGTCCGGCCGAGGTTTCCGTCACGGCCTCAAACGATGTGCGCAGGGTTCCCAAGCCCACCATCCGGGTGCCACTTGGTACACCGTGCCACTGCCTACCGCATCACGGTCCACCTCTCAGGTCAGCACCATGCACGACCTCCAGCATTACTATAAACACCAGAAACTACTTGCAACTCCTGGACCGAGTACTACGCGATTAATAGGCCGAGCGGGGTCATATTTCAGGGCCCAGCATGTGGTAGTATCTAGTCTTGGATTACATACACGGAACTCAGTTCCTAAGGACGGTTCCAATGAAACAACCCACCATGTACTCCTACACAGCCTTTCACCGGTACCTTTACCAAATCAAGTTCAACACACGACCTTTGCTCACCGAACACATTCCACATTTCTGTTCATCTCCCAGATGACAGACCATACACAACTCTAAGCATAGCATGCATAGCAGGATAAGGCACATCATAGCTCAAACAACTACCAGGTATGCTAGGTTGCAAGGTTCGGCTATTTACTGTGACAAGGTTAAGTCATGCAAAGGAAGTGGGTCCAACTATCGTGGCAAAAGCAGTTGAAGCATTTGATCCTAATGCAATAAATAGGTGCAGGGGCAAGAACATAGGAGTTATCGTGATGATCAAAAGGGTTGCTTGCCTTGTTGCTCAGAGGAGGAACGATATCCGTCAGACGGATATTCAGTGGAATCCGGGGGTGCGGAGCCTACCGAAATGAATGGCAACAATCAATAACAATCCTATGCAATCAAAATGATGCATGAGCATGGCATGAGAATGCAAGTGATAAGTTATTATAATCAAGATGTTTTAGGTTTAGAGTTGATTTGAATCACACTCGAATAGCAATTCAAACGGGTATTCTCGGATACGGGTTTAATTGATTCGACCTGATGCTCAGATCAACCTAATGTTCACATGCATGAAATGTCATGTTATGGTACTGATTTATCTCTAGGGCAGTGTGTGATCATTGTATTTATAATGAAATTTGGATATTTTTGCAAATTCCATTTATAAAGTGATTAAAAGAATTGAATGATTCCTTATTTCACAATTTTGGGTTCTGTAACTTTTTCAAACATAGTTGAAAATAGCATAATCAGAATCCTTGAATTTTTCTGATACTTTTCATATATAAATTATTTTCATTGGAGTTACAGATTAATTTCTATGATTTTTGCAATTTTTAGCAATTTCCTGAATTATTTTTATACTGGAAATTCCATTTATTGCATCAGGCTGACGTCAGCAGGTCAGCCGACCTGTGCAGGTCAAACCTGACAGGGGGGCCCCACTGGTCAGCCTCTCTGGGGCTAATCCCGCGCTGACCAGCCCCTAATTGGGGTTTGACCAGGCGTGGGGCCCTCTGTCAGCGACTGAGGGGAGGGTGATTACGCCCTAATGGTCGGCCACGTCGACGGCCACCGGAGGGGGGTCGGCGGCGACCAAACCCGCGGCGGAGGACTCGCCGGAGGTGACCTAGACGGCGCTGAACAGCACGAAAACGCACGCGGTTGGCAGCTACAGCAAGCTCGCGAAGTGGCCGATCTGGCAGGACCAACTGGGGAGGCTAGGGTCGCCGGAAGAGGCGTCGGCGACGAGCCAGAGCGGCGGCCGAAGCTCGGGCGTCGTCGGGGCTTTGAATCAGAGGGATCCACGCTTAGTTCTTAGCTGCTACGGCATCTACGCGTCGTCCTGGAGCTTCTGATGCTCTCGGGAGGACGAGCTGGACATCGGAGGGCTACCGGCGACGAGCGGCAGCGGCGGTGCTCGTCGGACTCCGGTGGAACTAGGGCTAGAGGAAGGGATCGACGGGGAAAACTTAGGGAAAACCACCGCATGCTCATAGGGGGTGCAGAGAAGAGCTCAGACGGCTCGGGGAAGGCTTGGGGGCGACGAATCGACGGGAGAGGTCCGGCGGCCGGAGGAGGAGGACGACGGCGTTGCGGGCGTTGCAGGGCTCGAGGAGGCTTCGGCTTCTGCACAGACGACCAGGGCGACGAGGCGGAGCTAATGGCATGCTCGGGGAGGGAATCCTATGGCCAGGGGCACGGCCAGCTCGAGCTCGAGCTCGGCTCTAATGGCGGCAGCAGGGAGAAGGAGGGGATCCGGGAGGAGGGGAAGAACCGAGGTGGGGAATGGATAGGGGAAGCTCTGGGGAGCTTATCCCCGTCGTCGCCAGCACGAACCGGCGGCCAGGCAGGCACGCAGGTGCGTGGCCGCGCCGGAGGAGGCGGCGGCCACCTCCTGCTGTCTACTGGCGCGAGGGAGGGGACGAGCGGCGAGATGGGCCGGGCCTGGCTTGGACGACAGGTAAGACTTTTTCCATTTTCTCTTTTTTTGTTTTTCTGTTTTGCTATTTATTGCTTTGCTAATTATTTCAGCTCCAAAACAAAAAGTAAAAACTATTTTAGACCTCCTAAAATATTTATTATAATATCCCCACACATTTCCAAGACTTTCAACATTTTTGGAAAAATTATAGTTTCTGATTTCAAATTTTCAATTTGAAACCAGTGGCTTTTGCATTTATTTAAAATGCTTAAAGTGTCAAGAAAATAGTTTTCTCCAAGGCTCATTTACTTTCATGATTTATCAGAAAGTTTGAACATTTCTTGAGGCCATTTTGGGTTCATTGATTTTGAACTAGTTGAAATTTCCTTTAATTGAAATGGTGGCTAGGGTTTTGAGTTTTTTTTTCCTTTGCCACTTTGTTGTTTTTGTTGAAACTTCTTGGATGCAAATGCAAAGAATACATGAGCACAATGCTATCTTGGTTAAGGGTTAGGGATGTGACAAAAGGTCTACCAAGAATAATAGGGCATGTAGGAATGTAATCAATGTCAAGAACAATGAAATCCACGGGTACATAGTTCCTATTTGCAATAATAAGAACATCATTGATCCTTCCCATGGGTTTCTTGATAGTAGACTCAGCAAGATGCAAATTAAGAGAACACTCTTCAATCTAATTAAAACCCAGAATATCACATAAAGATTTTGGAATCGCAGAAACACTAGCACCCAAATCACACAAAGCATTTCACTCATAATTTTTGATTTTGATTTTGATGGTAGGTTCCCACTCATCATGAAGCTTTCTAGGGATAGAGACTTCCAATTCAAGTTTCTCTTCAAGAGCTTTTATCATAGTTTCGACGATATGATCGGTAAAGGCTTTGTTTGTGCTATAAGCATGCGGAAAGTTTAACATGGATTGCATCAAAGAAATGCATTCAATCAAGGAGTAGCTATCATAATTGATTTCCTTGAAATCCACGGTAGTAACTTCATTACTACTCAAAGTTTTAACGTCTTCTACTCCACTTGTAACGCTTTTAGCATCAAGATAGATGGACTCCGAATCATTGGGGCACTTTTCAACCAAAGTGGATTCATATCCAGCCCCATCATTATTAGGTTCGACACAAGAAAACAAAGATTCAATGGGAGTCACACCAAGCACTTTAAGATCTTCGTGATTCTCATCACGAGAACACGCCTTTTTAAGCCATTCATGTCTAGCACAAATTTGGGCGGTTCTTTCTTGGCTCTCAATCGTGGAAACACGCATAGCTTTCAAAGTTTCATCCATGTTGATTTTGGGAGGAGCACATCTAACTTTCAAATCATCAACATCACAAGAAATCCTATCAACGCTCTTAGCCAAATCGTCAGTTTTGAGTAGTTTTTCTTCTATGGACGCATTGAAAATCTTTTGAGAGTTGATGAACTTTTTGATATTACTCTCTAGATCAGAGGGTAATCTATTGTAATTTCCATGGGTATTGTTGTAGGAGTTGCCATTGTTATTAGAGGAGTTACTAGGAAAAGGCCTAGGAACATAGTTTCCTCTAAAAGCGTTGTTGTTGCCAAAGTTATTCCTACCAACAAAATTTACGTCCAAGCTAGCGTTGCTACTCTCAATAAAAGAAGACAAAGGAAAATCATTAGGATCCAAAGGAGCACTTCTACTAGCAACCAAATTCATTAACTTATCCATCTTAGCACTCAACAAGTTAATTTCTTCTATAGAGTGTACTTTCTTACTAGTAGGTGACCTTTCAGTGTGCCACTGAGAATAGTTCATCATGATGTTGTCTAAGAGCTTTGTGGCTTCTCCTAACGTGATTTCCATGAACCTTCCACCTGACGCAGAGTCCAAGATATTTCTAGAAGCGAAATTCAAGCCAGCGTAAAAGATTTGAATAATCATCCAAAGGCTCAAGCCATGAGCGGGACAATTTCTAACCATTAATTTCATTCTCTCCCAAGCTTGTGCAACATGTTCGTGATCAAGTTGCTTGAAATTCATGATATCATTACGGAGAGAGATGATCTTTGCCGGCGGACAATACTTGGGTATATAAGCATCTTTGCACTTATCCCAAGAATCGATACTATTTTTGGGCAAAGAAGAAAACCAAGTTTTTGCACGATCTCGCAACGAGAAAGGAAAAAAGCTTCAATTTAATCATGTCATTATCCACATCTCTTTTCTTTTGCATATCACAAAGCTCAATGAAGATATTGAGATGGGATGCGGCATCTTCACTAGGAAGGCCAGAGAATTGCTCTTTCATAACAAGATTCAGCAAAGCGGCATTGATTTCGTATGACTCGACACTAGTGGCGGGAGCAATCGGAGTACTAATAAAATCATTATTATTAGTATTCGAGAAGTCACAAAGTTCGGTGTTTTCGTTCATGGTGACTTCAGCAAGCAAGCAAGCACACGAGGAAAACAAAAAGCGGGCGAGAAAAAAGGGCGAACGAAAAAGGCAAATTGGTGAAGTGGGGGAGAGGAAAACGAGAGGCAACTGGCAAACAAAGTAAATGCAAGAGATGAGTTTGCGACACTTACTTGGATGAGTTCTTCACTTGATCTTCCTCCCCGGCAATAGCGCCAGAAATCCTTCTGCTAGTTCTCAAACAACAACGCCAGAAATTGACACGTTGACGGAGATTGGGCTTGCATTGGTTTTTCCCTTGAAGAGGAAAGGGTGATGCAGCACAGGAGCAATAAGTATTTCCCTCACTTTGAGAACCAAGGTATTGATCCAGAAGGAGTGTCTCGTCAAGTCCAGAGTACCTGCACAAACACAAACAAATTTGCACCCAACTCTTCAAAGGGGTTGTCAATCCATTCAAGATTGTTTGCAAAAGTGAGATCTAAAGGCGGAAAGTCCAACGAAGTAGAAAGTGTAAGGCTGAAAATATGGTGTGGAGTAGACTCTGGGGACCATAGTGTTCACTAGAGGCTTCTCTCAAAATAGCAAGTATTACTGATGGTGAACAAATTACTGTCGAACAATTGATAGATCCGCGCAAAGTCATGACGATATCTAAGGCAATGATCTATCATATAGGCATCACGTCCGAGACAAGTAGACCGATACGTTCTGCATCTACTACTATTACTCCACACATCGACCGCTATCCAGCATGCATCTAGTGTATTGAGTTCATGACGAATAGAGTAACGCTTTAAGCAAGATGACATGATGTAGAGAAATAATCTCAAACCAATGATGAAAACCCCATCTTTTTACCCTTGATGGCAACGACACGATACGTGCCTCGCTTCCTCTTCTGTCACTAGGTGAGGTCACCGCACGGTATGAACCCAAAACCAAGCACTTCTCCCATTGCAAGAATCATAGATTTAGTTGGCCAAAAAAACCACAACTCGAAGAGAATTACAAGGATATGAAATCATGCATAAGAGAGATCATAAGAAACTCAAATAAGATTCATAGATAATCTTATCAGAAATCCACAATTCATCGGATCTCGACAAACACACCGCAAAAGAAGATTAGATCTCCATGAAGATCATGGAGAACTTTGTATTGAAGATCCAAAAGAGAGAAGAAGCCATCTAGCTACTAGCTATGGACCCGGAGGTCTATGGTGAACTACTCACGTATCATCGGAGAGGTCATGGTGTTGATGGAGAAGCCTTCCGTGTCCGAATGCCCCCTCTGGCAGGGCACCAGGACGTGCCCCGGATGGGATCTTGCGGAGACAGAAGCTTGCGGCGGCGGAAAAGTGATTACGATGCTCCCATGATTTTTTTGGGAATATTTGGGAATTAATAGGTGCAAGATCTAGGTCAGGGGACCTCCAGGGGGCCCACAAGCCTGCATGGCGCGCTCCCCCTGGCCGCGGGGTGGGTGCTTGTGGGGCCCCTGGGGCTCTTCTGGCTTGGCCCCCAAGCTCTCCGATCTTCTTCCGTTCTAGAAACAATCTTTTCGGGGATTTTCTTCCGTTTGGACTCTATTTCAAAATCTCCTCTGAAAGGGGTCAAAAACATGGAAAAAACAGGAACTAGCACTTGGCACTGAGTTAATAGGTTAGTCCCAAAAAATAAATAAAAGGCATGCAAAACATCCAAAGTTTGACAAGATAATAGCATGAAACCATCAAAAATTATAGATACGTTGGAGACGTATTATAAGCCTCCCCCAAGCTTGAGCGATGCTTTCTCTGTCACGAGGCCATAAATTATAAATATAATACCGATCACGATGTACTAAATGCATAGGATAAAACTATTGATGAAATTCCAATTTCAACCGATTGTAGTTTCATGATCCAGTATCATCACATAGCCTATACCATGTCAACGCCTTATCCCTGAAAGATAAGGGAAAGAACTTCTTATTGACCTCATCCTCGGGCAAACCTGCAAGCTTAAATAAACCACAAACTTCATCTACATAGATTAGATGCAAGTCGGGATGTGATGTTCCATCTCCTGTAAAAGGATTAGCCAACAGTTTCTCAAGCATACCCAAAGGAAATTCATAGCAAATATTTTGAGTAGGTGCAGCAGGTTGAGGAGAAAATCTTTGTGCTTCCATTCGAGGTGAAGATACCCTGAACAAGCCCCTCAAAGGATTACCTTCCATAGTGACATGTGACAATAAATTTCATCACACTATATAAATGTTTCCTTACCAAATTCCACTTACCAAAGGCGCTTCACTCCCCGGCAACGGGGCGAGAAAAGAGTCTTGATGACCCACAAGTATAGGGGATCTATCGTAGTCCTTTCGACAAGTATGAGTGTCGAACCCAACGAGGAGCAGAAGGATCTGACAAGTGGTTTTCAGCAAGGTAATATCTGCAAGCACTGAAATTATCGGTAACAAGTAGTTGTGTGGTGAGATGATTCGTAGCAAGTAGCAAGTAACAAAAGTAACAACAGTGCAGCAAAGTGGCCCAATCCCTTTTGTGGCAAGGGGCAAGCCTGGACAAAGTCTTATAGGAGGTAAAACGCTCCTTACGACACATGGGAAATTCTGTCAAGCTAGTTTTCATCATGTTCATATGATTCGCGTTCACTACTTTGATAGTTTGATATGTGGGTGGACCGGCGCTTCGGTACTGCCCTTACTTGGACAAGCATCCCACTTATGATTAACCCCTCTTGCAAGCATCTGCAACTACGAAATAAGAATTAATACAAATTCTAACCAAATCAGCCACTTACGAAGCAACGCATAAACTAGGGTTTAAGCTTCTGTCACTCTAGCAACCCATCATCTACTTACTACTTCCCAATGCCTTCCTATATGCCCAAATAATGGTGAAGTGTTATGTAGTCGACGTTCACATAACACCACTAGAGGAAAAACAACATACAACACATCAAATTATCGAATGAATACCAAATTCACATGACTACTTATAGCATGACTTATCCCATGTCCTCAGGAACCAAAGTGACTACTCACAAAGCATAATCATATTCATGACTAGATAGATAATGAGTAGACATATAATCTTCACCAAGTAATCCAACTGGCATCAACTACAAAGAGTAATTAACACTACTAGCAACCTTACAAGTACCAAGCGAGTCGCGAGACGGAGATTGGTTACAAGATATGAACTAGGGTTTGGATATGAGATGTTGCTGATGAAGATGTTGATGGTGATGAGTCCCCTCCGACGAGAGGAGTGTTGGTGATGACGATGGCGACGATTTCCCCCTCCGGGAAGGAAGTTTCCCCGGCTGGATTGTCCTGCCAGAGCTCTAGATTGGTTCTGCTCAAGTTCCGCCTCGTGGCGGCAGCGAATCCTCCGAAAAGCCTGCTCTTCATTTTTTCCAGACCGAAACCCTTCTTGTAGCAAAAGGGGGGATCCAGAGGGCCAAGTGGGAGCCCACAAGCCCCCTAGGCGCAGCCAGGGGGAGGCCGCGCCTAGCAGGCTTGTGGCCTCCTGCTAGCGCCCCTTTGGTACTTCTTCGGCCCAGTATTTTTTATAAATCACCAAAAAAATACTCATTGATTTTCACGGCTTTTGGAGTTGCGCATAATAGGTATCTCAAATTTTCTCCTTTTTCAGGCCAGAATTCCAGCTATCGGCATTCTCCCTCTTCATTTAAACCTTGCAAAATAAGAGAGAAAATGCACAAGTATTGTACCTTGAAGTGTAATAATAGCCCAAAAAGCGATAAATAACAACATGAAAGCATGATGCAAAATGGACATATGAGTCCATAGTCCAACATAATGGTTGTTGGGGCTTAATTGACAAGGCACATACCAAGTAAGACGTGCGGGTCTTCGTGCTCTTCCTCAACGTTCACGAGATTTACATGACCCTTTCCATTGTTGGGCTGGGTGGGGGAGCTTGCAGTTCCTTGTTGGCGCTCCATGGTCTTGTCCTTGGTTCTATGCATTGGGGAGCGGTGCATCTGGCTTCCTGTTTGGGCACGACCTTGAAAGTGAATAGGCAACTTTTACAAATTCGTTACCTAGGAACTTGCTAAGTGATGTAATACTAGCAACGAAATAACTACTCAAGTGCATGCATGGTAGAGCAGTAGCATAGTCATCATGATGAAACAAAACATACACACAACACAAGTAGTATGTAAACACGATAAGCAGATGAAGAACAAGGTGACTGAACAATTTGGGTTGAGGAAATTGAGGAAGTATTTAGTCAAAGTCGTCAAACATTAATGATCAATTTCATCAACAAGTGCTCGAGAAAATGAAAGGGGTGAGGAAATGGAACGTGGGGCTCGATTAAGACAATGATTTGATGAGCCAGTTCCAACTATTGTGACAGTCATACGTTTGATTTGGAGCGGCTAGGTATTTAAACCAAAGGACACACATTCCCAGCACACACAGTCCTTACCGCATTCTCCTTGAGCTAAGGTCACACAATCCTCGCCCAACACTTGTTGTGAGTCTTCAGGGTAGACTTCCAAACCCTCACAATCTCGGTCACCCAAGAATCAATAATTTCCAGTTGGATCCTCTAGACCATTGACGCCTAACCGTCTGGAAAATATACATTATTCAAAGGTAACAAGCATCGGTTCCATAGTGGAATAATCTCTTCAGAGATGCTCTATCACTTTTGGTTTTAGGTGTTGGGTTTTTGGTTTTTCCTCACTGATGATTTTCTCTCAAAGTCTTTGGAGGAATGGTTGCTCTCAAAGAACCCAACCAACATGATATGACATAAATGCCCCATATGATATGACCACTATGTGGATAAGATGTATTGGGAAAGCTGGCGCTAAGTGCAGCAACGGTGAGAATTTCGATATGTGAAAGTCCTCAAGGATATCATGTTCCTCACTATAGGCAATTCGCACTGGCGAAATCCTAACTCCAGAGTCAGACCAATTTCCTCAAAGACCAGAAGAACATCATCTCTGTCACTAAAGAATTTGACTGCAGTTGAAGAGATTTCCAAAGACTTCAATCGAAGGATTGGATATGTGTAGGCTTTGATATGAGCATCACTTGAAATTTTTTCCATAGTATTATCTCGACTCCCTTTAACAGTACGGTGTTCCTATGACTCAAAATAAAGGAAATGAAACAAGAAAACTGAAGTCTTCATGCTTCATAGTCCTCGCATCAATATCTTCAAGGACACACCAATTTCCTCATTTTCAAGGTCTTCAGGAAAAAATCGAAGTCTTTTGTTGAAGATATTCATTTTTAGGGGTCGACATTCTTCGAATATATCAATCTCCTCAATGACTTATCAAGCATGTGAACACTCACAAACACATTAGTCCCTTGACCTATAAGTCTTCAATACACCAAAATCACTAAGGGGCACTAGATGTACTTACAATTTCCCCCTTTTTGGTGATTTATGACAAATTGGTTAAGTTTTCAACTAGGATAAACATAGGAAGTTTAAGCACTAAGTTTGAGGAATTTGATTGCAAGATATAGAGAAACCTCCCCTAAAGATGTACATATTTGAGGAAATCACTTTGAACCGCAAATGCACATGGTAGATTAAAGTCATGGAGATCTCCCCTATATCATGTAATCCATACACACATTTAACATGTATCAAGAGGAAATTTAAATGCATGATGGAAAATGGTGTCTCGCGATATTCAGCATGCATTCATTAATGAACTTGAGGAGATGAGCACGTAGAAAGCAGTTCAAAATAGTTAGACCACCATCGCACTTAAGTTTACAAGTCAATCAAACAAACACCTTAGAAGAGTCTAATTTGTAACTTAATAAAAAACAACCCATATATACAAACCCGCTTGAAGACTATCTCAAATTTCTCCCCCTTTGTCATCAAGTGACGAAAAGGGACGAAAAATAAGGACTAACGCCCGTATTGAATATCATAATGAAGTTGGTGGAGGAGCACCAATGTTGTCGGGGTGATTTGTTGATGCAGGGCCCACATCAGTGTCATCAAGGTCCTCAGCTTCATCTGTTGAGCGTGATGAAGAAAATGAGCTTGTAACCAGCTGAGGAACTTTAACGTTCTTGAATTTTGTCGGCGTTCTGGGAATGGGGGTACCCAGACCTGCCAGCATGCGGCCCAGGGCTGGTCCACTTCATCAAGCAAGCACAATCACGCACGGCACCACTCGAGGCAAGGTCCTCGCGAGGGGCCAAGCCTCATGAGGAGGAGTAGCATCAAGACCCGCATGGGTCTCCTCAGGACGCCTCCAGAGCGGCGGAGATTCCGAGGCAAGACCCAGCCTCACGAGTCAAGGATGACGCGGGGAAAGCACATGCGGGTAGCATATTGCAGGATGGTGCAGTTTCCCCTTTCGGGCAAAGGAGGGAACGATGTACGGGGGTTCCCAAGGGATCTACCAAAGGCTTCCATTTTGGTGCAACAAAGTCACCACCGCCTTCCAGGAGGACGAACGTCATCCCTGGACATGTCACTCCAGCGCTGGCAGCCACTTTGCAGGCGAAGACCACCTTTGGACAGGGGGAGCACGTAACCGTGTTCCCCTTCAAATTTGGCCATTGTGGGATCCCTTCCCGCCCTTGCGATAAGGGAAGAGGACCCGGGCCGTCGCTATATATAGAGGATAGGTTACCTCGTAGCGGGGGATCCCATCCCATCCGCCCTGATCCAATCCATTCGTTCACAGACCCGCACCGCACGAAGGCCACCCAACCTCCGGAGGACCTCTAACACTGTACTAGTTCATTTACCAACCTCCACGAGAGGCAATCCACCAAAGCAGGAGTAGGGTATTAAGCTTCTCAGTGGCCCAAACCTGCGTAAAAAGCTGTTTTCTGTGTCTTCCTCACCATCGGGTGACTTCTTTGCCATCCCCAGCGAGTAGCGAGCTAGGTGAGGCGAGCCGAGAGAGATATGCACAAACACCCCTGAGTTTGAATCTTTAGGGTTTTACGGAGCCCGAAATCTGACATTTGGGAGCTAGGTAGGTGGTGTGTCAAGGTCTCTCCCAGGGTTCGGCCGCTGAAGCTGGTCACACTCATGGTAGGGAGACGGCGAATCCGCACGCAGAGGCCGACCGCGCGTGTGGTGCGGCCAGCGCGGGCAGGCCAGGACGCCATACGACGCTCCGCCACCCCGTCAGCCGGCGTCCACACCGGACAGGCTTCCAACAAGCGCCGAGGGCTGC
The DNA here is from genome assembly GCF_904849725.1 of Hordeum vulgare subsp. vulgare. Taxonomy (NCBI): domain Eukaryota; kingdom Viridiplantae; phylum Streptophyta; class Magnoliopsida; order Poales; family Poaceae; genus Hordeum; species Hordeum vulgare. The sequence continues at coordinate 361,488,352 of NC_058524.1, read as the reverse complement.
CGCCCTCACCAACCAGGCGGCATTCCGCCGTCGCCCCGACCCTTCCACATGTCCAGGCTGTCCCTTCCCCCTTCCGAGTCTATCAGCACCCGATGCACAGACATGTCGTGCTCCTGGTGGCGCATAAGCTCACGTGCCGACACGCCATCCGCCGCCGCCACATCATCGGACACAACGCGTTCTAGGGCGTGACGTCGCCAGCGAGAACCAAGTGCGCCCCCGTGGGAACCGCGCTCGTCAGCCTGCATCGCGAGGGGCTACAACGGGGGAACCACACGAGCGCGTCCTGAACGCCCACTCAGGCCCGCCCCTGCTGGGGACTCAGCAGGAGCTGCTGGAGGCACGGGATTTGGCCGCACTAGGGAAGCGTCGTAAGCCGTCCCCCGGCGTGCTTCATGGAACGAGGAGGGAGTACTGGAGGCCCGAATACATCAACCCCTGGAGGTGCACACAGTTCGACGACCGTGCCGGCACACGCCCCGACTACGGAGGAAGCAGTGCGGACCATCACCGCGGCAGGAGGCACGCGCGCGACCCCGCAGGCAGCCCGTGCGCAAACAGGTATGAACAACACCATGGGGGTGGCCCGCGGGAGTGGCTTCGCGAGGACGCCCAACACGGGTGTCCTTGCAGCGCACAAACTGCTGGATGGGAGCTGCTTTGGGCAGACGTGTGGGTCTGGGGACCTTGGACCTCTCCCCTGGGACACGGAGAACGCTCCCCCCATGCTTGAGGGCTCACTCAAGGCGGGCCACTCCAAGCTCTACGAGCCCGGGGACCATGAGCGGGGCACGAGCCCGTGAGGCATGGGCCCCCGAAGCATCCCCGGGACCTGCATCAACCCGTAGCGCCTCTGCATCGTCCCTCAATCCTTTAGGAACCTACTTCATCTAGTGACACTCTCACATAATAACGAGACAAGGTTGTATACGCCCAGGGCCCCCCGAGGACGCGGAAGAGGCCCATCCCATGCCGAGTGGATGAACTATGATCCGCGCTTGGTGAAGACGAAAGCAATCAACACGGTCCAACAATGACCCAAAGGAATCTCGCGCCTATGCCTCGGGGGTAGGGACACTCGCGAGGCCGAAGCTTCCTTGGGACTTCCCAGATACACCCCCACGGTGACACAATCACGTAATAACAAGCCAAGGCTGTATACACCCAGGGCCCCCCGAGGATGCGGAGGGGTCCATCCCACGCCGAGTGAAAACCCTATGCTCCGCGCCGGGGGAGACGCAGGCGGTGAATATCTTAGGTGCCGTACGTGACCGTTTCTCGTTCTTTTCTTGCGCTTCAAGTTGTGACCCTCAAGGGCCACCCCTTTTGTATTTTGAGCTGTCAAAGGCTCGAAGATCTCTTTGCTTAATGTTTTGAAAAGAAAATAAGGACAGGGATTTCTTCTCTATGTTCTCTCGTTTTTACTGAAACTCGAGTTCTCTTTCTCCCTTTGTTTTTATTGGTGTTTCACGGGAACCTCGGGAGACTGCCGGGCCTCCCAATGCAACCACAAGAGGGGCGGGATGGGGAATCAGATGAGCGCCAAAGAGGACTCCTGAGGCACGCCTGGGGAGCCTTACCGGTCCTAAGGCCACTTGCCCTATTTGATGTCGTCCTGGAATTCCGGTCGGTATCAGGGGAGGCGGGGCCCCGTCCCTTAGATGTGCCCTTTATGGCCGTAACTAATGGTGGTGGGGAAATGTGCGGGACTAGGGTCTGTCGACGTAGAGCGGTTTGAGTGTCAAGGGGGACTCCTAGGAAACATGCCTCGGGAGCATTACTGGTCGCAAGGCCACTCGACCACCCAGGTGTCGTCCATGTCGGCACCCAAGGCGTCTAGGCTTTGCCCCGTGAGGAACAACCTTGGTAACGAATTGCGCCTCACGGCGGCAGGGAAATGTGCGGGATCGGGACCTGAAGAAATAGAGTGCCGAAAGGGTCCTCAAACCTCCCCACAAGCAAGAGGAAGCGTCACGAACAGATCCATGCTCGTGGGTTAGACCGTCAGCGTTGCGACAATACGGGGCAATACGGGGCTGGCAACAGCTACGGCCGGGAGGACAACATCGCACACACCTCGTCTTCAAAGAACACATTGAAAGGTACCCTCCAGATACTTCAAAATTGCTATTAAACCTAGAACATAACCATATCAGAAGAATAAGGATGCGGATCAGGAGGATGCATCGTCATCGGAGCTCACACCACAGCCTTCGGGAGCGAGCCTTGTCACCAGGTCTTCCACATGGACCTCGACCCATTCGGCCAGGGTGGCGTGGATCGTCTGTGGCATCGGATCCAACACGACGATGAAGTCAAAGTCTGGGTCGAGGCGAAGGAGGTGGATGAAGACGTCCGAGGCCCCTTGACCCAAGAGGTCACGGCTCTTCTCCTCTACAAGCGCGTGCACCTTCTCGTCACCCACCTCAAGACGCTCCATGACATGGAGGAAGAAGCCCAGGTACCTAGCGTCATCGTGGACCAGGGGGTTTGAGACACCCTCACCACATATGTCGCTCAAAGCCAGGGAGGCTTTCCCCTCGAGAGATTCGAACATCCGAGAGCGTTCAAGTTGGAGGACGTGAGCATGGATCACCTCTCCGGAGGTCTCTCCAACCAAGGAAGCCGCTCCTTTCACCTGTTTGTAAAGAAGGGAAAGTTTACCTTCGGCAGTAGCATGGGCGTCCAGCGCGACCTATCGATGTTTCACTTCCTCATATAACCTTTTGTGGAGGGCATTGACCTAGTTTTTCAAGTGGTCGCAGCGCTCGCGGAAGTGGGACTCCTGGAGCGCCAGCTTCGCACGATAGTCAAGAAGAAGGGAACGTTGAGCCTCCTCCACCCCCCTGTCGATCTCCTCCTGAAGCTTCACCTCACGAGAGGCAAGGGATTCCTCAGCAACTGACACCTCGCGCTCCCTCACCTCTAGACGCTCCCGCTCTAGGCTCTGCTCCACCTCTACAAGCGTGAGCGAGTCAGCGGACGCTCGCAAGCCCATGCCTGCAGGGAAGAACTCAGCGGGTGGACCCCCTAGGGTGGCCCTCAGCCGAGCCTGCTCTTCAAGATCGGCATTGAAGGCGCAAAGCTCCCTATGGCGATCCTCGGAGGCCCTGTACCGACAATCAACCTCCTGAGCCTCGGAGAGAGCACACTCGCGGGCTCCCACCACCGCGGCAAGATACCTCTCTGCATCAGCGCAGGCGCGCTCATGCTGTAGATGGCCAAGGTTCACGGCAATTTCAAGCTGGCGCCCCCCCGATGCAAGGTGCCGGCGCTTGCTACTTCCCAAACAACAGCGCCAGAAATTGACACATTGACGGAGATTGGGATTGCGTTGGTTTTTCCCTTGAAGAGGAAAGGGTGATGCAGCATAGGAGCAGTAAGTATTTCCCTCAGTTTGAGAACCAAGGTATCGATCCAGAACGAGGGCTCGTCAAGTCTAGAGTCCCTGCGCAAACCCAAACAAGCTTGCACCCAACGCTTCAAAGGGGTTGTAAATCCCTTCAAGATTGTTTGCAAATGAGATCTAAAGGCGGAAAGTGCAACGGAGTAAAAAGTGTAAGGCTGAAAATATGGTGTGGAGTAGACCCTGGGGGCCATAGTGTTCACTAGAGGCTTCTCTCAAAATAGCAAGTATTACGGTGGGTGAACAAATTACTGTCGAGCAATTGATAGAACCGCACAAAGTCATGACGATATCTAAGGCAATGATCTAGCATATATGCATCACGTCCGAGACAACTAGACCGATACTTTCTGCATCTACTACTATTACTCCACACATCGACCGCTATCCAGCATGCATCTAGTGTATTGAGTTCATGACGAACAGAGTAACGCTTTAAGCAAGATGACATGATGTAGATGGATAATCTCAAACCAATGATGAAAACCCCATCGTTTTACCCTTGATGGCAACAACACGATACGTGCCTCGCTACCCCTTCTGTCACTGGGTGAGGTCACCGCACTGTATGAACCCAAAACCAAGCACTTCTCCTATTGCAAGAATCATAGATCTAGTTGGCCAAACAAAACCCACAACTCGAAGAGAATTACAAGGATATGAAATCATGCATAAGAGAGATCAGAAGAAACTCAAATAAGATTCATAGATAATCTGATCATAAATCCACGATTCATCCGATCTCGACAAACACACCGCAAAAGAAGATTCACTACTGGAATTCAGAATTTTGCCGTCTGCCTTGCCTTTGCCGTCTGCTGACGCATGGCAAAGGTACACTTTACCGCCAGCTGTCATAGTGCTGACGGCAAAGAGGTGGCTGATGGCAAAGTTTCAATTTGCCGTCGGCCATCTCTTTGTCGTCCGCTGGCGGACGGCAAAGGAGCCATATGCGGACGGCAAAGGTTTGGCACACGGCAAAGCCCCCCACCCAACCGGCCGAAACCCACCCCCACCCACCCGCCCCTTTGCCGTCTGCCTCGGACTCCTTTGCCGTCTGCCTGGGAGCACGACGGACGGCAAAGGGGACGGCGGCCCCACCCCACTAACGGCTGCCGGCCCCCACTACCTCCCGCACGGCTTCGCCCTCCTCTCGGCTCCCGCATGACCTCTCCCGCACCCCGCCCCTCCCCCACCCGGCGCCGCCACCAACCTGCGCCGCCCCCACCCGCCGCCGCCACCACCCTGCTCCGCAACCACCGTGCGCCACCCCCACCCGGCGCCGCCACCACCCTGCGCCTCCCCCACCCGGCGCCGCCACCACCCTGCGCCGCCCCTCCCTGCTCCGCCACCACCCTGCGCCGCCACCACCCTGCACCGCCCGCCCCTCCTCCCTGCGCCGCGACCACCCTACACCGCCCGCCCCTCCTCCCTACGCCGCCCCTCCTCCCTGCGCCGCTGGTATTATTTTTTCTATTTTTTCTGTTAAATTATGTAGTTAGTTTATTACGTAGAATAAAGTAGATAGAAAAAATAGATAGAAAAGAAAAAACTTAGAACAAAATAATAGAAGAAAGTTAGTTTTTTTCCTGTTAAATTAGATAGTTAGATTTATTGTTTTTTCTGTTAAATTATATAGTTAGTTTATTAGGTAGAATAAAGTAGATAGAAAAGAAATAATAGAAAAAAATAGATAAACGAAAAAACTTAGAAGAAAAAAGAAGAAGAAGAAGAAGAAGAAGAAGAAGAAGAAGAAGAAGTAGAAGAAGAAGAAGAAGAAGAAGAAGAAGAAGAAGAAAGAGGAGAGGAGGAGAAAGAGAAAAGAAAGAAGAAATAGAAGAAGAGGAGGAGGGGAGGAGGAGGAGGAGAAAGAAGAAGAAGAAGAGAAGAAGCAGAGAAGAAGAGAATAAGAAAAAAATAAGAAGGAGAAGAAGAGAAAAAAGAAGAAGAAGTTGATTTTTTATTGTTTGGTATTTAGTGGTAGCTAGATTCTTTTTTAGTTACTTAGTGGTAGATTCTGTTTTTGTTATAGTGGTAGATTCTGTTATTGTTATTTTTTTGTTGTTTAGTGCTATCTAGGTTTAGCGATAGGTTTAGTTAGCTTGGTTAGTTAGGTTAGTTAGTTAGTTAGCTTACTAGAAAGAATAGGAAGAAGAAGAAGAGGAGGAGGAGGAGAAGAGGGGAAGAGGAGGAGGAGGAGGAGAAGAAGAAGAAGAAGAATAGGAGGAGGAGAAGACAATAAGAAGATCACATGTTTTATATTTAGTTTTTTGGAATTAATTAGTAGTTTTAGTGGTAGATTCTGTTAGTTAATTAGTAGATTTAGTGGTAGATTTTGTTAGTTTATTCGCCCATCATTATTGCTTAGGTTCAAGACTACTTCAAAGAAGATCACATGTTCTTTTGTTGAAATCAAGTCTGTCAAAATAATGTATCGTCTATATTTATTGGTACCGGAGCAAAACAGGACAACTTAAATAATATTGCCATCCTCAAATGTAGAAAATATCGAAAAGTTTTATATAAACTGAAAAGTAGTATAGGTAACGTGGAAAGTCCTCTGGACCAAAAGGGCAACTTCTGGACCTGCGAAGTTTGCATGGTATGTGCATGTCCATGCAGCAGGGTAATTTCCCCAACAATGACATAATTAGTCCATTTAGCTCCAAAATACCATAATAAGCTCAAAATGGCATAAGAACCTTGGTTAGCTCATTAATATTATATACTTAGCTTGTTTTCCTCTAAAATGGGATAATTAGCCCATTTAGCTCAAAAAAGACGTAATTAGGTAATTTAGCTCCAACAAGAGGAGAAGAGGAGAAGAAATAGGCGAAATGAAAAGAAAGAAGAAGAAGAAGAACAAGAAGAAGAGAAGGAGGAGGAGGAGGAGGAGGAGGAGAAGGCCAAGGACCTTCTAGTCCTTCTCCTCCTCCTCCTCCCTCTTCTTGATTTCTTCTTCTTCTCCTCCTCCTGCTCTTTCTTCTCCTCTTTCGTATTATCCTTGCTTTAATTAACCCAAAAATGACATAATTAGCCCATTTACCTCCAAAATACCATAATAAGCTCAAAATGGCACAAGAACCTTGGTTAGCTCATGAATATTATATACTTAGCTTGTTTTACTCTAAAATGACATAATTGGAACATTTAGCTCAAAAAAGACATAATTAGGTAATTTAGCTCCAACAAGAGGAGAAGAGGAGAAGAAATAGGCAAAATGAAAAGATAGAAGAAGAAGAAGAGAAGAAGAAGAAGAGAAGAAGGAGAAGGAGGAGGAGGAGAAGGAGGAGGAGGAGGAGAAGGCCAAGGACCTTCTAGTCCTTCTCCTCCTCCTCCTCCTTCTTCTTGATTTCTTCTTCTTCTCCTCCTCCTCTTCCATCTCCTCTTTCATATTATCCTTGCTTTAATTAACCCAACAATGACATAATTAGCGCATTTAGCTCCAAAACCATAATAAGCTCAAAATGGCACAAGAACCTTGGTTAGCTCATGAATATTATATACTTAGCTTGTTTTCCTCTAAAATGACATAATTGGCATTTAGCTAAAAAGACATAATTAGGTAATTTAGCTTCAACAAGAGGAGAAGAGGAGAAGAAATAGGCAAAATGAAAAGATAGAAGAAGAAGAATAGAAGAAGGAGAAGGAGGAGGAGGAGGAGGAGGAGGAGGAGAAGGCCAAGGACCTTCTAGTCCTTCTCCTCCTCCTCCTTCTCCTCCTCCTCCTCCTCCTTCTTGATTTCTTCTTCTTCTCCTACTCCTCCTCCTCTTTCTTCTCCTCTTTCATATTATACTTGCTTTAATTAACCCAAGAATGACATAATTAGCCCATTCAGCTCCAAAATACCATAATAAGCTCAAAATGGCACAAGAACCTTGGTTAGCTCGTGAATATTATATACTTAGATTGTTTTCCTCTAAAATGACATAATTGGCACATTTAGCTCAAAAAAGACATAATTAGGTAATTTAGCTCCAACAAGAGGAGAAGAGGAGAAGAAATAGGAAAAATGAAAAGATAGAAGAAGAAGAAGAGAAGAAGAAGAAGAGAAGAAGGAGAAGGAGAAGGAGGAGGAGGAGGAGGAGGAAAAGGCCAAGGACCTTCTAGTCCTTCTCCTCCTCCTCCTCCTTCTTCTTGATTTATTCTTCTCCTCCTCCTCCTCTTTCTTCTCCTCTTTCAAATTATCCTTGCTTTAATAAACCCAACAATGACATAATTAGCCCATTTAGCTCCAAAATACCATAATAAGCTCAAAATGGCACAAGAACCTTGGTTAGCTCATGAATATTATATACTTAGTTTGTTTTCCTCTAAAATGACATAATTGGAACATTTAACTCAAAAAAAAACATAATTAGGTAATTTAGCTCCAACAAGAGGAGAAGAGGAGAAGAAATAGGCAAAATGAAAAGATAGAAGAAGAAGAAGAGCACAAGCAGAAGAGAAGAAGGAGAAGGGGGAGGAGGAGGAGGAGGAGGAGAAGGCCAAGGACCTTCTAGTCCTTCTCCTCCTCCTCCTTCCCCTCCTCCTCAACCTTCTTCTTGATTTCTTCTTCTTCTCCTCCTCCTCCTCCTCTTTCTTCTCCTCTTTCATATTATCCTTGCTTTAATTAACCCAACAATGACATAATTAGCCCATTTAGCTCCATAATACCATAATAAGCTCAAAATGCCACCAGAACCTTGGTTAGCTCATGAATATTATATACCTAGCTTGTTTTCCTCTAAAATGAAATAATTGGAACATTTAGGTCAAAAAAGACATAATTAGGTAATTTAGCTCCAACAAGAGGAGAAGAGGAGAAGAAATAGGCAAAATGAAAAGATATAAGAAGAAGAAGAGAAGAAGAAGAAGAGAAGAAGGAGAAGGAGGAGGAGGAGGAGGAGGAGGAGGAGAAGGCCAAGGACCTTCTAGTCCTTCTCCTCGTGCTCCTCCTTCTTCTTGATTTCTTCTTATTCTCCTCCTCCTCCTCTTTCTTCTCCTCTTTCATATTATCCTTGCTTTAATTTACCCAACAATGAAATAATTAGCCCGTTTAGCTCCAAAATACCATAATAAGCTCAAAATGCCACAAGAACCTTGGTTAGCTCATGAGTATTATATACGTAGCTTGTTTTCCTCTAAAATGACATAATTCGAACATTTAGCTCAAAAAAGACATAATTAGGTAATTGAGCTCCAACAAGAGGAGAAGAGGAGAAGAAATAGGCAAAATGAAAAGATAGAAGAAGAAGAAGAGAAGAAGAAGAGAAGAAGGAGAAGGAGGAGGACGAGGAGGAGGAGGAGGAGAAGGCCAAGGACCTTCTAGTCCTTCTCCTCCTCCTCCTTCTCCTCCTCCTCCTCCTTCTTCTTTATCTCTTCTTCTTCTCCTTCTACTCCTGCTTTTTGTTCTCCTCTTTCATATTATCCTTGCTTTAATTAACCCAACAATGACATAATTAGCCCATTTAACTCCAAAATACCATAATAAGCTCAAAATGCCACAAGAACCTTGGTTAGCTCATGAATATTATATACTTAGCTTGTTTTCCTCTAAAATGACATAATTGGAACATTTAGCTCAAAAAAGACATAATTAGGTAATTTAGCTCCAACAAGAGGAGAAGACGAGAAGAAATAGGCAAAATGAAAAGATAGAAGAAGAAGAAGAGAAGAAGAAGAAGAGAAGAAGGAGAAGGAGGAGGAGGAGAAGGAGGAGGAGGAGGAGAAGGCCAAGGACCTTCTAGTCCTTCTCCTCCTCCTCCTCCTTCTTCTTGATTTCTTCTTCTTCTCCTCCTCCTCTTCCTTCTCCTCTTTCATATTATCCTTGCTTTAATTAACCCAACAATGACATAATTAGCCCATTTAGCTCCAAAACCATAATAAGCTCAAAATGGCACAAGAACCTTGGTTAGCTCATGAATATTATATACTTAGCTTGTTTTCCTCTAAAATGACATAATTGGAACATTTAGCTAAAAAGACATAATTAGGTAATTTAGCTTCAACAAGAGGAGAAGAGGAGAAGAAATAGGCAAAATGAAAAGATAGAAGAAGAAGAAGAGAAGAAGAAGAATAGAAGAAGGAGAAGGAGGAGGAGGAGAAGGCCAAGGACCTTCTAGTCCTTCTCCTCCTCCTCCTTCTCCTCCTCCTCCTCCTCCTTCTTGATTTCTTCTTCTTCTCCTACTCCTCCTCCTCTTTCTTCTCCTCTTTCATATTATACTTGCTTTAATTAACCCAAGAATGACATAATTAGCCCATTCAGCTCCAAAATACCATAATAAGCTCAAAATGGCACAAGAACCTTGGTTAGCTCGTGAATATTATATACTTAGATTGTTTTCCTCTAAAATGACATAATTGGCACATTTAGCTCAAAAAAGACATAATTCGGTAATTTAGCTCCAACAAGAGGAGAAGAGGAGAAGAAATAGGAAAAATGAAAAGATAGAAGAAGAAGAAGAGAAGAAGAAGAAGAGAAGAAGGAGAAGGAGAAGGAGGAGGAGGAGGAGGAGGAAAAGGCCAAGGACCTTCTAGTCCTTCTCCTCCTCCTCCTCCTTCTTCTTGATTTATTCTTCTCCTCCTCCTCCTCTTTCTTCTCCTCTTTCACATTATCCTTGCTTTAATAAACCCAACAATGACATAATTAGCCCATTTAGCTCCAAAATACCATAATAAGCTCAAAATGGCACAAGAACCTTGGTTAGCTCATGAATATTATATACTTAGCTTGTTTTCCTCTAAAATGACATAATTGGAACATTTAACTCAAAAAAAAACATAATTAGGTAATTTAGCTCCAACAAGAGGAGAAGAGGAGAAGAAATAGGCAAAATGAAAAGATAGAAGAAGAAGAAGAGCACAAGAAGAAGAGAAGAAGGAGAAGGGGGAGGAGGAGGAGGAGGAGGAGAAGGCCAAGGACCTTCTAGTCCTTCTCCTCCTCATCCTTCTCCTCCTCCTCAACCTTCTTCTTGATTTCTTCTTCTTCTCCTCCTCCTCCTCCTCTTTCTTCTCCTCTTTCATATTATCCTTGCTTTAATTAACCCAACAATGACATAATTAGCCCATTTAGCTCCAAAATACCATAATAAGCTTAAAATGGCACAAGAACCTTGGTTAGCTCATGAATATTATATACCTAGCTTGTTTTCCTCTAAAATAAAATAATTGGAACATTTATGTCAAAAAAGACATAATTAGGTAATTTAGCTCCAACAAGAGGAGAAGAGGAGAAGAAATAGGCAAAATGAAAAGATATAAGAAGAAGAAGAGAAGAAGAAGAAGAGAAGAAGGAGAAGGAGGAGGAGGAGGAGGAGGAGGAGGAGAAGGCCAAGGACCTTCTAGTCCTTCTCCTCGTGCTCCTCCTTCTTCTTGATTTCTTCTTATTCTCCTCCTCCTCCTCTTTCTTCTCCTCTTTCATATTATCCTTGCTTTAATTTACCCAACAATGAAATAATTAGCCCATTTAGCTCCAAAATACCATAATAAGCTCAAAATGCCACAAGAACCTTGGTTAGCTCATGAGTATTATATACGTAGCTTGTTTTCCTCTAAAATGACATAATTCGAACATTTAGCTCAAAAAAGACATAATTAGGTAATTTAGCTCCAACAAGAGGAGAAGAGGAGAAGAAATAGGCAAAATGAAAAGATAGAAGAAGAAGAAGAGAAGAAGAAGAGAAGAAGGAGAAGGAGGAGGACGAGGAGGAGGAGGAGGAGAAGGCCAAGGACCTTCTAGTCCTTCTCCTCCTCCTCCTTCTCCTCCTCCTCCTCCTTCTTCTTTATCTCTTCTTCTTCTCCTTCTACTCCTGCTTTTTGTTCTCCTCTTTCATATTATCCTTGCTTTAATTAACCCAACAATGACATAATTAGCCCATTTAACTCCAAAATACCATAATAAGCTCAAAATGCCACAAGAACCTTGGTTAGCTCATGAATATTATATACTTAGCTTGTTTTCCTCGAAAAATGACATAATTGGAACATTTAGCTCAAAAAAGACATAATTAGGTAATTTAGCTCCAACAAGAGGAGAAGACGAGAAGAAATAGGAAAAATGAAAAGATAAAAGAAGAAGAAGAGAAGAAGAACAAGAGAAGAAGGAGAAGGAGGAGGAGGAGGAGGAGGAGACGGCCAAGGACCTTCTAGTCCTTCTCCTCCTCCTCCTCCTTCTTCTTGATTTCTTCTTCTTCTCCTCCTCCTCCTCTTTCTTCTCCTCTTTCATATTATCCTTGCTTTAATTAACCCAACAATGACATAATTAGCCCATTTAGCTCGAAAATACCATAATAAGCTCAAAATGGCACAAGAACCTTGGTTAGCTCATGAATATTATATACTTAGCTTGTTTTCCTCTAAAATGACATAATTGGAACATTTAGCTCAAAAAATACATAATTAGGTAATTTATCTCCAACAAGAGGAGAAGAGGAGGAGAAATAGGCAAAATGAAAAGATAGAAGAAGAAGAAGAGAAGAAGAAGAAGAGAAGAAGGAGAAGGAGGAGGAGGAGGACGAGGAGGAGGAGGAGAAGGCAAAGGACCTTCTAGTCCTTCTCCTCCTCCTCCTCCTTCTTCTTGATTTCTTCTTCTTCTCCTCCTCCTCCTCTTTCTTCTCCTCTTTCATATTATCCTTGCTTTAATTAACCCAACAATGGCATAATTAGCCCATTTAATTCCAAAATACCATAATAAGCTCAAAATGGCACAAGAACCTTGGTTAGCTCATGAATATTATATACTTAGCTTGTTTTCCTGTAAAATGACATAATTGGAACATTTAGCTCAAAAAAAACATAATTAGGTAATTTAGCTCCAACAAGAGGAGAAGAGGAGAAGAAATAGGCAAAATGAAAAGATAGAAGAAGAAGAAGAGCACAAGAAGAAGAGAAGAAGGAGAAGGGGGAGGAGGAGGAGGAGGAGGAGAAGGCCAAGGACCTTCTAGTCCTTCTCCTCCTCCTCCTTCTCCTCCTCCTCCTCCTTCTTCTTGATTTCTTCTTCTTCTCCTCCTCCTCCTACTCTTTCTTCTCCTCTTTCATATTATCCTTGCTTTAATTAACCCAACAATGACATAATTAGCCCATTTAGCTCCAAAATACCATAATAAGCTCAAAATGGCACAAGAACCTTGGGTAGCTCTTGAATATTATATAGCTAGCTTGTTTTCCTCTAAAATGACATAATTGGAACATTTAGGTCAAAAAAGACATAATCAGGTAATTTAGCTCCAACAAGAGGAGAAGAGGAGAAGAAATAGGCAAAATGAAAAGATAGAAGAAGAAGAAGAGAAGAAGAAGAAGAGAAGAAGGAGAAGGAGGAGGAGGAGGAGGAGGAGAAGGCCAAGGACCTTCTAGTCCTTCTCCTCCTCCTCCTTCTCCTCCTCCTCCTCCTTCTTCTTGATTTCTTCTTATTCTCCTCCTCCTCCTCTTTCTTCTCCTCTTTCATATTATCCTTGCTTTAATTTACCCAACAATGACATAATTAGCCCATTTAGCTCCAAAATACCATAATAAGCTCAAAATACCACAAGAACCTTGGTTAGCTCATGAGTATTATATACGTAGCTTGTTTTCCTCTAAAATGACATAATTCGAACATTAACCTAAAAAAAGACATAATTAGGTAATTTAGCTCCAACAAGAGGAGAAGAGGAGAACAAATAGGCAAAATGAAAAGATAGAAGAAGAAGAAGAGAAGAAGAAGAAGAGAAGAAGGAGAAGGAGGAGGAGGAGGAGGAGGAGGAGAAGGCCAAGGACCTTCTAGTCCTTCTCCTCCTCCTCCTTCTCCTCCTCCTCCTCCTCCTTCTTTATTTCTTCTTCTTCTCCTCCTACTCCTCCTTTTTGTTCTCCTCTTTTATATTATCCTTGCTTTAATTAACCCAACAATGACATAATTAGCCCATTTAACTCCAAAATACCATAATAAGCTCAAAATGCCACAAGAACTTTGGTTAGCTTATGAATATTATATACTTAGCTTGTTTTCCTCTAAAATGACATAATTGGAACATTTAGCTCAAAAAAGACATAATTATGTAATTTAGCTCCAACAAGAGGAGAAGACGAGAAGAAATAGGAAAAATGAAAATATAAAAGAAGAAGAAGAGAAGAAGAACAAGAGAAGAAGGAGAAGGAGGAGGAGGAGGAGGAGGAGGAGGAGGAGACGGCCAAGGACCTTCTAGTCCTTCTCCTCCTCCTCCTCCTTCTTCTTGATTTCTTCTTCTTCTCCTCCTCCTCCTCTTTCTTCTCCTCTTTCATATTATCCTTGCTTTAATTAACCCAACAATGACATAATTAGCCCATTTAGCTCGAAAATACCATAATAAGCTCAAAATGGTACAAGAACCTTGGTTAGCTCATGAATATTATATACTTAGCTTGTTTTCCTCTAAAATGACATAATTGGAACATTTAGCTCAAAAAATACATAATTAGGTAATTTATCTCCAACAAGAGGAGAAGAGGAGGAGAAATAGGCAAAATGAAAAGATAGAAGAAGAAGAAGAGAAGAAGAAGAAGAGAAGAAGGAGAAGGAGGAAGAGGAGGACGAGGAGGAGGAGGAGAAGGCAAAGGACCTTCTAGTCCTTCTCCTCCTCCTCCTCCTTCTTCTTGATTTCTTCTTCTTCTCCTCCTCCTCTTCTTTCTTCTCCTCTTTCATATTATCCTTGCTTTAATTAACCCAACAATGGCATAATTAGCCCATTTAATTCCAAAATACCATAATAAGCTCAAAATGGCACAAGAACCTTGGTTAGCTCATGAATATTATATACTTAGCTTGTTTTCCTCTAAAATGACATAATTGGAACATTTAGCTCAAAAAAAACATAATTAGGTAATTTAGCTCCAACAAGAGGAGAAGAGGAGAAGAAATAGGCAAAATGAAAAGATAGAAGAAGAAGAAGAGAAGAAGAAGAAGAGAAGAAGGGGAAGTAGGAGGAGGAGAAGGCCAAGGACCTTCTAGTCCTTCTCCTCCTCCTCCTCCTTCTTCTTGATTTCTTCTTCTTCTCCTCCTCCTCCTATTTCTTCTCCCCTTTCATATTATCCTTGCTTTAATTAACCCAACAATGACATAATTAGCCCATTTAGCTCCAAAATACCATAATAAGCTCAAAATGGCACAAGAACCTTGGTTAGCTCATGAGTATTATATACGTAGCTTGTTTTCCTCTAAAATGACATAATTGGAACATTTAGCTCAAAAAAGACATAATTAGGTAATTTAGCTCCAACAAGAGGAGAAGAGGAGAAGAAATAGGCAAAATGAAAAGATAGAAGAAGAAGAAGAGAAGAAGAAGAAGAGAAGAAGGAGAAGGAGGAGGAGGAGGAGGAGGAGGAGGAGGAGAAGGCCAAGGACCTTCTAGTCCTTCTCCTCCTCCTTCTCCGCCTCCTCCTCCTTCTTCTTTATTTCTTCTACTTCTCCTCCTACTCCTCCTTTTTCTTCTCCTCTTTCATATTATCCTTGGTTTAATTAACCCAACAACGACATAATTAGCCCATTTAACTCCAAAATACCATAATAAGCTCAAAATGCCACAAGAACCTTGGTTAGCTCATGAATATTATATACTTAGCTTGTTTTCCTCTAAAATGACATAATTGGAACATTTAGCTCAAAAAAGACATAATTAGGTAATTTAGCTCCAACAAGAGGAGAAGAGGAGAAGAAATAGGCAAAATGAAAAGATAGAAGAAGAAGAAGAGAAGAAGAAGAAGAGAAGAAGGGGAAGGAGGAGGAGGAGGAGGAGGAGAAGGCCAAGGACCTTCTAGTCCTTCTCCTCCTCCTCCTCCTTCTTCTTGATTTCTTCTTCTTCTCCTCCTCCTCCTATTTCTTCTCCCCTTTCATATTATCCTTGCTTTAATTAACCCAACAATGACATAATTAGCCCATTTAGCTCCAAAATACCATAATAAGCTCAAAATGGCACAAGAACCTTGGTTAGCTCATGAGTATTATATACGTAGCTTGTTTTCCTCTAAAATGACATAATTGGAACATTTAGCTCAAAAAAGACATAATTAGGTAATTTAGCTCCAACAAGAGGAGAAGAGGAGAAGAAATAGGCAAAATGAAAAGATAGAAGAAGAAGAAGAGAAGAAGAAGAAGAGAAGAAGGAGAAGGAGGAGGAGGAGGAGGAGGAGGAGGAGAAGGCCAAGGACCTTCTAGTCCTTCTCCTCCTCCTTCTCCGCCTCCTCCTCCTTCTTCTTTATTTCTTCTACTTCTCCTCCTACTCCTCCTTTTTCTTCTCCTCTTTCATATTATCCTTGGTTTAATTAACCCAGCAACGACATAATTAGCCCATTTAACTCCAAAATACCATAATAAGCTCAAAATGCCACAAGAACCTTGGTTAGCTCATGAATATTATATACTTAGCTTGTTTTCCTCTAAAATGACATAATTGGAACATTTAGCTCAAAAAAGACATAATTAGGTAATTTAGCTCCAACAAGAGGAGAAGACGAGAAGAAATAGGCAAAATGAAAAGATAAAAGAAGAAGAAGAGAATAAGAACAAGAGTAGAAGGAGAAGGAGGAGGAGGAGGAGGAGAAGGCCAAGGACCTTCTAGTCCTTCTCCTCCTCCTCCTCCTTCTTCTTGATTTCTTCTTCTTCTCCTCCTCCTCCTATTTCTTCTCCCCTTTCATATTATCCTTGCTTTAATTAACCCAACAATGACATAATTAGCCCATTTAGCTCCAAAATACCATAATAAGCTCAAAATGGCACAAGAACCTTGGTTAGCTCGTGAGTATTATATACGTAGCTTGTTTTCCTCTAAAATGACATAATTGGAACATTTAGCTCAAAAAAGACATAATTAGGTAATTTAGCTCCAACAAGAGGAGAAGAGGAGAAGAAATAGGCAAAATGAAAAGATAGAAGAAGAAGAAGAGAAGAAGAAGAAGAGAAGAAGGAGAAGGAGGAGGAGGAGGAGGAGGAGGAGGAGGAGAAGGCCAAGGACCTTCTAGTCCTTCTCCTCCTCCTTCTCCTCCTCCTCCTCCTTCTTCTTTATTTCTTCTACTTCTCCTCCTACTCCTCCTTTTTCTTCTCCTCTTTCATATTATCCTTGGTTTAATTAACCCAGCAACGACATAATTAGCCCATTTAACTCCAAAATACCATAATAAGCTCAAAATGGCACAACAACCTTGGTTAGCTCATGAATATTATATACTTAGCTTGTTTTCCTCTAAAATGACATAATTGGAACATTTAGCTCAAAAAATACATAATTAGGTAATTTAGCTCCAACAAGAGGAGAAGAGGAGAAGAAATAGGCAAAATGAAAAGATAAAAGAAGAAGAAGAGAATAAGAACAAGAGTAGAAGGAGAAGGAGGAGGAGGAGGAGGAGAAGGCCAAGGACCTTCTAATCCTTCTCCTCCTCCTCCTCCTTCTTCTTGATTTCTTCTTCTTCTCCTCCTCCTCCTCTTTCTTCTCCTCTTTAATATTATCCTTGCTTTAATTAACCCAACAATGACATAATTAGCCCATTTAGCTCCAAAATACCATAATAAGCTCAAAATGGCACAAGAACCTTGGTTAGCTCATGAATATTATATACTTAGCTTGTTTTCCTCTAAAATGACATAATTGGAACATTTAGCTCAAAAAAGACATAATTAGGTAATTTAGCTCCAACAAGAGGAGAAGAGGAGAAGAAATAGGCAAAATGAAAAGATAGAAGAAGAAGAAGAGAAGAAGAAGAAGAGAAGAAGGAGAAGGAGGAGGAGGAGGAGGAGGAGGAGGAGAAGGCCAAGGACCTTCTAGTCCTTCTCCTCCTCCTCCTTCTCCTCCTCCTCCTCCTTGTTCTTTATTTCTTCTTCTTCTCCTCCTACTCCTCCTTTTTGTTCTCCTCTTTAATATTATCGTTGCTTTAATTAACCCAACAATGGCATAATTAGCCCATTTAATTCCAAAATACCATAATAAGCTCAAAATGGCACAAGAACCTTGGTTAGCTCATGAATATTATATACTTAGCTTGTTTTCCTGTAAAATGACATAATTGGAACATTTAGCTCAAAAAAACATAATTAGGGAATTTAGCTCCAACAAGAGGAGAAGAGGAGAAGAAATAGGCAAAATGAAAAGATAGAAGAAGAAGAAGAGCACAAGAAGAAGAGAAGAAGGAGAAGGGGGAGGAGGAGGAGGAGGACGAGAAGGCCAAGGACCTTCTAGTCCTTCTCCTCCTCCTCCTTCTCCTCCTCCTCCTCCTTCTTCTTGATTTCTTCTTCTTCTCCTCCTCCTCCTACTCTTTCTTCTCCTCTTTCATATTATCCTTGCTTTAATTAACCCAACAATGACATAATTAGCCCATTTAGCTCCAAAATACCATAATAAGCTCAAAATGGCACAAGAACCTTGGTTAGCTCATGAATATTATATACCTAGCTTGTTTTCCTCTAAAATGACATAATTGGAACATTTAGGTCAAAAAAGACATAATCAGGTAATTTAGCTCCAACAAGAGGAGAAGAGGAGAAGAAATAGGCAAAATGAAAAGATAGAAGAAGAAGAAGAGAAGAAGAAGAAGAGAAGAAGGAGAAGGAGGAGGAGGAGGAGGAGGAGAAGGCCAAGGACCTTCTAGTCCTTCTCCTCCTCCTCCTTCTCCTCCTCCTCCTCCTTCTTGATTTCTTATTATTCTCCTCCTCCTCCTCTTTCTTCTCCTCTTTCATATTATCCTTGCTTTAATTTACCCAACAATGACATAATTAGCCCATTTAGCTCCAAAATACCATAATAAGCTCAAAATACCACAAGAACCTTGGTTAGCTCATGAGTATTATATACGTAGCTTGTTTTCCTCTAAAATGACATAATTCGACCATTTAGCTCAAAAAAGACATAATTAGGTAATTTAGCTCCAACAAGAGGAGAAGAGGAGAAGAAATAGGCAAAATGAAAAGATAGAAGAAGAAGAAGAGAAGAAGAAGAAGAGAAGAAGGAGAAGGAGGAGGAGGAGGAGGAGGAGGAGGAGAAGGCCAAGGACCTTCTAGTCCTTCTCCTCCTCCTCCTTCTCCTCCTCCTCCTCCTTCTTCTTTATTTCTTCTTCTTCTCCTCCTACTCCTCCTTTTTGTTCTCCTCTTTCATATTATCCTTGCTTTAATTAACCCAACAATGACATAATTAGCCCATTTAACTCCAAAATACCATAATAAGCTCAAAATGCCACAAGAACCTTGGTTAGCTCATGAATATTATATACTTAGCTTGTTTTCCTCTAAAATGACATAATTGGAACATTTAGCTCAAAAAAGACATAATTATGTAATTTAGCTCCAACAAGAGGAGAAGACGAGAAGAAATAGGCAAAATGAAAATATAAAAGAAGAAGAAGAGAAGAAGAACAAGAGACGAAGGAGAAGGAGGAGGAGGAGGAGGAGGAGGAGGAGGAGACGGCCAAGGACCTTTTAGTCCTTCTCCTCCTCCTCCTCCTTCTTCTTGATTTCTTCTTCTTCTCCTCCTCCTCCTCTTTCTTCTCCTCTTTCATATTATCCTTGCTTTAATTAACCCAACAATGACATAATTAGCCCATTTAGCTCGAAAATACCATAATAAGCTCAAAATGGCACAAGAACCTTGGTTAGCTCATGAATATTATATACTTAGCTTGTTTTCCTCTAAAATGACATAATTGGAACATTTAGCTCAAAAAATACATAATTAGGTAATTTATCTCTAACAAGAGGAGAAGAGGAGGATAAATAGGCAAAATGAAAAGATAGAAGAAGAAGAAGAGAAGAAGAAGAAGAGAAGAAGGAGAAGGAGGAAGAGGAGGACGAGGAGGAGGAGGAGAAGGCAAAGGACCTTCTAGTCCTTCTCCTCCTCCTCCTCCTTCTTCTTGATTTCTTCTTCTTCTCCTCCTACTCCTCTTTCTTCTCCTCTTTCATATTATCCTTGCTTTAATTAACCCAACAATGGCATAATTAGCCCATTTAATTCCAAAATACCATAATAAGCTCAAAATGGAACAAGAACCTTGGTTAGCTCATGAATATTATATACTTAGCTTGTTTTCCTCTAAAATGACATAATTGGAACATTTAGCTCAAAAAAGACATAATTAGGTAATTTAGCTCCAACAAGAGCAGAAGAGGAGAAGAAATAGGCAAAATGAAAAGATAGAAGAAGAAGAAGAGAAGAAGAAGAAGAGAAGAAGGAGAAGGAGGAGGAGGAGGAGGAGGAGGAGGAGAAGGCCAGGGACCTTCTAGTCCTTCTCCTCCTCCTCCTTCTCCGCCTCCTCCTCCTTCTTCTTTATTTCTTCTACTTCTCCTCCTACTCCTCCTTTTTCTTCTCCTATTTCATATTATCCTTGGTTTAATTAACCCAACAACGACATAATTAGCCCATTTAACTCCAAAATACCATAATAAGCTCAAAATGCCACAAGAACCTTGGTTAGCTCATGAATATTATATACTTAGCTTGTTTTCCTCTAAAATGACATAATTGGAACATTTAGCTCAAAAAAGACATAATTAGGTAATTTAGCTCCAACAAGAGGAGAAGACGAGAAGAAATAGGCAAAATTAAAAGATAAAAGAAGAAGAAGAGAAGAAGAACAAGAGTAGAAGGAGAAGGAGGAGGAGGAGGAGGAGAAGGCCAAGGACCTTCTAATCCTTCTCCTCCTCCTCCTCCTTGTTCTTGATTTCTTCTTCTTCTCCTCCTCCTCCTCTTTCTTCTCCTCTTTAATATTAACCTTGCTTTAATTAACCCAACAATGACATAATTAGCCCATTTAGCTCCAAAATACCATAATAAGCTCAAAATGGCACAAGAACCTTGGTTAGCTCATGAATATTATATACTTAGCTTGTTTTCCTCTAAAATGACATAATTGGAACATTTAGCTCAAAAAATACATAATTAGGTAATTTAGCTCCAACAAGAGGAGAAGAGGAGAAGAAATAGGAAAAATGAAAAGATAGAAGAAGAAGAAGAGAAGAAGAAGAAGAGAAGAAGGAGAACGAGGAGGAGGAGGAGAAGGCCAAGGACCTTCTAGTCCTTCTCCTCCTCCTCCTTCTCCTCCTCCTCCTCCTTGTTCTTTATTTCTTCTTCTTCTCCTCCTACACCTCCTTTTTGTTCTCCTCTTTAATATTATCGTTGCTTTAATTAACCCAACAATGGCATAATTAGCCCATTTAATTCCAAAATACCATAATAAGCTCAAAATGGCACAAGAACCTTGGTTAGCTCATGAATATTATATACTTAGCTTGTTTTCCTGTAAAATGACATTATTGGAACATTTAGCTCAAAAAAAACATAATTAGGTAATTTAGCTCCAACAAGAGGAGAAGAGGAGAAGAAATAGGCAAAATGAAAAGATAGAAGAAGAAGAAGAGCACAAGAAGAAGAGAAGAAGGAGAAGGGGGAGGAGGAGGAGGAGGAGGACGAGAAGGCCAAGGACCTTCTAGAGCTTCTCCTCCTCCTCCTTCTCCTCCTCCTCCTCCTCCTTCTTGATTTCTTCTTCTTCTCCTCCTCCTCCTCCTCTTTCTTCTCCTCTTTCATATTATCCTTGCTTTAATTAACCCAACAATGACATAATTAGCCCATTTAGCTCCAAAATACCATAATAAGCTCAAAATGGCACAAGAACCTTGGTTACCTCATGAATATTATATACCTAGCTTGTTTTCCTCTAAAATGACATAATTGGAACATTTAGGTCAAAAAAGACATAATTAGGTAATTTAGCTCCAACAAGAGGAGAAGAGGAGAAGAAATAGGCAAAATAAAAAGATAGAAGAAGAAGAAGAGAAGAAGAAGAAGAGAAGAAGGAGAAGGAGGAGGAGGAGGAGGAGGAGGAGGAGAAGGCCAAGGACCTTCTAGTCCTTCTCCTCGTCCTCCTTCTCCTCCTCCTCCTCCTTCTTCTTGATTTCTTCTTATTCTCCTCCTCCTCCTCTTTCTTTTCCTCTTTCATATTATCCTTGCTTTAATTTACCCAACAATGACATAATTAGCCCATTTAGCTCCAAAATACCATAATAAGCTCAAAATGCCACAAGAACCTTGGTTAGCTCATGAATATTATATACGTAGCTTGTTTTCCTCTATTATGACATAATTCGAACATTTAGCTCAAAAAAGACATAATTAGGTAATTTAGCTCCAACAAGAGGAGAAGAGGAGAAGAAATAGGCAAAATGAAAAGATAGAAGAAGAAGAAGAGAAGAAGAAGAAGAGAAGAAGCAGAAGGAGGAGGAGGAGGAGGAGGAGGAGAAGGCCAAGGACCTTCTACTCCTTCTCCTCCTCCTCCTTCTCCTCCTCCTCCTCCTTCTTCTTTATTTCTTCTTCTTCTCCTCCTACTCCTCCTTTTTGTTCTCCTCTTTCATATTATCCTTGCTTTAATTAACCCAACAATGACATAATTAGCCCATTTAACTCCAAAATACCATAATAAGCTCAAAATGCCACAAGAACCTTGGTTAGCTCATGAATATTATATACTTAGCTTGTTTTCCTCTAAAATGACATAATTGGAACATTTAGCTCAAAAAAGACATAATTATGTAATTTAGCTCCAACAAGAGGAGAAGACGAGAAGAAATAGGCAAAATGAAAAGATAAAAGAAGAAGAAGAGAAGAAGAACAAGAGAAGAAGGAGAAGGAGGAGGAGGAGGAGGAGGAGGAGACGGCCAAGGACCTTCTAGTCCTTCTCCTCCTCCTCCTCCTTCTTCTTGATTGCTTCTTCTTCTCCTCCTCCTCCTCTTTCTTCTCCTCTTTCATATTATCCTTGCTTTAATTAACCCAACAATGACATAATTTGCCCATTTAGCTCGAAAATACCATAATAAGCTCAAAATGGCACAAGATCCTTGGTTAGCTCATGAATATTATATACTTAGCTTGTTTTCCTCTAAAATGACATAATTGGAACATTTAGCTCAAAAAATACATAATTAGGTAATTTATCTCCAACAAGAGGAGAAGAGGAGGAGAAATAGGCCAAATGAAAAGATAGAAGAAGAAGAAGAGAAGAAGAAGAAGAGAAGAAGGAGAAGGAGGAAGAGGAGGACGAGGAGGAGGAGGAGAAGGCAAAGGACCTTCTAGTCCTTCTCCTCCTCCTCCTCCTTCTTCTTGATTTCTTCTTCTTCTCCTCCTCCTCCTCTTTCTTCTCCTCTTTCATATTATCTTTGCTTTAATTAACCCAACAATTGCATAATTAGCCCATTTAATTCCAAAATACCATAATAAGCTCAAAATGGCACAAGAACCTTGGTTAGCTCATGAATATTATATACTTAGCTTGTTTTCCTCTAAAATGACATAATTGGAACATTTAGCTCAAAAAAGACATAATTAGGTAATTTAGCTCCAACAAGAGGAGAACAGGAGAAGAAATAGGCAAAATGAAAAGATAGAAGAAGAAGAAGAGAAGAAGAAGAAGAGAAGAAGGGGAAGGAGGAGGAGGAGGAGGAGGAGAAGGCCAAGGACCTTCTAGTCCTTCTCCTCCTCCTCCTCCTTCTTCTTGATTTCTTCTTCTTCTCCTCCTCCTCCTATTTCTTCTCCCCTTTCATGTTATCCTTGCTTTAATTAACCCAACAATGACATAATTAGCCCATTTAGCTCCAAAATACCATAATAAGCTCAAAATGGCACAAGAACCTTGGTTAGCTCATGAGTATTATATACGTAGCTTGTTTTCCTCTAAAATGACATAATTGGAACATTTAGCTCAAAAAAGACATAATTAGGTAATTTAGCTCCAACAAGAGGAGAAGAGGAGAAGAAATAGGCAAAATGAAAAGATAGAAGAAGAAGAAGAGAAGAAAAAGAAGAGAAGAAGGAGAAGGAGGAGGAGGAGGAGGAGGAGGAGGAGAAGGCCAAGGACCTTCTAGTCCTTCTCCTCCTCCTCCTCCTTCTTCTTGATTTCTTCTTCTTCTCCTCCTCCTCCTATTTCTTCTCCCCTTTCATATTATCCTTGCTTTAATTAACCCAACAATGACATAATTAGCCCATTTAGCTCCAAAATACCATAATAAGCTCAAAATGGCACAAGAACCTTGGTTAGCTCATGAGTATTATATACGTAGCTTGTTTTCCTCTAAAATGACATAATTCGAACATTTAGCTCAAAAAAGACATAATTAGGTAATTTAGCTCCAACAAGAGGAGAAGTGGAGAAGAAATAGGCAAAATGAAAAGATAGAAGAAGAAGAAGAGAAGAAGAAGAAGAGAAGAAGGAGAAGGAGGAGGAGGAGGAGGAGGAGGAGGAGAAGGCCAAGGACCTTCTAGTCCTTCTCCTCCTCCTCCTTCTCCTCCTCCTCCTCGTTCTTCTTTATTTCTTCTTCTTCTCCTCCTACTCCTCCTTTTTGTTCTCCTCTTTCATATTATCCTTGCTTTAATTAACCCAACAATGACATAATTAGCCCATTTAACTCCAAAATACCATAATAAGCTCAAAATGCCACAAGAACCTTGGTTAGCTCATGAATATTATATACTTAGCTTGTTTTCCTCTAAAATGACATAATTGGAACATTTAGCTCAAAAAAGACATAATTATGTAATTTAGCTCCAACAAGAGGAGAAGACAAGAAGAAATAGGCAAAATGAAAAGATAAAAGAAGAAGAAGAGAAGAAGAACAAGAGAAGAAGGAGAAGGAGGAGGAGGAGGAGGAGGAGGAGGAGGAGGAGACGGCCAAGGACCTTCTAGTCCTTCTCCTCCTCCTCCTCCTTCTTCTTGATTTCTTCTTCTTCTCCTCCTCCTCCTCTTTCTTCTCCTCTTTCATATTATCCTTGCTTTAATTAACCCAACAATGACATAATTAGCCCATTTAGCTCGAAAATACCATAATAAGCTCAAAATGGCACAAGAACCTTGGTTAGCTCATGAATATTATATACTTAGCTTGTTTTCCTCTAAAATTACATAATTGGAACATTTAGCTCAAAAAATACATAATTAGGTAATTTATCTCCTACAAGAGGAGAAGAGGAGGAGAAATAGGCCAAATGAAAATATAGAAGAAGAAGAAGAGAAGAAGAAGAAGAGAAGAAGGAGAAGGAGGAAGAGGAGGACGAGGAGGAGGAGGAGAAGGCAAAGGACCTTCTAGTCCTTCTCCTCCTCCTCCTCCTTCTTCTTGATTTCTTCTTCTTCTCCTCCTCCTCCTCCTCTTTCTTCTACTCTTTCATATTATCTTTGCTTTAATTAACCCAACAATTGCATAATTAGCCCATTTAATTCCAAAATACCATAATACGCTCAAAATGGCTCAAGAACCTTGGTTAGCTCATGAATATTATATACTTAGCTTGTTTTCCTCTAAAATGACATAATTGGAACATTTATCTCAAAAAAGACATAATTAGGTAATTTAGCTCCAACAAGAGGAGAAGAGGAGAAGAAATAGGCAAAATGAAAAGATAGAAGAAGAAGAAGAGAAGAAGAAGAAGAGAAGAAGGGGAAGGAGGAGGAGGAGGAGGAGGAGAAGGCCAAGGACCTTCTAGTCCTTCTCCTCCTCCTCCTCCTTCTTCTTGATTTCTTCTTCTTCTCCTCCTCCTCCTATTTCTTCTCCCCCTTTCATATTATCCTTGCTTTAATTAACCCAACAATGACATAATTAGCCCATTTAGCTCCAAAATACCATAATAAGCTCAAAATGGCACAAGAACCTTGGTTAGCTCATGAGTATTATATACGTAGCTTGTTTTTCTCTAAAATGACATAATTGGAACATTTAGCTTAAAAAAGACATAATTAGGTAATTTAGCTCCAACAAGAGGAGAAGAGGAGAAGAAATAGGCAAAATGAAAAGATAGAAGAAGAAGAAGAGCACAAGAAGAAGAGAAGAAGGAGAAGGGGGAGGAGGAGGAGGAGGAGGAGAAGGCCAAGGACCTTCTAGTCCTTCTCCTCCTCCTCCTTCTCCTCCTCCTCAACCTTCTTCTTGATTTCTTCTTATTCTCCTCCTCCTCCTCCTCTTTCTTCTCCTCTTTCATATTATCCTTGCTTTAATTAACCCAACAATGACATAATTAGCCCATTTAGCTCCAAAATACCATAATAAGCTTAAAATGGTACAAGAACCTTGGTTAGCTCATGAATATTATATACCTAGCTTGTTTTCCTCTAAAATGAAATAATTGGAACATTTATGTCAAAAAAGACATAATTAGGTAATTTAGCTCCAACAAGAGGAGAAGAGGAGAAGAAATAGGCAAAATGAAAAGATATAAGAAGAAGAAGAGAAGAAGAAGAAGAGAAGAAGGAGAAGGAGGAGGAGGAGGAGGAGGAGGAGGAGAAGGCCAAGGACCTTCTAGTCCTTCTCCTCGTGCTCCTTCTCCGCCTCCTCCTCCTTCTTCTTCATTTCTTCTACTTCTCCTCCTACTCCTCCTTTTTCTTCTCCTCTTTCATATTATCCTTGGTTTAATTAACCCAACAACGACATAATTAGCCCATTTAACTCCAAAATACCATAATAAGCTCAAAATGCCACAAGAACCTTGGTTAGCTCATGAATATTATATACTTAGCTTGTTTTCCTCTACAATGACATAATTGGAACATTTAGCTCAAAAAAGACATAATTAGGTAATTTAGCTCCAACAAGAGGAGAAGACGAGAAGAAATAGGCAAAATGAAAAGATAAAAGAAGAAGAAGAGAAGAAGAACAAGAGTAGAAGGAGAAGGAGGAGGAGGAGGAGGAGAAGGCAAAGGACCTTCTAATCCTTCTCCTCCTCCTCCTCCTTCTTCTTGATTTCTTCTTCTTCTCCTCCTCCTCCTCTTTCTTCTCCTCTTTAATATTATCCTTGCTTTAATTAACCTAACAATGACATAATTAGCCCATTTAGCTCCAAAATATCATAATAAGCTCAAAATGGCACAAGAACCTTGGTTAGCTCATGAATATTATATACTTAGCTTATTTTCCTCTAAAATGACATAATTGGAACATTTAGCTCAAAAAGTACATAATTAGGTAATTTAGCTCCAACAAGAGGAGAAGAAATAGGCAAAATGAAAAGATAGAAGAAGAAGAAGAGTAGAAGAAGAAGAGAAGAAGGAGAAGGAGGAGGAGGAGGAGGAGGACGAGGAGAAGGCCAAGGACCTTCTAGTCCTTCTCCTCCTCCTCCTTCTCCTCCTCCTCCTCCTTCTTCTTGATTTCTTCTTCTTCTCCTCCTCCTCCTCTTTCTTCTCCTCTTTCATATTATCCTTGCTTTAATTAACCCAAGAATGACATAATTAGCCCATTTAGCTCGAAAATACCATAATAAGCTCAAAATGGCACAAGAACCTTGGTTAGCTCATGAATATTATATACTTAGCTTGTTTTCCTCTAAAATGACATAATTGGAACATTTAGCTCAAAAAATACATAATTAGGTAATTTATCTCCAACAAGAGGAGAAGAGGAGGAGAAATAGGCAAAATGAAAAGATAGAAGAAGAAGAAGAGAAGAAGAAGAAGAGAAGAAGGAGAAGGAGGAAGAGGAGGACGAGGAGGAGGAGGAGAAGGCAAAGGACCTTCTAGTCCTTCTCCTCCTCCTCCTCCTTCTTCTTGATTTCTTCTTCTTCTCCTCCTCCTCGTCTTTCTTCTCCTCTTTCATATTATTCTTGCTTTAATTAACCCAACAATGGCATAATTAGCCCATTTAATTCAAAAATACCATAATAAGCTCAAAATGGCACAAGAACCTTGGTTAGCTCATGAATATTATATACTTAGCTTGTTTTCCTCTAAAATGACATAATTGGAACATTTAGCTCAAAAAAGACATAATTAGGTAATTTAGCTCCAACAAGAGGAGAAGAGGAGAAGAAATAGGCAAAATGAAAAGATAGAAGAAGAAGAAGAGAAGAAGAAGAAGAGAAGAAGGGGAAGGAGGAGGAGGAGGAGGAGGAGAAGGCCAAGGACCTTCTAGTCCTTCTCCTCCTCCTCCTCCTTCTTCTTGATTTCTTCTTCTTCTCCTCCTCCTCCTATTTCTTCTCCCCTTTCATATTATCCTTGATTTAATTAACCCAACAATGACATAATTAGCCCATTTAGCTCCAAAATACCATAATAAGCTCAAAATGGCACAAGAACCTTGGTTAGCTCATGAGTATTATATACGTAGCTTGTTTTCCTCTAAAATGACATAATTGGAACATTTAGCTCAAAAAAGACATAATTAGGTAATTTAGCTACAACAAGAGGAGAAGAGGAGAAGAAATAGGCAAAATGAAAAGATAGAAGAAGAAGAAGAGAAGAAGAAGAAGAGAAGAAGGAGAAGGAGGAGGAGGAGGAGGAGGAGGAGGAGAAGGCCAAGGACCTTTTTGTCCTTCTCCTCCTCCTCCTTCTCCGCCTCCTCCTCCTTCTTCTTTATTTCTTCTACTTCTCCTCCTACTCCTCCTTTTTCTTCTCCTCTTTCATATTATCCTTGGTTTAATTAACCCAACAACGACATAATTAGCCCATTTAACTCCAAAATACCATAATAAGCTCAAAATGCCACAAGAACCTTGGTTAGCTCATGAATATTATATACTTAGCTTGTTTTCCTCTAAAATGACATAATTGGAACATTTAGCTCAAAAAAGACATAATTAGGTAATTTAGCTCCAACAAGAGGAGAAGACGAGAAGAAATAGGCAAAATGAAAAGATAAAAGAAGAAGAAGAGAAGAAGAACAAGAGTAGAAGGAGAAGGAGGAGGAGGAGGAGGAGGAGAAGGCCAAGGACCTTCTAATCCTTCTCCTCCTCCTCCTCCTTCTTCTTGATTTCTTCTTCTTCTCCTCCTCCTCCTCTTTCTTCTCCTCTTTAATATTATCCTTGCTTTAATTAACCCAACAATGACATAATTAGCCCATTTAGCTCCAAAATACCATAATAAGGTCAAAATGGCACAAGAACCTTGGTTAGCTCATGAATATTATATACTTAGCTTGTTTTCCTCTAAAATGACATAATTGGAACATTTAGCTCAAAAAATACATAATTAGGTAATTTAGCTCCAACAAGTGGAGAAGAGGAGGAGAAATAGGCAAAATGAAAAGATAGAAGAAGAAGAAGAGAAGAAGAAGAAGAGAAGAAGGAGAAGGAGGGGGAGGAGGAGGAGAAGGCCAAGGACCTTCTAGTCCTTCTCCTCCTCCTCCTTCTTCTTGATTTCTTCTTCTTCTCCTCCTCCTCCTCTTTCTTCTCCTCTTTCATATCACCTTGCTTTAATTAACCCAACAATGACATAATTAGCCCATTTAGTTCCAAAATACCATAATAAGCTCAAAATGGCACAAGAACCTTGGTTAGCTCATGAATATTATATACTTAGCTCGTTTTCTTGTAAAATGACATAATTGGAACATTTAGCTCAAAAAAGACATAATTAGGTAATTTAGCTCCAACAAGAGCAGAAGAGGAGAAGAAATAGGCAAAATGAAAAGATAGAAGAAGAAGAAGAGAAGAAGAAGAAGAGAAGAAGGAGAAGGAGGAGGAGGAGGAGGAGGAGGAGAAGGCCAAGGACCTTCTAGTCCTTCTCCTCCTCCTCCTTCTCCTCCTCCTCCTCCTTCTTCTTGATTTCTTCTTCTTCTCCTCCTCCTCCTCCTCTTTCTTCTCCTCTTTCATATTATCCTTGCTTTAATTAACCCAACAATGACATAATTAGCCCATTTAGCTCCAAAATACCATAATAAGCTCAAAATGGCACAAGAACCTTGGTTAGCTCATGAATATTATATACCTAGCTTGTTTTCCTCTAAAATGACATAATTGGAACATTTATGTCAAAAAAGACATAATTAGGTAATTTAGCTCCAACAAGAGGAGAAGAGGAGAAGAAATAACCAAAATGAAAAGATAGAAGAAGAAGAAGAGAAGAAGAAGAAGAGAAGAAGGAGAAGGAGGAGGAGGAGGAGGAGGAGGAGGAGGAGAAGGCCAAGGACCTTCTAGTCCTTCTCCTCCTCCTCCTTCTCCTCCTCCTCCTCCTTCTTGATTTCTTCTTCTTCTCCTACTCCTCCTCTTTCTTCTCCTCTTTCATATTATCCTTGCTTTAATTTACCCAACAATGACATAATTAGCCCATTTAGCTCCAAAATACCATAATAAGCTCAAAATGCCACAAGAACCTTGGTTAGCTCATGAGTATTATATACGTAGCTTGTTTTCCTCTAAAATGACATAATTCGAACATTTAGTTCAAAAAAGACATAATTAGGTAATTTAGCTCCAACAAGAGGAGAAGAGGAGAAGAAATAGGCAAAATGAAAAGATAGAAGAAGAAGAAGAAAAGAAGAAGAAGATAAGAAGGAGAAGGAGGAGGAGGAGGAGGAGGAGGAGAAGGCCAAGGACCTTCTAGTCCTTCTCCTCCTCCTTCTCCTCCTCCTCCTCCTTCTTCTTTATTTCTTCTTCTTCTCCTCCTACTCCTCCTTTTTGTTCTCCTCTTTCATATTATCCTTGCTATAATTAACCCAACAATGACATAATTAGCCCATTTAACTCCAAAATAACATAATAAGCTCAAAATGCCACAAGAACCTTGGTTAGCTCATGAATATTATATACTTAGCTTGTTTTCCTCTAAAATGACATAATTCGAACATTTAGCTCAAAAAAGACATAATTAGGTAATTTAGCTCCAACAAGAGGAGAAGAGGAGAAGAAATAGGGAAAATGAAAAGATAGAAGAAGAAGAAGAGAAGAAGAAGAAGAGAAGAAGGGGAAGGAGGAGGAGGAGGAGGAGGAGAAGGCCAAGGACCTTCTAGTCCTTCTGCTCCTCCTCCTCCTTCTTCTTGATTTCTTCTTCTTCTCCTCCTCCTCCTATTTCTTCTCCCCTTTCATATTATCCTTGCTTTAATTAACCCAACAATGACATAATTAGCCCATTTAGCTCCAAAATACCATAATAACCTCAAAATGGCACAAGAACCTTGGTTAGCTCATGAGTATTATATACGTAGCTTGTTTTCCTCTAAAATGACATAATTGGAACATTTAGCTCAAAAAAGACATAATTAGGTAATTTAGCTACAACAAGAGGAGAAGAGGAGAAGAAATAGGCAAAATGAAAAGATAGAAGAAGAAGAAGAGAAGAAGAAGAGAAGAAGGAGAAGGAGGAGGAGGAGGAGGAGGAGGAGGAGAAGGCCAAGGACCTTTTTGTCCTTCTCCTCCTCCTCCTTCTCCGCCTCCTCCTCCTTCTTCTTTATTTCTTCTACTTCTCCTCCTACTCCTCCTTTTTCTTCTCCTCTTTCATATTATCCTTGGTTTAATTAACCCAACAACGACATAATTAGCCCATTTAACTCCAAAATACCATAATAAGCTCAAAATGCCACAAGAACCTTGGTTAGCTCATGAATATTATATACTTAGCTTGTTTTCCTCTAAAATGACATAATTGGAACATTTAGCTCAAAAAAGACATAATTAGGTAATTTAGCTCCAACAAGAGGAGAAGACGAGAAGAAATAGGCAAAATGAAAAGATAAAAGAAGAAGAAGAGAAGAAGAACAAGAGTAGAAGGAGAAGGAGGAGGAGGAGGAGGAGAAGGCCAAGGACCTTCTAATCCTTCTCCTCCTCCTCCTCCTTCTTCTTGATTTCTTCTTCTTCTCCTCCTCCTCCTCTTTCTTATCCTCTTTAATATTATCCTTGCTTTAATTAACCCAACAATGACATAATTAGCCCATTTAGCTCCAAAATACCATAATAAGCTCAAAATGGCACAAGAACCTTGGTTAGCTCATGAATATTATATACTTAGCTTGTTTTCCTCTAAAATGACATAATTGGAACATTTAGCTCAAAAAATACATAATTAGGTAATTTAGCTGCAACAAGTGGAGAAGAGGAGGAGAAATAGGCAAAATGAAAAGATAGAAGAAGAAGAAGAGAAGAAGAAGAAGAGAAGAAGGAAAAGGAGGGGGAGGAGTAGGAGGAGGAGGAGGAGAAGTCCAAGGACCTTCTAGTCCTTCTCCTCCTCCTCCTCCTTCTTCTTGATTTCTTCTTCTTCTCCTCCTCCTCCTCTTTCTTCTCCTCTTTCATATCACCTTGCTTTAATTAACCCAACAATGACATAATTAGCCCATTTAGTTCCAAAATACCATAATAAGCTCAAAATGGCACAAGAACCTTGGTTAGCTCATGAATATTATATACTTAGCTTGTTTTCCTCTAAAATGACATAATTGGAACATTTAGCTCAAAAAAGACATAATTAGGTAATTTAGCTCCAACAAGAGGAGAAGAGGAGAAGAAATAGGCAAAATGAAAAGATAGAAGAAGAAGAAGAGAAGAAGAAGAAGAGAAGAAGGAGAAGGAGGAGGAGGAGGAGGAGGAGGAGAAGGCCAAGGACCTTCTAGTCCTTCTCCTCCTCCTCCTCCTTCTCCTCCTCCTCCTCCTTCTTCTTGATTTCTTCTTCTTCTCCTCCTCCTCCTCCTCTTTCTTCTCCTCTTTCATATTATCCTTGCTTTAATTAACCCAACAATGACATAATTAGCCCATTTAGCTCCAAAATACCATAATAACCTCAAAATGGCACAAGAACCTTGGTTAGCTCATGAATATTATATACCTAGCTTGTTTTCCTCTAAAGTGACATAATTGGAACATTTATGTCAAAAAAGACATAATTAGGTAATTTAGCTCCAACAAGAGGAGAAGAGGAGAAGAAATAACCAAAATGAAAAGATAGAAGAAGAAGAAGAGAAGAAGAAGAAGAGAAGAAGGAGAAGGAGGAGGAGGAGGAGGAGGAGGAGGAGAAGGCCAAGGACCTTCTAGTCCTTCTCCTCCTCCTCCTTCTCCTCCTCCTCCTCCTTCTTGATTTCTTCTTCTTCTCCTCCTCCTCCTCTTTCTTCTCCTCTTTCATATTATCCTTGCTTTAATTTACCCAACAATGACATAATTAGCCCATTTTGCTCCAAAATACCATAATAAGCTCAAAATGCCACAAGAACCTTGGTTAGCTCATGAGTATTATATACGTAGCTTGTTTTCCTCTAAAATGACATAATTCGAACATTTAGCTCAAAAAAGACATAATTAGGTAATTTAGCTCCAACAAGAGGAGAAGAGGAGAAGAAATAGAGAAAATGAAAAGATAGAAGAAGAAGAAGAAAAGAAGAAGAAGATAAGAAGGAGAAGGAGGAGGAGGAGGAGAAGGCCAAGGACCTTCTAGTCCTTCTCCTCCTCCTTCTCCTCCTCCTCCTCCTTCTTCTTTATTTCTTCTTCTTCTCCTCCTACTCCTCCTTTTTGTTCTCCTCTTTCATATTATCCTTGCTTTAATTAACCCAACAATGACATAATTAGCCTATTTAACTCCAAAATAACATAATAAGCTCAAAATGCCACAAGAACCTTGGTTAGCTCATGAATATTATATACTTAGCTTGTTTTCCTCTAAAATGACATAATTGGAACATTTAGCTCAAAAAATACATAATTAGGTAATTTAGCTCCAACAAGAGGAGAAGACGAGAAGAAATAGGCAAAATGAAAAGATAAAATAAGAAGAAGAGAAGAAGAACAAGAGAAGAAGGAGAAGGAGGAGGAGGAGGAGGAGGAGGAGGAGAAGGCCAAGGACCTTCTAGTCCTTCTCCTCCTCCTCCTCCTTCTTCTTGATTTGTTCTTCTTCTCCTCCTCCTCCTCTTTCTTCTCCTCTTTCATATTATCCTTGATTTAATTAACCCAACAATGACATAATTAGCCCATTTAGCTCGAAAATACCATAATAAGCTCAAAATGGCACAAGAACCTTGGTTAGCTCATGAATATTATATACTTAGCTTGTTTTCCTCTAAAATGACATAATTGGAACATTTAGCTCAAAAAATACATAATTAGGTAATTTATCTCCAACAAGAGGAGAAGAGGAGAAGAAATAGGCAAAATGAAAAGATAGAAGAAGAAGAAGAGAAGAAGAAGAAGAGAAGAAGGAGAAGGAGGAGGAGGAGGAGGAGAAGGCCAAGGACCTTCTAGTCCTTCTCCTCCTCCTCCTCCTTCTTCTTGATTTCTTCTTCTTCTCCTCCTCCTCCTATTTCTTCTCCCCTTTCATATTATCCTTGCTTTAATTAACCCAACAATGACATAATTAGCCCAGTTAGCTCCAAAATACCATAATAAGCTCAAAATGGCACAAGAACCTTGGTTATCTCATGAGTATTATATACATAGCTTGTTTTCCTCTAAAATGACATAATTGGAACATTTAGCTCAAAAAGGACATAATTAGGTAATTTAGCTCCAACAAGAGGATAAGAGGAGAAGAAATAGGCAAAATGAAAAGATAGAAGAAGAAGAAGAGAAGAAGAAGAAGAGAAGAAGGAGAAGGAGGAGGAGGAGGAGGAGGAGGAGGAGAAGGCCATGGACCTTCTAGTCCTTCTCCTCCTCCTCCTCCTTCTTCTTTATTTCTTCTACTTCTCCTCCTACTCCTCCTTTTTCTTCTCCTCTTTCATATTATCCTTGGTTTAATTAACCCAACAATAATATAATTAGCCCATTTAACTCCAAAATACCATAATAAGCTCAAAATGCCACAAGAACCTTGGTTAGGTCATGAATATTATATACTTAGCTTGTTTTCCTCTAAAATGACATAATTGGAACATTTAGCTCAAAAAAGACATAATTAGGTAATTTAGCTCCAACAAGAGGAGAAGACGAGAATAAATAGGCAAAATGAAAAGATAAAAGAAGAAGAAGAGAAGAAGAACAAGAGTAGAAGGAGAAGGAGGAGGAGGAGGAGGAGGAGGAGGAGAAGGCCAAGGACTTTCTAATCCTTCTCCTCCTCCTCCTCCTTCTTCTTGATTTCTTCTTCTTCTCCTCCTCCTCCTCTTTCTTCTCCTTTTTAATATTATCCTTGCTTTAATTAACCCAACAATGACATAATTAGCCCATTTAGCTCCAAAATACCATAATAAGCTCAAAATGGCACAAGAACCTTGGTTAGCTCATGAATATTATATACTTAGCTTGTTTTCCTCTAAAATGACATAATTGGAACATTTAGCTCAAAAAATACATAATTAGGTAATTTAGCTCCAACAAGAGGAGAAGAGGAGGAGAAATAGGCAAAATGAAAAGATAGAAGAAGAATAAGAGAAGAAGAAGAAGAGAAGAAGGAGAAGGAGAAGGAGGGGGAGGAGGAGGAGGAGGAGGAGGAGAAGGCCAAGGACCTTCTAGTCCTTCTCCTCCTCCTCCTCCTTCTTCTTGATTTCTCCTTCTTCTCCTCCTCCTCCTCTTTCTTCTCCTCTTTCATATTATGCTTGCTTTAATTAACCCAACAATGACATAATTAGCCCATTTAGTTCCAAAATACCATAATAAGCTCAAAATGGCACAAGAACCTTGGTTAGCTCATGAATATTATATACTTAGCTTGTTTTCCTCTAAAATGACATAATTGGAACATTTAGCTCAAAAAAGACATAATTAGGTAATTTAGCTCCAACAAGAGGAGAAGAGGAGAAGAAATAGGCAAAATGAAAAGATAGAAGAAGAAGAAGAGGAGAAGAAGAAGAGAAGAAGGAGAAGGAGAAGGAGGAGGAGGAGGAGGAGAAGGCCAAGGACCTTCTAGTCCTTCTCCTCCTCCTCCTTCTTCTTCTTGATTTCTTCTTCTTCTCCTCCTCCTCTTTCTTCTCCTCTTTCATATTATCCTTGCTTTAATTAACCCAACAATGACATTATTAGCCCATTTAGTTCCAAAATACCATAATAAGCTCAAAATGGCACAAGAACCTTGGTTAGCTCGTGAATATTATATACTTAGATTGTTTTCCTCTAAAATGACATAATTGGCACATTTAGCTCAAAAAACACATAATTAGGTAATTTAGCTCCAACAAGAGGAGAAGAGGAGAAGAAATAGGCAAAATTAAAAGATAGAAGAAGAAGAAGAGAAGAAGAAGAAGAGAAGAAGGAGAAGGAGAAGGAGGAGGAGGAGGAGGAGGAGGAAAAGGCCAAGGACCTTCTAGTCCTTATCCTCCTCCTCCTCCTTCTTCTTGATTTCTTCTTCTCCTCCTCCTCCTCTTTCTTCTCCTCTTTCATATTATCCTTGCTTTAATTAACCCAACAATGACATAATTAGCCCATTTAGCTCCAAAATACCATAATAAGCTCAAAATGGCACAAGAACCTTGGTTAGCTCATGAATATTATATACCTAGCTTGTTTTCCTCTAAAATGACATAATTGGAACATTTAGGTCAAAAAAGACATAATTAGGTAATTTAGCTCCAACAAGAGGAGAAGAGGAGATGAAATAGGCAAAATGAAAAGATAGAAGAAGAAGAAGAGAAGAAGAAGAAGAGAAGAAGGAGAAGGAGGAGGAGGAGGAGGAGGAGAAGGCCAAGGACTTTCTAGTCCTTCTTCGCCTCCTCCTTCTCCTCCTCCTCCTCCTTCTTCTTGATTTCTTCTTCTTCTCCTCCTCCTCCTCTTGCTTCTCCTCTTTCATATTATCCTTGCTTTAATTAACCCAACAATGACATAATTAGCCCATTTAGCTACAAAATACCATAATAAGCTCAAAATGCCACAAGAACCTTGGTTAGCTCATGAGTATTATATACGTAGCTTGTTTTCCTCTAAAATGACATAATTGGAACATTTAGCTCAAAAAAGACATAATTAGGTAATTTAGCTCCAACAAGAGGAGAAGAGGAGAAGAAATAGGCAGAATGAAAAGATAGAAGAAGAAGAAGAGAAGAAGAAGAAGAGAAGAAGGAGAAGGAGGAGGAGGAGGACGAGGAGGAGGAGGAGAAGGCCAAGGACCTTCTAGTCCTTCTCCTCCTCCTCCTCCTTGTTATTGATTTCTTCTTCTTCTCCTCCTCCTCCTCCTTCTTCTTGATTTCTTCTTCTTCTCCTCCTCCTCCTCTTGCTTCTCCTCTTTCATATTATCCTTGCTTTAATTAACCCAACAATGACATAATTAGCCCATTTAGCTACAAAATACCATAATAAGCTCAAAATGCCACAAGAACCTTGGTTAGCTCATGAGTATTATATACGTAGCTTGTTTTCCTCTAAAATGACATAATTGGAACATTTAGCTCAAAAAAGACATAATTAGGTAATTTAGCTCCAACAAGAGGAGAAGAGGAGAAGAAATAGGCAGAATGAAAAGATAGAAGAAGAAGAAGAGAAGAAGAAGAAGAGAAGAAGGAGAAGGAGGAGGAGGAGGACGAGGAGGAGGAGGAGAAGGCCAAGGACCTTCTAGTCCTTCTCCTCCTCCTCCTCCTTGTTATTGATTTCTTCTTCTTCTCCTCCTCCTCCTCTTTCTTCTCCTCTTTCATATTATCCTTGCTTTAATTAACCCAACAATGACATAATTAGCCCATTTAGCTCCAAAATACCATAATAAGCTCAAAATGGCACAAGAACCTTGGTTAGCTCATGAATATTATATACTTAGCTTGTTTTCCTCTAAAATGACATAATTGGAACATTTAGCTCAAAAAATACATAATTAGGTAATTTAGCTCCAACAAGAGGAGAAGAGGAGAGGAAATAGGCAAAATGAAAAGATAGAAGAAGAAGAAGAGAAGAGGAAGAAGAGAAGAAGGAGAAGGGGGAGGAGGAGGAGGAGGAGGAGAAGGCCAAGGACCTTCTAGTCCTTCTCCTCCTCCTCCTTCTCCTCCTCCTCCTCCTTCTTCTAGATTTCTTCTTCTTCTCCTCCTCCTCCTCTTTCTTCTCCTCTTTCATATTATCCTTTCTTTAATTAACCCAACAATGACATAATTAGCCTATTTAGCTCCAAAATACCATAATAAGCTCAAAATGGCACAAGAACCTTGGTTAGCTCATGAATATTATATACCTAGCTTGTTTTCCTCTAAAATGACATAATTGGAACATTTAGGTCAAAAAAGACATAATTAGGTAATTTATCTCCAACAACAGGAGAAGACGAGAATAAATAGGCAAAATGAAAAGATAAAAGAAGAAGAAGAGAAGAAGAACAAGAGTAGAAGGAGAAGGAGGAGGAGGAGGAGGAGGAGGAGGAGAAGGCCAAGGACTTTCTAATCCTTCTCCTCCTCCTCCTCCTTCTTCTTGATTTCTTCTTCTTCTCCTCCTCCTCCTCTTTCTTCTCCTTTTTAATATTATCCTTGCTTTAATTAACCCAACAATGACATAATTAGCCCATTTAGCTCCAAAATACCATAATAAGCTCAAAATGGCACAAGAACCTTGGTTAGCTCATGAATATTATATACTTAGCTTGTTTTCCTCTAAAATGACATAATTGGAACATTTAGCTCAAAAAATACATAATTAGGTAATTTAGCTCCAACAAGAGGAGAAGAGGAGGATAAATAGGCAAAATGAAAAGATAGAAGAAGAAGAAGAGAAGAAGGAGAAGGAGAAGGAGGGGGAGGAGGAGGAGGAGGAGGAGGAGAAGGCCAAGGACCTTCTAGTCCTTCTCCTCCTCCTCCTCCTTCTTCTTGATTTCTTCTTCTTCTCCTCCTCCTCCTCTTTCTTCTCCTCTTTCATATTATGCTTGCTTTAATTAACCCAACAATGACATAATTAGCCCGTTTAGTTCCAAAATACCATAATAAGCTCAAAATGGCACAAGAACCTTGGTTAGCTCATGAATATTATATACTTAGCTTGTTTTCCTCTAAAATGACATAATTGGAACATTTAGCTCAAAAAAGACATAATTAGGTAATTTAGCTCCAACAAGAGGAGAAGAGGAGAAGAAATAGGCAAAATGAAAAGATAGAAGAATAAGAAGAGGAGAAGAAGAAGAGAAGAACGAGAAGGAGAAGGAGGAGGAGGAGGAGGAGGAGGAGGAGGAGAAGGCCAAGGACCTTCTAGTCCTTCTCCTCCTCCTTCTTCTTCTTCTTGATTTCTTCTTCTTCTCCTCCTCCTCTTTCTTCTCCTCTTTCATATTATCCTTGCTTTAATTAACCCAACAATGACATTATTAGCCCATTTAGTTCCAAAATACCATAATAAGCTCAAAATGGCAAAAGAACCTTGGTTAGCTCGTGAATATTATATACTTAGATTCTTTTCCTCTAAAATGACATAATTGGCACATTTAGCTCAAAAAAGACATAATTAGGTAATTTAGCTCCAACAAGAGGAGAAGAGGAGATGAAATAGGCAAAATTAAAAGATAGAAGAAGAAGAAGAGAAGAAGAAGAAGAGAAGAAGGAGAAGGAGAAGGAGGAGGAGGAGGAGGAGGAGGAAAAGGCCAAGGACCTTCTAGTCCTTATCCTCCTCCTCCTCCTTCTTCTTGATTTCTTCTTCTCCTCCTCCTCCTCTTTATTCTCCTCTTTCATATTATCCTTGCTTTAATTAACCCAACAATGACATAATTAGCCCATTTAGCTCCAAAATACCATAATAAGCTCAAAATGGCACAAGAACCTTGGTTAGCTCATGAATATTATATACTTAGCTTGTTTTCCTCTAAAATGACATAATTGGAACATTTAGCTCAAAAAAGACATAATTAGGTAATTTAGCTCCAACAAGAGGAGAAGAGGAGAAGAAATAGGCAAAATGAAAAGATAGAAGAAGAAGAAGAGAAGAAGAAGAAGAGAAGAAGGAGAAGGGGGAGGAGGAGGAGGAGGAGAAGGCCAAGGACCTTCTAGTCCTCCTCCTCCTCCTCCTTCTCCTCCTCCTCCTCCTTCTTCTTGATTTCTTCTTCTTCTCCTCCTCCTCCTCTTTCTTCTCCTCTTTCATATTATCCTTGCTTTAATTAACCCAACAATGACATAATTAGCTCATTTAGCTCCAAAATACCATAATAAGCTCAAAATGGCACAAGAACCTTGGTTAGCTCATGAATATTATATACCTAGCTTGTTTTCCTCTAAAATGACATAATTGGAACATTTAGGTCAAAAAAGACATAATTAGGTAATTTAGCTCCAACAAGAGGAGAAGAGGAGAAGAAATAGGCAAAATGAAAAGATAGAAGAAGAAGAAGAGAAGAAGAAGAAGAGAAGAAGGAGAAGGAGGAGGAGGAGGAGGAGGAGAAGGCCAAGGACCTTCTAGTCCTTCTTCTCCTCCTCCTTCTCCTCCTCCTCCTCCTTCTTCTTGGTTTCTTCTTCTTCTCCTCCTCCTCCTCTTGCTTCTCCTCTTTCATATTATCCTTGCTTTAATTAACCCAACAATGACATAATTAGCCCATTTAGCTACAAAATACCATAATAAGCTCAAAATGCCACAAGAACCTTGGTTAGCTCATGAGTATTATATACGTAGCTTGTTTTCCTCTAAAATGACATAATTGGAACATTTAGCTCAAAAAAGACATAATTAGGTAATTTAGCTCCAACAAGAGGAGAAGAGGAGAAGAAATAGGCAGAATGAAAATATAGAAGAAGAAGAAGAGAGAAGAAGAAGAAGAGAAGAAGGAGAAGGAGGAGGAGGAGGACGAGGAGGAGGAGGAGAAGGCCAAGGACCTTCTAGTCCTTCTCCTCCTCCTCCTCCTTGTTCTTGATTTCTTCTTCTTCTCCTCCTCCTCCTCTTTCTTCTCCTCTTTCATATTATCCTTGCTTTAATTAACCCAACAATGACATAATTAGCCCATTTAGCTCCAAAATACCATAATAAGCTCAAAATGGCACAAGAACCTTGGTTAGCTCATGAATATTATATACTTAGCTTGTTTTCCTCTAAAATGACATAATTGGAACATTTAGCTCAAAAAATACATAATTAGGTAATTTAGCTCCAACAAGAGGAGAAGAGGAGAAGAAATAGGCAAAATGAAAAGATAGAAGAAGAAGAAGAGAAGAAGAAGAAGAGAAGAAGGAGAAGGGGGAGGAGGAGGAGGAGGAGGAGAAGGCCAAGGACCTTCTAGTCCTTCTCCTCCTCCTCCTTCTCCTCCTCCTCCTCCTTCTTCTAGATTTCTTCTTCT
Organism: Hordeum vulgare subsp. vulgare; assembly: GCF_904849725.1. Taxonomy (NCBI): domain Eukaryota; kingdom Viridiplantae; phylum Streptophyta; class Magnoliopsida; order Poales; family Poaceae; genus Hordeum; species Hordeum vulgare. The sequence continues at coordinate 361,448,181 of NC_058524.1, read as the reverse complement.
TCTCCTCCTCCTCCTCTTTCTTCTCCTCTTTCATATTATCCTTGCTTTAATTAACCCAACAATGACATAATTAGCCTATTTAGCTCCAAAATACCATAATAAGCTCAAAATGGCACCAGAACCTTGGTTAGCTCATGAATATTATATACCTAGCTTGTTTTCCTCTAAAATGACATAATTGGAACATTTAGGTCAAAAAAGACATACTTGGGTAATTTAGCTCCAACAAGAGGAGAAGAGGAGAAGAAATAGGCAAAATGAAAAGATAGAAGAAGAAGAAGATAAGAAGAAGAAGAGAAGAAGGAGAAGGAGGAGGAGGAGGAGGAGGAGAAGGCCAAGGACCTTCTAGTCCTTCTCCTCCTCCTCCTTCTCCTCCTCCTCCTCCTTCTTGTTGATTTCTTCTTCTTCTCCTCCTCCTCCTCTTGCTTCTCCTCTTTCATATTATCCTTGCTTTAATTAACCCAACAATGACATAATTAGCCCATTTAGCTACAAAATACCATAAGAAGCTCAAAATGCCACAAGAACCTTGGTTAGCTCATGAGTATTATATACGTAGCTTGTTTTCCTCTAAAATGACATAATTGGAACATTTAGCTCAAAAAATACATAATTAGGTAATTTAGCTCCAACAAGAGGAGAAGAGGAGGAGAAATAGGCAAAATGAAAAGATAGAAGAAGAAGAAGAGAAGAAGAAGAAGAGAAGAAGGAGAAGGAGGAGGAGGAGGACGAGGAGGAGGAGAAGGCCAAGGACCTTCTAGTCCTTCTCCTCCTCCTCCTCCTTCTTCTTTATTTCTTGTTCTTCTCCTCCTCCTCCTCTTTCTTCTCCTCTTTCATATTATCCTTGCTTTAATTAACCCAACAATGACATAATTAGCCCATTTAGCTCCAAAATACCATAATAAGCTCAAAATGGCACAAGAACCTTGGTTAGCTCATGAATATTATATACCTAGCTTGTTTTCCTCTAAAATGACATAATTGGAACATTTAGGTCAAAAAAGACATAATTAGGTAATTTAGCTCCAACAAGAGGAGAAGAGGAGAAGAAATAGGCAAAATGAAAAGATAGAAGAAGAAGAAGAGAAGAAGAAGAAGAGAAGAAGGAGAAGTAGGAGGAGGAGGAGGAGGAGAAGGCCAAGGACCTTCTAGTCCTTCTTCTCCTCCTCCTTCTCCTCCTCCTCCTCCTTCTTCTTGATTTCTTCTTCTTCTCCTCCTCCTCCTCTTTCTTCTCCTCTTTCATATTATCCTTGCTTTAATTAACCCAACAATGACATAATTAGCCCATTTAGCTCGAAAATACCATAATAAGCTCAAAATGGCACAAGAACCTTGGTTAGCTCATGAATATTATATACTTAGCTTGTTTTCCTCTAAGATGACATAATTGGAACATTTAGCTCAAAAAAGACATAATTAGGTAATTTAGCTCCAAGAAGAGGAGAAGAGGAGAAGAAATAGGCAAAATGAAAAGATAGAAGAAGAAGAAGAGAAGAAGAAGGAGGAGGAGGAGGAGGAGGAGGAGGAGCAGAAGGCCAAGGACCTTCTAGTCCTTCTCCTCCTCCTCCTTCTCCTCCTCCTCCTCCTTCTTCTTGATTTCTTCTTCTTCTCCTCCTCCTCCTCCTCTTTCTTCTCCTCTTTCATATTATCCTTGCTTTAATTAACGCAACAATGACATAATTAGCCCATTTAGCTCCAAAATACCATAATAAGCTCAAAATGGCACAAGAACCTTGGTTAGCTCATGAATATTATATACCTAGCTTGTTTTCCTCTAAAATGACATAATTGGAACATTTAGGTCAAAAAAGACATAATTAGGTAATTTAGCTCCAACAAGAGGAGAAGAGGAGAAGAAATAGGCAAAATGAAAAGATAGAAGAAGAAGAAGAGAAGAAGAAGAAGAGAAGAAGGAGAAGGAGGAGGAGGAGGAGGAGGAGGAGGAGGAGAAGGCCAAGGACCTTCTAGTCCTTCTCCTCCTCCTCCTTCTCCTCCTCCTCCTCCTTCTTCTTGATTTCTTATTCTTCTCCTCCTCCTCCTCTTTCTTCTCCTCTTTCATATTATCCTTGCTTTAATTTACCCAACAATGACATAATTAGCCCATTTAGCTCCAAAATACCATAATAAGCTCAAAATGCCACAAGAACCTTGGTTAGCTCATGAATATTATATACGTAGCTTGTTTTCCTCTAAAATGACATAATTGGAACATTTAGCTCAAAAAAGACATAATTAGGTAATTTAGCTCCAACAAGAGGAGAAGAGGAGAAGAAATAGGCAAAATGAAAAGATAGAAGAAGAAGAAGAGAAGAAGAAGAAGAGAAGAAGGAGAAGGAGGAGGAGGAGGAGGAGGAGGAGAAGGCCAAGGACCTTCTAGTCCTTCTCCTCCTCCTCCTCCTTCTTCTTTATTTCTTCTTCTTCTCCTCCTACTCCTCCTTTTTGTTCTCCCCTTTCATATTATCCTTGCTTCAATTAACCCAACAATGACATAATTAGCCCATTTAACTCCAAAATAACATAATAAGCTCAAAATGCCACAAGAACCTTGGTTAGCTCATGAATATTATATACTTAGCTTGTTTTCCTGTAAAATCACATAATTGGAACATTTAGCTCAAAAAAGACATAATTAGGTAATTTAGCTCCAAGAAGAGGAGAAGACGAGAAGAAATAGGCAAAATGAAAAGATAAAATAAGAAGAAGAGAAGAAGAACAAGAGAAGAAGGAGGAGAAGGAGGAGGAGGAGGAGGAGGAGAAGGCCAAGGACCTTCTAGTCCTTCTCCTCCTCCTCCTCCTTCTTCTTGATTTCTTCTTCTTCTCCTCCTACTCCTCCTTTTTGTTCTCCTCTTTCATATTATCCTTGCTTTAATTAACCCAACAATGACATAATTAGCCCATTTAGCTCCAAAATACCATAATAAGCTCAAAATGGCACAAGAACCTTGGTTAGCTCATGAATATTATATACTTAGCTTGTTTTCCTCTAAAATGACATAATTGGAACATTTAGCTCAAAAAATACATAATTAGGTAATTTATCTCCAACAAGAGGAGAAGAGGAGGAGAAATAGGCAAAATGAAAAGATAGAAGAAGAAGAAGAGAAGAAGAAGAAGAGAAGAAGGAGAAGGAGGAGGAGGAGGACGAGGAGGAGGAGGAGAAGGCCAAGGACCTTCTAGTCCTTCTCCTCCTCCTCCTCCTTCTTCTTGATTTCTTCTTCTTCTCCTCCTCCTCCTATTTCTTCTCCTCTTTCATATTATCCTTGCTTTAATTAACCTAACAATGACATAATTAGCCCATTTAGTTCCAAAATACCATAATAAGCTCAAAATGGCACAAGAACCTTGGTTAGCTCATGAATATTATATACTTAGCTTGTTTTCCTCTAAAATGACATAATTGGAACATTTAGCTCAAAAAAGACATAATTAGGTAATTTATCTCCAACAAGAGGAGAAGAGGAGAAGAAATAGGAAAAATGAAAAGATAGAAGAATAAGAAGAGAAGAAGAAGAAGAGAAGAAGGAGAAGGAGGAGGAGGAGGAGGAGAAGGCCAAGGACCTTCTAGTCCTTCTCCTCCTCCTCCTCCTTCTTCTTGATTTCTTCTTATTCTCCTCCTCCTCCTATTTCTTCTCCCCTTTCATATTATCCTTGCTTTAATTAACCCAACAATGACATAATTAGCCCATTTAGCTCCAAAATACCATAATAAGCTCAAAATGGCACAAGAACCTTGGTTAGCTCATGAGTATTATATACGTAGCTTGTTTTCCTCTAAAATGACATAATTGGAACATTTAGCTCAAAAAAGACATAATTAGGTAATTTAGCTCCAACAAGAGGAGAAGAGGAGAAGAAATAGGCAAAATGAAAAGATAGAAGAAGAAGAAGAGAAGAAGAAGAAGAGAAGAAGGAGAAGGAGGAGGAGGAGGAGGAGGAGGAGGAGGAGGAGGAGGAGGAGGAGCAGAAGGCCAAGGACCTTCTAGTCCTTCTCCTCCTCCTCCTTCTCCTCCTCCTCCTCCTTCTTCTTGATTTGTTCTTCTTCTCCTCCTCCTCCTCCTCTTTCTTCTCCTCTTTCATATTATCCTTGCTTTAATTAACGCAACAATGACATAATTAGCCCATTTAGCTCCAAAATACCATAATAAGCTCAAAATGGCACAAGAACCTTGGTTAGCTCACGAATATTATATACCTAGCTTGTTTTCCTCTAAAATGACATAATTGGAACATTTAGGTCAAAAAAGACATAATTAGGTAATTTAGCTCCAACAAGAGGAGAAGAGGAGAAGGAATAGGCAAAATGAAAAGATAGAAGAAGAAGAAGAGAAGAAGAAGAAGAGAAGAAGGAGAAGGAGGAGGAGGAGGAGGAGGAGGAGAAGGCCAAGGACCTTCTAGTTCTTCTCCTCCTCCTCCTTCTCCTCCTCCTCCTTCTTCTTGATTTCTTCTTCTTCTCCTCCTCCTCCTCTTTCTTCTCCTCTTTCATATTATCCTTGCTTTAATTTACCCAACAATGACATAATTAGCCCATTTAGCTCCAAAATACCATAATAAGCTCAAAATGCCACAAGAACCTTGGTTAGCTCATGAGTATTATATACGTAGCTTCTTTTCCTCTAAAATGACATAATTCGAAGATTTAGCTCAAAAAAGACATAATTAGGTAATTTAGCTCCAACAAGAGGAGAAGAGGAGAAGAAATAGGCAAAATGAAAAGATAGAAGAAGAAGAAGAGAAGAAGAAGAAGAGAAGAAGGAGAAGGAGGACGAGGAGGAGGAGGAGGAGGAGAAGGCCAAGGACCTTCTAGTCCTTCTCCTCCTCCTCCTCCTTCTTCTTTATTTCTTCTTCTTCTCCTCCTACTCCTCCTTTTTGTTCTCCTCTTTCATATTATCCTTGCTTTAATTAACCCAACAATGACATAATTAGCCCATTTAACTCCAAAATAACATAATAACCTCAAAATGCCACAAGAACCTTGGTTAGCTCATGAATATTATATACTTAGCTTGTTTTCCTCTAAAATCACATAATTGGAACATTTAGCTCAAAAAAGACATAATTAGGTAATTTAGCTCCAACAAGAGGAGAAGACGAGAAGAAATAGGCAAAATGAAAAGATAAAAGAAGAAGAAGAGAAGAAGAACAAGAGAAGAAGGAGAAGGAGGAGGAGGAGGAGGAGGAGGAGGAGAAGGCCAAGGACCTTCTAGTCCTTCTCCTCCTCCTCCTCCTTCTTCTTGATTTCTTATTCTTGTACTCCTCCCCCTCTTTCTTCTCCTCTTTCATATTATCCTTGCTTTAATTAACCCAACAATGACATAATTAGCCCATTTAGCTCGAAAATACCATAATAAGCTCAAAATGGCACAAGAACCTTGGTTAGCTCATGAATATTATATACTTAACTTGTTTTCCTCTAAAATGACATAATTGGAACATTTAGCTCAAAAAAGACATAATTAGGTAATTTATCTCCAACAAGAGGAGAAGAGGAGAAGAAATAGGAAAAATGAAAAGATAGAAGAAGAAGAAGAGAAGAAGAAGAAGAGAAGAAGGAGAAGGAGGACGAGGACGAGGAGGAGAAGGCCAAGGACCTTCTAGTCCTTCTCCTCCTCCTCCTCCTTCTTCTTGATTTCTTCTTATTCTCCTCCTCCTCCTATTTCTTCTCCCCTTTCATATTATCCTTGCTTTAATTAACCCAACAATGACATAATTAGCCCATTTAGCTCCAAAATACCATAATAAGCTCAAAATGGCACAAGAACCTTGGTTAGCTCACGAGTATTATATACGTAGCTTGTTTTCCTCTAAAATGACATAATTGGAACATTTAGCTCAAAAAAGACATAATTAGGTAATTTAGCTCCAACAAGAGGAGAAGAGGAGAAGAAATAGGCAAAATGAAAAGATAGAAGAAGAAGAAGAGAAGAAGAAGAAGAGAAGAAGGAGAAGGAGGAGGAGGAGGAGGAGGAGGAGGAGAAGGCCAAGGACCTTCTAGTCCTTCTCCTCCTCCTCCTTCTCCTCCTCCTCCTCCTTCTTCTTTATTTCTTCTACTTCTCCTCCTACTCCTCCTTTTTCTTCTCCTCTTTCATATTATCCTTGGTTTAATTAACCCAACAATGACATAATTAGCCCATTTAACTCCAAAATACCATAATAAGCTCAAAATGCCACAAGAACCTTGGTTAGCTCATGAATATTATATACTTAGCTTGTTTTCCTCTAAAATGACATAATTGGAACATTTAGCTCAAAAAAGACATAATTAGGTAATTTAGCTCCAACAAGAGGAGAAGACGAGAAGAACTAGGCAAAATGAAAAGATAAAAGAAGAAGAAGAGAAGAAGAACAAGAGTAGAAGGAGAAGGAGGAGGAGAAGGAGGAGGAGGAGGAGAAGGCCAAGGACCTTCTAATCCTTCTCCTCCTCCTCCTCCTTCTTCTTGATTTCTTCTTCATCTCCTCCTCCTCCTCTTTCTTCTCCTCTTTAATATTATCCTTGCTTTAATTAACCCAACAATGACATAATTAGGCCATTTAGCTCCAAAATACCATAATAAGCTCAAAATGGCACACGAACCTTGGTTAGCTCATGAATATTATATACTTAGCTTGTTTTCCTCTAAAATGACATAATTGGAACATTTAGCTCAAAAAAGACATAATTAGGTAATTTAGCTCCAACAAGAGGAGAAGAGGAGAAGAAATAGGCAAAATGAAAAGATAGAAGAAGAAGAAGAGAAGAAAAAGAAGAGAAGAAGGAGAAGGAGGAGGAGGAGGAGGAGGAGAAGGCCAAGGACCTTCTAGTCCTTCTCCTCCTCCTCCTTCTCCTCCTCCTCCTCCTTCTCCTCCTCCTCCTTCTTCTTTATTTCTTCTTCTTCTCCTCCTACTCCTCCTTTTTGTTCTCCTCTTTCATATTATCCTTGCTTTAATTAACCCAACAATGACATAATTAGCCCATTTGACTCCAAAATACCATAATAAGCTCAAAATGCCACACGAACCTTGGTTAGCTCATGAATATTATATACTTAGCTTGTTTTCCTCTAAAATGACATAATTGGAACATTTAGCTCAAAAAATACATAATTAGGTAATTTAGCTCCAACAAGAGGAGAAGAAATAGTCAAAATGAAAAGATAAAAGAAGAAGAAGAGAAGAAGAACAAGAGAAGAAGGAGAAGGAGGAGGACGAGGACGAGGAGGAGGAGGAGGAGAAGGCCAAGGACCTTCTAGTCCTTCTCCTCCTCCTCCTCCTTCTTCTTGATTTCTTCTTCTTCTCCTCCTCCTCCTCTTTCTTCTCCTCTTTCATATTATCCTTGCTTTAATTAACCCAACAATGACATAATTAGCCCATTTAGCTCCAAAATACCATAATAAGCTCAAAATGCCACACGAACCTTGCTTAGCTCATGAATATTATATACTTAGCTTGTTTTCCTCTAAAATGACATAATTGGAACATTTAGCTCAAAAAATACATAATTAGGTAATTTAGCTCCAAAGAGAGGAGAAGAGGAGGAGAAATAGGCAAAATGAAAAGACAGAAGAAGAAGAAGAGAAGAAGAAGAAGAGAAGAAGGAGAAGGAGGAGGACGAGGACGAGGAGGAGGTGGAGAAGGCCAAGGACCTTCTAGTCCTTCTCCTCCTCCTCCGCCTTCTTCTTGATTTCTTCTTCTTCTCCTCCTCCTCCTCTTTCTTCTCCTCTTTCATATTATCCTTGCTATAATTAACCCAACAATGACATAATTAGCCCATTTAGTTCCAAAATACCATAAGAAGCTCAAAATGGGACAAGAACGTTGGTTAGCTCATGAATATTATATACTTAGCTTGTTTTCCTCTAAAATGACATAATTGGAACATTTAGCTCAAAAAATACATAATTAGGTAATTTAGCTCCAACAAGAGGAGAAGAGGAGAAGAAATAGGCAAAATGAAAAGCTAGAAGAAGAAGAAGAGAAGAAGAAGAAGAAGAGAAGAAGGAGAAGGAGGAGGAGGAGGAGAAGGCCAAGGACCTTCTAGTCCTTCTCCTCCTCCTCCTCCTTCTTCTTGATTTCTTCTTCTTCTCCTCCTCCTCCTCTTTCTTCTCCTATTTCATATTATCCTTGCTTTAATTAACCCAACAATGACATAATAAGCCCATTTAGCTCCAAAATACCATAATAAGCTCAAAATGGCACAAGAACCTTGGTTAGCTCATGAATATTATATACCTAGCTTCTTTTCCTCTAAAATGACATAATTGGAACATTTAGGTCAAAAAAGACATAATTAGGTAATTTAGCTCCAACAAGAGGAGAAGAAATAGGCAAAATGAAAAGATAGAAGAAGAAGAGAAGAAGAAGAAGACAAGAAGGAGAAGGAGGAGGAGGAGGAGGAGGAGGAGGAGAAGGCCAAGGACCTTCTAGTCCTTCTCCTCCTCCTCCTTCTCGTCCTCCTCCTCCTTCTTCTTGATTTCTTCTTCTTCTCCTCCTCCTCCTCTTTCTTCTCCTCTTTCATATTATCCTTGCTTTAATTAACCCAACAATGACATAATTAGCCCATTTAGCTCCAAAATACCATAATAAGCTCAAAATGCCACAAGAACCTTGGTTAGCTCATGAGTATTATATACGTAGTTTGTTTTCCTCTAAAATGACATAATTGGAACATTTAGCTAAAGAAAGACATAATTAGGTAATTTAGCTCCAACAAGAGGAGAAGACGAGAAGAAATAGGCAAAATGAAGAGATACAAGAAGAAGAAGAGAAGAAGAAGAAGAGAAGAAGGAGAAGGAGGAGGAGGAGGAGGAGGAGGAGAAGGCCAAGGACCTTCTAGTCCTTCTCCTCCTCCTCCTCCTTCTTCTTTATTTCTTCTTCTTCTCCTCGTAATCCTCCTTTTTGTTCTCCTCTTTCATATTATCCTTGCTTTAATTAACCCAACAACGACATAATTAGCCCATTTAGCTCCAAAATACCATAATAAGCTCAAAATGCCACAAGAACCTTGGTTAGCTCATGAATATTATATACTTAGCTTGTTTTCCTCTAAAATGACATAATTGGAACATTTAGCTCAAAAAATACATAATTAGGTAATTTAGCTCCAACAAGAGGAGAAGAGGAGGAGAAATAGGCAAAATAAAAAGATAGAAGAAGAAGAAGAGAAGAAGAAGAAGAGAAGAAGGAGAAGGACGAGGACGAGGACGAGGAGGAGGAGGAGAAGGCCAAGGACCTTCTAGTCCTTCTCCTCCTCCTCCTCCTTCTTCTTGATTTCTTCTTCTTCTACTCCTCCTCCTCTTTCTTCTCCTCTTTCATATTATCCTCGCTTTAATTAACCCAACAATGACATAATTAGCCCATTTAGTTCCAAAATACCATAATAAGCTCAAAATGGCACAAGAACCTTGGTTAGCTCATGAATATTATATACTTAGCTTCTTTTCCTCTAAAATGACATAATAGGAACATTTAGCTCAAAAAATACATAATTAGGTAATTTAGCTCCAACAAGAGGAGAAGAGGAGAAGAAATAGGCAAAATTAAAAGCTAGAAGAAGAAGAAGAGAAGAAGAAAAAGAGAAGAAGGAGAAGGAGGAGGAGGAGGAGGAGGAGGAGAAGGCCAAGGACCTTCTAGTCCTTCTCCTCCTCCTCCTCCTTCTTCTCGATTTCTTCTTCTTCTCCTCCTCCTCCTCTTTCTTCTCCTCTTTCATATTATCCTTGCTTTAATTAACCCAACAATGACATAATTAGCCCATTTAGCTCCAAAATACCATAATAAGCTCAAAATGGCACAAGAACCTTGTTTTCCTCTAAAATGACATAATTGGAACATTTAGCTCAAAAAAGACATAATTAGGTAATTTAGCTCCAACAAGAGGAGAAGAGGATAATAAATAGGCAAAATGAAAAGATAGAAGCAGAAGAAGAGAAGAAGAAGAAGAGAAGAAGGAGAAGGAGGAGGAGGTGGAGGAGGAGGAGGAGAAGGCCAAGGACCTTCTAGTCCTTCTCCTCCTCCTCCTTCTCCTCCTCCTCCTCCTTCTTATTTATTTCTTCTACTTCTCCTCCTACTCCTCCTTTTTCTTCTCCTCTTTCATGTTATCCTTGCTTTAATTAACCCAACAATGACATAATTAGCCCATTTAACTCCAAAATACCATAATAAGCTCAAAATGCCACAAGAACCTTGGTTAGCTCATGAATATTATATACGTAGCTTGTTTTCCTCTAAAATGACATAATTGGAACATTTAGCGCAAAAAAGACATAATTAGGTAATTTAGCTCCAACAAGAGGAGAAGACGAGAAGAAATAGGCAAAATGAAAAGATAAAAGAAGAATAAGAGAAGAAGAACAAGAGTAGAAGGAGAAGGAGGAGGAGGCGGAGGAGGAGGAGGAGGAGGAGGAGAAGGCCAAGGACCTTCTAATCCTTCTCCTCCTCCTCCTCCTTCTTCTTGATTTCTTCTTCTTCTCCTCCTCCTCCTCCTCTTTCTTCTCCTCTTTCATATTATCCTTGCTTTAATTAACCCAACAATGACATAATTAGCCCATTTAGCTCCAAAATACCATAATAAGCTCAAAATGGCACAAGAACCTTGGTTAGCTCATGAATATTATATACCTAGCTTCTTTTCCTCTAAAATGACATAATTGGAACATTTCGGTCAAAAAAGACATAATTAGGTAATTTAGCTCAAACAAGAGGAGAAGAAATAGTCAAAATGAAAAGATAGAAGAAGAAGAGAAGAAGAAGAAGAGAAGAAGGAGAAGGAGGAGGAGGAGGAGGAGGAGGAGAAGGCCAAGGACCTTCTAGTCCTTATCCTCCTCCTCCTTCTCCTCCTCCTCCTCCTTCTTGATTTCTTCTTCTTCTCCTCCTCCTCCTCTTTATTCTCCTATTTCATCTTATCCTTGCTTTAATTAACCCAACAATGAAATAATTAGCCCATTTAGCTCCAAAATACCATAATAAGCTCAAAATGCCACAAGAACCTTGGTTAGCTCATGAGTATTATATATACGTAGTTTGTTTTCCTCTAAAATGACATAATTGGAACATTTAGCTAAAAAAGACATAATTAGGTAATTTAGCTCCAACAAGAGGAGAAGACGAGAAGAAATAGGCAAAATGAAAAGATAGAAGAAGAAGAAGAGAAGAACAAGAAGAGAAGAAGGAGAAGGAGGAGGAGGAGGAGGAGGAGGAGAAGGCCAAGGACCTTCTAGTCCTTCTCCTCCTCCTCCTCCTCCTACTCCTCCTTCTTCTTTATTTCTTCTTCTTCTCTTCCTACTCCTCCTTTTTGTTCTCCTCTTTCATATTATCCTTGCTTTATTAACCCAACAATGACATAATTAGCCCATTTAGCTCCAAAATACCATAATAAGCTCAAAATGGCACAAGAACCTTGGTTAGCTCATGAATATTATATACCCAGCTTCTTTTCCTCTAGAATGACATAATTGGAACATTTAGGTCAAAAAAGACATAATTAGGTAATTTAGCTCCAACAAGAGGAGAAGAAATAGGCAAAATGAAAAGATAGAAGAAGAAGAGAAGAAGAAGAAGAGAAGAAGGAGAAGGAGGAGGAGGAGGAGGAGGAGGAGAAGGCCAAGGACCTTCTAGTCCTTCTCCTCCTCCTCCTTCTCCTCCTCCTCCTTCTTGATTTCTTCTTCTTCTCCTCCTCCTCCTCTTTCTTCTCCTCTTTCATATTATCCTTGCTTTAATTAACCCAACAATGACATAATTAGCCCATTTAGCTTCAAAATACCATAATAAGCTCAAAATGCCACAAGATCCTTGGTTAGCTCATGAGTATTATATACGTAGTTTGCTTTCCTCTAAAATGACATAATTGGAACATTTAGCTAAAAAAAAGACATAATTAGGTAATTTAGCTCCAACAAGAGGAGAAGACGAGAAGAAATAGGCAAAATGAAAAGATAGAAGAAGAAGAAGAGAAGAAGAAGAAGAGAAGAAGGAGAAGGAGGAGGAGGAGGAGGAGGAGGAGAAGGCCAAGGACCTTCTAGTCCTTCTCCTCCTCCTCCTTCTCCTCCTACTCCTCCTTCTTCTCTATTTCTTCTTCTTCTCCTCCTACTCCTCCTTTTTGTTCTCCTCTTTCATATTATCCTTGCTTTAATTAACCCAACAATGACATAATTAGCCCATTTAACTCCAAAATACCATAATAAGCTCAAAATGCCACAAGAACCTTGGTTAGCTCATGAATATTATATACTTAGCTTGTTTTCCTCTAAAATGACATAATTGGAACATTTAGCTCAAAAAAGACATAATTAGGTAATTTAGCTCCAACAAGAGGAGAAGACGAGAAGAAATAGGCAAAATGAAAAGATAAAAGAAGAAGAAGAGAAGAAGAACAAGAGATGAAGGAGAAGGAGGAGTAGTTGGAGGAGAAGGCCAAGGACGTTCTAGTCCTTCTCCTCCTCCTCCTCCTTCTTCTTGATTTCTTGTTCTTCTCCTCCTCCTCCTCTTTCTTCTCCTCTTTCATATTATCCTTGCTTTAATTAACCCAACAATGACATAATTAGCCCATTTAGCTCCAAAATACCATAATAAGCTCAAAATGGCACAAGAACCTTGGTTAGCTCATGAGTATTATATACGTAGCTTGTTTTCCTCTAAAATGACATAATTGGAACATTTAGCTCAAAAAAGACATAATTAGGTAATTTAGCTCCAACAAGAGGAGAAGAGGAGAATAAATAGGCAAAATGAAAAGATAGAAGCAGAAGAAGAGAAGAAGAAGAAGAGAAGAAGGAGAAGCAGGAGGAGGTGGAGGAGGAGGAGCAGAAGGCCAAGGACCTTCTAGTCCTTCTCCTCCTCCTCCTCCTTCTTCTTTATTTCTTCTACTTCTCCTCCTACTCCTCCTTTTTCTTCTCCTCTTTCATATTATCCTTGCTTTAATTAACCCAACAATGACATAATTAGCCCATTTAACTCCAAAATACCATAATAAGCTCAAAATGCCACAAGAACCTTGGTTAGCTCATGAATATTATATAGTTAGCTTGTTTTCCTCTAAAATGACATAATTGGAACATTTATCTCAAAAAAGACATAATTAGGTAATTTAGCTCCAACAAGAGGAGAAGACGAGAAGAAATAGGCAAAATGAAAAGATAAAAGAAGCATAAGAGAAGAAGAACAAGAGTAGAAGGAGAAGGAGGAGGAGGCGGAGGAGGAGGAGGAGGAGGAGGAGAAGGCCAAGGACCTTCTAATCCTTCTCCTCCTCCTCCTCCTTCTTCTTGATTTCTTCTTCTTCTCCTCCTCCTCCTCTTTCTTCTCCTCTTTCATATCATCCTTGCTTTAATTAACCCAACAATGACATAATTAGCCCATTTAGCTCCAAAATACCATAATAAGCTCAAAATGGCACAAGAACCTTGCTTAGCTCATGAATATTATATACCTAGCTTCTTTTCCTCTAAAATGACATAATTGGAACATTTAGGTCAAAAAAGACATAATTAGGTAATTTAGCTCAAACAAGAGGAGAAGAAATAGGCAAAATGAAAAGATAGAAGAAGAAGAGAAGAAGAAGAAGAGAAGAAGGAGAAGGAGGAGGAGGAGAAGGCCAAGGACCTTCTAGTCCTTCTCCTCCTCCTCCTCCTTCTTGATTTCTTCTTCTTCTCCTCCTCCTCCTCTTTCTTCTCCTCTTTCATATTATCCTTGCTTTAATTAACCCAACAATGACATAATTAGCCCATTTAGCTCCAAAATACCATAATAAGCTCAAAATGCCACAAGAACCTTGGTTAGCTCATGAGTATTATATACGTAGTTTGTTTTCCTCTAAAATGACATAATTGGAACATTTAGCTAAAAAAGACATAATTAGGTAATTTAGCTCCAACAAGAGGAGAAGACGAGAAGAAATAGGCAAAATGAAAAGATAGAAGAAGAAGAAGAGAAGAAGAAGAAGAGAAGAAGGAGAAGGAGGAGGAGGAGGAGGAGGAGGAGAAGGCCAAGGACCTTCTAGTCCTTCTCCTCCTCCTCCTTCTCCTCCTACTCGTCCTTCTTCTTTATTTCTTCTTCTTCTCTTCCTACTCCTCCTTTTTGTTCTCCTCTTTCATATTATCCTTGCTTTATTAACCCAACAATGACATAATTAGCCCATTTAGCTCCAAAATACCATAATAAGCTCAAAATGGCACAAGAACCTTGGTTAGCTCATGAATATTATATACCCAGCTTCTTTTCCTCTAGAATGACATAATTGGAACATTTAGGTCAAAAAAGACATAATTAGGTAATTTAGCTCCAACAAGAGGAGAAGAAATAGGCAAAATGAAAAGATAGAAGAAGAAGAGAAGAAGAAGAAGAGAAGAAGGAGAAGGAGGAGGAGGAGGAGGAGGAGGAGAAGGCCAAGGACCTTCTAGTCCTTCTCCTCCTCCTCCTTCTCCTCCTCCTCCTTCTTGATTTCTTCTTCTTCTCCTCCTCCTCCTCTTTCTTCTCCTCTTTCATATTATCCTTGCTTTAATTAACCCAACAATGACATAATTAGCCCATTTAGCTTCAAAATACCATAATAAGCTCAAAATGCCACAAGATCCTTGGTTAGCTCATGAGTATTATATACGTAGTTTGCTTTCCTCTAAAATGACATAATTGGAACATTTAGCTAAAAAAAAGACATAATTAGGTAATTTAGCTCCAACAAGAGGAGAAGACGAGAAGAAATAGGCAAAATGAAAAGATAGAAGAAGAAGAAGAGAAGAAGAAGAAGAGAAGAAGGAGAAGGAGGAGGAGGAGGAGGAGGAGGAGAAGGCCAAGGACCTTCTAGTCCTTCTCCTCCTCCTCCTTCTCCTCCTACTCCTCCTTCTTCTCTATTTCTTCTTCTTCTCCTCCTACTCCTCCTTTTTGTTCTCCTCTTTCATATTATCCTTGCTTTAATTAACCCAACAATGACATAATTAGCCCATTTAACTCCAAAATACCATAATAAGCTCAAAATGCCACAAGAACCTTGGTTAGCTCATGAATATTATATACTTAGCTTGTTTTCCTCTAAAATGACATAATTGGAACATTTAGCTCAAAAAAGACATAATTAGGTAATTTAGCTCCAACAAGAGGAGAAGACGAGAAGAAATAGGCAAAATGAAAAGATAAAAGAAGAAGAAGAGAAGAAGAACAAGAGATGAAGGAGAAGGAGGAGTAGTTGGAGGAGAAGGCCAAGGACGTTCTAGTCCTTCTCCTCCTCCTCCTCCTTCTTCTTGATTTCTTGTTCTTCTCCTCCTCCTCCTCTTTCTTCTCCTCTTTCATATTATCCTTGCTTTAATTAACCCAACAATGACATAATTAGCCCATTTAGCTCCAAAATACCATAATAAGCTCAAAATGGCACAAGAACCTTGGTTAGCTCATGAGTATTATATACGTAGCTTGTTTTCCTCTAAAATGACATAATTGGAACATTTAGCTCAAAAAAGACATAATTAGGTAATTTAGCTCCAACAAGAGGAGAAGAGGAGAATAAATAGGCAAAATGAAAAGATAGAAGCAGAAGAAGAGAAGAAGAAGAAGAGAAGAAGGAGAAGCAGGAGGAGGTGGAGGAGGAGGAGCAGAAGGCCAAGGACCTTCTAGTCCTTCTCCTCCTCCTCCTCCTTCTTCTTTATTTCTTCTACTTCTCCTCCTACTCCTCCTTTTTCTTCTCCTCTTTCATATTATCCTTGCTTTAATTAACCCAACAATGACATAATTAGCCCATTTAACTCCAAAATACCATAATAAGCTCAAAATGCCACAAGAACCTTGGTTAGCTCATGAATATTATATAGTTAGCTTGTTTTCCTCTAAAATGACATAATTGGAACATTTATCTCAAAAAAGACATAATTAGGTAATTTAGCTCCAACAAGAGGAGAAGACGAGAAGAAATAGGCAAAATGAAAAGATAAAAGAAGCATAAGAGAAGAAGAACAAGAGTAGAAGGAGAAGGAGGAGGAGGCGGAGGAGGAGGAGGAGGAGGAGGAGAAGGCCAAGGACCTTCTAATCCTTCTCCTCCTCCTCCTCCTTCTTCTTGATTTCTTCTTCTTCTCCTCCTCCTCCTCTTTCTTCTCCTCTTTCATATCATCCTTGCTTTAATTAACCCAACAATGACATAATTAGCCCATTTAGCTCCAAAATACCATAATAAGCTCAAAATGGCACAAGAACCTTGCTTAGCTCATGAATATTATATACCTAGCTTCTTTTCCTCTAAAATGACATAATTGGAACATTTAGGTCAAAAAAGACATAATTAGGTAATTTAGCTCAAACAAGAGGAGAAGAAATAGGCAAAATGAAAAGATAGAAGAAGAAGAGAAGAAGAAGAAGAGAAGAAGGAGAAGGAGGAGGAGGAGAAGGCCAAGGACCTTCTAGTCCTTCTCCTCCTCCTCCTCCTTCTTGATTTCTTCTTCTTCTCCTCCTCCTCCTCTTTCTTCTCCTCTTTCATATTATCCTTGCTTTAATTAACCCAACAATGACATAATTAGCCCATTTAGCTCCAAAATACCATAATAAGCTCAAAATGCCACAAGAACCTTGGTTAGCTCATGAGTATTATATACGTAGTTTGTTTTCCTCTAAAATGACATAATTGGAACATTTAGCTAAAAAAGACATAATTAGGTAATTTAGCTCCAACAAGAGGAGAAGACGAGAAGAAATAGGCAAAATGAAAAGATAGAAGAAGAAGAAGAGAAGAAGAAGAAGAGAAGAAGGAGAAGGAGGAGGAGGAGGAGGAGGAGGAGAAGGCCAAGGACCTTCTAGTCCTTCTCCTCCTCCTCCTTCTCCTCCTACTCGTCCTTCTTCTTTATTTCTTCTTCTTCTCCTCCTACTACTCCTTTTTGTTCTCCTCTTTCATATTATCCTTGCTTTAATTAACCCAACAATGACATAATTAGCCCATTTAGCTCCAAAATACCATAATAAGCTCAAAATGGCACAAGAACCTTGGTTAGCTCATGAATATTATATACCTAGCTTCTTTTCCTCTAGAATGACATAATTGGAACATTTAGGTCAAAAAAGACATAATTAGGTAATTTAGCTCCAACAAGAGGAGAAGAAATAGGCAAAATGAAAAGATAGAAGAAGAAGAGAAGAAGTAGAAGAGAAGAAGGAGAAGGAGGAGGAGGAGGAGAAGGCTAAGGACCTTCTAGTCCTTCTCCTCCTCCTCCTCCTTCTTGATTTCTTCTTCTTCTCCTCCTCCTCCTATTTCTTCTCCTCTTTCATATTATCCTTGCTTTAATTAAACCAACAATGACATAATTAGCCCATTTAGCTCCAAAATACCATAATAAGCTCAAAATGCCACAAGAACCTTGGTTAGCTCATGAGTATTATATACGTAGTTTGTTTTCCTCTAAATTGACATAATTGGAACATTTAGCTAAAAAAAGACATAATTAGGTAATTTAGCTCCAACAAGAGGAGAAGACGAGAAGAAATAGGCAAAATGAAAAGATAGAAGAAGAAGAAGAGAAGAAGAAGAAGAGAAGAAGGAGAAGGAGGAGGAGGAGGAGGAGGAGGAGGAGAAGGCCAAGGACCTTCTAGTCCTTCTCCTCCTCCTCCTTCTCCTCCTCCTCCTCCTTCTTCTTTATTTCTTCTTCTTCTCCTCGTACTCCTCCTTTTTGTTCTCCTCTTTCGTATTATCCTTGCTTTAATTAACCCAACAATGACATAATTAGCCCATTTAACTCCAAAATACCATAATAAGCTCAAAATGCCACAAGAACCTTGGTTAGCTCATGAATATTATATACTTAGCTTGTTTTCCTCTAAAATGACATAATTGGAACATTTAGCTCAAAAAAGACATAATTAGGTAATTTAGCTCCAACAAGAGGAGAAGACGAGAAGAAATATGCAGAATGAAAAGATAAAAGAAGAAGAAGAGAAGAAGAACAAGAGATGAAGGACAAGGAGGAGTAGGAGGAGGAGAAGGCCAAGGACGTTCTAGTCCTTCTCCTCCTCCTCCTCCTTCTTCTTGATTTCTTGTTCTTCTCCTCCTCCTCCTCTTTCTTCTCCTCTTTCTATTATCCTTGCTTTAATTAACCCAACAATGACATAATTAGCCCATTTAGCTCCAAAATACCATAATAAGCTCAAAATGGAACAAGAACCTTGGTTAGCTCATGAATATTATATACTTAGCTTGTTTTCCTCTAAAATGACATAATTGGAACATTTAGCTCAAAAAATACATAATTAGGTAATTTAGCTCCAACAAGAGGAGAAGAGGAGAAGAAATAGGCAAAATGAAAAGATAGATGAAGAAGAAGAGAAGAACAAGAAGAGAAGAAGGAGAAGGAGGAGGAGGAGGACGAGGAGGAGGAGGAGAAGGCCAAGGACCTTCTAGTCCTTCTCCTCCTCCTCCTCCTTCTTCTTGATTTTTTCTTCTTCTCCTCCTCCTTCTCTTTCTTCTCCTCTTTCATATTATCCTTGCTTTAATTAACCCAACAATGACATAATTAGCCCATTTAGTTCCAAAATACCATAATAAGCTCAAAATGGCACAAGAACCTTGGTTAGCTCATGAATATTATATACTTAGCTTGTTTTCCTCTAAAATGACATAATTGGAACATTTAGCTCAAAAAGACATAATTAGGTAATTTAGCTCCAACAAGAGGAGAAGACGAGAAGAAATAGGCAAAATGAAAAGATAGAAGAATAAGAAGAGAAGAAGAAGAAGAGAAGAAGGAGAAGGAGGAGGAGGAGGAGGAGGAGAAGGCCAAGGACCTTCTAGTCCTTCTCCTCCTCCTCCTTCTCCTCCTCCTCCTCCTTCTTCTTTATTTCTTCTTCTTCTCCTCGTACTCCTCCTTTTTGTTCTCCTCTTTCATATTATCCTTGCTTTAATTAACCCAACAATGACATAATTAGCCCATTTAACTCCAAAATACCATAATAAGCTCGAAATGCCACAAGAACCTTGGTTAGCTCATGAATATTATATACTTAGCTTGTTTTCCTCCAAAATGACATAATTGGAACATTTATCTCAAAAAAGACATAATTAGGTAATTTAGCTCCAACAAGAGGAGAAGACGAGAAGAAATAGGCAGAATGAAAAGATAAAAGAAGAAGAAGAGAAGAAGAACAAGAGATGAAGGACAAGGAGGAGTAGGAGGAGGAGAAGGCCAAGGACGTTCTAGTCCTTCTCCTCCTCCTCCTCCTTCTTCTTGATTTCTTGTTCTTCTCCTCCTCCTCCTCTTTCTTCTCCTCTTTCATATTATCCTTGCTTTAATTAACCCAACAATGACATAATTAGCCCATTTAGCTCCAAAATACCATAATAAGCTCAAAATGGCACAAGAACCTTGGTTAGCTCATGAATATTATATACTTAGCTTGTTTTCCTCTAAAATGACATAATTGGAACATTTAGCTCAAAAAATACATAATTAGGTAATTTAGCTCCAACAAGAGGAGAAGAGGAGGAGAAATAGGCAAAATGAAAAGATAGAAGAAGAAGAAGAGAAGAAGAAGAAGAGAAGAAGGAGAAGGAGGAGGAGGAGGACGAGGAGGAGGAGGAGAAGGCCAAGGACCTTCTAGTCCTTCTCCTCCTCCTCCTCCTTCTTCTTGATTTCTTCTTCTTCTCCTCCTCCTCCTCTTTCTTCTCCTCTTTCATATTATCCTTGCTTTAATTAACCCAACAATGACATAATTAGCCCATTTAGTTCCAAAATACCATAATAAGCTCAAAATGGCACAAGAACCTTGGTTAGCTCATGAATATTATATACTTAGCTTGTTTTCCTCTAAAATGACATAATTGGAACATTTAGCTCAAAAAGACATAATTAGGTAATTTAGCTCCAACAAGAGGAGAAGAGGAGAAGAAATAGGCAAAATGAAAAGATAGAAGAAGAAGAAGAGAAGAAGAAGAAGAGAAGAAGGAGAAGGAGGAGGAGGAGGAGGAGGAGAAGGCCAAGGACCTTCTAGTCCTTCTCCTCCTCCTCCTTCTCCTCCTCCTCCTCCTTCTTCTTTATTTCTTCTTCTTCTCCTCGTACTCCTCCTTTTTGTTCTCCTCTTTCATATTATCCTTGCTTTAATTAACCCAACAATGACATAATTAGCCAATTTAACTCCAAAATACCATAATAAGCTCGAAATGCCACAAGAACCTTGGTTAGCTCATGAATATTATATACTTAGCTTGTTTTCCTCCAAAATGACATAATTGGAACATTTAGCTCAAAAAAGACATAATTAGGTAATTTAGCTCCAACAAGAGGAGAAGATGAGAAGAAATAGGCAAAACGAAAAGATAAAAGAAGAAGAAGAGAAGAAGAACAAGAGAAGAAGGAGAAGGAGGAGGAGGAGGAGGAGAAGGCCAAGGACCTTCTAGTCCTTCTCCTCCTCCTCCTCCTTCTTCTTGATTTCTTGTTCTTCTCCTCCTCCTCCTCTTTCTTCTCCTCTTTCATATTATCCTTGCTTTAATTAACCCAACAATGACATAATTAGCCCATTTAGCTCCAAAATACCATAATAAGCTCAAAATGGCACAAGAACCTTGGTTAGCTCATGAATATTATATACTTAGCTTGTTTTCCTCTAAAATGACATAATTGGAACATTTAGCTCAAAAAATACATAATTAGGTAATTTAGCTCCAACAAGAGGAGAAGAGGAGGAGAAATAGGCAAAATGAAAAGATAGAAGAAGAAGAAGAGAAGAAGAAGAAGAGAAGAAGGAGAAGGAGGAGGAGGAGGACGAGGAGGAGGAGGAGAAGGCCAAGGACCTTCTAGTCCTTCTCCTCCTCCTCCTCCTTCTTGATTTCTTCTTCTTCTTCTCCTCCTCCTCTTTCTTCTCCTCTTTCATATTATCCTTGCTTTAATTAACCCAACAATGACATAATTAGCCCATTTAGCTCCAAAATACCATAATAAGCTCAAAATGGAACAAGAACCTTGGTTAGCTCATGAATATTATATAGTTAGCTTGTTTTCCTCTAAAATGACATAATTGGAACATTTAGCTCAAAAAATACATAATTAGGTAATTTAGCTCCAACAAGAGGAGAAGAGGAGAAGAAATAGGCAAAATGAAAAGATAGATGAAGAAGAAGAGAAGAACAAGAAGAGAAGAAGGAGAAGGAGGAGGAGGAGGACGAGGAGGAGGAGGAGAAGGCCAAGGACCTTCTAGTCCTTCTCCTCCTCCTCCTCCTTCTTCTTGATTTTTTCTTCTTCTCCTCCTCCTTCTCTTTCTTCTCCTCTTTCATATTATCCTTGCTTTAATTAACCCAACAATGACATAATTAGCCCATTTAGTTCCAAAATACCATAATAAGCTCAAAATGGCACAAGAACCTTGGTTAGCTCATGAATATTATATACTTAGCTTGTTTTCCTCTAAAATGACATAATTGGAACATTTAGCTCAAAAAGACATAATTAGGTAATTTAGCTCCAACAAGAGGAGAATACGAGAAGAAATAGGCAAAATGAAAAGATAGAAGAATAAGAAGAGAAGAAGAAGAAGAGAAGAAGGAGAAGGAGGAGGAGGAGGAGGAGGAGAAGGCCAAGGACCTTCTAGTCCTTCTCCTCCTCCTCCTTCTCCTCCTCCTCCTCCTTCTTCTTTATTTCTTCTTCTTCTCCTCGTACTCCTCCTTTTTGTTCTCCTCTTTCATATTATCCTTGCTTTAATTAACCCAACAATGACATAATTAGCCCATTTAACTCCAAAATACCATAATAAGCTCGAAATGCCACAAGAACCTTGGTTAGCTCATGAATATTATATACTTAGCTTGTTTTCCTCCAAAATGACATAATTGGAACATTTATCTCAAAAAAGACATAATTAGGTAATTTAGCTCCAACAAGAGGAGAAGACGAGAAGAAATAGGCAGAATGAAAAGATAAAAGAAGAAGAAGAGAAGAAGAACAAGAGATGAAGGACAAGGAGGAGTAGGAGGAGGAGAAGGCCAAGGACGTTCTAGTCCTTCTCCTCCTCCTCCTCCTTCTTCTTGATTTCTTGTTCTTCTCCTCCTCCTCCTCTTTCTTCTCCTCTTTCATATTATCCTTGCTTTAATTAACCCAACAATGACATAATTAGCCCATTTAGCTCCAAAATACCATAATAAGCTCAAAATGGCACAAGAACCTTGGTTAGCTCATGAATATTATATACTTAGCTTGTTTTCCTCTAAAATGACATAATTGGAACATTTAGCTCAAAAAATACATAATTAGGTAATTTAGCTCCAACAAGAGGAGAAGAGGAGGAGAAATAGGCAAAATGAAAAGATAGAAGAAGAAGAAGAGAAGAAGAAGAAGAGAAGAAGGAGAAGGAGGAGGAGGAGGACGAGGAGGAGGAGGAGAAGGCCAAGGACCTTCTAGTCCTTCTCCTCCTCCTCCTCCTTCTTCTTGATTTCTTCTTCTTCTCCTCCTCCTCCTCTTTCTTCTCCTCTTTCATATTATCCTTGCTTTAATTAACCCAACAATGACATAATTAGCCCATTTAGTTCCAAAATACCATAATAAGCTCAAAATGGCACAAGAACCTTGGTTAGCTCATGAATATTATATACTTAGCTTGTTTTCCTCTAAAATGACATAATTGGAACATTTAGCTCAAAAAGACATAATTAGGTAATTTAGCTCCAACAAGAGGAGAAGAGGAGAAGAAATAGGCAAAATGAAAAGATAGAAGAAGAAGAAGAGAAGAAGAAGAAGAGAAGAAGGAGAAGGAGGAGGAGGAGGAGGAGGAGAAGGCCAAGGACCTTCTAGTCCTTCTCCTCCTCCTCCTTCTCCTCCTCCTCCTCCTTCTTCTTTATTTCTTCTTCTTCTCCTCGTACTCCTCCTTTTTGTTCTCCTCTTTCATATTATCCTTGCTTTAATTAACCCAACAATGACATAATTAGCCAATTTAACTCCAAAATACCATAATAAGCTCGAAATGCCACAAGAACCTTGGTTAGCTCATGAATATTATATACTTAGCTTGTTTTCCTCCAAAATGACATAATTGGAACATTTAGCTCAAAAAAGACATAATTAGGTAATTTAGCTCCAACAAGAGGAGAAGATGAGAAGAAATAGGCAAAACGAAAAGATAAAAGAAGAAGAAGAGAAGAAGAACAAGAGAAGAAGGAGAAGGAGGAGGAGGAGGAGGAGAAGGCCAAGGACCTTCTAGTCCTTCTCCTCCTCCTCCTCCTTCTTCTTGATTTCTTGTTCTTCTCCTCCTCCTCCTCTTTCTTCTCCTCTTTCATATTATCCTTGCTTTAATTAACCCAACAATGACATAATTAGCCCATTTAGCTCCAAAATACCATAATAAGCTCAAAATGGCACAAGAACCTTGGTTAGCTCATGAATATTATATACTTAGCTTGTTTTCCTCTAAAATGACATAATTGGAACATTTAGCTCAAAAAATACATAATTAGGTAATTTAGCTCCAACAAGAGGAGAAGAGGAGGAGAAATAGGCAAAATGAAAAGATAGAAGAAGAAGAAGAGAAGAAGAAGAAGAGAAGAAGGAGAAGGAGGAGGAGGAGGACGAGGAGGAGGAGGAGAAGGCCAAGGACCTTCTAGTCCTTCTCCTCCTCCTCCTTCTTCTTGATTTCTTCTTCTTCTCCTCCTCCTCCTCTTTCTTCTCCTCTTTCATATTATCCTTGCTTTAATTAACCCAACAATGACATAATTAGCCCATTTAGTTCCAAAATACCATAATAAGCTCAAAATGGCACAAGAACCTTGGTTAGCTCATGAATATTATATACTTAGCTTGTTTTCCTCTAAAATGACATAATTGGAACATTTAGCTCAAAAAGACATAAATAGGTAATTTAGCTCCAACAAGAGGAGAAGAGGAGAAGAAATAGGCAAAATGAAAAGATAGAAGAAGAAGAAGAGAAGAAGAAGAAGAGAAGAAGGAGAAGGAGGAGGAGGAGGAGGAGGAGAAGGCCAAGGACCTTCTAGTCCTTCTCCTCCTCCTCCTTCTCCTCCTCCTCCTCCTTCTTCTTTATTTCTTCTTCTTCTCCTCGTACTCCTCCTTTTTGTTCTCCTCTTTCATATTATCCTTGCTTTAATTAACCCAACAATGACATAATTAGCCCATTTAACTCCAAAATACCATAATAAGCTCGAAATGCCACAAGAACCTTGGTTAGCTCATGAATATTATATACTTAGCTTGTTTTCCTCCAAAATGACATAATTGGAACATTTAGCTCAAAAAAGACATAATTAGGTAATTTAGCTCCAACAAGAGGAGAAGATGAGAAGAAATAGGCAAAACGAAAAGATAAAAGAAGAAGAAGAGAAGAAGAACAAGAGAAGAAGGAGAAGGAGGAGGAGGAGGAGGAGGAGAAGGCCAAGGACCTTCTAGTCCTTCTCCTCCTCCTCCTCCTTCTTCTTGATTTCTTGTTCTTCTCCTCCTCCTCCTCTTTCTTCTCCTCTTTGATATTATCCTTGCTTTAATTAACCCAACAATGACATAATTAGCCCATTTAGCTCCAAAATACCATAATAAGCTCAAAATGGCACAAGAACCTTGGTTAGCTCATGAATATTATATACTAAGCTTGTTTTCCTCTAAAATGACATAATTGGAACATTTAGCTCAAAAAATACATAATTAGGTAATTTAGCTCCAACAAGAGGAGAAGAGGAGGAGAAATAGGCAAAATGAAAAGATAGAAGAAGAAGAAGAGAAGAAGAAGAACAGAAGAAGGAGAAGGAGGAGGTGGAGCACGAGGAGGAGGAGGAGAAGGCCAAGGACCTTCTAGTCCTTCTCCTCCTCCTCCTCCTCCTTCTTCTTGATTTCATCTTCTTCTCCTCCTCCTCCTCTTTCTTCTCCTCTTTCATATTATCCTTGCTTTAATTAACCCAACAATGACCTAATTAGCCCATTTAGTTCCAAAATACCATAATAAGCTCAAAATGGCACAAGAACCTTGGTTAGCTCATGAATATTATATACTTAGCTTGTTTTCATCTAAAATGACATAATTGGAACATTTAGCTCAAAAAAGACATAATTAGGTAATTTAGCTCCAACAAGAGGAGAAGAGGAGAAGAAATAGGCAAAATGAAAAGATAGAAGAAGAAGAAGAGAAGAAGAAGAAGAAGAGAAGAAGGAGAAGGAGGAGGAGGAGGAGGACGAGAAGGCCAAGGACCTTCTAGTCCTTCTCCTCCTCCTCCTCCTTCTTCTTGATTTCTTCTTCTTCTCCTCCTCCTCCTCTTTCTTCTCCTCTTTCATATTATCCTTGCTTTAATTAACCCAACAATGACATAATTAGCCCATTTAGCTCCAATATACCATAATAAGCTCAAAATGGCACAAGAACCTTGGTTAGCTCATGAGTATTATATACGTAGCTTGTTTTCCTCTAAAATGACATAATTGGAACATTTAGCTCAAAAAAGACATAATTAGGTAATTTAGCTCGAACAAGAGGAGAAGAGGAGAAGAAATAGGCAAAATGAAAAGATAGAAGAAGAAGAAGAAGATAAGAAGGAGAAGGAGGAGGAGGAGGAGGAGGAGGACAAGGCCAAGGACCTTCTAGTCCTTCTCCTCCTCCTCCTCCTTCTTCTTTATTTCTTCTACTTCTCCTCCTACTCCTCCTTTTTGTTCTCCTCTTTCATATTATCCTTGCTTTAATTAACCCAACAATGACATAATTAGCCCATTTAACTCCAAAATACCATAATAAGCTCAAAATGCCACAAGAACCTTGGTTAGCTCATGAATATTATATACTTAGCTTGTTTTCCTCTAAAATGACATAATTGCAACATTTAGCTCAAAAAAGACATAATTAGGCAATTTAGCTCCAACAAGAGGAGAAGACGAGAAGAAATAGGCAAAATGAAAAGATAAAAGAAGAAGAAGAGAAGAAGAACAAGAGTAGAAGGAGAAGGAGGAGGAGGAGGAGGAGAAGGCCAAGGACCTTCTAATCCTTCTCCTCCTCATCCTCCTTCTTCTTGATTTCTTCTTCTTCTCCTCCTCCTCCTCTTTCTTCTCCTCTTACATATTATCCTTGCTTTAGTTAACCCAACAATGACATAATTAGCCCATTTAGCTCCAAAATACCATAATAAGCTCAAAATGGCACAAGAACCTTGGTTAGCTCATGAATATTATATACGTAGCTTGTTTTCCTCTAAAATGACATAATTGGAACATTTAGCTCAAAAAATACATAATTAGGTAATTTAGCTCCAACAATAAGAGAAGAGGAGGAGAAATAGGCAAAATGAATAGATAGAAGAAAAAGAAGAGAAGAAGAAGAAGAGAAGAAGGAGAAGGAGGAGGAGGAGGAGAAGGCCCAGGACCTTCTAGTCCTTCTCCTCCTCCTCCTCCTTCTTCTTGATTTCTTCTTCTTCTCCTCCTCCTCCTCTTTGTTCTCCTCTTTCATATTATCCTTGCTTTAATTAACCCAACAATGACATAATTATCCCATTTAGCTCCAAAATACCATAATAAGCTCAAAATGGCACAAGAACCTTGGTTAGCTCATGAATATTATATACCTAGCTTGTTTTCCTCTAAAATGACATAATTGGAACATTTAGCTCAAAAAATACATAATTAGGTAATTTAGCTCCAACAAGAGGAGAAGAGGAGAAGAAATAGGAAAAATGAAAAGATAGATGAAGAAGAAGAGAAGAAGAAGAAGAGAAGAAGGAGAAGGAGGAGGAGGAGGAGGAGGAGGAGAAGGCCAAGGACCTTCTAGTCCTTCTCCTCCTCCTCCTTCTCCTCCTCCTCCTCCTTCTTCTTGATTTCTTCTTCTTATCTTCCTCCTCCTCCTTTTTCTTCTCCTCTTTCATATTATCCTTGCTTTAATTAACCCAACAATGACATAATTAGCCCATTTAGCTCCAAAATACCATAATAAGCTCAAAATGGCACAAGAACCTTGGTTAGCTGATGAATATTATATACTTAGCTTGTTTTCCTCTAAAATGACATAATTGGAACATTTAGCTCAAAAATACATAATTTGGTAATTTAGATCCAACAAAAGGAGAAGACGAGAAGAAATAGGCAAAATGAAAAGATAGAAGAAGAAGAGAAGAAGAAGAAGAGAAGAAGGAGAAGGAGGAGGAGGAGGAGGAGAAGGTCAAGGACCTTCTAGTCCTTCTCCTCCTCCCGCTTCTCCTCCTCCTCCTCCTCCTTCTTGATTTCTTCTTCTTCTTCTCCTCCTCCTCTTTCTTCTCCTCTTTCATATTATCCTTGCTTTAATTAACCCAACAATGACATAATTAGCCCATTTAGCTCCAAAATACCATAATAAGCTCAAAATGGCACAAGAACCTTGGTTAGCTCATGAATATTATATACCTAGCTTGTTTTCCTCTAAAATTACATAATTGGATCATTTAGCTCAAAAAATACATAATTAGGTAATTTAGCTCCAACAAGAGGAGAAGAGGAGAAGAAATAGGCAAAATGAAAAGATAGAAGAAGAAGAAGAGGAGAAGAAGAAGAGAAGAAGGAGAAGGAGAAGGAGGAGGAGGAGGAGGAGGAGGAGAAGGCCAAGGACCTTCTAGTCCTTCTCCTCCTCCTCCTTCTTCTTCTTGATTTCTTCTTCTTCTCCTCCTCCTCCTCTTTCTTCTCCTCTTTCATATTATCCTTGCTTTAATTAACCCAACAATGACATTATTAGCCCATTTAGCTCCAAAATACCATAATAAGCTCAAAATGGCAGAAGAACCTTGGTTAGCTCATGAATATTATATACCTAGCTTGTTTTCCTCTAAAATGACATAATTGGAACATTTAGCTCAAAAAAGACATAATTAGGTAATTTAGCTCCAACAAGAGGAGAAGAGGAGAAGAAATAGGCAAAATGAAAAGATAGAAGAAGAAGAAGAGGAGAAGAACAAGAGAAGAAGGAGAAGAAGGAGGAGGAGGAGGAGGAGTAGCAGGAGGAGGAGGAGAAGGCCAAGGACCTTCTAGTCCTTCTCCTCCTCCTCCTTCTTCTTCTTGATTTCTTCTTCTCCTCCTCCTCCTCCTCTTTCTTCTCCTCTTTCATATTATCCTTGCTTTAATTAACCCAACAATGACATTATTAGCCCATTTAGCTCCAAAATACCATAATAAGCTCAAAATGGCAGAAGAACCTTGGTTAGCTCATGAATATTATATACCTAGCTTGTTTTCCTCTAAAATGACATAATTGGAACATTTAGCTCAAAAAAGACATAATTAGGTAATTTAAATCCAACAAGAGGAGAAGAGCAGAAGAACTAGGCAAAATGAAAAGATAGAAGAAGAAGAAGAGAAGAAGAAGAAGAGAAGAAGGAGAAGGAGGAGGAGGAGGAGGAGGAGGAGGAGAAGGCCAAGGACCTTCTAGTCCTTCTCCTCCTCCTCCTTCTCCTCCTCCTCCTCCTTCTTCTTGATTTCTTCTTCTTATCTTCCTCCTCCTCCTTTTTCTTCTCCTCTTTCATATTATCCTTGCTTTAATTAACCCAACAATGACATAATTTGCCCATTTAGCTCCAAAATACCATAATAAGCTCAAAATGGCACAAGAACCTTGGTTAGCTCATGAATATTATATACTTAGCTTGTTTTCCTCTAAAATGACATAATTGGAACATTTAGCTCAAAAAGACATAATTTGGTAATTTAGCTCCAACAAGAGGAGAAGAAGAGAAGAAATAGGCAAAATGAAAAGATAGAAGAAGAAGAGAAGAAGAAGAAGAGAAAAAGGAGAAGGAGGTGGAGGAGGAGGAGGAGTAGGAGGAGAAGGTGAAGGACCTTCTAGTCCTTCTCCTCCTCCCGCTTCTCCTCCTCCTCCTCCTCCTTCTTGATTTCTTCTTCTTCTCCTCCTCCTCCTCTTTCCTCTCCTCTTTCATATTATCCTTGCTTCAATTAACCCAACAATGACATAATTAGCCCATTTAGCTCCAAAATACCATAATAAGCTCAAAATGGCACAAGAACCTTGGTTAGCTCATAAATATTATATACTTAGCTTGTTTTCCTCTAAAATGACATAATTGGAACATTTGGCTCAAAAAATAAATAATTAGGTAATTTAGCTCCAACAAGAGGAGAAGACGAGAAGAAATAGGAAAAATGAAACGATAGAAGAAGAAGAAGAGAAGAACAAGAAGAGAAGAACAAGAAGAGAAGAAGGAGAAGGAGGAGGAGGAGGAGGAGGAGAAGGTCAAGGACCTTCTGGTCCTTCTCCTCCTCCTCCTCCTCCTTCTTGATTTCTTCTTTTTCTCCTCCTCCTCCTATTTCTTCTCCTCTTTCATATTATCCTTGCTTTAATTAACCCAACAATGACATAATTAGCCCATTTAGCTCCAAAATACTATAATAAGCTCAAAATGGCACAAGAACCT
The DNA here is from genome assembly GCF_904849725.1 of Hordeum vulgare subsp. vulgare. Lineage (NCBI taxonomy): Eukaryota > Viridiplantae > Streptophyta > Magnoliopsida > Poales > Poaceae > Hordeum > Hordeum vulgare. The sequence goes on along the minus strand of NC_058524.1, from coordinate 361,418,900 downwards.
TGGTTGGCTCATGCATATTATATACTTAGCTTGTTTTCCTCTAAAATGACATAATTGGAACATTTAGCTCAAAAAAGACATAATTAGTTAATTTAGCTCAAACAAGAGGAGAAGAGGAGAAGAGATAGGCAAAATGAAAAGATAGAAGAAGAAGAAGAGAAGAAGAAGAAGAGAAGAAGGAGAAGGAGGAGGAGGAGGAGGAGGAGAAGGCCAAGGACCTTCTAGTCCTTCTCCTCCTCCTCCTTCTCCTCCTCCTCCTCCTTCTTCTTGATTTCTTCTTCTTCTCCTTCTCCTCCTCTTTCTTCTCCTCTTTCATATTATCATTGCTTTAATTAACCCAACCATGACATAACTAGCCCATTTAGCTCCAAAATACCATAATAAGCTCAAAATGGCACAAGAACCTTGATTAGCTCATGCATATTATATACTTAGCTTGTTTTCCTCTAAAATGACATAATTGTAACATTTAGCTCAAAAAAGACATAATTAGGTAATTTATCTCCAACGAGAGGAGAAGAGGAGAAGAAATATGCAAAATGAAAAGATAGAAGAAGAAGAAGAGAAGAAGAAGAAGAGAAGAAGGAGAAGGAGGAGGAGGAGGAGGAGGAGGAGGAGAAGGCCAAGGACCTTCTAGTCCTTCTCCTCCTCCTCCTTCTCGTCCTCCTCCTCCTTCTTGTTGAGTTCTTCTTCTTCTCCTCCTCCTCCTCTTTCTTCTCCTCTTTCATATTATCCTTGCGTTAATTAACCCAACAATGACATATTTAGCCCATTTAGCTCCAAAATACCATAATAAGCTTAAAATGGCACAAGGACCTTGGTTAGCTCATGCATATTATATACTTAGCTTGTTTTCCTCTAAAATGACATAATTGGAAATTTTAGCTCAAAAAAGACATAATTAGGTAATTTAGCTCCAACAAGAGGAGAAGAGGATAATAAATAGGCAAAATGAAAAGATAGAAGAAGAAGAAGAGAAGAAGAATAGAAGAAGGAGACGGAGGAGGAGGAGGAGGAGGAGGAGAAGGCCATGGACCTTCTAGTCCTTCTCCTCCCCCTCCTTCTCCTCCTCCTCCTCCTTCTTCTTGATTTCTTCTTCTTCTCCTCCTCCTCCTCTTTCTTCTCCTCTTTCATATTATCCTTGCTTTAATTAACCCAACAATGAGATAATTAGCCCATTTAGCTCCAAAATACCATAATAATCTCAAAATGGCACAAGAACCTTGGTTAGCTCATGAATATTATATACTTAGCTTCTTTTCCTCTAAAATGACATAATTATCCCATTTAGCTCAAAAAGAAGGAGAAGGAAGAAGAAGAAGAAGAAGAGAAGAAGAAGAGAAGGAGAAGGAGAAGAAGAAGAAGGAGGAGGAGAAGAAGAGAAGAAGAAGGAGAAGGAGGAGAAGAAGGAGAAGGATCCCTCCTTCTTATCCTTCTTCTTCTCTCCTTCTTCTCCTCCTTCTTCTCCTTCTTCTTCTCTTCTTTTTTCTTCTTCTTCTTCTCCTCCTCCTTCTCCTTCTCCTTCCCGTTCCCCTCCTCCTCCTCCTCCTCCTCCTCCTCCTCCTTCTTGTTTTTCTTCTCCTTGCTCTCTTCTTGATTCTTCTCTTTCTTCTTCAATTTAGCTTATTTGTCATATATATGTTGTTGTTCTTCTTCTTCTGACTTTCTTATTCCCATTTTGTAGATTGGATGTACTACATGCATGGAAGATGGCGTTGGAGTTCTTTAGTTTCCCTTTTTATTTGAGTTGATGAACAATGTGGAACTATATGTATATGTATATATGGATGAACAATATATGTGCAACTATATGTATGTATATATGGATGAAACTTTGTATGTGTTGGTTCTTTTGATATATGGGATGTACGTTGATGAACAAATGGCATTGATGAGCTTTATATGTATATCATATATGTGTTGTGACCTATTTATCATATATGTGCTATGAATTATATGTATATGTGCTGTGAAATAGAAAAAATAAACAAAAATGTGACAATATAGGCTCTTTGCCGTCTGTCAGCTGACGGCAAAGGCCTTTGTCGTCAGCTGACCGACGGCAAACGTGCCACGTGGCGCCGAGCTGTGCAACCTGGGCAGTAGCAGCTGGCCATATAGTCTCTTTGCCATCAGCATCCAGGGGGCAGACGGCAAAGAAGAGGCAACAGAGGAGGGGGGAGGAGGAGGCAGACGGCAAAGAGTGGAGAGGGGGGAGGGGAGGACCCGGCAGACGGCAAAGATGGACGTGGAGGCAGACGACAAATATGGAGGGGGAGGGGAGGGGAGGAGAAGGCAGACGACAAAGATGGACGGGGAGGCAGACGACAAAGATGGACTGGGAGGCAGACGACAAAGGCTCCGTTAACCCCTAATGGAGGCAACGCGTGTCTGCTGCCGTCTCAAGAGCTTTGCCGATAGCTCCTGAGGGAAGCTGACGGCAAAGAGCTTTGCCGTCTGCCTTGCGCGGGCAGCCGACAAAGAAGGTCCTATGCCGTCGTAGGCTGACGCAGAAATTTTGCCGGCCGTGACAATCTTTGCCGTCTGTGGTATTGTCTTTGCCATCCAGGATATTATCTTTGCCGTCTGTGATGACAGACGGCAAAGAAGGTGATTCCTGTAGTGATTACATCGGATAGATCTCCATGGAGATCATAGAGAACTTTCTGTTGAAGATCCAAGAGAGAGAAGAAGCCATCTAGTTACTAGCTATGGACTCGTAGGTCTATGGTGAACTACTCATGCATCATCGGAGAGGTCATGGTGTTATGAAGAAGCCCTCCGTGTCCGAATCCCCCGTCCGGCAGGGCACCAGGACGTGCCCCATATGGGATCTTGCAAAGACAGAAGCTTGCGGCGGTGGAAAAGTGATCGCGATCGTCCTCTGATTTTTTGGGAATATTTGGGAATATATAGGCGCAAGATCTAGGTCAGGGGACCTCCAGGGGGCCCACAAGCCTGCATGGCACGACCCCCTGGCCGCGGGGTGGGGACTTGTGGGTCCCATCGGGCTCTTCTGGCTTGGCTCCCAAGTCCCCCGATCTTCTTCTATTCTAGAAAAAATCTTTTCGGGGATTTTCTTCAGTTTGGACTCTGTTTCAAAATCTCCTCTAAAAGGGGTCAAAACATGGAAAAATAGGAACTGGTACTTGGCACTGAATTAATATGTTAGTCCGAGAAAATAAATAAAAGGCATGCAAAACATCCAAAGTTTGACAAGATAATAGCATGAAACCATCAAAAATTATAGATACGTTGGAGACGTATCAAGCATCCCCAAGCTTAACTCCTGCTCGTCCTCGAGTAGGGAAGTGAAAAAGAATGAATTTTTGGTGTGGAATGCTACCTAGCACAGTTGTCCTTTGCAACTTCTTTCACGTGGCATGAATGTTCAGATCCGTAAGATTCAAAACAATAGTTTGCTATTGACATGAAAATAATAATACTTCATGCAAACTAGCAAAGTAATCATGAACTTTCGAAATAACAAGGCCAAAGAAAGTTATCCCTACAAAATCTAGTCTGGCTATGCTCCATCATCCTCACACAACTAATGTAAATCATGCACAACACCGGAATTCGCCAAGTAATTGTTTTCGCACTCTTACTTTCTCAAACTTTTTATAACTATCACGCAATACATGAGTGCGAGCCATGGATATAGCACTATAGGTGGAATAGAGTGTGGTGGTGGTTGTGAGACAAACAGGAGGAGATGGTCACACTGACTAGGCGTATCAATAGGTTATGGAGATGCCCATTAATACATATCAATGTGAATGAGTAGGGATTGCCATAGAAGAGATGCACTAGAGCTATAAGTATGTGAAAGCTCAAGAGGAAAACTAGTGGGCATGCATCCAACTTGCTTGCTCACGAAGACCTAGGGCAATTTTGAGGTAGCCCATCATTGGAATATACAAGCCAAGTTATAAAACGAAGATTCCCACTAGCATATGGTAGTGACAAAGCAAGAAGCTCTCAATCATGAAGAACATGGTGCTAACATGAAGCTCAAGTGTGGAAAAAGATAGTAGCATTGTCCCTTCTCTCTTTTCTCTCATTTCTTTTTTTATTTGGGCTCTTAGAACTCTTTTTTTCTTTTGTTTTTTTTTGTTTTTGGACTCTTTGGCCTCTTTTTTTTCCTCACATGGGACAATGCTCTAATAATGATGATCCTCACACTTTTTAGTTACTCAAAGCTCAAAGATCACAATGATGATGACTCCGTAGGAAATGCCTCCGGCAGTGTACCGGGATGTGCAACGATCTAGTATGAGCATGCAATGGCAATATGAGAGTGACGACACAAGTCATGAGACGGAATGGTGGGAGTTGCATGGCAATATATCTTGGAATGGCTATGAAAATGCCATACTAGGTAGGTATGGTGGCTGTTTTGAGGAAGGAATTTGGTGGGTTTGTGCACCAGCGAGAATTGCGCGGTGCTAGAGAGGCTAGCAGTGGTGGAAGGTGAAAGTGCATCTATACCATGGACTCAACATTAGTCATAAAGAACTCACATACTTGTTGCAAAAGTTTTTATTAGTAATCGAAACAAAGTGCTAAACGCATACTCCGAGGGGTTGGGTTGGTAGGTGTAAACCATCGTGCGGTCCCGAACTCAACACAAAGGATGACAATCAATAGATCAATTATGCTCCGACTTCCTAACATAGCGGTTCACCATACGTGCATGCTACGTGAATCACTAACTCCAACACAAGTATCTCTAGATTCACAACACCCTACTAACATAACTTCTAATATTACCGAATCCACGTCTCAAAACTAATTGAGAGGAATCCAAACTTCTCTTTCTACTCAATGCACATGAAGATGGAGGTTTTTGCATCCTCTTTGGGTACCTAGCACATGGGACTACTTTCATAGCATACGCCAACTACCAAATCACGCACCGCCGTGCTCTAAAGATATAAGTGAATCACAAGAGAAAAAAGTATCTAGCTCAAAAGATATATGTGAAGCACAATGAGCAAAAGTATCTATCTCAAAAAGATATAAGTGAAGCACAATGAGAATTCTAGCAAAATCACGATGAGTGCATGTCTCTCTCTCACAAAAAGGTGTGCAGCAAGGATGATTGTGACACACCAAAAAGAAAAGACTCCTAAGATACAAAACGCTCCAAGCAAAACATATATCATGTGGTGAATAAAAATATAGCTCTCCGGGGACACAGGGCACCAAACGGTCTGCTCCGGCTATGCACGAGCTCGGGGAAAGGTGCCGCATCCATTTCTGGAGGTTTGGGGCTCGGTGGAGCTCGAGATCGAGCATCCATTCCTCCATGGCAAGGAGGCTTCCATGGAGAGGGATTCTTCACCACCGAGGGTTTAGATGGGAAATTTGCCACACGGGAGGGTTGGACGTGGCTAGGATAGGCTGCTTTCGCAGGAGGTGGCATTTGGGCGGCCGGCGGGCTTCGAATTTAGACGGAGAAGGAGGTGGCTCCGGGCTAACTCGAGCCATGGGGGGCTTCCTAAGGTTGTGCATGGGAGGCTGTGACTACTAGAAGTACTTGGACGCTCCCTTCTAGAGCCGATTGAGGTCGGTTCCGAGGTGTCCGGCGATAAGATCACCGACCGACCACTTTTGTTGCAGTAGGCGACATGGCGATGCACGAGGTGGTCGAGAGGTTCTTAGGTCGAGTCTGAGCTAGCGGACAAGAGGGGGCTCTGGTCGCAGGTATGAGCTGGTGGGCAGCAGCGACTTTGGCGATGCTTCCATCATTGCGGCCGGCGCTGCGGGCGTCGGTAGCCAACATGGCTACATGGGGCTCAGGCATGCAGCGAGGGGGCCTGCAGTGCTACCGATGGGCGGGGCATTGCGCAGGGGTTAGTTGGCTGGTGGAGAGGGCCTAGGCGGCGCTGCCATGGTAGGTGCAGCTGCGGCCAATGGCTAGCCACCAAGGAGGGAACTAGAAGCAGCGCTGCAAGGTGCCAGGGGGCAACCTAGTAGCTTGGGCGAGCGAGAAGGGACCGGTGTGTATCCCTAAGAGCGAGCAAGGGCTAGGGCACGGTGCAGGTGGGATGCGCGGCTCGGGTGCTACGACTGCAATACGCGTACTTTACTCGCGCCCAAAGAACGCATGCCATGTTTTCGACTAAATGCCATTACAAGCTAGAGGCCTTGGGTTAAGGTGCAACTTAACATGATAGTGAGTGTATTAACCATGGCTCTATTAAACTTGCTGGTTTTGCACAGAAGGAAAATCCAAAAATCAAACTAAACGCCATGTCAATTCTAGTCACGCACACAAGGTGCTTGACAAAATGCCATGGGCATCTAGAGATGTTTTTTGGCCACCAAAATTTCCAGAACTAGGTCTCCTTTGATGCTAATAATGATGGCAAGGTTAGTTTTTGAAGAGGAGAAACTTCTTAGTGCAGTAATTTGAGAAAAAACTTTTTGTGCAGCAACTTCACGAGGTTAAAGCGGGGGCATAAAATATCAATATGGACTTGATCTCGTGGACTTAATGGTTTGGTAGGGATTATTATGAGCAGTAAAAATCTCAATGGCATTGGGGCAAAATAAAATATGGTTGTAGTTAAAAACATCAAACTAGACCAGAATAGAAAAGGGGTTGTTTTGCTTAATTTTTCCAAAACACATGGTTGGGTTTTTGCATAAAAGTGTTCCACGGACATTACATCACACCTACAATTTTTTGTAGAATTTTTAATGAAGTTATCAAATGGTTGCAGTGCAAATGAGACCATTAAAGCAATTTAAAAGCTATTTTGAAAAGAGTGAAACTTTGCAAAGTATTTATCGAAAGCCTCCACCGAATTTGTGAAATGAAAGGAAATGTTTTGATGCAAGTACTCAAGTCCCATCGTATTTTTCAAAACTTCTACTTGGAGGGAAGTATTTATGAATAGAGAGAAGAGGAAGCCCTGAAGTCAGTAAAAAAATCTAGAGATTTGAAAGATTAAACAATCACGGCCAAATGTTAATAAATAAAAACGTGGTTAAATTTTTTGGGTGTTACAGGAAGTCAAGGATTTTCTCCGTCAACGGGAGGCTACACCAAAACCATGACCCTTCCTTTCTAACACGAGACATCTAGATGTTCCTAACAAACGTGAGTAACCCCGAGGACCAGCACACAAACACACTACATTGCCATGTACTCCGACTTTGGGATACACACGTAAATGAGACCCTTGCCCGAACCTCGATCACCAAGACCTTGACCTCTGGTCAAGCCTAGTGTCTTGCAAGAACCCCAGTTCACTCCCAAGATGAAGCCAAGAGAAGTATTTGAAGTTGTATCATCAACCACTTCAAGATCCACTAGAGCAATCACATCGAATAAGGAACAACATGGTAACGTAAAGACTACCTCAGACCCATATTGTCGTATCTTTTCAACACCTAGCCTAGGAATATCGAGGATGCAATTGTTGTAAGGGGGTAGGTCTGCAAAACCCTCTGTTTTGACTCTCCTCAGTAAGATAACATAGCTCAAATATTAGGACCAACTATTTTTTTGTGAAGTGCTTGTGATGCTTGATGTGGTTGTTGTTTGCTTGTTTGCTTGCTAGTGTTTAAATCACTAAAATCATCTCTCTCTCTAGACTCATCACCTTGACCCCAAACCTTTTCCCAATGATCATGCCATGTGTATAGGACTAGAAACTATTTTTATAAAATATTGTTTTAACCAAAAATAATTTATTTGAATTAGCTTTCCAAAAAACCCTAAACTGAGGTTTGTACTAGAATTCCTCAAATTAGGGAAGTTTCTTTGCCCAAAATATTTTGTTTAAATCCTATTATGAAAATGATTTCACAAAACCACAAAAATATTACTTCAAAATTTATTTTCCTGTTTTATTTAAATACCTTTTTCTAAAGGTTGAAATGGTCTATTATGAAGAAAAAAAATTAGCTTCCAAAATATTTGAGAAAATTTAGAGAATCTCAGTGGACATATATTTTCCATACATAAGAATTTCCGCAGATGGTCATGTTCAAAATATTGGACAAAACCCCTCCAAACCCTTCCTACCTATTTCAAGCTTTTGAAATATTTCCATAGGAAATATTCTCGATACATTCGAGGAAAATTATAGCATGTCACACATGATGTATGTGATGATCTTGAAAGGTTTGATCTCAATATAAGTAGATTTGATTCATTTGTTAATCTACATTGCCAAATGCATCCACACCAAGTGGTGCATCAAGGAGAAGATATCCACTTGTTCAAAATCCCTCAAAACCTCTTTTGCTGATTTGTAGAATTGAGAAATTTTACATTGTGATGTTTCTCCAATTGATCCCAATATTTTTGGGCACTCTAATACCAAGTGGTGCATTAGTGGGAATTGATTTGCATGGATTTATCTTCAGATAACCACTTCTGCCCATTTCTAAAGTTTATGAAGTTTACATTGTCAACTTTCATCATATAAACTCAAAATTGTTAATCTGTGCCAAATGGTCTTACCATTTCCCCCTTGTAATTCTCGAGGCCATTAGAGACCCATAGATGCCCCTGGACAACATCAAACACCTTGTGCCATAAAGTTGACCCTAAGATATTCTCCTTGCTCCAATTTTTTTACCACAACATGTGCTAGACCTCTTCCACCCCCGGTCACATTGCCATGGCCCCTGATCAATTATTCTAAGGTGACTCCCTCTCTTTAACACTCCTTTTTACCATGACAGCACCTCTTTTACCCCTCTTCCATTATTTCTATTCATGCTAATGCCCCCAATTTTTTCCACAGCACCTCTCGTGTGCTAATGCATCTCGTCACACCCAAAAATGGCAGGCTCACATGGAAAATATTAGTAGCCCTTCTAAACCTAGATTTTTGGTAGAAATGTAGCCTTGAACTACCAGTGCTAGCTACACTCCTCTCCCCGAGCTGACACTTGGTGGTCATGTAGTCGTTGTGTAGCTAGGGTTACTAGACAAGGTTTCATCCCAAGTTCCCACTTGTAAAAACCCTTTTGCTAACTCCCAAGATTGCTTCTACAAACCATTACCCTCTTCCATGCATGCCTTGCACCCAGACATCATTTCCTGACCAAAGGGTGGTCCTGTACATAGTGTGACATGGTTACCACACCAGTGACATCTAGAAAAAACACTCTGCTGCTCGTGCTTCTCCCATAGCTCCTTGGTGGCCATGGCAGAGTGCCAACTCGCGCTAGGGGACCCTCCTTGTCCTCGCATGCCCCTCCCTCACACCAGAATGCGGCCAAAGAAGCCTAGGCATGTGCGTGCCGCTGAACCGAGGGTGATTCGAGGCCGCCCGAGCTCCACCATCGTCGCCCCCTTCATTTAAAGATTCCCTTAAGCCCCCTCTCTCTCCTGCAGAGCCCCCAACACCCCCAATATCTCCTCCCATTCCCTCCTTCTCCTCTTACGGTCGGTAGTGGCCGCCTTGGCCTCGCCCAAATTCTCCTAAACCCGAAGCCCTCCTCTGCCTAAGACCATGCCAGAACATCCCTGCCGCCTCTAGCTCTTGCTCCGTGCCCCATTCTATCTCCTTCAAGGACGGTGCACCATGTATCGTGGCCACAATCATCGGAGGCCTCCGTGGCAGAGCACATGATCATCCTGGTGCTCCCCGTCACAAGCAAAGGTCCTGGGAGAATGCAACATTTCGCCTCGAACTCGCTGGTGGTTGGGTGGTCGTCGGAGGTGGTTGGAGCCACCAGGGTGGGCGCCGACGCGCGCTCGGTCGGGCCCCTGTCTCTCTCCTGCTCTCGCGGGTGGTGGGGGAAGGACACGACAGGCTGGCCTCGTCTATGAGCGACCGGCCAACCCCCCAATTTAAGTGGACATGCCCCGCCGCCTATCCCGCCTCCCTGCGTTGAAAATACACTTTTCGAAGTGCGATATCACGTCACCGCCGCCTCGCGCAGCTGGGCCTACCCAGTGCGCTCTAGGCACTAAGTTACACTGTGTGCGGATCTTAGGCCCATTTGGGTAATCCTTTCACTTTTTCTTTTCGAGATAAATTCAAAAGCTCATAATAAATTCATATTAACTCCAAATTTGATGTTTCAAATTCCTATTGATTCCTAAAATCATGTGATATCCAAATATGTGCATTGCACAGTTTTCTAGAGATATTTTATTTATTGTTCAAATTAAAATTTAATTTTGAATCATTCAAACTCCACCTTGCAGATATCTTAGAAAACTCAAATCAATTCCAAATGGAGTGGTTCCAAATTCTAGAAGATCTAAATATTATGCCCTATTTTTCTATCATCGGTGAATTTTTTCTCATGCATTGCTTCTGCTAGGCCAAATAATAGCCCCATTTCCAATTATTCCATTTTTCCATTTTATTAAATCCCTAGAAAATTCATACCAACTCCAAATCCAGTGAAACCAGTTCCTAAATTCTTCTAAAATTATTCCCTAATTGATAGGTACAACAAATCATTTTTAGGGAAATATTTTCTGTAGACTTATTGTGGGGCTAGTAATGCCTCCATTTCCATCGTTCAAAAATATCTAGTGATCCAAATCCATTAGAACAACTTTACACTTTTTTTTTCTTATGACTAGACATGTACGAAAATAAAATAGAACACCTATTTTTAGAGCACATTATTTTTCTACTTGTTGTGTGGGTTATCGTGGTTGTTTCCGACGATAGTTGACGAAGTAGACGAAGTGCCTGAAGTTGGACTAGAAGATATGAAGATCTCAAAGACTTTGTTGAACCAGGCAAGCAGCCCTTTGACCATGACTATGATACCCTTTTATGCATGTCATATGACACTTTATTTCGTTGCATCCGAAGCATGTTGATTTGGTGACCACATCAATGGGTTGTCTCCGATGTTTCCCCATTGATAGTTGCACTGGGCATGACCCAACCTTTCTATGGGGGTTGTGCGGGTGGGAAGTAGTTAGGTTTCCAGTAGTTGTTGCACAAATGGAATGGGAATATCCATGATGATGATAAAGAAGTGGTGTACCGAGGCAAGTTGTGTGTGTGGTTTCGAAAACATGAGAGGTTTAAGATTTGTTGACCATCCCAACCTTACATATGCGACCAAGATACCCATTTATGCGACGAGTCTTAGTTGATTACTTTGGTCAATGCAAGCAAAGACCCCGCATTACTAGTGGCAGGAGTGGTGTGGTCACTCTCCAGATGGTGTCGTGCCAAGAAGGGCGACCATGGGTTGTTTTCACAAGAACTAGGCACACCGTTGCATGCCCTCATGGATGGTATGATCTAGAGCGAGCCTCATATGATGTCCATCATGAGGGATGTCACCAATGAGTGGACTCTTTGTTTATTTTTGTCAGGGAAAGGAATTGATCAGGTGCTTACCTGGGGTATGTAATATACCTCGAGTTGTGGATGACACGGAAGTTCCCCGAGTCCTGTGCGTACATAGCGCAACCTATGGAAAGTGTAAAACTATTCGAATAGCCATGTCCACGGTCAAGGACAGTTTGGTGGACCTGCTTAAACTACGTCCAGAAGTTTTCACATAAACCAAGTGTGCGTGTGTGATAAAGAATGAAGAATGATTGATCAGATAAGTCAGATGACTTGGCATGATGGGTGGAAATGGCATGTTCGGACCTCAGTTGATATTGATATGTGTAATATGTCCATATGGATTACATTTACCTCCACGGCTATAGCCTTACCTTAGCCGGGACCGTTTGCGCCTTTTGACTCACGTATGCAATTGTGTCGCTAGCATTCCAATGACAAAGAACCCGGATCGACATGTCTAGTCATAAACCAAAGTGGCAGTTCCGCACACGGACAGGCATACATGACCCAGCAAAGCAGGTGTCGGTCACCAGCGAATGTAGACGAGTCGTAGCAAGCTACAAGGACTCCATTACATCGTGTGACATTTCCCCAAAGGGGACAGACACAACAGCTAAGAAGGACACACGCCGGTCAACCAATGTGTCTGGAGCAGTAACGAGCTACCATGGCTCCTTGGATCTCAAAGGGGCATTTCCCTGTAAGGAGTGCTACTAAAGTTTACAGCTAGGTAATCGAACCCCATACATATCAAGTACGACACACGTACGCATGGCATACCAATATGTATAGATACATCGATGGCATCACAACATAACCATAAACATACAAGCTTTATTTAAGAGGCTCGGAAGAGCCACACACATAATATTACACAGTAAGGGTCTCACGACCCATCATAGCAATCATTCAGTTACAAGCTAGCAGAAGTGATTAAACTGTCTGAGTACAGACAGGTGAGACTAGAAGGCACATGGCCTGACTATACTACAGACCCAACCTAGGGCCAGATCGTAGCTGGGACACCAGCTACTCGTCGTCGTCGATGTCTAGGAAGAACCCTCCATTAGGGTCATTAACAACCTCTGCAACAATTATTAAACAAACATGAGTACGGAGGTACCCAGCAAGACTTTAGGATAACTATCTACTCATGCAATGTATCAATAAGGAATTGTGGGGTTTCATGCGTATAGCCAGCATTTGACTCGTGGCTCGACAACTTGCATTTTAAAAAAAATATTTGACAACTTGATTTCTCGCACACGAGTCCACTATCACCACAACAATACTCTATCATGGAATCATTCCGTCTTCATACGAAAATGCCGTCCACGACACTCACATTTATCTTGACAATTTTATGAGTATCCATTGAAGTTATCTATGAACAACATATGTCTCCAAGTAGTCCTTATCCGCGGACGCGGCTATTCGAATAGATCATAACCCTGCAGGGGTGTACTTTGTCACACATGCTCTCGCCACTTATCACCATGTGCACGTCATGCACCTCGACAACCTTCAAGCGGAAGCCCAGCGAGGGAGTCGGCCACGACCGTTAACCACACTAGTACCTAGTCCATGTTTATCGCCTATCTGAGAGTAACCCGCACGGAAGTCCGGCCGAGGTTTCCGCCACGGCCTCAAACGATGTGTGCAGGGTTCCCAAGCCCACCATCCGGGTGCCACTTGGTACACCGTGCCACTGCCTACCGCATCACAGCCCACCTCTTAGGTCAGCGCTATCCACGGCCTCCAGCATGACTATAAACACCAGAAACTACTTGCAACTCCTGGACTGAGTACTAAGCGATTAATAAGTCGAGAGGGTCAATTAAGTATCCCAACGTGTGGTAGTATCTAGTCTTGGATTACATACACGGAACTCAGTTCCTAAGGACGGTTCCAATGAAACAACCCGCCATGTACTCCTACACAGCCTTTCACCGGTACCTTTACCAAATCAGGTTCAACACACAACCTTTACTTACTGAACACATTCTCACAATTCTGTTCGTCTCCCAGATGACTGACCATACACAACTCTAAGCATAGCATGCATAGAAGGATAAGGCACATCATGGCTCAAGCAACTACCAGGTATGCTAGGTTGCAAGGTTCAGCTATTTACTGTGACAAGGATAGGTCATGCAAAGGAAGTGGGTTCAACTAACATGGCAAAAGCATTTGAAGCATTTGATCCTAATGCAATAAGTAAGTGCAGGAGCGAGAACATGGAATTTATCGGGATGATCAAAATGGTTGCTTGCCTTATTGCTCAGAGGAGGGACAATATCCGTCGGTCGGATATTCGGTGGAATCCGGAGGAGCGGAGCCTACCGAAAGAAATGACAACAATCAATAACAATCATATGCAACAAGATGATGCATGAGCATGGCATGAGGATGCAAAGTGCTATACTATTATGCCTAACATTTATTAGGTTTGAAGTTGATTTGAATCAAATTCAAATATCACTTCAAATGAGGTATTCTCGGATACCATTTTAATTGATTCGACCTGATGCTCAGATCAACTTGCTTTTAACATGCATGGAAATGACATGTTAGGTTGGTGGTTTGTGATTTGGACAATGTTTGATCATATCATTTGAAGTGGAATTTAAATAATTTCCAAATTCCATCCCCAAAGTATTTATAAGAGTTAACTTATTCATTAATCTATATGTTTGGGTTCAATAACATTTCCAAACATGTTTGAAAATGACATATTCAGATTCCTTGAATTTTTCTGATACTTTTTCATATATAAATTATTTTCATTGGACTTACAGATTATTTTCTATGATTTTTAGAAGTTTTAGACATTTCTGGAATTATTTTTATATTAGAAAATCCTTTATTGCGTCACAGTGACGTCTCTGGTCAACAGGGGTTGGGCCAGGTCAAACCTGACCAATGGGGTCCACTGGTCAGTGACCAGGGGCTAATCCCCGAGTTGACCAGCTCCTAACTTGGGTTTGACCCACCCTGGGGCCCACTATCAGCGGCTAGGGGGGGTGTTAGTGGGTTAATTAGGCTGACCACGTCGGACCTCACCGGAATTTCGCCGGCGATGACCAAAACAGTGGTGAGTTCTCGCCGGAGTTGATCAAACTCGCGTTACAAGCATTGGTTTTGGGCATTGTTAAGTTCTACGGCTAGCTAGCGAAGCACCGCATCCAAAGGGGAAGGAGCTGGACCAAGTGGTCACCAGAATCCACGCCGGCGACGAGGTCAGCGGCAGCTGCGGCTCGGACATCATCGGGAGTGGTGTTGCGGGACACTAGCGAGCTGGGAGAGGGGCTCTACGGCATCTACAGAGCTCCAGGAGCACATTTCTGAGCTCGGTCTCGCGAACGGGGTACAACAACGATGGCAACGGCATGGCCAGCGATGAGGACCTTCGGGATCCGACGGCTAAGGGGATTAGAGGAGGGGAATGGCATCGGTAAGAGGGGGAATGGAAAGAGGGGCTCACGGCGGTTCTTCTGAGGCTGACGGCAGGGTCGGGGAGGACCGGGAGGCGACGAATCGGTGGCGACCGGAGCTCCTGGGAGAGAGAGATCCGAGAGGGGGAGGGGAACGAGAGGAAGAGAGGAGGAGATAAGGCAGAGGAGGGGAGGGGGAGAAGAAGGCACGGGGCATCGCGCTGGCGCTCCTGGAGGCCTCCAGCGGCGAGCAGGCAGGCAGGAGGTGGCCGGGGCTGGCCGCCGTGCTCATCTTCCCCTCTGCCTACTCGCAGGAGGAGGAAGATGACCAGGGAGCCCCTCGTGGGATGGGCCGGCGACAGATACAGGTATGCTTTTCTTTTCTCTTATTTCTTCTATTTTGTTTCTGTTTTATTTATTGACATTGTTTTCCATTTATTTTGGCTTCACAATCAAACTATAAATAGTTTGAAAAATGTTGGGGTGTTAGTTGGGATATTTCCAATCACCCATAAAGTTTTCAGCATTTTTGAAAGCTATATATCTTTGAATTCAAATTTAAAACATGAAACCAGTAGTCTTTTGCATTTATTTAAAATGCTAAAAGTATTAAGGAAATGTTTTCCTTCATTGCTTATTTATTTTCAAGAGTTATCATAAAAGTTGAACTTTTCTTGAGGCCATTTTGGGCTCATTGATTTGAATAAGTTTATAATTCCTTTGAATTTGAGAAGTGGCTAGGGTTTTTGAATTTTCCTTCACAACTTACTTTGATCTTGTTGCAATTTTCTTGGATGCAATGCAAAGAAGATATGAGCACAATGCTAAACCTTGGTTAGGGTTCCAAGGATGTGACAACTCACCCCCACTCAAAAGAATCTCGTCCCGAGATTTAGAAGTCGTTGGGAATAGCGCGGGATACTCTTGTCGAAGACGATCCTCTCTTTCCCATGTTGCCTCTTTCTCAGAATGATTTGACCATTGAACTTTAAGAAACTTAATATTCTGACGTCTAGTAGTACGCTCCGCTTGGTCAAGAATATGCACGGGGTATTCTCGGTATGAAAGGTTATCTTGGAGATCAAGCGTTTCGTGGTCCACTTTACGGATAGGATACGAAAAGCAACGCGTGAGTTGCGAGACGTGGAAGACATCATGAACCTTTGAAAGATGCGGAGGAAGTTCCAACTAGTAGGCAACTTCTCCTCGTTTGGCAAGAATGCGAAAAGGACCAATGTAACGAGGAGCCAACTTGCCCTTGATACCGAATCGATGGGTACCCTTCAAAGTTGTAACCCGAAGGTAAGCCTTCTCGTCAACTTCAAAGGTCACAACCTTATGATGACGATCATAATGGCTCTTTTGACGAGACTGGGCTGTTTTCAACTTTTCACGAATAATGCGAACCTGCTCTTCTGCATCCTGGATCATATCCGGGCCAAAGAGTTGCCTCTCTCCGGTTTCTGACCAATTAAGATGTGTTCGACATCTTCGTCCATAGAGAACTTCAAAAGGGGCGTTGTCCAAGCTTGATTGATAACTATTGTTATAAGCAAATTCGGCGAATGGAAGGCACTTCTCCCAATTCATACCGAACGATATAACACAAGCTCGGAGCATATCTTCTAGAATTTGATTCACTCTTTCTAATTGACCACTTGATTGAGGATGGAAAGCAGTGCTAAAAGATAAGTGAGTCCCCATGGCATTCTGATAACTTTCCCAGAAGCGAGAAGTAAAGATACTCCCACGGTCTGAGTTAATCTCGAGGGGAACACCATGAAGAGACAGGATTCGAGAGATATATAATTCTGCTAGCTGGCTAGCTGTTATACTCTCACGAACTGGAAGAAAATGAGCTACTTTGGAGAGACGGTCAATGACCACGAAGATAGCATTATTTCCTTTCTTTGTCTTGGGAAATCCGGTAATGAAATCCATACTAACTTTATCCCATTCCCATTCAGGAATAGCTAAAGGTTGAAGGGTGCCAGCAGGCCTTTGATGTTCTGCCTTAACTCGACGACAAACGTCGCAGTTAGCAACGAACTCAGCAATTTCTCTCTTCATCCTAGTCCACCAGAACCTCTGGCGTAGGTCCTGATACATCTTAGTACTACCGGGATGAATGGTGAGAGGAGAATCATGAGCCTCCTTAAGGATCAATTGCCGCAGACATTTTCTCTTAGGAACCACTAAACGGTTCTGAAAGAACACAACAACTTTCTCATTGATGGAGAAATCCCTAGCGTTACCGCTAGCAATATTCTCCTTGATCCGGGATATACCCTTATCATAGGCCTGCACGGCTATGATTTGATCCCTAAGAGTAGGCTTCGCCACCAGGGTAGAAAGGAATCCTTGAGGAACAATATGAAGATTCAACTTCTGAAATTCCTCATAGAGATGTGGTTGACCTTGTTGTAGCATCAAATTATTACAATAAGATTTATGACTCAGTGCATCAACCATAACATTGGCCTTCCCCGGGGTGTAAGTTATCCCTAAGTCGTAATCCGAGATCAACTCAACCCACCGTCTTTGCCTGAGATTCAAATCTGGCTGGGTGAATATATATTTCAGACTTTGGTGATCAGTGAATATTTCGCAACGATTACCCAGAAGGTAATGTCGCCAGGTTTTTAGTGCATGGACCACAGCTGCAAGCTCAAGATCATGTGTGGGATAATTATCCTCATGTGGACGCAACTGTCGAGATGCGTATGCAATCACATGACGATCTTGCATGAGAATGCAACCTAATCCTTGTCGCGAGGCGTTGCAATAGATAACAAAGTCCTTAGAAAAATCTGGTGGTAGCAACACAGGTGCGGAAGTCAGGCGTCTTTTCAGTTCCTGAAAACTATGCTCACACTGTGGTGTCCACTCGAACTTTTTATCCTTTTTGAGGAGTTCAGTTAGAGGCTTTGCAACCTTGGAGAAATTCTCGACAAAGCGGCGACAATAGCTCGCTAGACCAACAAAACTCCTAACTTGCTTAACCGATTCAGGTTGAGTCCAATCAAGGACAGCTTGAACTCTCTCGGGATTGACAGCAATACCCTTACGAGAGATTACGTGACCTCGATAGGTCACTTCTGGTAACCAAAATTCACATTTTGAAAACTTGGCATAAAGGCGATGCTCTCGAAGTTTAATCAACACCAGCCTTGGATGCTCGGCATGTTCTTGTTCGTTCTTCGAGTAAATGAGAATATCATCGAGGTATACCACGACGAATTTATCCAAATACTCCATGAAGATAGAATTCATCAGACGAGAGAAGGTGGCTGGAGCATTGGTTAAACCGAAGGACATGACGGTGTACTCGTATTGGCCATAACGAGTAACAAAGGCCGTTTTTGGAATGTCCCCGTTCTTGATCTTGATTTGATGGTATCCCAACCTCAAATCCATTTTTGAGAAGATTGAGGATCCAGCGAGTTGATCATACAGGTCATTGATCCTTGGGAGCGGATACTTGTTCTTTATGGTGACTAGATTAACTGGTCGGTAATCTACAACCATCCGATCCGTTCCGTCTTTCTTCTTGACGAAGAGGACGGGGCAATCCCAAGGAGAAGAGCTAGGACGAATGAAACCTTTATTCAAGGCCTCATCTAGTTGCTTCTTAAGTTCGGCTAGCTCCAAGGGTGCCATCTTATATGGTCTTCTGGCTATTGGAACAGTTCTTGGAAGAAGATCTATCACGAACTCTACATCTCTGTCAGGTGGAATTCCTGGCAGTTCCTCGGGAAAAACATCCGGGAAGTCACGGACAATCGGGATGTCTTCAAGTTTCGGAAGAAGGTTGGCATTTAGGGAATAGAGTTGGCAGTTGGCAACTCGAGTAGAGACATTGACTATCTCACCCGAGGGATGGGTAAGCTGAACATTTCTAGAATGAGTATCAATCTTGGCATAGTGAGCTGACATCCAGTCCATACCCAAGATGATATTAATATCCGAAGATTTCAGGGCTATAACGAGGCTAGAAAAACTAGCCTGTCTACTAGAATTTCATTGTCATAGGTTATCCTAGAGGTTTGCCATTTACTACCAGGAGTTTGGACAACCAATGGAATTGGCATATCACAAAAAGACGTGTTATGCAACTGTGCATAACTTTATGAAATGAAGGAATGAGAAGACCGAGTGTCAAAGAGAACAGACGCTGGGTGATGATTAACAAGAAGTGTATCCAGTATGACGTCGGGATCCTCTGCAGCTTCTTCTGCTGAGACATAGTTCACACAACCACGTGCATGAGTTGGCTTCACATAGTAAGCTTTGCCCGACTTGCCTTGCCTGACGGACTTACCAGGTTGCTTGGCACCCACATTCTGAGGACACCCACGGGAATAGTGCCCTGGTTCTCCACACTTGTAGCATATCACTTGGTTGGCACGTGGTGCAACATTGCTAGCTGGACCATCATAAGTTTTTGCTGGAGGGTTGGTCTGTTTCGTCTGAGGCGCCACGTAGGATGGCCTCGGAGTGTATCTTGGTGGCAGAGAACTATTCGGAACCCACAGCCTGCGTTTTGGAAACGCGGAACCAGATGACGAGCCAAAGTCACGGGAGTGCTTCCTTGTGGTTTCAAAGTCGGTATGACCAGTCTCGGCACTGATGCCTTGTTGTCCAGGGCTTGGAAGCTTGCACACTCGTGGAGGTGCAGATCACGAGGAAGCTCAGGGCTCAGACCCTTAAAGAATCTTGCTTGCTTCTTGGCGTCAGTAGACACCCCCTCTGTTGCATAGCGGGCGAGGTTACCGAACTCGCGGCTATAGGCATCCACGGTCAACTTGCCCTGGGTGAAAGCACATAACTCCTCTCTCTTTCTGTCCATCAGGCCCTCTGGAATATGGTGCAGACGGAAGGCTGCACTGAAGTCTCCCCATGTGGCTGCTGGTTCAGCAGGACGCATAGCTTCAAAGTTCTTCCACCACAGATTGGTGGGTCCTTCCAAAAAATACGCTGCGAAGGTCACCTTGTCGACCTCAGCAACATTCGCAGAGCGAATCTTGCATGAGATGCTGCACAGCCAGTCATCAGCGTCGAGGGGATCGACGGAGTGATGGAACTTTGGAGGATTTAGCTTCACAAAGTCGTTGAGGGACACTGCATCATTCCTAGGCTGACGAGCCGTATTATGCTCAGTGCGCTCTAACAGTTGGTTGTCTCCCTTTTGTTCCTCTCTGCCTCAAGCATAACTTCCGCCAGAGAGGGCGAGTGAGGTAGGTCTTCCTGCGACGCTTGACTACCCTCGCCTAGCTCATGAGCAGGGGCACGGTTCAACCTGGTAAACACCATCCTGACAAACAAACTCACAGCTTAGACCAATATCATTATCAATACTAGCTATGGATTAAGAATGCACTGAACACATGGAATGCGGAAATGAATATCCGAACAACATGGTAACAAGCAACTGTTATATATACACCATGGTTCATACACACCCATACATAGTTCAGTACAACCTTAACCGAAGAGCAAACTACTGAAATTATGAACTACTCATCAGAGGCTTATAAGCTTCCTATACATTATTTATCTAGGCCTCCGGAATTCATTCCACATCACAAGCATACTTCACAAGTCACGCAGGACTGTGAATGTACGGCTACTACCATACTATCCTTCCACCCACAGCTCAGACATCCACATAGAACATCTCGTAAAGAGTACCTCCATGGCTTGGAAGCTCAACCTGTGGATCAGGAAACACTCTGGCCTGAGATCCCTGGGATCCATAAGGACACGGATGTGGCCTTGGTCCCCTGACTGGTGGTAGTAGGGGTCGCCGAAGAGGGGTGACCCCTCCTATAGCTGGCCAGTCAACATGGGCCGGAAGATGGGTCCTAACAGGGTTCATCATCTCCATATCTCCGTACCCTGTCTGGACTACCGGTGCCAGCTGCGTCAAAGCCATCCACAGACGGGCACGTGTGGCATAAAGCTCCATGCGGAGAGCACGAGCATCCCTGTCTCTGTTCTCTAGCATCTCAGCAGTGGACTGCAGTAGCGGATCCTCCATAGAGGAATCAAAATAGACTCGCTGAGGTATCCCTCTTCACCAGGCTGAGAGGCAGGCACATAGCAGAACTCTGAATTCTCCAGCAGTGCATGTCTCGCCCTCATAATGGTCAGCATTGAATAGGCAGCATCTTGTACTGCCATATCAACAGTGACTCCCAATCCATATGACCAATGGATTGGCTCCTCAGCTCCAGGGTAGTCTGGAAATACCCTAAGAGTGCAGATATACTGGCTCTGGTTGAAGTCTCGGTACTGTTCCTCCACTGTGTACTCGGGGTACCAGCGGTAACCGCACACCGACATCACCCTGACCAGCATGGCCGTATGACCCGGCACATCAATGCACCTGGTCAGACGTACCACCTGACGAGAAGGACGTCCAGGCATCTGAAAATAGAGAGTAATGCAAAAGCATTAGAGCTCTGAATGCAAAATTGGGCAGCATAACGGCTGTAAATGCACAAAACCAAATTTTGAGACAACCCAAAAATGGAATAGTGTAACCACTCAACTATCAAGTTCAATTATCTGATCATCAAACTTACTTCCTTTTTCCTAGGAATGAAAGAAACCCAAATATCTCTTGACCCGTAGTCCTATAATCTACCGATCAGAAACACAAGCCTAGAAGAAGATGAACAACCTAGTCCTTAATTCCCGCAGAAAAGACGAGGATGACCAGAATAGAATAACTTGAGAAGAGATCAAGAGTCTTACATTCCCTTCCACCAACAATTCCCTTATATATAACTAAAGAAATTCTAGACTCAACTTCGACCAGTTTGGCTTAGTAGTCCTACAGTCAGTCAGGCTGTGATACCAACGCTGTCGGGACCCCGATCCTAAGCCCTAGGAATCCAGCCTGTAACACATCGCATCCCTTTGTGGTCTCACGCACGGTTAACTCCACGGCTATAGCCTTACCTTAGCTGGGACCGTTTGCGCCTTTTGACTCACGTATGCAATTGTGTCGCTAGCATTCCAATGACAAAGAACCCGGATCGACATGTCTAGTCATAAACCAAAGTGGCAGTTTCGCACAGGGACATGCATACATGACCCAGCAAAGCAGGTGTCGGTCACCAGCGAATGTAGACGAGTCGTAGCAAGCTACAAGGACTCCATTACATCGCGTGACATTTCCCCAAAGGGGACAGACACAGCAGCTAAGAAGGACACACGCCGGTCAACCAATGTGTCCAGAGCAGTAGCGAGCTACCATGGCTCGTTGGATCACAAAGGGGCATTTCCCTGTAAGGAGTGCTACTAAAGTGTACGGCTAGGTAATCGAACCCCATACATATCAAGTACGACACACGTACGCATGGCATACCAAGATGTATAGATACATCGATGGCATCACAACATAACCATAAACATACAAGCTTTATTTAAGAGGATCGGAAGAGCCACACACATAATATTACACAGTAAGGGTCTCACGACCCATCATAGCAATCATTCAGTTACAAGCCAGCGGAAGTGATTAAACTCTCTGAGTACAGACAGGTGAGACTAGAAGGCACATGGCCTGACTATACTACAGACCCAACCTAGGGCCAGATCGTAGCTGGGACACCAACTACTCGTCGTTGTCGATGTCTAGGAAGAACCCTCCATTAGGGTCATTAACAATCTCTGCAACAATTATTAAACAAACATGAGTACGGAGGTACTCAGCAAGACTTTAGGATAACTATCTACTCATGCAATGTATCAATAATGAATTGTGGGGTTTCATGCGGATAGCTAGCATTTGACTCGTGGCTAGACAACTTGCATTTTTAAAACAATTTTTGAGAACTTGATTTCTCGCACACGAGTCCACTATCACCACAACAATAATCTATCGTGGAATCATTCTGTCTTCATACGAAAATGCCGTCCACGACACTCACACTTATCTTGACAATTTTATGACTAGCCATTGAAGTTATCTATGAACAACATATGTCTCCAAGTAGTCCATATCCGCGGACGCGGCTATTCGAATAGATCATAACCCTGCAGGGGTGTACTTCGTCACACACGCTCTCGCCACTTATCGCCATGTGCACATCATGCACCACGGCAACCTTCAAGCGGAAGCCCAGCGAGGGAGTTGGCCATGACCTTTAACCACACTAGTACCTAGTCTAGGTTTATCGCCTATCTGAGAGTAACCCGCACGGAAGTCCGACCGAGGTTTCCGCCATGGCCTCAAACGATGTGCGCAGGGTTCCCAAGCCCACCATCCGGGTGCCACTTGGTACACCATGCCACTACCTACCGCATCACAGCCCACCTCTCAGGTCAGCGCTATGCACGGCCTCCAGCATGACTATAAACACCAGAAACTACTTGCAACTCCCAGACCGAGTACTAAGCGATTAATAAGTCGAGAGGGTCAATTAAGTATCCCAACGTGTGGTAGTATCTAGTCTTGGATTACATACAGGGAACTCAGTTCCTAAGGACGGTTCCAATGAAACAACCCGCCATGTACTCCTACACAACCTTTCACCGGTACCTTTACCAAATCAGGTTTAACACACAACCTTTACTTACTGAACACATTCTCACAATTCTGTTCATCTCCCAGATGACAGACCATACACAACTCTAAGCATAGCATGCATAGCAGGATAAGGCACATCATGGCTCAAGCAACTACCAGGTATGCTAGGTTGCAAGGTTCAGCTATTTACGGTGACAAGGATAGGTCGTGCAAAGGAAGTGGGTTCAACTAACGTGGCAAAAGCATTTGATCCTAATGCAATAAGTAAGTGCAGGAGCGAGAACATGGGATTTATCAGGATGATCAAAATGGTTGCTTGCCTTGTTGCTCAGAGGAGGGACAATATCCGTCGGTCGGATATTCGGTGGAATCCGGAGGAGCGGAGCCTATATGTTTAAGTTCCAAATTCGAAATTCCATCCCCAAAGCATTTATAAGAGTTAACTTATTCATTAATCTATATGTTTGAGTTCGGTAACATTTTCAAACATGTTTGAGAATGACATATTCAGATTCCTTGAATTTTTCTGATACTTTTTCATATATAAATTATTTTCATTAGACTTACAAATTATTTTCTATGATTTTTAGAAGTTTTAGACATTTCTGGAATTATTTTTATATTAGAAAATCCTTTATTGCGTCACAGTGACGTCTCTGGTCAATAGGGGCTGGGCCAGGTCAAACCTAACCAGTGGGGTCCACTGGTCAGTGACCAGGGGCTAATCTCCGAGTTGACCAGCCCCTAACTGGGGTTTGACCCACCCTAGGGCCCACAGTCAGCGGCTAGGGGGCGTGTTAGTGGGTTAATTAGGCTGACCACGTCGGACCTCACCGGAATTTCGCCGGCGACGACCAAAACAGTGGCGAGTTCTCGCCGGAGTTGATCAAACTCGCGTTACAGGCATCGGTTTTAGGCGTGGTTTAGTTCTACGGCTAGCTAGCGAAGCACCGCATCCAAAGGGGAAGGAGCTGGACCAAGTGGTCACCGGAATCCACGCCGGCGACGAGGTCAGCGGCGGCTGTGGCTCGGGCATCGTCGGGAGTGGTGTTGCGGGACACTAGCGAGCTGGGAGAGGGGCTCTACGGCATCTACAGAGCTCCAGGAGCACATTTCTGAGCTCGGTCTCGCGAACGGGGTACAACAAAGACGGCAACGACATGGCCGGCGACGAGGACCTTCGGGCTCCGACGGATAACGGGGTTAGAGGAGGGGAATGGCATCAGGAAGAGGGGGAATGGGAAGAGGGGCTCACGGCGGTTCTTCTGAGGCTGACGGCAGGGTCGGGGAGGACCGGGAGGCGACGAATCGGCGGCGACCGAAGCTCCTGGGAGAGAGAGATCCGAGAGGGGGAGGGGAACGAGAGGAAGAGAGGAGAAGATAAGGCAGAGGGGAGGAGGAGGAGAAGAAGGCACGGCGCGTCGCGCTAGCGCTCCTAGAGGCCTCCAGCGGCGAGCAGGCAGGCAGGAGGTGGCCGGGGCTGGCCGCCGTGCTCATCTTCCGCTCTGCCTACTGGCAGGAGGAGGAAGATGACCAGGGAGCCAGTCGTGGGCTGGGCCGGCGACAGATAGAGGTATGCTTTTCTTTTCTCTTATTTCTTCTATTTTGTTTCTGTTTTATTTATTGACATTGTTTTCCATTTATTTTGGATTCACAATCAAACTATTAATATTTTGAAAATGCTGGGGTGTTAGTTGGGATATTTCCAATCACCCATAAAGTTTTCAGCATTTTTGAAAGCTATATATCTTTGAATTCAAATTTAAAACTTGAAACCAGTAGTCTTTTGCATTTATTTAAAATGCTAAAAGTATTAAGGAAATGGTTTCCTTCATTGCTTATTTTTTTTCAAGAGTTATCAAAAAGTTGAACTTTTCTTGAGGCCATTTTGGGTTCATTGATTTGAATAAGTTTATAATTCCTTTGAATTTGAGAAGTGGCTAGGGTTTTTGAGTTTTCCTTCACCACTTACTTTGATCTTGTTGCAATTTTCTTGGATGCAATGCAAAGAAGATATGAGCACAATGCTAAACCTTGGTTAGGGTTCCAGGGATGTGACAACTTCCCACGATGCCTCAGCAACCGCCCTGTCCGACATAAATCCCGCGAGCCGCGTGTTGCCATCATCTATCTTCCTTCTCTCGTATTCATCTAGCTGTGCCCCTTTTTCCGTGCACGGCTCATACGAATCCAAAGTCAAGAGAGGCAGCTCTCCTATCCCATTTGCGACCATCGTGCATCGAAGGCGTCGGTTAGCAAGAAGGCTATGACCGCGGTGCCTACCGCATACCCTCCCGCCACCGGGTTGGCTCTCCAGCATTCCTCCATCACCAAGAGTGAGTTCTTGGTCCCGGTGCTCCTGATGGTTTCCTATCCCCAGAACAACTGGCACACGATGAGGATCAAGCCTGGCTCGATGTTCCACAACAACCAGGGGGAGTTCCCTACCCCTTATTCTTGCACATCATTTATGCCGGGTTGGTTTCGCCATTTTGTGAGTTCTTCTATGCCATCCTCTCCAATTATGGAATCCATCCCTGCATGGTCAGCCCAATTCTATCCTCCTCTTGGTCATCTTCGCCTTCTAATGCGAGGCTTTTGTGGGTGTGAGGCCCTCGGTAGTGGTGTTTCACCACTATTTCACCCTGCGGTTCCCCGCCTCGGACTAGCGATCTATGTGTGTTTCCTTTGTTGAAGTCAAGGGTGATACCATCCTCCTAAAGGCCGGGAGAAAGGTAGAGGACTACTAGCAGCGCTGGATCTTCATGGACGCGGGTGAGATCAACATTCTTTTGACAACCCCCACGGCCATACCAGATCAGAGTCTCGGGTGGAGCCACGAGAAGCTCATCATTCCGAGAGCGGCGCCTGTCCTGGAGTGAATCGCCTCCCATGGGGACGCTCGACTGACGAGGGTGATGATCATCAAGGAATTCCAGGGGCATCACATTGCACTGCACGAGGCATGTTCATGACACGCATGGGAGTACACCGGTGAGGCAGACGCGATGCGGCTGCACGCCGCCAGCCTGGTGCCTGACGAGATGAGCGGGGCCCTCGCGGCCCTTGTTAACCTGGACCCATAAGATCCTCTCGAGGCTATGCCCCTACTATATTGCCATGATAACAATGTCAAACTGGTCACCGATATGCCCACCTTCAACGAATGGGGACTCGTGCAATGCAGCCCCATTGGGCCTCTTTGCAGTGCCTCCATTGGGGTGCCGTCCTCTAGCGACAAGGGCAGCGTTGAGGACTCGAAGACGGTGGAGGGTGAGGAGGGAGAAGAGTATGCCGGCCACGCACCGCCGCCGAACCTTCGCAAGTCCCAGCATGGCCTCGGAGACAACACTGACGTGGCCACACACCCTTAGGGGGCCTGAGCGATGTCTCCTAGCCCTGGTGTCGTGGTCAGAGGAGCAGCGCCCACTGACGTGGTTTCCCAAAGGTCAATGGCCGGGGGCCATACCAGCACGGTAACGACCATCCCTGCAGCGGCCACACACCCTTAGGGGGCTCCCCGAGCCCTCAAGGAGGGGGAAGACCATGCCAGAAGCGTTGAAGACCATAGTGAGCGCTCTCCACAAAGCATTGACATGGCCCCTCACAGCGCCGGCGTGACACCATCCATAGCCAAGAAGAAGAGGAAGTGGGCCGCCGAGGATGAGTAAGTACCCTAGCCCTCTCTTGTGTCATGTAGCTAAGATATCCCTATTGGAGATAACCTCCTGCCCTCACATGCGCGTGCGCAGCGGTGAGGAGAAGAGGAAGAAGGGTCTGGCCGGGATGAAAACTACCCCCAACCCGAGGGTTGCAATGTCACCTTGCCATTATGCTGGCAGGCGCACGGGCAACCCGTGCTGGTCCAGCGCTTCGCTCTGGCGCGGTTGCCGCTACGTCCGAAGATGTAGGCACTTAAGAGGTGCCCAGAGCCTCCCCCGTGCAGCAAGGGGAAGCGATCGTTGAGCTCGTGACAACCCAGCCCCCGACACCGCCTGCCAAGTCCACCACTGCCTAGCCTCCGGTGCCGCATGCCAAGGCCGTGGTGTACCTGCCCTCGGAGGAGAGGGTGGCACCCCAACTACCGAAGGCTACCTTCACCCCCACTGACGGGAGCGACACATGATGTGACAAGGGGCCTCGTCAAGCCCCGCCTACTTACATGGCACATGAGACCATCATGGAAACTTCTCCAGATGTGTCATGTGAAGCGGGCGTGAAGGAGGGGTCGAAGGCCCCTGCTCCATATGCAGAGGACGGTAGGGCCTATTTGGTAGCGGCACCACCAAGCGCGGAGACGCTATCCCTCTACCCAGCTCTCGACCTCGAGAGCGCGAGTGCCTCGCTCAAGCATGGGGCCTTGACCCGATCAGCTCGAGGCGGACTGCCTGGGCATAGGGTGTCATGGGAAACGATGATCTATGGGACCCGCGAGGCCCCTTTACGGTTATGCATGGGGATCCGGCTGCACGAAGAGCATCAGTCGACTAGATCACACGCTTGGGTTTATACAGGTACGGAGAAATCAGGAGTGTAAAACCCTACATAATGTTTGTGCTTGGTTGATTAGGTGGGTTCAAGTACAGGAGTGCAATGTCCCAGCAAGGATGCTCGAGAGGTGCACCTACATCTGCAATTGAAGACAGTGTCGAGCCTTCTAAAGGTCGCTATGGACCTCCATTTATAGGACAAGGGGTTACAACAGTGGCTCTAAGAGTCTTTACTGGGTGAACAGTGTGTACTAGAGTGATGGGGACTGCTTGTTAGGATAGGTTGTGGGATATACCTAACTCTGACGGACTCGGACATGCGCATAAAATTGGTGCCACCAACAACTTCCACTCGGCCCTACATGTTTTTGAGAGACAAAACCTATGGCAAACCCTAGAATCAAGGTACCACCTTCACTTTGGTGCTACTGAAAATCATTGACCAACTTTCCGGTCTATCAATTTCCAGAATTAGAATTTTCGAGTTTATAAATTATTCTCACCAAGATTTGGAAACTTCCCTAGGTCACCATATCCGTAGCACTGAGATTCCTATATCGGTCTCACCGAGAATTCGAAAGTTACTACCGAGATTCATGTGAGTGTCACCAAGTTGGGCAATAATGTTGTAATGGTTGGATTTTTGGAGATGCCTATACATACCCCCACCACCTCTCATTCCTAGAGGAATCACTCGGTACACACATACACTTTTCAGGTTCATTTTTCTAAGAGAGAGCCACCTACTCATGTGTTGATTTCAAGATATTCCAATCCGTCCACTAGAAACTTGGTCTCTAACCTCCCGAAGGTGCTTTCCACCCAATAAATCTCTTCTACCCATGACTAATCTGTGAGAGTGATTGAGTGTTGAAGAGTCTATCTTTTGAAGCACAAGAGCAAGGAGTTCATTGTTCTACCGTATCGATTACCTTTTGGAGTGCGGTGCCTCCTAGATTGGTTTGGTGTATCTTGGGAACCTCCTACTAAGTCTTGTGGAGTAGAACCAAGAAGTTTGTACATGCAAGGAGATCGCCTACTTCGTGAAGATCTACCCCGACTGAGTCTAGTCCTTTGTGGACATAAGCCATAGTGGAACAGACAAGGCCGCTTCTTTGTTGACCCCTTGTGGGTGGAGCCCTCCGTGGACTCTCGCAACTATTAGACTCTATGGGTTGAAGTCTCTACTAACGTGGATGTACGATAGCACCACCTATCGGAACCATGCCAAAAATAATTGTGTCCATCTTTGCGTTTGACCTTGCTAAACTCTACTCCATACTTACGTGTGGAATGTCTTTATTTTTCGCTGCCATATATGTTGACTACCATGTGTAGGGTGCAATAGACTTGTTAGAATTGCTAAAATCTTCCAACAAGTAAAATTGGGAAAAGGATAGTGTTTAATTTATGCAAGTAGTATATTCACCCCCTCTAAAATGCCTTATAGTGATCCCACAATTGGTATCAGAATTTGGTATCAATAGGCTTGCTTGAAGATGGGTGTGGCTAGTTTGGGGAACCTTAGTCAGAGAGTGCATGTTCTCAATGGGGTGTATTATATACAATGGGAAGGTGAAATGCTTGATATATTTGATAAATTCCATTTGAGCAATTATGTTGAATATCCCTATGTGCCTCCTAATGATCCCTTACATCCTTATCATGATGATGAATTTAATATGCTTGGTAATCTTTAAATGTTAATCTCCTCATCAGAGCATTGCCAAGAAATGTGCTTAATCAAATGAAGCACTTTGAATGTGCTTATAATTTGTGGAAAGATTTGGAGAAAAGATATCCCGTCCACTCATTGAAAAATCTTTATATCATTTTCCAAAAATCTACTCCCTCCGTCCCTAAATAAGTGACTCAAAAGTGACACAACTTTGCACTAACTTTTATACAAAGTTGGGTCATTTTTGAGTCACTTATTTTGGGACAGAGGTAGTATTACCTTGGACAAGATGAAGCCTAATGATCCTAACTTTGATAAAAGTCTATTTGAGCTTCATGACCTCATGCGTGCTAAAGGAGATGTCATTACCATTAAAAACATCATTGTGTAAGCCATTCGTATGCATAAACATGAACATTGTCATAGTCGAAATTCTAATGAGTCTCTTGATTCTTGTGACGAGGATATTCCCACTAACGATGACAATATGGAGCATGTCTAATACGACAAAGGAAAAGAGCTTGACATCGAGTATGAGAAGACCACGAGGAGCCTTAGTCTTATGGCAAAGCTTAGAGACTACATGGTCAGAGGAAAGGAATGAATACTTGAGAGAGGTTGCACCAATCACATGATCGGAGATAAAGCCAAGTTTCATAAAATCACACGAAACCATGGACCATGAAGGTATGTGAATTTTCGGGACAACTCAAAGGGTCAGGTACTTGGTCTCAGTAAAGTGGCCATGTCTCATGATAGTTGCACTCAAAATGCCATGCTTGTTGAATCCCTTGGCTACAATATTCCTTCTGTATCTAGACTAGTAGACTTTTGTTTCAATGTGCTATTTATTAAACTTGACCGCCAAGTGTTTTGTATCGACAATCAGAACATCGTCTTTACTAGTTTTCGTAGACGTGATCTATACATTCTTGATTTCACTAAAAGATCCAAACCACGTACATGTCTTATTGCAATTCTTCAAAAGGTTGGTTATGGCATAGAAGGCTAGGACATGTTGGTATGTGTAATCTTGACAGGCTTATCAAAGGTGATCATATTCTCTGTGTTAAATATGTTATCTTTGACAAAGATAGAATTTGTAGTGCTTGTCAAGCAGGAAAATAAGTCGGTGGAATTCATCCAATGAAGAACAGCATGACTACTAGAAGGCCACTCGAGCTTCTTTGCATGGATCTATTTGGTCCCAATCCTTACAAGAGCCTCCGTGGAAATACTTTTGGTCTTTTTATTGTTGATGATTTTTCGAAATTTACATGGGTATTCTTGATGACAAGTCGGAGGTACAAAAGATCTTCAAGAACTTCACTCGGAAAGCTCAAAATCAGTTTGAAGTGAATATATAGAAAGTTCGGAGCGACAACGGATCAGAGATCAAGAACGCAAATGTGCATACGTTTCTTGACGAAGAAGGTATCTCACATGAGTTCTCGGTGACGTACAGACCACAACAAAATGGAGTCATTGATAGGAAGAACTGGACTATCATAGAGATAGCTAAAATGACGCTTGACGAATACAAGATGCAAAGACACTTTTGGGCTGAAGCCGTGGAAACATCTTGTCATGCCAGAAACTGACTCTTCTTACAATAGCTTCTCGGTAAAACGGCATACGAGCTACTCACCGCTAACAAACCCAAGTTGGATACTTTCGAGTATTCGTCTCTAAGTGCTACATTATTGATAAGCGTCATCGTTCTAAATTTCCTCCTAAATCCCATGAAGGTTACGTACTTGGTTAGGGATCAAACTCTCACACTTAAAGTGTCTAAAAAAACTCCACTCGAAAGGTTAATGAGACGGTAAATGTGAAGTTTGATGAATCTAATGGTTTTCAAGTACAACAATTGCCAAATGATGTAGGATATAAGGAACCTTCAGAAGCCATCCAAGATCTACCCATCGGGAAGATTCATCCCATTGAGGTGAAGCAAAGCACTTAATCAACTCAAGTGGAAGTTGTTACTTCGCAAAAAGGCCAACCACGAAACAACATGGAGGCATCCACAAGAGGTACACGACATGATGAAGAGGAGGAAGAAGTACATCTGAGCCACCTCAACCTTCCTCACCAACACCTCAATGAGATGACACTCTTAATGGCAACGAAGAAGAAGATGATGAGGAAGTTCCAACATCCAATGGGAAAAAGTGTTAGGAGTTCGAGTAAGAGTGGACAAGGATCATCCACTAAATAAAATCATTGCATTGAGCTTATGAAAGTAGTAGATGCACTTCCAGACCCGAATTGGGTGAACGCCACGCACAAAGAGCTACACAACATCGAGATGAATGAAGTTTGGACACTCATGTAAAAGCACAAGGACGAGAACCACATAATTAGTACAAAATGGGTGTTTTGTAACAATCAAGATGAATACGGTCAAGTTGTACGTACCAAGGCACCTCTTATAGCTCAAGGTTACACGAAATTAAAAGGTATGTACTACAGTGGGACCTATGCCCCCATTGCTAGGCTTGAAGCCATTATAATTCTTCTCACTTTTGCCAATCACCATGATATTAGTCTTTATCAAATGGATATCAAAAGTGCTTTTCTAAATGGTGAAATTGAGGAGAAAGTTTATGTCAAACCACCTCCCGGCTTTGTGAATCCTAATAAACCTAATCATGTTTGCAAACTTCGTAAAGCTTTATACAGTCTTAAACAAGCACCTCGTGCTTGGTACAAATGCCTAATGAAGTTTCTCATTGAAAAGGGTTTTGAGATTAGTAAAATTGACGTGAACTTATTCACTAAAAGAGTTAATGGTGAAATATTTGTGTGACAAATACATGTGAATGATATTATCTTTGGATCTACTAACTGACATTTTAGTGAGAAGTTTGGAATGTTGATGTCACATAAGTATGACATGTCTATGATGTGTGAGCTGAAATTCTTCCTTGGTTTGCAAATCAAACAAACAAGAGAAGGAATGATTATCTCTCAAACTTAGTACACCAAGGACTTAATCAAGAAGTTCAACATGCAAAAGTGCAAAGGTATGAAAACTACAATGGCTACTAGTGGACATGTTGATCTTACCAAGGAGGACAAAACGATTGGTCCAAATGTGTATCGATCAATGATCGGTCCATTGCTATATCTATGTGCCTGCCGTCCTGATATCATGTTGTCGTGTGTGCCCGATATCAAGCGGCACCTAAGGTGTGTCATCTAAAGGCTGTGAAAATAATCGTGAGATACTTCATACATACACCGAACTTTGGCATATGGTATCCCAAGGGATTTACTTTTAATCTTGTTGGTATTCAGACTCAAACTATGTCGGAGACAAGGTTGATAGAAAATACACCTCGGGTACATATCAATTTCTTAGGAGATCACTTGTGTGTTCATCATCCAAGAAACAAAACTTGGGATGTTTATCTAGTGCCGAAGCGGAATACATTGCCACCAGATCATGTTGTGTCCAATTACTATGGATGACACAAACTCTTAAGGATTATGGAATTCGTGTGAAACATGTTCCATTGTTGAGTGACAATGAAAGTGCTATTAAAATTTCCCATAATCCCATGCAACATTCTCAAACTAAACATATTCAAGTTCTCCATCATTTCATCTGTGATCATGTTGGTAAAGGAGTTATAAATATCAAGCATGTTCGTACCGACAAACAAATGGCTGATATCTTTACGAAGCCACTTGATGAGAAAATATTTTGTCATTTGAGGAGTGAGTTGAACATCATTGATGCTTCAAACTTGAGCTGGACTCACTCGGATGCATACAAGGGCTTGAGCTTACTTGATTATTCCATGATGCTATTGATATGACACTATCCTATATCTTGGAAAACTATGCTCCCTTGTATTGCGTCTAACCTTTTGTAGGTACTTGTAAGAACTACACTCCACAAGATTGCATCAACTAACATCAAAATAAATTTTTATGTCCAAGTATTAACAACCCCTTCTTCGGAGATGAAGGAAGAAGACAACAAAAAATCATATCCTTGACAACTACTTGATGATTGAATTCACTCTTGTCATTTGGGTATATTATGTTCTTCCTTGCATGGCTAACTAATGTAGGTGAAAAGTGAACGAAAATGATAAGGATAGCTCCCAACTCAAGATGATCCTCATCAACAGTGAGTGTGGGCACCCCGACTTACGAGTCGAGATCCTGAATAAACATTTATGGTGATCCAGAGATCAATGCTCACTAAACACACAAATACTGAATAACAAGAGTCTTACATCCATGAATAACGTTAGATACACATAGGGACCATTATGGTCAAGTCTTACATAGATAGGGACTTGGCCAATCATTCCAACTCAACTAATAGCAGATATCTTGGTAGAAAATGTGAACCCAGGCCATCAGCCTTAACCTACAAGCACTATGACTTCGGTTCTTCCATGTCTGGTCAAATAAAATAATCAGTGGTAAGACAATGAGTACTTTTAATGTACTCACAAGCAACCCATCATGTGGAACAAGGCAGTAATGTAATATGATGTATCTTAAGTATGTAGCCTTTGGGGAAACTAGGTTTTCCCGTAAATGCAATAACATGGTCAAGTGTTTATATGATCATGCATCAGAGGGTAAATGGTAACCATAAGAGCATGTTAAGATATTAACATATGTGCTGAGGGGCGAACACCGCAGGTGTACCCTCTATGCCAAGTCACTAGACTTGACAATATCATCTTTCTCAACAACACACACACTCACACTTGGTTTATGCGGGAACGACTGGATATAGTTTAAGCAGGATTACCCAACTGTCCTTGATCATGGACACGACTATTTGAATAGTTTTACACTCTGTAGAGGTTGCGGGTTGTACCCACGAGAACCAGGAAACTTCCGTGTCATCCATGACTCGCGGTATATAAGATACCCGAGGTAAGTACCCGATCAATGCTTTTCCCCTAACGGCACTATATAAAGAGTCTACTCGATTGATACCCAACCCACATTATGTACATCTTATGAGGACCAACTCTAGATCGTGTCATCCATGCAGGGACCAACGGTGTGCCCGTAACGTGTAAAAACAACATAGTCGCCCTTCCTGGCACGACCACTTCCCGACAGTGACCATGTCACTCCCGTCACTAGTAATGCAGGCTCTTAGCTAGCATTGAGCAAAGTAATTAGGAAAGCCCCGTCCCATAAATGGGTATCGTGGTCGCACATGTAAGGTTGGGACGGTCGACACATCATAAATCTAATCCCATTTTCGAAGCTACACACACAAAACCTTTCCTGGTACACTTCTTCTTTCCCAAGTGGTCACCATATCAACACCATCACCCTCGGGCATTAGTGGCACCCGACAGTGTTTTTGAAAAGTCTTTGTAATCACCTCTGTGTTAGCATCACCATGCATATGCTCATCCTATGCGTAAAACTACTATCTACTTGTCAACTTTTCATCAGCGTGACCCTCATAGATCGTAAGGTCATGCTCAATGCAAGTGCTCCACAGGAGCCATCGGTAACACCATACCGAGGGCTACCGACTAAATCACGATCATATGCATCGGAATAAAGTAATCAACATGGCATGCATAAAATATTTTCTCAGACATGGTCAAAGGGCTACTTGCCATAGTCAGCTAAGAATTTGGGGTCATCAAGGTCTTCTGGTCCAAGTCTTTCGTCAAACGCATGATCTATCATCATAGTAGTATTATTAATAATAAGAACCACAACCAAAAATAGAGCACAAACTCACATCTAAAATGTCACTCTATTCTGTAAAATACAAGCATTATTTCTAAAAATATTTGTTTCTGGTTTTGGAATGGAAAACTATTTTTAGAGGTATTTTTAACACATGCTAAAATACTTAAACTAGGTTTTAAACTAAAATTGTGTATAAAAGTTTTTATAAAAATTGGACAAGAAGTATTATTAAATACTACATAATTTTACAAGAATTATGGTGGAAAAAGATTTGAATTTGGAAGATTATTTAATACTATGGAAATTCATTTGGAAAATGCACAAAAAGAATAAAGAAAAGGGCGAGCCCAATGGTCACGCTTCGCTAGCAGCTGGGCCGGCAAACTGGCCAACCGGCTAGCCAGCTAGCCAGTCAGCCCAGGCAGACGCGCCGTCACGTTTAAACCTGACGCGCGGGGCCATGCGCCAGCACCTGAGGGGAGAGAGGAGGAGAGAGATGCCCGCCGACAGGTGGGGCCCTCTTGTCGGGGTGGTCTCCTATCTCATGACGGAGGGGAGGGGCAGCTCACTGGTGGCAGTTCCGGCAATGTCGAGGACGGGCGAGTGCAGGAATGGACTCCACGCACTCCGGCCTCTCGGATGAGGATCGAATGAATGTCGGTGGTGTCCTGAGTCGCCGGCGACGAAGAAGCCACGACGGAGGCTTTCAGGAAGGTCGGGGAAGGGGTGGAGGAGGAGGAGGAGGAAGCTCTTATGATCTTCTGGGAGGTGGAACAAGCGTGGGACCGTGCCTGTGTCCCGATATCGACGAAGCCCCGGCGAGGCGGCGCCTCGGTCGATCTCGAGCACCGGTGATCGTTTAGCTCAAAGGGGCACTAGGTGTTGGAAATATTCCCTAGTGGCAATAATAAAGTAGTTATTATTATATTTCCTGTTCCAAGATAATCATTTATTATTCATGATATAACCGTATTGAATAGAAACATAAATGCATGTGTGGATATATAGACAAAACAATGTCCCTAGTGAGTCTATAGTTGACTAGCCTGTTGATCAAGGATGGTTAAGGTTTCCTAGACATAGAAAAGTGTTGTCACTTGATGATGGGATCACCCCACTAGGAGAATGATGTGATCGACAAGACCCAAACTATAAACGTAGCATATGATCGTTTCATTTTGTTGCTATTGTTTTATGCATGTCAAGTATTAATTCCTATTACCATCAGATCATGTAACTCACTGACACTGGAGGAATGCCTTGTGCGTACCAAACGTCGCAACGTTACTGGGTGACTATAAAGGTACTCTACAGGCATCTCCAAAGGTGTCCTTTGAGATAGCGTGGATCAAGACAGGGATTTGTCACTCCGTGTGACGGAGAGGTATCTCAGGGCCCACTCGGTAATGCAACATCACAAACAAGCCTTGCAAACAATGTGACTAAACATTTAGTCATGGGATCTTGTTTTACGGGAAGAGTAAAGAGACTTGCCGGTAACAAGATTGAAATAGGTACTGGGATACCGGTGATCGAATCTCAGGCAAGTAACATATCGAAGGACAAAGGGAATGGCATACAGGATTGTACGAATTCTCAACATAGAGGTTAAACCGATAAGATATTTCATAGAATATGTAGGATCCAATATGGGTGTCCAGTTCCCGCTATTCTATATTGACCGGAGAGTGTCTCAGGTCATGTCTACATAGTTCTCGAACCCGCATGGTCTGCACACTTAAGGTTCGGTGACGTTTCTATATACTTGAGTTGTAGGTGCTGGTGATCGAACTTTTGTTCGGAGTCCCGGATGACATCCCAGACGTCATGAAGAGTTCCGGAATGGTTCGGAAATGAATATTGATATATAGGAAGTTCGTGTTTGGATTCTGGAAGGATTTCGGGAATTACCGGCAGTGTACCGGGAGTGACTAATGGGTTCCGGGGGTCCACCAGGTGGGCCCACCACTCCCCATGCGGGCCACATGGACTTGGTGGCGCAACATCCCTTGATGGGCTGACTAGTCAACCAAAGAAAGGCCCATGAGGAAAAAGGTGGAAAATCTAAAAGAGGTGGACAACTTGGAGAGGAGTCCTAATCCAAGTAGGATTGGAGGAGGACTCCTCCCCGTCTAGTTCGACCGAGCCCAAGGGAGGCTCCCTTGGTGCGCAAGGCTGCCCCTCCTTCTTCCTATATATACTAGAGGTTTGAGAGTTTTTGAGACACCATATTCAGCCACGTCCTACCCTCTCATCTAGTTCGTAGTTCTTCCTCTAGATCGGATTTTTGCGGTGCTTAGGCGAAGCCTTGCAGGAATAGATCACCACCATCACCAGTGCGCCTTCACGCTACTGGAGAACTCATCTACTTGCCCATCTCTCTTGCTGGATCAAGAAGGCGGAGATCATCACCAAGCTGGTCATCTGCTGAACGCGGTGGTGTCGTTCATTCGGTACTTGATCGGGATGGATCGTGGGATGACGTCGATATTGATCGCGAAGACATTCCACTAGATCAACCGTGTTTATCAACGCTTCCCGCTTAGTGATCTACAAGGGTATGTGGATCCGATCTCCCTCCCGTAGATGATCATCACCATGACAGGTCTTCATTTGCATAATTTTTCTTTGTTTCCCATGCAACATTCCTCAATAGTGGAATCATGAGCTAGGTTCATGCGTAGATGAAATCTCGAGTAGAACACAAAAGAGTTTGTGGGAGTTGATGTTCAAATTGCTTCCCTCCTTAGTCTTTTATTGATTCGGCAGTATTATCGGATTGAAGCGTCCCGGACCAACCTTACTCGTACGCTTACGAGAGACCGGTTTCATCAACTGACATGTAACTTGTTGCATAAAGATGGCTATCGGGTGTCTATTTCTTCAACTTTAGTTGAATCGGATTTGACAGAGGCGGTCCTTGCAGAAGGTTAAATAGCAATTTGCATATCGCTGTTGTGGCTTTGTGTAAGTAAGATGCGATCATACTAGATACCCATAGCAGCCACGTAAAACATGCAACAACAAATTAGAGGACATATAACTTGTTTTTATACGGTATGTGTCGGTGCACCAAAGACTGGGGTACCTAGTGCACCAGACTTGTGCACGGGCACAAAGGGCTCCTGACAGCAGGGCGTGGCAGAGTCGAGGCAAGATGCCCCCCCCCCCCCCCCGCAAGATTACCAAGGCCCCGACAAGCCTGCCTTGCCGGGAAGATAACCAAGGCCTCACCCATTTAGTGGGCGTGCTGAACTCACCAGGCACGAGGCCTCGGCAAACCTTCCTTGTCGGGACGACAACCGAAGACCCCGGCAAGCTCCCTTGAAGGGATGACATGCTAGGCACTGGAGGGCAACCGCCCTTGCCACAGTGTCGCCGCCCCCCAAGTTCCAACGCATTCCGCATGCGCCAACGCGTCTTCCAGGTGTCGAAACGCCTGGACACATGTCTTCACCAACACGTTGCTGACAAGGACAAGACGTGCATTTAATGCACCTGACAGCGGTGGATGGATAACCACCGCTCTAGGTTCACTGTAACTTCTCATCAACCTATCACCGAGCACCATAGGTGACCCCTTTGCCTAGAAAAGGAGGCCCTTATCTCATTCACAAGAGGTTAGACTCTTTGGACATTGGCCAGAAGACGGTTATCATTAGTCACTGTAACAAACAACAAAACACTTAATACGATTAGATGAGCAGGACGTAGGGTTTTACGCGTAAGCGGCCCGAACCTAGGTAAAAAGGCTTGCCGAGTGCTGATCGTTAGCTCTACTCTCAACGTCGTCTTTCCCCGCCCTACGATCACAAGGGTATCACGTTGATTCCCATAGGTGTCGACTTAGCATTGCCGACATATTTGGCACGCCAGGTAGGGGGAAAGAGCATGGCTGGGGCCTTCGAGATTCATGGTGGCCAGCTGATCCGTAATGGCGGACGTGGACTTAACAAGGCGCTCCGTCCACAACGTACTTGTTGTGGTCGACGGAAGAGGCGTCGAGCTGTTCCGCCGCGACCTGGAGCCTCCGAGTCAAATCCTTCTCCCGGGCCACTCCCTCCTTTAGTGCCTCCTCCATGGAAGCCAGTTTGGCCCGCACGTCATCCAGGGAGGCATTGGCTCTATGAAGCTCGGCGATCTTGTCAGCCGCAGCAACCTCTGCATCCTTCAAACTAGCGAGGGCCTTGTCCCTCCCTCACGGAGGAAAGCACCGATACCTTGTCACGGAGGCCATCGAGCTCTTCCTCGAGCTATTTCACCATCCCGGTGAGCCCATCCTTGGCGACTAAGGTAGCAGACGCCTGGTCGGTGACCTCTTGGAGCTTGCCAGCGTATTCCAAAGCCTGGACGTTGAGTCACTCTTAAACCGGTCTGCCGGCTCCTAAGTGCGCTGCGCCACTAGTCCCTTGACCTACTCGTACTTGGTGTGGAGACACTCGCTGAGCGCATGCTCGCGAGCGGCGAGCTCCTTCTCATGGTCTTCCAGGCCGATCCGGATGTTGGTGAGGCGGGCTTCCTCGGATGAGGTTCGACGCCAAGACTCTTCCTCCTCCTTCTGGACGTATCCGACCAAAGGTTGAGTGCTTGGTCCTTGGCCTTTAGCTTGTCACGCTCATTCTGAAGTGCCTTGCAGCCCTCGTCGAAGTGAGCCCATGTTTCTTCGAAACACTTCTCAAACGCCTCCTCCACCGCCTTGAAGACCGCCTCCTGGTAGTCCAACTTCTCCCTCCTGGCGCGGTATAAGGTTTGGAGCTGGCCGACATGGTCTCTCATGGATAGGACGGCGGAATGCTCAGCGAAGAACAGCTCTTCCCCCTCCACCAAGATCCTCGATCGCTCCGCCCCCGGCGGGTACAACGGACATCTCCTCGCCAGTGGAAAGGTATGCGCTGCCCGGGGTACCCTCGGACCTAGGAGGCTGGCCGCCACCTGCCTCTCCTCTGGCAAGCTGGGATTCCTCACCCCTGGCAGTCTCCCACCCTCGGCAAGCGAAGAGTCATTAGGACATCCCTCCAGGCCCTCAACGGGACCCTCTACAGGCTTAGGAATATCCTGCTCCTGATCCCGCTCCTTGTGGGCGGCCTCACGCGCCATGGCATCAGAGGCTTCAGCCGCCGCTTCGGGGCGACCTGTGTAACCACGGCATCGACATCCATCTCCTCCGCGGGTTAATGAACTGTGGGACAGGAAGAGAAGAAGAATGATCAAAATCAGACAAGTTAATCAAGAAGGAAAATCAAGACCGAACTTGCAAATGCTTCTGGGTAGACGCTCACCGTCCTCCTCCTGGTGGATGGTAGTTGTCCCCTCCACGGCGACGTCCATTGCCGGGTGCTTGTCCTCAAGCATCACAGGCTCAGGCGATGCACGCTGGGGGCTTTGCCGGGGGCTGGGCAAGAGAGTGGTCGAAGGCGCTGGTGGAGCTTCCGGCCCGTCCGCCAAGGGATTATCGCTGCTTGGCCCAATGGAGCCAGCCGGGGGCCCCTCACCGGCCGACGCGTCGACATCCACCAAGGGATCGCCCTCGGCCATGCGCTTCGGGCTTGCCGGACGCACCCCGCTAGCCGATGTGTCCGCTCTCGCCGATGGCTCGTCGGCGGCTGATGCCCTAGCCCTCTTCGCCGACCTTTGGGCCAGCGTCTGGGTGTCCCTGCGAATATACGACAACACCAAGTCAGCAAAAACACCAAGCAAGCAAGAGTGAGGGGCAGACGGAGGATCGAACTACTACTCATCGTCCTCCTCCTAGGAGCTCAAGATCGAGATATCATAATGCACCTCCGCCCCGACACCCATCGAAGGGGGCACCACCCTCGAGCGTTTGGCGGGTCCAGCAGGCGGACATTGCTGGACTGGGATATTGGAGCCGACGTGATGGAGCAATTGCTTGGTCTTCCGACGTGCCAAGCACTCCACCGTCCCCTCCTCCTCCTCCCGCGCCCCGGCGGGACGCGTCCATTCTACTGGTCCGCCCCCGACAGCGGAACTGCCGGAACCCCCGACGAGCTTCGCTTGTGGTGG
Organism: Hordeum vulgare subsp. vulgare; assembly: GCF_904849725.1. Lineage (NCBI taxonomy): Eukaryota > Viridiplantae > Streptophyta > Magnoliopsida > Poales > Poaceae > Hordeum > Hordeum vulgare. The sequence continues at coordinate 361,377,735 of NC_058524.1, read as the reverse complement.
CGCCTCTCCGCCAGTCGCTTACCCTCCATGGGAGCCCGCACCCCCAGCCCCGAGGGTGAAGGTATGCTCCTCCACCCGGCGGGTGATGTGCACTTCTTCTTCGGCGGTGGTCTCGCGGACGAGGCCGTTTTTTTCCCGAATGGAGACCTCCGACAATCCATCAAAGAAAGATGAGACCACCTCCTCCGCGGGCTCCAGCCAGATCGTGATCACACCGTGAGCATCGCAATCTGGCATCATCGCTGTGAGGATGCTCAGGGCCGAGCTGTTGCACAACGGGAGGACCCCCCGCGGCAGTCGGAACGTCAGCTCAGAACTGAACAGCTTCTCGCAGAAGTACCCAAGCTCCATGGCTATTAGATTGTTGTCCACCCTCCGTTGCAGCCGCATGACATCCATCGCGTTCACGAAGGCCGAAGCCAGCCTCCCTCCCGTGTATTAGAGGGGGCGATGCGCCTACGGATGAAATTAGTGGCCACCATCTCCATCCTAAAACCTGTGGCCCCGAGGGGCAGGATCCTGGTGGTAGCGATGGTGAGCTTATCGTCGTCAGGGGACAGATCGCTCCAGCCCTCTCCCCGAGACCCAATCCTGGAGGTCCTGGGCTTGCTGGAGGGCGGATATCCCTCCTAACGAATCCATCACCACTTCCCCCGACACTCGTCCCACTTCTCGCGAAGGGTACCTCCCAGGTATGCCTACTTCCGCCCAGTCCTTCGGACCCAGGCGATGGATCCCGAAAGGGCTTCCCCGCCTTGGATGCGACGAGTAAAGTAATGGCGGAAGAGAGCTGTGTTGGGGTTGATCCCGACGAAGTTCTAACAAAGGTGCACGAAGATGGACATGCATGTCACTGCGTTCGGCGTAAAGTGGAGGAGGCGGAAGCGTTAGGTGTGCATGAGATCGAGGAAGAACTCTGAGAATGGCGGGCAAAGCCCGCAAAAGAAATAATCGGCAAAGAAGGGGAACTGGTACGGCCCCCCGCTTCCCGTCCCGGGGAGCACCTCGGTAGCCGGATGCACCTTCGTCTCGGCAGCCCACATGATCTGGTAGTGGCTCTTCAGACTGACCATATCCAAGCCCTTGGGTAAGTAGGCGTACATCTCCCATAGCCTCGCCAACTCCTTCTCCGAGGCAGAACCCTTTCCCCTAGAGGCTTTCGGTGGCATAAAAACGGCGGAGGATGGACGCTGTCGCCCGTAGAGGAACCGCAGGTTGGAAAGGGAGGCGTGGGGAAGCTCTAGCAGAGGGTGGCGACGGCAGCGGCGTTGGAGATTGGAAAAGGACCAGGAACACAAGGCCAGGAGGAAACGCATTTACCCCTTCTTATGGGGACGCGGGCCGACCCCTTGCCTGCTCTACCGACGGTTCCCCACGCTTGCGACCGCCTCGACCATTGTGCGCACAACTCCCCACTCCGCACGTTCAATGCGTGACGTGGGGAAAGGCAACTGCCAGCAGATCCAGCCACGAAAGCCCGTGCACCTCTTTGGGCCTGGCTCAACAACGCTCCGCGCGTGTGTGTGGCCCAGGCCTGGGGGATCCTGTCGGTGCACTAAGGACTGGGATCCCTAGTGCCCCAAACTTGTGCACGGGCGCAATGGGCCCCTGACGGTAGAGCGTGGCAGAGTCCAGACAAGATGCGCCCCCAAGATTACCAAGGCCCCGACAAGCATGCCTTGCCGGGAAGATAACCAAGGCCACGCCCGTTTAGTGAGCGTGGTGAACTCACCAGGCATGAGGCCTCGTCAAACCTTCCTTGTCGGGACGACAACCGAAGCCCCCGGCAAGCTTCCTTGCCGGGACGGACACCCAAGACCCCGACCAGCTCCATTGCCGGGATGACGGGCTAGGCACTGGAGGGCAACCTCCCTTGCCACAGTGCCACCGCCCCCCAAGTTCATGCGCATTCCGCATGCGCCAGCTTGGCTTCCATGTGTCGAAACGCCTGGACACATGTATTCACCAACACGTTGCTAACATGAACAAGACGTGCATTTAATGCACCTCACAGCGGTAGATGGATAAGCACCGCTCAAGGTTCACTATAACTTCTCGTGAACTTACCATCGATCATTGTAGGTGACCCCTTTGCCTATAAAAGGAGGCCCTTAGCTCATTCACAAGAGGTTAGTCTGTTTGGACATTGGCTACAAGACGGTTATCATCAGTCACTGTAAGGAACAACGAAACGCTTAATACGATTAGACGAGCAGGACGTAGGGTTTTACATGTAAGCGGCCCGAACCTTGGTAAAAAGGCTTGCCGGGTGTTTATCGTTAGCTCTGCTCTTAACGTCGTCTTTCCCCGCCCTACGATCAAAAGGGTATCACGTTGATTCCCATAGGTCTTGACCTAGCATCGCCGACAGTATGCATGTGATGTGATATGGGCAATGACATGATATGATATATTGGATGTACGAGATGATCATGTTTGTAATAGTTGAATATCAAGTTGCACGTCGATGCAACGGCAACCTGCAGGAGCCATTGGGTTGTCTTTAAACTAACGTTTGTGCTTGCAGATGCGTTTACTATATTACTAGGTAGTAGTTTTCGTAGTAATAGCATAGATAACACGACAACCTCGATGGCGGCACAATGATGGAGATCATGGTGTGGCGCTGGTGATGATGAAGATCATGCCGGTGCTTTGGTGATGGAGAACAAGAAGCACAAGATCATGGACATATCATGTCACTTATGATTTGCATGTGATGTTAATCCTTTTATGTACCTTATTTTGCTTAGAACGATGGTAGCATTATAAGGTGACCCTCACTAAAATTTCAAGATAAAATTGTGTTCTCCCCGACTTGCACCATTGCGACAGTTCGTTGTTTCCAGACACCATGTGATGATCGGGTGTGATAGGCTCAATGTTCACATACAAGGGGTGCAAACTAGTTGCACACGCGGAACATTCGGTTTATACTTGAAGAGCCTAGCATGTACATACATGGCCTCGGAACACAAGAGACCGAAAGGTCGAGCATGAATCATATAGTAGATATCATCAACATGGAGATGTTCACCACTGAAACTATACTCATCTCACGTGATGATCGGACTTGAGTTAGTGAATTTGGATCATGTGACACTCGAATCACTAGAGGGATGTCTATTTGAGTGGGAGTTTGTTAGTAATATGATTAGCTAAACTGAATTGTCTTGAACATAGTCTATGTAATCTTTATAAAATTTGATGTTGTAGATCAATGGCTCACGCAGTAGCAACCCTGAATTTCTATAAGCTCCTAGAGAAAGCTAAGCTGAAAGATGCTGGTAGCAACTTTGTAGACTAGGCTCGAAATCTGAGGCTTATCCTCCAAGCATCGCTAGGAGATGAGCCACCCACTAGGGCTGACCAAGATGTTTTGAATGCTTGGGAAGCACGTAAGGATGACTACTCACTAGTTCAATGTGCAGTTTTGTATGGCTTAGAACCGGGACTTCAAATATGTTTTGAATGGCATGGAGCATATTAGATGTTCCACGAGTTGAATTTTTTCTATGAGAAGAATGCCCGGATCGAGTGGTATGAGACCTCCGATAAATTCTATACTTGCAAAATCGAGGAGAATTCGTCTCTCATTGAACATGTGCTCAAAATGTCTGGATACTCAAACGTCTAGCTGAGCTGGGGATCTCTCTCCCGCAAGAATCTATCACTGACAGAATTCTTCAGTCACTTACACCTAGCTACAAGAGCTTCGTGTTGAACTATAACATGCAAGGGATGAACAAGTCACCCGACGAGTTATTTGCGATGCTGAAAGTCGCTGAACCAGAAATCCAGAAAGAACATCAAGTGTTGATTGTCAACAAGACCACTAGTTTCATGATAAAACGGCAAAGCCAAGAAGGGTAACTCCTAGAAGAGTGGCAAAGTTGTTTCCCCTCCGACGAAGAAACCCAAGGCTGGGCCTAAGCCAGAAAATGAGTGCTATTATTGCAAAGGGACTGGTCAGTGGAAGCGAAACTGCCCCAAGTATCTGGCAGATAAGAAGGCGGCCAACGCCAATCAAGGTATACATGATATACATGTTATTGATGTGTACCTCACCAACTCTCGTATTAGTGCCTCGGTATTTGATACCGGTTCTATTTCTCACATTTGCAACTCGAAACACGAACTGTGGAATAAGCGAAGGCTCGCGAACGATGAAGTGACGATGCGCGGGTGAAATGGTTCCAAGGTTGATGCAATCGCCATCGGCACGGTCACACTTCAGTTACCATCGAAATTAGTTATGAACTTAAATAATTTTCATTTAGTGCTTGCATTAAGCATGAGCATTATATCTGGATCTTGTTTATTGCGAGAAGGTTACTCATTTAAGTCAGAGAATAATGGTCGTTCTATTTATATGAGTAATATCTTTTATGATCAAGCACCCAATGTGAGGGTTTTTTTCATATTGAATCTGGATTGTGATGATACTCATATCCATAATATTGAGACCAAAAGATGTAGAGTTAACAATGATAGCGCCACTTTCTTGTGGAACTGCCGCTTAGGTCATATAGGTGTTAAGCGCATGAAGAAACTCCATGCTGATGGACTTTTGGAATCACTTGATTTTGAATCGCTTGACACGTGCGAACCATGCCTCTTGGGCCAGATGACTAGCACTCCGTTCTCTGGAACACTGGAACGTGCAAGTGACTTATTGGAGATCATATGTACTGATGTGTGCGGACCAATGAGCATAGAGGCACGCGGAAGATATCGTTATTTTCTCACCTTCACTGACGATTTGAGTAGGTATGGCTATATCTACTTGATGAAGCACAAGTCTGAAACGTTTGAAAAGTTTAAACAATTTCATAGTGAAGTTGAAAATCATCGTAACAAGAAGATCAAATTCATACGATCTGATCGAGGAGGAGAATAACTGAGTTACGAGTTTGGTGCTCACTTAAGACAATGTGGAATTGTTTCACAGTTGACACCGCCTCAAACACCACAGCGTAATGGTGTGTCCGGACGTCGTAATCGTACTTTGTCAGATATGGTGCGATATATGATGTCTCCTACCGATTTTCCATTATCCTTTTGGGGCTATGCATTAGAGACAGCTGCATTCACTTTAGATAGGGCACCATCAAAATACGTTGAGATGAAACCATATGAGCTATGGTATGACAAGAAGCCAAAATTGTCGTTTCTTAAAGTTTGGGGATGTGATGCTTATGTCAAAGAGCTTCAAGCTGAAAAGATGGAACCCAAAGCTAAAAGGTGCGTCTTCATAGGTTACCCAAAAGAGACAGTTGGGTATACCTTATATCTCAGATCCGAGGGCAAGGTGTTTGTCGCTAAGAACAGAGCTTTTCTCGAGAAAGAGTTTCTCTCGAAAGAATACACTGGAAGGAAGATAGAACTTGATGAGGTTACTAAACCTGTGCTTCAACAAGATGGTTGTGCGGGTAGAAATAAATTTCTGTCGAGGCAACACTAGTTGAAGAGGAAGCTAATGATGATGATCGTGAAGATTCAGATCAAGTTACAGTCGGACCTCGCAGGTTGACAAGAGCACGTACTGGTCCCGAGTGGTACAAGAATCATATCTTGTCTAGCATGTTTTTGGACAACAATGAGCTTGTGAATTATGGAGAAGAAGTGGTGGGTCCAGATTCCAAAAATGGTTAAAGGCCATGAAATTCGAGATAGGATCTATTTATGAAAAAAAGTGTGGACTTTGGAAGTTTTACCTGAAGGTCGCAAGGCTATTCAGAACAAATGGATCTTTAAGAAGAAGACGGATGTAGAAGGTAATGTGACTGTTTATAAAGCTCGACTTGTGGCAAAGGGTTTTTCAGATGTTCAAGGAGTTGACTACGATGAGACATCCTCACCCGTAGCGATGCGTAAGTACGTCTGAATCATGTTAGCAATAGCTGCATTTTTCGATTATGAAATCTGGCAGATGGATGTCAAAACGGCGTTCCTTAACGGGTTTCTTAAGGAAGAGTTGTATGTGATACAACCCAAAGGTCTTGTCGATCCAGAGAATGCTGACAAGGTGTGCAAGCTTCAGCAATACATTTCTGGACTGATGCAAGCATCTCGGAGTTGGAATCAGCGCTTTGATGAGGTGATCAATGCGTCTGGGTTTATAAAAGTTTTTGGAGAAGCTTGTATTTACAAGAAAGTTAGTGGGAGATCTATAACGTTTCTAATATTATATGTGGATGTCATATTGCTGATTGGAAACCATGTGGAGTTTTTGGAAAGCAGAAAGGATTACTTGAATAGAAGTTTTTTAATGAAAGACCTAGTAGAAGCTCCTTACATATTGGGCATAAAGATCTATAGAGATAGGTCAAGACACCTAATAGCTCTTTCACAAAGCACATACCTTGATAAAGTTTTGAAGAAGTTCAAAATGGAACAATCCAAGAAGTGGTTCTTGCCTATGTTACAAGGTATAAAGTTGAGTAAGACTCCATGTCGAGTAACTGCAGAAGATAAAGAAAAGACGTGTGTCGTCCCAGATGCTTCAGTCATAGGGTCTATCCTGTATGCAATGTTGTGCACAAGACCGAATGTCAGCCTGGCCATAAGTATGGTAGGCAAGTTTCAAAGTGATCCAGGAGTGGAACACTGGATGGCAGTCAAGAATATTGTGAAGTCTCTGAAGCACCTGAAAAGGACTAAGGAGATGTTTCTCATTTCTGGAGGTGACGAAGAGCTCGTCTTAAAGGGTTACGTCAACGCAAGCTTTGACACTGATCCGCATGACTCTAAGTCGCAAACCGGATACGTATTTATTCTTAACGCGGGTGCGGTAAGCTGGTGCAGTTCCAAGTAAAGCGTCGTAGGTGATTCTACATGTGAAGCGGAGTACATAGATGCCTCAGAGGCGGCCAAGGAGGGTGCCTGGATGAAGCAGTTCATGTCAGATCTTGGGGTTGTGCCAAGTGCACTGGATCCAATCAATATTTTCTGTGACAATACTAGTGCCATTCCTCTAGCCAAGGAACCAAGGTTTCACAAGAGGACCAGACAAATAAAGCGACTCTTCAACGCCATCCGCGATTACATCAAGGAGGAAGACATAAATATTTGCAAAGTGCACACGGATCTGAATGTTGTAGATCCGCTAACTAAACCATTTCCACGAGCAAAGCATGAACAACACCAGAACCGTATGGGTGTTAGACTCATTACATTGTAAATCACATGAAGATGTGAGGCCAGATTATTGACTCTAGTGCAAGTGGGAGACTGTTGGAAATATGCCCTAGAGGCAACAATAAAGTAGTTATTATTATATTTCCTGTTCCAAGATAATCGTTTATTATCCATGCTATAACTGTATTGAATGGAAACATAAATGAATGTGTGGATATATAGACAAAACAATGTCCCTGGTGAGTCTCTAGTTGACTAGCCTGTTGATCAAGATTGGTTAAGGTTTCCTAGCCATAGACACGTGTTGTCACTTGATGACGGGATCACATCATTAGGAGAATGATGTGATAGACAAGACCCAAACTATGAACGTAGCATATGATTTTGTGGCTATTGTTTCCTGTATGTCAAGTATTCATTCCTATGACCATGAGATCATGTAACTCACTAACACCGGAGTAGTGCCTTGTGTGAATCAAACGTCGTAACGTTACTAGGTGACAATAAAGGTACTCTACAGGCATCTCCGAAGGTGTCCGTTGAGTTAGCATGGATCAAGACTGGGGTTTGTTACTACGTGGGAAGGAGAGGTATCTCGGGGCCCACTCAGTAAAGCAACATCACAAACAAGCCTTCCAAGAAATGTGACTAAAGAGTTAGTCACGAGATCTTGTATTACGGAAGGAGTAAAGAGACTTGCCGGTAACGAGATTGAAATATGTATTGGGATACCGACGATCGCATTTCGGGCAAGTAACATACCGAAGGACAAAGGGATTGTTATACGGGATTGTATGAATCCTTGACATAGAGGTTCAACCGATAAGAACTTTCGTAGAATATGTAGGATCCAATATGAGTGTCCAGGTCCTGCTATAGGATATTGACCGGAGAGTGTCTGAGGTCATGTCTACATAGTTCTCGAACCCACAGGGTCTACACACTTAAGGTTCGGTGACGTTTCTATATAGTTAAGTTGTAGGTGCTGGTGGCCGAACTTTTGTTCGGAGTCCCGGATGAGATCTCGGATGTCACAAGGAGTTCCGGAATGGTTCGGAAAAGAAGATTGATATATCGGAAGTTGGTGTTTGCATTCTGGAAGGATTTCGGGCATTACCGGGAGTGACGATTGGTTTCGGGGGGTCCACCAGGTGGGCCCACCACTCCCCAAGGGGGGCACATGGACTTGATGGTGGCGCAATAGCCCTTGATGGTCTGACTAGTCAATCAAAGAAAGGCTCATGAGGAAAAAGGTGGAAAATCCAAAAGTGGTGGACAAATTGGAGAGGAATCCTAATCCAAGTAGGATTGGAGGAGGACTCCTCCCCTCCTAATTCGGCTCAGCCCAAGGTGGGCTCCCTTGGTGCACATGGCTTCCCCTGCTTCCTCCTATATATACTAGAGTTTTGCGGGTTTTTGAGACACAATATTCACCCACGTGGTACCCTCTCCTCTAGTTCGTAGTTCTTCCTCTAGATCGGATTTCTGCGGTGCTGAGGCGAAGCCCTCCAGGAATAGATCACCACCATCACCGGTGCGCCGCCATGCTGTCGGAGAACTCATCTACTTCCCTGTCTCTCTTGCTGGATCAAGAAGGCGGGGATCGTCATCGAGTTGTACGTGTGCTGAACGCGGAGGTGTGGTCCCTTTTGTACTTGATCGGGATGGATCGTGGGAAGGCGGTGCTTTGGATCACGAATACGTTACTCTACATCAACAACGTTTATTAACGCTTCCCGCTTAGCGATCTACAATGGTATGTGGATCCAATCTCCCTCTCGTAGATGATCATCACCATGATAGGTCTTCGTGTGCGTAGGAATATTTTTCCCATACAATGTTCCCCAACACTTGGGGCTGGTCGATTGGAGTCTCACGAGAGGTGCTGGAGGTGCGAGGGAGAGCTGGGGGCCTTTATATAGGCGGGTGACGATCCACCGAGAGGTGGTGCGTCCGCGGTGCTGTTGAAGTTGCCAGAGGGGAAGAGATGGCTCGGGAGCGAGCCTGTGGTATTGTGGATGTGGTTTTGGACCGAGGGGCGTCTTCAAAAGGAGCGGATGCGGGCTCTAGGCGCGTCGAGGTGGCGAGGCTCTTCTGGTTGGTTCGAGCGCGCGTGGGCACGTGTCACCAGGTGCAGAGCAGAGGCAGAAGAGAGGGGCCCAACATTTCTATGTCCTCAGTCGGTGTTGTCGTCAAAGAGGGGCAACGGGAGGGGGCAGGATTAGGCTGTGGCTAGCCTCCCTATGCTCGGGTGCGCCCTCTAGCACGTCAAGGACGCTGCTTTGGCATGCCACGGCATGCCCGCGAGCTCTGTTGCATTCGGCCATATGTGGTGAAGCCTGGGGTGTGGTAGATGCCCTCTGAATGCTTGGGGCCGAGGGTAATCGAGCTGGTCAAATGGTGGAGTGGTAAACAGATGCTGTGAGAATTGACTCAGTTTGTCAATTGTGGAATTTTGCCCCCTCTTATTGAACTGGTGTTGGATCATTCGGCTGCAGCTGTGGGGAGGCATAGGCAGCCTGTGACACAAGTTTGGAGTGAAGGGAGTAAATGGTGGGGGTGCTAGTTGCTAGTTTTCTAAACTGGAAGAATGTGTTTGATGCTGGTTTGGGGGAGTTAACCTCCTCCATTGGCTTTGATAGTTAACAGGATTGGATGGTGGACATAAATAGGAGGTTTTACCAAATTTGAGCTCAGTTGAACAAGTTTGACGATGTAAACTTGAAAATACCCACAAATGTGCAGATCTGCAATCTTGTGATCAACTGTGGTCAAATAAATCCCCACAAATCCAAATCTTGGCATATCCTTCTTATTTGGGGTATTGAACACTCCTGCACAGTTTGAGACCCATTATACAAACTTGGCAATGTAGAGTTGTTCCAACTTGGTTCTAGACAGAAAGGTTTTTTGGATTATTTGGCAAACCAAACCACCTTGGCTGGAGGTTAATCTTGGCATGGTCACCAAATATAGCATGTGGGTCAAGCTAGAATTTTTTTGGAATTTATTGACAATACTTCATTTGGAAATATTTCAAAAGGTCAAAACAGACAGAAATGGTCTTTAAGGGTCTAGTCCAATATTTTGAACATGACAAGGGGTTGAAACTCTTATGTATGCAAAATATATGTCTTGAGAGTCTTCCTCAATTTATCAGATTTTTCTAAGGTAGAAAAATAATTTTGCACGAAGTAATACCATTTCTGGCCTTAGAAAAGGGCATATAAGTAAAATAGAAAAATGACTTTCAAAATAATTGTATTATGGTTTTGAGGAGTTATTTTAATAATAGAATCAGAATCCAATTCTTGGGTAAAAGCACTTCCCTCAAATCAGGGACTTGTAGTGCAAATCCCAAAGGAGAGGTTTGAAGCTAGAAAAATAATAAAAATGGTTTTGTAGTAATAATATTTTATAAAAATAGTTTTTGGTGATCCACCCACAAGCACACACACACGAAATGACAATGAGGCACTCATGGCACTTTCTTAGAAAGTTTTAATTTATTCCAAATTTTGGAAAGAAAAAAAAGTGGCAAAGTTGTGGAAAAACAGGGTGTGACACACCTACCCCCTTACAAGAATCTCGTCCTCGAGATTCCTATGCTAGGTGCTAAAAAGGTACAGAAACTCAGATCTAAGACAGTCTTCACACTCCCATGTTGTTTCTGGCGCGGTGTGGTTCAATGTTGTCAGAATCACGATTCTGAATCGGATCAGAACTCCATCGCTAGGATCATGAATCGTAGAATCACAACTATGAGGATCGTAGAAACTTAGATTCTATGAGAAAAATCGTAGAATCGTAGGGGCTAGTTTGGATCGTAAGATCTTAAGATTGTAAGACTTGAGTCACGATTCTGACAACTTTGGTGTGGTTGCTCCATGATGACCCACAAGTATAGAGGATCTATCGTAGTCCTTTCGATAAGTAAGATTGTCAAACCCAACGAGGAGCACAAGGAAATAACAAGCGGTTTTCACTAAGGCATTCTCTACAAGCACTGAAACTATCGATGACAAATAGTTTTGTGATAAGGTAATTCGTAACGGTAGCAAGTCACAATTGTAATAATGGTGCAGTAAGCTGGCCCAATCCTTTTTTATACAAAGGACAAGCCAGGACAAACTCTTATATAAAAAAAGTTCTCTCGAGGACACATGGGGATTTATGTCAAGCTAGTTTTTATCATGCTCATATGATTCGCGTTCGTTACTTTGATAATTTGATATATGGGTGGACCGGCGCTTGGGTGCTGCCTTTACTTGGACAAACTTCCCACTAATGATTAACGTCTCTTTTAAGCATCCGAAACTATCAAAGAAGAACTAAGATAAATCTAACCATACCATTAAACATATCGATCCAAATCAGCCCCTTATGAAGCAACACATAAACTAGGGTTTAACCTTCTGTCACTCTAGCAACCCATCATCTACTTATTACTTCCCCATTCCTTTCTCTAGGCCCAAATAATGGTGATGTGTCTTGTAGTCGACGTTCACATGACACCACTAGAGGAGAGACAACATATACCTTATCAAAATATCAAACGAATAACAAATTCAGATGATTACTTATAACAAGACTTATCCCATGTCCTGAGGAACAAACGTAACTACTCACAAAGAATACTCATATTCATGATCAGAGGAGTATTAATAATCATTAAGGATCTGAACATATAATATTCCACCAAATAAACTAACTAGCATCAAGTAGAAGGAGTAATGAACACTACTAGCAACCCACAGGTATCAATCTGAGGTTTTGAGACAAAGATCAGATACAAGAGATGAACTAGGGTTTGGAGAGGAGATGGTTCTGCTGAAGATGTTAATGGATATTTACCCCCTCTCGATGAGAGGATCGTCGGTGAGGACGATTGCTTCGATTTCCCCCTACCGGAGGGAAGTTTCCCCGGCGGAATAGCTCCGCCGGAGCTCTAGATTGGTTAAGTCGAAGTTCCGCCTCGAGACGGCGTCGCCTCATCCTGAAAGGTCTTATATGATTTTTTTCCAGGTCAAAGCCATTCATATAGAAGAAGATGTGCATCGGTGGACTGCCAGGGGGGCCCACAAGCCTGCACGACGTGACCAGGGGGGTAGGCAGCGCCACCTGGCTTGTGACTTCCTGGTGGGTTCCCTCCGGTATTAGTTTTGCACACTAATTTTTATATATTCCAAAACGATTATCCATAACTTTTCAGGAGTTTTGGAGCTCTGCAAAATAGGTCTCTAATATTTGCTCCTTTTCCAGTCCAAAAATCCAATTGTCGGCATTCTCCTTCTTCATGTAAATCTTGTAAAATAAGAGAGAAAATGCATAAGTATTGTACCATAATGTGTACTAACAGCCCATAATGCAATAAATATTGATATAAAAGCATGATGCAAAATGGACGTATCAACTCCCCCAAGCATAGACCTCACTTGTCCTTAAGCGAAAGCCAAGATCAATAAATATGCACAAATGTTTATTCATAGAGGTGTTGATAAAATAAAATACAGACATGAAGGCATCATGATTATCTTTAGAACAACAATACATATTGACATATAATATCTTATACTAGAGTAACAATTCATTCACAAGGCAAAGTATGAATCAAGAACTCTATTTAGAACTAACAAACTATGATTTCAGTCATTGAAGCTATTCCAATTTATCGCAACGTAGGAAAGAGTCAATATAATAGCTTGTAAGGCAAATCCACATACTCAATCATCTTATGGTCTTTCACAATTGCTAACACACACGCGACACCTATGAGGTCAAGGCTTCAATCGGACACTAAGAAAGATAGGGGCTTATAGTTTTGCTTCCCAACTATTTACCTCAAGGGTAATGTCAAAAACAATAACTCATGATCACCGACATCTGAGTGATTGTATTTTTCTATATCATTCCCCAACACATGAAGGTTGGTAAAAGATAAAGGGGAAATAAAGGAAATGGTGAAGATCACCACAACTCTCACATAAAGGTAGGTACTAGAAAAGTAAAGGTAACAAATAGGCCCTTCGTAGAGGGACGCACAGGTTGTTATGCACTTGTATAGTTGGATGTGCAATCCCTTAATGCAAAACAACGTCACTTTATATTTACCCTTCTGATAAAGACCTTTATTATGCAGTCTGTCACTTTTATTTCTTCTATATCTCAAGTTCGTATAAAGTTTATTTTCCTCGCACTAATAAACCACACATATTTAAATAGCAATCTTTATTGCTTGCAGCGATGACAACTTACTTGAAGGATCTTAATCAACCATAGGTAGGTATGGTTCACTCTCAAGGCAAAACTGGGTTAAAGGTTTCTGGATGCACAACTAGTATCTCCACTTGGTGCAGGAGTTTCTGGCTAATATGAGGTGGAAGCCAGCGACACATGTTGAAGGATCTACAACCATATAACTTCTATTCTGAAATAAGCAAACATAACGCATTATGTTGTCTTCCTTGTCCAACATCAACCTTTTGGCATATGATATTTTAATGTGTGCTCACAATCACAAAAGATGGCTAAGATAATATATTTATATGTGAACATGTCTTTCTTTATTACTTCCTCATAATTGCAACAATGAACAAGACCTTTGTTTGTCAACTCACAACAAATTTCAATCGACATACTTTTTATATCTGAAGTCATCACTCCTCATAAGATCATTATGCATGTTCTTTTGCTTTTATTCTATGCTTCTTTCTTTTTCTTTTTCTTTAGATCATATGGCAAACAAGCAAAGCCCTTGACTCAGAACTACTCTTTATTATATAATTCTCGGACATGCTTACATAGGGGGAACAAAAAGAAAAATCAAAACTAGATCACACAAAAACTTTATTCTACTAGATCAAGATATAACTAAAAGGATCGAACGAAGAAAAACAAAAAAGACTAAACAGGTGTGATGGTGATACGATACCGGGGCACCGCCTCGAAGGTTGGCACAAGCCAAGGGGAGTGCATATACCCAAGTGTTCAGTTATCTTTCTTCGGAGGTGGTGATGTTGGAGGTTTTGGTGAGGTTGGAAGTTTGTCCTCCATCTTCCAAGGCATGGGCTCACCATCATGAAAAGATGAACTAGTCTCCAGAATCCTCAAGGTTGTAGCCAAGCTCATTTTTTCTTAAATCTATATTCATACTCATAGATTTGGTTTTGCACGTCATAGATCTACGCTTTGAGGTGCTCAATTTTCTCATAAATCTTGAAGACGTGATCCGAGAGGTTCTTGGCGCCCAGCTTGTGCATATGGGTAAACTCCGCGATCATCAGGTGGTTGGCATTAAGTCCTTGTTCCACCATACCCCGGCACTTGAAGACTTGTTGCTCCATTTCTTCGAGCCTTGCCTCCACGCTTCTCGCCTTTTTCGACCCCTTAACATCACGAATGTGCAGCACCCCCTCATGCATCTCAATGATTTGATGGTGTTGCAACACATCCGCAAGGTAGGGGTTGATGACCCTCTCAAAGAACTTGTCCTGTAGAGCACTTGAAGATGTCATGTTGATCTAAAGCTGTTATAGAAAAAGCTTGAAATGAAAACATGAGATATTGTCGTGATACGAAGGTCAAAACCTTCGGGAGATTATGTAATGAATTTTTTCCGACCCGAGGGAGTCTTCCACAAGAAAACTGAGTCCAAGGTGGCCACAATCCTGCAGGGCACGGTCAGGGGGGTAGGCCAAGCCTCTGGCTTGTCACCTCCTTGTGCACGCTTCGGACTGCTTTAAATTTTTCTATTTGTTTTAATATTCCAAAACTGGTAAAAATAGCCATTGAAGACGTCTTGGAGTTGGTTTGCTTACCTATTCCTTTTCGAGGTCCGAGATGTTCTGATAGCTCAACCTAATGTACACTTCGAGAGTTATGGTATTGATAATATTAGTTTCAACATTTATGGGAGTACCTGAGATATAAAGTTCTGATAGCCTATTTACCACCTTCGGATTTGTGCCTTCGGCATTATTGATCTTGATGGCACCGGAAGGATATACTTCCTCAATAATGTAAGGACCTTCCCATTTAGAGAAAAGTTTTCCTGCAAAAAATATTAAACGAGAGTTGTATAGCAAGACATGATCACCTACATTGAATTCACTCTTTTGTATACTTCTATAATGCCATCTCTTAACCTTTTCTTAAAACAACTTACCATTCTCATAGGCCTGGGTTCTCCATTCATCAATTCAGCTAATGTCAAATAACCTCTTTTCACCAGCAAGTTTGAAATCATAGTTAAGTTCTTTAATTGCCCAATAAGTTTTATGTTCTCACTCTAGAGGTAAGTGACATGCTTTACCATAGACCATTTATAAGGAAAGATACCCATAGGGTTTTTGTAAGCGGTTCTATAAGCTCATAATGCATTGTCGAGTTTCTTAGACCAATTCTTTCTAGATCTATTAACTGTATTTTGCAAGATCAACTTAATTTATCAATTTCTCAGTTCTACTTGCCAACTAGAGTGAGGATGATAAGGAGATGCAAATCTATGATTAACATCATACCTAGCAAGCAATTTACGAAAAACACCATGAATAAAGTGTGAACCACCATCGCTCATTAAAATCTAGGGATTCCAAATCTAGGGGAAATAACTTCTTTCAACATTTTAATAGAAGTGTTATGATCAACACTACTAGTTGGAATAGCTTCTACCAGTTACTAACATAATCAAGAGCAACTAGAATATGAGTATACCCGTTGGAATTTGGAAAAGGTCCCATATAATCAAAACCCCAAACATCAAATTGTCCAATAACTAGAGAGTAATTAATAGGCATTTCCTGACGTCTACTAATATTGACAATTCTTTGACATTCATTACAAGACAAGACAAACTTACGAGCATCCTTGAAGAGATTAGGCCAATAAAAACCATATTGTAATACCTTCTGTGGAGTTCTATCTCGAGCGTGATGTCCTCCATAGGCCTCGGAGTGACACTTGTATAGGATTTGTCCCTGTTCATGCTCAGGTACACAACGTCCAACAATACCATCTACTCCTTCTTTATAAAGGTGTGGATCATCCCAAAAGTAAAGTCTTAAATCATAGAAGAACTTTTTCCTTTGTTGGTATGTGAAACTAGGCGGTATAAATTTAGCAATGATGTAATTAGCATAACCATCATACCAAGGAGCATTGCGTGAAGCATTTATGATAGATAATTGTTCATCAGGAAAGCTATGATCAAAGGTAGTTGGTCATCGAGAACATTCCCTAACCTAGACAAGTTATCTTCTACGGGGTTATCATCTCCCTTTATATCCATAATATGCAAATCAAATTCTTGTAGCAGAAGAACCCATCTAATAAGTCTAGGTTTAACATTTTTTTTCCATAAGGTACTTAATAGCAGCGTGATTAGTGTGAAGAGTCACTTTGGAAACAACAATATAAGGTCTAAACTTATCACAAGCAAACACAACTGCGAAAAAAATATTTTTCACTCCTAGCGTAGTTTCTTTGAGCACTACATAGAGCTTTACTAGCATAATGGATAACATTTAATTTCTTATCAACTCTTTATCCTAGAACAACACCAACAACATAATCACTAGCATCACACATAATTTCAAACGGTATGTTCCAATCACGTAGTTGAACAACATGTGCAGTTATCAAGGATTTCTTAAGAATTTCAAATGCTTCTACACAATCATCATCAAAAACGAATGGAACATCCTTTTGCAAAAGATTTGTGAGAGGCTTAGAAATTTTAGAGAAGTCTTTTATAAATCTCATATAAAAACCAGCATGACCAAGGAAACTTCTTATACCTTTAATATCTCTTGGACACGACATATTTTCAATAACATCACCTTTAGCTTTGTCCACTTCAATACCTCTTTAAGATATTTTGTGTCCCAAGACAATACGTTCATTAACCATAAAGTGTCACTTCTCCCAATTCAAGAAAAGATTAGTTTCTTCACATCTCTGCGAAACTTGATCAAGGTTGCTCAAGCAATCATCGAAAGAAGTTTCGTAAATGGAAAAATCATCCATGAAAACCTCAACAATCTTTTCACAAAAGTAAGATAATATAGCCATCATATATACATCTTTGAAAGGTAGCGGGTGCATTCCATAAACCAAAAGGCATACGTCTATAAGCAAAGGTACTGAAAGGGCAAGTAAAAGTGGTCTTCTCTTGATCCTCTTTTGATACATGTATTTTAGAGAAGCCAGAATAACCATCTAGAAAGCAAAAATGTGTATGTTTGGATAGTGTTTCTAGCATTTGATCAATAAAAAGTAGAGGGTAATGATATTTCCCAGTAGGCTTATTTAATTTCCTGAAATAAATTACCATTCTGTATCCGATAACAATTCTTTGCGGGATCATCTTATTGTTATCATTAGGAACAACGATAATACCTCTCTTCTTAGGGACACAATGAAGGAGACTAGCCCATCTACTATCAACAATAGGATAAATTATACCTGCCTCCAGAAGTTTTAGTATTTCATTTCTTACCACTTCCTTTATATTAGGATTTAATCTTCATTGCTGATCAACAACTGGTTTAGCATCAGGCTCCATATTGATTTTGTATTGGCATAAAGTGGGACTAATGTCCTTAAGATAATCAAGAGTATATCCAATAGCGGCACAGTGCTTCCTTAGAGTTTTCAATAATCTTATTTCTTCATGATCTCAAAGGTTAGCACTGATAATAAGAGGATATATCTCTTTTTCATCAAGATAATCATACTTCAGAGTGTCAGGTAATAGTTTAAGCTCAAACATGGGATCACCCTTGGGTTGAGGAGGATCCCCAAGTATTTGAACACGTAGGTTATGTTTCAAAATAGGCTAATGATCAAAGAAAATCTTATGTATTTCATTCCTTTCATTCATATGCATATCATTTCCATGGTCTAGCAAATATTGTTCTAATGGATAACTAGGAGGCATAGCGATAGAAGGGAGACCAATAATTTCATCTTTACTAGGAAATTCTTTGTCATGAGGTTGACTACGAAATTTAGAGATATTGAACTCATGAGACACATCCCCAAAACTTACAGTTTATTTTTCACAATCAATCTTAGCATTAACAATATCTAAGAAGGGTCTATCGAATATAATGGGACAAAAATCATCTTGTGGCGAACCAATAACAAGAAAATCAGTACGACAGTTTATTTTCCAACACAAGACTTCAACATCTCTAACAATCCCAATTGGTGCAATAGTATCTCTATTAGCAAGCTTGATGGTAACATCAATTTCATCTAATTCGGCTGCTGCAATATCATTCGTAATTTCTTGGTATATGGTAAAGGGAATTGCACTCACACTAGCACCCACATCACATGAGCCATGATAACAATGATCTCCTATTTTAACAGAAACAACAGGCACACCAACAATAGGTCTATGTTTACTCTTAGTATCAGGTCTAGCAATTCTAGCGGCTTCATCACAGTAGTGAATGACATGCCCATCAATATTATCAACCAAGAGATATTTAACCATAGCAATATTAGGTTAAAATTTAATTTGTTCAGGATGTATAGGTGTTCAAGTACAACTCTTACGAACCATAGTTGCAGCTTTAGCATGTTCCATTATCCTAACAGGAAAGGGTGGCTTCTCAATATAAGCAGTAGGAATAACATGATCAGTATTATAAATAGTAGTTTCTTCTTCAACTTTAATAGGTTCTACCATTTTAACTTCAATGGGAGGATGATATTTAAACCACTTCTCCTTGGGGATATCAACACGAGTAGAAAAGATTCACACAATGAAGCTACTACCTCAGAGTCAAGTCCATATTTAGTCCTAAAATCACGAAAAGCAATGGCGTCTATAAAGGATTTAACACAATCAAACTTAAGGCTTATACCTGAATCATTACCTTCATCGAGTTCCCAATCTTCAAAGTTGCGTTTAATTATTTCCAATAAGTCGCATTTGAATTCAATATCTTTCTTCATAAAGGAACCGACACAAGAAGTGTCGAGCATGGATTGATCATTACGTGAGAGCCGAGCATAAAAATTCCGAATGATAATTTCTCTTGGGAGCTCATGATTGGGGCATGAATATAACATTGACTTAAGCCTCCCCCAAGCTTGAGCGATTCTTTCTCCTTCATGAGGACAAAAATTATATATTTAATTCCGATCACAATAAACCAGATGCATAGGATAAAACTTCTGATGAAATTGAAATTCGAGTCGGTTGTAGTTCCATGTTCCAATATCATAACATAGCCTATACCATGTCAACACCTTTTCCTTCATAGATAAACTAAATACCTTCTTCTTGACATCATCCTCGGGCTGACCTGCAAGCTTATATAATCCACAAACTACATCCACATAGATTAGATGCAAATTAGGATGTAGTGTTCCATCTCCTGCATGAGGATTAGCTAGCAGTTTCTCTATCATACCTGAAGGAACTTTATAATAAATATTTTCTTAAGGTGCAGCAGGTCGAGGAGCATATCTTTATGCTTCCTGTCGGGGTGAATATACCAAGAACAATCCCCTCAAAGGATCATTTTCCATTGTGACAAGTGACAGTAAATTTCAGCGCAATATATAAATCTTTCCGTACCAAGTTCCACTTACCAAAGGCGCTTCACTCCCCGACAATGGCGCCAAAAATGAGTCTTGTTGACCCACAAGTAGAGTGGATCTAACGTAGTACTTTTGATAAGTAAGAGTGTCGAACCCAACGAGGAGCAGAAGGAAATAAAAAACGGTTTTCAGCAAGGTATTCTCTGCAAGCATTGAAATTAGCGGTGACAAATAGTTTTGTGATAAGGTAATTCGTAACGGGTAGCAAGTAACAAGTGTAACAATAGTGCAGCAAGGTGGCCCAGTCCTTTTTTTTAGCAAAGGACATGCCCGGCCAAAGTCTTACATAAAGAAAAGTGCTCTCGAGGACACATGGGGATTTATGTCAAGCTAGTTTCCATCATGCTCATATGATTCGTGTTCGTTACTTTGATAATTTGATATGTGGGTGGACCGGTGCTTGGGCACAGACCTTACTTGGACAAAATTCCCACTTACGATTAACCTCTCTTGCAAGCATCCGCAACTACGAAATAAGAATTAGGATAAATATAACCATAGCATTAAACATATGGATCCAAATCAGCCCCTTACGAAGCAACGCATAAACTAGGGTTTAAACTTCTGTCTCTCTAGCAGACGATCATCTACTTATTACTTCCCAATGTTGTATTCTAGGCCAAAATAAAGGTGATGTGTCATGTAGTCGACATCCACATGACACCACTAGAAGAGACACAACATATAACTTATCAAAATATCGAACGAATACCAAATTCACATGATTACTTATAACAAGACTTATCCCATGTACTCAGGAACAATCGTAACTACTCACAAAGCATATTCATATTCATGATCATAGGAGTACTAATAATCATTAAGGATCTGAATATATAATCTTCCACCAAATAAACCAACTAGCATCAACTACGAGGAGTAATTAACACTACTAGCAACCGAGAGGTACCAATATGAGGATTTGAGACAAAGATTGGATACAAGAGATGAACTAGGGTTTGGAGAGGATACGGTGCTGCTGAAGATGTTGATGGAGATTGACCCCCTCTCGATGAGAGAATCGTTGGTGATGACGATGGCTTCGATTTCCACCTCCAGGAGGGAAATTTCCCCGTCGGAATAGCTCAGCCGGAGCTCTAGATTGGTTCTGTCAAAGTTCCGCCTCAAGACGGCGACGCCTCGTCCCGAAAGGTCTGATATGATTTTTTCCAGGTCAAAACCCTTCATATAGAACAAGATGGCCACCGGAGGCCTCGCAGGGGGTCTACAAGCCTGCAGGACGCGACGAGGGGAGTAGGTCGTGCCCCCCAGGTTTGTGACTTCCTGGTGGGTCCCCTCCATTATTTCTTTCTCCCATTATTTTTTATATATTCCAAAAAAATTCTCCATAACTTTTCAAGACTTTTGGAGCTATGCAGAATAGGTCTCTAAGATTTGCTCCTTTTCTAGTCTAGAATTCCAAGTGCTCGCATTCTCCCTCTTTATGTAAATCCTGTAAAATAAGAGAGAAAAGCCATAAGTATTGTACCATAATATGTACTAACAACCCATAATGCAATAAATATTGATATAAAAGCATGATGCAAAATGGACGTATCACTCCACTGGACCATGAAGTACTTGATGGTGCGGCATCGAGTACAACATTCCGCTTCATCCAGGATGCGGACCGGTCTCTCGCTGTAAGTAAGGTTTGGCTGAAGATCAATGGCTTGATGATCGATATCCTTGTAAGGATCCGAACGGTTTGGCGCGTGGAGGCATTTTCGGAGTTGTGACATGTGGAAGACATTGTGCACACCCGAAAGTTCTAGAGGTAGCTCCAACTGGTAGGCAACTTCCCCTTATCTTGAGGTGATCTTGAAGGCCCCAATGTACCTTGGTGCTCGCTTTTCTTTGACGTGAAAGCGCTTTGTTTCCTTGAGCGGTGAGATGCGGAGATACACGTGGTCTCTAGGGTTGAGTTCCATCTCTCGGCGTTGCGTATCCGTGTAGCTCTTTTGTCATGACTTGGCGGCTTCCAGACATTCACGGACAAGCCGAACTTGCTCTTCGGTGTCGCGGAGGATGTCCGGCCCAAAAGTAAGTCCTTTACCAGTGTTAGACTAGTTGAGGGGTGTGCGGCATTCGCGGTCGTAAAGTACCTCAGATGGTGCCATATGGAGACTGGACTGGTAGTTGTTGTTGTAAGAGAACTCAGCGAAGGGTAGACAGTCTTCCCATTTGGCCACGTATGCCAAGACACAAGGGCGCAGCATATCCTCAAGTATCTGATTTACTCGCTCCGACTGCCCGCCGATTTGAGGGTGGAAGGCGATGCTGAAGGAGAGCTTGGTCCCCAAGGCCTCCTGGAACTTCTTCCAGAATCTTGAGGTGAATTGAGTGCCATGGTCAGATATAATCTCGTTTTGAATGTCGTGGAGGCTCACAATACGCTCGATGTTGAGAATGTCTAGCTTGTTGACATCATATGTGGTATTGACAGGAATGAAGTGGGCTACCTTGGTCAGCTGATCAACAATTATCCAAATGGGGTCAAGACTTATGCTGGATCTAGGAAAACCCGTGATGAAGTCCATACCAATCCTATCCCACTTCCATTCAGGCAAGTGGAGGGGTTGTAGCAGCCCAGCAGGCCGCTGGTGCTCAGCTTTGAGTTTCTTGCATATGTCGTTCCCTCTTCATTCCATGCCACCAGAACCTTTCTTTGAGGTCCCGATACATCTTGGTTCCACTAGGGTGAATTGAACATGGAGTGTCGTGTGCTTCTTGCAAGATCAAATTCTTGAGTGCCGCCTTGTTGGGTATGCATATGTGATTCCCAAACCACACAACTCCTTGCTCTTCCATTGAGAATCCTGGGGCTTTTCCTCCCTTGATCTTCCTCTTGATATCTTCGATGCTCTAGTGTCCCTTCTGGGCTTCCTTAATGTTGTCCATCAGCGTGGGTTTAGCTTCGAGGTTTGCCAGGAATCCTAGTTTGACTAGATACACCCCAAAGCTATCTAGTTCTTCATATAGGGAAGGTAGCCTTTCCTTGATTATATCACTGAAGGCACAAGCCTTCCGGCTCAAGACGTTGGCTACCACTTTGGCCTTACCGGGGTGGTATTGAATGTTGATGTCATAGTCTTTAATTAACTCCAACCATCTCCGCTACCTCATATTCCAATCCTTTTGGGTAACAATATACTTCAGAATCTTGTGGTCGGTGTATATCTCGCGTCGCTTTCCCAGAAGGTAATGTCGCCATGTCTTCAAGGCGTGAACTACTGGCGCCAACTCGACATCATGAGTGGCGTAGTTCTGCTCGTGAGGGCGTAGTTTTCGTTATAGGTAGGCCACGACTTTGCCATCTTGCATCAAGATGCCACCGAGCCCGGATCTTGACGCATTGTAGCATATCACAAATTCCTTGTTGATACCTAGAGTGGCCAGTAATGGGGTGGTGGTCAACCTCTTCTTCAGTTCTTGGAAGCTTTCTTTGAACTTTTGCGACCATTCAAACTTCTTGCCCTTCTTCAAGAGTTGAGTTATTGGTCGGGCGATGCTGGAGAATCCTTCCACGAACTTGCAGTAATATCCCGCGAGTTCGAAGAAGGTCCTGACTTCCTTCACATCCAATGGCTACTTCAAATTTGTTATCGTGGTAATCTTGGTGGGGTCGACTGCCAATCCAACTGTCGTCATGGTATGACCCAAGAATCCAACTTTGTGTAGCCAAAATTCGCATTTTCTGAACTTGGCAGGAAGTTGGTGCTCTCAAAGTTTTTACAACACCAACCTCAAGTACTTCTAATGTTCTTCTTCGGATTTGGAGAAGATGAGTATGTCATTGATGAATAAAATGAAAAACTTGTCCAGATACTCCATGAAAACTTTGTTCATGAGGTACATGAAGTAGGCTGGGGAATTGGTCAACCCAAATGACATGACCGTGCACTCGTACAGGTCGTACCTCATCACGAATGTCGTCTTTGGTATATCTTCGGGTCGAATCTTTAGTTGGTAGTATCCAGACCTGAGATCGATCTTCGAGAATACCTTGGCACCATTCAACTAGTTGAATAGGTTTTCAATCTTGGGGAGTGGATAATTTTTCCTTATCGTGACTTCATTGAGGGAACAATAATCAAAACAGATCTGGATGGTCACATCCCTCTTGGACACGAATAGAATAGGTGATCCCCAAGGAGATGCACGAGCACGAATGAATCCTTTCCTAAGTTGCTCAACGAGCCGTTTCTTCAAATCGGCAAATTCCTCGGATCCCATTCTATAGGGATTCTTATAGATAGGTATTCATCCGGGCATGAGCTCAATGATGAACTCGATGTCTCGGTCAGGAGGCATCCCAGACATTTCATCAGGAAAGATGTCCGGGTAGTCACATACTACTGGCACTTGGTCCAACTCTTTTCCTGAAAGGAAGTTAACCGAAGGGGCTTGAGTGGAGGTATGCTCGAACATGTAGTTAACTTTGATTCCTTGATCATTGGTCATGGTAATAGCTCTCTTGTCATAGTCCAATGTGCTCAGGTGCTTGGCTAACCAGTCCATACCAAGGATCACGTACAAGCCTTGTGACTTAAGAATGATGTGATCTTCTATGAAGTCTACCCCGTTAATCTTGATCCCTACTCCCCTACATCCTATGTTGGTCCTTAACACTGCACTCGGGGTTTGTACCGCCATTTGACTATTTAGGAATGTAGATTTCGAACCGCTCCTCATCGCAAAATTTTGAGTGACAAAAGAATGCGAGGCACCACAATCAAGCAATATTGTTGCTGGAGTGGAGTTGACGAGGAACGTAACCAGTATGCAGTCTGGGTCTTCCTGGGCTTCCTCTATGGATACTTGATTCATGCGTCCCCTGTTGTTGTAGTGCTGGTTGCGTGGAGCTTGATTCTTTTTTGGTGCTCCATGACCTTGTCCTTTATTTGGTGCAATGGGGCGCGGTGCATCGGGCTTTTTATTGGGGCACTGCCTGGAGTAGTGCCCGGGCTAGCCACACCCAAAGCAGGTGACCTGCCCACGGTTGTTGGGCTTGCCCCCATTGTTGTTACTTGGAGGGTTGTATGCCATCTTGGGGTTGGCATACTGCTGAGGCTGGTAGCTTGGTCGAGGTGGAGGAGTCTTGTACTGCTGGTGCGAGAAGTTAGACCTTTCCGGGGTTGACCGCCACGGACGAGTCTTTTGGTGGCTGGAACCACCGTTTCCCATCAGCTTGCGCTTGCGAGTGTCACCCATAGCATGGCGCTTGTCTTCAAGCATGAGAGCCTTATTCACCACATCACAGAAGGTCCGACAGTCACAAACAACAACTTGGTATTGCACTGAGGTATTTACAGCCTCAGTGCTGACATCATTAGGCGCATACCTCAACAAGAGGTTAAATTTTTCAGGTACTCCTTGACTGTGCCACTACCTTGCTTTACTACACAAAATTCCCGCTTCTTGATTTCCATCATTCCTAGGGGAATGTGGGCAACACAAAATCTATCCTTGAAGGCGGTCCAGGTGATGATTAGTTCGCCTTGCATGATCCTAAATCCATCCCACCAAGCTCTGGCGGTGCCCCCGAGAAGTGAGAGGCATATAGAACCTTTTCACGGTCATTGGTGTAGTTGACCAGCGCAAAGAGGTCCTCAATGGTGCAGATCCAGTCATCGGCATCCAGGGGATCAATTGTGTTCGTGAATATCGAAGGAGAAGTCCTCATGAACTGTATTAGAGTGGATCGTCCAAAGCCATTCCCGCCCTGTAGCGGGTTCTTCACCAATACCTGAGTTATCTGATGGATAGCAGCATTGTTGGCTTGGCGTTTCTCTCGGAGAGCTTGGAGGAACTAAGCCATGGTCAGGTTCTCCGGAGGAGGTGGTGGCCTGTGAATGTCGCCTTGTGGCTGCTCCTAGTGAACTCTAGCTTGGGCAGACCCACTGGCTCCTAGCTGCTGGCTAGATTTGCCTATACTAGGGTGGCCGAAGGTACTAGTGCGAGTAGCAGTCACCATCCTGTTTAGAGAAGTCAAGTCAAAATTCCACAATTGTCGAGTGAAAAGCATAAGGGAGAAATGCGCCTATAAAAGGGGGTTGGGTATGGTGCAATTGTGTCAAACAAGAACGGTCGAAGAACCCTATGCAATTTCATTAAATAAGATAGGTGATGTAGCCGTTTACATGTTGCCTAAGGCAAAAATGCAGATTGCATCAAGACACAAATAGAGAAGCACACGACAGGCACACATGGTTTCATATGAACAATTACATGGACTAGACTTCGCACGGGGACTCTTGACTTGTCCTACCTTAAGGATCTAAGACTTAAGCGGTGGATTGCTCGGTCTTGTACTCACGGTCCTAGGGGTCTTCTTCCTTGCCATCATCTGTGCGGGCATCATCTCCCATCAAGGATGTGGGGGAAGTAAGAGGTTCATAATGATGGAGCTTCGTCGAAGACGCGATGAAGAGATCTCTATACACCTTGGCGGTCATGCGACGACTCCGAATAGGGGTGACCTCAAGTGATGGTTTTCCTCCTCTATATGCGACAACATGCTGTCCTCCGAGTGCTACATCCTTCTTGATCTCTTGGTCATCTTCATCTTCGCTTCACAGATTAGTTCTTGGACATGATAGAGTTCTTGACGAAGCATCAATGACTCCTTCATCAGGTTGTGAGCCAGGCTCTCGGCAGAGAGGTTGTACTAGGTCTGGAACCTGAGCGGCGTTCCCTCCTGAGGGGATGGGGTTAACGTCCAAATCCTGCGATTCTCGTCCTTATCCAAAGGCACATGATGGGCATCTAGTTCGTTGGTCATCTCGGGGAGGATGTCGCTAAGGTGAATGAGTGCCTTTCACGCTGTCGTCTCAACTACCAACACCGGAGTCTCCATCTGCGGTCCCTCAAACAACTAGCTAGATGGAGAGTCATTTGCCTTCACAACCACATCCACATGGTATTCCTTTGTGGTGGCATTGACCCAGTGCTCATGGTAGCGATAAACTAGCGTTCAGCGTACTTAACACTTCTCCAAGATTTCCTCCAGAAGTAGGGGAAAGCTGGAATCTAGAAGAGTCTCAGGTATGACGGCGATCTACAAGGATTTGGGGAGAGGAGTTAGAAAGTTTTGAATGATGCAGGAAAGCGATAATGGTGTATAAAACCCTAAATGTAAGGTCTAGGTGTGCTATTCATCTGAGCTAATGTCCATGCTACCTAAGGCTTCTTATAGTGAGGATGGCTCTGATACCAGCTCTGTGGGCACCCCAACATAGGAGTTGAGATCTTGAATGAACGTGTACAGTGATCCTAGAGATCAATGCTCACTGAACACACATATACTGAATAACAAGAGTCTTACATCCATGAATAACGTGTGATATAGATAGTGACCATTATGGTCAAGTCTTACATAGATCGGGCCTTAAATGACAATCACTCCAACTCAACTAATAGCGGAAATCTTGGTAGAAAATGTTAACTCATGCCATCAACCTTAACCTACAGGTACTCTGACTAGGAAGCGTCCTAGTTCGCATGACCGTCTCCGACGATGAATTCTTCTCCATACTCAGGTTCTTCCATGACTTTGAATATACTCGCAAACAACCCATGATGTGGAACAAGGCAGTAATGTAATATGATGTATCTTTAGTATGCAGCCTTTGCTGAAAGAAGGTTCTTCCCTAAATGCAGTAACATGGTCAAGTGTTTATATGATCATGCATCACAGGGTAAATGGTAACGATAAGAGCAGGTTACAAATATCAACATATCAGCTGAGGGATGAACACCTCACGTTCACCCTCTATGCCAAGTCAACGTACTTGACAATATCATCTTTCTCAATCACACACACACACTCACACTTGGTTTATGCGGAAACGAATGGACGTAGTTTAAGCAGGATTACCCAACTGTCCTTGACCGTGGAAACAGCTATTCGAATGCTTTTACACTCTGCAGAGGTTGCACGCCGTATCCACGAGATCCAGGAAACTTCCATGTCATCTTCGACTCGCAGTATATAACATACATGAGGTAAGTACCCGATCAATGCCTTTCCCCTGACGACACTAGACAAAGATTCTACTCAATTGGTACCGAACCCACATGATGTACATTTTACGAGCACCAGCTCTAGATCGTATCATCCATACAGGGACCAACGGTGTGCCCGGCACCTGTAAAAACAACATAGTCGCCCTTCCTAGCAAGACCCCATCCCGAGAGTGACCATGTCACTCCCGTCACTAGTAATACGGGCTCTTTGCTAGCACCGACCAAAGTAAGTAACAAAGCCTTGTCCAATAAAGGGGTATCGTGGTCTAACATGTGAGCTTGGGACCGCCGACACATCATAAATCTAATCCCATTCCCGAAACCACACACACAAAACCTTTCCTGGTACATCACTTCTTTCCCAAGTGGTCACCATCACCCTCGGGCATTAGTGGCACCCAACGTGGTTTTTGAAAAGTTTTTGTAATCACATATGTGTTACCATCACCATGCATATGTTCATCCTATGCGTAGCACTACTATCTACTTGTCAACTTTTCATCAGCGTGACCCTCATAGATGGTAAGGTCATGCTCAATGCAAGTGCTCCAGAGGAGCCATCGGTAACACCATACGGAGGGTTACCGACTAAAGAATCATGATCATATGCATCGGAATAAAGTAATCAACATGGCATGCATAAAATATTTTCTCACACATGGTCAAAGGGCTGCTTGCCTTGGTCAGCCAGGTATCTGGGGTTTCGAGTTCTTCGCGTCCATGTCCTTCGTCAAACGCGTGATCTATCATCGTAATAGTATTAGTAATAACCACAACCAAAAATAAAGCACAAACTCACATCTAAATGTCACTCTATTTTGTAAAATACAAGCATTATTTCAAAAAATATTTGTTTCTAGTTTTAGAGTGGAAAACTATTATGAAAAATCTTTTTAACGAAGGCTAAAATACTGAAACGAGGTTTTAAATTAAAACTGTGTGTAAGTTTTTATAGAAGTTGCACAAGCAACATTATTAAATACTAGATAATTTTACAAGAATTATGGTGGAAAAAGATTTCATTTTGGATGATTATTTAATCCTGTGGAAATTGATTTTGAAAACCCAGAAAAAGAATAAAGAAAAGGGCCTCCTCACTAGCCAGGCTTGGCCAGCAGCTAGGCCGGCCCAACTGGCCAACCGGCCAGCCAACAAACCAACCATCCTAGGCGCACGCGCCATCAAGTTTAGACCTAATGTGCAGGGCCCCATGGAGAGCGACTGAGGGGGAGAGGAGGAGATAGACGGCCGCCGACAAGTGGGGTCCTCTTATCTGGGTCATCTCCTACCTTAGGACAGAGGGGAGGGGGAGCTCACCGGCGGCAGTTCCGGTGATGTCGAGGATGAGCGAGTGCAAGAATGGACTCCTCGCACTCCCGCCTCACGGATGAGGGTCAAATGAACGTGGTGGTGGCCTGAGTCGCCAGTGACAAAGAAGCCACCGCGGAGGCTTTTGGGAAGGCGTTGGTGACGACGCTCAGAGAGTGGAGAAGGTCGAGGAAGGGGTGGAGGAGGACCAAGAAGCTCTAGCAGTCTCAGAAGAAGAGGAACAAGCGTTGGAGTGTGCCTGTGTCCCGAGATCAACGGAACCCCGACGCGGCAGCATCTCGGTTGATCTAGAGCACCACTGCTCATTTAGCTCAAAGGGGCACTTGGGGGTGGTCGATTAGAGGCTAGGGAGAGGTGCTGGAGGTGCGGGTTTGAGCTGGGGTCCTTTATATAGGCGGGCAACGATCCACCGAGGGGTGGTGCACCGACGATGCTGCTGTAGTGGCCACAGAGGAAGAGAGGGCTTGGGAGCGAGCCCGTGGTATTATGGACGTTGTTTCGGACCGAGGGGCATCTTCAGGAGGAGCGGGGCGGGATCTTGGCGTCCTGCGGTGGCGAGGCTCTTCTAGCCTGTTCTGGCACGGACAGGCACGCATCGCGAGGGGCACAAAAGAGGGGGAAGAGAGGGTTCTAACGCTGCTCTCGCCTTGGTAGGTGTTGTTGTGAAAGACGGGCAACTGGAGGGGCAGGATCTGGCCGTGGCTGGCATCCCTGTGCTCGAGTGCGCCCTGTAGCACGTCCAGAGCGCAGCTTTGGCATACCACGGCATGCTGGTGTGCTCTGGGTCGTCTGGCCATGTGTAGGGAATTCTGGGGATGTGGTAGATGCCCTCTGAGTGCTTGGGGCCGATGGGAATGGAGCTGGTCAAAGGGTGGAGTGGTAAACAGATGTTGTCAGCATTTATTCAGTTGATTAATTGGGGATTTTGGCCCGCTCTCATTGAACTGGTGCTGGATCTCTCGGCTGCAGCTGTGGGGAGGCACACGCAACCTATGACACAAGTTTGGAGTGAAGGTACTAAGTGTTGGGGGTGCTAGTTCCTAGTGTTCTAAACTGGCTGAAGGTGTTAGATGGTGGTTTGCGGGAGTTAACCTCCTCCAATGGCTTTGATAGTTAACATGATTGGATGGTGGACATAAATAAGAGGCATTACCAAATTTGAGATCAATTGAGCAAGGTTGACAATGTAAACTTGAGAATACCCACGAATGTGGTCAAATCAACTGCCACAAATCCAATTCTTGGCATGCACTCCTTATTTGGGGTATTGAACACTCGTGCAATGTTTGAGACCAATTGGACAAACTTGGCAATGTAGAGTTGTTCCAACTTGGTTGTGGACAGAAAGGTTTTCGGGATTATTTGGTGAATCAAACCACCTTGGATGGAGGTAAAACTTGAGATGATTACCAAATATAGGATATGGGTCAGTCTAGAATTTTCTTGGAATTTATTGAGAATATTTCCTTTGGAAATATTTCAAAAGGTCAAAACAAACAAAAATTGTCTTTGCGGGTCTAGTCCACTTTGAACATGATAAGGGGTTGAAACTCTTATGTATGGAAAATATATGTCATGAGAGTCTTACTAAATTTTATCAATTTTTTCTAAGGTAGAAAAATAATTTTCCACCAAGAAATACCATTTCTGGCCTTGGAAAAGGGCATATAAGTAAAATACAAAAATGACTTTAAAAATATTTATTTTATTGTTTTTAATAGTTATTTTAATAATAGAATCGGAATACAATCCTTGGGTAAAAGCACTTCCCTCAAATTAGGGACTTGTAGTGCAAATCCCAAAGGAGGGGTATGAAGCTAGAAAAATAATAAAAAGGGATTTGTAGACATAATATTTTATAAAAATTGTTTTAAGTGATCCACCCACAAGCACACATACAAGAAATGACAATCAAGACACTCATAGCACTTTCTTAGAAAGTTTTAATTTATTCAAAATTTCGGAAAGAAAACAATAGTGGCAAAGTGGAGCAAAAACAATGTGTGACATTGTGCATGCACGACAAGTTCACCTACATGCCATGTCATCAACATTATTCGACGGTATGCACTTATATCAACATTATTCAAAGGTATGCATCCACGACAAGTTCTTCCTTCATAAATCTTTACTCCAAGTCATATAGTAAAGTAACTCAAGTGATATGAAGACATTAAAATGTTTAATCGAAAATTGGCAACCCCATTTTGTGCCTAACGATGAGTATGACCAAGTCATCGTTAAATTGGAACCCCATTTCCTGCTTGACTCCTCAAGTCAATATAATCTAATATAGGTGACCTAGTCACCGCCCAACATGTAGATGAAGATTCATGTATGGTTCATGTTTCGAATGCATGCTTTCTTGGAACCATTCAATTCTCATCTATATGTGTATATAAATTTCAAAAAAAATATGTTCTGTTTTCTCGTTCACAAATTTTGGATATTTTCTGCCTATTTGATTTAAGAAGTTGAATTTTTAATTACAAATCGGTCCCTTCGATCTGGGAAACTCGGTCTAACCAAAGTTTCCCATTGGCCTAAGATCAAATTTGGTCCTACCAAATCTTATTGCCTCGGAGACTCCGAATTTCAGTACTACAAGAGTTCTTATCCTTGTTCATGATGATCTCTTGTCTCTTGCACATATTGATTGCACGGGTGAAATCTTTCATTCACATAATGTTTGATGCATATAGCCAAGATTCACATGACTTGTCTTGTTCCTTATACTATGTGTGTGCTCATGCAGTCCAAAGCAAACATCTCTTAAAACTGACTGCACACATTTAGGGGGAGCTTGGATTAGTCATGTATCTTTCAAAGCTATCATATGCTACTGCTTATGTTTATTTGAAGCTTGGATTGTATGTTGTCATCAATTATAAAAAAGGGGAGATTGAAAACACATATGCTCCCTTGGTGGTTTCGATAATTCATGATAACATGCAGGTATAGTCCATAGAGATGCATTGCCTAAGGATTTTCTGGATAAGCCCCAAGGAAGGAAATGAATATGATTGCCCAAACTTCAAGCTACAAGACTCTACTTTTCTATTTGTGAGAAATCACATTTGAGTCCATTGGAAATCCAATACTATTAGAAAGGGGTGATGTATCAATGATGAATTGGTTTCTCAAGTTCTTAGAGATAGCCACCAAATATACTCAGCCATTGTCCGACAAAATACTCTGTCCAAAGCCTAATATCAAAATCAGTGCCACCAACAACTTCCACTCGGCCCTACCGATTTTTCCACAGACAGAACCTATGCCAAACCCTAGAATCTCGGTACCACCAACTTTCACTTTGGTGCCACCGAAAATTAGTGAGCACCTTTCTAGTCTTTCGATTTCAAGTATGAGAATTTCCTAGTTTCGAAATCGGTCCGGCCGAGATTTGGAAACTTCCCTAGGTCACCATATCGGTACGAGCGAGATTGGTATATCGGTCCCACTAAGAATTCTAAAAGTTGCCACATGTAGTACAACTCGGTACCACTGAGATTCATGTCGGTGTAAACGAGTTGGGCATTAATTTTGTGACGGTTTGTTTTCTGGAGATGCCTATATATACGCCTCCACCACCTCTCATTCGTAGAGGAAGCACTCAAAACACACATACACTTGTCAGATTCATATATCTGAGAGAGAGCCACCTACTCATGTGTTGAGATCAAGATATTCCAATCCATCCACTAGAAACTTGATCCCTATACTCCCCAAGTTTCTTTCCACCCAATCAATATATTCTACCCATGCCAAATATGTGAGGGAGTGATTGTGCATTGAGGAGACTATCTTTTGAAACACAAGAGCAAGGAGTTGATCGTTCTACCACAACTATTAACTTTTGGAGGGTGGTGCCTCCTACATTGGTTAGGTGTCGTTTGGAAGCTCCCTACTTTGTGTTGTGGAGTTGAACCAAGAAATTTGTACATGCCAGGAGATCGCCTACTTTGTGAATATGTACCCCGAGTGAGGTTGTCCTTCGTGAACGTAAGTCATGGTGGAATAGACAAGGCCGCTTCTTCGTGGACCCCTTGGCGGTGGAGCCCTTCATGGACTCTCACAGTTATTACCCTGTGTGGGTTGACGTCTCCACTAACATGGACGTATGATAGCATCACCTATCAAAACCACACCAAAAATCACTGTGTCCATCTTTGCATTTGATCATCCTAAACTCTACTCCTTACTTACATGTGCAATGTATTTATTTTCCCCTGCCATGTATATTTACTAGCATGTGTAGGGTGCACTAGACCTGCTAGAATTGCTAAAATTTACCAACAATCAAAATTGGGAAAAAGCCAGGTTTTAACTTATGCAGTTAGTCAATTCACCCCCCTCTAGACATACCTTCTCGTGATCCCACAACACATTCATGTGAAACACGACAATCACTGTGGCAGGTTGGATGTCAGGGATGTTCTGCTGGACACGGTTGAATCTATGGATATACTTGCCGAGGATTTCACCATCCCTTCGGGGAAGTACATTCAGATCGCTAGGGTACCATAGGAGTTTGTGACCTCCATGGTATGTGCCAATGAACTGGTTGCACAGGTCCTCCCAAGAGGACATGGATTGCTTATAGAGATTCATCATCCAGCTGCGCCAACAGGAAAAAATTGGCGAACACAGTTTCATCTCATCCCCCGCCAACCTTCACGGCAATCTTATAGATTCCATGGAACTCCAACGGGTTGATCATGCTGTCATATTTTTCTGGGAGCTCAGGCCTGAAGGAAAGGCTAGAGGGCAGCGGACTTGACACAGCACATGGGTGAATGCCGGGTACCCTACCTCATAAGGCAAGCTGTCGGGCACCCTAGGCGCAGGCTCATTCATGGCTTGTTCTGCACGTCTATTCGATAGATGGTGCATCTCGTGCTGCCGCTCGATAATGGTGTCTGCATCCTCCTTGCGTCTATCCTTCCAAATTTGACGTTGGTCTTGTTTCTTCCGCAGGTCCGTCTGGGCATAGGACAGCTCGTCTTGCGTGTTGGACCGACAGGATGGCTATTGTTGCTATGGGGGCGACTGCATAGTTGGTGCCCCATTACGATCGCGCCCGGCAATGGGCCCTCTTGGAGTCACATGGCGTGTTTGCAAGGGACTCGCCACCTTCTTCTTGTCGCAGATTGTGAAGCTCAATAGGTTTTGTATGGTCACCCTCTAGTCCCCCATTCTCTCCAGTGCACACGGTGATTTTACCGGTATCTCGGCCTACGCGAGGGCTTCCTCCGGGTTCTTGGGCAGGGCGTGGTGTGAGGCACTGGTTGTGCTTCTACTTCTGATGGTGCCGTGAGGAACCCTCCCATGTCCTGATGTACGTTGCACGCCCTCCACCGGATATTGACGATAAGATTGGCCCTACGAACCCTGGTATTGGCGAGTAGGGTGCTTGTCTATACGTCTCCTGGTGTCTTCATCGACCCACGGGCGCTGGTTGCAGTTGTCTTGTGGGGGATACGGATGAGGTCCCGTATTCACCGCCATTGATGCAGCTGATGTAGTCTCGACGTTGTTCCCGGTTGTCTCAAGCGCTCCTAGTGCCGCCATGACAATGGGATCCACAGCACGGCTTAAGGAACTACGAGTGGTGTTGTGGCTGCGCTCACCAGCGTAGTGACGTCGCATGTAGCCGCCTGCGATTGCGGCTTGGACGAAGTGGGGCGGTCGTAGATGCGCCCCTAGCTTTCTTGGGAGCCATGGGTGTCTATGAACAAGCTTATGAAGAAGCGTAGGAACCGACGAAGATTCGTGCAGGCGCAACCCCTACCTGGTATGCCAAATATGTCAAGGGAATGTTGATCCATGGGACCTACGAGGCCCCTTGTGGTTCAGGACGGCGGCACACATGCACGAAGAGCATCATCGCTCACATGCACGCGCAGGGGTTTTAGACAGCTTTGGGCTGCTCAGAAGCCTAATACACTATGCCTTGAGTTTATGGATTATGTGGCCGGAAGTCCAAAATACACGAGCGTAACAGCCTGGCAAGGAAGCAGGAGGAGTCCAGCTACCCTTGCAAATGGAAAAAATGTCGACCTTTCTAAACGTAGCCATGGATCTCCTTCTATAGTGCGAAGGGGTTACGTAGTGGCTAAAATAGTCTTGTTGGAAGGGTGAATAGTGGCTTCTATAGCTGCCAAAACTGCTGACAAGAGCTAAACTTGTGAATACCTAACCTTCACGGATTAGGTCAGGTGCATTAAATGCATGACAAGTTGTCACGCTGGTGGTGTCTCTTGGTATGGATCGTTTCTCCTTATGTGACGTTTGCCCAGCTACCTCTTACTCTCTTGAAATGTCGAGGGACAGGTGTCATTAAAGCTGCTGCATGTCCCTAACTATTGCTAGAGACCTCTGACGAGACCCACCTAACTACCTGTCCTCTTGACACCTCACTGACACTGACAATCAACGTGATGAGGTACAGTGGTGAAGATGTGGAGGAGTCTTGCCGTGCGTGATGGTCGTCGGGTCTTCTCCCTCCCAGCAAGGTAGCTTGGCGGCTTGCCAGGGGTCTTGTCTTGTTATTTGCAAGTTGAGCTTTCATCAGACAGAGGGTTGTGATAACCCACAAGTATATAGGATCGCGATAGTATCTGCAGCACAGTGATCAGTACCATAGTAATATGATAGTTTTGATAGTAGTGGTAACAGTAGCAGCCGTAACGGTAACAATAGTAGTAGTTTTGTAGCAGTTGTAATAGCAGTAGCAACAATAGTAACTTAGCAGGCACAATATGTGGAAAACTCATAGGCACTAGATCGGCGATATTGCTGGATAATATTCATGATAAAAATGTCACAACATAGAGCAACACAGAACTAGCTCCCATTCATCAATATAATGTAGGCATGTAATCCGTAAATAGTAATACGTGCTTATGGAAAAGAACTTGCATGACATCTTTTGTCCTAACTTCCCGTGGCAGCGGGGTCCACAAGGAAACTAAGGGATATTAAGGCCTCCTTTTAATAGAGAACTCAAACAAAGCATTATCACATAGTGAATACATGAACTCCTCATACTACGGTAATCACTGGAAAGAATCCCGATTATTATCACTTTGGGGTATGCGGATCCTAATACATAGTAGGTGCATATAACTTGCAAGATTGGATCAAGAACATAGATATAATGGTTAAAGCACGAACGTTTTAGATCTGAAATCATGGCACTCGGGCTCTACTAACAAGCATTAAGCATGGCAAAGTCATAGCAACATCTATCTCCGAACATAGTGGCTATTAGGGATCAAGCTCTAACAAAACTAACTCGATTTCATGATGAATCTCATCCAGCTCTTCACCGACCAGCAAGCCTACGAAGGGATTACTCATTCCCGATGAAGAGCGTCGTGGAATTGGCAATGGAGGAGGGTTCGTGATGACGAAGGCCGAAGATTCCCCTCGCTGGAGCCCCAAACGTACTCGATATTAGGCCTCCCAATAAAAGAATAGGAGGTGGCAGCGGCACCATATCGTGAAACGCAATGAAACTTCCTCTCTGTTTTTCTCTCCGAAAATAGGATTTAATAGCACTGGAATTAGGGTAAGTGGAGCCACGTGGGCCCCACTAGACACCAGGCCGCGCGAGGGGGGCCTCGCACGCCCCGATGTCTAGTGAACTTTTACGAACTGTTGTGTTCTTCTTTACATATACATGCTTAGAGAGCACCTAGGTTTTCAGCATAAATCATGACTAAGCATATCAATAATAATCCTTAGAAACTATATTAGCTCGTATCAATGGAATTATCAACTAGCGAGCAATAATAACATAACTCAAAAGCCAACACTTGGTCAAGACAATCATGATATAATATGTCAATAATGGTTTCTTCCAAGCCCTTTGTGAGACCACAAAACATAAATACAGAACACCTCCAAAGTTAAAGCAGCGACTAGACATTGTAATTCATGGTAAAAGATATCCACTCAAGATGAAAATAACGACTAACTAGACACAAAGCACGAGGATGACTATAGTGCTCTCAGGTCTAGTGCTTATTTGAAAAGGTGATGACTCAAAGTAAAAATAAAATAACAAGAAAGTAAATATAAAGTCCCTTTGCAGAGGGAAGCAGGGATTTGCTGTGGTGCTAGAGATCATAGCGAAAATAAGAGATACATTATTTTGGGAGGTACACTGTTCCTGTCAATGTTATGACCAAGAGTTATCGATACCTTCCATGCTAAAAATATTCGCTGTGGTTCCCAAGCGGTAAAAGTAAAGTATTACTCTCCCTCCACCAATACAAACACTCCACGGCTAGTCGAATGCACGAGTATCGTCCATACCAACAACAATCCAGGGGGAGTTTTGTTTAATTATTTGCAATTTATGATTCGTGATTGGGAGGCCCTTTTTACCAGCCCCTCTCATGCAAGGACGAGTGAATAAACACTCATCATGAGAATAACCCACTTAGCGTGGAAGATACTGACCGCCCCGTGTCGCTCCGTGAGCGGTCCAGGCACACAAAACAGAAGTTCATTTGAAATATTAGAGGTGGCACATGCAAATTTACTTGGAATGGTAGGGTAATGCCGCATATAGGTAGGTATAGAGTACTCACCTAGAATAACTTTGTTTCAAGGATTTTCATGCACAAACAGTCTTCCCACTTAGTACAAGCGTAGGCTAGCAAATAGATTTGTAAGCGACCACCTAGAGAGCGAAGACGCTCATGAACATGCTTTATGAATCATTATCGTTGCATACTAGCATGAGTAGCATATAAACACCATGAACACAAATATCGTGGAGGCCATGTTGTTTTTGATTCAACTACATGTGTGAGCATGTGTCAAGTCAAGACACTCGAATATTTAGAGGACGATACCATATCATCATACTATATCACAACCATTTAAATGCATGTTGACATCCAAGATATATCATTATGCACTCCTAGCTACTTAAGCATTGCATGAATAAATATAATCCCTACTTATTATTGCAAACATGTTTGGTCATAATATGCTGAATCCCAGATACTGGTCTAAAAATATTTACAAAACAGAAACAAGTTGAGTTCGTACCCACTTCTGTCTACCACAATCACTTCATCAAATATCGTCATTATTGCCTTTCACTTGCATTACCGAACGATATGAAAATATTAATAGTGGAAGAGGGTCGTGGACTTAGATAGAATCTGCAACATTTTATTCAAGAGGAGAAGACAAAGTAATATGGGATCTTTATTAGATCAATAACAATATATATGAGAGCCACTCAATTTTTTCATCGTGGTCTTCCACCTGTGTATAACTTAAAGAAGGGAAAAGAAATTCATAGAAACACACTAAACTATTTTTGGAATTTTATATTTTTCAAGAATAAACAAAATTAAAGAAGGAAAAATAAAACGAGAAAACTGTTTACACGGAAAAGCTCCCAACAAGTAAAAGAATAAAAGATAAATATTTTGGGGTTTTTTACAAGTTTTTCAAACACACAAGAAGAAAGCAAGAAAACTAAATCTAGCATGGATTCTACAATGCAAGAGTGTCGGTGCACTAAAGACTGAGGTCCCTAGTGCCCCAGACTTGTGCACGGGCGCAAAGGGCCCCTGACGGATGGGGTGACAGAGTCCACTCAAGATGCGCCCCCAAGATTACCAAGGCCCTGGCAAGCCTGCCTTGCCAAGAGGATAACCAAGGCCACGCCCGTTTAGAATGCGTGATGAACCAGCAAGGCACGAGGCCTCGGCAAACCTCCTTTGCCAGGACGACAACCGAAGCCCCCAACAAGCTCCCTTGCCGGGACAAAGACCCAAGGCCCCGGCAAGCTCCCTTGCCGGGATGATGGGCTAGCCACTGGAGGGCAACCGCCCTTCCCACAGTGCCACCACTCCCGAAGTTCCAGCGCATTCCATATGCGGTAGCGCGACGTCCATGTGTCGAAACACTTGGACACATGTCTTCACCAACACGTTGCATATAACGACAAGACGTGCATTTAATGTGCCTGACAGTGGTAGATGGATAAGTACCGCTCTAGGTTCAGTGCAACTTCTCGTGAACCTACCACCGAGCACTGTAGGTGACCCCTTTGCCTATAAAAGGAGGCCCTTAGCTTATTCACAAGGGGTTAGACTCTTTGGACATTGGACAGAAGACCGTTATCATCAGTCACTGTAACGAACAACGAAACACTTAATACGATCAAACGAGGAGGACGTAGGGTTTTACGCGTAAGTGGCCTGAACCTGGGTAAAAAGGCTTGTCGAGGGTTGATCATTAGCTCCACTCTTAACGTCGTCTTTCACCGCCCTACGATCACAATGTAATTTACGTGGATTCCCATAGGTGTCGACCCAGCAACGCCGACATCTTCAGCGTGCCAGGTAGGAGGCGGCAGAGAGACGCGTGAATCAGAGCAAACTCAGCACCGGCTCCATCGAAGTTTGGGCGCTATGATGCGTTCCCCCAGAAACTCGGTACCGCGGCGGGCGCCCTGTTCTGCTACGGCTTCCCAAGGACCGCGCGAGCGCATTACTACACGCGCGCAAGGGGCAGGGAAGCGGGGACTCCAAGAGCAACGTCATCAGGCCGATGCGTCGCTCGGGGGCCAACGAGCAGTTGCCGAGGGCGTGCCCTAGCGCTTCACAGAGGCCCCGACGCATACTCTGGTGGACAAACCTCTGCGGAGCGATGCATAGTCGTTGAGGATGCGCCACATGGTCCCGAAGCCCTGCGCGCGCTCCAGTGCGAGTCTTGCACCCCTCAGAGCATCGCATCATCGCCCAAAGATGCGCTCGGGGGCTCCGTGAGCATAGCCTAGCAAGAGAAAAACGAAGGGGTTACACCCTGGTCGGCTTTTCCTCCAAACGACGGTCAAGGACCGTCGGCAAGAAGACTTTGCTCGAGGAAAAAGCCGTCGGGAGCGGTGATTCCCTGCTTGCCGAGGGCTCCGACGCCCTAGCGAAAGACTCAAACGCCATGCAACCACGGATCTGAAGTAGATAGATCCTTTGCTTTTTCCCTTCGATAGCTTCCGGTCTTTGTGTGTGGAGTTTGTGCGTACTGGGGCCTTCCCAAAGTTCGGTGTACCTTGTCTTTTTTTCGAACTCGTTCAAACGACCTGATTGGCCACATAGCGCCTTCGAACAGTTGCGAACCTCATCAACATAGCAAGCGGCCACGTAGCACCCGATTTCGTCTCAAGTTGCGCTTGGCAATTTCCATGGTTGCACTGAATGCGGCAAGGAGCCTTGCAGGTAGTTGCCGGCAAGCTCCCAGATTATGCAAAAACGAATCGTACAAAGAACAAAATCAGAAAAAGGGAAAACTGTCTTTTTCATTCATATGAATGGACAAATTTGGCGTTGCTTACATAGCATTGATATCCTGACCAAAAGACTCTGTCTTTTGATGAGGATCTACCTACGCGGAGGAGCGAAGTTCAAAAAGACAAAAAAGCGGGCCGCCCAACTACGCAACCCAGGTTGGCCCCTCCTCGACCAGCATTGCACAGTGGAGAGAAATGCCGGAAGAAGTGAAGGGGTCGGGTCCAATGGTCGCACCGCCTCGAACACATGGCGTCGATGCGGGACCCGGCAAGTAGGGGGAGAGGCGTGAGCGGGCACCGGCTGCACGGCCAAAAGTCAGTCGGGGCTTGGGGGATTGTACTCTGACTTGACCCCTCGGGCTCCCATCCTGCGAGGAGCGCCACTGCTGTCGCCGCCCCCCTCGTCACTGTCGCTGGAAGCAGAGCTCCCAACGTCGCTCGAGCGACCTTCGTAGTAATCGAGAAGCACACGTGGGGGCCCTAAACACTATAGGAAAAATGCTCAATTATGACAAAAAAATGACGGTGGGTTAATTGGTCAATGATCCATGACCAAAATTTCGAAATTAGTCATGGCAAGTCTAAGAGGGTCCAAAGCCCATAACGTTATGACCTTTTGCGTCCATTAGGTCATGATACTAGTGCACAAAATGGTCATTAAGTGCTACCGTTTGGAAAAAATAAGAAGAGAAAAAGTGATAGAGGTGTGTTGTATGAGGGCAGGGTTTTGGAGCGTTGGATGTAGGAGGATTGGATGGCCAGGATCTGTTTCTGGGGAGGGATCCGTGGACTTGTATGTGATAGGCTGGCTGCCCAAAGTAAAAAAGAAACGAGAAATAAAAGTGAAAGACAGAAATCCCAAGACCCCATCTCTCTTGGCGATCGCCATCAATCTTGGTGAAACGAGAAATAAAAGTGAAAGACAGAAATAATTTTCCGTGTGTGAAGATCTTTGTCGTAAAATTTTAGTCGTGAATGACGGCAAAGACTACTTTTTCCATCACGTGCCGATGGAAAAGAATGACTGACGACATAAATATATTTTGCCGTCTTTAATAAAAACAGATGATGTGAAAGAACTTTTTTTCGTTTGTAAAAAAATGAATGACGACAATTTTTTTTACGCAGTTTGAAAAAAAATTGATGACGGCAAAGATTTTTACCATGTATAGTAAAAAAGAAAGACGCCAAAGAAAAAACACATATGACAGATCAATCTCCTGGATCGATGAGGTGGCATAATCGGCACCGCATGCTGTCTATCTATGATCTCTCTGTCCCATACCTACCCCACCATGTTCTCCCTTTATTCAGATCAACATGTAGATCACGTCTCTCTCTCACATGCACCAGATCCAGAGCATCCCGACCCCTGCATGTTCCCGATTCATCCCCGCAGCCGGTGCCCCCGGCCCCAAGCCCCGGCGACTCCGGCTCTGTGCCCCCGCGCCCTGGTCAGTGTCTTCGTACCCGAGAAGCATTTAAAAGGTTAGAATCGATTGGTTGCTGGTTGTCTATTTACCATCCAAGCATGAGTCCCAGAATGTTTCGTTACCTGATGCACATTTTTCTAGATCGAATTGTCAGTTACTCACGATTCATCCATGTGTGTTTTGTTCTTATTGTGCAAACTATGTACTGTGCCTGTATCTAATTATTTTAAAATACTAAACGTTCTATTCTTTTATAAGGATAAACCACACCATTTTATTTACCCTAGGCAGCCCCATCCTCGTCTTTGGAATTTAGTATCAAAAGAAGCATCAAGATTAATCTTTACTAGAAGCAAAGGGTGTGGTTTGCTGCACCGTGAAATTACAACGTGTTTTGTTTGTATCATGGTTTTCTTTATGATACATTGCCAACCAATACTAGGTAAACATCATGCTCAGTTCTCCGTGGCTGCTTGCCAGTATTACATGATAACAACTATTCATGATTGCCCCCTTATCTCAGAATTATTTTCCCATTGCACCAAATGTTTCTAGATTGTAATTTCTGGCTGCCTATTGACTGCCGTTCTCTTGACATTCACTTGCATTTCTTCTATATAATGTCTGACAAGCTACTCCTTCCAGTTAAATAGATTGAAATTTCTGAAAGCAACTACACTATTAATTTTTTTAAAGAGAGTATGTTTGGTACATGAAACCTGAACCTATATTTTTGTTCTGTTCACAGATGAATTTACAACCTTGAAGGCTGAACAACATCAGTAGTAATTGAAGAATGATGTTCTTTGGGAGTTGAGGAAAGAACATCAGTCTGCAAAGTGAGATGTAAGTGTGCATAAATCTTGTAACCAACCAGGAATAGGTAGAAATTTGTGAATGATTATAGTGTGAAACTTTTGGGAAACGGTGTTTTGTATGTGGAGGTTGGAACTATATATTTCAGTTGTGTTCACACTGGAATTTATTATCTGCTACCCTTTTTTATTATATGTGGCTCATTGTATATATGCTTATCTATGCATTAATATTTGATGCTCTATCATGTTAGTTTCCTTGTCCTGCTTTTTGAGCCTTAACATCATTTTTTTCTTGCAGGCAGCAATGGCGGGAGTTCTGTATTGGTCAGAGAAAGAGGACGAGAAGAAAGAAGGCTTGGGCATGAGTGGGTATTGGGTGGCGGCGGCCTTCAAGTACCTGCCCCATGGCACTTCACTCTATAGTCGTGGCAAGTATGTATGACTTCCACAACTCCAGCCTCCTTTATGTTCATGTATATACGCCACCGACCACAAATCCTATATTTATCTGATAAATCATGTTGCCATCTTTGAGAATAATGAGGAGGATAAATTAAGTGTGGGTGAGTGTCAGCCATATCAATGGACACGGTGTCAGTGCCACACTAACTTGTGGTGACGTTGCTACAGGTTCTTTGGTAGGATGTCATCTGTTCTAGGAGAGGAGTTTTTTGCGAGCTTTTCACATGTGAAACTTCTGCTTTTTTGAACTATAGTACAGAAAATAAGTTCTTTTGCCTTCTTGCATTTTGCATGTGGAACTAAAATGATTTTCTCTATTAAATCATGCTGACATCAAGTAAGACAAAACTATGAAATACAATATCATTATTGTCTTTGCTGCACCGACCGAGTATAGCCAGCCATGCAAATGAGAAATTGGTAGACACATAACATATTTACGTAGTGTTGACACCTTAATCTTGCATCTATGTAACATAAGATGAAAGAAATTACATAACTTTTACGCCAATTCATGACTTTATGTAACATATGA
Source organism: Hordeum vulgare subsp. vulgare (assembly GCF_904849725.1). NCBI lineage: Eukaryota > Viridiplantae > Streptophyta > Magnoliopsida > Poales > Poaceae > Hordeum > Hordeum vulgare. Next base: position 361,334,055 of record NC_058524.1, on the reverse strand, counting down.
TGAGAGATATTGTATGGATTAATTAGTAGCTTAATATTAAGAGCATACATAAGGAGCTAGTCCAACACGTACATATTCCATCAGAACTTACGACGGTTGCCAAGTCGACCACATATTCCCTTGATAAATAGATCTGATGTGTAAGATTCCACCATATATTAAACTGCACATACATGCAAACATACGCGTAGTCAGAGTTCAATATACTTCCACTGTTGCAGGATGAAATAGTTCTAATTTATTTATTACTTGTACATTATAATATTTGATTATTTTGTATGCTTTCTTATGTTTGATTATTTGAATTACCAGGATGATCTGAAGCACCCAGAAGAAGTAGAGGACATGACTGGAGGAGGGAACAAAAAGCACTATTTTGTTGTGCCCTTCTAATTGTTTGTTGGGCCCTTTTGCTGTACACCTGCACTTGTAGAACTATTTTGGTGTGCACTTGTTGGGCCTTGAACCTTTATGTGTAGAGGAGTCGATGGATGATGTATTATAATTCATGTGATGTGCTACTGAAATGAAATATATAGAACTACTTTGCAATCTTGTACTTGTTTTTTAATGGGCCTATCCTGAGATATACATGCTTTTGGTAAAATAATGCATCAGCCTAAACAGTTTAGACATTTTTTATAATAAACTAGTATTGGTGGAGGACCGTGTAGGCTAGGTTATTGAATTGGGGTGTGAAATTTATGATGATTCCATTTGGTCACTAGTAATGCCATGTCAGCATAGCCACGTCAGATCATACGTGGCTCACACAAATGGGTAATGACCAAACCAAAATTTTGGTCAATAGAGATCTACGACCAAAATTTTAGAAAGGTCAAGTTTGTTCATTCTTGACGGCAAACTGTTGACCTTGTAAATTTGGTGCAAAAAAGGTCAATAAACAACAACAATGACGAATCAATGACCAATATAGGGAGTCATAATTGACCTTATTTCTTCTAGTGAAAGCAACATGGAGGCCTGCCAGACGAGCAAGCCCCAGGGAAGGTGGAGGTGTTGGAGTAGCGCTCCGCCTCGACCGCCACGGCGACCTCGCCCCCTCGCCCTTCCTCCACTACGGCCGTTCGGGCCGTCTTCCACTGCGGCACCACCAGAAGCGGTGGCTTGATCCAAACGGGATCCCCTCGCCACCCTGGCGGCCGACGGTTGCTGACCTCGTCCCCTAACCATGGTTAGGAGCAAGCGCCACCTACAGACAGGAGAAGATTCTGAAGGCCAAGATCGAGGAGTTAGTGGATTCAGAAGAAGTTGGGTGAGCAAAACCCCTCGCAAACCGTCCCAATTTTTAGGACAGGGCGCGGGGGCTAGCCTCCCTTGCTCCAGAAGCCACCACGCCTCGCGCCCAATCGATCGAGATCGCGGGCAAACAGAGAACCGCCCTGATGCGCTAATGCATGCATGGGCGGGTCAAACCACTATTGCGCCTTTCAAGGCCTTTTCTTCCATCTGTCCATCCATGAGTGCGCATGCTACACGCGTGGCAGAGGCGTTTCAGGAGGTGGAGAGGCCACTCCGCGCACGACCTCCCACTTCGCGCATCCGATGCGCGATGTGGTGAAAGGCAACCGCCAGCAGATCCACCCGCAAAGGCCCGTTCAACTATTTGGGCATGGCCCAACAATGCTCCACGCGCGTGTGGCGCCCAGGCCCGGGGGCTCCTGTAGGTGCACTAAAGATTGGGGTCGCTAGTGCCCGAGACTTGTGCACGGGCGAAAAGGGCCCATGACGGCACGGCGTGGCAGAGTCCGGACAAGAGCACCCCCAAGATTACCAAGGCCGCGGCATGCTTGCCTTGCCGGGAGGATAATGAAGGCCACACCCGTTTAGAAGGCGTGATGAACCCACAAGGCACGAGGCCTCGGCAAACCTCCATTGTCGGGACGACAACCAAAGCCCCCGGCAAGCTCCCTTGCTGGGACGAAGACGGAAGGCCCCGGCAAGCTCCCTTGTCGGGATGACGGGCTAGGCACTGGAGGGCAACCGCCCTTGCCACACTTCCACCGCCCCCCAAGTTCCAGCGCATTCCGCATGCGCCAGCGTGGCATCCAGGTGTCGAAACACCTGGACACATGTCTTCACCAGCACGTTGCAAACAAGGACAAAACATGCATTTAATGCACCTGACAGCGGTAGATGGATAAGCACCGCTCTAGGTTAACTCTTACTTCTCGTGAACCTACCACCGAGCACTGTAGGTGACCCTTTGCCTATAAAAGGAGGCCCTTAGCTCATTCACAACTGCTTAGACTCTTTGTACATTGGCCAGAAGACGGTTATCATCAGTCACTATAACGAACAACGAAACGCTTAATACGATCAGACGAGAAGGACGTAGGGTTTTATGTGTAAGCGGCCCGAACCTGGGTAAAAAAGCTTGTCGGGTGTTGATCGTTAGCTCCGCTCTTAACGTCTTCTATCCCCGCCCTATGATCACAAGGGAATCGCATGGATACCCCTAGGTGTCGACCCAGCAACGCCGACAAGGACTGTGAACACTGACAACTAGAATATGCAACATGAATGTAAAGTTGGTGGAAACACGAACTCCCCTAAGCTTAAGATTTTGGCCTAGCTTGGTAATCACCACCCATAGTAGCCCTCCGTCCTCATTTCGAAGTGTTTGGGCGGCGACACCATAGAGTCCCACTCCTAGGGATCCTACTTAGCTGCTGCGTGGGCATTTTGGTAGGCAATAATGTCCTCACGCATGATCCTATTTCCTTTCCTAGCAATAGAATCAAACAAAGTAGGTGCATGCAATGGAATACTATATCAGGTAACCTTAGAAAAAACTAAGCTATATGGGAGGTTATCCAAGTTATCATGACTGTCAATAAATTAGTGACCAATCATAGACTCGTGATCTAGATAAGCTTGTGGTAAAAGATATTCATCATTGTCGGCGTTCTGGGAACGGGGGTACCCAGACTCACCTGTTTGCGGCCCAGGGCTGGCCCACTTCATCGACCAAGCATCGACAGGCTTGACAAGGCCCTCATGAGGGGCCAAGGCAAACGAGGAGGAACGAGATCAAGACCCGTGAGAGGCCTCCTCAGGACCCATTTCGAGGGCATTTCGAGGTAAGGCCCATCCTCAGGAGTCAAGGGTGACGCGAGGAAATGACAGAGGAGCAGCAGATGGCCGAGCGGGGCATTTTCCCCTTTGGTGCAAAAGAGGCCGGAGCGGACAGGTGTTCCAAAGGCATCTTCCAAAGGATTCCCTTCTGGAGCAAGGAAGCCGCCGCCGCCCGCCATTAGGGCAAACGTCATCCTCGGGCCCGTCTCTCATGGCGCCGGTAGTTACTTTGGAGGCGAAGTCGACCTTTGGGCAGGGGAGCATGTTCCCCTGTTCCCCTTCAAAATTGGCCGCTTTGGGATCCCTTCCCGTTGAATCTATGAGGGAAAAGGACCCGGGCCTCCGCTATAAATAGAAAGGATAGGATACTTGAGAGGGGGTTTCATTCGCACGAGAGAACAATACACCAAGCCACCTGGCCTCCGGAGAATCGAGAGCACTGTACTAGCTCATCCTCCACCACCGCGAGAAGCAATCCAACAAAAGCAGGAGTAGGGTTTGTTGCTTCGTAGTGGCCTGAACCTAGGTAAGCCGCTCTGTTCCTGGTCTCCCTCACCATCGCGTGAATTCTTAGTCTTGCCCAACGAGTAGCGAGCATGGTAAACTGAATCTGTTGAGTGGCCTCTGCGTGTGCCTCTGAGTTAGAATATTATAGGTTTTGTGGATCCCGAACTCCGACATATGGCGTGCCAGGTAGGGGGCGCGTGTCGGAGCCTCCACGCCAACAGCAGGACCATATCTCGACTCGACAACACCATGGCAAGTGCAACCACCAACGACCGGCGGTCCGCGGTGGTGGACGACCTCCGAGCAAGCAGGGCCGTCTCTGCGGTTGTTTGTATTCTTGGCGGATCGCAGGGGCCATCCTCAAGCCGCCATGTCAAGCATTTCCTGTAGCGCGGGGGGACGCCTGGCTTAAGGCCCGAGCTCCCGGAATATCGTGTGTGGCCAGAGGTCAACATCACCTTCGGCCCCTACGACCACCCTAAAGCCACGACGGCTGCTGGGGCACTTCCCATGCTGTGCATGCCAACCATCTCTCGCGTGGTTGTCTCCAAGACCCTCATATATGGCGGCGCGAGCCTCAATGTCATCTCAATGGAGGCCTTGGACGCGCTGCGGTTACCCCGAGAGCAACTCGCGCCCTCGAAGCCCTTTACTGGCGTTATGGTGGGATCCATCGTTCCTGTCACGTTCGGCACCCGCTCCAACTTCCGCACTGAGCAGATCGACGTCGACAGCGCTCAAATCCACCTTCCGTACAATGCTATACTCGTCTACCCCGCCCTCACGCTACAACGGGCTACCCGGGCTACAACGTCGTCAACATTCTAGGGAGTGGCGGCGTCCTTACCGTCGTGGGAGACATCAAGGCGCCTCGCGGGTGCTCGGGTTGTCCCATAAGGCCACGGCCACAGCGCGTGCCGACTCCAGGGGCGAAGCCCGCGCCGCGGAGGAACCAGGAGACTTCCACGACATCGTACTCGTGAAGAAGAAGTAGTTGTTTTCCCAGGACCGGGCGGAAACGAAGCTGGTGTCCGTGGACGAAGGAAGCGTGGCCCTATCACACACCAAAAATTTAATAATATTTTTCTGAAATAAAATATTGCCTAGAGTAAAAAAAAAGAAAATAATTTGCTTCATGGCTCTTTTCAAAGCCTCTTTATAAAAACTTTTCATTTCAAGTGGCTTTTCAAAGATCATTTAGTGCTTGAGCCATTACTTGAGACCATTTTTAATTCTTTATTAAATTAGATGGGAATAATATTTTGGCCATGTCTATTTAATATTTGAATTTCCAGATTTTTAATTAATCTTTGAAACACCCATTTTTCCTTTAGAAAAATGTTTTCCCTAGGTAGATATTTTTGATAATTTATGTTGGAACTTGAGTAGTTGCATAAAAACATTTCTTTTCATCTTGTAAATTCTTGGGATATTTTATTTCAATATTGTACCAAGACTTCATTATTCAAAACAAATTTATATTTTCCTTATAGGGTTGTTTTGCACCGCAACCTTGTGATCACTTCTTCTAAAATTTCTATAAAAATTTGGAGATGACATGTGATGTTCCACGATCACATTTATGCAAAAACATACCGAAGTGTTTTGAAATTTTTAGATCATTAACTTCTTTTCTAATCTGGTCCACATTAGAGTTTGTACTGCAATCCCTAGAAATAATCTTTCAACAGTTCCATAAATTTTTTGGGATGTTAAGTATAGCATGAGATTCATTTTTATGCAAAAACACCACTATGTGTTTTGGAAAAAAATAGCATAACAATCATCTTTCCGTTCTGGACCAGTATGGTACTTTGCACTACAACCATATTTCCCCTTGCTCTAATTGCTTAGAATATTTCCATGATTGTATAAAACCCTACCAAAACCTTAACTCCAAGAGTTGAGCCCCATGGGATGATTTTAAGTGCATGTGATAATAGCTTCATGTTTCTGTCCAGAAATGTGTTTTTCAAAATTTTGCATTAGCTAGTTTTGCTTTTTGCCAAACTAACCTCACCACCATTGCGAACACCTAGAGAGACCCTGATCTGGAGAATTTTGTGGGCATCAAAGATCATTGGGAACCCCTGGCATTTCATCAAGCACTTTTGGAGCATCACCAGATTTGGCATGACTTTGAACCTGTATTATGGAGTTGATGATCCAGCCCAACCAGGATGTCTAGGATGTTGGTTTTGATCCATAGCATGATCCTGTTTAGTTTGTGCTGTTCTGGAGGCGTTCGGAGTGACTGGCAATGTGTCGATCACCTTACGTGCATGCTGTGGGTGCACCACAGCGCACGTTTTGCATGCGCGGGTGCCGAGTCGCCACGTCCCGCGCCCCTTGCCCTTTGGTCAGCTGCAACAACTGCGTCAACGACCCTCCCCCGACCATCGGTCGTCGCCCCTATGCACGAGCAGTGCAGCGGCAGCGCGAAGGCCGTGGCTCCTTCTCTGCTGCTGCCATGGACGGTGCCCCCCTAGCTCCCTCCGTGATCCACCTATCCCTGGACCCTTCCCCCTGCTGCTGATCGCTGCCCTGCTACCCCTCACGCCCTGCTGCTGCTCATGTTGTGCCTGAACCATTGCCAGAGCTTGCTGTAGTCGGTCTTATCTGACAGCCCTGCAAACCGACTCGACCAAGCTATTTAATGGAGCCCTGAGCCCTCTGAACCCCACAACAGCCTCCCCGGACCAGTAGCCCCCTCCCCCTCGCCCCAATGCAGCCCAAGCTCCTCTCTATGCTCGCCTCTGACCGCAGCGTCGCCGGCCGTCCTTTTATAAATTCTGGCAGCCCCGTAGTTCTCCCCTTCCTACCTTGCTAGAGCCCCCACAAACCCCAGAACCCATTCCCGATGTTGCCTCGTGCCATTAGCGTCGTAGGCCGAAGCTACGGTCGTAGGAATTCCCGGGGTACCGTGGAAAGAGGGCACTCGCCCCCGAGCCCCTCTGTGACTCAGGTACCTCCTAAGGATGAGGCCCTCACCCTGGACTCCACCGGCGTGCTCAGCTCCGGGAGCAGAGCCCTCTAGCGCCGACGAGCCTCGCCGGAACCACCATTGTCCCATGTTCGGAGCACGCGCAGGAGGCTGAAGAGGAACCCGATAGGCGGGTCGAGCATGTCTGTGAGCCAGCCGCAGCCCAAGTGGTGCAAAACCCCCTCGTGCGGCTTCCGTTTAGTAAAGCGTATTTCGTGGCAGCTGTCTCAACAAATGTGTTTCCTCTGTTAGAAACCGTATTTACACCCGAAGCGTTTTATTTTATTTTGGATTTAAAAACAGAGTTGACGAGAAAGTTTGACTAGCTCTAACTTTTTATAAGAAGCTCCAAATCAATTGATTCTTTTGCTATGTGTTTAGAATTTCATCTACTTTATTTTAAGATTTATTTAAAAAAAATTCAAACAACTTTTGTGTGTTGTTTTGAATATGTGTGTTAATTCAAATATTTTTCAAAATAGGATTTGAAGAGAGGATACCTACTCCAAGATATGGGGTACACATCACCCTCCTGAAACCCCTAAGGCAAGCATCTTGAATCCAAAATTACATAAAGTTGTGTGATGATTGTGGTGGTGCATATAATGCATGATTTGAGGTTATAATGTCGCATGAAATAATACCTTGCATTATACATACATGCTACTCATATTATAACAATGGTAAAACATGATAATGCCATGTGATAGTTATGAAAGGTCGTGGAATAACCGAGTCACGCGGGACGTGATAGGTTATGGCCTGGTCATGACATGTGCACGATGGTGCCGGTAAAACTTGGTTAACTCCAGTATTGACCTAGATCGAGTCTTGTCCGTGTCATACTTCTATAACATGCTACCACAGTTTTCTGGATAATGGATTCGGTAAAGTCAGTTTTAGACCTATTATTAGTCACACACCAATTGGAGGGGCCGGGATGAAGGTATCCAGGGCTCTAGACTAAATCCAGTCATCCGATCAGGGGGCATGGGTGTTCCCGGTCTGGGACCGGGAGGGAATGGCCCTTCCCAGTGAGCGCGCAATCTAAATTTTTGATCCCATGCTAGTCGAGGTCGGAGCCTCTCCGTCTTATGGTTTTGCCTTGGCAGCGTAGTCCGGGTGAAGCCGGGCTTCGCGAAGGAAAAATTGGTGTGTGCTGATTCTGAGTGTCCGCTTCTAAAATGCCGTACGCGGGATTAGTCTTGTCGACTATTGGAAACCGTGAGCTGTGGGTAAAGAGTGCACCCTCTGCCTTGTCAAAACTATTCGAGTAGCCATGTCCCCGGTCAAAGACATTGTGTGACGAGTCAAGTGTCGGTCCTAGAATCGGTCTTTGGAGTATAAGCGGTGCTAATAATAATGGTGGTTTAAAATCATATGATGATATGGGACATGATCATATTATTACTCTGGACTAACCCCTTTGATATTGTTGTTGAATATCCCTTGGGCGGTTCTACCTCCTCGATAATCAATATTTATTATTGTCTCTAATAAGCCCTTCCTGTGGTGTCACTCAGACGCCCGAGTACGGCATGCTTATTACCATTTCTTATAAGCCCTTTCTGTGGTGTCGCTCAGACGCCCGACTGCGGCAAGCTTATTATAATTTCTTATAAGCGCTTTATGTGGTGTCGCTCAGACGCTTGACTAAGGCATGCTTATTACTATTCTTTGTAAGCCCTTTGTGTGGTGTCGCTCAAACGCCTGACTGCGGCACACATATTATTACTTATTCTGTATTACCATCCTTTCTTGTTTATAAAACATTGGTGGAAACATTGCATATCTTCATGAATGCATCCATGAATTAAACTCTAATGGCATGATATAATGGTTAGTAGAATTTGCATACATCTCTCCAGCTTAACTCAACTGTTTTCTTGATGTTTGCGAGTACATTCAAAGTACTCACTGGCTTGTGCCTGGCTATTGTCTTGGCCAGATTGCGTTCGGAGAGGAGCACGATTTCGTCAACTCCGGAACCTAGGAGTTAAGGATAACAGCCTTGTGAGATAGGAATTTATCCATGTCAGCTGTTCCTGTGGGAATGGAGTCCCTTGAGAACTGGAGATTCCACGAGTTGCTTCCGACGTCAACCTCAGACTTTTGTTCAACCCAGTAGACCTTCATGGTCTTGTGACTCAGATTTTGTATTTTTGTTTGGATATTCTATATCAAGTAAGTGTCTACCAGCTAACAACAATCCTAGGGCTGGTAAACACAGAGACATGTTTTCTGGAAATTATTTTCCGAAAAACACATTGCTACAACCTTGGTATAGAAGCCAGGCTGACCATTGGCTAAATCTATCTTAGCCAGGTCGCTATCCCTCAACCGTATATTTATATATCCATACCCCAGCCTAGCCTACCCAATAGCCAAACACACTGGCCATCAGACACCTTTTGGAAGTCAGTGCCTAACCTGGCAGCCCAACCTTTAAGCTATGCGTCGATGACAGACACTGGAGTTGTCGCATCCCTTAGCATGCGATGAAAGAATCCCTAGCCTATATAGTAAGGCCTTTCCTCAACCCAGCAACCAACAACTTTGAGACCACTACCCAAGTAAACCCCTTGACTTGCAAGATGCCTAGCCGCATTCCTTGCAACGAGACCTCCGTGCTCGAGCGTGGAGACTTCATAGTCATCCTCGCTGACCTCAGCCGCCAAGTTTTTGGCATAAAAGAACCTCCAGTGTATGTTGTACATGATGAGACTATGAGTGATCCTATTCGTTACTTTTGGGCTTCAGTGCACATATATGGAGGGAATCCGCCGTTGGAGTGCCCTCACCATTTCACTGGTAGAGAAACCACCAACGAAGCCCAAGCCCGTCAGCTTGCAGCCCGAGAGGCTATAGTCCAGCTGCGACATCTCTCGCCATCGATGAAAAGCCGACCGTTCTGCTACTATCCTAGTCGTGAAGGCTATGACCCGAGAATCCAGGGAAGACCTTGAGGCAGACCCTGCCCTATTGCAGGTTGTGCGCTATTTGAGTGTGTAGGAGGCACTCATCGATTAAATCACCTCTAACTTGGCCATGAGCCGCACACCAACTGCTCGCCGGACCCCGGCAAGCTATGAAGCCACAATCGCCTTCAGCAACCAGCACATTTTGGTTGGAATACCTATTGGACCCTTAAGGCTTGCCCCGCCGACCATGACCCCGTTAGAGCTTCACCGTAGTTTGGATGCCTATTGCAATGAAGTTGTGCCAAGAGCGCGTCATCCGAGACTTCGTCGCGACCGCAACCCTGCAGCCCCATTCCATGGCCGTGTTGACTCAGGAGCCTCGAGGAATGGAGGAGCTTTAATGGCTACTGAGCCCGTCATCTCAGAGGCCAATGAAGGCGGAGCGAGTCCCTCAGAGTAGCTGTCAAACCCTGGTAACCGCATTACCATGTAACATTGTAATCGCGTGTTTGTAATAGAACGATTTTTAATAAAATTGCAGGATGCCTACACACCTTGTTTTTATAAGTAAAATTTGCATAAAATATTCCCCGTAGCCCTAGAGTAAAATTTTGGGCGTGACCACCTAGCCACCAAGTCAGCTACACGAGTGATGTATACCTAAGGGTTGATACCCGAGTTGTCACCCCGATGAACCAGGCCACCCTAGTGTCATACTGTGTGTGTCCCTAAACCAGGTACCCTTTTAGACCACCCATGACCGCTCCTAGCACATCTCACCAAGTGCGCTACCCCAAGTCAGTCCTCCCCATGAGTACCCACTGGGATTCATTCAGAAGTTCTGGATGCAAACCCACAAAGGTAACTGCGTTGCCTCGCAGCCCGGTATAGAGTAGCTCGGGTTTGCCCATCCCTTGCCCTTCAGGTAATCACCAAGGGTGTTGAACCATCAGCGGGTGTAATAATTCCACACGCACCCTAGTGCAAAATTTTCAGATCTTCCATTGGTAGGTGATTGTTGTCAGACCAAGGGGACATGTTTTCCAAAACTCCTTCTAGGAGAAACAAAATGTGTTTTCCCCGACCGAGAGTATTTTCATAGGAACCCTTGCCTGTATTCCGTTGATCGTCCACGGGAGTGTATGTTAGTCCGGTAGTATGTTTTCCTGATTGTAGTTGAGTAGCGATGTACTATTTGATTGCATTATTTGCAACCATATATGAGTGATTGTTTGCTATATAATTGCATTGTTGCGCCTGCAATTAAGTGATCATGTTCCATGTTTCCATGAGTGAATTATTTTCTTTCCTAAGCAAATCTCGAGGACGAGATTTATTTTTAAGGGGGGTAGTCTTGTCACACCCCAAAAATTTAATAATAATCTTCTGAAATAAAATATTGCCTAGAATAAAAATTTTGAGAAAATAATTTGCTTCATGGCTCTTTTCAAAGCCTCTTTCGAAAAACTTTTCATTTCAAGTGGCTTTTCAAAGATCATTTAGTGCTTGAGCCATTACTTGAGACCATTTTGAATTCTTTATTAAATTAGATGGGAATTTTATTTAGGGAATTTTAATTAATCTTTGAAACACCCATTTTTTCTTTAGAAAGATGTTTTCCCTAGGTAGATACTATCGATAATTTATGTTGGAACATGATTACTTGCATAAAAACATTTATTTTCTTCTGGTAATTTCATGGGATATTTTATTTAAATAGTTTACCAAGATTTGTTTATTCAAAATAGATTTATATTTTCCTTATAGGGTTGTTTTGCACCGCAACCTTGTGATCACTTCTTCTAAAAATTCTATAAAAATTTGGAGATGACGTGTGATGTCCCTGGATCACATTTATTCAAGACCTTACCCAAGTGTTTTGAAAATTTTGAGATCATTAACTTCTTTTCTAATCTGGTCCAGATTTGAGTTTGTAATGTAACCCCTAGAAATAATCTTTCATAAATTCCATAATAATTTGGGGATGTCAAGTATAGCATGAGATTCATTTTTATGCAAAACACCACTATTTTTTTGGAAAAATTTAGCATAACAATCATCTTTATGTTCTGGTCCAGTATGGTACTTTGCACTACAACCCTATTTTGCCTTGCTCTAATTGCTTTGAAATTTTGCATGCTTGTATGGCACCCTACCAAAAACTTAACTCCAAGAGTTGAGCCCCATTGGATGATTTTAATTGCATGTGATAATAGCTTCATGTTTCTGTACAGAAATGTGTTTTTCAAAATTTTGCATTAGCTAGTTTTGCTTTTTGATAAACTAACCTCACCACCATTGCTAGAGAGACCCTGATCTGGAGAATTTTGTGGGCATCAAAGATCATGTGGAACCCCTGGCATTTCCTCAAGCACTTTTGGAGCATGACCAGATTTGGCATGACATTGAACCTGCATTGTGGAGTTGATGATCCAGCCCAACTAGGATGTCTAGGACGTTCGTTTTGATCCATAGCATGATCTTGTTTAGTCTTAGTTGTTCTGGAGGTCATTGGGAGTGACTAGCAATGTGTTGAGCATCTTACGTGCATGCTCTGGGTGCACCAGAGCGCATGTTTTGCACGCGCGGGTGCCGAGTCGCCGCATCCCCGTGCACCTAGCCCTTTGGTCAGCAGCAAGAACCGCATCAACCCCCCTCCCCCAAGCGTCAGTCGCTGCCCCTGTGCATGAGCAGTGCAGCGGCAGTGTGAAGATCATGGCTCCTTCTTTGCTGCTGCGATGGATGGTGCCTGGACCCTTCCCAATTCGGCCCAAGCTCCTCCCTGTGCTCGGCTCTGACCACAACGTCACCAGCCGTCCTCGGCTAAATTATGGCATCCAAAGCCCCGTAGTTCTCCACTTCCTACCCTGCTAGAGCCCCCATGAACCCCTGAACCCATTCCCGATGTTGCCTCATGCCATTAGTGCCGTAGGCAGAAGTTACGGTAGCTGGAGTTCCCGGGGCGCCGTGGACAGAGGGCACTCACCCCCAAGCCCCTCGCTGACTCATGTACCTCCTAAGGATGAGGCCCTCAGCCTGGACCCCACCAATGTGCTCAGCTCCGGGAGCAGAGCCCTCTAGCGCCGGCCAGCGTCGTCGGAACCACAGTTGTCCCCTGTCCGGAGCACGCAGGAGGTTGAAGAGGAACCCGATATGCGGGTCCCGCCTGTCGGTGAGCCAGCCGCAACCCAAGTGGCACAAAACCCCCTCGAGCGTCTTCCTTTTAGTAAAGCATATTTCATGGCAGCCGTCTCATCAAATACCTTGCCTTTGTTAGAAAGTGTATTTACACTCGAAGCGTTTTGTTTTATTTTGGATTTAAAAACAAAGTTGACCAGAAAGTTTGACTGCATCTAACTTTTTATAAAAAATTCCAAATCAATTGATTACTTTTCCTACATATTTAGAATTGCATCTAGTTTATTTTATGATTTGTTTCAAAAATATTCAAACAACTTTTGTGTGCTGTTTTGAATATGTGTGTTAATTCAAATATTTTTCAAAATAGGATTTGAAGAGAGGATACCTACTCCAAGATATCTTTTTACGCATCACCCTCCTGAAACCCCTAAGGCAAGCATCTTGAATCCAAAATTACATAAAGTTGTGTGATGATTGTGGTGGTGCATATATTGCGTGATTTCAGGTTATAATCTCGCATGAAATAATACCTTGCATTCTTCATACATGCTACTCATATTATAACAATGGTAAAACATGATGATATCATGTGATAGTTATGAAAGGTCGTGGAATAACATAGTCACACGGGACGTGATAGGTTATGGCCTGGTGATGACATGTGCACGATGGTGCCGATAAAAGTTGGTTAACTCCGGCATCGACCTAGATCGAGTCTTGTCCATGTCATACTTCTATAACGTGCTACCATAGTTTCTTGGATAATGGATTCGTTAAAGTTAGTTGTAGACCTATTATCAGTCACACAACATTTAGAGGGGCCAGGATGAAGGTATCGAGGGCCCTGGACTAAATCCAGTCATCCGGTCAGGGGTCATGGGTGTTCCCAGTCTGGGACCGGGAGGGAATAGCCCTTCCTAGTGAGTGCCCAATATAATTTTTTGATCCCATGCTAGTCGAGGTCGGAGCCTCACCGTCTTGAAGCCGGGCTTCGTGAAGGAAAAATCGATATGTGCTGATTTTGAGTGTCCTCTTCTAAAATGTTGTATGCGGGATTAGTCTTGTCGACTATCAGAAATCGTGAGCTATGGGTAAAGAGTACACCCTCTGTAGAGTCAAAACTATTCGAGTAGCCGTGTACCCGGTCAAGGACGTTGTGTGACGAGTCAAGTATCGGTCCTAAAGTCGGACTTTGGAGTAAAAGTGGTGATAATAATAATGGTGGTGGAAAATCATATGATGATGTAGGACTAACCCCTATGATATTGTTGTTGAATATCCCTGGGACGGTTCTACCTCTTGGATAAACAATATTTATTATTGTCTCTTATAAGCCCTTTCTGTGGTGTTGCTGAGACGCACGACTGCGGCATGCTTATTACCATTTCTAATAAGCCCTTTTTGTGGTGTCGCTCAGACGCCCGACTTCGGCATGCTTATTATCATTTCTTATAAGCCATTCATGTGGTGTCGCTCAGACGCCCGACTGAGGAATGCTTATAACTATTCTTTCTAAGCCCTTTATGTGGTGTCGCTCAGACGCCGACTTTGGTACACACATTATTACTTATTCAGTATTACCATCCTTGCTTGTTTATAAAACATTGGTGGAAACATTGCATATCTTCATGAATGCATCCATGAATCAAACTCTAATGGCATGATATAATGGTTCCATGCTATTATCTTGTCAAACTTTGGATGTTTTGTATGCCCTTTATATCTTTTTTGGGACTAACTTATTAACTCCGTGCCAAGTGCCAGTTCGTGTTTTTTCCGTGTTTTTGACCCTTTCCAGAGGAGAATTTTAAACAGAGTCCAAACGAAATAAAACCTCCGAAAAGATTTTTTCCAAAACAGAAGATACGCAGGGAGCTTGAGAACCAAGGCAGAGGGCGCCAGGGGAGGCCACAAGCCCCTTGGCCGCTGCTTGGGGGGGAGGGGGGCGCGCCTAGCAGGCTTGTGGGCCCCTTGTGGCTCCTCTGCCCTACTTCTTCCGCCTATAAATCCCCAAAAAATCCAAAACCACGTGAGAGAGCCACGAAAATACTTTTCCGCCGCCGCAAGCTTCTGTCTCCGCAAGATCCCATCTGGGGACCCTTCTGGTACCCTGCCGGAGGGGGGATTCGGATACGGAGGGCTCCTTCATCAACAAATTGCCTCTCGATGATGCGTGAGTAGTTCACCATAGACCTTCGGGTCCATAGCTAGTAGCTAGATGGCCTCTTCTCTCTCTTGGATCTTCAGTACAAAGTTCTCCATGATCTTCATGGAGATCTATCCGATGTAATCTTCTTTTGTGGTGTGTTTGTCGAGATCCGATGAATTGTGGATTTATGATCAGATTATCTATGAATCTTATTTGAGTTTCTTCTGATCTCTTATATGCATGATTTCATATCCTTGTAATTCTCTTCGAGTTGTGGGTTTTGTTTGGCCAATTTGATCTATGATTCTTGCAATGGGAAAAATGCTTGGTTTTGGGTTCATACCGTGCGGTGACCTCACCCAGTGACAGAAGGGGTAGTGAGGCACGCATCGTGTTGTTACCATCAAGGGTAAAAAGATGGGTTTTGTATCTATTGCATGAATTTATCCATCTACATCATGGCATCTTGCTTAATGCGTTACTCTGTTTGTCATAAACTCAATACACTAGATGCATGCGGGATAGCAGTCGATATGTGCAGAAAGTATCGGTCTACTTTTCTCGGACGTGATACCTATATGTATGATCATTGCCTTAGATATCATCATGACTTTGCGCGGTTCTATCAATTGCTCGACAGTAATTCGTTCACCCACCTAATATTTGCTATCTTGAGAGAAGCCTCTAGTGAACACTATGGCCCCCAGGTCTACTTCACATCTTATTTTCAGCCCTACACTTTTACTTTGTTGCACTTTCCTCCTTCAGATCTGACCTTGCAATCAATCGTGAAGGGATTGACAACCCCTTTGTAGCGTTGGGTGCAAGTTTGCTGTTTTTGCGCAGGTACATTGGTGCCTCATGTTGATACTCCTGCTGGATTGATACATTGGTTCTCAAACTGAGGGAAATACTTACTGCTACTGTGCAACATCACCCTTTCCTCTTCAAGGGAAAACACCAACGCAAGCTCAAGAGGTAGCAAGAAGAATTTCTGGCGCCGTTGCCATGGAGTATCAAGTGAAGCTTATCCAAGTAAGTGTCGCAAACTCATCTCTTGCATTTACTTTTTTGCCTCTAGTCTTCCTCTCCCCCACTTCTGGAAAACAAAAATTTACAAAAATATTTTCCTTTTTCGTTCGCCCTTTTATTTCGCTTGCTTTCTGTTCGCTTGTGTGCTTGTTTGCTTGCTGAAGTCACCATGACTGAAAACACCAAACTTTGTGACTTATCGAATACTAATAATAATGATTTTATTAGTACTCCGATTTCTCCCGCCACTAGTGCGGAATCATATGAAATCAATTCTGCTTTGCTGAATCTTTTTATGAAAGAGCAATTCTCCGGCCTTCCTAGTGAAGATGCCGCATCCCATCTTAATACCTTCATTGCGTTATGCGATATGCAAAAGAAGAAAGATGTGGATAATGATGTGGTTAAATTGAAGCTATTTCCGTTCTCATTGCGAGATCGAGCAAAAACTTGGTTTTCATCTTTGCCCAAAAATAGTATTGATTCTTGGAACAAGTGCAAAGATGCTTATATATCCAAGTATTTTATATCGGTTAAGATTATCTCTCTCCGTAATGATATCATGAATTTTAAGCAACTAGATTTTGAACATGTTGCACAATCTTGGGAGAGAATGAAATTGATGATTAGAAATTGTCCCGCTCATGGCTTGAGTCTTTGGATGATTATACAAATCTTCTATGTTGGTTTCACTTTTGCTTCTAGAAATATCTTGACTCCGCCTCCGGTGAAACCTTCATGGAAATCACATTAGGAGAAGCCACAAAAATCCTAGACAATATCATGACAAACTATTCTCAGTGGCACACTGGAAGGTCACCTACTAGTAAAAAAGTGCACGCTATAGAAAAAATTAACTCGTTGACTGCTAAGATGGATGAGTTAATGAAATATTTTTCTAGTAAAGGTGCCCCTTTAGATTCAAATGATATGCCCTTGTCTTCCTTGATTGAGAGGAGCAATGAAAGCTTGGATGTTAATTTTGTTGGTAGGAATAATTTTGGCAACAACAATGCTTTTAGAGGAAACTACAGTCCTAGGCCTTTTCCTAGTAATCCCTCTAATAAGTTTCGCAACTCGTACAACAACGCTCATGGAAATTACCATAAATTACCCTCTGATCTAGAGAGTAATATTAAAGAGTTTATCAACTCGCAAAAGATTTTCAATGCGTCCATAGAAGAAAAACTACTCAAAATTGATGATTTGGCTAGGAGCATTGATATAATGTCTCTTGATATTGATGCTTTGAAAGTTAGATGTGCTCCTCCCAAGATCTATATAGATGATACTTTGAAAGCTATGCGTGTTTCCATGAATGAGAGTAAAGAAAGAACCGCCCAAATTCGTGATACACAGGAATGGCTTAAAAAGGCGTGTTCTCGTGATGAGAATCACAAAGATCTTAAAGTGCTTGGTGTGACTCCCATTGAATCCTTGTTTTCTAGTGTCAAGCCTAATGATGATGGGGCTGGATACGAATCCACCTTGGTTGGAAAACGCCCCAATGATTCGGAGTCTACCTATCTTGATGCTAAAAGCATTGAAAATGGAGTAGAGCATATCAAAACATTGAGTAGTAATGAAACTACTACTTTGGATTTCAAGAAATTCAATTATGATAGTTGCTCTTTGATTGAACGTATTTCCTTCATGCAAACCATGCTAAACTCTCCACACATTAATAGCCAAAACAAGGCCTATACCGATCATATCGTCGATGCTATGATGAAATATCTTGAAGAGAAACTTGAATTGGAAGTTTCTATTCCTAGAAAACTTCATGATGAGTGGGAACCTACTATCAAAATCAAGATCAAAAACTATGAATGCAATGCTTTGTGTGATTTCGGTGCTAGTGTTTCCGCGATTCCAAAGTCTTTATGTGATTTTCTAGGATTAAATGAGATTGACGAGTGGTCTCTTAATTTGCATCTTGCGGATCCTACTGTTAAGAAACCTATGGGAAGGATCAATGATGTTCTTATTATTGCAAATAGGAACTATGTACTCGTCGATTTCATTGTGCTTGATATTGATTGCAATCCTACATGTCCTATGATTCTTGGTAGACCTTTCCTAAGGACTATTGGTGAAGTCATTGATATGAAGGAAATGAATATTAGATTTAAATTTCCATTAAAGTAGGGCATGTAACATTTTCCTAGAAAGAAAATAAGATTTCCTTATGAATGCATGATGAGGGCTAATTATGGTTTGAGTACCAAAGACGACGATACGTTATTCTATCGCCTTATGCCTAGATAAGGGCGTTAAACAATAGCGCTTGTTGGGAGGGAACCCAATGAATTTATCTTTGCTTTTTCTCTTTCTGTTTTGTTGCGTCCACACCATCATAATTCTGTTATGATTGTGTATTTTGTGTTTCTTTTTGTGTTTGAGCCAAGTAAAACCTTTATGACTAGTTTGGTGATGGTTGTTTTATCATGCTGGAAACAGACAGAAACTTTTCGCTCACGAAATTAGTTTTCATTTTTATCAAGAAATAGCTTTTGAGTTGATTCTTTTTTATGCTGTTTTGTATGCCAATTTCACAAACTTTTGTAATTGTTCAGAATTTTTTAGATACCAGAAGTATACGAAGTATACAGATTGCTACAGACTGGTCTGTTTTTGATAGATTCTGTTTTTGTTGTGTTGATTGCGTATTTTGATGAAACTATGGATAGTATCGGGGGTACTAGCCATGGAAAAGTGAGAATACGGTAATCTAACACCAATATAAATATAAATCAAGGTTGTTTTCTTGTGCTAATGATATCACGAGTATCTGTTTAAGTTTTGTGTTGTGAAGTTTTCATGTTTTGGGTCATGTTCTCACGGACAAAGGGATAAAGAGTGGAAAGAGCTCAATATTGGGGATTCCCGAGGCATCCCAAGCCAAATTCAAGGACACAAAAAAGCCTAAGCTTGGGGATGCCCCGGGAAGGCATCCCCTCTTTCATCTTCAATCCATCGGTAACATTACTTGGAGCTATATTATTAGTCACCACATGATATGTGTTTTGCTTGGAGCGTCGTGTAATATAGGAGTCTTTTCCTTTTGTTGTATCACAATCATCCTTGCTGCACAACTTTTGAGAGAGACATGCACTCATCGTTTATTTGCTAGAATACTCATTGAGCTTCGCTTATATCTTTTGAGGTAGGCAATTTAGCTCACATGTGCTTCACTAATATCTTTTGAGCTAGATAACTTTGCTCTAAGTGCTTCACTTAGATCTTTTAGAGCACGAGGGTGTCATATTTTGGAGAAATAAGAACTCTCGAGCTTCACTTCTATATTTTTGAGAGTGCTCTCTCCGAGTAACTTGGTAGTTGGCTTGTGCTATGAAAGTAGTCCCGAAGGTGATAGGTAAAGCTTCCATGTTCATGTGCATTGATTAGAAAGAGAAGTTTTATTCCTCTCAATTAGTTTTGAGACATGGATTTGGTGATATTAAGAGTTATGTTAGTAGGGTGTTGTTAATCTAGAAATACTTGTGTTGAAGTTAGTGATTCCCGTAACATGCACGTATGGTGAACCGCTATGTTAGGAAGTCGGAGCATAATTGATTTATTGATTGTCATCCTTTGTGTTGCGGTCGGGATTGCGTGATGGTTAACACCTACCAACCTTTCCCCTAGGAGTATGCGTTTAGCACTTTGTTTCGATTACTAATAAAACTTTCGCAATAAGTATATGAGTTCTTCATGACTAATGTCGGTCCATGGTATAGATGCACTTTCACCTTCCACCATTGCTAGCCTCTCTAGTGCCGTGCAACTTTCGCCGGTGCACAAAACCACCATAGACCTACCTCAAAACAGCCACCGTACCTACCTATCATGTCCTTTTCATAGCCATTCCGAGATATATTGCCATGCAACTCCCACCGTTCTGTCTCATGACTTGTGACGTCACTTACATATTGCCATTGCATGATCGTAAGATAGCTAACGAGTCATACGCTAAGCTAGATCGTTGCACATCCCGGTACACTGCCGGAGGCATTCCCTATAGAGGCATCACTGTTCTAAGCATTGAGCTATGAGCAATTAAAAGTGTGATGATCATCATTATTAGAGCATAGTCCCATGTGAGGAAATAAAGAGGCCAAAGTTTCCCACAAAAAAATATATATGGAAAGAGGCCAAAGAGCCCAAATATAAAAAAAGAGAAAAAGATAGAAGGGACAATGCTACTACCTTTTTCCACACTTGTGCTTCATAATAGCACCATGATCTTCATGATTGAGAGTCTCTTGTTTTGTCACCACCATATACTAGTGGGAATCTTCATTATATAACTTGGCTTGTACATTCCAATGATGGGCTTCCTCAAAATTTCCCTAGGTCTTTGTGAGCAAGCAAGTTGGATGCACACCCACTAGTTCTCCTTTTGAGATTTCACATACGTATAGCTCTAAGTGCATCCATTGCATGGTAATCCCTACTCTTTCACATTGATATCTATTGATGGGCATCTCCATAGCCCTTTGATACGCCGAGTCGATGTGACCATCTCCTCCTTTTTGTCTCACAACCTCCACCACACTCTATTACACCTATAGTGCTATATCCATGGCTCACGTCATGTATTGCGTGAGAGTTGAAAAAGGTTTGAGAAAGTAAGAGTGCGAAAACAATTACTTGGCCAATACTGGGGTTGTGAATGATTTAAATTAGTTGTGTGCGGATGATGGAGCATAGCCAGACTATATGATTTTGTAGGGATAGTTTTCTTTGGCCTTGCTATTTCTAAAGTTCATGATTACCTTGCTAGTTTGCTTGAAGTATTATTGTTTTCATGTCAATAGAAAACTATTGGTTTGAATCTTACGGATCTGAACATTCATGTCACATGAAATAAGTTACAAAGGACAAATATGCTAGGTAGCATTCCACATCAAAAATTTAGTCTTTATCACGTCCCTACTCGAGGACGAGCAGGAGTTAAACTTGGGGATGCTTGATACGTCTCCAATGTATCTATAATTTTTTAAGGTTCCATGCTATTATTTTGTCAAACTTTGGATGTTTTGTATGCCTTTTATACCTTTTTTGGGACTAACTTATTAACTCAGTGCCAAGTGCCAGTTCGTGTTTTTCCGTGTTTTTGACCCTTTTCAGAGGAGAATATTAAACAGAGTCCAAACGGAATAAAACCTCCGAAAAGATTTTTTTCGAAACAGAAGATACGCAGGGAGCTTGAGAACCAAGGCAGAGGGCGCCAGGGGAGGCCACAAGCCCCTTGGCCGCTGCTTGGGGGGCGCCTAGCAGGCTTGTGGGCCCCATGTGGCTCCTTTGCCCTACTTCTTCCGCCTATAAATCCCCAAAAAATCCAAAACCACGGGAGAGAGCCAGGAAAATACTTTTCCGCCGCCGCAAGCTTCTGTCTCCGCAAGATCCCATCTGGGGACCCTTCTGGTACCCTGCCGGAGGGGGATTCGGATACGGAGGGCTTCTTCATCAAAAAATTGCCTCTCGATGATGCGTGAGTAGTTCACCATAGACGTTCGGGTCCATAGCTAGTAGCTAGATGGCCTCTTCTCTCTCTTGGATCTTTAGTACAAAGTTCTCCATGATCTTCATGGAGATCTATCCGATGTAACCTTCTTTTGTGGTGTGTTTGTCGAGATCCGATGAATTGTGGATTTCTGATCAGATTATCTATGAATCTTATTTGAGTTTCTTCTGATCTCTTATATGCATGATTTAATATCCTTTTAATTCTCTTCGAGTTGTGGGTTTTGTTTGGCCAACTTGATCTATGATTCTTGCAATGGGAGAAGTGCTTGGTTTTGGGTTCATACTGTGCGGTGACCTCACGCAGTGACAGAAGGGGTAGCGAGGCACGCATCATGTTGTTGCCATCAAGGGTAAAAAGATGGGGTTTATTTGTATTGCATGAATTTATCCCTACATCATGTCATCTTGCTTAAGGCGTTACTCTGTTTGTCATGAACTCAATACACTAGATGCATGCCGGATAGCGGTCGATGTGTGGAGTAATAGTAGTAGATGCAGAAAGTATCGGTCTACTTGTCTCGGACGTGATGCCTATATGTATGATCATTGCCTTGGATAGCGTCATGACTTTGCGCGGTTCTATCAATTGCTCGACAGTAATTCGTTCACCCACCGTAATATTTGCTATCTTGAGAGAAGCCTCTAGTGAACACTATGGCCCCCGGGTCTACTTCACATCATATGTTCAGCCCTACACTTTTACTTTGTTGAACTTTCCGCCTTCAGATCTAACCTTACAATCAATCGTGAAGGGATTGACAACCCCTTTGTAGCATTGGGTGCAAGTTTGCTGTTTTTGCGCAGGTACATTGGTGCCTCATCTTGATACTCCTACTGGATTGATACCTTGGTTCTCAAACTAAGGGAAATACTTACTGCTGCTGTGCTGCATCACCCTTTCCTCTTCAAGGGAAAAAACCAACGCAAACTGAGGGAAACATTGCATATCTTCATGAATGCATCCATGAATTAAACTCTAATGGCATGATATAATTGTTAGTGCAATATGCATGCATCTCACCTGCTTAACTCAACTATTTTCTTGATGTTTGCGAGTACATTCAAAGTACTCACTTGCTTGTCCCTGGCTATTGTCTTGACCAGATTGCGTTCGGAGAGCACCACGATGCCATCAACCCGGAACCTAGGAGTTAAGGATAACAGACTTGTGAGATAGGAATTTATCCAGGTCAGTTGTTCCTGTGGAAATGGAGAACAATGGGGACTGGAGATTCCTCGAGTCGCTTCCGGCGTCAACCTTAGACTTTTATTCAACCCAGTAGACCCTCATGGTCTTGTGACCCATTTTTTGTATTTTTGCTTGGATATTCTATATCAAGTAAGTGTCTACCACCTAGCAACAATCCTGGGGCTAGTAAACACAAAGACATGTTTTCTGGAATTTTTTTTACGAAAAACACGTCACTACAGGCCCCCACCTTCACCATCGGTGCGAATCTCCCCCAAGACCAGGAGAAGGCATTGGTCGACTTCCTTAGGGCGAACATGAGCGCATTCGCCTGGAGCGCCTCAGACCTTGTGGGGGTTTCGAGGGACATCATCGAGCACCACCTCATGGTGTGCCCGAACGTGCGCCCGGTGAAGCAGAAGGCAAGGAGGCAAGCCTCGGAGAAGCAAGCGTTCTTCCCTCAAGAGGTGCGCAAGCTCAAGCAAGCAGGGGTAATAAGGGAGGTGCACTACCCAGAATGGGTGGCCAACTCGGTGGTTGTCCCGAAGAAGTGTGGGAAGGAGCGCATGTGCGTCGACTTCACCAACCTCATTAAGGCTTTCCCTCAGGACCCGTTTCCTCTACCACGCATCGACAAGATCATGGACTCCACCACTTAATGCGACCCCCTGTGCTTGTTGGATGCATTTTCGGTCTACCACCAGATCAATATGGCTGTGGAGGACGTCGAGAAGACAACCTTCCTCTACCTGTGTGGGGTACACTACTACGGGTGTATGCCTTTCGGGCTGTGGAATGCCGGGGCAACCTTCCAGCAGCTGATGCGTATTGCCTTGGGGCCACAGCTCGGGAGGAACACGGAGGCCTACGTCGATGACATCGTGGTCAAGTCAAGGCAAGGAAAGACCTTGGTGAAGGATCTGGAGGAAACCTTCGCCAGCCTGCGGGAGGTGGACCTGAAGCTCAACTACGAGAAGTGCGTCTTCGGAGTCCCATCAGCCAAGCTACTCTGTTTCCTGGTATTACACCGGAGGATCGAGGCTAACCCAGTAAAGGTAAAGTCCATAAACAAGATGGGCACGCCCATAACCCTCAAGGAAATGTAGAAGATGGCACGGTGTGTCACCTCCCAGGGTTGTTTCATCTCCAAGCTTGGCGAGCGGGCCCTGCCCTTCTTCAAAATCATGTAAAGGAAGGAACCATTCGAATGGACCCCTTAGGCCGACGCTGCCTTCGACGAGATCCGGCGTTATCTCACGACCCCTGCTGTCAGGATGGCGCCTCGTCCTCGGGGGCCCCTTCTACTATACCTCACTGCCACACCACACTCCACCAGCGCCGCATTGGTGGCAGTAAGGGAGGAGCAACTCGGCAAGGGCGCTACTTTGGGATGCCCTAGCGGACCCTTGCCTGATGCTCGTGAGGGCTCGCACGACTCACAAGCTCCGACTCCCCCGCGAGCGGAGGGACCTTAGGCCTAGACAGACGAATCATGTCATGAAGAGCCTTGTCCTCCCAAGGCCCTGACTTTTCCGCCGGACGAATAAGCATCCCAACCTCCTAAAGCCACCAAGGAGCATGACGCCCCATGCGCTCGCGTCCTCGTCAAGCACCCCGTGTACTTCGTCAGCACGGTACTGCGGGACTCGTCTAGCGCTCCCCCATGTAGCAGAAACTCCTTCTAGCGCTCCTCGTCGCCTCGCGCAAACTTCTTCACTATTTCCAAGGACACCCGATCAAGGTCGTCTCCGCTTAACCCTTGGAAAAGATCCTGCAGAACCCAAACACAGCAGGAAGAGTTGTTGAGTAGAACATCGAGCTTCAGGCCTTCAATATCGAATTCAGCACAACCAAGGTCATCAAGGGGGCTGCCCTGGCCGACTTCTTGGCGGAAAGGACGGACGCACCAAACCGGGTCCTGGAATGGGGGTCAATCCCTTTCCCCCGGAGCAGAGGCGGCCGAGGGATGGACAATGCACTTCGACGGAGCCTTCGCGCGAATGGGAGTGGGGCTTGGTGTCTTGCTCACTTCCCCGATGGGAGACAAGCTTTGCTACGCCGTGCAGCTCTGCTTCCAACGGGGGGAGAAGGTCTCCAACAATGATACGTCCATTTTGCATCATGCTTTAATGTTGATATTTATTGCTTTTTGGGCTGTTATATTACTTGTGGAACCATATTTATGCCTTTTCTCTCTTATTTTGCAAGGATTATTTGAAGAAGGAGAATTCAGGCAGCTGGAATTCTGGACGCGAAAAGGAGCAAATCCTAGTCCACTATTCTGCACATCTCCAAATGCCCTGAAAATTTACGTGGATTTTTTCTGGAATATATTAAAAAATACTGGGCGAAAGAACTATCGGAGGGGGGCCACCAGGGCCCCACAAGCTTGCCCATCGCCACCACCCCCCCTGGTGGCACAGGGCAGGCTTGTGGGCTGCCTGAAGGCCCACTAGCCCCCCTCTTTTGCTATATGAAGCGTCCTGACCTGTAAAAAATCATAAGGGAGCTTTTTCGTGGTTACGCCGCCGCCATGAGGCAGAACTTGAGCAGATCCAATCTAGAGCTCCGGCAGGACGATCCTACCGGGGAAATTTCCCTCCCGGAGGGGGAATCGTCGTCATCGTCATCACCAACACTCCTCTCGTCGGAGGGGAGGCATCTTCATCAACATCTTTATCAGCACCATCTCCTCTCCAATCCCTAGTTCATCTCTTGTAATCAATCTTCGTCTCACGACTCCGATTTGTACTTGTAAGGTTGCTAGTAGTGTTGATTACTCTTTGTAGTTGATGCTTGTTTGATTATTTGGTGGAAGAGTTTACGTTCAGATCTTTGATGCTATTCATTACACCTTTGGTCATGATTATGATTATGTCTTGTGAGTAGTTACTTTTGTTCCTGAGGACATGGGATAAGTCATGCTGATAATAGTCATGTGAATTTGATATTCGTTCGGTATTTTGATATGATGTATGTAGTTTTTCCTCTAGTGGTGTTATGTGAACGTCGACTACATAACACTTCACCATACTTGGGCCTAGAGGAAGGCATTGGGAAGTACTAAGTAGATGGTGGGTTTCTAGAGTGACAGAAGCTTAAACCCCAGTCTATGCGTTGCTTCGTGAGGGGCTGATTTGGATCCACTAGTTTAATGCTATCGGTAGACTTTATCTTAATTGTTCTTTTGTAGTTGTGGATTCTTGCGAGAGAGGTTAATCATAAGTGGGATTATTGTCCAAGTAAGGGCAGTACCCAAGCGCCAGTCCACCCACATATCAAACTATCAAAGTAACAAACGCGAATCATATGAACATGATGAAACTAGCATGACAGAAATTCCCGTGTGTCCTCGGGAGCGTTTTTCCTCCTATAAGACTTTGTTCAGGCTTGTCCCTTGCTACAAAAGGGATTCGGCCACTTGCTGCACCATTGATACTACTTTTTACTTGTTACTCTTTGCTTGCGACGTTTCAGCTCGCTACACAATGACTTGTTACCGCTACTTTCAGTGCTTGCAGTTATTACCTTGCTGAAATCCGTTTATCAGAGCCTTCTGCTGCTCGTTGGGTTCGACACTCTTACTTATTAAGAGGACTACCATTGATCCCAATACTTGTGGGTCATCAAGACTCTTTTCTGGCACCGTTGCCGGGGAGTGAAGCCCCTTTGGTAAGTGGAAATTGGTAAGGAAACATTTATATACTATGCTGAAATTTATTGTCACTTGTCACTATGGAAACTCTTCCTTTGAGGAGTTTGTTCGGGGTATCTTCACCACGAACGGAAGCACGAGGAGTTGCTCCTCAACCCGAGCTACCTAGTGAAAATATATTTTATGAAATTCCTTTGGGTACACTTGAGAAACTGTTGGCTAATCCTTTTACAGGAGATGGATCTTCACATCCAGACTTTCATCTAATTTATGTAGATGAAGTTTGTGGTTTATTTAAGCTTGCAGGTTTGCCCGAGGATGAGGTAAAGAAGAAAGTCTTTCCTTTATCTTCGAAGGATAAGCCGTTGACATGGTATAGGCTATGTGATGATGCTGGATCATGGGGCTACAATCGGTTGAAATTGGAATTTCATCAAAAGTTCTATCCTATGCATTTAGTACATCGTGATCGGAACTTTATTTATAACTTTTGGCCTCGTCATAGGGAAAGCATAGCTCAAGCTTGGGGGAGGCTTAAATCAGTGCTATATTCATGCCCCAATCATGAGCTCTCGAGAGAAATCATCACTCAAAACTTTTATGCTAGGCTTTCTCGTCAAGATCGTACCATGCTTGATACTTCTTGTGTCGGTTCTTTCATGAAGAAGGATATTGATCACAAATGGAATTTATTGGAGAGAATCAAGCACAACTCTGAAGATTGGGAGCTGGAGGAAGGTAAGGACTCAGGTATGAATTTCCAGTTTGATTGCGTTAAATCTTTTGTTGAGGCAAACACTTCTAGAGATTTTAGCGCTAAGTATGGACTTGACTCTGAGATAGTAGCTTCTCTATGTGAATCTTTTGCTGCTCATGTCAAACTTCCCAAAGAGAAGTGGTTTAAATATCATCTTCCTATAGAAAGCAACATAGCCAAAACCAATCTAGTTGAGGAGAAAATCATAGCTTTTAGTGATCCTGTTGTTCCTTGTGCTTACATTGAGAAACCACCATACCCTGCTAGAATGAAGGATTATTCTAAAGCTCCTAGTGTGATACGTAGGGGTTACATTAGCCCACTTGCACCCCCTGAGGAGATTAGAGTTGAACCTAGTGTTGCTATTATGAAAGATCTCTTAGTCGAAGACATAGACGGGCGTGTTATCAAATTCTGTGAGGACTCTGCTAGAATTGTTAAACCTCATGCGACAGACAAGCACGGACCTGTAGTTGGCCTACCCGTTGTTTCTGTTAAGATAGGAGATCACTGTTACCATGGTTTATGTGATATGGGAGCTAGTGTTAGTGCAATACCCCGTTCTCTCTATGATGAAATCAAAGATGAGATTGCACCTACTGAAATAGAACCCATTGATGTCATTATCACGTTAGCTAATAGAGACACTATCTGCCCTTTGGGAATTGTGAGGGACGTAGAAGTCCTGTGTGGTAAGACGACGTATCCTACTGATTTCCTCGTCCTTGGCACTACACAAGATAGCTTTTGTCCCATCATATTTGGTAGACCCTTTCTCAACACTGTCAATGCTCACATTGATTGCATTAAGCAGACTGTCATAGTAAGTTTCGAGGGTGTGTCTCATGAATTTAACTTCTCCAAGTTTGGAAGACAACCCCATGAAAGAGAGTCATCTGGTAAGGATGAAATCATTGCCCTTGCCTCTATTTCCGTACCTCCTACGGATCCTTTAGAGCAATATCTGCTTGAGCATGAAAATGATATCCATATGGAGGAGAGAGATGAGATAGATAGAATTGTCTTAGAACAACATCCTATTCTCAAGAATAATCTGCCTGTTAAACTGCTTGGGGATCCTCCCCCACCAAAGGGTGATCCTGTGTTCGATCTTAAACAGTTGCCTGATACAGTTAAGTATGCCTATCTTGATGAGAAGGAGATATATCCTGTCATTATTAGTTCTCTCCTCTCAGAGCGCGAAGAGAATAAGTTACTAAAAACTCTGAGGAAGCACCGCGCTGTTATTGGATATACTCTTGATGATCTTAAGGGTATTAGTCATACTCTATGTCAGCACAAGATTAAAACTGATCCTGACTTTAAACCAGTTGCTGATCGTCAAAGGAGATTAAATCCTAAGATGAAAGAGGTCGTTAGAAAAGAAATATTAAAGCTGCTAGAAGCAGGAATCATTTATCCTGTTGCTCATAGTGATTGGGTAAGTCCAGTACATTGTGTACCTAAGAAGGGAGGTATCACCGTCGTTCCTAATGATAAGGATGAACTAATCCCACAAAGGATTATTACCGGCTATAGAATGGTGATAGACTTCCGGAAACTGAACAAGGCAACCAGGAAAGATCATTATCCTTTGCCGTTCATCGACCAAATGCTAGAAAGGCTATCAAAGCACACTCACTTCTGCTTTCTAGACGGTTATTCAGGTTTCTCGTAGATACCCGTTGCACAATCTGATCAAGAGAAAACCACTTTTACCTGCCCTTTTGGTACCTTTGCCTATAGACGTATGCCTTTTGGCTTATGTAATGCAGCTGCCACCTTCCAAAGATGTATGATGGCTATATTCTCTGACTTTTGTGAAAATATTATTGAGGTTTTCATGGATGACTTCTCCGTTTACGGGTCTTCCTTTGATGATTGCCTCAGCAACCTTGATCGAGTCTTAGAGAGATGCGAAGAAACCAACCTCGTCTTGAATTGGGAGAAGTGCCACTTTATGGTTAATGAAGGTATCGTCTTAGGACACAAAATCTGTGAAAGAGGCATTGAAGTTGATAAGGCTAAGGTTGATGCAATTGAGAAAATGCCATGCCCCACAGATATCAGAGGTATATGAAGTTTCTTAGGTCATGTTGGTTGCTATAGAAGGTTCATCAAAGACTTCTCTAATATTTCTAGGCCACTTACCAACCTCTTGCAGAAGGATGTTCCTTTTGTATTTGATGAGGATTGTGAGGAAGCCTTCAAAATACATAAGAAGGCTTTGATAACCGCACCTATTGTTCAACCACCTGATTGGAACTTGCCCTTTGAAATCATGTGTGACGCTAGTGATTACGCTATTGGTGCTGTTCTAGGATAAAGAGTTGACAAGAAGTTGAATGTCATTCACTACGCTAGTAAAACTCTAGACAGTACCCAAAGAAACTATGCCACAATGGAAAAGGAATTTTTAGCAGTCGTGTTTGCATGTGAAAATTTCAGATCTTACATAGTTGACTCCAAAGTCGCTATTCACTCTAATCATGCTGCTATTAAGTACCTCATGGAGAAGAAGGACGCTAAGCCTAGGCTGATCAGATGGGTTCTGCGGCTACAGGAATTTGATTTGCACGTCGTTGCCCGAAAGGGTGCTGATAACCCTATAGCAGATAACTTGTCTAGGCTAGAGAATGTCCTTGATGACCCACTACCAATTGATGACAACTTTCCTGATGAGCAATTAAATGTCATCCGCACTTCACTTAGTGCACCGTGGTATGCCGATTATGCAAACTATATCGTAGCCAAATACATACCACCTAGTTTCACCTATCAACAGAAGAGGAAATTCTTCGTTGATTTGAGACACAACTTCTGGGATGATCCTCAACTTTATAAGGAAGGAGTAGATGGTGTTATTAGACGTTGTGTGCCTGAACATGAACAAGGATAGATCCTGCAGAAGTGTCATTCCGAAGCCTACGGAGGACACCATGCTGGAGATAGAACTACCCATAAGGTATTGCAATCAGGTTTCTATTGGCCCACTCTCTTCAATGATGCCCGTAAGTTTGTCTTGTCTTGTGACGAATGCCAAAGGATAGGGAACATCAGTAAGCGTCAAGAGATGCCTATGAACTATTCACTTGTCATTGAACCATTTGATGTTTGGGGCTTTGATTATATGGGACCCTTCCCGAGTTCCAATGGGTACACTCAAATCTTAGTTGCTCTGGATTACGTTGCTAAGTGGGTAGAAGCTATCCCCACTAAAAATGCGGATCACCACACCTCTATTAAGATGCTTAAAGAAGTCATATTCCCAAGATTTGGAGTCCCTAGATACTTGATGACTGATGGCGGTTCACACTTCATTCATGGTGTTTTCCGCAAAATGCTAGCTAAGTAGGATGTCAACCATAGAGTTCCATCTCCTTATCATCCTTAGTCTAGTGGTCAAGTGGAGTTGAATAATAGGGAGATCAAGTTGATCCTACAAAATACTGTCAATAGATTTCGAAAGAACCGTTCTAGCAAACTTGACGATGCACTATGGGCTTATAGGACTGCTTATAAGAATCCCATGGGCATGTCACCGTAAAAATGGTTTACGGTAAAGCCTGTCATTTACCTCTTGAGCTGGAACACAAAGCTTATTGGGCAATCAAAGAGCTCAACTTTGATTTCAATCTTGCCGGTGAGAAGCAGTTGATTGATATCAGCTCGTTGGATGAATGGAGAACCCAAGCATATGAGAATGGGAGCTTGTTCAAGGAAAAGGTTAAGAGATGGCACGACAAACGAATACAGAAACGAGAGTTCAATATATGTGATTATGTCCTTCTATGCAATTCTCGTTTGAGATTCTTTGCAGGCAAGATTCTCTCTAAATGGGAAGGTCCCTATGTTGTCGAGGAAGTATATCGTTCCAGTGCCATCAAAATCAATAACATGGAAGGAAATTTTCCTAGAGTGGTAAATGGGCAAAGAATCAAGCATTACATCTCTGGTACTCCCATAAATGTTGAGACCAATATCATCAATGTCATAACTCCAGAGGAGTACATAAGGGATGTTTATCATCCTGTTTCAGACCTTGAAAACAAAGATGTATCTGTTTCGGCAAGAAATTGGACTCCGATACTTTTCCAATAGGAAATTTCCTCAGTTTTGGAATTTTTGGAAAATTAGAAAAATAAAAAGCAGTACGGAGAGCAAAGCCACAAGGGCCCACACCGACACCACCCCCCTAGTCGTGGTGGTCA
Source organism: Hordeum vulgare subsp. vulgare (assembly GCF_904849725.1). Taxonomy (NCBI): domain Eukaryota; kingdom Viridiplantae; phylum Streptophyta; class Magnoliopsida; order Poales; family Poaceae; genus Hordeum; species Hordeum vulgare. Next base: position 361,302,879 of record NC_058524.1, on the reverse strand, counting down.
AGCTTGTGGGCACCTCGTGTGCCTCTCGGACTCCGTTTTGTTGCAGAGGACTCCTTCTGGCCCAGAAAAAATAAATATATAATCGCCCGAAGGTTTTGATCTCCGTATTGCGCAGTTCTCCTCTGTTTTCGTTTCAAGCTTGTTCTGCCGCAGATCTAGGTCAAGATGTCTTCTCAAGATTCAGAGGGGGAGAGCTATGTGGCTGACTACCTTGCTAACCCCAAGGTCTTTGGGGACTTGGAACCATATGGCTGGACCATTGACGAGGAAGAGGACTATGAGCCCAAGGGGAAGGAGCAAACGAGTTCCGATGAAGAGGAGGCTCCTCTACCTCAACCTGCAAACACCCATGTGGAGTTCAAGAAGTCAAGCCTCCCTGACCATAGGAAGAAGCCTAAGACCTTGTTTATCCCTTCTCATTTCTTGCAGGAGAGTAAGCAGGAACTTTGCCATAGAGTGTTGAAACTTGAGGAGGAAAATGACGATCTAAGGGAGCAAAACTTTTTGCTCAATTGGAAATTAGACAAGCTCAAGACTGCTCCAACAACACCACCATCACCGCTAAAGGAAGACAACTACGCATTGGTATGGGCAATCCCCTTGGTTTTTGCCAAGCTTGGGGGAGTTGCCCTGGTATCGTATCACCTTTATATCTTTTGCTTTTACCTTTGTTTTAGTTCTTTCCTTTTCAGTTTTTATTTCTTCATTTCGAGGAATAAGTCTTTAGTTTTTAGTTTGAGTCTTTTGCTTTTGTCTCTCCCTCGATGTATTCGAGCTTATGAGCTATATAATAAAGAGTGTCATAGTCAAGGGCTTTGCTTTCTGCCATGATCAAAAGTATGAAAAGAACGATAGCATGAAAGATCATGAGACGATCTTATGGAAAGTGATAACTTCACATATGACAAGTATGATGATTGAAACTTGTTGAGAATAAATTAACATAAACCTCAGTCATTGTTGCAATTAATAATTAGTAATATGAAAAGAGAGGTTCACATATAAATATATCATCTTAGACACTTTTTACAATTGTGAGCACTCACCAAACTTTTACATGCCTAGGAGTAGATGTTGGACAAGGAAGACAACATAATGAATTGTGTTTGCTTGGTTCCAAACAATGTTATATGATTAGAGATCCCTTAGCATGTGACGCTTGCTTCCACCTCATATTAGACAAAACTCCCACACCAAGTAGAGATACTACTTGTGCATCCATGAACCTCCAACCAGTTTTGCCATGAGAGTCCACCATACCTACCTAAGGATTGAATAAGATCCTTCAAGTAAATTCTCATCGGTGTAAGCAATAAAAATTGCTCTCTAATATGTATGATCTATTAGTGTGTGGAAAATAAGCTTTGTACGAACCTGTGATGAGGAAGACATAAAAGCAACAGACTGCATAATAAAGTTATTTATCAAAGGAGGCAATATAAAGTGACGTTCCTCCGCACTAAGAGGACAAGCACTCAAACCTCAAAAGCGCATGACAACCTCTGCTTCCCTCTGCGAAGGGCCTATCTTGTACCTTTACTTTTTACCCTTGTAAGAGTCATGGTGATCATTACCAATTCCCTTTTTGCCTTCGTCTTGGCTACCGTCACATGCTTGGGAAAGATCTATATTCATATATCAACTTGGAGTTGAGTATTCATGCTTTATTATTGTTGGCTTTACCCTTGAGGTAAACTGTTGGGAGGCAAAACTATAAGCCCCTATCCTCCTCTGTGTCCAGCTGAAACTTTGACACCATGAGTACCACGTGAGTTGTAACAATTGTGGAAAACAAAAGAGATGATTGACTATGTGGGTTTGCCTTACATGCTCTTATTTGACTCTTTCTGATGTTGTGATAAATTGTAATTGCTTCAGTGACTATGGACTATTGTTGGTTACTTCTCGATAAGGTTTTTGCTTCATGCTATGCTTTGTGAAGGAATTGTTACTTTCCCATAAGAATCTTTATGATATATTATTGTTCTATGTGTGATCATGATGCCCTCATGTCCGTATTATGTTTTATCGACACCTTCGTCCCCAAACATGTGGACATGTTTATGGAACTTGGTTTTCGCTTGAGGACAAGCGAGGTCTAAGCTTAGGGGAGTTGATACGTCCATTTTGCATCATGCTTTCATGTTGATATTTATTGCTTTTTGGGCTGTTATATTACTTGTGGTACCATATTTATGCCTTTTCTCTCTTAAATTTGCAAGGATTATTTGAAGAAGGAGAATTCAGGTAGGTGGCATTCTGGACTGGAAAAGGAGCAAATCCTAGTCCACTATTCTACACATCTCCAAATGCCCTGAAAATTTACGTGGATTTTTTCTGGAATATATTAAAAAGACTGGGCGAAAGAACTACCGGAGGGGGGCCACCAGGGCCCCAGAAGCTTGCCCACCGCCACCACCCCCCTGGTGGTGCAGGGCAGGCATGTGGGCTGCCTGAAGGCCCACTAGTCCCCTTCTTTTGCTATATGAAGCGTCCCGACCTGGAAAAAATCATAAGGGAGATTTTTTGTGGTTTCGCTGCCGCCATGATGCGGAACTTGAGCAGATCCAATCTAGAGCTCCGGCAGGACGATCCTGCCGGGGAAATTTCCCTCCCGGAGGGGGGAATCGTCATCATCGTCATCACCAACACTCCTCTCGTTGGATGGGAGGCATCTTCATCAACATCTTCATCAGCACCATCTCCTCTCCAATCCCTAGTTCATCTCTTGTAATCAATCTTCGTCTTACGACTCCGAATGGTACTTGTAAGGTTGCTAGTAGTGTTGATTACTCTTTGTAGTTGATGCTTGTTGGATTATTTGGTGGAAGAGTTTATGTTCAGACCTTTGATGCTATTCATTACACCTCTGGTCATGATTATGATTATGTCTTGTGAGTAGTTACTTTTGTTCCTGAGGACATGGGATAAGTCATGCTGATAATAGTCATGTGAATTTGATATTTGTTCGGTATTTTGATATGATGTATGTTGTTTTTCCTCTAGTGGTGTTATGTGAACATCGACTACATAACACTTCACCATACTTGGGCCTAGAGGAAGCTATTGGGAAGTAGTAAGTAGATAGTGGGTTGCTGGAGTGACAGAAGCTTAAACCCCAGTCTATACGCTGCTTGGTGAGGGGCTGATTTGGATCCACTAGTTTAATGTTATGGTTAGACATTGTCTTAATTTTTCTTTGGTAGTTGCGGATGCTTGTGAGAGAGGTTAATCATAAGTGGGATGCTTGTCCAAGTAAGGACCGTACCCAAGCGCTGGTCCACCCACATATCAAACTATCAAAGTAACAAATGCAAATCATATGAACATGATGAAACTAGCATGACAGAAATTCCCGTGTGTCCTCGGGAGCGTTTTCCCTCCTATAAGACTTTGTTCAGGCTTGTCCCTTGATACAAAAGGGATTGGGCCACTTGCTGCACCATTGCTACTACTTGTTACTTTTTACTCTTTGCTTGCTACGTTTCACCTCGCTACACAATCACTTGTTACCGCTACTTTCAGTGCTTGCAGTTATTCGCTTGCTGAAATCCTTTTATTAGAGCCTTCTGCTCCTCATTGGGTTCGACACTCTTACTTATCGAAAGGACTACGATTGATCCCCTATACTTGTGGGTCATCAAACAACATAGCGGAGTTCGAGGGCCTCATCGCTGGCCTCAAGGCAACGGCTGCCTTGGGGGTCCAGCGCCTCACTATGATGGGCGACTCTCAGCTCCTCGTCAACTTCTCCAACAAGGAGTACAAATCCATGGATGAGCATATGGACGCGTATCTGTAGGAGGTACGAAAGACCGAGAAACTTTTTCAGCGCTTGGAGCTGTAGCACATGCCGCGAGGCGAAAACAAAGAGGCGGACGAGATCCCCAAAAGAGTTTTGCGTCGCGAGGCTCATGAGCCAGGCATTTTTGAGGAGCGACTCTTCAAGCCTTCCGTGATGTTAACAGCTGAGGACCCGGCGCCACGCGGAGAGGGCCTCCCCGCAGCATCGCCCCCGAGGGCTCCGGACTGCGGCCAGGCCTCGGGGGCCGGACTGCTCCTAGCCCTCTAGGCTCAATACGATCATTGGAGTGAGGAACTCGGAGCACATTGCCAGAAAAGGAAGACGATGCGGAACACGTAGTACGACAAGCCTCAGTGTACTGCGTGCGAGACGGTGCCTTGTACCGCAGACGCTCGAACGACATCGCGCTGCGGTGCATTCCCAGGGAGTAGGGGCGCGAGCAACTGACCGACAATCACAGAGGGGACTGCGGACATCACTCCTCCTCGCGCATCCTCGGAGGTAAGGCATACAGGCCAGGTTTTTACTGGCCCACAGCTCTGGACGACGCCACCGAGTTGGTCAGGTCTTGTGAGGCCTGTGAGTTCTATGCCAAGCAAATCCACCAGCCCGCACAAGGCCTCCAGACCATCACGCTCACCTGGCCTTTTGTGGTCTGGGGGCTGGACATATTGGGGCCCTTCCCACGGGCCGTAGGGGGTTTCCACTACCTCTACGTCGTCATTGACAAATTCACCAAGTGGGCGGAGGTGGAGCCTGCCCGCACCATCCCGACCGGGTTTGCCGTCAAGTTCATCAAGGGCCTCGTGAGCCGCTTCCGCGTCCCGAACCACATCATCACTAATAACATTTCGCAGTTCACCAGTCAACTCTTCAAGATTTACTATGCTAACCTCGGTACACAGATTTTCTATGCATCGGTGGCCCATCCGCAAAGCAATGGCCAGGCGAAGCGCGCCAACGTAGAGGTCCTGCGGGGTCTGAAGGTGAGGAGTTTCAAGAAGAAGCTTGAAGCTTGCGGCCGAGGTTGGGTCGATGAGCTCGCGTCGGTACTGTGGTCCATCTGCACCTCTGCAACCAAACCCACCGGCAAAACCCCGTTTTTCCTCGTCTAGGAGCACAGGCAGTTCTTCCCCACGAAATCAAGCACCGCTCTCCACGGGTCTTGGCGTTCGATGAGGAGCGTCAGGAGGCTACGCGGGGGACAGACCTCGTACTTCGAGCGGAGGTGCGCCGCTGGGCCTCTCTCCGAGCCGCGATGTACCAGTAGGCCTTGGGGTGCTACCACTGCCACAACATCCGCTCCAAGACCCTCGAGGTTGGCGATCTCGTCGTGAGGCGGGTCCAATCCAGGGAAGGCCTGCATAAGCGTTCGCCCATGTGGGAAGGCCCTTTCAAGGTCGTCCACGTCTCGAGGTCTCGCTCCGTGCGTCTGGAGACTCAACTTGGACATCCTATCCAGAACGCCTGGAACATCCAGCACCTCCGCAAGTTCTACCCATGATGACTCTGCATCGCCCCTGCATTGCCTCTGTGCCGCCTCTGCATATACGCTATATCGTCCTTCAATTCTTCCAGAACCTACTTCATCCTGTGAAACTCTCACGTAATAACGAGCCGAGGATGTATACGCCAGGCCCCCCTGAGGACGTGGAAGGGGTCCATCCCACGCCTGGTAGGGAAGACGAAGGAAATCAACACAGTGCACCAATGACTTCCGTAATCAAGCGCCAAATGCCTCTGTGGTAGGGACACATGCGAGGGCAAAGCTTCCTGGTGACCTCACAAATACACCCCCATCGTGACACTCTCACGTAATAACAAGCCGAGGCTGTATACACCCAGGCCCCCCCGAGGACGCGGAAGCGGTCCACCCCACGCCTAGTGGAAGCCCTATGCTCAGCGCTGGGGGATGATGAAGGCGGAGAATAGATTAGGTGTCGAACGCGGCTTGCATTTGCATTCTGTGGCTTGGATTTACTAGTATTTATGAAATTAAAACTCGGGTCCTTTCCAAACTCGGGGCCTCACGCTTGGATTTATTCTAGGGCTTGGATTTACTGCAAAAACTTATTTTCCCTGCAACTCTTCGCAGCACGCTCTTTTCCTCTGAGTCGAGCATCTGTATGCCGTCGTCTCCTCGTTCCCCGCCAGTGGGGGCTGGGGGCACGGTGCCGGCACCTCGCCAAGTCCTTGGCGCCCGAATCCACGTGTGGTACTCACTGACGAGTCGGCAGACTCATGCCAAATATTTCTCGCTCAAGAGGTCTATTCGCGGCTCGGGGCACATTCCTGGAGAGGGAACAACATTCGGTCTTTCCTCAATACAACTGTTTATCTTGGGACAGTTTGAGCACCTAAGGGGGCTTTTGAGCATAACTCCTCAGGAGCCTTACTGGCCACAAAGCCACCTGGCACCCAGTGCCGGTGCCCCGCCCCGTGAGGAACCACCTTGGTAACGGGTTGGGCCTCACAAGGGCAAGGAAATGTGCGGGACTGGGACCTACCGACGCAGAACTTCCTGAATGCAGATTAGGGACCTCCAAAAACGAAACTCGCGAGGGCCTCTTGAATGTCTAAGGGGGTCCTGAGCATCGCACCTCAGGAACCCTACCGGTCACAAAGCCACCTGGTACCCGGGTGCCAGAGCCTTGTCCCGCGAGGGGCGACCTTGACAAGTCGCACGTCGCGGCACGGAAATGAGCAGGGCTGGGACTTGTCGACATAGAGCCGCTCGAATGTCTAAGAGAGCTCCTGAGCACAACGCTTTAGGAGCCTTACCGGTCATAAAGCCACCTGGCACCCAGGTGCCAGGGCTTTGCCCCGTGAGGAACGACCTTGGTAACGGGTCATGCCCCACAGCAGCAGGGAGATGTGGCGGACCGGGGCCAACAGGCATATAGCATCGACCCAGTTCACCTGCAGCAAGGAAAGGACCAACTGACCAACGCCCCCCCCCCCCCACCGATCACCACAGTCATGCATCACAACAAAGGAGTTCCCCCCAAGCATACCAAGCTAAGTATCTAAACCAGTAGAGGAGCAACATCACTAACAAAAGGAGACAGCTGCCCAAACCCATTACACGCACGAAGGACATATCCTCGTTCCTATGAATGCAGGGTCAAAATCAAGGAGGAGACAACTAGCGATGGAGATCCCAGAGGAGGGTCACCGCCGCTGACGCTCGGCCCCCGCACGCCGACACTTGGTCTGTGTGCTACTCCTCCTTCACAGGCTCCGCAGGAGTAGACGAGTGGCGCAACGCTCGGGGGCTCCTCCCCGAGGATTGGACACGGCGGCGAAATGGCTCGTCGTAACTGTTGTCGCTGTTGTCGCTTGGGCTCCTTCCGGAGGAGGTATCTCCGACGTTGGGGGACCGGTGCCCGCCATCGTAGACGGGCTCGTCCACTGGACCGCCATGGCCGACGTCCTTCGGGCAGCAACCGAGGCAATCGCCCTCGACCCCGAAGATCTTGACAAAGAGCTTCGCCTCCCCATCGTACTTGAGGAGGAGGAAGCGCCTCCCCTTCAGGCCTTAGGCGCAGGCGAAGGTCTGCCACCCACAGTTCAGATACACGTAACCGTCAGGGGTGACCTCAACCTCCACCCAGGATGCCCTGCCGCAGCAGCCATTGGCCTGCAACCAGAGGCCCCGAGGCCCGCCGGCCGGCAGCGCCTTCGCGAAGAAGTTCGGAAGCTGGAGCCAAGCGATTTCCGACCTCTCCACCCACGTCGTGAACTCCATCGCCGTATCAGTCAAGTGCAGCCGCGGGCGAGGCGGTCGGGTGGCCATCACTCACCTCCCACTCCGGCCGCTACGGGCACCCGCTCCAGTCGACCCCACGCCATTGCCGCCGAAGGAGATCCCAGGGTGGGCGGAACCATGACTGCGCCCGAAGGAAGGCCGCTGACGACCCCGCCGCATACTTCCGGGGACGGCCTCGCCCCCTATTGGTAGGTGGAGCAGCAGGACGTTCATCGAGGGCCTTCCCCTCGTAGGTCGCAGAGAATCTCCTCATCGACGCCATGCTGAGGGAACAAAGGGCTCAAGGTGGGACGCAAAGAAGACTAGGCGACACAAGCCTTATCGCCCTCGCTGGGTTAAATAGGCAGCCCAAAGCAAGCTACCGTCCCTTCGCGTCCCCGGGCCCACGCAATTCACAAGGGGATGCACTCGTGTGCCGGGCGCACAGGCGTCGCCCCCAAGTCGAAACGATGGACAGTGTTGCACCCAGGCGTCACATCAGTTTGACCAGGCGCGGCTATGGGTGCCTCGGGAACTGCAGTGTTTCCACGAGGGTGTGTGGCGTGTGTGAAGCCTGACCCATAGACATTTAGGTCCCGCGACGCTTCGGACTGTCTCCAAGGCTTCACCAGGAAGCCAGCCCGGGCATTACTTGGGCCCGGGGGCTAATTTCGGCGTTCTGGAAACGGGGGTACCCAGACTCGCTTGTCTGCAGCATAGGGCTGACCAACTTCATTGACCAAGTATCGGCAGGCTCAACAAGTCCCACGTGAGGGGCCAAGCCTCACAAGGAGAACGACATCAAGACCCGCAGGAGGCCTCCTCAGGACCCCATAGACGCGGCGGACATTCCGAGGCAAGGCCCAGCATCCTGAGTCAAGGGTGACGACAGGAAAGGAGAGATGAGCAGCAGACGGCAGAGCGGGGCAGCTTCCCCTTTGGTGAAAGGAGGTGGGAGCATATAGGGGTTCCAAAGGCATCTTCCGAAGGTTTTGCTTCTGGTGGAACGAAGCCGCTGCCACCCGCCAGTAGGGCGAACCTCATCCTCGGGCCCGTCTCTGATGGCACAGACAGTTACTTTACAGGGAAGACCACCTTTGGGCAGGGGAGCATGTTGCCCTGTTCCCCTTCAAAACTGGCCGCTTGGGATCCCTTCCCGCCGAAGCTATGAGGGCAGAGGACACGGGCCTCCGCTATAAATAGAGAGGGTAAGATACTTGAGAGGGGGGTTCATTCGCACGAGAGAACAATACACCTAGACACCTGGCCTCCGGAGGCTCGAGAGCATTGTACTAGTTCATCCCGACCTCCGCGAGAGGCAATCCACCAAAAGAAGGAGTAGGGTTTCACGCTTTGCAGCGGCCCGAACCTGGGTAAACCGTCGTGTTCGCCATCTCCCTCACCGTCGCGTGAGTTCTTAGTCTTCCCCAACGAGTAGCGAGCATGGAAAATCGAATCTGTTGAGCGGCCTCTGCGTGCGCCCATAGTTCGAATATTAGAGTTTTTGCGGAGCCCGGAATCCGGCAATCATGACAAAAAGAGATGTTAAAGCATTTTGCTAAGTGAGTGGCATAAACACCACCGTCGATTTTACACTTAGATCTGTGATTGTGTAGATGTTGATCAATAATAGCTCCCAAATTAAAGGTGTGATCATTATGGAGTGCCCGGCACAAAATGGGAAGGTCGAGAGCTGTAAGGATACTACCCTTTGCCCTAGCAGTTAAACACTTCATGATAAATAAAGTAGTGCACTAAAGGAAACCGCGGGCTCGGGGCTGTGGCTTTCAACACTCTTCTCGTCTCACCAACCTTTAAGGTGAGCAGGAAATCCTCAAGCTCAACTGGTTTGGGTTCTCTTAACTCCACATGAGAAGGAATTAAACATATCTCACAAAATTAAATAAGCGGTATTTGGCGGTTTCAACATATATACTAAACTGCACTAAAGGTGGATCACGCCAATTTAGAAAATATAAATTTTGAACAAAGGAATTAGTGAGGGTATGGTATTGGTCATACTCATCTGCGATGAAGTTGGTCAACCCAGCATTTGCCACGAATTGCGCATACTCATGGTGGAACCCAGCTAGTTCCATTAAGGGAGTGTGTGGCCATTCCCACGGTCGGACCTCTGTCAATCGCTCAGTGGTGTGACGAGCAGCAAATGATTCACCAATAACACCCTTGGCATTCTTTTTTGGATGAACTCCTGCCGAAGAGGTTCATTTTTCAACAAATTTCTAATTTTTTTGCGTCACAAACTAAGGTTAACAAAACTTCACAAGAATGATAGCAACTAGTCATAGGGATGCCTCGAGCCTAAAACAAGCATTTAAACTACTTGGAAAATCCGGAATTCAACATGCAACCTCATCTACAGGAGCACCTAGAGTAGATAATTTCTTCTAAGATAAACCACCTAATGAAAAACTAATTGGAGGAGTGGGGGAATTACATACCAATGGGCAATCGCCAAAACATTTTTAGAAACCAAGTTTCGAGCAAACAGATCAAAATACACGGGTTTGAGAGCAAGAACACGAGAGAGACAAAGAGAGAGAGAGGTACATGGATTTTTTGAAGGTAGGTGACGAAGTGAGCTGAAGGAATAAGTGAGGGGACCCCCGAGGAGCCCAGTACACACCTAGCCGCGCTAGGGCGGCTCGCACACCCTGGTGTCTAGTGGCCACCTGGGACACCCCCCTGTAGTGTTTTAGTACCATATATTCTCAAATATTTAGAAAATAATCATGTTAAAATTTCAGGTGATTTGGAGAACTTTTATTTTTTGGCACTTTTTTATTGCATGCAAAAATCACAAAACGGGATGTCGGGAAATCGACATCTATGGGAAACTCTAAAGATCCCTTGATCGTTACGTGGAGGGAGAGAGGTACGACCAAGAGCGGAAGTAGCGATCGGCACCGAAAAGGTCGTCTACCCAGGTTCAGCCCATTGGCACGTAAAACCCTACTCCTGCTTTGTTTGTATTGGGTGCTTACTGTAGGGTTATTTGCTATAGTAATTTAGCTGGTGATTAAAGAGTCTAACCCCAAAAGGTCAAACCCCTAGAAATGACCTTTGGGCCTCCTTTTATAGGCAAAGGGGTCACCAACTGTGTGCTCATGGGTTGCATAGTGAACATGGTTCACCACTTATCTTTCTACTATGGTGTCAGGGATAGTAAATTTCTTGGCAGGCCCCATGACTAGCATCAAGGTGGCTTCGACACGTTCCCAAGCGTATCGACACCTGGGCTTTGTGCTGGCACATGAGGGATTCACTGGAGCGGTGGCGTTCGATGGAACTGTGGAAGGAGGGAAACCTGGCAAGCGAAGGGAGCCTGCCGGCCTGGCCTCCTTGCCTGCGGCATGACCCATCTTGCCGGCAACGAGGGCTTGCTGGGTACTTTGACACCTTCTCCGGAAGGAGGGGTTGACAGGGCCTTGTGAGTCTTCCCGGCAAGGAGGGCTTGTCGGGGCCTTGTAGCGTGTGCTGTCTCTTCACACCTTTCATGGGGTCTAGTCTTGGCGAGCCTAGGGTTTAATTCCCGTCAGCTCTCTTAGCGTATTGTCGCCAGGGGTGCTGCTGGTGCCCGTGCACAAGTCTGGGGCACAGTAAACCCTAGTCTCTAGTGCACCGAATGGAGCCCTCGGGCCTGGACCACACACGCATGCGAGGCGTCATTGGGCGGGGCCCAAACTGGTGCGCGGGCCTCTTCTTAGCATATTGGAGCCGTTGTAAGTGGCCCTTCCCCACGTTGTGCATCGAGCACGCGAGGTGGAGAGGCGTGCGCACAGTGGCCGAGGTGGCCATGCGCGTGTAGAGCTGTTGGTTGGGTATGCAAGGGTCGGCCCGCATATCTCCCCCCACCCACATAAGAACAGGGGGAAACGCAAGCGCATAAGCCCATTTCCCCCAACTTCCTTCAATCTCGAAGTTGCCGCCGTCGCCTTTCTTCATCTAGCAACCACCCCTTCCCCCTCCCACCTCTTACACTTGCGCTTTGTGTAGCCGCAACTTCCACCGTCGTTATGGCGCCGAACATGAACGAAGGCAAGAAGTGGAAGGTTGTTCCCGCGGAGAAGGAGCTGGTGAAGATGCGGAAGGAGTTCGCCTATTTCTCCCCGGGGCCTAATGCGGTCACCTTGAAGCGACGCTACCAGTTCATGTGGGTGGCTCGGACGACGGCGCATCCGGCCACCTGCATGACCCCGGGAGAGGCTGGCGGTGGGCGTGATAAGTATACTTTCTTTGCTGATTACTTCCATTGTGGGCTCTCCCCGCCCTTCTTTAATTCTTCATTGACATCATGCACACCTATGGCTTTCGTCATTTGAACTTCATGCCGAATGCGGTGACATGCATGTCCATATTCGCACATCTCTGCGAGAACTTCATTGGGATTACTCCCCACACGGCCCTTTTCCACCATTACTTCACTCCTCGCATCCTGGGAGGGGACGCCCTTTTGGGCTCCATTACCTGGATTCAAAGGTCCGGATGCAAGGAGTTGTACCTGGAAGGGGCCCTTTGCGAGAAGTGGGAACAATGGCGGGGGAAATGGTGTTGGATCCAAGAGGAGGTGTATATGTCCTTTTGCGAGCCCAGGACTGCCAAGATCGATTCCCGCGACAAGTGCTGGAGTGACTTCGACCTGGATGATAAAAAGTTGACCGTCGCTGACAACAGGATCCTGCGTCTTAGGGCCGCAGGATTCACGAGAGAGATGGTGGGTGCTAACTTCATCTACACGCACATCTCCCCCTCCAGAACAGGGGAGGAAGGCCAGCCTCGGCCTTCGTGAATGTCGCTGATGTTATGTGGCTACGGACCGGCTTGAACAACAACCTGACGACACTGGATCATGCCTTCGTTTGTGAGAAGCTGTTCAAATCTGACTCTAAGCCTCGGCTGCTGCATGGTGTCATCCCCTTGTGCAACAACTCGGCCTTAGGAGCTCTCACGACGATGATGCCGGAGTGTAATGCTCACAACATGGTTGCAACTTGGATCGAGCACAAGGAGGAGGAGGCCATGTTGATACGTCTCAAATGTATCAACTTTCCCAAACACTTTTGCTATTGTTTTGGTCTCATTCTGGCATGATTTCAATGAAACTAGCCCATACTGACGTTGTTTTCTGCACAGCTGCCTGTATGGTTTCATTGTGTGCAGGAAAATGGATATTTAGACGTCCCGTAAAATTTCCCAAAAAATAGAGAAAATCCACGCACCGGGAGGGACCATGGGCCAAAAGATGGGCCAGAGTGGAGCCACAGGGCCCCCAGGCGAATAGCTGGCGTGGCCAGCCCCCTAGTCGCGCCGGGATGCCGCCTGGGTGGGGCCTACCCCCTCTGGTGCCCTACTTTGGCTCCTATTTTACCCGTGACGGGGAAATTCCAGAACAAAAGTCGATTTGCAAGTTCTCGATGCGAAGCCGCCGCCACCCTCGATTCCTCTTCGGGAGAGCTAATATGGAGGTTGTTTTGGCCTCCGGAGAGGGGAAATCGTCGCCATCGTTATCACCATCACCAATCCATCATCCTTCCATGGCTTCTCCCATCATGTGTGAGTAATTCCCTGCTGTAGGTGAAGGGGATGGGAGAGATTGGATGAGTTAGATCATGTAATAGTTCGTCAGATTGTTGCGGGCATGTTGCCTATCATCTACTATCGTGTTTATCATCTTTGCTACTACTTGTTACGCTTAATGCTTGTCACTTTGGGCCCGAGTGCCATGATTTCAGATCTGAATACCTTATGTTTTCATGAATATATTTGTGCTCTAGATCCTATTTTTGAGTAGTATGTACCTCTTATAGTTCGGAATCGGTGATCCCAATGGTGATAGCTTGGGACACCAAAGGGGATGGGCTATAGTTTTAGGCTTCCGTGTATCCATTGATTGTTAATGCTTTGTTCCGGTACTCTTTGACACGAGCACCTTGATATCCATAAGTTCATTTTGGCCCTGTTGATAGCGAGATGGTAGGACAAAAGCTGTCATGCAAGTTCTTATTCCAAGCACGTACGACTACCTCGGGATACATGCCTAATGTTTGATATATGCCTACATGATCATTACATTTCTTTGTGCCTTGCCCCAAGTTAAATACATGATATCTGTCATCCATGACCAACCATCCATCTCCTTAGCCTATAGGGTTTTAATCCTACTAGTCACAAGTAGTTTTACATCCGTGGCTTTACTTTCATTGCGTTGCCGCTATTATTTCCTTTGCCACCATCACTTCCATAGCACCATTGCTACTAATATTTCGTTGCCAAGCAAGTATCTTTCAGGTGCGGTTGAATTGACAACTCAACTATTCAAGCTTATAAATATTCTTTGGCTCTACTTGTTTCAAATCAAAAAATTGGGTTAACTTACCCGCGAAGACTGTTGCGATCCACTACACTTGTTGTTTATCAAGACCTTTTTCTGGCGCCATTGTCGGGGAGCATAGCCTTATTTAAAATTCTACTTGGAGTTATTTTTCTTGCTGCGATTTATTCACTATGGTTAAGAAAGGAGACCCCAAGGTTCCAATTTTACCATCCACTACGAGAAAAGGTATTGTTCTCAGCACTAGCACTACGTTTGATTCACCTTTAGTTATAAGTTAGTTTGCTTCACCACCGCCACATGCTACTTCTACTGAGTCTATTACTATGCTTGATACTTTTGATGATGCTTCCACAACTATTGTTGAGCCTGGTTTACTTGGTAATTTTATTGAGTCCCAGATTGCTAAGGCTGCTAAGCAGTCTGTAATTGAACTTCCTGTTACACGCTACCCCATTGGTAGATCTTTTGGTTACCCAGACTTGAGTGGTATCAAGGAAAGAATTCTGGATGATGCTTATATTGATCAAGATGATGAGTTATGTAGGGAGCTTACAGAATGTGCTGACTCTGACCCTGCTTCTGTTAAGAAGCTGCTTGAAAAACATTCTATGAAGAACAAGTTCACTCCTGATCCTAAGTTTGTTTCATCTCCTATTTTGCATTGAGGATGCTGATTTTGATTTCTCTGTCGATCTTTCACATATATTCACAGTTGAAGCTGGCCCTTTTTATGGCAGATAAGATGACGATGCTATTGCACACCTTACTAAACTCACTGAGTTGGGTGGCTTATTCACTAGAGAGGACAAGAAGAGAAATTATTATGTTACTAAGCTACTTCCTTTCTCTTTGAAGGAAGATTCTAAAACATCGTATGATGCACTACCATGTGGTTCCATTAAGAGTCCTTAAGATTTATCTCAATCTTCTGTTGCTAAATATTTTCCTGCTCATAAGAAACATGCCACTTTGCAAAGAATTCATAACTTAAAATAGTTGCAGGATTAGCACCTCCCTAAAGCTTGGGGGATATATTGCACTTTGATTAAGGCTAGACAGGTACATGGAATTCCTAAGAATGAATTACTTGAGATATTTTATGCGGGTCTAACTGATGAATCTAGAACCTATCTGGATAGTTGTACTGGTTGTGTTTTCAGGGAAAGAACACCGGACGATGCCGAAGAATTAATGGGCAAGATAGCTAAGAATCATGATGATTGGTCCGTTCCTGAACCACCTCCACCACCCTAGAAGAGAGGTATGCTTTTCTTGTGCCCAGAAGTTATGCAAGAAGCCAAGAAATCAATGAAAGAGAGAGGTATTGAAACTGAAGATGTGAAGAATCTACCTCCTATTGAGCAATTATGTGTGCCTACTACTCACCCACCTATGGTAGAGGTACACTCTCTTTTGGAACTCAATGCATGTGACGTCCCTCATGGTAAGCCTCCTTATGAATGTTTAGATGAGCTTGATAATTTCATTGTCAAGCAAAATCACTTTAATGAGCAGATTCAAAGTCAATTGCATAATAATTCACTTGTTATCAAAAGTTTGCTTGATGATTTAAGTAGAACTGTTAATGATGTTAAAGGTCTTGTTAAGCACTTTCATATGGTTCAAACTCAGCTTGAACAAATTTCTAATGTGCAAAAATATATGCTTGCTAACAATGCCAAACAAGTTGATACCTACGCATACGGTATAAAGACCCAAGGAGGTCCACATACCGAGGACCCCCTTTATCCGGAGGGGCATCCAAAGAGGATCGAGCATGATTCTCAATTGCAGGAAGAAGACTTTGTCATCTCCCCAAAGAAGAAGAAGAAACACAAGGAGGCTGACAACTCTAATGATCCATAGCTGAGGAAGAACCTATTGTTGATCCAAATTGTATATCTATTTCCGATGCTGAAACTGAAGATGGCGCTGAACCTGATAAAGATGATGAGAAGATTGATCCTCCCGAGATACAACAAGAAGGAGCACCCCACAAGCGCAAGAGGTATACTAGAGAGGATTTTGTTGCAAAAAACATGGGAAGGAAAGAGAACCATGGGTACAAAAATCAATTCCCTTCCTAGTTAAGTCTTTCAAAACCAAAGAAGAAAAGCATTACAATAAATTTTGTGAATGGATGAAACCTATTTTTCTTCAAACTCCTTTGACGATGCTATTAAGGTGCCTCCGTACTCAAGGTATATGAAAGATATTGTCACTAATAAATGAAAAGATCCTAATGAGGCAATATCTACTATGCTTGCGAATTACTCTTTCATTGGCAAGATTCCTGAGAAGCTTGGTGATCGAGGTATACCCACCATTCCTTGCTCCATAAAAAATAATTATGTCAGAACTGCTTTATGTGATCTTGGTGCACGAGTGAGTGTTATGCCTTTCTCTATTTACAAAAGGATTTGTCTAGATAAACTAATCCCTACAGATATCTCTCTTCAAATGGTTGATAAGTCAACAACCGTTCCTGTAGGTATTTGTGAGGATGTTCCCGTTGAAGTTGCTAATTGCTTGATCCTTACTAACTTTGTTGTGCTTGACATGCCCGATGATGGGAGCATGTCTATTATTCTTCGTAGACCCTTTCTTAACACTGCAGGTGCTCTTATTGATTGCAATAAATGAAAGGTGACCTTCAATGTTAATGAAAAGTAGCACACGGTATATTTTCCGAAGAAATTGATAAAAGGCATGGCCTTAATTCTATTTGGAATATTGAGACCTGAAGGTTGGAGAGTGGCATTGTCCTCTAAATGTGCACCACAAATAAAAAACCATTAAGGTGGGGACAATATCCATTGAAATAAAGGTACCATGATTGCTTTATAAGAAGTGAGACTTTTTGCTCAATATAATACCTGTTTAGTAGTGAGACTTGATCAACCTCGCTAACAAATATGTTTATATGAGTAAAAAGAGAAGCTTGTTATGTTTTCATTTCCTTTACCTTTCTTCCTCCTTGTTGTACCAAAGTTTTATGTTTTTGAAGCTTCATATGTTTAACTATTGTTTCGAGCATACCGGAAATTTTGCAGCTTTCAATATTTCAAAAAAAAATTCAAAAGTGAAGTTGTGAGAAAAATCCAGAAAATTTAAAATAAAATTTTCCGTCGAAAATGTGACGCAGGGGCACCTAGGGCCAGCCAAGGGGGCCACCCTCTGTCCTCGCGTCCAGCTGGCGCGGCCTGCCCCCTGGCTGCGCCCACAAGTCGCCTGGGCCCACCTGGCACCCTTTCGAGGTACTTCTTCCTCCCTTCTCTCTATGTGACTCCAAAAATCCCGATTTTCTTGCTGGAGCTTGAGTTCTTGCTGTTCTTGGTGGAAAATTTCGATATCTCTCTACAGCCCATCATTTGCATTAAGAATTTGAGCATTTGCTCCCTGGTATGTGACTCCTCCACTCCTCCAATTAAACTTTTGATTGGTGGTCTTATTTGTGAGTATTTAGGAGCTCTTCGTGCTGTCCATATGAGATTGCATGCATGTGTAGAAATTGATTCATGAGGTTTTGATGCAAGCTTATGCATAAGGGCAGTGAGTAGAATAGTTTGCTGCAACTCATTTTTGCTTAAACCTCCATTTTTGTGATGAACCAAAAATTTCAGAAATGAGCTTGTTTGGAAACGCAAAGGGATGGCTTGGGAACAAGAGACCTGAGCCTACCGATAGATTAACTAGAGTTGTAGCTTCATCCTTTACTGTGAGGACAACACTACTAGAAAAACGGCTATAGGTAATATGGACATTAGTGGTGCACCAAGTATGTGGTGCGCAACTGCTATATAGCAGTGGCGCACCAGATATAGGTGCGCCATTAATGGCCATATTACTAATGGCGCACCTGGTGTGTGGTGCGCCATTACTCGTTTTGTTAGTAGTGGCACACCGTGGGTATTAGTGGTGCAAACGAGTAATGGCGCACCACACACCAGGTGCGCCGTTAGTAACCCTGGTTACCAATGGCGCATTCCTAGGAGGTGCGCCATTGGTAACCTGAGAGCAACTAGATATTTCTGACAGCCACCTACCACACTCACTTTCCCCACTTTCCCCAAGCTATCACGTAGCTGTCTGGGATAGTAATGGCGCACTAGGTGGTGCGCAACTGTTATGTAGATTAATAGTCGCGCACGCGCCATTACTATTTATTAGTAGTGGCGTGATAATAGTAGCGCACCTATAGTGCGCCATTAATAACCAAAATAGGTGCTCCACTAACAGCCTTTTTTCTAGTAGTGCAAGTTACAATGATGATATCGTGCCACTGGAGTTGTTTCACGAGACGGAGACGACACGTGCCATGGCATACCCATGTTCATATTGTCTTATAGCGGTAGGTATGAAGGATAAGTTTGATAACCTCTGTTGAGCTGCAGGTTTGACACATCTCGTAACACGACATGTACAACAATATCCAAAACTCACCTATTATTTTGTCAACTAATTTAGATATAATTATAAAACTTCTATGATTGAATTCAGATTATATGATGATATCTTCTCCATGTCTTTGGAATAATATTGTGATATTATACGTGTGCGGAATGTCGGGAAGAAGACCAAAATGAACATTCAGCCATACGAGCTAAAATCCCTATTCGCTTCCCTTTGCAGTAAGGACCCTCGAGAAATTCACCGGGGGGAAATCTCCAGCATCT
Organism: Hordeum vulgare subsp. vulgare; assembly: GCF_904849725.1. Taxonomy (NCBI): domain Eukaryota; kingdom Viridiplantae; phylum Streptophyta; class Magnoliopsida; order Poales; family Poaceae; genus Hordeum; species Hordeum vulgare. Next base: position 361,284,295 of record NC_058524.1, on the reverse strand, counting down.
TGTTTCCTCAAATCAGGTATTTTGCATACTATATTGCTCGATGGGTGTTAGCTCGTGACAACATGATCAACATTTCGGCTCCTGATCTCGCTATCTTGGCAGTCGCCCTCTTAGGAGATAACACGTATAATATTGGTGGTTTGATTGCTCGTCGCTTCGTCACTAACAGCGGCATAGGGCCTCACTTCAGTGCCATTTATGTCACTCGTATCCTCGAGCATCTTGGGCGCACAGTACATGCGGATGGTGTGCCTTTTCCATACAGAAACTTTGATCTTACCGCTATGAAGACGCATGAGTTTGTTACTAGGACTTCCGAGTTTGGTAACCTTGTTTATATTATGAGGTTTGGCGAGCTTACTACTCGCGAGATCTGTATACTTGCACCACTTTTGTCTGATTATACTAGCAGGAACGGGTGGTCTTTCACCTCAACTGAGTTGGATGAGTTCGTTATCCAGCAACAGTTCCACAAACCCATGGAGGAGGTTGTTCCCGAGGAAGAATAGCCTTCTCCTTTGGAGGCCGGCTGGGCATCAGTGTGCGCCCGAGTCCTCGTATGATTCTTGGGGCCACCAGTACCACTCCGGAGCTGGAGGAAGCTCCTCGAGCCCGCAGTAGCCGAGCTCAACTTAGGCCAGAAGCCTAAGCTTGGGGAGTACGTATCCTTCTCAACTTTCATTGTATCATCCATAGTATCCTTTGTAAATATTTTCGGAGTTTTTGCCTGTTCTTCTTTGTTAGCTCTTTGCAAAAACAACAAAAATATTTCTCTTTTCCTTTGCTTTCGTTTAACCTTTGGAAAACCCAAAAATAATTCTTTTCTTTCTTTAGTTTTCTTTGTTTGCAAAGTTCAGATCACGTCCTTGGTTGCAATTGCGCTTGACTATATCTTTCTACGTTCGATCGTGCAAGTGACGATGCAATAATGACGAAGATCGATGGAAGGAATGCAACAAGGAAAGCCGGTATGAACTCTATTTATTTCTTCTTTTGTACATATGCATGTACTTATGATCTAGAGACCAGCTTGTAGCGACATAGTCCTATGCTTACAATGCTCTCTCAGTAGTTCATGCTTACTTTGTTACTAGTCTCAAATAGCTGGAGTTCATAATGTGTTATTGAAATGTTTAGCATGCATTGCATTGTTCATGGTTTGGCATACTAGAGTGGTATTTCCCTTCGAAGAATTTCTGGATTGACTAGGCACATGCTTTCACATGTCTATCAAGCCTTGATGATCTTTTTATTTCAGAATAGCTATATCACTTTCATGCCCGATTCAATGTTTCTTTGTCGCGTCGCATGATTATGACCGTTATTGCTCTCTAATTGGTCGCTTCCCCGTCTTTTGCTAGCCTTCGCCTCTACTAAGCGGACAGACTGCTTGTGCATCCAAAATCCTTAAAACCAGTTACGCCATATGAGTCCACCATACCTACCTATATGCGGTATTTATGTGCCATTCCAACTAAATTTGCATGTGTCGCGTTCTAATTTTTCAATTAAATATTTTGTTTTGTATGCCCGAATCGCTCCTCTAGTGACTAGGGGCTATCAGTATCTTCCATGCTAAGTAGGTTATTCTCAAGAGATGTGTTGATTCACTATCATTCACGAGAAAGTGGCTGGTAACCGGGATGCCCAGTTCCATGCTCAGAGTCAAATCAAATTTAATGAAATAAAACTCCCCGAGGATTGTTGTTTGTATGGACGGTACCCGTGGATTCGGCCCGCCGTGGAGTGTGATCGATTGGTGGAGGGGGAGTTAAAACTTTACTTTTCAGTTTGGGAACCTCCTATAATGTATTTAGCATGGAAGATATTGAGATCTCTTAGTTGTTACGTTAACAATGAAAGCTTACCGGCCAAAAAATTTATTTATCTCTGTTTTAAAGCTCAAGCTCTGGCACATATGCAAATCCATGCTTCCCTCGGCGAAGGGCCTATCTATTTTACTTTTCTGTTGAGTCATCCTCTTCTCATGAAAAGCACCAACTATAGAGAGCATAATTGTCATTCTCAGTGTAATGTGGATTGTCCCAAAGCACCACATTGTCTTCTGCATGATTGTGATATTTCTTATTCTGAAATATTTATTTCTAGTCTCCTTTAATACTCTGAAGGAGCGTACGCATTTATGTTTTGCTTTACTCATGGGGTCTAGCGAGACATCACTCTCGTATATCCTAGTCATGTGCATTGTGATCTCGTTATGATTTTCAGTTAGATATTATTCTTTATTAGTTGTTTGAAACTCTTCACATGATCGAAGGATTGCTTTGTGTATTGTCTTTGTAGCATTACTTCAATACTTGTTGGACTTGTTTGTAGTGCATGCTTGTATACATCTAATGAATCCAAAGAGTTTGTCAAGTTTTCTTTGTCGCGTTTAGTTCATTGAACTGAATTCCTCGAGGACAAGTAATATGCTAAGCTTGGGGGAGTTGGTACGTCTCAAACATATCGACTTCTCCAAACACTTTTGCTATTGCTTTGGTCTCATTCTTGCATGATTTGGATGAAACTAACCCGGACGGATGTTATTTTCAGCAGAGCTGCCTGTATGGTTTTCTTGTGTGCAAGAAAATGGATATTTGGACGTCCCGGAAAATTCCCAGAATAATAGAGAAAATCGAGGCACAGAGAGGGACCATGGGCGAGAAGATATGCGCCAAAGGGAAGCCACAGGCCCCCCAGGCGACCAGCTGGCGTGGCCTGCCCCCTGGCCGCGCCGGGAGGCCCCCTGGGTGAGGCCCACTCCGTCTGGTGACCTACTTTGGCTCCTATTTTTACCCGTGACAGGGAAATTCCAGAACAGAAGTCGTTTTGCAAGTTCTTGACGTGGAGCCGCCGTCACCCTCGGTTCTTCTTCGGGCGAGCTAATCTGGGAGCTGTTTTGGCCCCCGGAGAGGGGAAATTGTCGCCATCGTCATCACCATCACCAATCCATTATCCTTCAATGGGTTTTCCCATCATGTGTGAGTAATTCCCTTCTGTCGGTGAAGGTGATGGGAGAGATTGGATAAGTTAGATCGTGTAATAGTTCGTCGGATTGTTGGGTGCATGTTTCCTATCATGTACTATGGTGTTTATCATCTTTGCTACTACTTGTTACTCTTAATGCTTGTCACTTTGGGCCCGAGTGCCATGATTTCAGATCTGAATACCTTATGTTTTCATGAATATATTTTTATGCACCTATTTTAGTCCGGAACCGGCGATCCCAATGGTGATAGCTTGGGACACCAAAGGGGATGGTCAATATTTTGAGGATTCCATGTATCCATTGATTGTTAATGCTTTGTTCTGGTGCTCTTTGAGAGGAACACCTTAATATCCGTAAGTTCCTTCTGGCCCAGTTGATAGCGGGATGGTAGGACAAAAGATGTCGCGCAAGTTCTTATTGCAAGCACGTACGACTAGCTCGGGATACATATCTAATGTTTGATATATGCCTACATGATCATTACTTTTCTTTGTGCCTTGCCCCAAGTTAAATACATGATATCTCTCATCCATGACCAACCATCCATCTCCTTAGCCTACACTGCTTTACTTTCGTTGCTTTGCCGCTATTATTTCCTTTGCCACCATCACTTCCGTATCACCGTTGCTACTAATATTTCTTTGCCAAGCAAGTATCTTTCAGCTGGGGTTGAATTGACAACTCAACTGTTAAAGCTTATAAATATTCTTTGGCTCCCATTGTGTCGAATAAGTAAATTGGATTAACTTACTGCAAAGACTGTTGATATCCCCTACACATGTGGGTTATCACCTGTCTTTCTTTGATTGCTTGTCGGAGAAGCCCATCAGTGAAGAGACCGGCCTCATCCGCAACACCACCGACGAGGAAGTGGAGTACATCACTAGCCGGGCCAAGGAACGGGCCCTTGCTAAGGCGGCCGGGAGTGTCGGTTTTTATGACGAGGGGCGCTCGAGGAAGGGGCGCTACTGGAGGGAGAGCTTGCCGGGGAGGATAGTAGCTTGGCTACCAGGGGGCCTTCGAAGGATATGGCGCCCGGTGAAGAGGAGGAGAAGGAAGAGGAGGTGCTCTGGCCAGTCGGAAACCCAAGCGAGTGCTTCGACATGCTGGCTCCAATCTCCCCGTCCGGCCGGCTCCATCCTCTGCGCATGTCAAGCATCCCAGGGACGCATCCGCTTCGGCGGATGTCGAAGGGGACGTGGATTTTAATTTCTCGGCCTTCAGCCCGGGGGAGGAGGGACAGTACGCGCTTGACCCTTTACCCTCTTCGAACCCCTTGCTTTATGTTCTTACTCATCGGGTGTTGGTTCTTCTCCAGGAACACAGAGACGCTCGCCCAGAGGATGGCGAAGAGGGCCAGGGTGTCGGCAGGCGGCGGTCCCTCGGTAAGTGCCTCAGAGGCGCCGCCGACAGCTTCTGCCACCCCGGTGCCCAGCTCCCAGCAAAGCCCTAGCGGGTGTTGCCGAGGCCCGTGACGCCTTAAGACGAGCCCCCGGCAACTGATGTTGCCGGAGAGTGGACAACTACCCCTCACGATCTCGACGAAGGTGAGAGTCCCAACAAACGATGTCTACGAGTTTTTCGTTTGGTTTTCTTGAATGCCCATCTTGTTCTAAGCGCCTTCTACCTTGTCTTGTACCTTAGGTCTCTCCCCTATGAAGGAGATGAACATCAACTTCGTCATCGAGGAGATCATGCGAGACACGGCTGTTGAACCCGATAAGGTTGTTGCGAGCGACTCCGCCGAGGAGGCATGGGAACGGGCCACCCAGGAACCGATGGAGGAGTCCACTGAAGGACCCGGAGTGCGTGCCGACGATTCTTGTGCTACCGGGGTTGAGGAGGCACCACTAGACGAGGAGCCCACTCTTGCCGGCGAGGATGTTGGTGATAACAAACCCGCCAGGGGTGAGTCGCGCGAGGATAGCCACGGAGGGGGAGCGCTTCCACGCTGAAATCTCCGCCAGTGCTGGGCTTGAGATCGCAGGGCGATCGGGGACCCGCGGCGGGAAACTCAACGAAGAGCAGCTCTTCCAGTCCATGAGGGACAACGTCAGCTAGCTCCAGGCCCTCTATCAGGCCCACAAGGAGAAAGTAGACTTCCATGCGGTGATTGTCGAGGCAGCAGAGGAGGCCTTCGAGAAGTGCATAGTGGAGACGCGGATCTACTTTGCCGAGGCTCACCAGGAGGTGAAGATCGATCGCGAAAAGCGAAGGGCCAAGCGGGACGAGCTCCTTCTGAAGTCGTCTGACGTCCGGAAGGAGGAGGAAGAGGCCTGACGTCGCATGTCCAACGAAGACGCCCGCCTCAATGCGCTTTGGATCAGCCTCGAGTCCTACAAAGAGGAACTCACCGAGCATGGGAAGGCGCTCAGCGACATGCTCCGTGCCAAGGATAAAGAAGTCCAGAGGGTCGTGGCAAAGCGTACCCAAGAGCTGATGGGTCAGCACAAGGACGCCCTCGCCGGCCAAGCTTCTGAGCACGCCAGAAAGTTGCAGGAGGTTGCTGACAAGGCTGCCGGTGCTGAGGCTGTCGGGGAGGAGCTTGCCGACAAGTTCAAAAACCTGGAAGAGGATCTTGAAGGCGTCGAAAAGGAGATCTCAAGGCTCACAGTTGAGAGAGAGAAAACTCTCTCCAACTTCACGGAGATCCAAGTTGTCGTTTCTGACAAGAGCGCTCAATTCAGCTCTCCCAATGCCTCCGTTGCCGCCATGTAGGATAAACTGGCTCCCCTGGAGCAGGCCCTTGAAGAAGGTAAAGCCCGTGAATAGGTCTTGACTCAAAAGCTCCTCGATGTGACAAATCAGCTTGAGGCCGCCTCCGTCGCCCGCGAGAGTTACACGCATGGCGTGGAGTTGTGAATCGAACGTCTAGTTGACACCGCGGAGGGGATCGCCGTGTACCTGTATTCTATGGCTCTCTAAGGCTTCGGTTATTCTTTGGGCCCGGAGGCATCTCCAAGCGCCAAGCTGCTCTGTTCTCCGAGAGCATGGTCGACGTTTTGAAGCAGATTCGAGCCAGCGAGGAGGCGCGCCTGGCGAACGAGTCTCGGAGGTTGTGCCGTGGCGCCCACCTCAAGTGCCTCACAAAATTTGCATACAAGAATCCCGTCATCGACCTCACCCTGGGGCATTTGCCGAAAGAGGCGAACCTCAAGGAATTCGAGAACCTGGTCATGCCCATCGCTGACAAGGTGGACCAGATCAAGAGGGTGGAAGGTCCATGTCGGGATTAATCAAGAGTTGATGTATCTTGTTCAACTGTTAGTATTGTAATATATTCAATGTTCTTGACAAGCACTATCTCCCTCTTTTGCTCTTTTTGTATGGCTTGCCCTTGTCTTTCGCTGGGGATTTGCTGGCTCAACTGGCCTTGTCGTAAGCGCTCCGAGGGGTGGATCTTGCCGGAGTCGTCATTGCCGGGAAGACACCCTGCCTCCCACTGGGCTTTCCCATAGGTTGTCGAGCACGCCCTTTAAGCTGAAGGGGCACATGAGGCGGGCCGCTTAAGTTATCGAATGCGCTTTGAGATAATGCTCAGGAGGCTCACAACGGAGTTCTCTCGCGCACAGGTTTTCCATACAAACGTGCCGATGACACGTCAAGGGGAGTGTTGTGTCTACTCGACCACTTACTTGAAGTTTTTGCAACTTATCTCTAGGCTGCGGTACAACTTTCTGGCTCGAGTAGATTGTCCTTGTATTTTACACAGTCGTGGGCGTACCCACTATCTCACCCCCCGGAAAACATCTGCGCGGGGTTGCATCTGTCTTTTAGGAAAAAGAAAGAAGAGAAAATGGCTGTTGGGACCTTGACAGTCCATTAGTTTAGGCATTTCACAAAATCTTACATTATGCATCCACATGATCTAACATTGAAATCTAAATGATGATGTGGAATGCTATGCTTTATTCAACTACGCACAGGGTCTTCTGTTGGCATTGTACAAAGGATTGTGTGTAACTTCGGCAAGACTTGTACAAAAGGTGGCCGCCGGTAGACCCGACAACCTCTTCCTATGGGTAGAACTTTCAAAGATGTCCAATGTTCCTGGAATTGCTCACCGGTGTGCCATCGTCGGTCTCCAGGCGGATAGCGGGCCTGGTGACTCGTATTACCCGATATGGGCCTCCCCACTTTGGCGTCAACTTGTTTGAATTCTTGGCCGACTAAACGTCCCAAAGATCAAGGTCGCCTTCCTCAAGACTTCTGGCTCAGACCATGCGGCTATGGTAGAGACGCAAGGCTTGCTCATAGCGAGTGGCTCGCGCAGCCGCCTGAATCCGGGTCTCCTCGAGGAGTACTGCATCATCCCGACGCAATTCCTCTTGCTCAAGCTCATCATAAGCGAGCACCCGAGGTGACCCATAAGTGAGTTCTGTGGGAAGAAATGCCACCGCCCCATAGATCAAGGAGAAGGTTTTCTTGCCGGTGGCTCGATTTGGCGTGTTTCTGATCGACCAAAGAGCCGCCGGCAGTTCATCAATCCAGTGCTTTCCATGCCTTCGTAGCTTGTCAAAAGTTCTCGTCTTGAGCCACCGCAGTACTTCGGTGTTTTTCTTTCACCTTGACCATTCCTCCTTGGATGGGTAAAGAAAGCGAAGCATATTTTGCTGCCGAGGTCTTGGGCGTACTGCATGAAGGCGCAGCTCATGAACTGAGTGCCATTGTACGTGATGACTCTGTTCGGGACACCGAAACGGGAGAGAATTCCTTTGAAGAACTTGACGGCTGATTGGGCTGTCACCTTTCTCACTAGTTCCACATGTGGCCACTTTTTGAACTTGTCATTTGCAACGTACAAGTACTCAAAGCCCCCGACAGCATGGGGTAAAGGGCCGAGAATATCGAGCCCCCACACCGACAATGTCCAGGAGAAAGGGATCGTTTGGAGAGCTTGGGCTGGCTGATGAAGCTTCCTTGAATGGAACTGGCACGCTTCATAATTTGTTACTAGTGCAGTCGCATTCTGGAGGACAGTGGGCCAGAAGTAGCCATGCTGGAATGCATTGCCGACAAGGGCTCTTGACCCTATGTGGGAGACACATATCCCCCCATGTATCTCAGCCAACAGCTCCAGTCCTTCCTATTGGGGGATGCATTTCAGTTTCAGGCCGTTCAATCGTCTTGTGTAGAGGGTATCATCCACGAACCGGTACATGCTAAACTGACGGGCTACTCTTTCTGCTTCTTCCTGCTCTTTAGGCAGGTCCCAGTTTGGAGGTACCGGACTATGTGATGCGCCCATGCCGGAGCCTAAGGTTCGACGGCAAGGACTTAAGTCATACCCTCTACCGGGATGGCATCCTTCTCGGCAGGCTCGGTATCTCCTTTGACAATTTCCTCTTCGGCAAGATCCTTGCCGGGAAGTACTTGCCGGAGCTTAGCTTCGTTGTCTTGTCCAGCTTGGTCAATTGCATTACAGATGGTTGAGTCAGTCGTAACACAAAAGTTTCTGGTTCCACAGGCAACTTAAGGGTTGCACGCTTTGACAGGTCGTCAGTGATGGTATTCTCGGCATGAGGGATGTGCTCCGTCTGCAGACCATCGAAGTGCTCTTCCAATTCCTCACTTCCTCGATGTAAGCCTCCATCAGTGGACTCTGGTAGTCCTTGTTGACCTGCCAAACTACTATCTGTGAGTCTCGTCTCACGATGAGCTTCCTGATCCCGAGATGTGTCGCGATCCTGAGGCCGGCAAGTAGCCCCCCCCCCCCCCGTACTCGGCGGTGTCATTGGTCGACTTCTCCGAGGGAAAGTACATCTGGATTACGTACTTGAGGTGTTCTCGAGTAGGCGCAATTAGCAGCACACCGGATCCAGTACCTTGTAGTGAGAACACTCCATCAAAATACACGATCCATTCTTGGTTGGACTCCTTTCCCGGGAGGGTTGATTCTGGTATTTCTTCGTTTGGCTTCGGGGTCCCTTCGGCAATGAACTCTGCCAAGGCCCTGCTTGGGATGCTTGACGTGCTTTCAAACTTGAGGCCGAAGATGGACAACTCGAACGCCCAGTCCACGATCCTGCCAGTTGCATCGGGGTTCCGCAAAACCCATTGCAGCGGAAAGCGAGCGACGACGATGATCTCGTGTGCTTGGAAGTAGTGGCACCACATTCTCGAGGCCATGAGGAGGCCGAAAAGCAATGTTTGCACCCCGGAGTATCTCGATCTGCCCCCCTCCAAGAGGGAACTGACGAAATAGACTGGGCGGTGCACCATTTTCTTCTTTTGCACTAGGTCACCTGCTGGCGGGGGTTTCTCTTTATCGCTCCCATACTCTTCCAGGTGTCGTTGAATGCCGGTGTGCGCTTCCTCATCCGATGGCGTTGCCTTAGCTGGTGTATTATCGCCATCTTCCCTCTGCGCCACCCGGGCAGCGTTAACCACTTGGTTGGTTGTCTCTAGGTACAGGAGCATTGGCTCTTGTGGTTTAGACGCTACCAGGAATGGCGCGGAGGAAATGTATCTCTTCAGGTCTTGTAGCACTTTTTCCGCCTCAGAGGTCCATTTCATTGGTCCTACCTTATTCAAGATTTTGAAGAAGGGCAGGGCACGTTCGGCGGACTAGCAAATGAACCTGCTCAGGGCGGCTACACAGCCGGCTACGCGTCGCACATCCTTGATGCGCTTCGATGCATCGATCTGTTCGATGGCCTTGATCTTGTCGGGGTTAGCTTTGATCCTGTGCAGGGACACGAAGAACCCGAGAACCTTTCCGGATGGGACACCGATGACGCACTTTTCGGGGTTGATCTCTAGGTTGGTTTTGCGCAGATTGGCAAATGTCTCTTCCAAATCCTGCACGAGTGTTGATTTGTCCTTGGTCTTAACCACTATGTCATCCATGTAGGCTTCCAGATTCCTGTGGAGTTGGGGCTACAAACCAATTTGGATCACTCTTGCAAAGGTGGAACCAGCATTCTTCAACCCGAAGGGCATTTATACGAAGCAGTACGTGCCACAGGGGGTCATGAAGGTGGTTTTCTCTTCATCTTCCTCGGCCATATAAATCTGGTTATACCCTGAGTAGGCATCGAGGAAGGACAGCAAGTCGCAACAAGCAGTGGAGTCGACAATCTGGTCGTTGCATGTCAAGGGAAAAGGGTCTTTCGGGCAAGCTTTATTGACATCAGTGTGGCACCCCGGCTTAGAGGAAACCGGAATGCCCCGTATTCCATTCCAAGAACCTGTCTTCTGGAATACGGAACCGTTGGGATAGAACAAAGCATCTCTTTATTACTATGGAAAAGATTACAAGGATACATGGATTACATCACCTTAGCGATACTACACCTGCCTACGGTAAATCCTACACTAGCAGCGGAACAATTACTGATGTGATGAACTCCACTCCGCAGGGACTCTGGCTGGAATGCGCATCCTAGCTCGTAACTCCGAATCCTCGACAAGGAAGCAATCAAGGCATGACCTACAAACTGGCATGACAAGCGATGTGAGTACTTTGAATGTACTCGCAAGCTCACAACAAACATCGGTATTAAAGCAAGACAACATCATAGCAATCAAGATTGAGTAAAGATTTGTTACTACTAAAGGGGTAGTTGAAAATTAACAATACCAGACTACTACCATCGCACTCTGGTGATACCAACTCTTGTGATCTTACCAAGAACCTTTATCGAGTACCATTTATAATTATCATCGGCACGACGCCCAACTCTTACCATACTCAGACAAGTTCTTCCATCGTTACTATCATAGTTACGATTGACCTTCTACTAAGCTTTGGTCGGGCTGTCCAATACCATGGACGGCTATTCGAATAGGTTTGAGACTCTGCAGAGGTTGCACACTTTACCCACACTATGGAGCACTAACCTAGTGATCCCAATCGGGTGGACCAGCATTGCTCCAACAAAAATTTTCTGACTCGTGACTCTCTCATCGTACCACCGGCAATCATCCTCCCCCGGAGTCTTGCCCTGGGTGGCCTTGTGTCCTCATGACACCTGCCACCGTCGTGGCCAAACAAAACTGTCCCAAACGGTGACGGGTACCCCAAACAACTCAACTGGCTCACAAGGTTATCGCCGCCTACCGGGCCAGGGTAGCACGCACGCATAACCTTCCCTCTTTGGTGGTACCGGTGAAAGAGCACGCAATCAGCCCAAGTCCAGGCCGTCCCATATCGGGAAACGTGGTTGTACTGAGGAGCGTGGACAGGTGACTCTAGATCAACAACTAAGTTATTTTATCTCCGAATAATATCTCTGCTATAGCTGACACTCCGATGTCACAGTAATCCAATAATTAAAAAGCTCAAGCCACTACTGTTGATCGATATCCATGAACTGTCGGATAAAACCCTGAATAATCATAAACAGTAATCTCAACATCATGGCATCGACTAGTGTGTAAGACACTAGTCACTAACAATCCCGTACTCACCATGGTAGTCGTCTATCCGAACATTGCATACTCAAATTCTAGACGATAACCAGATATACTTGTGATTGAAATAGTTAATTAAGCTACGGTATTGAAATGCGATTAAGCAAGTGAGATTTGTGGCTTGCCTGGGTGTGAGGGATCCACCTAGAAGGAGTGCGAGAAGCTCGCGGAAGGAAGCGCCAGAAACAGTTCTCTCTCGGAGGAGCTGTTTACGTGCAAGGGCCACATGTTCATTTCCACTGTGTGATCACATAGTGGAAATGATATCATCTTGTCGGGCTCGACGGGATGAATACCTGGACTTTGGAATCACCAGAATCGGAGCTACGGATGAAAAGATATAAGGGTTTTGGTGTCAGAGACTAGTCTACAATAAAAATATTCACAACTGGGTCCCTGACAGCTGAGTTGGTCGCGTACTCAGATAAATACGCTTCCCCATGGGGAAGACGTATTCAAGGCAGGGCGCTTCCACTTAAGCCAGCTGGGCCCGGGGTGGGTCAACGGTGTGAGGCTTACATGAGGGGCCCGCGAGTGATCTCTCTCTCTCTCTCCCATCCCCATCTTCCTCCCCCCGACAGGAGAAGGAGAGACTCACCCCACTCAAAAGAATCTTGTCCCGAGATTTGGAAGTCGTCGGGAATAGCGAGGGATAATCAAGTCGAAGACGGACCTCTCTTTCCCATGTTGCTTCTTTTTCAGAATGATTTGACCATTGAAGTTTAAGAAACTTGAGGTTTCGACGTCGAGTGGTACGCTCGGCTTGATCAAGAATACGAACAGGGTATTCTCGGTATGAAAGGTTATCTTGGAGATCAAGCGTTTCGTGGTCCACTTCACAGATAGGATCCGAAAAGCAACACCTGAGTTGCGAGACGTGGAAAACATCATGAACCTTGGAAATATGCGAAGGAAGTTCCAACTGGTAGGCAACTTCTCCTAGTTTGGCAAGAATGCGAAAAGGACCAATGTAACAAGGAGCCAATTTGCCTTTGATACCGAAGCGATGGTTGCCCTTCAAAGGTGTAACCCGAAGATAAGCCTTCTCGTCAACTTCAAAGGTCACAGCCTTATGATGACGAACATATTGGCTCTTTTGACGAGATTGGGCTGTTTTCTACTTTTCACAAATAATGTGAACTTGCTCATTTGCTTCCTGGATCATATGCAGACCAAAGAGTTGTGCCTCTTCGGTTTCTGACCAATTAAGAGATGTTCGACATCTTCGTCCATAGAGAAGTTCAAAAGGGGCTTTGCCCAAAATTGATTGATAACTATTGTTATAAGCAAATTCGGCGAATGGAAGGCATTTCTGCCAATTCATACCAAACGATATAACACAAGCTCGAAGCATATCCTCTAGGATTTGATTCACTCTTTCTACTTGACCACTTGGTTGAGGATGGAAAGCAGTGCTAAAAGATAGATGAGTCCCCATGGCATTCTGAAAACTTTCCCACAAGCGAGAAATAAAAATACTTCCACGATCTGAGTTAATCTCCAGAGGGACACCATGAAGAGACACTATTCGAGAGATATATAACTCTGCTAGCTGGCTAGTTGTTATACTCTCACAAACTGGAAGTAAATGATCTACTTTGGAAAGACGGCCAATGACCGCAAAGATAGCATTATTTCCTTTCTTGGTCCTGGGAAATCCAGTGATGAAATCCATAGTAACTTTATTCCATTTGCATTCAGGAATAGCTAAAGGTTGAAGGGTGCCAGCAGGCCTTTGATGTTCCGCTTTAACTCGACGACGAACGTCGCAGTTAGCAACGAACTCAGCAATTTCTCTCTTCATCCTAGTCAACCAAAACCTCTGGCGTAGGTCTTGATACATCTTAGTATTACCAGGATGAATGGTGAGAGGAGAATCATGAGCCTCCTTAAGGATCAACTGCCTTCGATATGGATGCTTAGGAACCACTAGACGGTTCTGGAAAACCACAACATCTTGATCATTCATGGAGAATTCCTTGGCATTTCGCTAATAATATTCTCGTTGATCCGTGATATACCTTTATCACGCTTTTGGCCAGCTATGATTTGATTCCTAAGAGTAGGTTTCGCCACCAGGTTAGAAAGGAATCCTTGAGGAACAATGTGGAGGTTTAACTTCCGAAATTCCTCATAGAGACGTGGTTGACCTCGTTGTAGCACCAGATTGTTACAATAAGACTTACGAGTTAGTGCATCCGCCATCACATGGCCCTTCCCCGGGGTGTAAGTTATCCCTAAGTCGTAATCTCAGATCAACTCAACCCACAGTCTTTGTTTGAGATTCAAATCCGACTGGGTGAAGATATATTTCAGACTTTGGTGATCAGTTAATATTTTGCAACGATTACCAAGAAGATAATGTCGCCAGGTTTTTAGTGCATGGACTATAGCTGCAAGCTCAAGATCATGTGTGGGATAATTATCCTCATGTGGGCGCAACTGTCGAGATGCCTATGCAATCACATGACGATCCTGCATGAGAATGCAACCTAATCCTTGTCGCGACGCGTTGCAATAGATAACAAAGTCCTTAGAAAAATCTGGTGGTAGCAATAGAGGTGCGGAAGTCAGACGTCTTTTCAGTTCCTGAAAGCTATGCTCACGCTGTGGTGTCCACTCGAACTTTTCATCTTTCTTGGGGAATTCAGTTAGAGGCTTTGCAACCTTAGAGAAGTTCTCGACAGAGCGGCGACAATAGCTCGCTAGTCCAAGAAAACTCCTAACTTGCTTAACCTTTTTAGGTCGAGTCCAATCAAGGACAGCTTGAACTCTCTCAGAATTGACAGCAATACCCTTACCAGAGATTACGTGGCCTAGATATGTCACTTCTGGTAACCAAAATTCACATTTTGAAAACTTGGCATAAAGGCGATGCTCTCGAAGTTTCATCAATACCATCCTTAGATGCTCGGCATGTTCTTGTTCGTTCTTCGAGTAGATGACAATATCATCGTGGTATACCACCACGAATTTATCCAAATACTCCATGAAGATTGAATTCATCAAGCGAGAGAAGGTGGCTGGGGCATTGGTTAAACCGAAGGACATGACAGTGTACTCGTATTGGCCATAACGAGTGACAAAAGCCGTTTTTGGAATGTCCCCGTTCTTGATCTTGATTTGACGGTATCCCAACCTCAAATCCATTTTGGAGAAGACTAAGGATCCAGCGAGCTGATCATACAGATTGTTGATCCTGGGGAGCGGATACATGTTCTTTATGGTGACCAGATTAACTAGTCGATAATCTACAACCATCCGGTCCATTCCATCTTTATTCTTAACGAAGAGGACGGGACAAGCCCAAGGGGAATATCTAGGACGAAGGAAACCTTTATTCAAGGACTCATCTAGTTGTTTCTGAAGTTTGGCTAGCTCCAAGGGTGCCATTTTATAGGGTCTTCTGGCTATTGGAACGGTTCTTGGAACAAGATCTAACACAAACTCTACATCCCTGTCAGGTGGAATTCCTGGCAGTTCTTCTGGAAAAACATCCGAGAAGTCACAAACTACCGGAATGTCTTCCAGTTCTAGAAGAGGATTGCCATTGAGGGAATAGAGTTGGCATTTGGCAACTCGGGTTGAGACATTAACTATCTCACCCGAGGGATGGGTAAGCTGAACATTTCTAGAACGGGTATCAATCTTGGCATAATGAGCTGACATCCAGTCCATAGCCAAGATGATATTGATATCTGAGGATTTCAGGGCTATCAATGATGCAAGAAAACCTAGCCCGTCTACTAGGATTTCATTGTCATAACTTCTCCTAGAAGCTTGCCATTTACTACCAGGGGTTTGGACAACTAATGGGATTGGCATATGTGGGGTCCCCAACTTACGAGTCGAGACCGCCGTGCTCAGTGATCCCAGAGATCAATTCTCACCGAACACAGATACCGAATAAAAGAGTCTTACATCCATACATACCGTTGATACAATAAATGACCATCTCGGTCGATTCTTACATATACAGGGCCTTAAAGGCCTACACTCCAAACCGGACCAATAGCGGAATTATTGGTTGAAAGCGTGAACCCATGCCATCAACCTTAACCTACAGGCATTCTGACTGGGAAGCGTCCTAGCTCGTAAGAACATCACCGAGTTAATCTTCACCATATCCTGTTCTTTCACACCTGGTCAATGAAATAACCAGTGGCAAGCCAATGAGTACTTTGATTGTACTCGCAAACAGCCCATGACATGAACAACGAAAGTGAAGGATAACAATATCATGCATCTCTAGTGTAACTCGTCTGGGTGGAATGATCATGATTATGCTTCAAGTTAAAGAATTACTCTTGAAGAACATGTTACAAATATCAACATATCTGTTGAGGGCTGAACCATCCGGGTTCACCCTATATGCCAAGTCACCGAACTTGGTCATATCGTTGCTATCATAGCAACACCTTTCTCATCAGCACACACACACACATTTACGCACGCTTGGTTTATGTGGAAATATCAGGACGTAGTTTAAGCAGGATTACCCAACTGTCCTTGACCGTGGACACGCTATTCGAATAGTTTACACTCTGCAGAGGTAGTACGCTGGACCCACGAGATCCGGGAAACTTCCGTGTCATCCACGACTCGCGGTATATCACATACCGGAGGTAAGTACCCTATCAATGCCTTTCCCCTGACGATACTAGACAAAGAGGTCCACTCGATTGGTACCCAGCCCACATGTTGTACGTCTTATGAGCACCAACTCTGGACAGTCGCAACCATGCGGGGACCAACGGTGTGACTGGAACTCATAAAAATGGCATAGTCGTCCTACCCGGCACGACCCCATCACGAGAGTGACCACACATCACTCCCGCCACTAGTAATGTGGATCTTTGCTAGCACGAACCAGATTAATTAACATAGCCCCGTCCCGTAAGGGGTAACGTGGTCGCACTGGTAACGTTGGGACGGTCGACCCATCATAAATCTAATCCCATTTCCGAAACCTTACTCACACAAATACCGGGTGCATCACTTCACCAGAAGTGACCACCTAACTCATCATCACCCTCGGGTATTAGTGGCACCCAACGGGGTTTTCATAAACTCTTGCTTTAAGAAAACATCATGCCTCATGATAGAACTACTTCTAATTTTACTTGTCAACACGGTATTAGCACGACCATAAGGGGTAGAGTCAAGCTCAATGCAAAATACTCCAGAGGAGCCTTCGATAAAATCATATCAAATGATTACCGGCACTTATGATCATATGCAACGGGAATACTTGCTATTATAACATACAAACTAACATATGCTCAGTCATGGTCAAAGTCCTGCTTGCCTTGCTCATGTAAGTCCTCGGGGTCTTCGAGGCCTTCCGCTCCAACTCCGAATACTCTGTCTACCATCAACTATCGTCGGAAACAATCGTAGTAAGCCACACATCGAGCAGAAATAAATGTGTTCTATAATTAGAAGTTTTGTTTTTCTTGGACCTCCCTGGTCATAAGAAAAATACCTGAGTCCTTGGCAAGGGGTTTTGGATCATCAGGGGTGCCTGAATGGAGGAAGGGAAGAATATGTGATCATTGAAGAAGCCAACAGAATTCATTCTATTAAAAATGAGTGAAGGCACCCATTTAATAGAGAATGATTTTAGAAATATTAGGAAGTGGTTTCACTTGATTTGGAGTTGGTATGAATATACTGGAAATTTTCTAGTGTAGAATAAATAGCAATAGGAAGCTATTTATTTATTATAACAGAAATAGGTCACACAAAAATGTTGACTAGGGTTCTAAAAATAGGGAAGGAATTTAGATGTCCCTAGGAATTGGAATAACTCCATTTGGAGTTGAATTGAAACCTCTAGGATTTTCACAAGTGGGGTTCAAATTAACAAGAATTGCATTTAAGTAAATACACCATAGTAACATGTCTTGGAAAAATGTGCAAGTCACATAGGTGGATAGAGCTTGAATTTAGGAACCTGTAGAAATTTGAATCATTAGAATGAGAGCAAAAATGGATTTATGGCAGATTTAGGAAGTTTTACTAAAATAGAAAAAGGGAAAAGTGCCTATTCTTCGAGCTAACTAGCGCCCAGGGCGCTAGAGAGGCGAATGGGTCGTCCCATAGCTCCAGCCGCGAGCAACCGGCCACGGGGGACGCACATTTCTGGGAATGCGCCACCGCGCGAGGGAGATGCCTGCCAGCCGGGGCGCGACCACCTAATCTAGCTGGCCCGGCTGGAATGGCTATCCAGGGGGGCGCCTGTACGTTCGTCTTGAACCTCCCGCCATGGGGGAGGCATGGGAGATCTGACGAGGCCCCGGCGCCACAGGGCCCTATCCTTGGCAGCTCGGCCACTAGAGCGCTTGGGCAAACACACCGCACCCGCCTGGGGTCCCATCCCCGACGGGAAGCCACCGAGGCGAGCGGGCCTTGGCCATGGCGCAACCGGCTTCGGCCGCAAGGAAGAGGGCGCCCTCCTGGCCACCAGGGAGGAAGGGGGAAGGGAGGGAAGGGGCGGCGCCGACTCGAGAGCCCCCAGGGGCGTAGAGGCGATGGGAGAAGCTCCTGGTTGGCCGGCTCGAGAGGAGGCCTCCGGTGGGCTTCGGCCATAGTTGAATGAGGAGGGAAGCAGGGAATGGGGAGCTCGAGGATGACCCGTGATGGATCCCAGGAGGAGATAAAGAGGGTTTGGGAGGCTTAGGGCGCTTGGGGGAAGCCAAAATGAAGAGGGGGAGAGGAGAAAAGTTCGAATGCTACCTGGTGCTCTCAAGGCATGGCGGCCACGCGTGCCTGAGCCACCTTGGTTACATCCTAGCGTCGGGGAAGAGCTTGGACTAGTCAAAGGAGGTGCTCTAGTGATCTGAGACATGATGAAACAGCTAGATACTCCCTGGAGAAAGAAGACAAGGTGCAGAGCACCGTTTCTGCACGCTAGGGGGGTGGTCACCACCCCACTTGGTGTCCTGGGCCACCCCTTGGCCAGGCCAAGGTGTCAAACATGCAAGACATGCATGCCACGAAACACTGGTGGTGTTTGGAGCCCAGTGAAGGAGGTTTGAATGGGTGTTGACTATGATTAAGTTTGCAGCGGCAAACTTAAGGCTAGCAAAACTGATTTGCACAAGGAGTTAATTGAGGTGAAACCTTGTCTAGCAGTGTTTTTAATAGAAGGACTACAAGACTGTAAAGTTTCTACTCAAGAAAGCAAGTGTAGCTAGTACTTGCTGTACAAGGCCACATGCCAGCCAGAAATCAACTTGAGGAGGTGTTGCTCATTTTCCCCACATGAGCATGGCATCTCTTGGTTCTAAATGAATCTTTGGCATAGGATAGATGCTCTGGAAAGAGCTGGGAGTCTTGGGTTAAGTAGAAGAATGGGAAGAAGGGTAAAACAGTGCTGCCAAGGGTGAAAATGAGAGAAAGTTACAAAGGGCCCTTCCCCAATAATTGACCAGTGGCCATGGGGATGTTCCTGGAGGTAAAATGCAACTATGTGAAGCTGTGGTAGAAAGTTGAGCTCAAGGGTAAAAGTGGAAGGGGTCAAAGAGGCCAATTTAGTGAGTGCACACAAGGTGTTTGATCTATGGTTAGGATACCAGATGGATTCCAATGGCTATGAAACTTAACAGGATCAAATAATATATGAAAATAAGCTTGCACACCAAATATGGGATTTTCTGGAGATTTTTTCCAATGTAGACTTGGAAAACCCATGAAATGGGCAGAAATGGGTTTCTTCTTAGAACCATATTCAAATAAATTCCATGAATCCAATATTTGGTGCAGGGGCATTATTTTAGCATTAAGGCATGCACAAAAAGTTTGAGGTCAATTGGAGAAACTTTATAATGTAAAGTTTACCAAAGTCAGAAATCAACACAGAGGGTTTTGAGGGTCTTAGGACAAGTTCTTCTATTCTCCTTGGTGTACCACTTGGTGTGGATGCCTTATTGGAGTATTGGAACATGTCCACCAAATTTGACCACAATTGGATACACTTCACAATGTAAAGTTTCTCAAATTTGATTCTGGACAGGTAGCGTTTTAGAGTGATTCGGGGAGTCAAATCAACTTGGATTGAAATAAAACTTGGCAAGAACATCAACAATATCATAGCTGACCTGCTAGAATTTTACTGGAATTTATTGAGAATATTTCTAATAGAAATATTTCAAAAGCTTGAAATAGGTAGAAATGGTTTTGGAGGGGTTTGCCCAATATTTTGAACATGACCATGTGTTGAAACTCATAAATATGGAATAAATATATCCACTGAGTTTCCCCAAATTTTCTTAAATATTTTGAAAGCGGTAAAAATAATTTCCCTTCATAGGAGAACATTTCTGGCCTCACTGAAAGGCTTTTAAATAAAATAATAAAATAACTTTTAAAATAATAATATGGTGGTTTTTGGATGACATTTTGATAATAGGTTTTAAATAAAATAATTGGTGCAAAAGAATTCCCTAATTTGAGGACTTGTAGTACAAACCTCATCTCAGGGGTTTGAAGGTTTAATTCAAAGAAATGCTTTTTGGTGAAAATAGATATTTATCCTAAACACATGGCATGATCATTAGGCAGGAGATCATGGAATGAGGAGGTTAGTTGGAAGATAGAGAGAATTATTGGGGAGCAATCACATGCACTCAAGCAAACAGGCACACAATAGTCACTCCAAGCATCACAAGCATTCACAATAAAAATTGATTGGCCCTGATTTCTGAAATAAGTTAATTAGTCAGGAAGGCCAAAAACTGGGTGTTACAGCATATCACAAAAGGACATTTTATCAAACTGGGCATAACTTTCGGAAATGAAGAAATAAGATGACCAAGTGTCAAAAAGAACAGACGATGGGTGATGATTGACAAGGAGCATACCCAATATGACGTCGGGATCCTTTGCAGCTTCTTCTGCTGAGACATAATTCACGCGGCCACACGCAGGAGTTGGCTTCACATAATATGCTTTGCCCGACTTGCCTTGCCCAACAGACTTCCCACGTTGCTTGGCAGCTATATTCTGAGGACACTCTCATGAATAGTGCCCTCGTTCTCCACACTTGTAACAGATCACCTGATTGGCACGTGGTGCAACATTGCTAGCTCGACCACCATAGGTCTTTGCTGGGAGGTTGGTCTGGTTCGCCTGAGGCGCCACATAGGATGGCCTCGGGGTATATCTTGGCGGCATAGAGCTATTCGGGACACACAACCTGCGTTTTGGAAACGCAGAACCAGATGAGGAGCCCGAATCGGGACAGTGCTTCTTCGTGGCTTCAAAGTCGGTATGACCAGTCTCGGCACTCATTGCCTTATTGACAAGAGCTTGAAAACTTATCCATTGATGAAGGCGCAGGTCAGGACGAAGTTCGGGGCTCAGACCCTTGCGGAATCTTGCTTTCTTCTTGGCGTCAGTTGACACCTCTTCAGTTGCGTAGTGAGCGAGATTACAGAACTCGTGACTATAAGCATCCACGGTTAACTTTCCCTAAGCGAAGGCACAAAATTCCTCTCTCTTATGGTCCATCAGACCCTCTGGAATGTGGTGCAGATGGAAGGCTGCATTAAAATCTTCCCATGTGGCTGCTGGTCCGGCAGGACGCATAGCTTCAAAATTCTCCCACCATAGATTAGCGGGGCCTTCTAGAAAGTACGCAACAAAGGTCACCTTGTCGGCCTCAGAAACATTGGCAGAGCATATCTTACGTGATATACTGCACAGCCAGTCATCAGCGTCGAAAGGATCGACAGAGTGATGGAACTTCAGGGGATTCAGCTTCACAAAGTCATTGAGTAACACTGCATCATTTCACGGCCGACGAGCCTTGTTTTTCTCAATACGTTCTAGCAGATGTTTGGTCTCTCGCTTGTTTCTTTCCGCCTCAAGCATAACTTCCGCAAGAGAAGGCGGGTGAGGCAGTTCCTCCTGTGCTGCCTGACTACCTTCTCCCTGCTCATGGTTAGGGGCACGGTTCATCCTGGTAAACACCATCCTCGCAAACAAACTCACAGCACAGACTAATATCAACATCAATACTTACTATGGATTAAGAATGCACTAAACTCATGGAATGCGGAAATGAACATCCGAACAACATGGTAACAAGCATCTGCTATATATACACCATGGTTCATACACACCATTACATAGTTCAGTACAACCTCAAACTGAAGAGCAAGCTACTGAAAATATGATACTACTCATGAGAGGCTTTCCAAGCTTTCCTATACATTATTTATCTATGCCTCAGAAACTCATCTCACGACATAAGCATACTCCATAAGACACACAGGACTTTGGAAGTAAAACTACTACCATACTACTCTTCCACTCACGGGTTCAAGCATCCGCATAAAACCTGACATAAAGGTTGCCTCCATGGCCTGGGAGCTCAACTTGCGGATCAAGAAATACTCGAGCCTGAGACCCCTGGGAACCGTAAGGGCACGGGTGTGGCCTTGGTCCCCTGACTGGTGATAGTAGAGGTCCCCGAAGAGGGGTGACACCTCCTATAGCAGGCCAGTCAACATGAGCTGGAAGGTGAGTCCTAACGGGGTTCAGCATTTCCATATTTCCATACCCTGTCTGAACTACAGGTGCCAGCTGAGTCGAGGCTGTTAACAAACGGGCACGAGTAGCATAGATCTCCATACGATGGGCACGAGCCTCTCTATCTCTATTCTCTAACATCTCAGTGGTAGACTGCAGCAGCGGATCCTACAAAGAGGAATCAAAGTAGACACCACTGAGGTATCTTTCTTCTCCTTGCTGAAAAGCGGGAACATAGCACAACTCTGAATTCTGCAGCAGTGCATGTCTGGCTCTCATGATGGTCAACATTGAATACGCGGCATCTTGTACACCCATGTCAAGAGTAACCCCCAATACATAAGACCAATGGATCGGCTCCTCGGCTCCAGGGTAATCTGGATTACCCTAACAGTGCACGGGTATTGACTCTGGTTGAAATCCCGGTACTGCTCTTCCACTTTATACTCTAGGTACCAGCGGTAACCGGTTACTGACATCATCCTGACCAGCATGGCCGTGTGACCCGTCACATAAATGCACCTAGTGAGACGGACCACCTGACGAGAAGGACGGCCAGGCATCTGAAATAGAGAGTAATGCAGAAGGCATTATAGCTCTGGAGATAAAATTGGGCAGCATAACGGTTGTAAATCCTCAAAAACAATTTTCTCAGAAAAGATAGCATAGCATAACCACTCAACTATTTTCTTTTCCTTGGAACAAGGAAACTCGGATTAACTATCGAACCATTTTCCTACAATCTACCGAATAGTAACACGTGATCTTGAGAGATAGATAAGTAACCTAGTTCTTAATCCCCGTAAAAAAGACGAGGATGACCAGAATAGAATGACTTGAGAAGAGAAGCAAGAATCTTACGTTCCCTTCCACAAACAATTCTCTTATATATAACTAAGCAATTCTAGACTCAACTTCGACCAGTTTGGCTTGGTAATCCTACAGTCAGTCAGGCTCTGATACCAACGTTGTCGGGACCCCGATCCTAAGCCATAAGAATCCAGCCTGTAACACATCACATCTCTTTGCGGTCTCACGCACGGTTAACCCCACGACTGCCACCTTACCTTAGCGAGGACCGTTTGCGCCTTTTGACTCACGTATGCATTTGTGTTGCCAGCATTCCAATGTCAAAGAACCGGGTCGACATAACTAGTCATAAAGTCAAGTGGCTCAAGTGTACAGAGACATGCATACATAACCCAGCAAAGCAGGTGTCGGTCATCAATGAGTGTAGACGAGTCGTTGCAAGCTACAAGGACACCATTACACCGCGTGACATTTCCTCGTAGGGACACACACAACAACTAAGAAGGATACATGCCGGTCAACCCATGTGTCCGGAGCAGTAGCGAACTACCAAGGCTCGGTGGAAACACAAAGGGGCATTTCTCTGTATAGAGAGCTACTAAGGGCATACGACTAGGTGTCGAATCCCATACATATCACAGTGCATCACACGTACGCATGACATACTCGATATGCATAGATACAACAATGGCATCACAACATAACCATACAACAACACAACATTTATTTAGAACACTCAGAAGAGTCTTGCATAATATGTTCATACAGGCAGGGGTCACACGACCCGACACTCAAGTCATACAAGCAGAGTCATACAAACCAAGCGGAAGCATACAAGTTGTGTGAGTACAGACAGTTGAAAGGAAAAGGCATAAAGACTGACTATCTACAGATCCCTTCTGAAAGGGGCCAGGTCATAGCTGGGACACCAGCTGCTCGTCATCATCGATGTCTAGAAAGAACCCATCTTTTGGCTCGTGGGTATCCTCTGCAACATTTATTAAGCAAACATGAGGACAAGAGTACTCAACAAGACTTTAGAACAGATCTATCAACAAAGGGGGTTGTGGTGTTTCATGCAACTAGCCAGCTTTGACTATTGGCTAGACTAAACTACAATTTTAAATAGTTTTAAACAACTTTGATAAGTCGTCGACGAGTCCACTACCACCACAAAAATACACTATCTTGATACTTTTATGAGTAGCCATTAAAGTTATCTATGAACAACATATGTCTCCAAGTAGTCCATATCCGCGGACGCGGCTCTTCGAATAGATCATAACCCTGCAGGGGTGTACTTCTTCACACTCGCTCTCGCCACTTATCGCCATGTGCACGTCATGCACCTCGACAACCTTCAAGTGGAAGCCCAGCGAGGGAGTCGGCCACGACTGTTAACCACGCTAATACGTAGTCCAGGTTTATCGCTATTTGAGAGTAACCCGCACAGAAGTTCGGCCGAGGTTTCCGCCACGGCCCCAAACGATGTGCGGAGGGTTCCCAAGCCCACCATCCGGGTGCCAGTTGGTACACCGTGCCACTGCCTACCGCATCATAGACCACCTCTAAGGTGAGCACTATGCATGGCCTCCAGCAAGACTATAAACACCAGAAACTAGTTGCAACTCCTAGAACGAGTACTATGTGATTAATAAGTCGAGCGGGGTTATATTTCAGGGCCCAGCAGGTGGTAGTAACTAGTCTTGGATTACATACACGGAACTCAGTTTCTAAGGACGGTTCCAATGAAACAACCCGCCATGTAATCCTACATAGCCTTTCATCGGTAACTTTACGAAATCAGGTTCCACACTTGTTCTTTGTCACTAGAACACATTCATCCATTCATGTTTATCACCCAGATGAAACAGACCAGACACAACTCTAGGCATAGCAAGCATAGCGGGATAAAACACATCGCAGCTCAAGCAACTACCAGGTATGCTATGTTGCAAGGTTTGGCTATTTACTGTGACAATGACAGGTCATGCAAAGGAATAGGTTCAGCTATTGAGGTAAAGCATTTGAAATATTTTGTCCTAATGCAATAAGTGGGAGCAGGAGCAAGAACATGGGATTATATCAGGATGATCAAAAGGATGCTTGCCTTGTTTCTCAGCAGAGGTATTAAATCCATCAGTCGGATATTCGGACGTATCCGGAAGGGCAGAGCCTACCGAAACAATAACGACAATCAATACATATGCAACAATATCATGCATGATCATGTCATGAAATGGAATGTAGCATGAGCTAGTGTGGCTATCAAACCTTTGGGATGATGCTGATTTGAATTCAAATTCAAATATTAGTTGAAATAGTACATTTATCATATTCATTTAATTGATTTGACTTGATGATGTTTCATAACTTTGTTTGTCATGCATGAAAGTAGAACCATTGTGTTCATTGAATTTTTCTGATCAATTTGCATATATTATTTGTCAAATTTCGAGTTATATTTAATTTTCTATGAATTTCCAAAGTTTTAGCATTTTCTGGAATTATATTATATCAGAAATAGAGTTACTCCATCACCATGACATCAGCAGGTCCAACTGCCCGTTGAAAGTCAAACGTGTCATAGACCCGTTGGAATTATATTATATCAGAAATAGGGACTCTGGCCAGATTTTAATTATGTTTTAAGTTAATTAGATATGTAACATGGGCTGGCCCACATGTCAGTGACTATTAGAAATTTAATTAACTAATTATTTTTATTAGCTTAAACTTAAATTAGCCAGGGGCTCGCCCCACCTGTCATAGACCCAGGAGAGTCAACCCACCGGCGCTGGGGGTCAAACCCACCGACGTTGAGCCGCCGGTGGCTCCAGGGACGGCGGAGGGCATCGGAAATGCTCCTCCGACGACCAAATGAGCGGAGGATGGCACTAGAGGAAAGGCCACTCATCCGCGCATCCATTTTTGCAAGTCACAGGGGGTGAAACGGGCGGAGATGACGCCGGCAATCAGCTCGGCGGTTGCCAGAGCTCGGGCATCATCGAGATCACTACTACGAGGCTTATCACGCGCGGGGCCAGGCTCCTACGACACGTACTCGTCGAGCTGAAGCCGATGGTAGCCTCAGATCGACCAACAGATCACCAGAGCGTCACCGGCGACGAGATCCCGCGGCGGATCTCGTCGGGCTCCTGTGGAATCGGGCACTAGCACACGGGATCGAGGGGGAAAACAAGGGGAAAAGATCCCTGAGCTCACAAGGGATGCAGATGCGTCGAGAGCGGGCTCGGGGACGTCCTGGAGAAGGAGAACGACGGCGCCGATCAACGGCGGCCTGAGGAATAAGACCAGGGCGATCTGACGATGCTTTGGCGGGGACGATGTGCTCGATGAGGCGAAGCGAACGGCGTGCTCAGGGTGCTTGGGGTGGCCAGGAACGACGGCGAGCTCGAGCTCAGGGTCGGCTCTAATGGCGGCCAAGAGAGAGGGGCACATGGGGGCGAACGGGAGAGGGAGAGAGCTGGAATGGGTTACGGGGAGAGTTATCTTCCTTGCCAGCGCGTTGGAGGGTCCAGGCAGGCACACAAGTGCATGGCCGCGCCGGAGGGAGTAGCGGCCACCTCCTGCTGCCGACTGGCGCGAGGAAGACGATAGGGACAAGAGCTGGGCTGGGCCAGGTAAGCAACAGATAACTCTTTTCCATTTCTTTCTTTTCTGATTTCTGTTTTAAACTTTCTAACATTTGATTCATTTTATTTTTGGCTCTAAACTATTTCTAAAATAGTGTAAATAATGTTGGGGTGTTATTTGGAATATTTCCAAACCCATACAAAAGATTCAACATTTTATGAAACTAAAATATTTGAAATCAAATATATAGTTGATTTCAGTGGCTTTTGTTTTTTAAATAAAATGCCAAAAGTATTTTTTTAAAGAAATCCACCCCTGAATTGTTGTTTCCAATATTTATCAAAAATGATGGACTTTTATGAAGGCCATTTTGAGTTCATTGATTTGTCACAAGTTTGAATTAATTTGAATATTGAGTTGTTAGGTTTTTTTTTTCTTTGATTTCCATTTTCACTCTTAAATGCAATATTAAACATGAGCACAATCTTGCTAGACTTCAAAGGGTAGCTAGGGATGTGACACAGAGGAGGCCGGCAGGGCGTGATCTGCGAGGGGAGCCACTGCTCCGGCGAGCTACTCTAGCCGGCGAGGGGCCCTATGAGCTCGCCGTGGAAAACCGCATCCGTGGAGAGGCTCGGTCGAGCACAGGGAATGCAGCACACTGCAGTGGAGGTGGTTCTGACTGAGTGCGGCCGGCGAGGGCTACAGCAGCTCCGGCCGTTTCCGGCCAAAGTGAGTCCACCGGCGGCCCTACGAGACCACGCCGCACCCGCCCGAACCAGTCACAGGTGAAGGGGAGGCTCGGGGATGGGTTTCAGCCATGGAGATCGGCGACGGCTGGCTCGGCTGTGGGCGAATAGAGGGGATCCCCTGAGCTCGAATGGGTGGGGTTGAGTCTTCTGCTGGCCAGGAGAGCATGGGGCATGCCCTATATAGGTCCTGGCAGGAGCTGCACGACGGCGACCAAGGCTTCAAGATGGTTATCGCCGTGGCAGCCCTTCGGCGGTCGACATAGGCAGCCAGGAGCTGCGAGACTAGGGGAGAAATCACCAGAGGGCACACGCGAGTGGTGGAGACCTCTCCGGCGCTCGCGGACAAGCAGGAGCTTGTTGGAGAGGCACTCTTGTCGCCGTCAATGCACGAAGCTCCATTTTGGCTTCCTCTCAGCGTGGTCACCACGTGCACTACGTTCTCTGGTATCCCACTACTCCTCACTCCATGTCAAACAAACCTCACAATTCTCGATAGGATAATAGGAAAGGGTAGAATCAACTAGAGGGCTCTCGGGAGGAAGAAAGATGCTCAAACATGATTTAACACCAAGCTGTTTGGAGTGGAGTGGGGGAGATCCAGCTGGGCAAAGGCTCTGGTTTTGGGCTGAGGGTGATCACATGCTAGGATGATCATCTCTGCAAATTTTCAGATCATTTGAATGAATATAATCAACACTTGCATTACAAAGGGGTCATTTGGATAGAATTGCAAAGTATGAAGTGGCACTCACATACTTGCTTGGATGGAGCTAAAACTTGGAGGAGATAAATAATTTAGGAATGTGAGGATGACGTATAAATTTCAGGCCATATGGATAAGCCAAAGTGGCACTTCCTTCACACAGTATCCCACTGGAGAGAATCTTCGGAAAATTACTGGGAATAATTGGCTAGATAAAATGAGCTCTAATTTGGTGTAGAGAGGTTTTATAGATAGGAGAATGTACTCGTAAAATTTCAGAATTTATCGAGCAACATAATGTATAGTTGCTTCACAATCCAAAATAATAACCAGAGGCAAAGATTTGAAGCTATGGTCACATGGTTGAAGGAGTGATGCTCAAACTTGGTGTAGAGGCATTATTTGAGCATATTGAGATGATGGCAAAGTTTCAACTCATTTGAACACTCCTAGCCAGCACTTTCTTTACAAAGCTTCATATGGATCAGAAACTTTGGAAATTTGCCAAGAAATATTTACTAGCTAAATTGAGTTGAATTTTGTCACGAGGCAATGATATGGATGGGAAAGAGTGCCCACAAATTTTGAGAGCAAGCAAGCAAGTATAAAGGGTACTTGCTTCACGACTTGAGAGATAGGGAAGAATCAGAAAATGAATTTTTGGGAAATATTTTTGAACATGACAAGGAAAGATTTTGTCATATCTGAGGAAGATATGACCCAAGAGATTTATGAGAATTATTTGGGAATTTTTTGAGAGATTGAAATGGGGGTTGCTTCACTACTCATGGTAGACAGCATTATTCCTTTGAAAGGCATATTCCCAGGGAAAAGAATATTGAGATTGGCTCAAGATGGAAAAGACAAGGTCTTGGGATGGTTTGGAGGTTGGCAAGGCACTAGGGAAGGGGAATCAAGGGTGATCCCTTCAGGTTTCAAAACTATCAAGCCACAGAAAAGAAGAACCAAACCAAAATCAAAAGAGAAAGAAATGGGAAAAATACAGGGTGTTACAATCAGTAAAGTCGATACAGAGCCACCACTTCCCGTTCACCTTGCGCACTACAACCAGATTGGCCAACCATGTAGGATGGATGACTCCTCTAACCAGACACGCTGCTTCTAACTGTTGGGGAACGTCGCATGGGAAACAAAAATTTTCCTACGCGCACGAAGACCTATCATGGTGATGTCCATCTACGAGAGGGGATGAGTGATCTACGTACCCTTGTAGACCGTACAGCAGAAGCGTTAGAGAACACGGTTGATGTTGTGGAACGTCCTCACGTCCCTCGATCCGCCCCGCGAACAATCCCGCGATCAGTCCCACGATCTAGTACCGAACGGACGGCACCTCCGCGTTCAGCACACGTACAGCTCGACGATGATCTCGGCCTTCTTGATCCAGCAAGAGAGACGGAGAGGTAGAAGAGTTCTCCGGCAGCGTGACGGCGCTCCGGAGGTTGGTGATGACCTTATCTCAGCAGGGCTCCGCCCGAGCTCCACAGAAACGCGGTCTAGAGGAAAAACCGTGGAGGTATGTGGTCGGGCTGCCGTGGAAAAGTCGTCTCAAATCAGCCCTAAAACCTCCGTATATATAGGTGGGAGGGAGGGGGCCTTGCCTTGGGGTCCAAGGTCCCTCAAGGGGGTCGGCCGAGCCAATGGGGAGGACTCTCCCCCCCCCAAACCGAGTTGGACTAGGTTTGGTGGGAGGGAGTCCCCCTCCCATCCCACCTCCTCCTTTTTTTTTCTTTTCCTCTTGATTTTTCTTCTCTTGGTGCATAGAGCACTTGTGGGCTGTCCCACCAGCCCACTAAGGGCTGCTGTGTCTCCCCAAAGGCCTATGGGCTTCCCCGGGGTGGGTTGCCCCCCCCCGGTGAACTCCCGGAACCCATTCGTCATTCCCGGTACATTCCCGGTAACTCCGAAAACCTTCCGATAATCAAATGAGGTCATCCTATATATCAATCTTTGTTTCCGGACCATTCCGGAAACCCTCGTGACGTCCGTGATCTCATCCGGGACTCCGAACAACATTCGGTAACCAACCATATAACTCAAATACGCATAAAACAATGTCGAACCGTAAGTGTGCAGACCCTGCGGGTTCGAGAACTATGTAGACATGACCCGAGAGACTCCTCGGTCAATATCCAATAGCGGGACCTGGATGCCCATATTGGATCCTACATATTCTACGAAGATCTTATCGTTTGAACCTCAGTGCCAAGGATTCGTATAATCCCGTATGTCATTCCCTTTGTCCTTCGGTATGTTACTTGCCCGAGATTCGATCGTCAGTATCCGCATACCTATTTCAATCTCGTTTACCGGAAAGTCTCTTTACTCGTTCCGTAATACAAGATCCCGCAACTTACACTAAGTTACATTGCTTGCAAGGCTTGTGTGTGATGTTGTATTACCGAGTGGGCCCCGAGATACCTCTCCGTCACACGGAGTGACAAATCCCAGTCTTGATCCATACTAACTCAACTAACACCTTCGGAGATACCTGTAGAGCATCTTTATAGTCACCCAGTTACGTTGCGACGTTTGACACACACAAAGCATTCCTCCGGTGTCAGTGAGTTATATGATCTCATGGTCATAGGAATAAATACTTGACACGCAGAAAAAAGTAGCAACAAAATGACACGATCAACATGCTACGTCTATTAGTTTGGGTCTAGTCCATGACGTGATTCTCCCAATGACGTGATCCAGTTATCAAGCAACAACACCTTGTTCATAATCAGAAGACACTGACTATCATTGACCAACTGGCTAGCCAACTAGAGGCATGCTAGGGACGGTGTTTTGTCTATGTATCCACACATGTAAATGAGTCTTCATTCAATACAATTATAGCATGGATAATAAACTATTATCTTGACACAGGAATTATAATAATAACCATATTTATTATTGCCTCTAGGGCATAATTCCAACAGTCTCCCACTTGCACTAGAGTCAATAATCCAGCCCTCACATCACCATGTGAATTACATTGTAATAAATCTAACACCCATACAGTTCTGGTGTCGATCATGTTTTGGCCGTGGAAGAGGTTTAGTCAGTGGGTCTGCTACATTCAGATCCGTGTGCACTTTGCATATATTTACGTCCTCTTCCTCGACGTAGTCGCGGATGAGGTTGAAGCGTCGTTTGATGTGTCTGGTCTTCTTGTGAAACCGTGGTTCCTTTGCTAAGGCAATGGCACCCGTGTTGTCACAGAACAAGGTTATTGGATCCAGTGCACTTGGCACCACTCCAAGATCCATCATGAACTGCTTCATCCAGACACCCTCCTTAGCCGGCTCCGAGGCAGCCATGTACTCCGCTTCACATGTAGAATCTGCTACGACGCTTTGCTTGGAACTGCACCAGCTTACTGCACCCCCATTAAGAATAAATACGTATCCGGTTTGCGACTTAGAGTCGTCCGGATCTGTGTCAAAGCTTGCATCGACGTAACCTTTTACGGCGAGCTCTTCGTCACCTCCATACACGAGAAACATCTCCTTATTCCTTTTCAGGTACTTCAGGATATTCTTGACTGCTGTCCAGTGATCCACTCCTGGATTACTCTGGAACCTACCTGCCATACTTATGGCCAGGCTAACATCCGGTCTAGTGCACAGCATCGCATACATGATAGAACCTATGGCTGAAGCATAGGGGACGGAGCGCATATGCTCTCTATCTCCATCAGTTGCTGGGCACTGAGTCTTACTCAATCTCGTACCTTGTAAAACTGGCAAGAATCCTTTCTTGGACTGTTCCATTTTGAACCTCTTCAAAACTTTATCAAGGTATGTGCTTTGTGAAAGTCCTATCAGGCGTTTTGATCTATCCCTATAGATCTTAATGCCTAGAATGTAAGCAGCTTCTCCTAGGTCCTTCATAGAGAAACTTTTATTCAAGTAACCTTTTATGCTCTCCAAAAGCTCTACGTTGTTTCCAATCAGTAATATGCCATCCACATATAATATTAGAAACGCCACAGAGCTCCCACTCACTTTCTTGTAAATACAAGATTCTCCAACCACTTGTATAAACCCAAATGCTTTGATCATCTCATCAAAGCGTTTGTTCCAACTCCGAGATGCTTGCACCAGTCCATAAATGGATCGCTGGAGCTTGCACACCTTGTCAGCATTTTTAGGATCGACAAAACCTTCGGGTTGCATCATATACAACTCTTCCTTAAGGAAACCGTTAAGGAACGCCGTTTTGACATCCATCTGCCAGATTTTATAATCGAAAAATGCAGCTATTGCTAACATGATTCTGACGGACTTAAGCATAGTTACGGGTGAGAAAGTCTCATCGTAGTAAACTCCTGGAACTTGTGAAAAACCCTTTGCCACAAGTCGAGCTTTATAAACGGTCACATTACCGTCAGCGTCCGTCTTCTTCTTAAAGATCCATTTGTTCTGAATAGCCTTGCGGTCCTCAGGTAGTATCTCCAAAGTCTACACTTTGTTCTCATACATGGATCCTATCTCGGATTTCATGGCTTCTAGCCATTTGTTGGAATCTGGGCCCACCATTGCTTCTTCATAACTTGCAGGTTCATTGTTGTCTAACAACATGATTGATAAGACGGGATTACCATACCACTCTGGAGCAGCGCGTGATCTCGTCGACCTGCGTGGTTCAACAGAAACTTGAACTGGAGTTTCATGATCATCATCATTAACTTCCTCCTCAACCGGCGTCGCAATGACAGAGGTTTCCCCTTGCCCTGCGCCACCATCCAGAGGGATGAGAGGTTCGACAACCTCGTCAAGTTCTATCTTCCTCCCACTCAATTCTCTCGAGAGAAACTCCTTCTCGAGAAAAGATCCGTTTTTAGCAACAAACACTTTGCCCTCGGATTTGAGATAGAAGGTGTACCCAACTGTCTCTTTTGGGTAACCTATGAAGACGCACCTTTCCGCTTTGGGTTCCAGCTTTTCAGGCTGAAGCTTTTTGACATAAGCATCACATCCCCAAACTTTAAGAAACGACAACTTTGGCCTTTTGCCATACCACAGTTCGTATGGTGTCGTCTCAACGGATTTTGATGGTGCCCTATTTAAAGTGAATGCAGCTGTTTCTAATGCATAACCCCAAAATGATAACGGCAAATCGGTAAGAGACATCATAGATCGCACCATCTCTAACAAAGTACGATTACGACGTTCGGACACACCATTACGCTGTGGTGTTCCAGGCGGTGTTAACTGCGAAACAATTCCACATTGTCTTAAGTCAGTACCAAACTCGAAACTCAGATATTCACCCCCACGATTAGACCGTAGGAACTTGATCTTCTTGTTACGATGATTTTCCACTTCACTCTGAAATTGCTTGAACTTTTCAAATGTTTCAGACTTGTGCTTCATCAAGTAGACATAACCATATCTACTTAAATCGTCAGTGAAGGTGAGAAAATAACGATATCCGCCGCGTGCCTCTACGCTCATTGGACCACACACATCGGTATGTATGATTTCCAACAAGTCACTTGCACGCTCCATTGTTCCGGAGAACGGAGTCTTAGTCATCTTGCCCATGAGGCATGGTTCGCACGTGTCAAGTGAATCAAAGTCAAGTGACTCCAAAAGTCCATCAGCATGGAGTTTCTTCATGCGCTTTACACCAATATGACCCAAGCGGCAGTGCCACAAAAATATGGCGCTATCATTGTTTACTCTAACTCCTTTGGTCTCAATGTTATGTATATGCGTATCGCTATCAAGATTCAATATGAACAATCCTCTCACATTCGGTGCATGACCATAAAAGATGTTACTCATAGAAATAGAACAACTATTATTCTCAGACTTAAAAGAGTAACCGTCTCGCAATAAACAAGATCCAGATATAATGTTCATGCTCAACGCAGGCACTAAATAACAACGATTTAGGTTCATCACTAATCCCGATGGTAGCTGAAGTGACACTGTGCCGACGGCGATTGCATCAACCTTGAAACCATTTCCTACGCGCATCGTCACTTCGTCTTTTGCCAGCCTTCGTCTATTCCGCAGTTCCTGCTTCGAGTTGCAAATGTGAGCAACAGAACCGGTATCGAATACCTAGGCACTACTACGAGAGCCGGTTAAGTACACATCAATAACATGTATATCAAATATACCTGATTTTTCTTTGCCCGCCTTCTTATCTGCCAGATACTTGGGGCAATTGCGCTTCCAGTGACCCATACCCTTGCAATAGAAGCACTCTGTTTCAGGCTTAGGTCCAGCCTTGGGTTTCTTTGGCGGATTGGCAACAGGCTTGCCGCTCTTCTTCGAATTGCCCTTCTTGCCTTTGCCGTTTCTCTTGAAACTAGTGGTCTTGCTCACCATCAACACATGATGCTCTTTACGGAGTTCAGACTCTGCGACTATCAGCATCGCAAACAACTCGCCAGGAGACTTGTTCATCCATTGCATGTCGTAGTTCAACACAAAGCCTTTATAGCTTGGCGGCAGTGATTGAAGGATTCTGTCAGTGATAGCTTCTTGCGGGAGTTCAATCCCCAGCTCAGCTAGACGGTTTGAGTACCCAGACATTTTGAGCACATGTTCACTGACTGACGAGTTTTCCTCCATCTTGCAAGCATAGAATTTATCGGTGGTCTCATACCTCTCGATCCGGGCGTTCTTCTGAAAGATAAACTCCAACTCCTGGAACATCTCAAATGCTCCATGACGCTCAAAGCGACGTTGAAGTCCCGGTTCTAAGCCATACAAGACTGCACATTGAACTATTGAGTAGTCCTCCTTACGTGCTAGCCAAGCGTTCTTAACATCCTGATCAGCCGTAGCGGGTGGTTCATCTCCTAGCGCAGCATTAAGGACATAATCCTTCTTCCCAGCTTGTAAGATTAGCTTAAGATTACGAGCCCAGTCTACAAACTTGCTTCCATCATCTTTCAACTTAGCTTTCTCTAGGAACGTATTAAAATTCAGGATGACTGTCGCATGAGCCATGATCTACAACACAAATATATTCAAAGTGGACTTAGACTATGTTCAAGATAATTAGAGTTCAACTTAATCAAATTATATGCTAAACTCCCACTCAAAAAGTACATCTCTCTAGTCATTTGAGTGGTTCATGATCCACTTACACTATCCCAAGTCCGATCATCACGTGAGTCGAGTATAGTTTCAGTGGTAAGCATCCCTATGCTAATCATATCAACTATATGATTCATGATCGACCTTTCGGTCTCATGTGTTCCGAGGCCATGTCTGCACATGCTAGGCTCGTCAAGCTTAACCCGAGTGTTCCGCGTGCGCAACTGTTTTGCACCCGTTGTATGTGAACGTTGAGTCTATCACACCCGATCATCACGTGGTGTCTCGAAACGCCGAACTGTAGCAACGGTGCACAGTCGGGGAGAACACAATTTCGTCTTGAAATTTTAGTGAGAGATCACCTCATAATGCTACCGTGGTTCTAAGCAAAATAAGGTGCATAAAAGGATTAACATCACATGCAATTCATAAGTGACATGATATGGCCATCATCACGTGCTTCTTGATCTCCATCACCAAAGCACTGGCACGATCTTCTTGTCACCGGCGCCACACCATGATCATCCATCAACGTGTTGCCATCGGGGTTGTCGTGCTACTTGTGCTATTACTACTAAAGCTACATCCTAGCAAAATAGTAAACGCATCTGCAAGCACAAACGTTAGTATAAAGACAACCCTATGGCTCCTGCCGGTTGCCGTACCATCGACGTGCAAGTCGATATTTCTATTACAACATGATCATCTCATACATCCAATATATCACATCACATCGTTGGCCATATCACATCACAATCATACCCTGCAAAAACAAGTTAGACGTCCTCTAATTTTGTTGTTGCATGTTTTACGTGGTGACCAAGGGTATCTAGTAGGATCGCATCTTACTTACGCAAACACCACAATGGAGATATATGAGTTGCTATTTAACCTCATCCAAGGACCTCCTCGGTCAAATCCGATTCAACTAAAGTTGGAGAAACCGACACTTTCCAGTCATCTTTGAGCAAAGGGGGTTACTCGTAACGATGAAACCAGTCTCTCGTAAGCGTACGAGTAATGTCGGTCCAAGCCGCTTCAATCGAACAATACCGCGGAATCAAGAAAAGACTAAGGAGGGCAGCAAAACGCACATCACCGCCCACAAAAACTTTTGTGTTCTACTCGAGAAGACATCTACGCATGAACCTAGCTCATGATGCCACTGTTGGGGAACGTCGCATGGGAAACAAAAATTTTCCTACGCGCACGAAGACCTATCATGGTGATGTCCATCTACGAGAGGGGATGAGTGATCTACATACCCTTGTAGACCGTATAGCAGAAGCGTTAGAGAACGCGGTTGATGTTGTGGAACGTCCTCACGTCCCGCAATCAGTCCCACGATCTAGTACCGAACGGACGGCACCTCCGCGTTCAGCACACGTACAGCTCGACGATGATCTCGGCCTTCTTGATCCAGCAAGAGAGACGGAGAGGTAGAAGAGTTCTCCGGCAGCGTGACGGCGCTCCGGAGGTTGGTGATGACCTTGTCTCAGCAGGGCTCCGCCCGAGCTCCGCAGAAACGCGATCTAGAGGAAAAACCGTGGAGGTATGTGGTCGGGCTGCCGTGGAAAAGTCGTCTCAAACCAGCCCTAAAACCTCTGTATATATAGGTGGGAGGGAGGGGGCCTTGCCTTGGGGTCCAAGGGCCCTCAAGGGGGTCGGCTGAGCCAAGGGGGAGGACTCTCCCCCCCAAACCGAGTTGGACTAGGTTTGGTGGGAGGGAGTCCCCCTCCCTTCCCACCTCCTCCTTTTTTTTTCTTTTCCTCTTGGTTTTTCTTCTCTTGGCGCATAGAGCACTTGTGGGCTGTCCCGCCAGCCCACTAAGGGCTGGTGTGTCTCCCCAAAGGCCTATGGGCTTCCCCGGGGTGGGTTGCCCCCCCCCCCGGTGAACTCCCGGAACCCATTCGTCATTCCCGGTACATTCCCGGTAACTCCGAAAACCTTCCGGTAATCAAATGAGGTCATCCTATATATCAATCTTCATTTCCGGACCATTCCGGAAACCCTCGTGACGTCCGTGATCTCATCCGGGACTCCGAACAACATTCAGTAACCAACCATATAACTCAAATACGCATAAAACAACGTCGAACCTTAAGTGTGCAGACCTTGCGAGTTCGAGAACTATGTAGACATGACCCGAGAGACTCCTCGGTCAATATCCAATAGCGGGACCTGGATGCCCATATTGGATCTTACATATTCTACGAAGATCTTATCGTTTGAACCTCAGTGCCAAGGATTCGTATAATCCCGTATGTCATTCCCTTTGTCCTTCGGTATGTTACTTGCCCGAGATTCGATCTTCAGTATCCGCATACCTATTTCAATCTCGTTTACCGGCAAGTCTATTTACTCATTCCGTAATACAAGATCCCGCAACTTACACTAAGTTACATTGCTTGCAAGGCTTGTGTGTGATGTTGTATTACCGAGTGGGCCCCGAGATACCTCTCCGTCACACGGAGTGACAAATCCCAGTCTTGATCCATACTAACTCAACTAACACCTTCGGAGATACCTGTAGAGCATCTTTATAGTCACCCAGTTACGTTGCGACGTTTGACACACACAGAGCATTCCTCCGGTGTCAGTGAGTTATATGATCTCATGGTCATAGGAATAAATACTTGACACGCAGAAAACAGTAGCAATAAAATGACACGATCAACATGCTACGTCTATTAGTTTGGGTCTAGTCCATCACGTGATTCGCCCAATGACGTGATCCAGTTATCAAGCAACAACACCTTGTTCATAATCAGAAGACACTGACTATCATTGACCAACTGGCTAGCCAACTAGAGGCATGCTAGGGACGGTGTTTTGTCTATGTATCCACACATGTAAATGAGTCTTCATTCAATACAATTATAGCATGGATAATAAACTATTATCTTGACACAGGAATTATAATAATAACCATATTTATTATTGCCTCTAGGGCATAATTCCAACAATAACTTCCTAATTTCCTTGGCAATGAACTCTTGCCACTCCAGGGCTTGCTTCCTCACCTTTTGTTTGACCGCCCGCATGTGGGGTAGACAGCGAGGTGGTGCTCAATCACCTTCCTAGGAACACCAAGGATATCTGATGGTTGCCATGCAAAAACATCGAGATTCGCCCGCAGGAAGGCGATGAGCGCGCCTTCCTATTTGCTATCAAGGGCGGAACTTATGGTGAAACTTCCACCCGTGCCGTCCTCTCGGGCGGGCACCTTCTTGGTCTCTGGCAGGGCAGCCATGGATTTGTTGTTTCGGGTAGCGGAGCTCTCCGACACGTCCTCGGCGGCAGCAAAGTACTCTGGTGATGCGTGCTTTCCTGGATCAGCGTGGGAAGCCCTCTTGCCAGGATTGTTCTCCCCGGGGGCCTTGGCAGCGGCAGGTGGTGCCATGGCGGTAGGTGCCGCCATTGCCTCCCGGTACAGGCGGTTCGTGCCGACGAGTGCATCCTTCTAGTCGGCGTTGATGATGATGACGCCGACCGGTCCGGGAATCTTCAGGTTGTTGCAGGTGTAGTGGGAGGCTGCCATGAATTTGGCCAGTAAAGGGGCCCGAGGATCCCGTTGTATGTGAACGGATTGTCAGCAACGTCGGAGATGACCTTTTCCGTCCGGTAGTTCTGGTCGCTGCCGAAGGTGACCAGCATGTAGATATTCCCCTTTGGTGAATCTTCCCGGGGTTGATCCCTTGGAATGCTCATGTTTCCTTGAGATCTTCG
Organism: Hordeum vulgare subsp. vulgare; assembly: GCF_904849725.1. Classification (NCBI taxonomy): domain Eukaryota; kingdom Viridiplantae; phylum Streptophyta; class Magnoliopsida; order Poales; family Poaceae; genus Hordeum; species Hordeum vulgare. The sequence continues at coordinate 361,245,688 of NC_058524.1, read as the reverse complement.
TGGGGAATCTGCAACCTCCGGATAAGGTAAGGGGAGATGAGGTTTAGACCCAACCCGCCATCAAACACCATCTTTGTCACCTTGAGGTTGTGGATCGTTGGGGAGACCAACAACGGCAAACATCCGACCACCGTAATGCGGTCTCGATGATCCTCAGAATCGAAGATGATCGGTGTGTGCGGCCACTGCAAGGGCCTATGAGCACCGATGGAGGGCTCCGCCGCACTCACCTCAAGCGCCCACTTCTTCAATTGGCGGTGGGAAGAGTGAAGCTATGCACCTCCATTGAGGCACATCATATCTGTTGCCTTTTTAAACTCATGGTCGCTAGAGTCGTCGTTTGGGCAGTCCTCACCCTCATCCTCCTCCTTTAATTCCCCTGCCGGTGCGGGCTTCACCCTCTTATTCTTGAACTTTCTGGGTGGGACGCCCTTGGCCACCATTCTTCCTGCCTGATCCTTCGGCACCATCTCGAGCCTTTTCCTTGTCGCTCTTTAGTACTCTGCCCCTGTGCTTCTCGACAAGTTGTTCAACTTGTCGGAAGTGTTGGAGGTCGTGACCCTTGGTGCGGTGGATCTTGCAGTATTGGGTGTCGGAGCCCTTCAGCTTGTCGGCGGCCGCCAAGGCCTGACAAGAGCCACACCCGGTAGTGTCCTTGATGGGAGCCTCATCCTTCGCCTTCTTGGAGGAGTCGTTGTTGCCGGATGTCTCGACGGCAAACACAACTTTTTCCTTTCGTTTCTTGTTTTGTCGTTTCCCCTTTTTCATGAGGACATCAACGTCTTCGTTTTCCGAGTCAGCCTCTTCACCGGCGTCTTCACTGGGAAGCCTTCTCCCTTCTTCCGCTCGTGCACACTTGTTTGCGAGGGCGTAAAGTTCGGCGACATCGCGGACGTTGTTCCTCGCAAGCTCCTCGTGCATCTTCCGGTTTCATACGTTCTGATGGAACACGCTGATGACGGTGGCTGGGTGAACATCCGGGATGTTGTATTGTATGCGGTTGAATCTTTTGGTTGCATGTCACTCTCTTGGCTAGGGGCCCGGTGGCCACCTGTGAAGGCGCCAACGAAGTCCTGGCAAAACTCCTTCCAGGAGGAAATGGAGTTCTTGGGCAGGTGCATCAACCCTGGCCTAACGTTGGGCTTAAGCACCAACGGGAAGTTGTTGGCCAGTATCTTGTCGTCTCAGCCCCGGCAGCATGCACCGCAATGGTGTAGATACTTAGGAACTTGGACGGCTTGGTCTTGCCATCGTACTTCTTCGGGATCTCCGGCTTGAAGGTACGGGAGCTGGGCCACTGGACCTGCCGCAACTCACGGGTAAATGCTGGACAACCCACCTTGTAAGGTAGTTCGCCAAGATACCCCGATGCAAGAGTGTCTCCAGCGGCTCCAGCACGTCTGTCTGATTGGCGGCGCGTTTCTCGTCGTCGCTCGATGAGAGTCCGCGCGTCCTCCTTCTGCTGCTTGTGAAGAAGATCACGCTAATCGCGGCGGGTCCATGGATCGGAAGACCCTGTCAAATCGTCAGAGATGACAACCTGTTGCCGCCGCCATGGGGGAGAGTGCACCGTGGCAGTGATAACTCTAGTCTTCTCGTTATGGTCGTAGGCGCGCTTGCTGGAGGGTCGTTTCGACGTCCCCACCTGCTGGGGCCCGTCCCCATTGGCGAGGGCAACGAGACTGTGGATGGTGTCCCTCCACTCGTCGAGCCTGTTCGGTGTTGGAGAGAAGTCCAGGAGCACCTGAGCTCACTTCAGGGCTTCTGCCAGTATGGCCGGCGATGATATGTGCGAAGACCGCGAGGGGCTCTTACTTCTACCTATGTTAAAAGGAGCGTCCCCTTGGTTCCGCGGTGGTGCGCCGCCCGGGCCAGTCCCAGAGAGTGTGTGTCAGCCCTACGAGTCCTGGGAACGAGGCCCCGGAGTCCTTCGTGGGGGTGGCGAATCGCCACCGTTCTAGCGTGGTCCGCCGCGCGTGCCCTGGGAAGGTCGGGGCGGGTCCGTCCGCATCGTCATCTTGGAGGATGTCCAAGACGACTTCAATGTTGATTGGAAAATCGAATAGTCACTGTTGGAAATATGCCCTAGAGGCAATAATAAATTGGTTATTATTATATTTCCTTGTTCATGATAATCGTTTGTTAACCATGCTAGAATTGTATTGATTGGAAACTCAAATACATGTGTGGATACATAGACAACACACTGTCCCTAGTGAGCCTCTAGTTGACTCGCTCATTGATCAAAGAAGGTCAAGATTTCCTCGCCATAGGCAACTGTTGTCACTTGATAACGGGATCACATCATTAGGATAATGATGTGATGGAAAAGACCCAAACTATAAACGTAGCGTATGATCGTGTCAGTTTATTGCTACTGTTTTCTGCATGTCAATATAGTTGTTCCTATGAGCATGAGATCATGCAACTCCCGGACACCGGAGGAATACCTTGTGTGTATCAAACGTCGCAACGTTACTGTGTGACTATAAAGGTTCTCTACAAGTATCTCCAAAGGTGCCTGTTGGGTTGGCATTGATTAAAACTGGGATTTGTCACTCCGTGTGACGGAGAGGTATCTCGGGGCCCACTCGATAATACAACATCACAACAAGCCTTGCAAGCAATGTGACTAAGGAGTTAGCTATGGGATATTGTATTACGGAATGAGTAAACAGACTTACCAGTAACGAGATTGAACTAGGTATGGAGATACCGATGATCAAATCTCGGGCAAGTAACATAACGAAGGACAAAGGGAACAACATACGGGATTAACTGAATCCTTGACATAGAGATTCAACCGATAGAGAACTTCATAGCATACGTAGGATCGAATATGGACATCCAAGTCCCGCTATTGGTTATTGACCGGGGAGCGTCTCAGGTCATGTCTGCATAGTTCTCGAACCCGAAGGGTCTGCACACTTAAGGTTCAGTAACGTTTGAGTATTATTGAGTTATGCGTGTTTGGTAAAAGAAAGTTGTTCGGAGTCCCGGATGAGATCCCGGACAACACGAGGAGCTCTGGAATGGTCTGGAGGTAAGGATTGATATATAGGAAAGTGGCTTTTGAACTCCGGAAAAGTTTCGGGCATTTCTGGCAGTGTACCGGGAGTGACGAATGCGTTTTGGGGGTCCACCAGGTGAGCCCACCCACCCCAAAGGATCTTATGGGCTGTGGGAGGACGTGGACCAGCTCTTAGTGGGCTGGCCGAAGCCTCCACTAGATCCCAAGGCGGATTGGAGGTGGGAATGAAAGAAACCCAAAGGTGCAAAAGGTGGAAAGGGTTTCCTAGTGGAGAGTAGGAATCCGACTCCTAGTAAGATTGGATTAGGACTCCTCCACATCCAATTTTGGCCAAACCTTGAGAGGTTCAGGCTGCCTACTTCTCTCCCTCCCTCCTATATATACTAGAGATTTTAGTGATGAGGGCTAACCCTGATTGCCACGTGCTCCCTCTACTTCTCTCTACATCTGTTTCTCCTCTAGTCTAGTTCGACGGTGCTTAGGCGAAACCCTGCTGGATTAGTTCACCACCACGACCACCACCACGCCACCGTGCTAGAGAACTCATCTACCTCTCCGCCCCTCTTGCTGGACTGAGAAGGCGGGGATCGTCATTGAGCTGTACGTGTGCTGAACACGGAGGTGCCGTCCGTTCGGCACTAGATCGGGATGAATCGTGATGGGATCGTGGGACGGATCATGATGAGATCGCAGGACGGGCTGCGATGTGAATCAAAAAGTTGTTCCACTACATCAACCGTGTTATATACGCTTCCGCTTAGAGATCTACAAGGGTATGTAGATTCACTCTCCCCTCTCGTAGATGATCATCACCATGGATAGATATTGCGTGTGCGTAGGAAATTTTTTGTTTCCCATGCGACGTTCCCTAACAGTGGCATCATGATCTAGGTTCATGCATAGAAGATATCTCAAGTAGAACACAAAAAGAGTTGGTGGCCGTTGATGTTCAATTTGCTGCCCTCCTTAGTCTTTTCGTGATTCGGCGGTATTGTTGGATTGAAGCGGCCCGAACCAACTTTACTCGTACGCTTACGACAGACCGGTTTCGTCGACTCACATCCAAATTGTTGCATAAAGATGACTGGCGGGTGTCTATTTCTTCAACATTTTATTTGAATCAGATTTGACCGAGGTGGTCCTTGGAGAAGGATAAATATCTATTTGCATATCACCGTTGTGGCTTTGCGTATGTAAGATGCGATCATACTAGATACCCATAGCAGCCACGTAAAACATGCAACAACAAATTAGAGGACGTCTAACTTGTTTTTGCAGGGTATGCATGTGATGTGATATGGCCAAAGACATGGCATGATATATTGGATGTATGAGATGATCATGTTGTAATAGTTAAATATCGACTTGCACGTCGATGCTACGGCAACCGGCAGGAGCAATAGGGTTGTCTTTAAACTAACTTTTGTGCTTGGAGATGCTTTTACTATATCGCTAGGTGGTAGATTTTGTAGTAATAGCATAGATAGCTCGACAACCTCGATGGCAGCATGATGATGGAGATCATGGTGCGCCGCTGGTGACGATGGAGATCATGCCGGTGCTTTGGTGATGGAGATCAAGAAGCACAAAATCATGGGCATATCATGTCACTTATGATTTGCATGTGATGTTAATCATTTTATGTACCTTATTTTTCTTAGAACGACGGTAGCATTATAAGGTGATCCCTCAGTCAAATTCCAAGATAAAATTGTGTTCTCCCAGACTATGCACCGTTGCGATAGTTCGTCGTTACGAGACACCACGTGATGATTGGGTGTGATAGACTCAACGTTCACATACAAGGGGTGCAAAACAGTTGCACACGCGGAACACTCGGGTTAAACTTGACGAGCCTAGCATGTACAAACATGGCCTCGGAACATAAGAGACCAAAAGGTCGAGCATGAATCATATAGTTGATATGATCAACATGCAGATGTTCACCACTGAAACTATATTCAACTCACGTGATGATCGGACTTGAGTTAGTGGATTTGGATCATGCGCCACTTAGTAATATGATTAGCTAAACTCAATTATCATGAGCATAGTCAAAAGGTCTTTGCAAATTATGTTGTAGCTTGTGTTGTAGCTCTACTAATTTTGTTATGTTCCTAGAGAAAATTTTAGTTGAAAGATGATAGTAGAAATTATGCGGACTAAGTCCGTAAACTGAGGATTGTACTCATTGCTGCGCAGAAGTCTTATGTCCTTAATACACCGCTCGGTGTGCTAAACCTCGAGCGTCGTCTGTGGATGTTGCCAACATCTCACATACACATTTTTGATGACTACGTGATAGTTTAGTGCGTAATGCTTAACGGCTTAGAATTGAGGCGCCAAAGACGTTTTGAACGTCACGGAACATATGAGATGATCCAAGAGATGAAATTGGGATTTCATGCCCGTGTCCTTGTTGGGAGGTATGAGACCTCCGACAAGATTCTTTGTCTAGAAAGTAAGGGAGAAAATCTCAATTGTTGAGCATGTGCTCACATTGTCTGAGTGCTACAATCGCTTGAATCGAGTGGGTGTTAATCTTCTAGATGAGATAGTGATGGTTCTCCAAAGTCATTGCCACCAAGCTACTAGAGCTTCGTGATGAACTATAATAGATTAGGGATAGATATGATGATCCTTGAGCTATTTGCGATGTTTGACACCGTGAAACTAGAAATAAAAAAGGAGCATCAATTGTTGATGCTTAGTACAACCACTAGTTTCAAGAAGGGCAAGGGCAAGAAGGGATACTTCATGGAACGCCAAACCAGTTGCTGCTCTAGTGAAGAGACCCAAGGTTGAACCCAAACCCGAGCCTAAGTGCTTCTGTAATGAGGGGAATAGTCACTGAAGAGGAACTACCCTAGACACTTGGTAGATGAGAAGGCTAGCAAAGTCGACAGAAGTATATTGGATATATATGATATTGATGTGTACTTTATTAGTACTCCTAGTAGAAAGAGGGTATTAGATACCGATTCGGTTGCTAAGTGTTAGTAACTCGAAATAAAAGCTATGAAATAAACGGATACTAGCTAAAGTCGAGGTGCTGATATGTGTTGGAAGTGTTTCCAAGGTTGATGTGATAAAACATCCCACACTCCCTCTACCATCGGGATTAGTGTTAAACCTAAATAATTGTTCGTTGGTGTTTGCGTTGAGAATGAACATTATTAGATCGTGTTTATTGCAATACGATTATTCATTTAAAGAGAATAATGGTTAATCTATTTGCTTGAATAAATACCTTCAATGGTTTATTGAATCTCGATCGTAGTGGCACACATGTTCGTAATATTGATGCCAAAATATACAAAGTAGTAATTACCACTTACTTGTGGCACTACCGCTTGAGTTATATTGGTATAAAATGCATGAAGGAGCTCCATGCTGAAGGACCTTTGTACTCACTCATTTTTGAAACGTTTCAGACATGCAAACCATGCCTATTGGTATAAACGCATGAGCAAACTCCATGCAGATGGATCGTTCGGACTCACTTGATTTTGAATCACTTGAGGTATGCAACTCATACCACATGGGTAAGATGACTAAAGGCCTCATTTTTCCAGTGAGATAGAACAAGAAAGTAACTTGTTGGATGTAATACATTTTGATGTGTGCAGTCCAATAAGTGTTGAGGCACTCAATGGATATCGTTATGTTCTTACTTCTCTGACGATTTGAGTTGATACAAGAGTATTTACTTGATGAATCATAAGTCTGGAATATTGAAAAGTTCAAGATATTTCAGACTGAAGATCGTCGTGACAAGAGGATAAAATATCTACAATATGATCATAGAGATGAATATATGAGTTGCGAGTTTGGTACCCTGTTAAGACAATGTGGAAATTGTTTCGCAACTTATGCCACCTGGAGCACCATAGTGTGATGGTGTGTCCGAACGTCATAGCCACGCCCTATTAGATATAACGCATACTATGATGTCTCTTACCGAAATACCACTATCATTTTGGGTTAGGCATTAGAGACAACCGCATTCACTTTAAATAGGGCACCACGTAATTCCGTTGAGATGACGACACATGAACTATGGTTTGGAGAAACCTAAGCTGACGTTTCTTAAAAGTTTGGGGCTATGATGCTTATGTGAAAAAGTTTCAGTCTTATACGCTCGAACCCAAAGCGGATAAATGCATCTTCATAGGATACCCAAAACTGTTGGGTACATCTCCTATCTTATATGTGGAAGCGAAGTGTTTGTTTATAGAAACGGGTCCTTTCTCCAGGAAAAGTTTCTCTCGAAAGAATTGAGTGGGAGGATGGTGGAAACTTGATGCAGTTATTGAACCGTCACTTCCACAAGTGTGTAGCAGGGCGCGGGAAGTTGTTCCTGTGGCGCCTACACCAATTGAAGTGCAAGCTAATGATAGTGATCACGAAACTTCGGATCAAGTTACTACAAACCTCACAGGTCGACAAGGTCACGTACTACTACTGAGTGGTACGGTAACCCTGTCTTGGAGGTCATGTTGTTGGACAAAATGAACCTATGAGGTATGGGGAAGCGATGGTGGGCCCGGATTCCGGCAAATGGCTAGAGGCCAGGAAATCCGAGAGAGGATCCATGTATGAAAACAAAGTGTAGACTTTTGAAGAACTACTTGATGGTCGTAAGACTATTAAGTATATATGGATCTTTAATAGTAGGACAAACGATGATGGTGAAAAGTCACCATTAAGAAAAGCTCGACTTGTCGCAAAGATGTTTCCGACAAGTTCGAAGATTTGACTATGAAGAGACTTTCTCACTCGCAGCGATGCTAAAAGTCTGTTGGAATTATGTTAGAAGTTGCTGCATTATTTATAAAATATTGCACATAGGATGTCAAAATATTATTTACTCAACGGTTTCCTTGAGCAAAGGTTGTATGTGATACAACCATAAGGTTTTCTCGATCCTAAGGATGCTAACAAGTATGCAAGCTCCAGCAATCTTTCTACCGACTCGTGCAAGCATCTCGGAGTTGGAATATACACTTTGATGATCAAAGCTTTTGGGTTTATACAAGGTTTATGGGAAACTTGTATTTCCTAAGAAGTGCGTGGGAGCACTATGGAATTTCTGATAAGTATATGTGGTTGACATATGGTTAATCGGAAGTAATGTAGAATTTCTGGAAAGCATGAAGGGTTGTTTGAAAGGAGTTTTTCAAAGTAAAACCTGGATAGAGCTACTTGAACATTGAGCATCAAGATCTATAGAGATAGATGTAAACGCTTAATAGAACTTTCAATGAAATGCATAACTTGACAAGTTTTTGAAGGAGTTCAAAATAGATCAGCAAAGAAGGAGTTCTTGGCTGTGTTGTAAGGTGTGAATTTGAGTAATACTCAAAGCCCGACCATGGCAGAAGAAACAGAAAGCACGAAGGTCGTCCCCTATGCCTTAGCCGTAGAATCTAAATTATGCTATGATGTGTATCGCACCTGATGTGTGCTTTGCCATGAGGCTGTCAACGGGTACAAAGAGTGATCCAGGATTGAATCGTTGAACAACGGTCAAAGTTATCCTTAGTAACTAGTGGACTAAGGAATTTTTCTCGATTATGGAGGTGATTAAAGAGTTCGTCGTAAAGGGTTACGTCGATGCAAGCTTTGACACTAATCCGAATAACTCTGAGTAGTAAACCGGATTCGTATAGTGGAGCAGTCATTTGGAATAGTTACGAATGGCTTGTAGTATCAACTTCTATAGGATGACATAGAGAATTATAAAGCACACACGGATCTAAATCCTCTCTCACAAGCAAGACATGATCGAACCCCAGACACGTATGGGTGTTAGATTCATTACAATCACACAGTGTTTTGAACTAGATTATTGACTCTAGTGCAAGTGTGAGACTGTTGGAAATATGCCCTAGAGGCAATAATAAATTTGTTATCATTATATTTCCTTGTTCATGATAATCGTTTATTATCCATGCTAGAACTGTATTGATTAGAAACTCAAATACATGCGTGCATACATAGACAACACACTGTCCCTAGTGAGCCTCTTGTTGACTAGCTCGTTCATCAAAGAGGGTCAAGTTTTCCTGTGCATAGGCAAGTGTTTTCACTTGATAACGGGATCACATCATTAGGAGAATGATGTGATGGACAAGACCCAAACTATAAACGTAGCATATGATCGTGTAAGTTTATTGCTACTGTTTCTTGCATGTCAATGTATCTATTCCTATGACCATGAGATCGTGCAACTCCCGGACACCGGAGGAATACCTTGTGTGTATCAAACATCGCAACGTTATTGGGTGACTATAAAGGTGCTCTATAGGTATCTCCAAAGGTGTTTGTTGGGTTGGCATGGATCAAGACTGGGATTTGTCATTCGGTGTGACAGAGAGGTATCTCGGGGCCCACTCGGTAATACAACATCACAACAAGCCTTGCGAGCAATGTGACTAAGGAGTTAGTTATAGGATCTTGTATTATGTAACGAGTAAGGAGACTTACCGGTAACGATATTGAACTAGGTATGGAGATACCGACGATCGAATCTCGGCCAAGTAATGTACCGAAGGACAAAGGGAACAACAGACAGGATTAACTGAATCCTTGACATAGAGGTTCAACCGATAGAGATCTTCGTAGAATATGTAGGAGCCAATATGGACATCCAAGTCTCGCTATTGGCTATTGACTGCAGAGTGTCTGAGGTTATGTCTGCATACTTTTTGAACCCGCAGGATCTACACACTTAAGGTTCGGTGACGTTTCGGTATTGTTGAGTTATGTATGTTTGGTAACCGAAGGTTATTAGGAGTCCCAGATGAGATCTCGGACAACACGAGGAGCTTCGGAATGGTTCGTTGGTAAAGATTGATATATTGGAAAGTGGGTTTTGAACTGTGGAAAAAGTTTCGGTCATTTCTGGTAGTGTACCAGGAGTGACGAATGGGTTCCGGAGGTCCACTAGGTGGGCCCACCCACCCCAAAGGAGCTCATGGGCTGTAGGAGGATGTGGACCAGACCTTAGTGGGCGGGCCGAAGCTTCCACTAAATCTCAAGGTGGATTGGAGGTGGGAAGGAAAGAAACCCGAAGGTGGAAAAGGTGGAAAGGGTTTCCAAGTGATAGGAGGATTCCTACTCCTAGTAGGATTGGATTAGGACTCCTCCACCTCCAATTTCGGCAAAACCTTGAGGGTTTGAGGCTGCCTCCCCCCTCCCTCCCTCGTATATATACTAGGGGTTTTAGAGGTGAGGGCTAACCCTCATTACCACGTGCCCCCTCTACTTCTTTCTAGATTTATTTCTCCACTAGTCTAGTTCGGCGGTGCTTAGGCGAAGCCTTGTTGGATTAGTCCACCACCACCACCAACACGCCGCTGTGCTAGAGAACTCATCTACCTCTCCGCCCCTCTTGCTGAATAAAGAAGGCGGGGATCGTCATCGAGCTGTACGTGTGCTGAACGTGGAGGTGTCGTCTGTTCGGCACTAGATCGTGATGGATCGTGATGGGATCGCGAAACAGATCATGATGAGATCATGGGACGGGATGCGATTTGGATCGCGAAGAGGTTAGACTACATCAACCGCGTTATATACACTTCCGCTTACGATCTACAAGGGTATGTAGATTCACTCTCCCCTCTCATAGATGATCATCACCATGGATAGGTATTGCATGTGCGTAAGAAATTTTTTGTTTCCCATGCAACGTTCCCTAACAGTCCTCACATCCTCCGAAGTAGCTGCGCCGCCCGTGGGCTGCGCAACTATATCCTTCGGTGCACCGGCGCGCGGATGGTCATCGCGGTCGCGGACGATGGCACTCGCCCGGGTTTTCTCTCCAGAATGTTGAGGAAGTTCAGGAACTTCGCCTACTTGTCCTGCGCCCGCACTCTCTCCCATCCGTGCCGGGGTAGGAGCACTGTGCGGGTGCATCAGCTGCTGATGCACCACTCTTCTTGGGGGCCATGGCGGTGAAGAAAAGCTGGTGCGCTGATGGCTAGCTCGGATCAACATGACCTCCCCCCCTACCTGGCGTGCCAAAGATGTTGGGAAATCGACACCTATGGGAAACTCTAAGGATCCCTTGACCATTCGACAGAGGGAGATAGGTGATGCCAAGACCGGAACTACCGATTGGCACCGGCAAGGTCATTTACCCAGGTTCAGGGCACTTGGCGCGTAAAACCCTACTGCTGATTTGTTTGTATTGGGTGCTTAATGTAGTGTTTTTTGCTACAGTAATTTAGCTGGTGATTAAAGAGTCTAACCCCAAAAGTTCCAACCCCTCGAAATGAGTTTTGCACCTCCTTTTATAGGCAAAGGGGTCACCAACAATGTGCTCACGGGTCGCATAGTGAACAGGGTTCACCGCTTATCTTTCTACTGTGGTGTCAGGGGTAGTAAATGCCTTGGCAGGCCCCCTGACCAGCATCAAGGTGGCTTCGACACCTGCCCAAGTGTATCGACACCTGGGCTTTGTGTTGGCGCATGAGGGATGTGCTGGAGCGGTGGCGATCGATGGCACTATGGTAGGAGGGACACCTGGTAGGCGAAGGGAGCCTGCCGGCCTGGCGTCCTTGCCTGCGGCCTAACCCATCTTCCCGGCGAGGAGCACTTTCCGGGGCCTTGGACACCTTCCCGGCAAGGAGGGCTTGTCGGGGCCTTGTAGCCTGGGCTGGCTCTTCACACCTTTGGTGGGGTGTGGTGTTGGCAAGCCTGGGGTTTAACTTCCTCTCGGCTCTCTTAGCGTACTATCACCAGGGGTGCGGAAGGTGCTGATGCACAAGTCTAGGGCACAGTAGACCCTAGTCTCTAGTGCACCGACACGGGATAATTATGACACTCATTGTATTTTAGAAAAATAAAAGTAAACTAAAATGGATATAGAGAGTTTTGCCTACTGAATTCATCAACCTCATGCCTCTTCAAAATGATTCATTAACAAGGTTGTTCAAGTCTTATTAACAATTACTTCTAATTAGCTTGATCCCGAAGAATTTTTGTAAAACTCTAAGTTACCTAAAGGGTGATGTGCATATCCCCAACAATAAGTATCTCATATTTATTTTTCGCTATAGGTAGAGGTAGTTGAACACTTTCATTGGTGGTAGTCGGAGATTTTTCAATAACATTAACACCATTCACTTGAAATTGTTTCCTCGGAAAATGCACCATATGTTCTTTATCATTGACATGAAAAGTAGCCTTGCTTTTTTTGCAATCAATAACAGCCCCTACAGTATTCAACAAAGGTCTACCAAGTATAATTGACATGTTGTCATCCTCGGGCATATCAAGTATAACAAAGTTTGTCAAGATAGTAATATTTGCAACAACAACGGGTACATCCTCACAAATACCGATAGGTATGGAAGTTGATTTGTCGGGCATTTGCAATGAAATTTCAGTAGGCGTGAGTTTGTTCAAATCAAGTATTTTCTATAAAGAGAAAATCATAACACTAACAACAACTCCTAGATCACATAAGGCGGTTTTCACATAGTTACTTTTGACGGAACATGGTATAGTTGGTATTCCTGGATCTCCTAGTTTTTAGGTACTCCATCCTTAAAAGTATAATTAGCAAGCATGGTAGAGATTTCAGCTTAAGGTATTTTTTTCTATTTGTGATGGTGTCTTTCATGTATTTAGCATAAGGGGCCATCTTTGAAAGATCAGTTAACAGTATGCAGAAAGACTAGGTTCATCCACTTTTTTCTTAGTTCGTTTAGGTGGATAAGGCATGGGTTTTTTAACCCATGGCCCTCTTTCTTTGCCAAACTTTCTAGCAACAAAATCTCTTTTGTCATAATATTTGTTCTTAAGTTGTGGGTTATCAAGATCAATAGCAGGTTCCATCTCAACATCATTATCTCGTTCTTTATCATTTTAAGGTTGAGCATCTACATGAGCATCATAATTATCATTTTCATTATCACTAGATGAATGCTCACTGCCAAATTGAGTTTCAGCATCAGACATAGAGATATCATTAGCATTAGCAGAAGGTTTTTCTACTTGAGGTTCACTAGAAGTATGCAAGGTCCAAACATTTTTATTTTTATTTTTATTCCTAGAAGGACTAGGTGCATCAATATTAATTCTTTGTAAATCTTGTTATGTTCTTTTAGTACGACCTTCTGGATATAGTGGATCTTGAGTCATTGTTCCTCCTCTAGTCATTACTCTAACTGCTTGTTCATTCATATTATTAGTCATTTCATGAAGTAACTCACTTTAAGTTTTAGCAACTTGTTTGAGTTGTGTTTGATCCATAGAACAATGTGTTCCTACACCTCTTACATCATTGGTAATTCTAAATAACAAGTCACTTAAGTGAGCAATCATATCAGAGTTTTGTTTCAATTGTTTGATGACATAGGAGTTGAAATGATCTTGCTTTATGATAAAATTATCAAACTCGTATAAGTTTTGACTAAGATTTTTATTTTACCGGATGTCACCTTCATCAAACTTTCAAAGAGAATTTACTTTCACCAGCTGTGGTCGTGTTTTGAGACCATGGATTTCTTCGATAGGTGGTAAATTCTTAACATCTTCAGCTTTAATGCCCTTTTCCTTCATACTTTTGTTTGCCTCTTGCATAGGTTCAGGACTAAGGAGTAAGATACCCCTATTCTTTAGAGTGTGTTTGGGCGGTGGTTTAGGAAGTGTCCATTCATCATAATTCTTCAACATGTTAATGACTAATTCCTCAACTTGTTCGATAATTTGTTCCCTGAAAACACAACCAGCACAACGACCTAGGTGGTCCCAAGAAGCATCGGTTAGTCCATTATAAAACATATCAAGTATCTCATTTTTCTTAAGAGGATGATCAGGCAAACCATTAAGTAATTGGAGAAGCCTTCTCCAAGCTTGTGGGAGACTCTCGTCTTCAATTTGCACAAAGTTAAATATTTCCTCTAAGGCAGCTTGTTTCTTACGAGGAGGAAACTATTTTTCAGAGAACTAGTAAATCATATCCTGGGGACTACGCACGCAACCAGGAGCAAGAGTATTATACCAAATCTTAGCATCACTCTTTAATGAGAATGGAAATAATTTGATGATATAGTAGTAGAAAATTTTCTCATCATTAGTAAATAGGGAGGCTATATCATTTAGCTTAGTGAGATGTGTGACAACAGTTTCATTTTCATAGCCATGAAAAGGATCAGATTCAACCAAACTAATTGTCTCTAGGTGGATAGAGAATTCATAATCCTTATAGGTAACAAAGATAGGTGAAGTAGCAAAGTTAGGATCACATTTTATTCTAGCATTCAAATGATTTTTCTTTCATCTTTCCTAGCAGTTTATTAAGATCTTCTTTATCCTTACAAGCAAGAAAGTCTCTAGCAATTTATTCATTTATAAAATAACCTTCAAGTATTTCAGGCATTTCAGTTCTAGTATAGTCGTGGCTAAAAGGTATTTCAATATTTTTAGTTGCAAAGACTTCATCAAATTTAATAGTATTATCAGTTTGAGCATGCTCTATTTCTTTAGCTCTAACTAGCAAGTTTTTCATCAAGAAATTCACCTTGTGGCGTAGTTTCAGCAAGCAAGATACTAGCATCATTCATAGGAGAGGTATCATCATCAATTACTTGCGACATATCAAGATTAATAGCATGTGGTGGTGGTGTTGCTAGTCTAGTCAAAATAGAGGGTGAATCAAGTGCAGAGCTAGATGGTAGTTCCTTACCTCCCCTCGTCTTAGAGGGAACGATTTTGGTTCTTGCATCTTTCAGTTTCTTCCTAGTGATCGATAAATAGATATCCCAAGTGACTCAGCAAATATAGCCAGGCTCCCCGGAAACGGAGCCAGAAAACATTCTTGATAACCCACAAGTATATGGGATCGCGATAGTTTTCGTGGGTAGAGTGTTCGAACCAAATTTATAGATTCAATACAAGGGGAGCCAAAGAATATTTCCATGTATTAGCAGCTGAGTTGTCAATTCAACCATACTTGGAGATTTAGAATGTGCAGCAGAGTGATCAGTAGCACAGTAATATGATAGTTTTGATAGAAGTGGTAACTGTAGCAGCAGTAACGGTAACAGTAGTAGCAGTTTTGTAGCAGTTGTAACAGTAGTAGCAACAGTAGTAACTTAGCAAGCACAATATGTGGAAAACTCATAGGCACTTGATTGGTGATATTGCTGGATAATATTCATCTTATAACAGTCACAACATAGGGCGACACAGAACTAGCTCCCGTTCATCGTATAATGTAAGCACGTATTTCATAAATAGTCATACGTGCTTATGGAAAATAACTTGCATGACATCTTTTTCCTACTCTCCCATGGCAGCGGAATACATAAGGAAACTAAGGGATATTCACGCCTCCTTTTAATAGAGAACCAGAACAAAGCATTAACACATGGTGAATACATGAAATCATCATACTACGGTAATCACCGAAAAGAATCCCAATTATTGTCAGTTTGGGGTATGCGGATCCTAACACGTAGTAGGTGCATATAAATTTCAATATCGGATCAAGAATATGGATATAATGGTGAAAACATAAACGCTTCAGATCTGAAATCATGGCACTCGGGCCCTAGTGACAAGCATTAAGCATAGCAAAGTCATAACAACATTTATCTCTGAACACAGTGGATACTAGGGATCAACGTCTAACAAAACTAACTCGATTACATGATGAATCTCATCTAGCTCCTCAGTGACTAACAAGCCTACGAAGGGATTGCTCACTCCCGGTGGAGAGGATCATGGAATTGGTGATGGAGGAGGTTTGGTGACGATGAAGACCGAAGATTCCCCTCTCCACAGCCCCAAACAGACTCTAGATTAGGCCTCCCGATGGTGAACAGGAGATGGTTGTGGCTCCGTATCATGAAATGCAATAGGATGTTATAGCATTGGAATTAAGGTCAACAGAGCCATGTGGGCCCCACTAGACACCAGGACACGCCAAGGGAGCCTAGCACGCCCTGATGACTAGTGGGCGCGTGTGGCCTCCCCTCTAGTGGGTCTTGGTTCCAGTATTTTTCATTTTTGCACAAAAAATCTCCCAAAAGTTTCTTTCCATTTTCAGATCTTTCAGTTCTGCACAAAAACAACACCATCTTAGTTCTGCTAAAAACAGCATCAATCTGGGTTAGTTTCATTAAAATCTTGCAACTTAGAGTCCAAACCAAGAGCAAAAGTGTTAGGAAACATAGATAAGATGGAGATGTATCAGGTTGCCAGGTGAGGAGGCTCCTGTTGTGTGTGCATGAGTCATGGTACTAAGGGACTCGTTCTTTATTACACTCACAATGACAAGGGTCGCTATCACCGTAGAGTTCATCTCAACAGGGTGGTTTACTTACTTTTCACTTGTGGTCCTTTTGGTTTCCCCAACACTAAAGATCTGGTGACAACACTTAGCTCATTAGGTCGTTTAATTTCTTGGGAAAAAAGCATACCCACATGGGATGTATCATGATTAAGGACAGATTTAAGGATTTAGAGGTTATTTCTAAGGGCTTGCACTGGTCTGAATGTGAAGATTTTGAGGAAGATTCATTGCCCTCTTCATGGAAGTTCTAATGAGTGAGCTATTGGGTGGGGGCTGCTAATGAGTACCAAATTCCTCGTGACAATGTGGACCCTCATCCTTTTCCTAATAATGAGGGAAATTTTCCTGGCTTTCACAATGCTGCAATACAAAACTTACATAATGAAAATTATGCTGAGATGTGGGAACAAGATGAGCACTCGGCCTTCCCACAGCATGGACAACACAAAGTTGTTTTGGCTAACTTGTTGGATGTATTTAACACGAAGAATTATCCCGAGCTCATGGAGAGCAGCTTAATCCTATTCGGGATAGCATCTGTAACATCACCTTCTCTGCTTATGATCATTCCAACAATCTTGGGCTGGTTATGGCACTAGGAGAGGTTGACCAACTTCAAATTATTCACGCGGTACAACCAGTTTCACAGATTGAGGGAGTTTTAGGAATTGGAGTTCACAATCTCATGCATGGGTATCCCTCTGCTGATTAAGGTATTCTTATGGAACACACTCCTGTTGTTGATGGACCTGTTGCTCATCTTGTTACTCTTTGTCAGAATCGGGGCTCCACACATAGAAGAAAAGGTCCGAACTCTAGGTGCCCTAGCTCTCCTACCCTGTTTTACCTCTCAGCTTTACAGCAACTCTCCGACGGCTCGATCCAAGGAAAGCTAACTAGAACACACGGAAGTTTACCTAGGTTCAGGCCATCTCGTGCTGTAAAACCCTACTCCAACTTGTTTTGGATTGCTTGAGGTGAAATACGAGTACAAAGGTGGGTTCCTGCCCTAATGGAGACGATGGGGGTCCTCTACTACGTACTCTGGGCCTCTCTATTATACTAGCCTTGGTCCTCTTCCCAAGAAATTATTGGCACGAAGGGTTGCCATAATTTCCATTTTGAAAGGCAACATCACTGCAGTCTGCCGAAACAAAGGTGGTCTTCGCCTACAAAAGCCTCTCTTCGTGACGCGTTGGTGGGCTCGGGGGTGACCTCCGTCCTCCCGAGCCCCCAATCTTGGTCCTCTTGCACCGATCAAGGAACCTTTGGGACATGCTTCGGGGCCCGCCATGTCGCCTTGCTTCCTTAACACGAAAGGGGAAAGCTCTTTTCCCATGCCCGCTCGCACCGCTCCCGTGCCGCCTGCATGTCTTGCGTCACCCATGTGGAGCGCACGATCGCGGGCCCTGCCAGGCTTCCCTCGGAGAGTCCGCCTCACGAGGGCCTCGGGGGTACCCTCAGGGAACATCCCTGAAGTGAGCGCCTTCTCTCAGTTCTTAACGATGACCCCCAGATGCTCGCCTTGTGAGGCTAGGGCCCTCGTGTGGGTCTCCCTTGTATAGCCCATCGATGAACCGGGTTGGGCTTGAATGGCCATGTCGCGTGTGCGACCGGAGGCCGACGGGGCTGGGTACCCTGGTCCTAGGGGGGCGACACACTTGTTGTTTTGGTTGTGGATGTGGTTGTGGCACATGCGAAAGTGGATGCAGTAGATGAGGCAGTGATAACCCACAAGTATAGGGGATCAATTGCAGCCTTTCTCGATAAGTAAGAGTGTCGAACCCAACGAGGAGCTAAAGGTAGGACAAGTATTCCCTCAAGTTCTATCGACCACCGATACAACTCTACGCACACTTTACGTTCGCTTTACCTAGAACAAGTATGAAACTAGAAGTACTTTGTAGGAGTGATAGGATAGGCCTTCAAGAAAGTAAATAACACGTTAATAAAACTAGGGGCTGGTTAGATAAAGAAACAACTACGAGTGTCTAACGAGTGTGGAAAAGTGGTGGTAGGAGTTGCGGAATTGTCCCTAAGCAATTGACTACGTTACTAGATTGATATCAAGTATCATGTGGGAGAGGCCTCTGCTAGCATGTCATCCCTTACTTGGAATTCTATGCACTTATGATTGGAACTATTAGCAAGCATCCACAACTACTAACATTCATTAAGGTAAAACTCAACCATAGCAATAAGATATATTGGTCCCCCTTCAATCCCATATGCATCAATTTCTATGCTAGGTTTGAAGCTTCTGTCACTCTAGCCTGCCAATACATAGTCCTATCAACATACAACTAACCCTAAGGTGTGATCCACGTGCGCGATCATATGATGGGTACCAAAGGATAGCAATATACCCACAAGCAAATTAAACCAATCATAGCAATTCATCAATCACCGATAGGACAACGATAATCTACTCAGACATCATAGGATAGCAACACATCATTGGATAATAATATGTAGCATAAAGCACCATGTTCAAGTAGAGGGTACAGCGGGTTGCGGGAGAGTGAACCGCTGAATATAGATGAGGTAATATGATGGAGATGTTGGTGAAGATGACGGAGGTGTTGGTGTAAATATCCGTCACACGATGATGTCCCGGACGGCGTTCCGGCGCCGCCGGGGGAGAGGGGGAGATAGCCCCCCTCCTTCTTCTTCTTCCTTGACCTCCTCCCTAGATGGGAGAAGGGTTTGCCCTCTGGTCCATTGTTTCCATGGCGGCGGATGGGCGAGAGCCCCTCCGAGATTGGATCTCTCTCTCTCTGTGTCCTTCTGTTTCTATGCTCCCAGATTCTGCGTTTCACCGTTTCTTAAATTCCCGGAGATCCGTAACTCCGATAGGGCTGAAATTTTAACACGATTTGCTTCTAGATATTATCTTGCTTGAGGAGAAAGAAGGGCTCCAACCGCGTTAATGATTGTTCACAAGCCTGCCTGCCGCGGGCCCACCCCCTAGCCGTGGCGACAGGGCTTGTGGGCACTCCGTGCATCGCCTTGCGTTGATTCTTCTTACCAAAAATCATAAATATTCCTAAAAAAATTCCCGTAAGTTTTAGTTACGTTTGGACTTCGTTTGGTATGGATATTCTGTGAAACAAAAAACATGCAACAAACAGGAACTGGCACTGGGCACTGGATCAATATGTTAGTCCCAAAAATAGTATAAAAAGTTGCTAAAAGTATATGAAAGTTGTAGAATATTGGCATGAAACAATCAAAAATTATAGATATGACGTAGACGTATCAGCATCCCCAAGCTTAATTCCTGCTCGTCCTCGAGTAGGTAAATGATAAAAAAGATAATTTTTGATGTGGAATGCTACCTAGCATAATCTTGATCATATAATCTAATAATGGCATGAATACTAAAACACGAGTGATTCGAAGCAATAGTCTATCATTTGACATAAAGACAATAATATTTCAAGCATACGAACAAAGCAATCATGTCTTCTCAAAATATCATGGCCAAAGAAAGTTATCCCTACAAAATCATATAGTCTGACTATGCTCCATCTTCCCCACACAACGTATTTAAATCATGCACAACTCCGGTTTTAGCCAAGCAATTGTTTCATACTTTACAGTTCTCAAACCTTTTCAACTTTCACGCAATACATGAGCGTGAGCCATGGACATAGCATTATAGGTGGCATAGAATATGGTGGTCGTGGAGAAGACAAAAAAGGAGGACATAGTCTCACATCAACTAGGCGTATCAAAGGGCTATGGAGATGCCCATCAATAGATATCAATGTGAGTGAGTAGGGATTGCCACACAACGGATGCACTAGAGCTTATAAGTGTATGAAAGCTCACAAAAGAAACTAGTGGGTGTGCACCCAACTTGATTGCTCACGAAGACCTAGGGCAATTTTGAGGAAGCCCATCATTGGGATATAGAAGCCAAGTTATATAATGAAAATTTCCCACTAGTATATGGAAGTGACAACATAGGAGACTCTCTGTCATGAAGATCATAGTGCTATTTGAAGCACAAGTGTGGAAAGAGGATAGTAGCAATTGTCCCTTCTCTCTTTTCTCTCATTTTTTATGGGCTCTTTGTCATCTTTTTTATTTTTATTTTTTTATTTTTTTATTTTGGTGGGCATCTTTGGCCACTTTTGGTAAATGGGCTTTGCTGGCCTCTTTTATTTCCTCACATGGGACAATGCTCTATTAATAATGATCATCACACTTACAACTCAATACTTAGAGCAATGACGACTCTATATGAAATGCCTTCGGTAGTGTACCGTGACAATGATCTAGCATAGCAATGACATCAAAAAACGGACATGCCATTGAAACATCATGCTAGCTATCTTACGATCATGCAATGGCTATATGTAAGTGGTGGCACATGTCATGAGACGGAACGGTGGTAGTTGCATGGCAATATATCTCGGAATGGTTATGAAAATGCCATAATAGGTAGGTATGGTGGCTGTTTTGAGGGAGGCTATATGGTGGGTTTAATGCACCGGCGAAAGTTGTGCCGTACTAGAGAGGCTAGCAATGGTGGAAGGGTGACAGTGCGTATAATCCATGGACTCAACATTAGTCATAAAGAACTCACATACTCATTGCAAAAGTCTATTAATCATCGAAGCAAGGTACTACACTCATGCTCCTAGGGGAAAGGTTGGTAGGAGTTAACCATCGCGTGATCCCGACCTCCACACAAATGATGACAATCAATAAATAAATCATTCTCCGACTTCATCACATAACGGTTCACCATACATGCATGCTACGGGAATCACAAACCTTAACACAAGTATTTATAAAAATACACAATTACTCACTAGCATGACTCTAATATCACATATTAATGTCGCAAAACTGTTGCTAGGAATCAAACATATCATATCCAGTGATCTACAAGTTTTATTTAGGATTTTATGACTAACCATGTTAATGACCAACTCCTGTTAACTCTCTAAATAGGTATAAGTGAAGCATGAGAGTTTAATTATTTCTACAAAAGATATGCCCCGCTCTAACAAATATAAGTGAAGCAAAAGAGCACTCTACAAATGGCGGTTTTCTATGTGTAGGGAAACAGGCAATCCAAACTTCAAAAGATATAAGTGAAGCACAAGAAGCATTCTATAAATTCAACCAGGGACAATCTCATACCAGCATGGTGCATAAAAGAAAAAGAAAAATAAACAAAAAAGTCACTCCAAGCATTTGCACATATCATGTGACAAATTAAAATATAGCTCCGAGTAAAATTACCGATAGATTGTAGACGAAAGAGGGGATGCCTTCCAGGGCATCCCCAAGCTTAGACGCTTGAGTCTTCCTTGAATATTACCTTGGGGTGCCTCAGGAATCCCCATGCTTAGGCTCTTGCCTCTCCTTATTCCTTCATCCATCGTGCTCTCACCCAAAACATGAAAACTTCAATCACACAAAACTCAACAAAATGTCATGAGATCCGTTAGTATAATAAAATAAATCACCACTTCAAGTACTGTTGTGAACTCATTCTAAATTGATATTAGCATTATATCTACTGTAATCCAACTTCACCATGGTTCATACCCCCCGATACTACCCATAGGTTCATCAAAATAAGAGAACAATGCATAGAAAACAGAATATGTCAAAACAGAACAGTCTATAGAAATCTGTATATTCTGTATATTTCTGATATCTCAAAACATATGAAAAATTACGAACGTCTGGAAAATTTGCATATCAATCAGCAGCAAAAAGAATCAACTCAAAAGCTCTTGCATAATAAAAATGAAAATTAATTTCGTGAGCAGAAAGTTTCTGTCTTTTCTCAGCGTGATCAAAGAACTATCACCCAAACTAATCGTAAAGGCTTTACTTGGCACATTATCTATAAAAACACAAAGGAATTGTACAAGGGGATAATTATTTTTGTGAGAAACTTCCATGAAAAATTCTACATTGTTTCCATGAGCATGAACACAAGTGTTCAAGGTCGACCCTCACTTCGGCAATGCATCACCTGTCAATCGCTTCTCTTTTTGAAAACGTTTTAAGTTCCCCTCTATATTTTTTTTGTTTTCAAACTAAATAAAAGCACTCAACAGAAATAAATGACTCTCTAAAACTTCCGGGTTGTCTCCCAGGCAACGCTTTCTTTAAAGCCATTAAGCTAGGCATAAAGTGCTCAAGTAATGGATCCACCCGAATCCCAAGGTATATCAAAGCCAATTTTAATTAGCAATGATTTGAAATTTAGTAGTGAGCACAAGGTAACATATATCAAGCAATGAAGAATTATAACTCTCTTCCTATGCATTGGCATGTCAAAAAAGAACAATTCATGCACACCAAGTAAAGGCCAATACATAGCGTAAGCAGTTTTTTGCAATTTATCGTATTGGGAACATCGAGAGGTGGAGATGTAGTTCCTCTCTCATAATAATTGCAAGTAGGAGCAGAAAGCACATGCATATTATATTCATCAAAATCATCATGCGTAAAATAAGGAACTATAGCTGGCTCATCTTCATAAGCATCATTCGTATTGGCATCATGGCCACAGGCATAGCAAGCATCAAGTTCATCAAAAAGGGAAATTTCAAACGAATCCAAGGGATCATAGCATTCATCCTTTGGTAAGAACGAAGGGAAATTAAATAATTTATTAGTAGAAAAGTTACTCTCATTAGAAGGTGGACACGGGTAGCTAGTCCGTTCTTCCTCCTTTTTTGGTTCGCTCTCCTCTTCATCTTTTTCATCTAATGAGCTCACAATTTCAGCATTTTCTTCTTCCATAGTTTCCTGCAAAATAATAGTCTCTTCTTGGGCAGCATAGCATTTATCCATAAATCGTTCAATATGGGCATTATATTCATAATTAGTATAACAATACCGAAGCATAGCCATATTTTCATATCGGTAAGGAGCATCATCATTATCATCACACCTTTTAAACAGAGCCTCAATTTGGTAAGCACCCATAAAAGCAACAAACTCTTCTATTTGATCCACATCATAGTAATCATATATACCATGAGCATAAGAAGCCAAGGTTCTATGATCATTAAATTCACAAGAAAAGGGAAGGTGTGGAGCCTTCATCCTAGAGCAACAATTAACACCATATCTCTTGCATAGTTCCCAAGCATACCATTTCAACAAATGGATTTGATCCCATAAAAGTTTCCCTTCTTTAGTCAAGCGATAATCGCTAAAGTATTCACGTTGATCCAATGTCTATCCCATTATATAATTGAATGGGGCTTTCTCAGGATTATTAAAGAAGTGCATAATATTTTCCACATAACGAGCATGGAGGGTTTTAGGAGGTTCCCCATCTCCATGAGTAGCAAGTACACCTATTTTTTTGGTATTTCATGTTCCATATCCATATCTAAAGATAGAGAACAAACAAGCAAACAAGCACACACGAGGATATTCACCCCACGCTATTGCTCCCCAGCAACGGCGCCAGAAAAAGGTCTTGATAACCCACAAGTATAGGGGATCAATTACAGCCTTTATCGATAAGTAAGAGTGTCGAACCCAACAAGGAGCTAAAGGTAGGACAAATATTCCCTCAAGTTCTATCGACCACCGATACAACTCTACGCACACTTTACGTTCGCCTTACCTAGAACAAGTATGAAACTAGAAGTAATTTGTAGGAGTGATAGGATAGGCCTACAAGAAAGTTAAGAACACGTAAATAAAACTAGGGGCTGGTTAGATAAAGAAACAACTACGAGTGTCTAACGAGTGTGGAAAAGTGGTGGTAGGAGTTGCGGAATTGTCCCTAAGCAATTGACTACGTTACTAGATCAATGTCAAGTATCATGTGGGAGAGGCCTCTACTAGCATGTCATCCCTTACATGGAATTCTATGCACTTCTGATTGGAACTATTAGCAAGCGTCCGCAACTACTAATGTTCATTAAGGTAAAACCCAACCATAGCAATAAGATATATTGGTCCCCCTTCAATCCCATATGCATCAATTTCTATGCTAGGTTTGAAGCTTCTGTCACTCTAGCCTGCCAATACATAGTCCTATCAACATACAACTAACCCTATGGTGTGATCCACGCGTGCGATCATATGATGGGCACCAAAGGACAGCAACATAACCACAAGCAAATTAAACCAATCATAGCAATTCATCAATCACCGATAGGACAACGATAATCTACTCAGACATCATAGGATAGCAACACATCATTGGATAATAATATGTAGCATAAAGCACCATGTTCAAGTAGAGGGTACAACGGGTTGCGGGAGAGTGAATCGCTGAATATAGATGGGGGAAGATGATGGAGATGTTGGTGAAGATGACGGAGGTGTTGGTGTAGATTGCCGTCACACGATGATGTCCCGGACGCCGTGTTGGTGAAGATGACGAAGATGATGGAGAGAGCCCCCCTCCTTCCTATTCTTCCTTGACCTCCTCCCTTGATGGGAGAAGGGTTTCCCCTCTTGTCCATGGTTTCCATGGCGGCGGAGGGGCGAGAGCCCCTCCGAGATTGGATCTCTCTCTCTCTCTCTGTGTCCTTCTGTTTCTGCGCTCCTAGATTCTGCGTTTCACCGTTTCTCAAATTCTCGAAGATCCGAACTCTGATTGGGCTGAAATTTTTACACGATTTTATTCCGGATATTATCATTCTCAGGGCGAAAGAAGGGCTCCAACCGCCTTAAGGAGTGGCCACAAGCCTGCCTGCCGCGGGCCCACCCCCTGGCCGCGGCGACAAGGCTTGTGGGCACTCCGTGCATCGCCTCGCATTGATTCTTCTTCCAAAAAATCATAAATATTCCAAAAAAAATCCCCGTAAGTTTTATTACGTTTGGACTTCGTTTGGTATGGATATTCTGCAAAACAAAAAACATGCAACAAACAGGAACTGGCACTGGGCACTGGATCAATATGATAGTCCCAAAAATAGTATAAAAAGTTTCCAAAATTATATGAAAGTTGTAGAATATTGCCATGAATCAATCAAAAATTATAGATACGACACAGACGTATCAGACAGCTCCTTTGATTGCTCCTGCTGACTTGGCAGCTGTTGCAGTTCATCAAGTGTCCGTTGTAGCAATTTCTAGTCTTGAAGATGTGATGCACTCTCTTGTGCACAAAATATACAAGCAGGTATTGAAATTTGGGCCCATCCCTTTGCTTATAAGGATGAGAGGAATACCAATCTTCTATACATGGATATTCCTCCACCCATGTGCAAATCTTCTCTGGAGCTTGTGGCTCTCTCCTAGGAATAGGACAAGGAAAATGTTGGCATCAACAATTCTCAAATGACTGATTCTGATCAGGCTCTCCTCCTTCCTTTTGGATGAGAGAATACAAGGACAAGGTGGGGTGGAAATACACCCCTAGTGGAATGAGAAGTGGCTGAGACGGAGTTGGAAGAAAAGCTTTACAAAAAACCCAAGAAGAAGGAAAATGAAGGGTTGGCCAAGGTGACTTTGGCCAAAGGAAAAACTAGCATCAAAGGAGATAAATGATGTATTATGATGCTAGATATAGGCCCCTAGGGAGTTGGAGTAGTAGACTTTTGGATGGTGTTTTTGTAAGATTTTGTTGCTCATTGGATAATGCTATGGTGTAAGTTACTTCCTATGTAAAACTAAGTAATGGAAATAATACATACTGGTTATGTTATTCCCAATTGTTTTAGAGTTGAGTTTTGCATGCGATGATGTGAGATGTGGCATGTGTTGGCACTGCGAGATTTGGAATTCTTCTATGTGTCTCAATGAATAACAATAGAAATTGGAATATACTAAACTACCATATTAGAGGTATTAATGACAAAAATAAATGTGTAGCTATCAAAAGCAAAACTAAGGAAAGTGCATGTGTTGCTTTCTGTCTTGAAGAAAATAAGAGTGGGCAATTTGATATTTCCTATCTTAATTTTTTTCCCAACAAACATAATAAATATCTATTGTGAACCTATGTGGGTGTGTCTGGTGGGCATCTTATTGTATGGAATGGTACTTTATTGGAAGGAGAATTGGTATTTCAAAATAGATTTTCTCTCTCTATCCAGTTTAGTAGTACTTATACAATCAATCATGGATTTTAACAAATATTTATGGACCATCTACACATGAGGAGAAGATTGAATTATTGGATTGCTTTGCTAATATTCAAATGCCTGCTGAGGTCGATTGGATTGTCAGGAGGGACTTCAATTTCATTAGAGATCCTACTGACAGAAATAAACCTGGGGGAAATGCAATGAAATGTTACTGTTCAATGATGGTGTTAGCAACCTTCGGTTAGTAGAGCTCCCCCTAAAGGCAAAAAAATAGCTAATGCAACATGCAAGAGTCAGCTCTACTGGAAAAATTGGATTGGTTATTTACTTCTTCTTCGTAGATGGTTCATACCGTGATTCTACACTACTCCCACTAGCTAAGCCCATTTCACATCAGTTACCCTGTATGATTAAAACTAGAACTTACATCCCTAAATCCAAAGTGTTCAGTTTTAAGAATTACTTGTTACAACATTCTTATTTCAACGATATAGTAGCTCCTGCTTGGAACATTACACTGGGTTTTACTGATGTTGCAAGAAGAGTTAATGCAAATTTAAGAATCTTAGAAGAGCCACTAAATTGTGGGCCAAAAAATTTCTTCCTAAAAAGCAGATTGATGTGATTAATTGGGTCATTTTTTTCTTTGATGTTCTTGAGGAATTCAGGGATCTGAGACACTACGAAGAAAATTACGTAAGAATTTTAAGGGTCTATCTTCTAGTGTTGCTAAATAACCACATTGACATAAGACATTGCCATTAATCACAAAGAGGCAAGATCAAGGGAGCAAAGTTTGGGGATGTGAACACAAATTCTTCCACACAAAGTCTTCATTAATCACGAACATAACCACATTGCCATTCTACAAAATGAAGACAACATTTACATATCAAATCATGCAGGAAAAGCAACAATCTTGTGGGAAGGCTTTGAGTAAAGATTAGGAAAAACTGAACATACCACTTTGTATTTTGACTAATCTTCTCTATACATCAATGATCATGACACAAACAACTTTGTTGACCCGAAGAAACCTTTTACACATGGGGAAATTAATGAGGTTGTGTCTCAACTTCCCAATGACAAATCTCCTAGGCCAGATGGATTTAATAATCAGTTCTTCATGGCTTCCTGGGAAATTATTAAGGATGATGTCAGAAACATTATTTAGAGCATCTATGACGGTAAAGTCTCTTTGGAAATTGTGAACACTTCATTCAGTATACTTATTCCTAAAGTGAATGCTCCCATAACTCCGAACGACTTCAGGTCCATTTACTTGCTCAACTGTTGCCTCGAGATAATTACCAAATTGTTATATAACAAACTTCAAGAGGTCATTCCGCAATTAGTCCATGTGAACAAATTCTAGTTTTTAAAAGAAAGATCTTTGCAAGACTGTGTGGGCTGGGATTATGAATACCTACAGCAATGCAAGAGATCTCAAGAGGAGATTGTTTTATCAAAACTAAACTTTGAAAAAGCATTTGATACAATACAATACCAAGCCATGCTTAACATCCTAAGGTCAAAGGTTTTTATGGATAGATGGATTATATGCATGGGAATCTTGTTTAAGTCTGCCTCTTCAGTTGTTATGCTCAATGGTGTGCGTGGAAAGAAGTTTTACTGTTTGAAAGGGGTTAGACAAGGAGATCCTCTATCACCTATTTTATTTGTACTTGGTGATGACTTGTTTCAATCCATTCTAAACAAAGCTAAATCACAAGGGTTGCTTACTCCCCATTTCTAAGTGAACTCATGCCCTGACTTTCCAATTGTCCAATATGTTGATGATACCCTGGTTATTCTGCAAGCAGATACTAGGCAACTACGCTGCCTCAAAGCTTTATTAAACAGTTTTGCATCTACGAGTGGTTTGAAAGTGAACTATAATAAGTCAAATCTTATACCCATCAATATTGTAGAAGAGAGAGTCAAATTATTTACTAGAGTGTTTAATTGTGCAAGAGCTGCTTTCCCCTTACATACCTTGGTTTACCTCTGGGACTCGTCAACCCGACTCTAGAGAAGTGTATGCCTTTGGTTAATAAAGTTTCTTCCAGGTTAACTTGCTTGGCTACATTTATGCCTATGGCAAGAAGGTTACTGTTGGTAAAATCTATGTTAGCCTCTCTGATTGTTTTCTTCATGACATGTTTGGATGTCCTAATTACTATCAAGAATCCAATGGCTGAATATCTAAGACACTGTCAGTTGAGAGGATCAAACTTGGAAGACCACAGACCTACCATAGTTAAATGGACAACTATCTGTAGAGCCAAAAGTCAAGGATGAATAGGGATTATGGACACTAAATTACAAAATAAAGCTCTACTCTTGAAGAATCTACACAAGTTTAATAAAATACATAACATGTCACATCCCTAACCCTTAAGCAAGATAGCATTGTGCTCATGTCTTCTTTGCATTTGCATCTAAGAAGTTTCAACAAAAACAACAAAGTGGCAAAGGAAAAACTCAAAACCCTAGCCACCATTTCAATTAAAGGAAATCTCAAACTAGTTCAAATCAATGAACCCAAAATGGCCTCAAGAAATGTTCAAACATTCTGATAAATCATGAAAGTAAATGAGCATTGGAGAAAACTATTTCTTGACACTTTAAGCATTTTTAATATTTGCAAAAGCCACTGGTTTCAAATTTAAAAATTTGAAATCAGAAACTATAATTTTCCAAAAATGTTGAAAATCTTGGAAATGAGTGGGGATATTATAACAAATATTTCAGGAGGTCAAAATAGTTTTTACTTTTTGTTTTGGAGCTGATATAATTAGCAAAGCAATAAATAGCAAAACAGAAAAACAAAAAAAGAGAAAATGGAAAAAAGTCTTACCTGTCGCCCAAGCCAGGCCCAGCCCATCTCGCCGCTCGTCCCCTCCCTCGCGCCAGTAGGCAGCAGGAGGTGGCCGCTTCCTCCTCCGGCCGCCGGACCTCTCCCGTCGATTCGTCGCCCCCAGGCCTTCCCCGAGCCGTCTGAGCTCTTCTCTGCACTCCCTGTGAGCATGCGGTGGTTTTCCCTAAGTTTTCCCCGTCGATCCCCTCCTCTAGCCCTAGTTTCACCGGAGCCCGACGAGCACCGCCGCTGCCGCTCATCGCCGGTAGCCCTCCGATGTCCAGCTCGTCCTCCCGAGAGCACCAGAAGCTCCAGGACGACGCGTAGATGTCGTAGCAGCTAAGAACTAAGCGTGGATCCCTCTGATTCAAAGCCCCCGACGACGCCCGAGCTTCGGCCGCCGCTCTGGCTCGTCGCCGACGCCTCTTCCGGCGACCCTAGCCTCCCCAGATGGTCCTGCCAGATCGGCCACTTCGCGAGCTTGCTGTAGCTGCCAACCGCGTGCGTTTTCGTGCTGTGCAGCGCCGTCTAGGTCGCCTCCGGCGAGCCCTCCGCCGCGGGTTTGGTCGCCGGCGACCACCCTCCGGTGGCCGTCGACGTGGCCGACCATTAGGGCGTAATCGCCCTCCCCTCAGTCGCTGACAGAGGGCCCCACGCCTGGTCAAACCCCAATTAGGGGCTGGTCAGCGTGGGATTAGTCCCAGAGAGGCTGACCAGTGGGGCCCCCCTGTCAGGTTTGACCTGAGCAGGTCGGCTGACCTGCTGACGTCAGCCTGATGCAATAAATGGAATTTCCAGTATAAAAATAATTCAGGAAATTGCTAAAAATTGCAAAAATCATTGAAATTAATCTGTAACTCCGATGAAAATAATTTATATATGAAAAACTATCAGAAAAATTCAAGGATTCTGATTATGCTCTTTTCAACTATGATTGAAAAAGTTACAGAACCCTAAATTGTGAAATAAGGAATAATTCAATTCTTTTAATCACTTTATAAATGGAATTTGCAAAAATATCCAAATTTCATTATAAATACAATGATCACACACTGCCCTAGAGATAAATCAGTACCATAACATGACATTTCATGCATGTTAACATTAGATTGATCTGAGCATCAGGTCGAATCAATTAAACCGGTATCCGAGAATACCCGTTTGAATTGCTATTCGAATGTGATTCAAATCAACTCTAAACCTAAAACATCTTGATTATAATAACTTATCACTTGCATTCTCATGCCTTGCTCATGCATCATTTTGATTGCATATGATTGTTATTGAATGTTGCCGTTCATTTCGGTAGGCTCCGCACCCCCTGATTCCACCGAATATCCGTCCGACGGATATCGTTCCTCGTCTGAGCAACAAGGCAAGCAACCCTTTTGATCATCCCGATAACACCTATGTTCTTGCTCCTGCACCTATTTATTGCATTAGGATCAAATGCTTCAACTGCTTTTGCCACGATAGTTGGACCCACTTCCTTTGCATGACTTAACCTTGTCACAGTAAATAGCCGAACCTTGCAACCTAGCATACCTGGTAGTTGCTTGAGCTATGATGTGCGTTATCCTACTATGCATGCTATGCTTAGAGTTGTGTATGGTCTGTCATCTGGGAGATGAACAGAAATGTGGAATGTGTTCGGTGAGCAAAGGTCGTGTGTTGAACTTGATTTGGTAAAGGTACCGGTGAAAGGCTGTGTAGGAGTACATGGCGGGTTGTTTCATTGGAACCGTCCTTAGGAACTGAGTTCCGTGTATGTAATCCAAGACTAGATACTACCACATGCTGGGCCCTGAAATATGACCCCGCTCGGCCTATTAATCGCACAGTACTCGGTCCAGGAGTTGCAAGTAGTTTCTGGTGTTTATAGTAATGCTGGAGGCCGTGCATGGTGCTGACCTGAGAGGTGGACCGTGATGCGGTAGGCAGTGGCACGGTGTACCAAGTGGCACCCGGATGGTGGGCTTGGGAACCCTGCGCACATCGTTTGAGGCCGTGGCGGAAACCTCGGCCGGACTTCCGTACGGGTTACTCTCAGATAGGCGATAAACCTGGACTAGGTACTAGTGTGGTTAACGGTCCTGGCCGACTCCCTCGCTGGGCTTCCGCTTGAAGGTTGCCGAGGTGCATGACGTGCACATGGCGGTAAGTGGCGGGAGCATGTGTGACGAAGTACACCCCTGCAGGTTTATGATCTATTCGAATAGCCGCGTCCGCGGATATGGACTACTTGGAGACATATGTTGTTCATAGATAACTTCAATGGCTACTCATAAAATTGTCAAGATAAGCGTGAGTGTCATGGACGGCATTTCCGTATGGAGACGGAATGATTCCACGATAGTGTATTGTTGTGGTGTTAGTGGACTCGTGTGCGAGAAATCAAGTTGTCAAAACTAATTTCAAAAAGCAAGTCGTCTAGCCACGAGTCAAATGCTGGCTTCCCGCATGAAACCCCACAATACCTTTTGATACCTTGCATGAGTAGTTAGTTCTCCTAAAGTCTTGCTGAGTACCTTCGTACTCATGTTTGTTTAATAAATGTTGCAGAGGTTGCTAATGACCCTAATGGAGGGTTCTTCGTAGACATCGACGACGACGAGTAGCTGGTGTCCCAGCTACGATCTGGCCCTACGTCGGCTCTGTAGTATAGTCAGGCCATGTGCCTTCTAGTTGCTCTGTCTGTACCCAGACAGTTTATAACTCTTCCGCTGGCTTGTATTGTGTGACTGATATTATGGGTCGTGAGACCCTTAATGTGTAATAATATGTGTGTGGCTCTTCCGAGCCTCTTAAATAAAGTTTGTATGTTATGGTTATGTTGTGATGCCATCGATGTATCTATACATATCGGTATGCCATGCGTACGTGTGTCTTACTTGATATGTATGGGGTTCGAATACCTAGTCGTGAACTTTAGTAGCACTCCTTACAAGGAAATGCCCCTTTGTGATCCAACGAGCCTTGGTAGTTCGCTACTGCTCCGGACACATTGGTTGACCGGCATGTGTCCTTCTTAGCTGCTGTGTCTGTCCCCTTTGGGGAAATGTCACGCGACGTAATGGAGTCCCTATAGCTTGCTACGACTCGTCTACGTTCGTTGATGACCGACACCTGCTTTGTTGGGTCATGTATGCCTGTCCTTGTGCGGAACTGCCACTTCGGTTTATGACTAGACATGTCGATCCGGGTTCTTTGACATTGGAATGCTAGCGACACTATCGCATACGTGAGTCAAAAGATGCAAACGGTCCCGGCTAAGGTAAGGCTGCAGCCGTGGAGTTAACCGTGCGTGAGACCACAAAGGGATGCGATGTGTTACAGGCTGGATTCCTATGGCTTAGGATCGGGGTCCCGACAGCGTTGGTATCAGAGCCTGACTGACTGTAGGATTACTAAGCCAAACTGGTCGAAGTTGAGTCTAGAATTTCTTAGTTATATATAGGGGAATTGTTTGTGGAAGGGAACGTAACACTCTTGTTCTCTTCTCAAGATATTCTATTCTGGTCATCCTCGTCTTTTCTGCGGGAATTAAGGACTAGGTTACTCATCTTCTCCTAGGCTCGTGTTTCCGATCGGTAGCTTATAGGATTACGGGTCGAGAGATATTGGGTTTCTTTTATTCCTAGGAAGCAGGAAGTAAGTTTTGATGATCAGAGAGTTGAACTTGATAGTTGAGTGGTGACGCTATTTCATTTTGGGTTGTCTCAAAATTTGTTTTGAACATTTACAGCCGTTATGCTGCCCAATTTTGCATTTAGAGCTCTAATGCTTTTGCATTACTCTCTATTTACAGATGTCTGGCCGTCCTTCTCGTCAGGTGGTACGTATGACCAGGTGCATTGATGTACCGGGTCATACGGCCATGCTGGTCAGGGTGATGTCGGTGTGCGGTTACCGCTGGTACCCGAGTACACAGTGGAGGAACAGTACCGAGACTTCAACCAGAGACAGTACATTTGCACTGTTAGGGTATTTCTAGATTACCCTAGAGCGGAGAATCCAATCCATTGGTCCTATGGGTTGGGAGTCACTGTTGACATGGCAGTACAAGATGTTGCCTATTCAATGCTGACCATTATGAGAGCGAGACATGCACTGTTGCAGAATTCAGAGTTCTGCTATGTTCCGGCCTCTCAGTCTGGTGAAGATGGATACCTCAGTGGAGTCTATTTTGATTCTTCTAAGGAGGATCCACTTCTGCAGTCCACTGTTGAGATGCTAGAGAACAGAGACAAGGATGCTCATGCTCTCCGCATGGAGCTTTATGCTACCCGTGCCCGACTGTGGACAGCTTTGACGCAGCTGGCACCGGTAGTCCAGACAGGGTATGGAGAGATGGAGATGCTGAACCCTGTTAGGACCCATCTTCCGGCCCACGTTGACTCGCCAGCTATAGGAGGAGTCACACCTCTTCGGGGACCCCTCTTACCACCAGTCAGGGGACCAAGGCCACATCCGTGTCCTTATGGATCCCAGGGATCTCAGGCTAGAGTGTTTCCTGATCCGCAGGTTGAGCTTCCGGGTCATGGAGGTAATCTCTATGAGATGTGGTAGTAATGCCTGAGCTATGAGCGGAAGGATAGTGTGGTAGTAGCCGTATGTTCACAGTCCTGCGTGACTTGTGGAGTATGGTAGTAATGTGAAACGAATTCCGGAGGCCTAGATAAATAATGTATAGGAAGCTTGTAAGCCTCTGATGAGGAGTTCCACCATTTCAGTAGTTTGCTCTTCGAGTAAGTTTGTACTGAACTATGTAAGGGTGTGTATGAACCATGGTGTATATATAGCAGTTGCTTGTTACCATGTTGTTCGGATATTCATTTCCGCATTCCGTGTGTTCAGTACATTCTTAATCCATAGTTAGTATTGATATGATATTGGTCTAAGCTATGAGTTTGTTTGTCAGGATGGTGTTCACCAGGTTGAACCGTGCCCCTGCTCATGAGCAAGGTGAGGGTAGTCAAGCTTCGCAGGAAGACCTGCCTCACCCACCTTCTCTGGTAGAAGTGATGCTTGAGGCAGAAAGAAACAAAAGGGAGACCAACCGACTGCTAGAGCGTATTGAGCAGAATACGGCTCGACAGCCTAGGAATGCTGCAGTGTCCCTCAATGACTTTGTGAAGCTGAATCCTCCAAAGTTTCATCATTCCGTCGATCCCCTCGACGCTGATGACTCGCTGTGCAGCATTTCACGCAAGATTCTCTCTGCGAATGTGTCTGAGGCCGACAAGGTGACCTTTGCGGCGTATTTCCTGGATGGACCCGCCAATCTGTGGTGGGAGAATTTTGAAGCTATGCGTCCCGCTGAACCAGTGGCCACATGGGCAGACTTCAGTGCAGCTTTTCGTCTGCACCATATTCCAGAGGGCCTGATGGACAGAAAGAGAGAGGAGTTCTGTGCCTTCACTCAAGGCAAGTTGTCTGTGGATGCCTATAGCCGCGAGTTCGGTAACCTCGCCCGCTATGCAACAGAGGAGGTGTCTACTGACGCCAAGAAGCAAGCAAGATTCCGTAAGGGTCTGAGCCCTGAGCTCCGTCGAGATCTGCGCCTCCATGAGTGTGCAAGCTTTCAAGCCCTGGTCAACAAAGCGATCAGTGCGGAGACTGGTCATTCTGACTTCGAAGCCACAAGGAAGCACTCCCGTGACTTTGGCTCATTTTCTGGTTCCGCGTTTCCAAAACGCAGGCTGTGGGTTCCAAACAGTTCTTTGCCGCCAAGATACACTCCGAGGCCATCCTACGTGGCGCCTCAGACGAATCAGGCCAACCCTCCATCAAAAGCTTATGGTGGTCCAGCTAGCAATGCTGCACCACGTGCCAACCAGGTGATATGCTACAAGTGTGGAGAACCAGGGCATTATTCCCGTGAGTGTCCTCAGAATGTGGGTGCCAAGCAACCCGGAAAGTCCGTCGGGCAGGCCAAGTCGGGTAAAGCGTTTTATGTGAAGCCAACTCCTGCACGTGGCCGTGTGAACTATGTGTCAGCAGAAGAAGCTACAGACGATCCCGACGTCATGCTGGGTACGCTTCTTGTTAATCATCACCCAGCGTCCGTTCTCTTTGACACTGGGTCTTCTCATTCCTTCATTTCAGAAAGTTATGCACAGTTGCATAACATGTCATTTTGTGATATGCCAATCCCATTGGTTGTCCAAACCCCTGGTAGTAAATGGCAAACCTCTAGGATAACCTATGACAATGAAATTCTAGTAGACAGGCTAGTTTTTCTAGCCTCATTGATAGCATTGAAATCTTCGGATATTAATATCATCTTGGGCATGGACTGGATGTCAGCTCACTATGCCAAGATTGATACTCAATCTAGAAATGTCCAGCTTACCCATCCCTCGGGTGAGATAGTAAATGTCTCTACTCGAGTTGCCAAATGCCAGCTCTACTCCTTAAATGCCAACCCTCTTCCGGAACTTGAAGACATTCCGGTAGTCCGTGACCTCCCGGATGTTTTTCCAGAGGAACTGCCAGGAATTCCACCTGACAGAGATGTAGAGTTTGTGATAGATCTTGTTCCGGGAACTGTCCCAATAGCCAGAAGACTTATAAGATGGCACCCCTAGAGCTAGCCGAACTTAAGAAGCAATTAGATGAGGCCTTGAACAAGGGTTTCATTCGTCCTAGCTCTTCTCCTTGGGCTTGTCCCGTCCTCTTCGTCAAGAAGAAAGACGGAACGGATCGGATGGTTGTAGATTACCGACCAGTTAACCTGGTCACCATAAAGAACAAGTATCCGCTCCCCAGGATCAACGATCTGTACGATCAGCTCGCTGGATCCTCAGTCTTCTCCAAAATGGATTTGAGGTTGGGATACCATCAAATCAAGATTAAGAACGGGGACATTCCAAAAACGGCCTTTGTTACTCGTTATGGCCAATATGAGTACACCGTTATGTCCTTCGGTTTAACCAATGCCCTAGCCACCTTCTCTCGACTGATGAATTCAATCTTTATGGAGTATTTGGATAAATTCGTCGTAGTATACCTCGATGATATTCTCATCTACTCAAAGAATGAACAAGAACATGCCGAGCATTTAAGGCTGGTATTGATGAAACTTCGAGAGCATCGCCTTTATGGCAAATTTTCAAACTGTGAATTCTGGTTACCAGAAGTGACCTATCTAGGCCACGTAATCTCTGGTAAGGGTATTGCTATCAATCCCGAGAGAGTTCAAGCTGTCCTTGATTGGACTCAACCTGAATCGGTTAAGCAAGTTAGGAGTTTTCTTGGTCTAGCGAGCTATTGTCGCCGCGTCGTCGAGAATTTCTCCAAGGTTGCAAAGCCTCTGACTGAACTCCTCAAGAAGGATAAAATGTTCGAGTGGACACCACAGTGTGAGCATAGTTTTCAGGAACTGAAAAGACGCCTGACTTCCGCACCTGTGTTGCTACCACCAGATTTTTCTAAGGACTTTGTTATCTATTGCGACGCCTCGCGACAAGGATTAGGTTGCATTCTAATGCAAGATCGTCATGTGATCGCATACGCATCTCGACAGTTGCGTCCACATGAGGATAATTATCCCACACATGACCTTGAGCTTGCAGCTGTGGTCCATGCAATAAAAACCTGGCGACATTACCTTTTGGGTAATCGTTGCGAAATATTCACTGATCACGAAAGTCTGAAATATATCTTCACCCAGCCGGATTTGAATCTCAGGCAAAGACGGTGGGTTGAGTTGATCTCGGATTACGACTTAGGGATAACTTATACCCCGGGGAATGCCAATGTTATGGCCGATGCACTAAGTCGTAAATCTTATTGTAACAATTTGATGCTACAACAAGGTCAACCACTTCTCCATTAGGACTTCCGGAAGTTGAATCTTCATATTGTTCCTCAAGGATTCCTTTCTACCCTGGTGGCAAAGCCTACTCTTAAGGATCAAATTGTAGCTGGCCAAAAGCGTGACAAGGGTATATCACAGATCAAGGAGAATATTTTTAGCGGAAACGCTAAAGAATTTTCCATGAATGATCAAGGTGTGGTGTTCTTCCAGAATCGTTTAGTGGTTCCTAAGAACCCACATCTAAGGCAGTTAATCCTTAAGGAGGCTCATGATTCCCCTCTCACCATTCATCCCGGTAGTACTAAGATATATCAGGACCTACGCCAGAGGTTCTGGTGGACTAGGATGAAGAGAGAAATTGCTGAGTTCGTGGCTAACTGCGACGTTTGTCGTCGAGTTAAGGCAGAACATCAAAGGCCTGCTGGCACCCTTCAACCTTTAGCTATTCCTGAATGGAAATGGGATAAAGTTAGCATGGATTTCATTACCGGATTTCCCAAGACCAAGAAAGGAAATAATGCTATCTTTGTGGTCATTGACCGTCTTTCCAAAGTGGCTCATTTTCTTCCTGTTCGTGAGAGTATAACAGCTAGCCAGCTAGCAGAGTTATATATCTCTCGAATAGTGTCTCTTCATGGTGTTCCCCTGGAAATTAACTCGGACCGTGGAAGTATCTTTACTTCTCGCTTCTGGGAAAGTTTTCAGAATGCCATGGGGACTCACTTATCTTTTAGCACTGCTTTCCATCCCCAATCAAGTGGTCAAGTAGAAAGAGTGAATCAAATCCTAGAAGATATGCTCCGAGCTTGTGTTATTTCGTTCAGTATGAATTGGGAGAAGTGTCTTCCATTCGCCGAATTCGCCTATAACAATAGTTATCAATCAAGCTTGGGCAAAGCCCCTTTTGAAGTTCTCTATGGACGAAGATGTCGAACACCTCTTAATTGGTCAGAAACCGGAGAGAGGCAACTCTTTGGCCCGGACATGATCCAGGATGCAGAAGAGCAGGTTCGCATTATTCGTGAAAAATTGAAAACAGCCCAGTCTCATCAAAAGAGCCAATATGATCGTCATCATAAGGCTGTGACCTTTGAAGTTGACGAGAAGGCTTACCTTCGGGTTACACCTTTGAAGGGTACCCATCGATTCGGTATCAAGGGTAAATTGGCTCCTCGTTACATTGGACCATTTCGCATTCTTGCCAAACGAGGAGAAGTTGCCTACCAGTTGGAACTTCCTCCGCATCTTTCTAAGGTTCATGATGTTTTCCACGTCTCGCAACTCAGGCGTTGCTTTTCGGATCCTATCCGTGAAGTGGACCACGAAACGCTTGATCTACAAGATAACCTTTCTTACCGAGAATACCCCGTGCGTATTCTCGATCATGCTGAGCGTACCACTCGACGTCGAAACCTCAAGTTTCTTAAAGTTCTATGGTCAAATCATTCAGAAAAGGAGGCAACTTGGGAAAGAGAGGATCGTCTCCGACTCGAATATCCTGCGTTATTCCCGACGACTTCTAAATCTCGGGACGAGATTCTTTTGAGTGGGGGTGAGTTGTCACATCCCTAACCCTTAAGCAAGATAGCATTGTGCTCATGTCTTCTTTGCATTTGCATCTAAGAAGTTTCAACAAAAACAACAAAGTGGCAAAGGAAAAACTCGAAACCCTAGCCACCATTTCAATTAAAGGAAATCTCAAACTAGTTCAAATCAATGAACCCAAAATGGCCTCAAGAAATGTTCAAACTTTCCGATAAATCATGAAAGTAAATGAGCATTGGAGAAAATTATTTCTTGACACTTTAAGCATTTTAAATATTTGCAAAAGCCACTGGTTTCAAATTTAAAAATTTGAAATCAGAAACTATAATTTTCCAAAAATGTTGAAAATCTTGGAAATGAGTGGGGATATTATAACAAATATTTCAGGAGGTCAAAATAGTTTTTACTTTTTGTTTTGGAGCTGAAATAATTAGCAAAGCAATAAATAGGAAAACAGAAAAACAAAAAAAGAGAAAATGGAAAAAAGTCTTACCTGTCGCCCAAGCCAGGCCCAGCCCATCTCGCCGCTCGTCCCCTCCCTCGCGGCAGTAGGCAGCAAGAGGTGGCCGCCGCCTCCTCCGGCGCGGCCACGCACCTGCGTGCCTGCCTGGCCGCCAGTTCGCGCTGGCGACGGTGGGGATAAGCTCCCCAGAGCTTCCCCAATCCATTCCCCGCCTCGGTTCTTCCCCTCCTCCCAGATCCCCTCCTTCTCCCTGCTGCCGCCATTAGAGCCGAGCTCGAGCTCGAGCTGGCCGTGCCCCTGGCCATGGATCCCCTCCCCGAGCACGCCATTAGCTCCGCCTCGTCGCCCTGGTCGTCTCTGCAGAAGCCGAAGCCTCCTCGAGCCCTGCAACGCCCGCAACACCGTCGTCTTCCTCCTCCGGCCGCCGGACCTCTCCCGTCGATTCGTCGCCCCCAGGCCTTCCCCGAGCCGTCTGAGCTCTTCTCTGCACTCCCTGTGAGCATGCGGTGGTTTTCCCTAAGTTTTCCCCGTCGATCCCCTCCTCTAGCCCTAGTTTCACCGGAGCCCGACGAGCACCGCCGCTGCCGCTCATCGCCGGTAGCCCTCCGATGTCCAGCTCGTCCTCCCGAGAGCACCAGAAGCTCCAGGACGACGCGTAGATGTCGTAGCAGCTAAGAACTAAGCGTGGATCCCTCTGATTCAAAGCCCCCGACGACGCCCGAGCTTCGGCCGCCGCTCCGGCTCGTCGCCGACGCCTCTTCCGGCGACCCTAGCCTCCCCAGATGGTCCTGCCAGATCGGCCACTTCGCGAGCTTGCTGTAGCTGCCAACCGCGTGCGTTTTCGTGCTGTGCAGCGCCGTCTAGGTCGCCTCCGGCGAGCCCTCCGCCGCGGGTTTGGTCGCCGGCGACCACCCTCCGGTGGCCGTCGACGTGGCCGACCATTAGGGCGTAATCGCCCTCCCCTCAGTCGCTGACAGAGGGCCCCACGCCTGGTCAAACCCCAATTAGGGGCTGGTCAGCGTGGGATTAGTCCCAGAGAGGCTGACCAGTGGGGCCCCCCTGTCAGGTTTGACCTGAGCAGGTCGGCTGACCTGCTGACGTCAGCCTGATGCAATAAATGGAATTTCCAGTATAAAAATAATTCAGGAAATTGCTAAAAATTGCAAAAATCATTGAAATTAATCTGTAACTCCATTGAAAATAATTTATATATGAAAAAGTATCAGAAAAATTCAAGGATTCTGATTATGCTATTTTCAACTATGTTTGAAAAAGTTACAGAACCCTAAATTGTGAAATAAGGAATAATTCAATTCTTTTAATCACTTTATAAATGGAATTTGCAAAAATATCCAAATTTCATTATAAATACAATGATCACACACTGCCCTAGAGATAAATCAGTACCATAACATGACATTTCATGCATGTTAACATTAGATTGATCTGAGCATCAGGTCGAATCAATTAAACCGGTATCCGAGAATACCCGTTTGAATTGCTATTCGAATGTGATTCAAATCAACTCTAAACCTAAAACATCTTGATTATAATAACTTATCACTTGCATTCTCATGCCTTGCTCATGCATCATTTTGATTGCATATGATTGTTATTGAATGTTGCCGTTCATTTCGGTAGGCTCCGCACCCCCTGATTCCACCGAATATCCGTCCGACGGATATCGTTCCTCCTCTGAGCAACAAGGCAAGCAACCCTTTTGATCATCCCGATAACACCTATGTTCTTGCTCCTGCACC
Organism: Hordeum vulgare subsp. vulgare; assembly: GCF_904849725.1. Classification (NCBI taxonomy): domain Eukaryota; kingdom Viridiplantae; phylum Streptophyta; class Magnoliopsida; order Poales; family Poaceae; genus Hordeum; species Hordeum vulgare. The sequence goes on along the minus strand of NC_058524.1, from coordinate 361,204,861 downwards.
TATTTATTGCATTAGGATCAAATGCTTCAACTGCTTTTGCCACGATAGTTGGACCCACTTCCTTTGCATGACTTAACCTTGTCACAGTAAATAGCCGAACCTTGCAACCTAGCATACCTGGTAGTTGCTTGAGCTATGATGTGCCTTATCCTACTATGCATGCTATGCTTAGAGTTGTGTATGGTCTGTCATCTGGGAGATGAACAGAAATGTGGAATGTGTTCGGTGAGCAAAGGTCGTGTGTTGAACTTGATTTGGTAAAGGTACCGGTGAAAGGCTGTGTAGGAGTACATGGCGGGTTGTTTCATTGGAACCGTCCTTAGGAACTGAGTTCCGTGTATGTAATCCAAGACTAGATACTACCACATGCTGGGCCCTGAAATATGACCCCGCTCGGCCTATTAATCGCACAGTACTCGGTCCAGGAGTTGCAAGTAGTTTCTGGAGTTTATAGTAATGCTGGAGGCCGTGCATGGTGCTGACCTGAGAGGTGGACCGTGATGCGGTAGGCAGTGGCACGGTGTACCAAGTGGCACCCGGATGGTGGGCTTGGGAACCCTGCGCACATCGTTTGAGGCCGTGGCGGAAACCTCGGCCGGACTTCCGTACGGGTTACTCTCAGATAGGCGATAAACCTGGACTAGGTACTAGTGTGGTTAACGGTCGTGGCCGACTCCCTCGCTGGGCTTCCGCTTGAAGGTTGCCGAGGTGCATGACGTGCACATGGCGAAAAGTGGCGGGAGCGTGTGTGACGAAGTACACCCCTGTAGGGTTATGATCTATTCGAATTGCCGCGTCCGCGGATATGGACTACTTGGAGACATATGTTGTTCATAGATAACTTCAATGGCTACTCATAAAATTGTCAAGATAAGCGTGAGTGTCGTGGACGGCATTTCCGTATGGAGACGGAATGATTCCACGATAGTGTATTGTTGTGGTGTTAGTGGACTCGTGTGCGAGAAATCAAGTTGTCAAAACTAATTTCAAAAAGCAAGTTGTCTAGCCACGAGTCAAATGCTGGCTTCCCGCATGAAACCCCACAATACCGTTTGATACCTTGCATGAGTAGTTAGTTCTCCTAAAGTCTTGCTGAGTACCTTCGTACTCATGTTTGTTTAATAAATGTTGCAGAGGTTGCTAATGACCCTAATGGAGGGTTCTTCGTAGACATCGACGACGACGAGTAGCTGGTGTCCCAGCTACGATCTGGCCCTACGTCGGCTCTGTAGTATAGTCAGGCCATGTGCCTTCTAGTTGCTCTGTCTGTACCCAGACAGTTTATAACTCTTCCGCTAGCTTGTATTGTGTGACTGATATTATGGGTCATGAGACCCTTAATGTGTAATAATATGTGTGTGGCTCTTCCGAGCCTCTTAAATAAAGTTTGTATTATATGGTTATGTTGTGATGCCATCGATGTATCTATACATATCGGTATGCCATGCGTACGTGTGTCTTACTTGATATGTATGGGGTTCAAATACCTAGTCGTGAACTTTAGTAGCACTCCTTACAAGGAAATGCCCCTTTGTGATCCAACGAGCCTTGGTAGTTCGCTACTGCTCCGGACACATTGGTTGACCGGCATGTGTCCTTCTTAGCTGTTGTGTCTGTCCCCTTTGGGGAAATGTCACGCAACGTAATGGAGTCCCTGTAGCTTGCTACGACTCGTCTACGTTCGTTGATGACCGACACCTGCTTTGTTGGGTCATGTATGCCTGTCCTTGTGCGGAACTGCCACTTTGGTTTATGACTAGACATGTCGATCCGGGTTCTTTGACATTAGAATGCTAGCGACACTATCGCATACGTGAGTCAAAAGACGCAAACGGTCCCGGCTAAGGTAAGGCTGCAGGCGTGGAGTTAACCATGCGTGAGACCACAAAGGGATGCGATGTCTTACAGGCTGGATTCCTATGGCTTAGGATCGGGGTCCCGACATAACATCCCTTGGGTAAATATTATTTGGGTATCTTATAAAAACAATGGAAACCTCCCTGGGATTCAGACAGAAGGGTCATTTTGGTAGAAATCCATTCTTTGTTCTGTGGATTGGTACGATGCTATGGCAAGATGTCATGTTGGAGATGGAAAGAGTGTTTTTGTACATTCCTTTGGCATGATGGATGTTTGTATCAGAAGCTCCCACATTTGTACTCTTTCACCAAATACCTGCATATTTCTGTTGCAAATGCACTTCAGCTTATGTACGTGGAGGACCCGTTCCATCTTCCACTATGAATCCAAGCATTTCAAGAATTCAGTCAAATGTAAACTATTTGTGACACTTTGAGAGCATCTCCTGATATTGATTGCATGGATACCTTGTCTTATATGTGGATAAATACTTCATTCGCTTTTGCTAAATCATACAAGGTCCTCTTGGGTACACAAGTTGTTCTACCATAGTTCTAGTGGATTTGGAATAGTTCCTATCAACCCAAGCACATGGTCTTATTAGGGATGTTACTGCATGACAAACTGAATACAAGAAACCTCCAAAGAAGGAAAACCTTTTACCTGCAGGCATACCTTTGTGCTACTCTTAGTTGTCAGCTAGAATCAACACTTCACCATCATTTCTGGAGTTCTGTCTTTGGTGCTACTTGTTCGTATTTATTTTTACCCAACAGAACTCACAAGCTCTCTATTCGAGAGGCATTTGTTGGCATCAAAGAGAAACTAAATGTGCCTTTTCTATGGAAATCATCATCCTTGATTCATGAGGTATTTCAATCACGATGAAGAACTTCATCTCCAACACATTCATCCATCATTCCAGAGATGGAAACACACTTATTTTGCATAATTGGAATGGCTGAGATTCAGAGTCAAGAGGAAATATGCTAGCATGTACAATACTTGGCTAGATACTTCCTTTTGTAATCTTCTTTTTTAGTATAGTGTAGTTTTTATTTTGGGATTATCTCAAGCCTCTTGTTACTACTTGACTCTTATATTTATAGTACAAAAATAAGAATGATCTGCGCATAAACAATTGTGAACAAGTAATGATTAAGAAGTGATCCTGAACACCTACTTATGAGTGAACCATAACCCCATTGTCTCCTCTTCTTGGTTCAAACCTCACAAGAAGAAATGGTCATGATTACACAAATGGTTTTTGTATTTCAGTTGCGTTTACTTCAAGTTTTCTACAACCGGGTATTATAAAGTTTCGAAGTTTCCCCATAACGCAGTCATGGATTTCGAAAAGATTTGACCGTGTAGGGTTGCTCCAACTCATCCATCCAAAACTAACCACAAGTTGCGCTGGAAAACCTTAACCTCGAGGTAGCCTGAAGTGTCCTCGGAATTACGGTGCACAAGATTTCATCGATTGTCAACCAAAACCATTGAGGCCTCCCAACGTGTCAACGATCTCGATAGGAGCCACATATCTCATATCTAGGGACACGATGGATGAGCAATGGTTACCTTGCCAATCCACATGTTGCCCCGGGTGGCGTTAATAAGCTGATCTAGTTTGACCAAGACTCAGGAGGAGCACTAGCCCGGTTTGCTGATTAATTAGCCACATGGTAATTACTCCATATGCAAGTTTTATTAGGTTGGAGAATGGTAAAGCCAAAGTTGAGCTTTGCCGATAGAATTTTAGACAAAGACAAATAATCAAGGGGGTCCCATAACAAGAAAAACATGTTAGGAGAGCCTAGTATGGAACATAACACTGGAAATCGGAAACTAAGGCAGAAAGGTTGGAACAAAACACAAGGCAAAATGCCAAACATCCACCATTTACCAAGTGTATAGATTAATTAATTTATATAGCAAGAATAGTTGTGATATCCCAAGGTATCCATTTTATCACATGGAACTACCTGCACCTTCAAGTAGCAATGCTACAAGAGGGGCTGTGCAAGAGGTAACCTAGCCAAACAACGGGTTGCTAGGATGTTGATGGTTAGAGGCTTAACACGACATTTTAGGAGGCTTGGCAAATAAGTGGTAGGTAGCGAGATTTAGCAAATAGAAATGAGAAAACTAGCAAACTAAAGGTGATATTCATCTTGCCTGAAATCCGGCATGGAAGAAGAATGAATACATGAGTAGCCTAACAAGTGTAGTCGAACGAGTCCCCACACTCTGAAACGCTTTCCAAACTCTAGTGAGGAGAAACAATTCCGAAAGCAAACAAATGAAATGGTAAACAACACAACATATTCATGACATGATGCACAATCAAATAGAACACATGTCCATTTAACTATGCATCGCATGGGAAGCACAACAAGCAAATACTACACATTAAGTGAAGTTCAATATGCAACGAGTTGCATATTGATGAAACTCTACATTCAAATAATATTTCCGAAACGACCTCGTATGCAAATTTCGAAATAGGTAATGTTGTGAAATAAACACAATTTTTTTCATAAACAACAAAACTAATACTGCCATGTGATTCTACATGTTTTTCTAAGTAATTTACATGTATAGTTCATTTAATTCGGAGTTGCGGTTATTTAGTAATGAAATAAATCGATTTAATAGGTCATTAATGCAAATATCAAGTTAAACATTTTTACAATCCATGGAACTTGGATAATATGAAATTTCATGAAAAAATTACTCATTTATGTATATGACATGTTTCATTACAATGCAAAGTTAATTAGTTATTAGCAATTTAAAATGATGGTTTTTCTGTGATTATGCAATGTACTCGAAAATTGTTAAATTCGTTGGGTAGTAAAAGAACATGTAACGGGCCGAATCTACTAATGGGGTGAAACATGAGATGAGCGCAACATAATATATCAAGTACATAGCGGGGAATAGGTGAACTTCGCTCACCCCAAAGGGCTCAAGGCACGACCGGTCGCTCGGCAGGCGGCGAAGAGCAAAAAGGGCCTAGGCATCGCAACCCACGCAAGGTCTATGGTCTAGGAGGCCGGGGCACGGTCAACACGAGAAGGCGTTTGGTCCTTCATCCTTGTCTGTTTGAGGTAGGGAGGCCGCACCCATGAGGTCACAACGACATGGGCCTATAGCACGCAGCGGCTGCGGGCTGCATGGTGGTCATGAATGGTTAGGTACGGCGAAGAGCCGGTGGATTTGGTGGTTCTGATGGCGCCTTGAGCGTCGGCCGACCATGGCTGCTCCTGTGTCCAATCGAGATAAAAAAGAGGTCAGAGAGAGGGAGAAGAAGGAAGAGCATGGCAAGGTACGGCTGCAGGGATCGGTGTGGGTGGTCGCCGTAGGGGTGCGACGACGGGGTCGACGAGGGAGAGGAGTCCGTGTAACACAGGGTGGACCTGCTAATGCTTGGGGCGGCTTGTGTGGGTGGCAGCCCATCCCGGTTCGCCCCACCTGGCGGGCCGCAGATTGGTTCCACGGGCCCGCGTGGCTGAAGGTGGAGGGAGATAGAGGCGAGCTGGTTGCGACTGGTTGTGGGGACATGGAAATCAAGGAGGAGGGCTAGGGTTACGTGATTTGTCATAGGAGTGTTCCTTTTATATTGAGGCATGTTAGGGTTGGGGTTTTGGGGATGAATTCAGACCCTCAGATTGCGGTTGGATGACCAAATAGGGGGGAATAGGCTAGGTGGGTGTAATGGGATATGTACATGGGCTAGACAAAGGTGAGAGGTAAGATGGCAGCCTGGCAACTGAGTTTTATAAACAAAAACATCTCAGATTTATCCGACAATAGATACGCTATGTGTTTATCTGTTGGGATATCAAACGAGCTCCAAATGCGACAAAGTTTGAGACCCAGTCTACCTATAATATATTAATACCACACGCAACTTTCAACCCATTCTGTCGTGGTTTTATCATGGCAGATGTCCTAATGAAGGGACTTAGTGGTGAAGCCATCGCAACTACATGGCGAGTCAAAGGGATTGATCGAGAACGAGAGATGAGTTTACCCAGGTTCGGCCCCTCCGATGGAGGAAAAAGCCTACGTCCTTCTTTGTGTGCATTGATGATGAAATCGATTACAAGGGTGCGGTTTCGCCTAACCTATCTCTCGATGGATTGTAACTTAAGACCATCAGCCATAGATACTCACCTTTATATACAGGTCAAGACACTAGGTTTACAAGAGTCCGGGTCATGTTGCGATTCGTGACGTGTTATGCTTCTAACTCGCATTGCTCCTTTAAGCAAGGCAACTCATGGTGACCTTCTCCCTCGTGGGCCAAGACTCGCCATCTTTGTGTCGTAGGCCGTCGCCGACTCTCTTTAATGAACCTCCTTATGCCTCCTGCCTTGTATGTCAGGGCCGATCTTGAGTATGAACTTTGAGCCGCCACCAACTTGACCCGGCCTCATAGGGCAGGTCATGCAGCGGAATAATATTCCTAACATTAGGCCCCAGGTTTACTTGAATTTATTCATGTCAATAGTCTTTTCTTTAATCTTGGCGGCTTGTGTACGACCCATGTTTTGTTTTCCGAGGTAGAACTGTCAGCTTCAAAAGATCATTATAAGTCCTTATTCTGTTCACCAATGACGTCACCCGTCCCCGAAATTTAGGGACTCAATGATGTCATCACGGCTGCCTTTTGTAATGGCTCTTTTAAGCTATTAGGGACCCAAGGGCTGGGTCACCTTCTTGGGGAAGATCTTGGTCTTTTGATAGACTAATATCCGATATACATTAGCTCCCAAGTGTCAACTATATTGCTGACAATCTGCTTGAGACTTGTGACTATCCTTCTGACAGCCCCCAAGCATTATTATGCACCTAGTTGTTGGCTCATAAAATGAACTTTATACTCATATGGATATGTTGTAATGTCGGAGACTATAACTCTAGCCGACTCCGAATTAGATAGCATGACAAAAATCCTTGGGCAATAATAGGATGCTCGGGCCACAGCTGAGGAAAAACTTCGGGTTGCTTGTCAAGAATTACAGAGAATTTAACGTGACTTCAAGGCTTTCAAAAAAAATTCGGAGACTAAAAAAGCCGCTTTGATTAAGCGTGCTGAAGTCGCCGAGAAAAAGCTAAAACCAATCACGGAAGAGTTGAGTGGCCTAACACACCATATCTCGCAGATGGCGACTGTTATCTTTGGTAAGTATAATATGATGAACTTCCTATGATAACGTGTGATGATCAAATCTTTCATAGAATAAAGACCAGCCAGGCAACTCATATGCGTAAAAACTTGTTTGCAGGTCTCCGGACTCGTAATCTTCACGATGATTGCATTGCGAAATTGAAAGCTTTATATACTCTTATAGAGCAGCTGTATGATGGAAGCTTGATGATAATCATAGCTATAATGGGTGAAAAGGACCATGCAAAGTTCATCCCTGACGTGCTAAGATGGTTCTCAACAATCCCCATGGAAATCGAGGAACTGAATAAGTCGGCTGCCCAAAAAGGTGCTATAGCTGCATTGAGCCGGGCCTTGGCGTAAGCACGTGCGCTCAAACTAGAAGAATTCACTAGAGGTTTCCCTGAAACCAAAGAAGACGGATCGCCCTTTACTCAGGAGTATTATACCAATTGTGTAAGGGCGTCTCGTGTGCCGGCGAGTCATCTAGCTGCGGAAGTTAACCTGAAGTCTTATCAGCTGGCTTACAATGATGACAACATACGAGTTCAACCTCCTAGTTATGAGCCGATCAACATAACTCCTCAACACCGTAAGCCTCTCTTTGCCCATGAAGTTGACATGTCCCTAATCTTGCACGAAGAATCTAAATTCCACGCTTTAACCCATTGCAATTGGTATATGGGTAATCTTCAAAACCAGGACCCAGAAGACCCGCCACAGGCTGACACGGAGGCGCCTTAACAACCCAGACCTTCTTGAAGTTTAACCCACACAACTTTGTGACAGGAGGAAATATGTGATAGAGTAAAAACTTGGTTGCAACTCCTTTGGGCTCTCTGTAGCCTTGTAATAGCCAGAGGGTCAAAACTTATATTCTGCGTTATGCCTTCGTGCATGGTGAAACTTTCGGAATCCCTGTTTTAATATAAGACACCTTTTTGAAATTAATTGTCTTGCAATTGGATTTTTGCTTCATAAGAAAAATGACTTCATAGCCACAATGCTTTGCATGAGCCAGCAAGAATATTGAATCCTTCCCAAGAAAACATAACACCACATAGGGCATCAAATTAGTTCAAATAAGCCAGCTTAGTGAGTCACGGCCGGTAGACGAGATTGCAAGGCTCTAGTCATACCCTAAGATAGGTTTGTGCGATAACCTTTATAATTTACACTGGCGGATTAGGCTCAAGTGAGTCTTCAATGAAGCAGGTTCCATGAACCCATGGTTTGTTTATTTTCCATATGCCGGCTCTCCCACGATATCTCAATGTTTTAACTTTGACAAGTCAAGGTCCACAATTGATTGACTCGCCAAGAGTACACGACGCCAATAGGGGGAGTCGCAAAGGCATATAGTCCAGTACAACCATTATAAAGCGGTAAGTTTTCGCAAGCCAAGAGGGTAAGAAAGCTGAAATCAATGAATTGGAAGCCCCCAAGTGACCTATGATCAGGGAAAAGTCAGCATAGGATTGCAGAAGACAATGCTATTAGTGCTAAACAACCTGGGGACTAATAGCCCTTGGGTAAGTCGGCTTGCTTCTCAGAACATAAATTGGCACTTATTTTTCAACAATGCATCATGGCAACTGGTCCTCTTTGGCTTATCACCATCATCCATGTTTGGACGATCACAAACATGGCTGTTCGTCCTCTTTGATACTAATAACTTCCATGTTTGAATGACATCCTTGGCGGCGGCTCATCCTCTTGGGCGGCTTATGAAAACAATAAAGACTCATGGTCATTATATAGGCTGAAACGGTAGAAAACCTGAATTTTGAGGGTGCCGGCTTTATTGTCTTGATAAAACTTGTACAAAATACTGAACTATGTGCATGAATAAGGAACCAAAAGCTCTAAGTATAGTAAGTCCAAAGTTGGGTAATGTTCCACGGTCGGGTCGTCTCCTCCTCTGAAGTTGGCTTACCTCGACGAAGGTCTATCAAATAATAGGAGCTATTATGAATACTTTTGCCAACGACGAAAGGACCTTCCCAAGGGGGTGATAGCTTGTGCATGCATGTGTGATCTTGAATCGATCGAAGCACTAAGTCACCCTCCTGGAAAATCCGGCTCTTAGCCCTAAGGCTATGATAGCGACGTAGGTCCTGTTGATATATAGTTGATCGTGCTGCACCCAAATCACACTCTTCCTCCACGGCATCCAAGGAATCCTACCATGCTTGCTCATTACCTGCCTTCAAATAAGCGGTGACTCAAGGAGAATCATGCCTTATATCACTGGGCAAAACCACCTCGGCCCCATAAACAAGACAGAAGGGTGTGTACCCAGTGGATCTATTTGGCGTAGTCCTAGTACTCCAGAGCACTGCAGGGAGCTCCTCGACCCAACAACTCAGAGTGCATGGTAAAGGAAACATAAGTCGGGGTTTGATCCCATGTACAATCTCCTGGTTAGCTCGCTCTGCCTGACCATTGGACTACAGATGTGCTAACGTGGATACATCAAGCCGGATATGCTCCTGTTGGCAAAACTCCTTCATGGCACCTTTGGGAAGATTGGTACGATTATTAGTAATAATGCTGTGAAGATAACCAAAACGAAAGATCTTCTTTTTGAGGAACTTGATGGCTGTTTCTACTTCGCAATTGTTGACCGGCACAACTCGCTTTTTAAATTTATCAACCACAAAATATAGATGAGTCTTTTTATCAGAAGAATTTTTGAACGGGCTAACACCGCAAAAGGCCATGTGATCTGGATCATGGGCAATTCCTGAGCCGACACGTGAACTTGTGAGCCAAATTTCTGACATCCCTCACACTTGCACACCAAGGATCGTGACCCGACGTGATGCCCACAATCTCCATCATGTATTTCATTGATAATTTCTTGTCCTTCTTCAGGGGAAACACATCGCTGAAAAATCCCGCAAGTGCTTCGCTTTCGTAACTCGCCCTTATGGATGATCATAGACTTGCACCGCCGTATTATCTGCCGAGCGGTGATCTTGTCCGCCGACAAGTTGCCTCGGGCTAGATAAGCCATATATGGAACCGTCCAGTCAGGAATTGCCACAGAGCTGCCACCAATTGTGATTCTGGGTCAGGAGCTGCTATGTCCTCTTCAGAAGGCAACTTCACAGAAGGGTTGTGTAGGAAATCCAAGAACACATTGGGTGGAACAAGCTTGCGTTGAGATCTGAGTCGTGACAAAGCGTCCGACAACTCATTGTGTCGACGATCAGCTGATCTTTAGAGTCCCAAGACCCAAAGACTTGTTGAGCTACCAAATATAAGTCACCCAAGCATCTGACTCGGCTAATATTCATCTCTTAAGCTATTCTGAGCCCGTGTAAAAGAGACTCGTACTCGGCTGTGTTGTTAGTGCAAGGAAACATGAGTTGTAAGACATAGGAAAACTTGTCACCTCGCGGAGAGGATAACACCACGCCAGGTCCTGAGCGCTCCAATTTCCTGGAACCATCAAAGTGAATAGTCTAGTATGTGTTATCCAACCTATCTTCCGGAATCTCCAACTCGGTCCAATAATTGATGAAATCCACCAAAGCCTGAGAATTGATGGTTGTGCGGGGCATATACTTCATGTGATGGTGACCAAGGTCAATTGCCCACTTAGCAATCTGCCCTGTAGCCGCGCGGTTCTATATAATATCCCCAATTGGCGCCGAACTGACCACAGTGATTACCTGCTCCTGAAAGTAGTGTTTCAGCTTCGGGCTCGCCATAAAAATGCCAAATACCATCTTGTGCCAATGCGGGTATCGTTGTTTAGACAAAGTTAAGTCCTCGCTGACCAAATACACCGGTCGCTGAACCGAATACTCCTTCCCTTCTTCCTTGCATTCGACCACCACTGCTACACTCACTGCCTTTGAATTAGCGGCAATGTAGAGGAGCATAGGATCTTTATCAGTCGAGGCGGATAACACAAGCGGCTCAACAAGTTGTTTCTTCACGGCTTCAAAATCCTCATTAGCCACATTTGTCCGAAATGAAGTTATATGTCTTGGTGAGTAGCTGGATAATGACCTTCTCACCAAGGTGTCTTATGAAATAGCTCAACGCCGCAATGCGACCCACCATGCGCTGGACCTGGTTGATATTAGCCGGCTTGCCAAGCAAAGTTATTGCCTTAATTTTTATCGGGCTAGCCTCAATACCTCGCTCAGATAACAAGAAACCCAATACTTGCTCGCAGGAACACCAAAAACACACTTGACCGGGTTAAGCTTCATCTGGTACACCTGAATATTATCGAACGTCTCCTTGAAATCTTCCAAGAGTGTCTCCTTCTTCTCAGATTTCACCATGATGTCATCTACATAAGCTTGAATGATGCACCCGATCTAGTTGTGCAAGCAGTTCTGAATACAACGTTGATAAGTCGCCCCCGCGCTCTTGAGTCCAAAGGGCATAGACACATAGCAGAAAGCGCCAAAAGGGGTTATGAAAGCCGTATTTTTTTATCCTTCTCGGCCATCTTGACCTGGTGGTAATCAAAGTACACATCCAGAAAGCACAAACCCTCGCAACCGGCCATAGAGCCAATGATTTGATCGATACGGGGGAGAGCGAAAGGATCCTTTGGACAAGTTTGTTGAGGTTGGTGTAATCAATACACATACAAAAAGTGTCGTTCTTATAGAGAACTAAAACTGGGTTAGCCAACCATTCTAGATGAAAGACGTCGATGATGAACTCGGCGGCCAAGAGCTGGGCGACTTCTTCCCCAATTTCCTTGCGGCTCTCCTCATTAAATCATCGAAGGTATTGTCGAACTGGTTTCATCTTCGGATCCAGATTGAGGTGGTGCTCAGCGAATTCTCTTGATACTCCTGCTATGTCAGAAGGTTTCCATGCAAAGATGTCCCGATTCACATGGATGAATTCGATGAGCGCGCTTTCCTATTTAGGATCCAGGCCAGTCCCAATAGTGAACTGCTTAGAAGAGTCACCTCGGGTGAAATCAACATGCTTGGTATCATCTGTTGGCTTGAACTTGAGGGGCAGCTCAGAATCCACAGTGGGTTTTTTGAGGGGACTCATGTCAGCCAGGTCCACATTAGCCTTGTGGAATTCCAATATGCATTAAGGGGACTCAGCGTAGGCAACATTTCCTTCCTTGGACTCCTGTGTTCTCTTTCGATCTCCATTGACTGTCATGGTCCCGTTAAGACCTGACATCTTGAGCTTGAGGTACACATAGCAGGGTTGGGACATAAAACGGTCGTATTATCATAACTGTTTCAGAATTTTTGGGATAACAGAGGTAGACGAAATATACAGACTGCTACAGACTGTTCTGTTTTTGACAGATTCTGTTTTTGTTGTGTTGATTGCTTATTTTGACGAAACTATGGTTAGTATCGGGGGGTACGAGCCATGGAGAAGTGAGAATACAGTAATATAACATGAATATAAATGGAAATTAAGTTTACTAAAATACCTAGAAAGTTGGTGGTTTGTTTTCTTATGCTAATGATATCACGAGTTTCTATTTAAGTTTTGTGTTGTGAAGTTTTCAAGTTTTGGGTGATGTTCTTATGGAAAATGGAATAAGGAGTGGAAAGAGCCTAAGATTGGGGATTCCCGTGTCCACCCAAGCCAAATTCAAGGACAGCAGAAATCCTAAGCTTGGGGTTGCCCCGGGAAGGCATCCCCTCCTTCGTCTTCAATCCATCGGTAACGTTACTTGGAGCTATATTTTTATTTACCACATGATATGTGTTTTGCTTGGAGCGTTGTGTATTATAGGAGTCTTTGATTTTTGTTTTATCACAATCATACTTGCTGCACACCTTTTGAGAGGGACATGCACTCATAGTGAATTTGTTAGAATACTCAATGAGCTTCACTTATATCTTTTGAGTTAGGCAATTTAGCTCGCATGTGCTTCACTTATATATTTTGAGCTAGATAATTTTGCTCCCATGAGCTTCACTTATATCTTTTGAGCTAGATAATTTTGCTCTAGTGCTTCTCTTAAATCTTTGTAGAGCATGGCGGTGTCATATTTTGTAGGAATAAAAACTCTCGAACTTCACTTATATCATTTTGAGAGCGCTCTCTCTAAGTAACTTGGTAATTGGCGTGTGGTATGAAATTAGTCCTAAATATGATAGGTATACGAAGAGGATATAATAAAAACTTTCATATTCAAGTGCATTGATTATTAAGATAAATTTGATTCCTCACAATTAGTTTTGAGATATGGATATGGTAATATTATAGTTATGATAGTAGGGTGTTGTGAATCTAGAAATACTTGTATTGAGGCTAGTGATTCTCGTAGCATGCACATATGGTGAACCTCTATGTTATGAAGTCGGAGAATAATTAATTTATTGATTTTCATCCTTTGTGTGGCGGTCGGGATCACGCGATGGTTAACTCCTACCAACCCTTCCCCTAAGAGTAAGCATTTAGCACTTTGTTTCGATTACTAATAAAATTTCGCAATAAGTATATGAGTTCTTCATGACTAATGTGAGTCCATGGTATAGATGCACTCTCACCCTTCTACCATTGCTAGCCTCTCTAGTGTCGTGCAACTTTCACCGGTGCACAAAACCACCATATACCTTCCTGAAAACAGCCACCATACATACCTATTATGGCATTTTCATAGCCATTCCGAGATATATTGCCATGCAACTTCCACCGTTCCGCCTCATGACATGTGCCATCACTTTCATATTGCCATTGCATGATCGTAAGATAGCTAGAGAGATGTTTCAACGTCATACGCTAAGCTAGATCGTTGCACATTCTGGTACATTGCCGGAGCCATTTCATATAGAGACATTATTGTTCTATGTATCGAGTTGTAAGTAAATAAAAGTGTGATGATCATCATTATTGGAGCAGTGTCCCATGTGAGGAAATAATAAAAGAGGCCAGCGAAGCCGAAATAAAAAAAAGGAGGCCAAAGATGCCCACCAAAAAAAGGGGAAAAATGAAATGAAAAAATCAGGAGGCCAAAGACCCAAGAAAATGAGAGAAAAAGAGAGAAGGGACAATGCTACTCTCTTTTTCCACACTTGTGCTTCAAAATAGTACCATGTTCTTCATGATAGAGAGTCTCTTGTTTTTTCACTTTCATATACTAGTTGGAATTTTCATTATATAACTTGGCTTGTATGTTCCAATGATGGGCTTCCTTCAAATTGCCCTAGGTCTTCGTGAGCAAGCAAGTTGGGTGCACACCCACTAGTTTTCATTTTTGAGCTTTCATACACTTATAGCCCTAGTGCATCCGTTGCATGGCAATCCCTACTCATTCACATTGATATTTATTGATGGGCATCTCCATAGCCCGTTGATACGCCAAGTCGATGTGACCATCTCCTCCTTTTTGCCTCACAACCTCCACCACACTCTATTCCACATATAGTGCTATATCCATGGCTCACGCTCATGTATTGCGTGAGATTTGAAAAAGTTTGAGAAAGTAAGAGTGTGAAAACAATTACTTGGCCAATACCGGGGTTGTGCATGATTTAAATTCGTTGTGTGGGGATGATGGAGCATAGCCAGACTATATGATTTTGTAGGGATAACTTTCTTTGGCCTTGTTATTTCAAAAGTTCATGCTTACTTTGCTAGTAAGCTTGAAGTATTATTGTTTTCATGTCAATATTAAACTATTGTTTTGAATCTTATGGATCTGAACATTCATGCCACAATAAAGAAGTTACAAAGAACGAATATGTTAGGTAGCATTCCACATCAAAAATACGGTCTTTATCACTTCCCTACTCGAGGACGAGCAGGAGTTAAGCTTGGGGATGCTTGATACGTCTCCAACATATCTATAATTTTTGATTGTTCCATGCTACTATATTATCATCTTGGGATGTTTTATATGCATTTATATGCTATTGTATATCATTTTTGGGACTAACCTATCAACTCAGTGCCCAGTGCCAATTTCTGTTTTTTCCGTGTTTTTGACCTTGTTCGGATAAGAATATTAAACAGAGTCCAAACGGAATAAAACCTTTAGGATGATTTTTTTCCATAACAGAAGGGATCCATAAGACTTGAGAACCAAGGCAGAGGGCCACAGAGGAGGCCACGAGCCCGCTAGGCCCGCCCTAGGGGGGCACCTAGCAGGCTCCTGGGGCCCCCGTACCTCCTTTGCCCTACCTCTTTCTCCTATAAATTCCCTAAAATCCCCAAACCAACAGAGAGAGCCAGAAAAATACTTTTTCGCCGCCTCAAGCTTCTGTTTCCGCAAGATCCCATCTGGGGACCATTCTGGTGCCCTGCCGGAGGGGGATTCGGACACGGAGGGCTTCTTCATCAACACCATTGCCTCTTCGATGGTGCGTGAGTAGTTCACCACAATCCTTCGGGTCCATAGCTAGTAGCTAGATGTCTTCTTCTCTCTCTTGGATCTTCAATACAAAGTTCTCCATGATCTTCATGGAGATCTATCCGATGTAACTTTCTTTTTCGATGTGTTTGTCGAGATCTGATGAATTGTAGATTTATGATCAGATTATCTATGAATATTTTTTGAGTCTCCTCTGATTTCTTATATGCATGATTTCGTATCCTTGTAATTCTCTTCGAGTTATAATTCTTGCAATGGGAGAAGTTTGGCCAACTTGATCTATAATTCTTGCAATGGGAGAAGTTCTTGGTTTTGGGTTCATACCGTGCGATGTCCTCACCTAGTGACAGAAGGGGTAGCGAGGCACGCACCGTCTTGTTGCCATCAAGGGTAAACAGATGGGGTTTATATCATATTGCATGAATTTATCCCTCTACATCATGTCATCTTGCTTAAGGCGTTACTCTGTTTGTTATGAACTCAATACACTAGATGCATGTTGGATAGCGGTCGATGTGTGGAGTAATAGTAGTAGATGCAGAAAGTATGGGTCTACTTGTCTCGGACGTCATGCCCATATGTATGATCATTGCCTTAGGTATCGTGATGACTTTGCGCGATTCTATCAATTGCTCGACAGTAATTCGTTCACCCACCGTAATACTTGCTATCATGAGAAAAGCCGCTAGTGAACACTATGGCCCCGGGTCTATTTTACACATTATATATTCAGATCTACATACAAAAATACCAAAAATACCTAGCTGCCCTTTTATTTATTTATATTTACCTATTATCACTATCATATCTCACTTTACAAGTAATCGTAAAGGGATTGACAACCCCTTTATCGCGTTGGGTGCAAGTTTGTTTGTCTTTGCGCATGTGCCTTGGTGCCTCATCTTGATACTCCTACTGGATTGATACCTTGGTTCTCAAACTGATGGAAATACTTATCTCTACTTTGCTGCATCACCCTTTCCTCTCCAAGGGAAAAACCAACGCAAGCTCAAGAGGTAGCACCTCCTCGTCATCGGCGACTCCGGCCACCTTAGTGACTCCATCGAGCCTCATCCGAATGCGGGGAGTGTGAGGAGTGCATACCTGCACTCGCCTTCCCTGACCATCAACGGAGCTGACGCCGGTTAGTTGTTCAAGTTTCTGTTGCGAGGTAGAAGACAACCCCGACAGGGGGACCCCATCTGTCGGCCTCAATCTCTCTCTCTCTCTCTGTCGGTCACTGGCCACACGGCCCCGTGCAGCAGGTTCAAACCTAAAGGCATGCGTGCCTTGGCTGGATGGCTGGTTGGCTGGCTGGGTCAGCCCAGCCGCTAGCTGAGTCCGGCAAAGGGTGCTGAGCCCTTTTTCTTTTTCTATTTTCTGGAATTTGCGAAAAAATCCAAAAGGAGAAATAATCTTCCAATTCCAATTATTTCTCCACCATAAATCTTGTAAAAATACGTTGTATTTAATAACACTACATGTGTACTTTTTACAAAAGCTTTGTCACTCCAAAACCTAGTTTTAAGTATTTTTAGCCTTTGTTAAAATAGATTCTAAAACCTTTTTCACTCCAAAACCAGAAATAAGTATTTTTAGATGTGAAGTTAGTATTTTATAGAGTAGGGTAACATTTTAGGAGTGATTTTTGTGTTCTTTTTGTTGTTGTGATTCTTATTATTGCTATTGCTATCGCGCTGCTAGATCACGTGGTTGACGAAGGAGTTGGACCCGAAGATTTCGAAGACCCCGGAGACTTTGCTAACAAAGGCAAGCATCCCTTTGAGCATGCCTAAGAAAAGTTGACTTGCATGTTATATGGAACCTTACTTATGCATATGTTCATGGTGGATCGGAGACCCCCTTGTTGGTTTATCTCTGAGGAACAACTCGTTGAAACCAGCATTTGGGCATGACCCTACCACCTATGAGAGTTGTGCATGTGAGATGTAGTTAGTTGCTAGTAGTGGCTACGCAAACAGCGATGGGAATATGCATGGAGACGATGAAGTGAGTGTTTACAAAGGCTTTTCAAAAACCCCGCCAGGTGCCACTAATGCCTGAGGATGATGGTGTTGAGATGGATGACCACTTGAGAAAGAAGTGGTGTACCAAGAAAGGTTTTGTGTGTCTAGTTTCAGAAACGGGATTAGATTTAAGATTTGTCGACCATCCCAACCTTACATGTGCGACCATGATAACCCTTATGGGATGGGGCTTTGTTGATTACTTTGGTCGATCCTAGCAAAGAGCCTGCATTACTAGTGATGTGAGTGATGTGGTCACTCTCGAGACGGGGTCATGCCAGGTAGGACAAATGCTATTTTATAGGTTCTGGGCACACCGTTGGTCCCTGCATTGATGATATGATCTAGAGCGAGGCTCGTATGATGTACATCATGTGGGTTATGTACCAAATGAGTGGACTCTTTGTTTAGTGTCGCCGGGGGAAAGACATTGTTTGGGTGCTTACCTCGGGTATGTTATATACCGCGAGTCGTGGATTGACTCGGAAGTTCCCTAAGTCCCGTGGGAATAATGCACAACCTTTGTAGAGTGTAAAACTATTCGAATACTCATGTCCATGGTCAAGGACAGTTGGGTAATGCTGCTTAAACTACGTCGAGTTGTTTCCGCATAAACCAAGTGTTTTTGTGTGTGGTGGAGTATGAGGAAACGATGGTGACATGGGGAAACATGATGCAAAGTGCTATGTCTGGTTACTTGGCATGATGGGTTGATATCAGTAACTTGTTCATTGCATTACCGCTATGTCATTTGGTGCTTGTCTCCCAAGAATTAGATCATGTTGTTGCACTAGGAAAAACCTGCTTTCCGCAAAAATCAGCATACTAGAATTATGTCATACTTCGTTATTGCCTTGATCCACATAATGGGTTGCTTCCGAGTACATTCTAAGTACTCATTGGCTTGCCATTGATTATTTAATTGGCCAGGCATGGAAGAACCGGAGTTTGGAAAAGATTTCGTTGGGGACGAACATGCGATCTAGGACACTTCCTAGTCAGAATGTTTGTAGGCTAAGGCAGATGGCATGGGTTCACGCTATCAACCAAGTTATCTGCAATCAGTAGTGTGTTGGTGTGTTGGCCTTAGAGGTCAAATTTATGTAATGACTTGGCCCTAGTGGCACTATTTGTATCAGACGTTATGCATGGATGTAAGACTCTTGTTATTCAGTATCTATGTGTTCAGTGAGCATTGATCTCTGGGATCACTGTACACATGCATTCGGTGATCTCGACCTACAAGTCGGGATCCCCACAGCACTAGGTAAGAAAGTTAGTCCCAAAAATAATATAATATGTTGCTAAAAGTATATGTAAGTTGTAAAATACTGGCATGAAGCAATAGAAAATTATAGATACGATGGGGACGTATCAACGCAGGGAAATACCATCAGATCCCTTGGTAGGGGTCCGAGTGCAGCTGAAAGTCATGGATTGGAGTCCTCATGAGGGATTTATCCAGGTTCGGGCCTACGAACAGTAATACCCTACGTCCTCCTGGTTTTTTCAATTCATAATGGGCGGATTCCTCATGTGAGGGGTTATAATGGTGGATGATATTGCTACCAAGAATTTTCCTATCCGTGGATAGATGCTAATGGGTCTTGTAGACCTTCCTTTATATAGGAAGGACAAGTCTAGGGTTTACATAACAGATATAATCTGGGGTGTTGCCACACTTTATTTCTGCCATCTTGGCGACCAAAAAGATGTTCCGCTTGCTAGGTTTTCCTCCTTGCCTTGGTCCTGATGGACCCCAAGTCTTGTACTAGACCGGGGTTC
Source organism: Hordeum vulgare subsp. vulgare (assembly GCF_904849725.1). Taxonomy (NCBI): domain Eukaryota; kingdom Viridiplantae; phylum Streptophyta; class Magnoliopsida; order Poales; family Poaceae; genus Hordeum; species Hordeum vulgare. Next base: position 361,185,678 of record NC_058524.1, on the reverse strand, counting down.
TCTTCGTGAGTCACCTCGGATACAAGAACCCATCAGCCTCCTCTTACTCTCCACATCCTCTACCTCCCCTTCTCCACCTTGCTACCGTTAGTACATCTCCCCATTGTTCCCCACTACCCAATCTCCTCCCAATGGCCGGACCACATCGTCGTCGCTCCCCATCGCTAATCCACATTGAGGATCCACACCGCCACGCCCTTGGTTCTCCTTCAAGTACTGCATCCTTGAGCCAGCTCCCATGGACGATGCACTGACTTCCGCCTCCTTGCCAACTTCTTGGACTTTCCTTCACCATGGGAGTTGTAGAGGAAATACCTCGGCATCTGCCAGCGAGCATGGGGGGCATGGGTCACATAGATAACCAATCAAGAGACCCACATGAGGAACTGGATCAGGTTGTTCCACATGGCGGAGCTCTCCGTACTAGAATACGACCGGCGCCTGGTCCAGTTACATGGCACGGAGGACACATGTGCACCTATTCCCATCGGGGGCAGTTGTGGTGAGTGCGGTGATGCCTCGGGAGGACCCCTGTAAGTGCATCTAGTGCCCCTTAGTGATTTTGGTGGTTTGAAGACTTATAGGTTAAGTATCTAATGTGTTCATAAGTCTAAACAGGATCTATAAGTCACTGAGGAGTTTGAAATATTCGATGAATATTGACCCCTAAAAATGTATATCTTCCGCTGAATAAATTGGTTTGAAGCTGAAGAATTGAATCGCGAAGGAATTGCGATGAAATTGATATTCCTCACGAAGAAATTGAAGATGAGGAATTCGTTGTGTCCTGAAGAAAAACAAGGTGAAGATTCTGAAGCATGAAGATTCAGTCTATCTCTTTTATTTTCTTCACTTTTGGGTCATAGGAACACCGTACTGTTAAAGGGGGTCAAAGTAACACGTTGGAATGAATTACCTCATGATGCTCAACCCAAGCCTAATCCTACCAAAAGCCTCAAGTGAGGAATATGAGAGTCATGATGACTCCCATAGTTGAGGGTCCCCACCGTTACCGCAAGTCACGGCACATCGCTGATCTTATCCACACAAACGGTCATATTATTTAAGGGCATTAATGTCAAATCATGTCGGGATGCTCCCAGGCTATAAATAGCCACCCCCACAACCATTAGCTGGTTGGCTGCTTCGTTATAAACTGACACTTGTCATAAGAGCAACCCAAATTCCTCAGAGTCTTCGAGAGTAATTCATGAGTGAGGAAATACCCAAAACACCAAACCACAAACCGAAAACCAAGTGATTGAGCATCACTGAAGAAGTTGTTCCTGTGTGGGACTGGAGCCTTTTACCTTTGAGGATAGTGCATCCTCCACACGTTTAGACGTCATGGTCTAGAGCAATCCAGCAGTCAATTATGGATCGCCAGGTGACCAAGTTTGTGAGGGTCTGGAAGTCTGCCCTGAAGAATTACCACGGGTGTTGGGCGAGGGCTGAGTTCTTAGCCCAAGGAGAATACGGTAGGGACTGTCTGTCCCGGGATTGTGTGTCTTTTGGTTTCAATACCAAGCCGCTCCAAACCTGATGTACAACTATCACAACAGTTGGAACTCGGTCATCAACCACTGTCTGCACTGTGAAACGGGTTCTATTTCTTCAACTCTTTACATTCCTCAGATTGTGTGTTGATGATTATCACTGTCACTGTTTGAGAATTTGCTGAAGACTTTCTCTAAAATTCCTCAACCCCAAATTCTTCACACGAGTTAATCCTCATCTGTTTTCCCCGTGCCTGTGTGCTGTGCAAACTGTTTTCCATACGCTTCACCCTGAAAACTGCTGTAGTGATACTTTGCACTCCTGATCCTTTCGTTTTTTTCGCTGCAAGTTAGTAGCCAGTGAGGAATTTCCTCAAAAGGAATTCCCTCAGTGATGAAATTCTAAAAATCTCCTATTCACCCCCCTCTAGTCGATATAACACACTTTCAATTGGTATCAGAGCAAGGTACTCCCTTGTTCTGTGTGATTTTGGTTTAACCACCTGGAGTTTTAGTTATGTCGACTACAGGCATGATCAAGGTTACTACATGATGTCCTACTTTCGAAGGAAAGGACTTTCCCTTCTGGAAGACCAAGATGCAGATGCATCTACAAGCTATTGACAACGATCTCTGGTATATTGTGGAACATGGCGTCCCTATCGTCACTGCTACTGTATCTGCCGCTGATGTGAAGAAATGCAAGCAACTAGATTCTCAAGCGAATAATATCATCTGTGGCCATCTGAGCAAGGGCCAGTATGGCAGAGTGAGTGCTTTGGGCTCAGCACAACTTATCTGGGAAATGCTGTCCAAAGTTAATGAAGGAGTATCAACCCAACGTGATTCTCGTGTTGATGTTCTTCGCAATCTCTTCAATCGTTTCAAGAGGCTTGCCAATGAAAGGTGCCAAGATACCTTTGATCGCCTCACTGACCTATCAAATGAACTACAAGCACTGAGAGCTCGAGACATTACTGATCACGAAGTTTTGAAGAAACTGCTAAGATCTTTGCTTTCTTCATTTGATACTTTAGTTCTGATGATTCAAGAGAGACCAGACTACAAGATGCTTGATCCAGCAGATATACTCGAAAGACTCAATACCCATCAATTCCAACAAGAAGAAAAGAGAGATCTATATGGACCAAGCTATTCTAGACCACGTGCATTGAAGGCCAAAGCAATTTCCTCATCTGAAGAAGAAGACTCACATGGTAGCATTGGTGATCCTGAGGAATTTGGACAGGAGCTTGCAATGCTCGTGAGGAAATTCCAGAAGTTTACACGACGTGGCCAGTTTGGTAAATCTTCAAGAAGAGATATGAGGAAATCAGAATCTTCATTTGAGGATTACAAGAAAAGAACCTGCCACAAATGCAAGAAATTAGGTCACTACATTGCTAATTGTCCTCGTCGGGGAAAGGAATCAAAGAACAAGAAATACAAGGATGAAAGTTTTGATGACTCGAAGGAAAAGAAGAAATCTTCAAAATCCTCATCTTCAAAGTCCTCATCGCACAAGAAGACTAGCTTCAGAAAGGCTCGGACACTTGTTGGCAAGGAAATGGATTCCGAGGCAGAATCCGAGGAATGTGATGAAGAGGAGGGTTCTGACGAAGACTCAGAATCCGGACAGGCTAGCCTTGCACATGCAACCAGATTCGTCAGCAAGTCAATCTTCAACTCTGAAGAAAATGATAACACCATCCACACTGATGACTATGCTGATGACTTGGCTCTAACCTATTGCTTCATGGAAAAAGGTTCAAAGGTACCGAATGATGCTTCCTCCTCTGATTCAAGTGAGTGTAAACGTGATGATTATAAAAAACCCAGTTATAGTAAACTTGCTATCATTGCCACTAAACAACAAACTGCCCTGGAAAAGCTTCGAAAACTGCTAGATAGAAGTGATGATCTGTTGAATGATGAAATGAATCTTACCCAAATCCTCACTGAAGATATGAAAAGTCTTCAATCCAGATTTGATAATCTTCAAGATCGTCATGTTACACTCCTCGCTGATCATGAGAAACTTTCCTATGAATTTCTTAAAAGGAAGCTTGATCTTGAGAAGCTCAGGATTTCTCATGATGATCTTCGTATGGAAAATGATTCATTACTAGCTCAACAGATCAGTGCTTCTCAAGCTGAATTCATTCCTCCATGTCTTAAATGCATCAAACATGAAACTGCTAATTCTTCACCAGAATCATCAAATGCTTCTATTGCTACAAATTCTTCAACTGCTCATGTAGTGTAAATTCCTCACTTGAGGAAACCAAAAATGTCACTGATGAAAATGCAGGGCTGAAGGAATTGTATGTGACAGGCATATACAAAAGTCTCAAAGGACACCAAACCCTTTTTGATGTGCTCAAAAAGGAGATCTTGAACATGAACCCAAGGAAAGAAGGAATTGCCTTTGAGAGGAAATTGAATGCTGATGGATCTTATTGGAAACCTGAGCAGTATCCCAAAACCTCATGGGTTGCTGCTACTAGGCCTCCTTTTGATCCATCCAATCTAAGATTCTTTTCATGTGAATTATCCTATTACCCAGATGAGTCATTTGACTCCAACTATAAACTGTTCAAAAATGAATCTGGTGAAGTATTTGCTCGATATGTTGGAAGTAACTGCAAGAATGGGCCTCCCCTCAGCAAAATCTGGGTTCCCAAAAGTGGCATTCAAAATCTTCAGGTGAATGTCCTCATAACACCACCTATGAAGAATTTGAACCCCAAATCAAATTACTTAGGAGGACCAAAGTCTTCAAGAGGATCAAAATCCTCAACTGGTCAAAACTATGCTTGTACTCGTGCTAATGCTTCTAGCATGCAGGGAAATTACAAGGAATATGAATATGAGCGTTATTCTTCAAATCATTATGTTCATAAATCCTCAAATAAGTTCTCGGCATATTCATTTGAGTACTATACCCCCCCCTACTGCTAAGAGAAGTGCATTAGCTTCAATGCCCCTTTTCTCATATGGTGCTCGCAGGATGAAGAATGCTTTACCACCCCTTCAGATGTGGGTGGCGAAGAAATTGAACTAATTACTTCTGCATGTCAGGTCTCCAGATGAAAATCATCATCCGAATAATTTGCTGGAGACCTGAGGAAAATGCTTGATAGGACGCAAGCTAATATTGAGGAAATTGAAATATTTCACACGTCCTTATAATTCTGTTTATGATGAAATTCCTATCTGATCAAATTGATATCATATTCTTCAAGTCTGAAGCATATGAGATGGTAAGTTGTACTAATTCATCTGCAGGATGACAAACCCAAGAGTACTCAGTGGGTTCTTGATAGTGGCTGCACAAACCACATGACTGGTGACAAAAGCTTGCTGATGAATATGCCACTAAATCCATCACCCCTGAAGCAAATCACATATGGTGACGAAGGTAAAAGCAAGGTATTGGGACTTGGCAAAGTGGCTATTTCCAAGGATAGGCACATGGACAAACTAATTCTTGTTGAATCTCTTGGACTTAACCTCATGTCAGTCAAAATGCTTTGTGATCTTGATATGATTGTTATCTTTGGAAGATATAGATGTGTTGTCATCATGGAATCTGACAGATCCAAAGTCTTCGAAGGTGTTAGAAGAGGGGATTTGTACATTGTTCATTTCTCTACAGGTCCTCAACCAGCCACTTGCTTACTAGCAAAAACCTCAGAAGGGTGGTTGTGGCATCGAAGACTCGTTCATGCAGGCATGAGGAATTTCCACACGCTCGCGAAGAAGAAGCATGTCATCTGCATCGAATCAGTCAAATTCCTCAAGGATCACCTCTGCAGTGCTTGTGAGTCTGGGAAAATGACCAGATCCAATCACCCCTCGAAGACTATCATGACCACTACTCGTCCATTTGAATTGCTTCACATGTTTCTATTTGGATCTACTCATTATGCCACTCTAACAAATGCAGCATCTTTATATGGCTTTGTCATAGTTGATGATTATTCCAGATATACATGGGTGCATATCATCTTATATAAAAATGAAGTACAGGAAGTCTTGAAACGATTTTCTTCAAGGGCCTCGACGAACTTCGGCTTCAAGATCAAACACATCAGGAGTGATAATGGAAGAGAGTTCAAAAACACTGGTCTTGATAATTATCTTGATGAACTAGGTATTACTCACGAATTGTGTGCTCCTTATACTCCTCAACAAAATGGTGACGTCGGAAGGAAGAACATGACTTTGGTTGAAATGGCAAGAACCTTGCTTGAAGAATATCAGACTCCTCGTCGCTTTTGGCCCGAAGCAATCAACACTGCATGCCATATCATCAACAGGGTATATCTTCACAAATTCCTCAAGAAAACCTCATATGAACTCCTCACAGACAAGAAACCCAGTGTAAGTTATTTCAAAGTCTTTGGTGCAAAAATGTTGGATTAGAGATCCTCATCATAGCTCAAACTTTGCACCTAAGGCACATGAGGGTTTTATGCTTGGTTATGGAAAGGACTCGCACACCTACAGAGTCTTCAACAACTATCACAACAAGGTTGTCGAGACTGTAGATGTGCGGTTCGATGAAACTAATGGCTCGCAAAGAGAGCAATTGCCTCCTGATCCAGATAAGTTGTCTCCTGAGGAAGCAATAAAGCTCAAAGCTACTGAAGACATTGTTCCTACTAAGGAAATTAATGAAGAAATCATTCCCAACACTGATAAAACTCAAGAAGATGCTCCTAAGGAAATTGCTCCAGAACCAATTCGCCAGCCCAAACAAAGTCCTCAACCAGCTCATCCGAGGATTGCAAATGAAGTGGAACTTGACAAATTCCTCAATGACATCAACGCGCCAGGTCCTCTCACTCGCTCAAAAGCTTCACACTTAGTTAACTTTTGTGGGCATTTCTCCTTTGTGTCTATCGTAGGACCTTCAAAAGTTGCTGAGGCTTTCATGGAACCGGAGTGGATCCAAGTCATGCAAGACGAACTTCTTCAATTCAAGCTAAATGACGTATGGGAGCGCGTCAAACGACTAGATCCTCGCAAGCACAATATCATCGGCACCAAGTGGATTTTCTGAAACAAGCAAGATCAGGATGGTCAACTGGGGAGGAATAAATCACGACTTGTAGCCAAAGGCTACACACAGGTTGAAGGAATAGATTTTGATGAAACTTTTGCACCTGTTCCTAGACTTGAAGCTATTCGAATACTACATGCTTATGCTAATAATCATAACATCATCTTATATCAAATGGATGTGAAAAGTGCATCCGTCAATGGTAAGTTTGTGGAAGAAGTATATGTTGCTCAGCCCCTAGGTTTTGAGGATCCAAAGAATCCAGACAAATTCTTCAGACTCAAAAAGGCGCTCTATGGTCTCAAGCAAGCTCCTTGGGCGTGGTATGATACATTGAAGGAATTCATCATGAAGAAAGGCTTCAAACCTGGTTCACTTGATCCAACTCTTTTCACAAAATCATATGATAATGAACTATTTGTATGCCAGATATATGTCGATGACATCATTTTTTTGCTGTATTGGCAAACATTACAGTGATGAATTTGCTTACATGATGAGTGAAGAATATCAGATGTCTATGATGGGGGAGCTGAAATTCTTCTTAGGTCTTCAGATTTGTTAACAACGCAATGGAATCTTCATATCACAGGAGAAATACCTCAAGGATGTTCTGAGGAAATTTGACATGCATGAATGCAAATGTGCCAAGACTCCAATGCCTACCAACGGCCACCTCTGCACTGACGAAAATGGTAAAGAATTCGATCAGCAGGTATATCGCTCCATGATTGGCTCTTTACTGTATTTGTGTTCATCTAGGCCAGATATAATGCTTAGTGTTTGCATGTGTGCACGTTTTCAAGCAAAACCGAAGGAATCACGCCATAAGGCTGTGAAGCATATTCTTTCATACTTAGCTCACACACCAACACTAGGATTATGGTACCCCAAGGGCTCAAATCTGATACGGCCATTCCTCAAATGAAGTATGTGCCACTGAAACTAAAGGCTTCAAAGCCTCACGATAAAATGCCTCAGATAGCTGCACCAGCATCCGCATCAAAACCCTCAGCACCACCAAAGGCTTCAAAGCCTGAACAGAAGCAGACTGTGAAGCAACTGCCTACTGTCTCGAGCTCCTCTGTTCAGTCTGCAACAAGCTCCAAGACAAAGTCTTCACCTACTCCAATGAAGACTAAGGTGACTGTTGGGAGTGGAACCAGACCAGGCCCTAGCAAAATCATCAAAGTCCCTTCTGCATCAGAAGGTAGTGATGAATATGATGATGAGACTCTGCAAGACATCATAAGAAACAACCAGGAAAGGGTAGCAAAAGCTTCACGCAGCGCCATTCCTCCGGCCATGAACCCAAAAGTCCTCTTGGATTACATCAACATATGGTATGAGGACCCCAACACTCCTATCGATGATTTGAAGCTTCCCTCAAGCCTTAGCCACATGGTGGCCACATTCATCAACGAGGCCAAGTGGAAGGAGTAGCAAGGCGAACAAGTTAAGGTTGCGAAGCTCAAAAAGGAGAAATTCATTAGACAGAATCTCCTCAACCTGACGCCTGATGCACTTGTGTCCACACATGCAGAATTGAAAACTTTGACTCACAAGTACACTAATCTCTCTGATCATCAAAGTCTCAAAAACAATTTCATCAAATTTGTTTCTGATGCAGTTGATGATTACATCAAGAATGTTGACCCTCCAGCAACAACACAGCAGCCTCAGATTGAGGAACCAGCTGATGAAACTTCTCGTGCCGAGGAAATCCCTCAAGAAAGCCATGATGATGAAGTGGCTATTGAGGAAATTACCAAGGAAACTCCAGCTGATGCTTCTAAGCCAGCTCATGACTCTACTCCAGCTGAGGAAACTGCCAGGACGGATCTGTCTCCGCCTCCTGAAGAGAAAACGTCTTCACCAAAATCTTCAAAGGTGAAGAAAATGACTCCGTCTGCATCAGATGTGAAGAAGACCAGAGCTGCTGAAAAGGAAGCCAAGAAGAGAAAAGCTTCCTCAATAGAAGAATCAACTGAGGCCAAGCGCCACAAATCTCTTGATGAAAATGCACCTCTGGATCGTGTACCTCTCAACCTTGCTCCATCTTATGAGATGACTCCCTTCGAAAGCGAAGACAAGGAGCACTTGGCTGATGAGGAAATGAAGAATGTTGAGTCTGAGGAACACACTCGTGAGGAAATTCGGATTGATGACAGTCCTCACACCTTCATTCCTCCTGAAGAAACTGCTCAAGGATGAGCTAAACCAACTGATGAATCTGGCTCCTCCACCAAGCAAACCCCTCAAGCTGAGGAAAAACAAAGCGAAAACCCTCAGCCTGAAGAAAATAAAAATCCTGAGCAAAATCCTCAACCTGAGGCTGAGGATGAAGCAATTCCTCCTCGCGAGCAATATCCTCAACCAGAGGCTCCCGTTGATGACATTCCTCAACCAGAGCAAGCTCCTCAGCTTGAAGCACAAGCAGATGAAATTCCTCATCTTGAGGAACATGCCGAGGAAAATGCCCCTGCACCAAATCTAGAGAATGCTCTTGTCGTCGTCATTCCAGAAACTGCAATGATTGTCTCTCCTCAAGGGAAGAAGCAAAACCTTCAGCCGATGCAGCGTCAGCCGTTCTCCAAGCGGCCAAAGTTTCAAAAGGAATCCTTCTTTGAAGAATGCATGTACTTCATCGGAGAAAATCCCTATGACAAGCCTCGCATCAGGCATCTGAAGTTTTGGACCAGGACACAGCTCAACTACTATGCATCTGTGTTGTGTGGAAGAAACAAGATTTTCCAGCACAGGCATATTCCTCATGTTGAGCTTGAAGAAATTTCGTGCTTTGCTCCAGTCCTCAATGTTCTTCATGAAGCAGGACTGCTCCCCATGTGCTCTGATATCTGTGATCGGAACAACGACATTGTTCTTCAATTCCATGCAACTCTGCACATCTCTGGAGATCCAACAGACATCAACACTTGGGTGCTGGATTGGATGACACAACACATACACTTCAATGCTCCTGCCAATGAGCTGTTGCGAGAACTACATGTGTCAATACCCTCAGAGCAGGCAGTAAAGTTGTATGATGAACGAGAGCTGCCAAACAAGCCGATGGAAGTCCTCATGAAGCCTTTGGCCAAGGGGCAACCACCAAGAACAACCTTCCTAGTCCATGAGCTGAAGTATGAACCCAGGACGGTTTATAGAATCCTCTGCAGTGTTCTTGCGCCTATCAAGGGTCATGATAATGAAGAAGACGTCGTAGGCATCATGAAGAATATCTTCTTCAACATCATCCATGGCATTCCCATCATCATCCATGATTTCTTCTTGAGGACTATGGCGGAAAATGCTATGTCCCCTTTTGACCTGAAGATTTACGCTCCATGGATCATGAGATTCATCAGACGCACGTCAGGCATCAACTATCACGCTCATTTCAAAAATCATCAAGGTTATATGCCTCCCCTAAGGGTCAACAAGAAGACTTTCGAGCCAATTGAAGGAAAAGGAAAGTATGTTATTGATGAAGGCAGTCGACCCCTTGATGGCCAGTTCCGAGAGCCAGATGCATATTCCTCATGGGATGACACTGAAACCCATCCACCAAGTTCTGTTGCTCCAAGGGTGCTGAATACCAGAGAGCTTCTTCTTAGTCTTCACCAAAAGGTTGATCGGAATCACAAGTGGGTCAAACGCCACTTCGGCGCCATTGTCAAAACCCTCAATGAAACTCATGATGTCGTGAAGCTTAACCATCATTATCTTCATGAGGTTTTTGATCGCACCTGGGACACTCTGGCTCATTTGAAGACTCCAGCAGAACTTGAAGAATTGGAGTTTGCACAGGACTTCGACTGGTCGTGGACACTAAAGAAGAAATTCAGGCCAATTCCAGTTCCAGACCTTGAGGAAAGTTTATTTTCTTCATTCCGCACTGCTAAATCAGATGAAGACCAACAAGATACTGCCACTGGTCCAAGGAGGAAGTCGGGTCCCAAGAATCCTCACGCGTCTTCCTCAACTGCCAAGAAGTGAAAGTCTTCACGGGGCGTTAGTCCTCAGTTTGGCCTTTTTTTTACTTGATGATAAAGGGGGAGAAATCTAAGAGTTAGTCTTCACACGGGATATATTTTGGGGACTTTATTTAAGTTACAAACTCTTGGCTCTTCTGAAGTGTTTTATGTAATGAGTTTTAACTTAAGCCCGATGGTACTCTGACGCTTTTGAACGTTTTTCTTCACATGCTTATTTGTAAAAAGTTTAATGCACGCATGCTAGAATTCGTCAGATATCATTTGTCATCATGCATCCTCAATTTCTTCATACTATATGTCGTATGTATGCATGATTTACAAGACTCAGGGGGAGATCTCCATGATATAAATCATCAATGTGCATTTGCTGTGAAAAGCAAAATCCTCAAGATAAGCACATCTTCAGGGGGAGTCTCTCTGAATCTTGATTTCAAATTCCTCAAATGAGTATTTACACTTCACATTTTTATCCCCGTTGAAGACTTAACCTAATTGTCATCAACCACCAAAAAGGGGGAGATTGTAAGTGCATCTAGTGCCGCTTAGTGATTTTGGTGGTTTTAAGACTTATAGGTTAAGTATCTAATGTGTTCATAAGTGTACACAAGATCTATAAGTTGTTGAGGAGTTTGAAATATTCGATGAATATCAACCCCTAAAAATGTATATCTTCGGCTGAAGAAATTGGTCTGAAGCTGAAGAATTGAATCGCGAAGGAATTGCGATGAAATAGATATTCCTCATGAAGAAATTGAAGACGAGGAATTTGGTGTGTCCCGAAGATAAACAAGTTGAAGATTTTGAAGCATGAAGATTCAGTCTGTCTGTTTTATTTTCTTCACTTTTGGGTCATAGGAACACCGTACTGTTAAAGGGGGTCAAAGTAACACGTCGGAATGAATTTCCTCATGATGCTCAACCCAAGCCTAATCGTACCAAAAGCCTCAAGTGAGGAATATGAGAGACATGAGGACGCTCACAGTTGAGGGTCTCGACCGATACCGCAAGTCACGGCACATCACTCATCTTATCCACACCAACGGTCATATTATTTAAGGGCATTAATGTCAAATCATGTCAGGATGCTCCCAAGCTATAAATAGCCGCCCCCACAACCATTAGCTGGTTGGCTGCTCCATTAGAAACTCACACTTGTCATAAGAGCAACCCAAATTCCTTACGGTCTTCGAGAGTAATTCATCAGTGAGGAAATACCCCAAACACCAAACCACAAACCGAAAACAAAGTGATTGAGCATCACTGAAGAAGTTGTTCCTATGTGGGACTCAAGCCTTTTACCTTTGAGGACTGTGCATCCTCCAGACGGTTGGGCGTCATGGTCTAGAGCAATCCAACAGTCAATTGTGGATCGCCAGGTGACCAAGTTTGTGAGGGTTTGGAAGTTTGCCCTGAAGACTTACCACGAGTGTTGGGCGAGGACTGTGTGTTCTTAGCCCAAGGAGAATACGGTAGGGACTATGTGTATTTTGGTTTCAATACCAAGCTGCTCCAAACCAGATGTACAACTGTCATAGCAGTTGGAACTCGGTCATCAACCACTGTCTTCACTGTGAAACGAGTCCTATTTCTTCAACTCTTTACATTACTCAGATTGTGTGTTGATGATTTTCACTGTCACTGTTTGAAGAATTTGTTGAAGACTTTCTCTGACATTCCTCAACCCCAAATTCTTCAGCGAGTTAATCCTCATCTGTTTTCTCCGTGCGTGCGTGTTGTGCAAACTATTTTCCATATGCTTCACCCTTAAAACTGTTGTAGTGATACTTTGCACTCCTGATCCTTTTGTTGTTTCCGCTGCAAGTTAGTCATCAGTGGGGAATTTCCTCAAAAGGAATTCCCTCAGTGATGAAATTCTAAAAATCTCCTATTCACGCCCCTCTAGTCGATATAACGCACTTTCAACCCCGATACGTCTGCTACGTATCTATAATTTTTTATTGTTCCATTGTGATATAGTACCATTCTAGAGTACTTTTGGCGTATTTATTTACCAATTTATATTATTTTTAGCACTGACCCATCGTCCCAGTGCTAGCTGTTGTTTTCTGCATGTTTTTCAATTTTCAGGTTTTCCATACCAAACAAAGTCCAATTGACCAACAACTTTTTGCAGATTTTTTCTGGACCAAAAGAAAACGAACAAGCATGGGAGGAAGGCTGGAGGGCACACGAGGGCCCCACACACCAATCCGGTGCAGCTTGGGGGGTGCCCCCTACTAGCTTGTGGTCGCCTTGAGTCCCTCCCGACTGTGTTCTCTCGCTTATAAATTCTCACATACCCTAAAAAACTAGAAGAAGTCCCGAAACACATTTTAGGTCGCCTGGAGTCTTCGTTCCGATGATAGGCCATCTAGAGGTCCATTCCGACCACCTGCGAGAGGGCGGGATGATCACGGAGGGCCTCTTCATTATCCTTGCTTCCCTCATGACGATGTGTGAGTAGTTCACCACAAACCTACATGTCCATATCTAGTACATAGATTGGAATCTCTCTTTCTCTCGCTCTCTTGATTTTCCATACAATTGTCATCGCATCTTCGCTTTGATACACATGATGCAATTCCTTTTGTACGGCGAGTTTGTTGGGAATCTATGAATTGTGGATTTATGTTCAGATTATTCATGCTAAATAATTGAATCTTCTCTGAATACCTATATGATTCTTGTGTGCGTGATTATGATAGCTTCGTAATTCTCTCCAATCTATTGAAATATTTTGGCCAACTAGATTGATATTTCTTTCGTGAGAGAGGTGCGTTGTACTAGGTTCAACCTGGCGAATTTGTATATCCCCTTGATGGAAGTCTACAAGATGCATATTTTTTTGGATGCTTCTAAGGAAAAAATGATGGGGTTTATTAATATTGCATGAGTTTACTTTATCTACATCATGTCATTGTTCTCCATGCATTAGTCAGTTTTGCTTAATACTCTAGATGCATGTTGGATAGCCTTCGATGAGTGGAGTAATAGTAATAGGTGCAGCAGGGGTCGGACTATTTGTTTATGGATGTGATGCGTGTAAACACATGATCATTGTTGTGGATATCGCATCACTGTCCGCTTTTGTGTCAATTGCCCAACAGAAATTTGTTTATCCACCATATATGTTATTTTCTATGAGAGATGCCATTAGGGAAAACTATGGCCCCTGGGTCTATTCGTAGCATATTTACAAAACCTTCAATACCTTGTTGCCATTTACTTGTTTTTATTTTATTTTTCTATCTACAATTATCTGCACACCTCAATTAGTTGAAGTAACAAGTACAAGGGGATTGACAACCCTCTTACCCGCGTTGGGTGCAAGTTGTTTGTTCTATTGTGTCGTGTCGCTGAAGAGAGTTGTGGTTGATATTACTATTGGTTCGATAAACCTTGGTTTCATAACTTTGGGAAGTACTTACCCACAATGTGCTGCGATAACCCGTTCCTCTTCACGGAAAACCCAATGCATATCAAAAGAATTAAAATGTATTTCTCGCGCCGTTGACAGGGAATATCATCACCAACTACCAAGTAACTCCACACAAATTTTCATTCACTTTTTTCTCCCTTTTATTTTTTGGTATACTTATTTTATATCATAAAAAATAAAAATAAAAAAAATATTTACCTTTGCTTGCTTAGCTTGTCACTAGATTGCATCTTCGCTCTCTAGTTTGTTTTTCTTGCTTGTTGCTTTGCTTGTTCGGTCACCATGTCTCAAAGTACTACTAATTTGTGTGATTTCTCAAGTACTAATAACAATGATTTTATTAGTAATCCTATATCATCCACCATTAGTGCGGAGGCTTTTTATATTAATGCTACCTTACTGAAAGTTGACATGAAAGAGCAATTTTCGGGAAGTCCTAATGAGGATCCCGCTTCATATCTCAACCCCTTTGTTGAACATTGTGATATACAAAACAAAAAGGATATCTATTACGATATTTTGAAATTAAAAATGTTTCCTTTTTCACTAAGAGATAAATCTAAATCTTGGTTTTCATCTTTACCACGTAATAGTATTGGAACATGGGATAAGTGTAAAGATGCCTTCAATGCCAAGTATTTTCCCCGTGCTAAGATCATCTCCCTTAGAAATAAAATAATGAATTTTGAACATCATGATCAAGAACATGTTCCACAAGCATAGTAGAGAATTAAATTTCTGATAAGAAATTTCCCAACGCATGGTTTAAACATGTGGATGATTATCCAATACTTATATGTTGGACTAAACTTTGTGTCTAGAAATATTTTAGATTCTGATGCATGCGGTACCTTTATGGAAGTGACTTGGGAGTGGCCACAAAACTTCTGGACAACATCATGACCAATTATACACAATTTCATACCAAGAGAGGTCCAACTGGTAAGAATGTAAATTATGTAGAGGAAATCACTATGTTGAGTGAAAAAGTGGATGCTCTTACGAATTTGGGTGCTATCAAAAATAATCATGCTGATCCCAATGATATGCTCTTGTCTACCATGATTGAGCAAAACAATTATGCTATTGATGTGAACTTTGTCTCAGGAAATAATTTTAACAACAATTCTTATAGGGGTAATTTCAATGCTAGGCCATATCCCGGTAATGTTCCTAGTGGTTATGCAAATTCTTCTGGAAATTCTAATAGTATAACACTGATCTTGAGAACACAATTCAGGAATTCATAAATTCTTTAATACTTTTCAATACTATGGTAGAAGAAAAATTGGATGTTGTTGATACTTCTAAAATGTATAGAATTTCTCTTGATGTAGAAAACATATATAGAATTTCTCTTGATGTAGCAACTCTTAAAATAGCTTTGCCTCCTAAGAATAATTTTAATTATACTATTAAATCTATCCAAGTTTCTATTAATGAGAGTAAGTAGGGGACCTCTTAGTTGAAATCTAATTGGGAATTCCTTCGAAAAGCTCTTCCACCCGGTTTTTACCGGAATCATGATCAAGATCTTCAAATGATTGGTACTTGTCCTATTGAATCTTTGTTTGCCTTTGTGAATATTAACGATGAAGGGACTACACATGAGTCAACTCTAGTTAAGGAGCATCCCATTTTCTTGGAGGGTGATGATTTAAATGTTAAAACTAAAAAAGTGGGTCTCGTGAGTTCAAAACATTAACTAGTGAAGTAACCACTATTTTGGATTACAAGGACTTTAATTATGGTAATTTCTATTTAGTAGAATGTATTTCCTTGCTGTAATCCATTATTAGCTCATCCAGTAACAAAACAAAGCTTTTACTCAACATATAGTAGAAGCTATGGAAAAAGCTTATGATAAGAAACTTGAGCTCCAAATTTCTATTCCCACAAAAATGCAGGACGAGTGGGAACCTACTATCAAAATTAAGATAAATAAATATGAATGCAATGCTTTTTTGACCTTGGTGCTACTGTTTCAACTTTGCCTAAATCTTTATGTGATGGGTCTAGTCTCACTAATATTGAAGAATGTTCCCTAAACTTGCATCTTGGAGATTCTACCATTTAGAAACCCTTGGGTAGAATAAATTATGTGCTAATAATTTAAAATAAAAATTATGTGACTATATATTTCATTGTGCTTTATATTGATCGCAATCCTACGTGTCCAATTATACATGGAAGACCCTTCCTACGAACTATAGGTGCAATCATTGACATGAAAGAGGGAAACATAAGGTTCCAATTTCCATTAAAGAGAGGAATGGACCACTCACCTAGATAGATAATTATACCACCTTACAAATTAATCATGAGATCCCTTACGGGTGGAGTATCAAAGATGACAACACTTACAACTATGCAATATGCCTAGCTAGGGCCATAAAACAATAGCGCTTGTTGGGAGGCAACCCAATAGTTATCTTTATTTTTTCTTCTACTTTCTGTTTGTTTGCGATAACATTATTATTGCCTCTGTAATGATTCTATTTTTATATTTTAGTTAGTGTTTGTGCGAAGTAAAGCCTTTAGGATGATTTGTATGATGAGTGGAATTGATATGGTGCAAAAACAGAAACTTTGACGTTCTCTGCAGAATTTATATGATTTTAATTGAACGGATTTTTAAGCTGAAATATTTACACAATATTTTTATACAAATTTACGAGGTCTTCCTAAGTTTTCAGAATGTTTGGAGTTATAGAAGTATAGGTTCATTACATATTACTACAGACTCTTCTGTTTCAGTTAGATTCTATTTTTGCTTGCATAGTTTCCTTGTTTGGATGATGCTATGGTTGTACCATTGGGTATAAGCAATGGAGAAGTTAGAATACAATACCTTATGCTGAAATAAAATAAAAATATACTTATAACAATGCCTGAAAGTATTTGATATGTTTCTTATACTAATGGATCCCACGATGTTTTGTTGAGTTTTATGTGATTCAAGTTTTCAAGTTTTGGGTATTATCCCGATGGACGAAAGAATGAGGAGCAACAAAAGCCTAAGCTTGGGGATGCCCAAGGAACCCCAAGGTAATATTCTAGGAATACTCAAGCGTCTAAGAGTGAGGATGCATCGGAAAGCATCCGCTTTTTCATCTCAATCCATCGGTATGTCACTTGGAGCTATATTTTTATTCATCACATGATATGAGTTTTCCTTTGAGTGTCCTTTGTTTTACTTTCAATGTGCCACAATCACCATTTCCTAGGCACACCTAATTGAGAGAGATGCCACCTCACCATAATTTGTTAGAATACTCTATGTGCTTGATATGTGTCGTGGTTTTATCACGGGAGATGTTCTCGTGAAAGGACTTAAAGATGGAGCCATCACACCTTGGTGGCGACTCAAAGGGGGTGAGCGAAAGCGAGACTTAGATTTACCCAGGTTCGCCCCCCATGTGGAGGTAAAAGCCTACGTCCTTCTTTGTGTGTATTAATGGTGGTTTCGATTACAAGGAGGGCGTAACTCGCCTGACATAGCTCTCGATTATATCTAACTCTCCTGACCTTTCCCTCGGACTCGCCTTTATATACAGGTCAAGTCCCTAGGGTTTACAAAGTCCTGCCATCCTACTCTTGGTAGGTTTCCTTATCTCTAAGTCGCCGTGTTCCCCACGATCAGGAGCTTCCTTGATGTTCCATCATCCACATGGTCATTTTGAACCGCCCTATAGCTCCAGGGCCACTGGACGCATAATTAAAGGTGAGTCGCCCCTTTGGTGACCCCACCCACTAAGGGCGAGTTACCCACACGTAATATCCCCAACATTAGCCCAGATTGTCATGAATTCATTCGTGTCAATAAACTCCCATCAATCTCGGGGCGACTGTCCTCATTTTCGTCCTTCGGTGAACGATGAGCCGCCATCCGTGGTACTTAACCTGAGTCGCCATACAGTATTAAAGGGTTTCGCTTCATCCCCTTGGTTCCAGTCCCCAAATACTGTAACCGTCAACGAATCTTTTGCCCATAATTGCTTTTCCCAAAAATCTAGGCGCCATCATCGCGTTCTCTGACTTGTCGCCTCGATCTCCGCCTCGACAGCCTCCTTTTCTGTTCCTGCCCTTTAGATAATAAGAGAAATGGGGGGATAGAAGCCCCGTCGCCAACCTCCATCTCATCTTTGTCTTAGTCTTCCCTGTGCTCTTCATCTCCGCGCTCCGGCATCGTCTCCAAGCTCCAGCGCCCCGACGTCGTCCCCGGCTCGTGGAGTTTTTCTCCATCGACTGCGACTCTCTGGGCACCGAGGAACACGAAGCTCCGAGCATTCGTTCCCGGGGGCGATCTCCTATCGACAGGTACACACCTTACCCCACATAGGTTTAGACCAAGAATGCCATGACCGTAGCTTCCTTGCGAGCTAGATCCACAACGTGATGAACACCTCGAACCATTTCAGGTATGTTCCCTGCTCCAGCGATTGGCTTTAGGTAGAAACAGGCGTCGACCATTTTAATCACGTCCTTGTGCCAGTTTAAACCCATGTACTGCTGACCAACACTGTAGTTGCACTATATGCATAGTTCATCACCATTACTTCACGCAATATCTTCCTATTTTAATCCGTCCGTAGATCCATATTTTACCGCCTGTCTATTGAAACATGTTCATTCACCTGTTGAGAATATCTCTAAGGAAAAGCACACTTCGGAGAGTCGCCATTTAGCTTCAGCCTTCATAGCGACTTAGTTTCATTACTGTAGCCAGGATGCCTTTTCTTCCAGTCTAGAGGGCGAGTTAGAACACCCTTGAAGATATACTCGTAGATCACCCAAATAACGGGCTACGATGCTCGTCAACTGTTTGACGTGTTAACAAATATTTTGTGAACACCATAGGCCCGTACCAGCGGGTTAGAATATTTTGGCGGGTTAACAAACCCTTTGCAAACACCGTAGGCCCGTACCAGCGGGTTAGAATATTTTGGCGGGTTAACAAACCCTTTGCGAACACCATAGGCCTGTACCAGCAGGTTAGAATATTTTGGCGGGTTAACAAACCTTTTGCGAACACCATAGGCCCGCACCAGCGGGTTAGAATATACTCTAGTCTTTTACTGAGTCGCCCCATACTCCATTTTTTTTGTAGTCATGGCCATTACGAGGTGTGATTGGTTACCAACCAAAGTCGACGATGGCACGCTCGAGAAATTTGTTAAGCGGGTCTCCTTAACAGTAAGGAAACTATTGGTTGGAGAACCTCCCCGGGCGAGCTGACCCCCAACCCCGCTCCAGGAGAAGAAGTGATCTTCACCGATTACCTTGAGCGTGGATTCAAGCCGCCTGGGTCAAAGTTTTTCTGGGACGTCCTGCATTTCCTCAAGCTCCTTCCTCAAGACCTAGGACCCAACTCCATCAGCAATTTATGCCAGTTCCAGGTCTTCTATGAAGTGTATTTGCAGAGAGAACCCATGATCCCTCTGTTCTCTAACTTCTTCGATCTAAACTGCCAGACCGAGTTCCCCAATGGTCCCAACCACGAGCTTGGAGGAGTTAACATCCAGAGACGCCGCGAGCGTGGATTCCCGACAGTTCTTTTGCCCAGCCATCCCAAAGGCTGGGCCGAGTCATGGTTCTACTGCCAAGACACTTCTCCACCAGGCGAGAACCCTCTCCCGGGTTTCAGAGCAGACCGTGTGCCTATGGATTTCAAATTCCCTGACAAGCTCACCACAGAAGAAGAGTCAGAATTCATCCCACTCTTTTCAGATTTGAAATTCCTGAACAACAACATGCTCATCGGGGTCGACCTGTTCCGCTGCTGGATAGAATGGAATATCCTTCCCTTCAGTCGCCGCGACGGGCTCATGTATGATTACGACGACAGTTTAGACCATCCACAACGCGCCAGTCACCGCCAAATTTCAGATAACGAAATCGTTGGAGTCATTAAGAAGCTGACCTTTGAGTCTCTGGAAGAATGCGCCAAGATCGGTCTTAAAGCCTTCTGCCGTGCTAACACGGTGCCACCGGTAAGAATCTAAGCCGCCGCTTGTCTTGTTTATACTTAACAACCTTTGTGGCTAAAGACCTGCCTCCATCTATCAGAAAACCGATGAGTTTTGGCGGAGGGGCCCCAAAACTGTTGCCCCGAAGTCCACCAAGGTGCCAACCAAAAAGAAGAAGACGGTGAGGAAAAAGAAAACCGCCACAAAAGATTCATCTTTTGTTGGCGAACCTCACGCAGACGAGGCACATTCAGAGGTAAGGTTTTTTACGTTGTCCCTTATCTATGTGTTCCGACTTAAGTTTATACCCTATATCCTTACATGTAGGGCGATGATGATGAGAGCAAGAATGATGTAGTCGAGGTAATTTCCATTTCTTCCGACTCACCTTTTTCTTCCCCTAGACCAGCTAGGCGGATCTGCGGAAAAGTGCCCATGTCTCACCCTCATGCTTATCTGGACCCTGATTTCCTTTTGAAGAAAACAAGATTCAACCCCTCACGCAAGACTCGTAGTCCCTCTGACGACTTGATCATTGGACTGCCCGAGAAGAAAACCGGTCGGAAACGCACCAGTGAGGTACATCTTTGTTTTGTTATATCTTTTGCCGTGTGAAATATGACTCGCCACTTTTGTGAATTTCAAGTCTTTGTCCTGTCAGACTTCTCTTCCCACATCTCACGACTCGGCCATCTCTGCACTCCCGCCGATGATTCGTGTGCAAGGGTAAGTCTTTTTTGTTAACCCAATTTTTCTAAACAATGACATGTGATTTTCACCTTGGTGCTTTCGTCGCAGGGCACAAGCAAAGAGGATAAAAACCGGCGACTCTCCTTCTGCACACAGAACATCTGATGCCTTAGGCACGGGCACCTCTGTTCCTGAGGCTGAAGAGGAGCAAAAGGCGGCTTGTGACATTCCTGCAGGCGATATTCCCGACGCCCTAGATGACTCGCCCGTCATTTTGAAGGAGAATGCTGGATAGAGTAACCCGCCAAGCCATCTCAAGGCGACCGACGATCCAGACGTCATGGTTACCGGCATTGGCTACTCCACTCCCCCAACTGTCGTG
Source organism: Hordeum vulgare subsp. vulgare (assembly GCF_904849725.1). Classification (NCBI taxonomy): domain Eukaryota; kingdom Viridiplantae; phylum Streptophyta; class Magnoliopsida; order Poales; family Poaceae; genus Hordeum; species Hordeum vulgare. The sequence continues at coordinate 361,164,636 of NC_058524.1, read as the reverse complement.
CTTTCCAAACATACTTCGAAGGCGAGTCGCCTTTCCCCTGATGGCGACGCAGAACCCCTCAAAATCCCCCAATACGAGAAGCTGGAATTCGACCAGCTTTGCTCCGGCTTCACAAGTCACCTGGAGAGGGATTTTGAGCTGAACAAAAGCCTGCTCTGCCTTATGAGGACCAAACACGAGGTATGTTGATGTATTTTCCTGTACCCATTAGCCTTCCAAGGACCGGCTCATCTTTTTGGAAGATGAGCCGGATCTTGTATTAGAAAAACTTCAACTTATAGCCCCCAAGGGCCGGGTAATCTTTTTAGAAGATGAGTCGGGTCTTGTATTAGAAAACTTCAACCTGTATCCCCCATGGGCCGGGTCATATTTTTAGAAGATGATCCGGGTCTTGTATTAGGAAACTTGAACCTGTACCCCCGAGTCTTTTTCTTGGAATTAGCTTCTTCAAAAATTTGACGGCCGTATCAACGTCACAACTGCTAACAGGTTCTGCTTCCACCCATTTGGTAAATTTGTTAACCGACACCAACAGATGAGTCTTTTTGTTGGAAGACATTTTGAAAGGGCCGACCATATCGAGCCCCCAGACTGCAAACGGACAAGTGATTGGTATCATCCGCAATTCCTGAGCCAGTACATGCATCTGGCGTCCAAACTTTTGGCTGCCATCACATCAGCGGACGATCTCCTCTGCCTCTGCGTGAGCCGTCAACCAATAAAACCCATGTCTGAAGGCTTTAGAAACCAATCATTGGGATGCAGCATGATGACCACAATCGCCCGCATGAATCTCATTGAGGATCATACATCCTTCCTCAGAAGAAACACATCTTTGAAATACCCCTGAGGTGCTTCGTTTGTGTAACTCGCTGTTGTGTATGACCACAGATTTGCACCGACGGACAACTTGGCGAGCTAGCAGCTCGTCGGCGGGTAAATCACCCCTGGTTAGATACGCCATGTAGGGAATCGCCCAGTCCGGAGTAGCGTGAAGAGCCGCCACGAGTTGAGATTCGGGGTCTGGTACCGCCAGATCTTCCTCTGATGGCAGTTTTACTGAAGGGCTATATAATATATCCAAAAATACATTGGGAGGAACCGGCTTACGCTGCGAACAAAGGCGGGAAAGAGCGTCCGCTGCTTCGTTAACCCGTCGGTCGATGTGATCCACTTGATAGCCATTGAAGTGACCCGCCTCATCCGACACAGTCCGTCTGTAAGCCGCCATCAGAGGGTCTCGTGAATCCCAGGTGCCAGAAACCTGCTGCGCCACCAGATCTGAATCGCCAAAGCATCTCACTCTCGTGAGGTTCATCTCCTTGGCGATTCGCAAACCATGGAGCAAAGCTTCGTATTCTGCTGCATTGTTAGTACACGGGAACATGGGCCAGAGCACATAGCAAAACATGTCATCGTGAGGCGAAGTTATCACCACACCAGCCCCCGAGCCTTCCAACTGTCTGGACCCGTCAAAATAGATGGTCCAATATGTAAGATCTGGTCTTTCCTCAAGGATTTGTAACTCGGTCCAATCATTGATGAAGTCCACAAGCGCTTGAGACTTGATAGCTGTCCGAGGCATATACCGCACCTGACGGGGACCAAGCTCGATGGCCCATTTAGCAATCTGTCTAGTAGCCTCTTGGTTCTGTATGATGTCGCCAAGGGGGGCGGAGCTGACGACCGTGATCGGGTGTTCCTGGATGTAATGTTTCAACTTTCGACTCGCCATGAATACCCCAAACACCAATTTTAGCCAATGCGGGTAACGTTGCTTGGAGAGGGTGAGGACCTCGTTGATGAAATACACCGGTCTTTGGACGGGGTATTCCTTTCCTTCTTCCTTTCGCTCGACAACTACTGCCATGCTGACTGCTTTGGAATTGGCCGCAATGTACAGGAGCATAGGTTCTTTGTCTGCCGGAGCCGCCAACACTGGCGGGTTAGCTAATTGCCGCTTCAAGGCTTCGAAAGCGTCATTGGCCTCATCTGTCCATACAAAACGATCGGTTTTCCTGAGCAGCTGGTAGAGAGGGATGGCCTTCTCCCCAAGGCGACTTATAAAACGGCACAAGGCCGCGATTCGACCCGCCATGTGCTATACTAGGTTAAAGTTGCCTGGTTTCCCAAGTTAAGTGATTGCTTCAATCTTCTCCGGGTTGGCCTCGATTCCACGTTCTGACACCAAGAAACCCAATAGCTTCCCCGCGGGGACACCAAAAACGCACATGGGGGGATTAAGCCTCATCTGGTAAACACGCAGGTTGTCGAATGTTTCTTTGAGATCCTCCAAAAGAGACTCCTTGCGGTGAGATCGGACCACGATGTCGTCCACGTAAGCGTGGACGTTACGGCCTATTTGGCTGTGTAAGCAGTTTTGATGCAGCGCTGGTAAGTCGCCCCCGCGCTCTTGAGCCCAAAATGCATGGACACGTAACAGAAAGCTCCGAACGGGTTTATGACGGATGTCTTCTCCTGATCCACCACCGCCATTTTTATCTGGTGGTACCCTGAATAAGCGTCCAAGTAACACAGACGTTCGCAACCCTCCATCGAATCTATGATTTGATCAATATGGGGAAGGGCGAACGGATCCTTCGGGCAGGCTCTATTATGGTCCGTGTAATCAATGCACATGCGGAAAGTGTTGTTCTTCTTGAGTACCAAGACTGGGTTAGCCAGCCATTCTGGGTGAAAAACCTCGATGATGAACCCAGCGGCAAGGAGCCGGGCTACTTCTTCTCCAATCGCCTTACGGCGCTCTTCGTTAAACCTGCGGAGGTACTACCCCACCGCTTAACTTTGGGGTTAGTATTGAGATGGTGCTCAGCGAATTCTCTCGGCACACCTGGCATGTCAGAAGGTTTCCATGCAAAGATGTCCCGATTCTCATGGATGAATTCGATGAGCGCGCTTTCCTATTTGGGGTCAAGACCCGCCCCAATAGTGAACTGCTTGGTGGAGTCGCCTGGCGTAAAATCAATAACCTTGGTGTCGTCCGCTGGTTTGAACTTGAGGTGCATCTCGAAATCGATAGTTGGCCTTTTGAGCGGCGTCATGTCTGCCGGGTCGACGTGGGATTGGTGAAACTTAAGCTCCTTGGCCGCGCAAGCTGACTCGGCATAAGCTGCATCTCCTTCTTCGCATTCTTAGGCTATTTTCCTGTCGCCGTGGATAGTGATGGGACCCTTGGGTCCGGGGATCTTGAGCTTGAGATAAACATAGCATGGGCGGGCCATGAACTTGGCATAAGCTGGCCGTCCAAACAGCACATGGTAGGGGCTCTTGATCTTGACTACCTCGAACAAGAGAGACTCGCTCCTGTAGTTCGATTCCGTGCGAAAAGCCACATTAAGCTTGACCCGCCCAATGGGTACGCCGAATTACCAGGCACAATACCATGGAAAACCGTGGATGATGGCATCAGGTCCTTCTCGAGGAGATTCATCCTCCGGAAAGTGTCGAAATATAGGATGTTCATGCTGCTGTCTCCGTCCATAAGGACCTTGGAGAGGGTGTATCCCCCGACATGGGGAACCACGACCAGGGCTAAATCGCCAGGGTTGTCAACTCGGGGTGGATGGTCTTCCCATCTCCATGTTATGGGTTGCTCTGACCAGTGAAGGTACCGAGGGAGCGCTGGCTCAGCTATGAAAGTTCTATGCTTTACCTTGTGGTCCCGTTTACACGTGTTGGTCGTGAACACGTGGTACTGCCTGCTAACTGTTTGGGGTTATTTTGGAACCCGCCCCGATCCTCCTGCCGCTGGGGGTCTCCTTGCGGGGCGGTGAGGGGGGTTGTTGGAATATTCCTGGTGAGTGGTACTTCTGGTTATGAACTTGGTATTGACCGGCATTGTGCTGTGACCCGCCCTATGGTCCTTGGTTGGGGAAACCCCCGAATGTGACCTGTCGTGACCCGGATGCGCCTGGTTGCTCCTGCCGCTGGCCCTGCTCGCCACCTTGACTTCTTTTGAGTGCCTCGGCCCAGAACTCTTGCATCACGTAGCAATCCTCCCATAAGTGAGTCGCCGGTCCATCAGCCGTGGCGTGCTGCGGGCATGGGCCTTTAAGCATTTCATGGTAGTTATGTGGTTTCTTCCCACTAAAGCCCCGCTTCTTCTGACACGGGTTTGCGTTGCCAGTATTAGTATTAGCAACAAATTCCGTAGGACCTTCCTATTGCCGCTTCTAGCCATGCCCGCCATGGTGGTTATTGCCCCGGTTCTGAAACTGGGATTGACCTTTTTGTAACTCACCCTTGCGGGCGACTCCAATCTTATCGTCGCCCTCTCCAGGATCCTTGGTGTCATTCGACTCAGCGTACCTGGTAAGGGCGTCCATCAGCTCGCCCATGTCCTGTACCTTTCGCTTAAGTCTCCCTAATTTCAGCACCAGAGGCTCGTAATGACAATTTTTCTCCAGGATCAACACCGCCTGAGCTGCTGAAATACCTTCCGACGAATGAATGACTTCCGCAACCCGTCGGGTCCAGTGGTGGGCTGACTCATCTGGCCGCTGAATGCAGTGCTGTAAGTCAACGATAGTCATTGGGCGCTTGCAGGTTCCTCTGAAGTTCTTGATGAAATGCTCCTTCAGTTCTGCCCAAGTGTTGATGGAGTTGGGCGGCAGGTTTTTCAGCCAAGTGTGTGCCGTCCCTTCGAGCATCATGGTGAAGTATTTAGCGTAGACCTCCTCGCTTACGTCGAGCATATCCATCACGAGTTCATAGCTCTCGATCCATGACCCGGGCTCGAGATCCGGCGAGTAGTTGGGAACCTTCCTGGGCCCTTTGAAGTCCTACGGCATGCGTTCGTTGCGCAAAGCCGATGCAAGACATGATACTCCAATGTGTTTGCCCCCACCGTCCAGGGGCGCGGGAGATGATGGTATGTAGGCCGGGAAGTCCTGACCCGCAACGGCCGTTGGCTCCATGTGCCGTGCGGCCCATGCTGCATCCACAATATGCTGGGCTCGTGTGTCGGGCATCCCGAACAGATCGTGTTGGGGGAGCCGCCGCGGCCCGCTGGTCACTGCGGGGAAATCCTCGTGGCGACTTCTGGTGTGACTCGCCTGAAGCGTGGAGTGGAGCCGATCAAGGCTATGGGAATACTGCGCGTGTGGAACCACGACCGTTTTTAGCATCTCGATGGCGTTTCTAGCTTCTATCTTGGCCTGGGTGTTTCCATAAATCGGAAGGGACTCCAGGTGGCGGGTTGCTGCGAGCACATTGTCGACGGGGTTTGAGAATCGAGTTGCATGGGCGTCCATGGGCAGATCCGGCGGCGGATTGGGCGGTGGAATCGTTCCTCCCCTCGAGGCGGTTTGCAAAGGCTGATCGGGACCCGCCACGGGGGTGCGCTGAGTGTCAAAAAGGCGAGTTGGGTGTAAGTCGGCCGAGACGTGCCCATTGTGTCTCCTTTGATGGACGGCGTCAGACGCGCGCTGCTGTATCTCGAGCGGGCAGCCTTCGGTGTTGAGCCGCTCGGTCTCTGCGGCGACCGCAACTCGCTGTGTCTCGATCCTGGCGGCTTCTGCTTCCATGTCGCGCTGTGCCTTCGACATTGCCTCCTGCAATTTGGTTAGCTCGGCATTGACCGACTCCTGATTTTCGGATGTAATCGTGGTTGCCATAAGGCTGGCTATCTCTGCTGTTTGTTCCATCATGGTTTGCGCTGGGGGCTTGGATGTTTCTCCGGTCTCGTTGTTGCCAGTCGGATTCTGATGAGGCTGCGCTGACCCTGCCATGTAGATGGCGATTTGCCGATGAGACCTCTTAAGGACTTCAGGATCTATTGCCAGCGACAACCCCCCAAGCTGGCCTTCCTCAAGAGGGTGGATCGACCCCGTCTCGCCCATGGATGACTCGCCATCGGAATTGACACGGGTGATCTTCTGGCCCGCCTCTCCCTCTTGCTTATCGCCTCCCTGTGTAAAGCCGAAGAAAACCTGGCGAATCTTGTTCTGCCGTGTAGCGGGGAGGACATACCTGGCCGGCTCGATGATGTCGGTGGAGGTGTCCGGCTCAGTAATAGGCGTCCCGATCATGCCGATGAAGATGTTGATCTTGCCGAAGGGGACTCGGTAGCCAGATTCGACGGAATCGGCCTTCGATTCCCATAGCGAGATGTCGATGTAGTACTTCCCGCGGCGGCTCTTAGTCATGATGCCGACCGCATAGCTTTCTGACCCTGATAGGGCTCCCTTTGAGAACTCAACTCCACCGTGCGTAGGCCCCATAGTGGGCGCCAAGTGGTGTGGTTTTATCACGGCAGATGCCCTCGTGAAAGGACTTAAAAATGGAGCCATCGCACCTTGGTGGAGACTCAAAGGGGGTGAGCGAAAGAGAGACTTAGATTTACCCAGGTTCGGCCCCTCGTGTGGAGGTAAAAGCCTACGTCCTGCTTTGTGTGGATTAATGGTGGTTTCGATTACAAGGAGGGCGTAACTCGCCTGACCTAGCTCTCGATTCTCTCTAACTCGCCTGACCTTTCCCCGGTACTCGCCTTTATATACAGGTCGAGGCCCTAGGGTTTACAAAGTCCTGCCATCCTACTCTTGGTAGCTTTCCTTATCTCTAAGTCGTCGTGTTCCCCACGATCAGGAGCTTCCTTGACGTTCCATCATCCACATAGTCTTTTTGAACCGTCCTACAGCTCCTGGGCCACTGGACGCATAATTAAAGGTGAGTCGCCCCTTTGGTGACCCGACTCTCTAAGGGTGGGTTACCCACAGGTAATATCCCCAACAATATGTCTCCATCGTATCTACTTTTTTTGACACAGAACAGTAGGGAAAACCCCCACAACGAACTTAGTTTTTATTGCAAGGAAAAGGTAATTACAGGTGTTACAAGGGGTAACAAGAGAAACAGAATAAAAATTACATATTTGTACACATCAAAACTCAAGAAGGTAGGTATGAGATCCATCTCAAGAGGTCATCTTTGAAGGCTCACTTGATTCTGTGTTGCATGAGAGAGATATCGTGCACAAATGCTGCTCTCCATCTATTACACCTTGGCCTTTCATGCCTGAAGACATTTGCATTCCGAATAAGCCAAATATTCCATCAAGCAAGGAATACCACTTCAGAGAAGAAAGGGTTTGCAAAATATCTCTTAGCATTGATGGTGACTTCATCCATAGTATTTCCTTGAGACCAATCATTCTGCAAGTAGTACCAGACTGTGAAAGAGAAATTGCACTGGAAAAAAAAGATGATCTCTTGTTTCTCCTTCACTCAATGGACAGAGAACACATTGTACACCATCTTCCATGTGCCAATACCTTGTTTAAACCATATCTTTGGTATTCATCCTATCCATGACCAACATCCATGAAAAGACCTTGATTTTCATGGTGCAACAGGATCTCCAAATCCAAGATAACAAAGGATGGCAAGTAAGGATGGAGTGCATGCTCATATAGAATAACTCGGGCTTATATTGTTTGGAAGAATCCTGGCACCACCAAAAATCCTTGAGGTCTGCATCCCATTCATGGTATCACGAGAGGTTCTTGTGGGACCCTCTCATGATAGTAGGTCTTCCATATCAGTGACTCCACCACTGAAAGTTTTAAGAATGGAACGAAACTTCCTGGGATTCTTTATGGAATAAAATAAAAATAGATGAACCAAGACCCACGGGAGGGGAGGCCCGAGGCGCCCACTAGGCACAAGGGCGTGCAACCCACCCACCCCCTGGCGCGACCTGGTGGGTAGTGGGGCCCACGGCAGTCGGTTGACCCTAACTCCATCACCATAGAATCCTATTTTCGGAGAAAATTAAGAGAGGAAGTTTCATCATGTTCCACGATACGGAGCCGTCGGTGCCTGTTGTTCTTCATCGCGAGGCCAAATCGGGACTCCGTTTGGGGCTCTAGAGACGGGAATCTTTGGTCTTCGTCATCAGCAACCCTACTTCATCACCAATTCCATGATGCTCTCCACCGGGAGTGAGTTATTCCTTCGTGGGCTTGCTGGTCGGTGAGGAGTTGGATGAGAATCATCATGTAATTGAGTTAGTTTTGTTAGGGCTTGACCCCTAGTATCCTCTATGTTTAGAGATTGATGTTGCTATGACTTTGACATGCTTAATGCTTGTCACCAGGGCCCGAGTGCCATGATTTCAGATCTGAAATGTTTATATTTTCACCATTATATCTATGTTCTTGTACCAATCTTCCAAGTGATATGCACCTACTATGAGTTAGGATCCGCATACCCAAAGTGACAATAATTGGGATTCTTTCGAGTGATTATGATAGTATGAGGAGTTCATGGATTCACTATGTGTTAATGCTTTGTTCCAATTCTCTTTTAAAAGGAGGCCTTAATATCCCTTAGTTTCCTTATGGACCCCTGTGCAATGGGAGGGTAGGACAAAATATGCCATGCAAGTTCTTTTCCATAAGCACGTATAACAATTTACGAAATACATGCCTACATTATATCGATGAACGGGAGCTAGTTCTGTGTCGCCCTATGTTATGATTGATACATGATGAATATCATCCAGCAATACCACCGATCGAGTACCTACGATTTTTCCACATATTATTCTTGCTAATTTACTACTGTTACTAGTGTTACAACTGCTACAAAACAGCCATCACTGTTACCTTTACTGCTGCTACTATTACCACTTCTATCAAAACTATCGTATTAATCTTCTACGGATCACTGTGTTGTGGATACGAGATCTCCAAGTGTGCTCAAATTGGCAACTCAGCTGCTAATACCAGCAAATATTCTTTGCCTCGCCTTGAGTTGAATCTATAAATTTGGGTTGAATACTCTACCCTCAAAAACTATTGTGATCCCATATACTTGTGGGTTATCAAGAACGTTTTCTGGCTTTGTTGCCCGGGAGAAGAGTTTTATTTGTTGAGTCACTTGGGATATCTATTTATTGATCACTATGAAGATTCTCAAAGATACAAAAACTATGATTGTTCCCTCTAAGACGAGGGGAGGTAAGGAATTGCCATCTAGCTATGCACTTGATTCACCTTCTGTTTTGAATAGACTTGCAACACCACCACCACATGCTATTAATCCTGATATGTCGCAAGTTATTAATGATGCTACCTCTATAATGAATGATGCTAATGACGATGTTAGTTCCTTGCTTGATGATATTGTGCCACTAGGTGAATTTCTTGATGAACAACTTGCTAGAGCTAAAGAAATTGAGCATGTTGAAACTGATGAAATCTTTGAAACTGATAATACTGAAACAAAATTTAGACATGACTATCCTAGAATTCAAATACGTGAAGTACCTGAAGGTTATATTATGGATGAATAACTAGCTAGAGATTTTCTTGCTTCTAAGGATAGAGAAGATCTTAAGAAACTACGACGCAAGTTGAAAGAAAATTCCTTGAATGCTAGAATGAAATATGATCCTAAGTTTGCTACTTCACCTATCTTTTTCACCGATATGGATTATGAATTCTCTGTCGACCAAAAGATAATTACTTTGGCTAAATCTAATCCTTTTTATGGCTATGAAAATGAAACTATTGTGGCACCTCACACTAAGTTAACTGAAATTGCCACCCCGTTTGCTCATGAGTAGAAAATTTGGTACTACTATATTCTCAAATTATTTACATTCTCATTAAATGGTGATGCTAAGATTGGTACAAACTCTTGCTCTTGGTTGTGTGCGTAGTCCCCACGATATGATTTATTACTTCTCCAAAAAATATTTTCCTGCTCATATGAAACGAGGTACCTTACATTAAATATTTCACTTTGTGCAAAATGAAGAAGAGTCTCCCACAAGCTTGGGGGAGGCTTCTCCAATTACTTAATGATTTACTTGATCACCCTCTTAAGAAGAATGAAATACTGTATATATTTCATAATGGACTAATCGACGCTGCTAAGACCACCTAGATAGTTGTACAGGTTGTGTTTTCAGGGAACAAACTGTCAAACAAGATGAGGAGTTATTGACTAATATATTGAAGAACTATGATGAATGGACACTCCTGAACCACCGCCTAAACCTACTCCAAAGCAGAGGAGTATATTATACCTTAGTCCCGAAACTATGCAAGAGGCAAAGGAACGTATGAAGGAAAACAACATTAAAACTAAAGATGTTAAGAATTTTCCACCTATTGAAGAAATACATGGTCTCGACACACCACCATAGGCGGTGGAGGTAAATTATTTTTTAAAGTTTGATGAAGGTGACATCCCTTACAATAAACATCCTAGTCAATACATATATGAGTTTGATAATTATACTAGATTGCAAGATCATTTCAACTCCTATGTTTTGAAACAATTGAAACAAAACTTTGATATGATTGCTTACTTAAGTGACTTTTTATTTAGAATCACCAGTGATGTAAGAGGTGTAGGAAAACATGCTTCTGTGGTTCAAACCCAACTAGAACAAGTTGCTAAATCTCAAAGTGAGCTACTTCATGAAATGAATAATAATATGAATGATCATCATGTTAGAGTAATGACTAGAGGAGGAACAATGACTCAAGATCCACTATATCTAGAAGGACGTCCAAAAAGAACGGAACAAGATTCACAAAGAATTAATCCGGATGCACCTAGTACTTCTAGGAAGAAAAATGAAAAAGATAGGACCTTACATACTTCTTTTTTTTTGACCGGCACCTTACATACTTCAAGTGAACTTGAAGTTGAAATATAGTCTCATAATGCTAATGATAACTCTATATCTAATGCTGAAACTCAATCTGGTAGTGAGCATTCACCTAGTGATAATGAAAATGATACCGACGATGCTCATGTCGATGCTCAACCTGACAATGATAAAGAACCAGATAATGATGGTGAGTTAGAACCTCTTGTTCTTCATAACCCACAAACTAAGCATAAACATTATGATAAAAGAGTTTTTGTTGCTAGAAAGCATATCAAATAAAGAGAGCCATGGGTTCAAACACCCGTTCCTTATCCACCCAAATCAACTAAGAAAAAATGGTGAAGAATTTGAACGCTTTGCTGAAATGCTTAGTCAAGAGTAATTATGCATTCGTGTTATCAATGCCTATTATTCTTCTGGTCTGTCGAGCGATTCTATTTCAGAATGACTAGGAGAAGCAAACTCCAGTACCTCATCCATTTCTTGGATTGGGTCAAAGTAGTTGCATTCCGCAAATCAAAATGCTAATCCAGTTGTTGTTCTGTTCTATCTTGGAGTATTACTCTCTTTTGTCAAGAATGTCATGAGAATTGCACCTCTCTTATGAACTCTTGATATAGTGGTACTTCTCGCTATCATTGTTCATCCCTCGGTTTCTGTGTTGGTTATAACCGGAATATCGACAAGTGAACCATGATGTGTGAAATCAATACTCCTAGCAATGCCATTGCTTGGTAGTTAATGGACAATAATTTCACACTTATGTGTATGATGTTTGAATCGTCATCGTAAGATTGACCGTGCTACCTAGTCCATCTCTCATGGTGCACTCTTCGGTTAATGAGTTAGGATTGTGTCAATCCTTCGCTCTTTGATCATATCATCTTGCCCTGAAAAGCGAGATTGTTCCCGAGCTTAATAACATATCAGTGGTTAGTGATATTCCGAATATCTTCCCGGAAGTATTACCATGTTGTCCTTTGACCGTCATGGTGAGCTCGTGATCAAGTTGGTTTTCCTAGAAGGCAACCTTCTCCAAGAATCTGTGTTGGATACCCTGAACTAGTTGGTTAAGCTAAACAACAACTTGGAGAGTTGGAAGATAAAAGATTTGCCTAACTGAGTTCACTTTAAAGGGATATATTTGTGGCGTGTGTTGAAGGAAGATTATATTTCATCGCTTGATTCATGTGATCAATTGTTGTATATATTATCTTGTCCAATTTTTGATTTGAGTATGGGCTATTGTCAAAACAAACTCAGAACCAAAGATTTTCATAACGGTGTTTTACTCGTGGATTTCCTTGAGCATACACCATTATATTATTTGATCTGACCAATGATACTATCTTGCTCACATAGTTGTGGAAATTCATTTATATGGATATCTCGATGAATTGTTGTTGAGTCCATCAGCAACATTTTCTGTTGTTCCATGATTTATCTTGGACATTAAGCTAGTGTTGGAAACTTTTGTAGACATTATCTTTATGTCTCGTACATGAAGTTATGTTAGGTGTAAGAAGTGACTTCCTTTAAATTCATGTGCATTTGGTGCAAGTTACCGCCATTGATTTAAGAAGGTCGTTTTGTTTCCTTCGAAATCATCCCAAACCAGTGATGCATGTGCAAAGAATACTATGGTTTGATAGCTTTGCAACCTCCTCTCCCTATGTATTTCCAAGAACACCAAGCCACTGATTGATTTGTATAAGGAAAAGAGGTTTTATGCAAGGACTTTGGTATCTTTAATGATTGTTCCCACCCAGAACTCGGTAATGTTTTGTTGTAAGACTTCTCATGTGCTCGTCATTGTCTTGGATAGTGTGTTCACGTGGGTCTTGCAATCCAGTTCATGTTTTGGAATTCTCCTCCCTAGTTCATTTCCTGATAATCTCGCAACGTTATCTCGTCGATTTGTGTTGCAAACTTTCTTTTCAGACATGTTGAGTCTGAAACATCATGTCACCAATTAGAGGTGAATCTCATGCAGTTATAATGGTTGGATCATTTCATAAGAATTATAATATTGGTCTCTCTGTAACCTTGTAAAGTGATTTCTTGGCTAACACACCTAGCCGGAAGACTTAATATTATAATATCTTCCATCAACAACCTTAACCATCTCCCCGTGAGGACTTTGTATGACTTACTTTGGAAGTTGTTCCTCATTGACCCCATTTGAGCCTCGAAGTCCGACCTTTACTTGATGTTCTGGATACCAAGAAGTTGACTTACCCTATTACATATAGGAGAACATTATAAGCGGAGTGCTAAATGTCTTTCGGTCGATCATCCAGATTTCGTTCCCTTGGCATAGCTAAGGTGAAATATGAGAAAGTGTTGTCTTCCTTTGCATCTGCATCCTCCACCATCATTGATCATGGGAGTGTGATGTGTCACCAAGATCTTGGTACATATATTGGTAAAACTTTGATGAATATGGAATTTCTCAAGTTATTGAGAGCACACTCAGACCCTAGGTTATACCCTCGGTATCAATTGGAATGTGCCTTCCGTTTCCCGAGCTGCCCTCTAACTCTAGTTTATTTCCATACTAAGTAGGCCATTCTTTCGAATTCTTTCAAACGATCATTTGTGAATTGCCTTACCCTGGTATGAAGAGTTTCAATGATCTTTGTATCAAAATTAATTATTTTTGCCACGTAAGAGAATAACTCTAGGAGTCACCTTTCTAAGGTACCCCGTTATGGTATGAAGGGAAACATAATCCTTGCTACATTGAAACCTCGTCCCCATCTATTTTAAGCGTGGAATTATTGCCTACCAATTGAACCTCTATCATATGCCACATTTCCTCATTCCTGTTATGTGTTTTGTGTCTCAGCTCAACGGACGTTCACACATCTCATTCTATGAGCTGATCATTAGTTGTTCGATCTTCATTAAGATTGAATTTCGTAGAGCTTTCTGTTTTCTTTTATTGTGGTTCTTAGATGAAGGTCCCGAAGGCTAAGATGTCAAGATGAACATCATGAAATGAATTAACATCTCCAAGAAGGGCAACTGGATCATGAAGATTGTGATGGTCTAGTCTCCCCTCTTCCTCTTATCCTACGTGTGAATCTCGGGACGAGATTCTTGCTTAGTGGGGGTGAGTTCTCACAACCCTAGATTTAGACTTGTTTGACATTGCATTCATGCATGCATTTAAATCCTTTTGAAATTGAAATGAGGAATGATGAAGCCTCAAAATGAAATTTCTGTTAAATAGGGAATATAAACAATTGTCTCAAAGAGTTCCATGAAAATGTTCCTCTTGTTTTAAGAAAATGAGGTAACATTCAAATTAGTATTTTTGGAATCACAAAAACATTTTATCTTGGGCTTTTGAGTTAATCTAACAACTATTTTCCATGGATTTATTTTTATTATATATAAAATATAAGTCCAATAGTTCTGAAGCATTTTGTAGTGCCATGAATAAATCCCTTGGACTCACCTGCAAATAATCAGAATTTTATAAAATGGTATGGTGTATTTTTAAAATCCAAAACAAATGACAGCAAAATAGAAAAATTAAATAAAAAAAGAGGTAAGAATCTTCTTCCTTTGCCAGGAGGACAGGGGCGTGTCGCCAGCGCGCACCCTACGGCCAGCTCCTGCTTGCCACGGAACTACTCGTCCCCGTTCTCATCTCCTCGCCTGGAGATGCCCAGAGCCCCCTCTTGCTTCTTCACCCCTCTCTGGCTCCCCTCCCTTGCTCTCTCACCCTCCACCGACCATGGCCGACCGCTGTTGTCGCCGACGCTCACAGATACCGCGACCACCGGTCCCCTCTAGCCCAGCCATCGTGTCCCCCATCTCCGTCGAGCTCCTTCGAGTCTCCATGAAGAAGGAATCGAGGCCATAGGCCCCTACCGTCGCCGTCGACCGCATCATCAAGCTCCGGCACCAGTACTCCTCTCCGATTATTCGCGGCCATCTGCGCCTCTCAAAGCCAGTCGAGCGTCTCATACGACTCACCGTGAGCTCCTACGTCGAATCCCCCTAACCCCGTGGCATGTCCGTCGCTGTAGCCGTCGCCCACTTGCTGACCGAGCACCGCCGCCGCTGGACCTCGCCGCCGGCGATGCTTAGATGCACACCAGCCCCTGAGATGCCTCTCTTCGGACTCGCGGGTGAGGGGCCGATCCATTCCTGCCCTCCGCTGGTCCAACCGCCGCATATAACGCCCTCCGGTGATCCTCCACCGCATCGGATGGTCGCTGGCGACCACCCTCTGGTGGGGGTTGAGGTGGCCAGCTTAATTAACCCACTAATAACACCCTAGCCACGGATAGTGGGACCCAACGACTTTAATTAGGAATTAAAGTTAAATTAACCGTGTTAATTAAACTGTGACACTGACGTGTGGACCCCACACGCCAGGTTTGACTTTGATCAGGGTAGTTAACCTGCTGACCTCACCCTGATATCATGTTGACGCATTAATGATTTTCTGGATTAATAAAAACTCAACAAATTTCAGAAAATGTTATAAACTTCAAAAAATCATAGAAATTCAACCATAGCTAAGATTGAAATAATTTATATATGAAAAATTCTCACAAAAATCCAAAGAATGTGATTATGGCATTTTCATCCATGTTAGAACACCATATGTCCTTTGTTTTGGACAAATCAACTTAATTCCATTTAAATAACCACATATGATGTTTGATTTTGAACCTTGGTTGAAACCAACTTCATTTAAGGTTGTTGTTAGATGCATTAGCTAAATCAACTGCATATTGCTATGTCATGATCATGCATCATAGTGTTGCATTTCTATGAAGTAAATATTATTCTTTTTCCGTTGCCTATGATTTTCCTCTTGGTAGACGATGGTTCCGATGATGTGATCATTGACATTGATGAAGACTCATTGCTATCTTAGAACCGTCACGCAAGCCAACCCCCCTTGAACATTCCGCTAAAATCCTACTCTCTCGCTCCTGCTCTCTTTTCCTGCATTAGGACAACAGCGATTCAACTGTTATTTATTCTCGGTAGTTGAACCCATTCCTCTACATGACCTGATTTTGCCACAGTAAATAGTTGAAACCACTTAGAATGAGTGGCAACTTCTTGAGCGTTGATGTGCTACTCATCCATGATTTCTTAGTGTTCCTGCTATGCTTAGAGTTGCATCGGGTCTGATCCATTTGGACGATGAATCGGAATGGTCGTGTTCATGTTATACACTGTGAGATTAAAGGTATGAATCTGATTTGGTAAAGGTAGCGATGTGAGGCCATGTAGGAGTACATGGTGGGTTGTCTCACTGGGATCGTCCTTAAGAACTGAGTTCTGTGTATGTTATACAAGACAAGATACTACCATGCATTGGAATGCTTAAGAGCCCCTCTCGGCTTATTAATCGCCTAGATCTCTATCCAGGAGTTGAACTAGTTTCTGGTGTGTTGTAGGAAAAGTGTTTGCGGTCGTGTTTAGCTCTGCCCGACGGGGTAGGCTTCAGTGCGGTAGAGACACAGTGGCACGGTGTACCATGTGGCACCCGGATGGTGGGCTTGGGAACCCTACGCACATCGTTTGGGGCAATTAAGGAAACTTTGGCCGGATTTGCTTGCGTGTTGAGTCTCAAATAGGTGATAAACCTGGACTAGGGTCTTGTGTGGTTAACGGTCGAGGCCGACACCCACGCCAGTGCTTCCGCTTGAAGGTTGCCGAGATGCATGACGTGCATATGGTGATAAGTGATGAGAGCATGTGTGAAGAAGTATACCCCTGCAGGGTGAATTAATCTGTTCGAATAGCCGCGTCCTCAGATATGGACTACTTGGAAACATTATGTGGTACATAGACAACTTGGAATGGATACTCTAAAATACGCAAGATAAGTGTGAGTGTTATGGATGGCCTTCTCATGGGGAGATGAGAGTGGATCCATAGTGGTGTATTTATTGGTGAATATGTGGACTCGTGTGCGCTATACCACCTCAAACAAAGAACTTGTAGTAGTAGTACAGGTTAGCCAAGAGTCAAAGCTGGCTTGCTGCAATTAAACTCCACAACCCGCGTTGTTGAAAATGATGCATATGTAGATAGTTGTGATGTAAGTCTTGCTGAATACTTTTGTACTCAAGGTTGCTTAATTACGTTTTTGCAGAGGGCACCTTAGTCTCATTAAAGGTTCCTAGGCGACGAGTTTGACTTTAATCGGGATAGCTTGGGAATCCCAGACAGAGGTGTGGCTCCTTTAATAGTGTCATTGTAGATTTTCAGGCTCCTCCATCCACTCTTCGTAGATGTCGGTACCCAGACATAATATGCTTCCGCTTGATGCATGTATGACTTGAGTGTTGGTTCATGTGACCCCTGTTTGTAATATCACACTATGTTGAATCTTATGAGTCTTTAATAAATACTTGAGTCATAGAGTTATTTTATGATGCCATGTTGTGTCTACACATATCGTGCATATTGTGTGTATGTTTTGAAATGCATTATATGTGTGGGATTCGACACCTAGTTGTGTGCCTTTAGTAGTACTCTTTACAGGGAAATGCCTCTTTGTGCTTCCATCGAGCCTTGGTAGCTTGCTACTGCTCCGGACACATTGATTGATCGGCATATATCCTTCTTTGTTGTTGTGTCAGTGCCATCGTGGAAATGTCACGCGGTGTAATGGAGTCCATGGAGCTTGCTAGGACTCGTCTACACACGCTGTTGACTGACACCTGCTTTGTTGGGTTATGTATGCCTGTCCGAGTACGGATGTGCCATTTGGGTTTATAACTAGTCATGTCGGCCCGGGTTCTTTGTCTTTCGAATGCTAGCGACACATTCACATACGTGAGCCAAAAGACACAAAAAGTCTCGGCCAAGGTAAGGTGGGAGCCATGGAGTTTGCCTTGCGTGAGGCCGCAAAGTGATGTGATCTGTTAGAGGCTGGGTTCTTATGACTTAGGATTAGGGCCCCGATAGTTTGAGTTACCTCATTATTACTTGCTAGTTGATTATGACATTTATATATGCTAATATAGTTTCTAAGGGTTATTGCCGATATGATTAGTCATGATTTATGCTAAAAACCTGAATAATCTCTAAGCATGTATATGTAAACAAGAACAAAAGTGTTCATAAATTTTGTTCATTTTCACTTTCAGTTTGTGAACTGAATTGCTTGAGGACAAGCGATGGGTTAAGCTTGGGGGAGTTGATTCGTCTCCATCGGATCTACTTTTCCTAATGATTTTGCTCTTTTTTGGACTCTAATTTGCATGATTTGAATGAAACTAACGTGGGATGACGTTGTTTTCAGCAGAACTACCATAGTGTTGTTTTGTGCAGAAATAAAAGGTCTCTAAAATGAACTAAAATTTCTAGATATTTTTTATGGAATAAAAGAAAATACCGGAACCAAGACCCACAGGAGGGTAGGCCCCAGGCACCCACTACGCACTATTGTGCGCCACACCCCCTCGACCCTAGCGCGGCCTGCTGGGTAGTGGGGCCCATGGGGCTCGGCTAACCCTAACTCCAGCACTATAAAATCCTATTTTCAGAGAAAACAATAAGAGAGGAACATTCATCGTGTTTCATGATACGGAGCCGCTGCCACCTCCTGTTCTTCATCGGGAGGCCAAATCTGGAGTGTGTTTGGGGCTCCATAGCGGGAAACATCAGTCTTCGTCATCACCAACCCTCCTTCATCGCCAATTCCATGATGCTCTCCGATGGGAGTGAGTAATTCCTTCATAGGCTTGCTGTATGATGCTCTCCGATCGAGTTAGTTTTGTTAGGGCTTGATCCCTAGTATCCACTATGTTCACAGATTGGTGTTGCTATGACTTTGCCATGCTTAATGCTTGTCACTAGGGACCGAGAGCCATTATTTCAGATCTGAACTGTTTATATTATCACCATTATATGTATGTTCTTGATCAGATCTTGCAAGTCATATGCACCTACTATGAGTTAGGATCCGCATACCTCAAAGTGACAATAATTGTGATTGTTTCTGTTTGTCATGGGTATAAGCCTGACAGTAGATGTGTAGGGTACAAAAAGGATGGGCAGAGCCTTAGCTACGGCGAGGTTGTATGAGTTTAGGCCTCTCTGCGGTGCAGGTAATAGCCCTATGTCTCAGTGCTCTGGGAGCTTGTTGTCGAGTGGAATATGGAATACAAAGGAGTTGCTAACCCCTGCACCAGAGGGGGAGGGTGGCTTATATAGAGTGCACTGTCCTCCACAACGGTTCCGGTACAGGGGTGGAGTAGTGGCGATTGGATGCATACGTTACCGGTAACGTACGTCCTAAATGCTAATAAATGCACAGGGAAACGTATGACCGTTTCCCTCCAGGGGGGTTACGGTGTCCCGAGTGGCAACCAGTCGGTTAGTTGGATGTTCTCCGAATGCTAGTCTCCGACTGGATGGTCGAGGTCCCGTTGCCGACTGGATGATGGGGACTCCTTAATCCCGTCGGAACTGACTAAGGGTCTTGTCCCTTATGAGGGGTAGTCCTTGGGTAGGACTTATAGGGCAAGCCTATGACCCTACCCTAGGACTATAACCCCATCATTAGTCCCCGAATGACTTGGGGTTGGAACGACGAAGCGGTGTTTGAAGTTTGGATCCGACTGGAATGGATGCGACTTTGGCGTAGTCTGCCTCGATCCATTTTATCTTCTATGACCAACGATCCGAGTGGAAATCTTTGTGGAACAAACTGTCGAAACCGAGTGCTCCCTGGGTATCTCTTGACGTGACCAGTCAACTGACAGCAGCGGATTTTCCGGGATCCTCAAAGTTCGGTTTCCGCGCGCTCAACGGGGATGACGCCAGCACGCTCGAGTAGCGCCTGACGCCTCGATTCTCGCGACTTCAACTTCTCCACTGATATCGCCGCGGTCGGTCGGGGGATAAGGTTTCGGAGCCACCCGCGAGCGGCCCAGTCGGAACCTTATTTAAATCCCAGCGGCGAGGGTTTTTCGTTACGCCCGCCGGATCTTTTGCCTTTGCTTCATCCTCCTCGCCGTCTCCAGCGCACCTAATCTTGCCTCTGCTTCATCCTCCTCGCCGCCTCCAGCGCACCTAGCTTCTCCACTCCTCCTTCCCCTCTGCGGATTCGCAACTTACGCCAAGAACAAGGGTCAGACCAGCAAGATGGAGGCGAGGAAGAAGAAGGGGAAGGCGGCGGCTCCTGCTCAGCGGTGGCAGCGGCCGTTGCCGGCAGGGTGGATTCAAGGCGACTTCCTCCCCTCCATGGTGACGGAGGGGGATCTGCTGTAGCTGGTGGAAGACGGGATGATCGTACACAAGTCTTGGAGCTGCCGACAGAGAATGAGGTCGAGCCGGCACCCCGGGAGGGGGAGCGCGTCCTGTTGCTCAGCCATGTCTATCTAGGTTTCTCTCTGCCCCCGCATCCTTTCTTCAAGGGCATTATGAACCACTTCGGGGCACAGCTTCACCACTTTTCTCCGAATGCTATTGCCCATCTTTCCGCTTTCATAGTTATGTGCGAGTGCTTCATCGGCTCCCCCCCCATTGGGGGTTATTCAAACATATATTCTCTGCTAGATCTCAAACTGCCAAACGACTCAGCCAGTTGGATGATAAAACGCATCTTCTCCAACTCTGCGGAGGCTTAGGTTTCCAGAAAAAGAGTCGGAGTAGTTATCCTGCTCTTCAGCTGAGTGAGTCGGTTAGGAACTCGCAGTCGACGTGGTTCTACTGCCAAGACGTTGCCTGCCCAAACGCCTCGACAGGGTTGCCTCCTTTTAGCTTAGATCGTCCCGCTCCGCCTAAGCAGCTTGCGCTCACAAAGGCGGAGAAGATCGACATCCAGCCCCTGGTTGACACACTCGTAGACATCGTTAGAAGGGGAGTCACCAGCATGGATTTGCTGGAGACTTTCCTTGGTCGGCGCATACAACCACTGCAGGCTCGCGACCACGCCATGTGGCATTACGCGGGGCCCGAAGACTCCACTCGGACCAACGTCTTGAGCGTGACCGAGGAGAAGGTGGCGTCGTGGATGCTCGAGATCACAGGCGCCTGTGAGAACCCGAGAGGGTCTCGGCGAGTGAGGGCTTTCACTGCGGACAATCCTCCTTCGAAGCAGGTGAATACCATTCGTCGAGTGCATGTATCTGTTTTAGTTTTATCGCTTTCTTGAATCTCTGCGTGTCGTTTGATGTCACCGACTGTTTTTCACGCAGAAGTGGACCAACTGGTTTTCTCCTGTCTTCAACGGGAACCCGGACGAGGAGGAGGAAGAAGGCAGCCAGGAGGGCAGTGTGGAGAGCGGCGAGTAGGTCTCCGACAGCGGGGAGACGGAGGAGGAGTCTGGTGAAGAAGAGGAGGATGACGAGGAGCAGGACTCGCCGCCTCCGACAGCGGGGAGGCGGAGGAGGAGTTTGGTGAAGAAGAGGAGGATGACGAGGAGCAGGACTCACCGCCTCCGCTGCCAGAACACCGGACCAAGCGCCGACATGAACCTGCGGTTCCTTCGGCCCCTCCAGCATCCTCGAGTGCTCCGCCTGCTGCTCCTGTGGTTCCGAGTGCTCGGAGCATCAAGAGGGCCAGGGACGCTGCCGTTTAGCCAGTGGGTCAGCCTTCCAAGGCGGCCAAACCGAGTGGGTCTAAACCTCGGAAGGCTTTGCCGTGGATAAGGGTCGTCGTTCCCGTCACCTCGACGTAAGTGCTCTGTTCCTCCAACTTCTTATGATATTTGGTTGAACTCCTGTTTGAAGGTCGAATGAATTTCACTCGACAGGGTTACCACCTCTGCCACCTCTCCGGCGCGCCAGGAGGATGATCCCATGGACGCGGACAACGTCGTCTCGTCCCAGCCAGGTGCGTTGTCGCGACTTCGAGAGTGTTATACTATCGCAACACGAATTCTATCTTAAGTCTGGCCTCTTTCTTTTTCTGAGATCTCGTGCCGTTCGGTCTATCAGGGGCGATTTGCATGGATGAGGGTGATCAGGGGAGACCTGAGAAAGCCGCGGAGCCTGTTCTCGAGGCTGCCCCTCCAGTCACTGCTCTCGCCGCACACGTGCTGCCGACCGAGGCGACGCCGCCGACTGAAACGACGCTGGTGGCTGATGAACCTACTGGAGCGGGTCTTGGGATGCCAGGCTCGTCGAATGTTGAGTTCAACATCCAGCATCTCCCGGAGGAGCAAGTGGGAGCGGACAAGGGGGCCATGGTGCAGGCGGAGCTGATGGCGGGAGAAGCGAAGAGGGCATACGACTCCATCGCATCCCTGTACCAGCGGAGTTTGGAGCTGCGGGAAGATATCCGAGTAAGTGGGCTAGTAAGTATTTACTTTTCTCTTGTAACCCACTGGGTGTTCTCGGATATCGGATGATTTTTTGCAATGGGTTCACTCTGAGTGAACCCAGTGGGTGTAGTCCCCGAGACTTCTGTCGAGTGCTTGCACCGGCAGTTGTCTTTATACATATTGTTTTTGCCTTGGTCAGATCTTGAAATAGTATGGTCGACTGCAAACAGTTGTGGCAATCGGGGTGCACTTACTGTAAGAGTCTCCGAGAGTAATTTTACTCAGGTCGGGTAGTATTAGCCTCGTGGGCGTGGGTGGTAACATGTATCTCAATAGGGCGGGCCTGCTTGAGTTGCATGCCAGTGGGGTCACTCTCAGTGAACCCACTGGGTGTAGTCCCCGAGACCGTTGTCGACTGCTTGCGTCGGTAGGGGTTTGAAGGACTTAGACTTCTATTGGTCAATTATCTGATTGTCTCTTGGTGATGGCTGGCAGAAAACTTGGGAAATGGGGACAGCATATGAGACTCTGAGGGCGAAGAAGATTCAGTTTGCTGGTGAGCGGGATGCGGCACTGCTTGCAATGGATGGTATGAAGGTGGTTCTGGAGGAGCGAGAGAAGTCATTGGAGGGGGCTCGTGAAGCGAACAAAGTGCTGACTGAGGAAGTTGAGAAGATGGGGAAACAAAGGACTGCTCTGATGGGACAAATGGACGTGCTGAACAAACGGTGCAGAACGCAGGAGAAATACGTCAGTGATTGGGCTCGGCAGATGATGACGCGTCTTGCTGGTAAGTCCTGCTTTTTTTGAGTGGTTGTGGTATGTGCGTCACACTCGGTGTTTATTGTTTGCTTGTCCTGTTGTTGCAGATTTTTGCATTGACGCTGAAGCTGAAGCAGCTGATGTGGAACGGTCGATTCGCGAGAACGTTCCACTCGGCGAGGACGCCAATCGAGATCTGCTCCAAGCGCACATCCACGTGGGCAAAGTTGGCCCTTTCATCGGTCGAGTGCAGGAAGTCATTGGCCGGATCGACAAGGAGCTTTGGCCTGATGATGAGTCGCGGCAGGAGATGGAAAACTTGCTGAGTCGACTGGAGGAGGTCCCCGACTGAGTGCAGTCATGGAAGAAATCTGCGGCTCGTTGTGGTGCAGATGTTGCTCTGTCCTTGGTCCGAGTTCATTGAAAGGAGGTGCGCGAGGAGAAGCTGAAAACGTTGAAGGTTGCCAACACAAAGAAACTTCAATTTGAAGACTTCATGGAAACCTTCCTTGAAAGTGCCACTCGCATCGCTGACGGAATCGACCTGGACACCTTGGTGGAGCCGTCCAGTCCTGGCGCCGATCCAGACGACGTGTAAGAAAACTTTATCCTCGGTATGCCGGGTGTTGATTTGTAAGAAACTTTGGCCACTGCTGTTGGTCGTCACATTCTTATTTCAGTGTGGGTAAGCTTGATCCACACCGAGCCACTATCTTTGGTTGAACTTTGAATTGAATATTTTGCTCTTCTTTTGCAATTTTGACTCGAGTTTTTGTTTGGCGTTTCTTGGTGAAGCCAAAGGCAAACGTTCGGAACATGTCAGTTGTCTTGACATCTGCATGAGCCTCATTGAGGGTCCGAGGAATTTCCGATTGGATCTGTATTGTCACGGAGTGGATCGGTAGGATCGCCGAGTTGATCGGTAGGGCGTACTTGGAGGTTGAAGAGTACTTGGGCGATGCGGGATGGCAGCTAGGTTGTCGAGTGCGACTATCAGGTCGCACTCGGGGCAAGTTGGTACTGATGTAGTTGTCAGTTGTTTTGACATCCTAATGAACCTCAATGAGGGTTTGTAACTCGTGTAGATGTCAGTTGTTTTGGCCTCCACATGAGCCTCAATGAGGGTCTGCAACTCATGTAGTTGTCAGTTGTTTTGACATCCACATGAGCCTCAATGAGGGTCTGCAACTCATGTAGTTGTCAGTTGTTTTGACATCCACATGAGCCTCAATGAGGGTCTGCAACTCATGTATTTGTCAGTTGTTTACCCGAGTGTACCTGTAGGATACAGTCGAAGGCATGTGGGTGCTTAGGCGATTCTGCATCGCATCTAAGTCCCCGAGTGTGGCGTTAAGTGCACACTCGGAGGAAGTTCATACTTAGGCGATTCTGGATCGCAGCTAAGTCCCCGAGTGTGCCGTTAAGTGCACACTCGGAGAAAGTTCATACTTAGGCGATTCTGGATCGCAGCTAAGTCCCCGAGTGTGAAATTAAGTACACACTCGGAGGAAGTTCATACTTAGGCGATTCTGGATCACAGCTAAGTCCCCGAGTGTGACGTTAAGTACACACTCGGAGGAAGTTTATACTTAGGCGATTCCGGATCGCAGCTAAGTCCCTCAGTGTGACGTTAAGTGCACACTCGGAGAAAGTTGATACTTAGGCGATTCTGGATCGCAGCTAAGTCCCCGAGTGTGACGTTAGGTGCACACTCGAAGAAAGGTCATACTTAGGCGATTCTGGATCGCAGCTAAGTCCCTGAGTGTAACGTTAAGTGCACACTCGGAGAAAGTTCATACTTAGGCGATTCTGGATCGCAGCTAAGTCCCCGAGTTCGACGTTAAGTGCACACTCGGAGAAAGTTCATACTTAGGCGATTCTGGATCGCAGCTAAGTCCCCGAGTGTGATGTTAGGTGCACACTCGAAGAAAGGTCATACTTAGGCGATTCTGGATCGCAGCTAAGTCCCCGAGTGTGACGTTAAGTGCACACTCGAAGAAAGTTCATACTTAGGCGATTCTGGATCGCAGCTAAGTCCCCGAGTGTGACGTTAAGTACACACTCGGAGGAAGTTTATACTTAGGCGATTCTGGATCGCAGCTAAGTTTTTTTTTTTGAGACCGGAGTCTGCGACCGCGGAAGAACTTTGAACCTGCAAAAAACTCAATCTGCTTTATATTATTTCACCAATACTTGTTCTTTACATTGCTTCAGTCGACGGTCACGTGTAGAAGCGCTTCAGGAGATCTCCGTTCCATGCTCGCGGCTCGTCTATCTCCCTATCGACGTTGTAGAGTCTGTATGCTCCATTGTTCAACACCTTTGAGATGATGAAGGGTCCTTCCCAGGTAGGAGCCAACTTGTGAGGTCTTTGCTGATCCACTCGGAGCACCAGGTCGCCTGCTTGGAAAGTACGACTCCTGACGTGTCGCGCGTGAAAACGCCGCAGATCTTGTTGATAAATGGTTGAGCGAGTCAGTGCCATCTCGCGCTCCTCCTCTAGAAGGTCCACTCCGTCTTGCCTTGCTTGTTCTGCTTCAGCTTCGGAGAAGAGTTCGACTCGAGGAGCGTTGTGAAATAAGTCACTCGGAAGGACTGCTTCTGCTCCTTAGACGAGGAAGAACGGTGATCGCCCTGTAGATCTGTTCGGGGTTGTGCGAAGACCCCAAAGCACTGAAGGTAGCTCGGTGACCCAAGCGCTAGAGGCATGTCCTATCTCTCACGGGAGTCAGGGCTTTAAACCTTGCAAAATAAGTCCGTTCGCCCGCTCTGCTTGTCCGTTGGACTGCGGATGCGCCACGGAAGCAAAGTCCACTCGGATACCTTGGCTTGTACAGAAACCTTTGAATCTGTCTGAGTCAAAGTTTGTCCCGTTGTCCGTGATTATGCTGTGAGGTACACCAAATCTGAAGATGATGTCCCTGACAAACTTGACGGCTGTTGAGGCGTCGAGCTTCTTGATGGACATGGCTTCGATCCATTTCGTGAACTTGTTGACTGCCACCAACAGATGTGTGTATCCACCTTGGCCTGTCCTGAATGGACCAACTGTATCTAATCCCCACACTGAAAACGACCACACAAGAGGGATCGTCTTCAACACGGACGTCGGCTCGTGGGACTTGTTGGAGTAGAACTGGCAGCCCTCACATCGGTCAACCATATCTTTAGCCATCTCGTTTGCCTGCAGCCAGAAGAAACCAGCCCTGAATGCCTTGGCGACGATTGCTCTCAAAGAGGCATGATGACCGCAGGTTCCTGAGTGAATATCCTCCAAGATCAGCTGCCCCTCTTCTGGGAAGATGCATCATTGAAGAACGCCTGAAACACTTTCCTTGTACAATTGGCCATCAATGACAGTGAATGACTTCGACCTGCGGACTATCTACCTGGCCTGGACTTCGTCTTCTGGTAGTTCCTACCTCAGGATATATGCAATGATCGGCTCAGTCCAATCGGGGATGACAGCAAAAATCTCCATGACCAGATCAACCACAGCAGGTACATCGACTTCAGTCGGATCTGTTGAACTCTTTGGTTGTACTGGTTCCTCTGTAAAAGGATCTTCTTTGACTGAGGGAAGGTGGAGGTGCTCGAGGCAGACGTCACTCGGGACTTGTCTCCGAGTGGATCCGAGTTTTGCCAACTCATCCGCTGCTTGGTTCTTCAGTCTCGGAACATGGTGAAGTTCTAGACCTTCAAACTTCTTCTCAAGCTTCCTCACTGCATTGCAGTATGTGGTCATGGTGGGGTTCCTGACGTCCCACTCCTTCATCACTTGATTGACCACCAGATCCGAATCGCCGTAGACCATCAGGCGACGGACGCCGAGTGAGATGGCCATACGCAACCCGTAGAGGAGAGCTTCATACTCTGCCACGTTGTTGGAGGAATCGAAGTGTATCTGTAGCACGTACTTGAGTTTGTCACCTTTTGGCGATATGATCACAACGCCAGCGCCGAAGCCGTTTAACATCTTGGACCCGTCGAAGAACATTGTCCAATGGGCCGAGTAGATGTGGGTCGGTTGCTGTTGTTCTACCCATTCTGCTATGAAGTCAGCCAGAGCTTGAGACTTAATCGCTTTCTTGGCCTCGAACTTGATATCGAAGTACAGCCTCTCCATCGCCCACTTCACCACTCGGCCTGACGCGTCTCGATTGTGGAGAATTTCCGACAACGGAGCATCAGAAACAACAGACACTGAGTGGTCTTGGAAATAATGGGCCACCTTCTTCGCAATCATGTAGATCCCGTAGATAAGCTTTTCATAGTGGGGATACCTCTGCTTGGAAGGAGTCAGGACTTCGGAGACGTAGTACACTGGCCGCTGAACTTTGTATGCTTTGCCTTCTTCTTCTCGTTCGACTGTAAGAACAGTATTGACGACTTGATTTGTAGCGGCGATGTACAGAAGAAGGGGCTCTTTACTGAGCGGAGCAGTAAGAACCGGCTGGGTGGAGAGTAGGACTTTGAGGTCGTCTAATGCGACTTGGGCTTCGTCTGTCCACTAGAAAGTATCTGATTTCTTCATGAGTTGGTACAGAGGAAGTGCTTTCTCGCTGAGTTGACTGATGAACCTGCTCAAAGCCGCTAGGCAACTTGTGAGCCATTGAACATCGTGTATTCTGACCGGCCTCTCCATTCGGACGATGGTCCCGATCTTTTCGGGTTTGACATCGATCTCTCGTTCGTAAACGAGGAAACCGAGTAACTTTCCGTTGGGAACGCCGAATGAACATTTGGCGGGGTTGAGCTTGATATCGTACCTACGAAGGTTGGTGAATGTTTCTGCCAAGTCAGTTAGCAGGTCGGAACCTTTGCGTGACTTGACTACGATATCATCCATATACGCCTCCACATTCCGACCGATCTGGTCGAGGAGACATTTTTGGATCATGCGCATAAAGGTAGCTCCTGCATTCTTCAAATCGAATGGAATAGTGATGTAGCAGAAGCACCCGAATGGGGTGATGAAGGCTGTTTTTAACTCATCGGGACCATACAGACGGATCTGATGATAGCCCGAATAGGCATCAAGAAATGACAGACGCTCGCAACCCGCAGTCGAATCGACAATTTGATCTATGCGGGGGAGCAGAAAATGGTCTTTCGGGCAGACCTTATTGAGATGCTTGAAGTCGATGCACATTCGGAGCGACTTATCCTTCTTGGGCACCATGACAACATTGGCGAGCCACTCGGAGTGGTGAACCTCACGAATGAAGTTGGCCGCCAGCAGCTTGGCCACCTCTTCCCCGATTGCCTTCCTCTTGTGCGCGGCGGACCGGCGCAGGCGCTCTTGGACGGGCCGAGCGGTGGAATCCACGTGCAGTCGGTGCTCAGCCAACTCCCTGGGTACAACTGGCATGTCAGAGGGTTTCCATGCGAAGATGTCCCAGTTCTCACGGAGGAATTGGGTGAGCTCGGCTTGCTATTTAGGATTGAGGGTGGTGGAGATGTTCGTTGGGGCAGCAGTGGCGTCCGTCGGGTGGATGCTGACCTTCTTCGTCTCTCCTGCCGACTGGAATGTAGACTCTGAAGCTGGCTTCTTCGAGCGCATCAGGTCGGTGGGGTCGACTGTTTTCTATACTCGTCAAGATCGAGGACGGCCATCTACTGGTCGGTGGGGTCGACTGTTTTCTTATACTCATAAGACACTCTTCGGCTCACTGCTGATTGCCTGTGATGGTGATCACACCCTTCGGGCCTGGCATCTTCAGCTTCAAGTATACGTAACATGGACGGGCCATGATACGTGCATACGCTGGGCGGCCCAGAATTGCGTGATAAGTGCTCTGGAAGTCGACCACTTCGAACGTCAGCTTTTCCTTGCGGAAGTTCTTGTCGGAGCCGAAAACGACGTCCAACTTGATCTGACCGGGTGACTTGGCCTTTCGTCCAGGGACGACTCCATGGAACTGCATGCTGCTGTCGCTGAGTTTGGACATCGGGATGCCCATCCCCTTGAGTGTGTCGGCGTAGGTGATGTTCAAGCCACTGCCGCCGTCCATGAGGACTTTGCGTAGTCGAACTCCTTCCACCACCGGGTCGACGACCAGAGCCTGTCTCCCCGGGGTGGGTACATGTGCCGGATGATCCGACTGGTCGAAGGTCATCGCAGTCTGAGACCATTTGAGGAACTTGGGGTTGGCGGGGGTGGCTATGTTCACCTCTTTGTTCACCAGCTTCAGTCGACTCTTGCTCTCAACGTCAGCAAAAATCATGAGAGTTGCATGGACTTGGGGAATGGATCCTACTTGTCCTCCTCATCCTGTTCGTTGTCCTTTTCACTCGGTTGCCCTTCGCCGAACTCCTGGATCAGGAGACGACACTGTCGAGTGGTATGCTTCGCATATATGGGGTTTCCCTCTTCATCCATCTTTGTATGAACCGTACATGGCTGGTCCAGGATGGGGTTATTGAACTGCTTCTTCTTGGGGGTGAACTGAGCCTTCCCTTTGCCCTTGAACTTGGCATTGGTTACGGCTGCAGCTTCTGCTTGCGGAGCAGTTGGAGCTTTCTGCTTCTGCTTCCGAGTGTTGCCCCCATCTCCATCAGCGACTGTTTTGTGTTTGCCGCTTCGGATGCGGTCTTCTTCTTCGCCATTAGCATAGCGCGTCGCTATTTCCATCATCTTGCCCATGGAGATGTCGCCTATTCGGCCGAACTTCAGGTATAGATCTCTGTACCGCACGCCTGCCTTGAAGGCGCAGACTGCTTGATGCTTGGTGACGTTCTCCACCGTGTGGTAGAGAGTTGTCCAACGCTGGATGAAGTCCCGCAGGGGCTCATTCTGTTCCTGGACGCAGTGCTGGAGCTCCACGAGGCCAGCAGGGCGCTTGCACATCCCTTCGAAGGTCCCGATGAACACCCGGGCCAGATCTGCCCAGCTGTACTCTCCTGTAAACTTGCCGATTCCCGTCGCCAATCTGAAGTTTGGCGGGATGTCAGCCGAACGGATGGCTCGACTGAAACACTCGGGACCAGACACGATGGTCCTGCTTCCACTCGGAGGGTCCATTTCATAACCCTCGCGGTGGGCTCGGCCCCTGTCGACCCTTCGCTGAGCGATACGCCCTCTTGCGTCAGGCCTTGGGTCGTAAGTGTCACCGACTGAACGCCGATCATCATGATGTTAGGGCCCGTAGGGCCCACCCCGCGGAGGGGTGCGTGAACGGCGGCGATCTTCGTGATTTATGGAACGGCTGCCTCCTCTGTGCCGCTGATGGGAACCATGGTTGTGAACCGACCGATGCGTATTCGCATGAACGGAACTATTATGGATCATGTTATGCGACTCAGAGACTGCCGAATTCTGTTGCTGCGCCGTGTGCAATAGGGCTCGGATCTGCTCGATTCCCCTACCAGCCTCTGAATCAGTCGACTGGAGAGAATCAGCTATCTTGGCAGCCGCAGCCAAGTTGAGGAGGGGTGTGCGGAACAACTCCACGTTGCTCCGCCGAGTGTGTCGACTGGCAGAACGGCGAGGCGGACGACGCGCGCTGGACGTTTCGTCGATCTCGTGCTCGTTCCGACCAGCTTGACGGGGATCTTCATGGGAGTTGGCCATGTGTACTTCTGCTGCAGGCCCGCGACCCGCGTACTCGGAAGGAAACTCAGTCGGAACCGAGCCCGAGTGCTGGGACTGCGGGGCAACCACAACAGACTCTAGAACCGCCACTTGTGAAGACGCGTTCTGGCGCGCCTGGGCCTGTTGCACCGAATGTTGAAGTCGCGGACGGCGGGACCGCTTGCTGCGGCGCGTGACGGTGGTGTAGGTCGACACCGGAGTCGACTGCTGGAGAAGAAGAATGCCGCGGGCGCCGGCACGGAAGTGCGTAGCCCCACGACGGGGAAGCGCCTCGACGTCGAGAGGCGCATCCCGAAGCCACGCCGAATCGTCGACGATGAAGGGGAGAGCGCCGAAGAAGATCTGGTGACCCATGCTCGAATCTCCACCGGACGACATGACGAAAGGAAGTAGTCGCAAACTCGCCGGAAGTCGCTTAGACACCTGCCCCACGGTGGGCGCCAACTGTCGTGGGTATAAGCCTGACGGTAGATGTGTAGGGTACGAAAAGGATGGGCAGAGCCTTAGCTACGGCGAGGTTGTATGAGTTCAGGCCCCTCTGCGGTGGAGGTAATAGCCCTACGTCTCAGTGCTCTGGGAGCTTGTTGTCGAGTGGAATATGGAATACAAATGAGTTGCTAACCCCTGCACCAGAGGGGGAGGGTGGCTTATATAGAGTGCGTTGTCCTCCACAACGGTTCCGGTATAGGGGTGGAGTAGTGGCGATTGAATGCGTACGTTACCGGTAACGTACGCCCTAAATGCTAATAAATGCACAGGGAAACGTACGACCGTTTCCCTCCAGGGGGGTTACGGTGTCCCGAGTGGCAGCCAGTCGGTTAGTTGGATGGTCTCCGAATGCTAGTCTCCGACTGGATGGTCGAGGACCCGTTGCCGACTGGACGATAGGGACTCCTTAATCCCGTCGGAACTGACTAAGGGTCTTGTCCCTTATGAGGGGTAGTCCTTGGGTAGGAATTATAGGGCAGGCCTATGACCCTACCCTAGGACTATAACCCCATCACCGTTGATTACTATAGTATGAGGAATTCATGTATTCACTATGTGTTAATGGTTTGTTCCGATTCACTATTATAAGGAGACCTTAATATCCCTTAGCTTCCGTACGGACCCCTCTGCCACAGGAGGGTAGGGAAAAAGATGTCATGTAAGTTCTTTCTATAAGCATGTATGACTATTCATGGAATACATGCCTATATATATCGATGAACGTGAGTTAGTTGTGTGTTGCCCTATGTTATGACTGACACATGATGAATATCATCCAACAATACTACCAATATAGTGCCTACGAGTTTTCGACATATTGTTCTTGCTGTGTTACTACTATTTCTACTGCTGTTACAACTTCTACAAAACTGCCATCACTGTTACTCTTACTACTGCTATTGTTACGACTGCTATCAAAACTATCATATTACTGTGCTACTGATCAGTGTGTTGCAGATACTAAATCTCTAAATGTGGTTGAATTGACAACTCTGCTGCTAATACCTGCAAATATTCGTCGGCTCCCGTGTGTCAAATCTATAAATTTGGGTTGAATACTCTACCCTCGAAAACTATTGTGATCCCATATACTTGTGTGTTATCAGTGCTTCACTTATACCTTTTGAGCTTAGCAGTTGCTCTAGTAGTTCACCTGTATCTTTTTTAGCACGAAGGCGTGTATAGTTTATAAAAATATTATACTCTCCTTCTTCACTTATATTTATTCGAGAGTTAAGGAAATAGTGACGTTAATTGGCGTGGGTCATAATACTAGATCAAAAATAATAGGTCTTCAATGAATGATATTTAAAACCATCATGTAGCACATATAGAGAAATTGGGGGATAAAGATATTGATGTGGTGATATGAAAAAGGTGTTCGTGAATCATTATTAATTCATAGAGATTTTGATATTAAGAGATTTTAAGCTTCTTGTTCAACTAAAAAAGTAAAAGGGCATGGTGATGATGTGTGAGCTTTTCTATTCCTCTTTGAAATCCTAGTTTTATTTTGAGTCGGAGTCACGCAATGGTTAATTCCTACCAACCCACTCCCTTGGGGCATGTGAGTAGTACCTTAATTTGTGATAAAACAAATAAAACTTTTGCAATAAGTACATAATTTCTTCATAACGAATGTGACGCCATGGCCATACAAGATTTCACCTCATATTTTCTAGACTGTTCGATACCGTGCATCTCCCGCTCTCACCTAGAGGATTGGTGCAACTTTCGGCGGTGCATCCAAACCCCATGACATGACATGCTCTGTTGCACATAAGTCTTCTTATATTCTCCTCAAAACAGCCGCTATACCTACCTATCATGGCATTTCCATAGCCATTATGAGATATATTGCCATGCAAATTCCATCGTCACTTTACATGCCTAGTTCATTCATCATCATAATGCTTTGCATGATCATATAGAGATGACATAGTATTTGTGGGAAAGCCACCGTTATTCATATTTTTGATACATGTTATGTTACATCTTTGCACATCATGGTACACTGCCACATGCATTCATACAGAGTCATATCATCCTACAAGTTTTCATATTGAGTTGTAAGTAAATAAAAGTGTGATGATCATCATTGTTAGAGAATTATCCCAGTGAGCAAATAAAAATGGGGGAGGCCAAATGATCCCATCATAATAATAAAAAATGAGAAAAATGAATGAGAGAAAAAGAGAAAAGTGACTTTGCTACTATCCTTTACCACACTTGTGCCTCAAAGTGGCACCTTGTTCTTCATATAGAGAGTCTCATGGTATATCATTCCTATGCTAGTGGGAACCACTTCTTCATATACTTGGCTTGTATAATCCGATGACCGGCTTCCTCAAATGCCCGAGGTCTTCATGAGCAAGCATGTTGGATACACACCCCACTTAGCTTAAGTGGACCTTTCATACACTTATAGCTCTAGTGCATCATTTGTATAACAATCCCTACTCCTTGCATTGATATCTATCGATGGGCATATCCATAGCCTGTTGGTACGTCTAGTTGATGTGAGAATATCTTCTCCACTTTTTACCCCTTTGAAACCTACCACCATATTCTACTCCACCTATATGATATATCCAATAGTCCACGCTCATGTATTGCGCGAGGAATAAAAAGTTGCTGCATATTGAAAAGGTACGATCCAATTGCCTCACTTGGACACCGTGGTGCTTAACATTTGTATTAATGTGGAGAATATAGAGCCATGCCTTGCCAATATAGTAATATGAATGGGGTAAAAAAATCTTTGAGGATCGTATACATTGAAAGATTAATGATTATGCTGCTTATACCTATAAGTATTTCTATGTTAATGTTTGTTAATTCATCATTTCTCAATGAGCATACATGCATAAGGTTACCTTATGGATGGCATGTCACATCAAAAAATCCATTTTTCTCATTTACCTACTCGTGGACGAGCATCAGTTAAGCTTGGGGATGCTTGATACATCTCCAACGTATCTATATATTTTTATCATTCCATGTTAATATATTATCATTCTAGAATACTTTTGGGGTATTCATTTACCAATTTATATAATTTTTCAGCATTAACCTATTGACCCAGTACCCAGTGGTAGTTGTTGTTTTCTGCATGTTTTTCACTTTGCAGGTTTTCCATACCAAAAGAAGTACAATTGACCTCAAACATTTTGGAGACATTTTATGGACCAAAAGAAAACCAACAAGCATCGGAGGAAGGCTCGGGGAGACTCAAGGGCCCCACAAGCCAATCCGGCGTGGCCTGGGGGCGCGTCATATTCGGTTATGGGTCCCCCGAGGCCCTCGTGACACCGTTCTTTGGCTAATAATTCTTTCATTTCTTAAAAACCTCAGAAGTAGTCTTGAAACACGTTTTACGCCTATGCAAGTATCTTTCCTGACGGGAGGCCACCTGGAGCTCCTTTCCGGTCTTGGGTTCTAGCGTAGGCGCATCGCATGCGAATTAAAATTTTCCTACGCGCAGAACATCCAAGAACATGATACGGAGATGGATCACAGATCGTTACCACTAGACACGTAGTGCCGTGTAGCAGAAGTAAAGTTGGGGCAGCGGGTCTACGTGGTCCGTCTCCTCCTCGTCCGATCTCCTTCGAACAACCGATCGGCGGATCCCACTCAAGTGCACCGCCTCTAACGGTATCCACGCGTGCAAGAGGAACACCATGTGGCAGACTACTAGGTCCGGATCACACAGTCGGCGGTGGAGAGTGGAGGTGGATAGTTGAAACACATTCAAAGCCCTAATGATGGCGTCAAAGTGATCAACAGAATAAGTGTGTCGCACCTCTACTATTTATAGGCATCCGACGCGGGCTCAACTATTGGGCATCACATTAATCCTAAAGCCCATGTGTTCTATCCCTTAAGCACGTGACCCCTTAGGTTTTCGTTTACTTGGCCACGAGTCACATCACATCCGACTCATCTAGTCAGTAGCAGCCTTTAGCAAGGAATGCCGACTCCAAGTTTCCGATGAGGCTGTTTGGGCGAACCAGTATTTAATACTTTTGTTCCCTTTGCCACGCGATATATGTTGTCTTGCACAAGGCGACCTGGTCATCCTTGTTGCAACATGACCTCTTCCTCGTTCCAGTGAATCCAACCACCACGTCGGATTGTCTCATAATCCTCATGGCATGGCCACCCGAAGGGCCCATAGTATATCTCTTTAGATCACAGGGGAAAATCCAATCTTGTTCGACCATGTCTCGCAGCATCCATATGGACAATCCTGAAACCTACGTTTGAAACTACCCAATTACGGAGTAGCGTTTCACGGGCCTAAACAAGGCGTGTCACCATACCGAGTACATGAGCCAACTTGGGTCTTAGTACATAGAACATATGTTGTACTAGAGACTCATACATGACCGAATGCTGCGTCTCGTAGTTTGCTCAGACCTTATATCGACTCGGATCCGACTAAGCTGAATCTAGCTAAATCTTTCCGAGTCCATATTATCCAGTTGGCATCCAATTCTACAAGGTCAGTGAGATCATACCATCCACTGCATCCACACAATTCTTTTGAGTAGGGACCATTTATGACAGTCATCATACAATGCATAGTCTCACAAACAAGTCACGTACTTATTAATAAACATCATTGAGAATACCCAAGGACTATCTTTATTCCTGGACACATAGGAAATATCATCATACATTATTGGCTCTAGGAGATATCTCCAACATCCGACACTTTGCTGGAGGTTGGATCGATGACGGAGGGCCTATTCATCAACCTTTTTGTCCTCATGATGATGTGTGAGTAGTTTAGAACAAACCTATGGGTCCATAGCTAGTACCTATATGGAAATGTCTCTCTCTCTCTCTCTCTCTTTCTGTCCCTCCCTCTCTCTCTCTCTATCTTCAATACAATGATCATCACATCTTCACTTTTATCCACATGATGTAATTCCTTTGTGCAGTGCATTTGTTGGGATCCGATGAATTGTTTAGATTATTCATGATAAATATTTGAGTCTTATGTGAATACTTGTATGATTCTTGTGTACATGATTATGATAGCTTTGTAATTATCTCTGATCTATTGAAATAGTTTGGCAAACTAGATTGATATTTCTTCGGTGACGGAGGTACATTGTAGTAGGTTCGACCTGGCGAATTTCTATACCTCGGTGACAGAATGGGACAAGATGTGCCTTTGTGTGTCTTCTACTAAGGATAAAACGATGAGGTTTATTCATATTGCTGGAGGTCACTTTGAGTACATCATGTCATTGTTCTCCATGGCTTACTCTATTTTACATAATACTCTAGATGCATCCCAGATAGTGGTCGATGAGTGAAGTAATAGTAATAGGTGCAGTTTGGAGTCGACCTATTTGTTTATGGACGTGATGCCTATATACACATGATCATTGTCGTGAATATTGCATAACTATCCGATTTTCTCTCAATAGCCCAACAATAAAAATTTACCCATCGTATGCTATTTTTCATGAGAGATGGCATTAGGAAAAACTATGCCCCCGTGTCAATTCACAACATATTTACAAAACCTTCAATACCTTGTTGCCATTTACTTTTTTTTTATTTTCTTTTGTTATCTACTATTTTCTACACACCTCTCTCGCTTGCAAATAACAAGTACAAGGGGATTAACAACCCTCTTGCCCACGTTGTGTACATGTTTTTTGTGTGTGTGCTGCCACAAAAGACGGTAGTGGTTAATTTTCCTATTGGTTTGATAAACCTTGGTTTCATAACTGGGGGAAATTCTTTCCACAATTGTGTCGCGATAACCCGTTCCTCCTCAAGGAAAACCCAATGTGGATCACAAGTATCAGACCGAGAAGCAAGGGAGGCCTTGCGGCGGAGGTGATGACAAGGCGTACATGGAAAACTTCTGCCGTCAGTACCCCGAGCTCGGGGAGGCCGACAAGGAAATAATCGCGGAGCATGGCAGGGAGGTCATCCTCATCACTGACGATGATGTGCAAGGGAACAATGACGGTGATGAGGATGAGAAGAAATTCAATGACGAAAAGTGGCGGAGCATCTTCCCGAACTATGACGAGATGGAACCGACCCGGATCCAATGCACGGTGGCATGTCAAGGGAAGATCGGCTCGACCTCAACCATGGCAATGATGATGAGTAGTCTAGTGTAGTTCAAGTCTATTTTACTTTAAGTTTATTGTAGTTTAAGAATTTATGTTTAAATCTCGATCTTCAAGACTAAGTTAAACTTCCTTTAAATGTATGAAATTTCGGTAGAAACTCGGATGAATTTATAAAATTTATGTTTACTCCATTATATGTATAGGTGATTATCTAGGTTCAGTGAAATATTAATATAGTGAATATACTCCACTAAGGGATTAGGCCATTTCTAACCAAGCCCTTATAACCGGTTAGAGAAATAAAAATTTGGTTTTACTCCTCTAAGAAGCACCTAGACGATCCCCAATCTGCCGTAAAGGAGTAATTTTTTTGCTCCCGTCTCAACTTTCTCCCTAAATATACTCCACCAAGACGGTCTAGAGTACAATGTGAGCTTGGAGGACGGGTTCAACTTGCCGGTGATGGTGGCGCCTGAAACGTCTCCAACGTATCTATAACTTTTTAAAGTTCCATGTTGATATATTATCATTCTAGGATACATTTTGGTTATCTATTTACCAATTTATATTATATTTAGCAGTAACCTATTGACCCAGTGCCAAGTGTCAATTGTTGTTTTCTGCATGTTTTTCACTTTTCAGGTTTTCAATACCAAACGAAGTCCAATTGACGTGAACTTTTTTGAGATTTTGTCCGGACCAAAAGAAGACCAATGAGTATCAAAAGAATGCTGGGGCCACCGAAGGGCGCCACAAGCCAACACCATGGGGCCTGGGGGCATCCTTATGGGTTGTAATCGTCTCCAGGATCTCCCGACTCCGTTCTTTGTCTTATAAATTCTCATATATCCCAAAAATCCTAGAGGCAGTCCTAAAACACTATTAGAGTGGGTGGGTCGATCATGATTGGCCTCTTCATCAACCTTGATTCCCTCATGATGATGAGTGATTATTTCACCACAGACCTACACGTTTGTGGTTAGTACCTAGATGGAAATCTCTCTCTTGATCTTCGATGCAATGATCATCGCATGTTCGACTTGATCCATATGATGTGATCGTTTTGTGCAGTGCGTTTGTTGGGATCTGATGAATTGCGGGTTTATGTTTAGATTATTCATGATAAATATTTGAGTCGTCTGCGAATTCTAATATGATTCTTATGTTCATGATTATGATAGCTTCATAATTACCTCTGATCTATTGAAATATTTTGGCCAACTAGATTGATATTTCTTTGGTGAGAGAGGTGCGTTGTCGTAGGTTCAACCTGGTGAGTTTCAATATCCCAGTGACAAAAGGGAAAAAGATGTATCCTTGTGTTGCTGGTACTAAGGATAACACGATGGGGTTTATTCATATTGCTCGAGTTTACTTTGTCTGCATCATGTCATCATTCTCCATGCATTACTCTGTTTTATTTAATACTCTAGATGCATGTTGTATAGCTGTCAATCAATGGAGTAATAGTAATAGGTGTAGGCCGGCATTGGCCAAATTGTTTATGGATAT
Organism: Hordeum vulgare subsp. vulgare; assembly: GCF_904849725.1. NCBI lineage: Eukaryota > Viridiplantae > Streptophyta > Magnoliopsida > Poales > Poaceae > Hordeum > Hordeum vulgare. The sequence continues at coordinate 361,126,268 of NC_058524.1, read as the reverse complement.
GATGCCTATATATACATGATCATTTCCATGAATATCGTATAACTATCCACTTTTCTATCAATTGCCAACAGTAATTTGTTTACCCATCGTATGTTGTTTTCATGAGACATGCCCGTAGGGAAAACTATGCCCCCGGGTTATTCACCATATATTTAAAAAACCTTAAATACCTTGCTTCCATTTACTTGTTTTCATTTTATTTTATAACTTACCATTATCTACAATTATTTAGACCACTTTCTTACAAATAACAAGACCAAGGGGATTGACAACCATATTGCCCGCATTGGGTGCAAGTTGTTTGTTCTTTAGTGTGCAGCCGCTGAAGATAGTTGTTGGTGACATTTTTATTGGTTAATAAGCATTGGTTTTATAAATTAAGGAAATACTTACCCACATTTTTCCTCTTCATGGAAAAGCCAACGGAGATCACAAGTATCAGGAAGGATTGTTGGCGATGTTGTCGGGGAATATCATCACCAACTACCAAGTAACTTCACACAAATTTTCATTCACTTGTTCCTATTTTTATTTGGTGGTGTATTTAGTTGTGTCATAAAAAACGAAAATACAAAAATATTGATCTTTGCTTCTCACTAGTTTACTTCTTTGTTTGATTTACTATCTAGTTTACTTGTCCTACTTATTACTTTGCTTGCTCGGTCACCATTTCTCAAGATACTACTAAGTTGTGTGACTTCTAAAATACTAATAAAAATGATTTTATTAGAAATCCCATACCACCTGCCACAAGTGTAGAGGCTTATTAATATTGCATTGCTGAATTTTGTCATGAAAGATCAATTTTCGTGAAGTCCTAATGAGTATACCACTTCACATCTTAATACCTTTGTTGAACTTTGTGATATGCAAAATAAAAAGGATATGGATAATGATAGTGTGAAATTATTATTTTTTTCCTTTTTCACTAAGAGATAAAGCTAAAGCTTGGTTTTCATGTTTACCACGTAATAGGATTACAACATGGGATATGTGCAAAGATGCTTTTACTCCCAAGTATTTTCCTCTTGCTAAGATCATTTCTCTTAGTAATCAAATAATTAATTTTAAAAAACATGACCAAGAACATGTTATAGAATCTTGGAAGAGAATTAAATTGATGATAAGTAATTGCCCCACTCATGGTTTAAACTTCTGGACTATAATCCAAAACTTCTATGCTAGACTAAACTTTGTGTCTAGAAAGCTTCTAGATTGTGCTGCTTGTGGTACATTTATGGATGTGTGATTAGGAGAGTCGACAAAACTTCTGGACAACATCATGAAAAATTATTCTTAATGGCATACCAAGAGAACTCCAACTCGTAAGAATGTAAATTTTCTTGAGGAAATAGCTACTTTGAGAAAAAAAGTGGATGCTCTTATGAATTTGGTTGCTAATAAAAATACTCATGTTGATCGCAATGTTATGTCCCCGTATACTTTGATTGAGAAAAATAATGATTCTATTTATGTGAAATTTGTCTTGCGAAATAATTTCAACAACAATGCTTATAGAGGTAATTTCAGTTCTAGGTCATATCTCGATAATTCCACTAACAACTATGGAAATTCTTATGGTAATTCTTATGGAAATTCTTCTACAAGTTCTAATAGGATGTCCTATTATCTTGAGAACACAATTAAGCAATTCATTAGTTGTCAAAATATTTTCAATACTCTGGTAGAAGAAAAATTGCATGATGTTGACACTTTGGCTAAAAACATGAATAGATTTTCTCTTGATCTAGATACTCTTAAAAGTAAAGTTTTGAATCCTAAGCATGATTTTAGTGAGACTATTAGATCTATCAAAGTTTCTATTAATTAAAGTAAGGGGAGGACTGCTAAGTTGATAGCTAAGCGGGAATTCCTAGTAAAAGCTTTTACACATGGTTTTTATCGGAATCATGATGAAGATCGTAAATTATTGGTACTTATCCTATTGAATATTTGTCTACTTATCTGAATATTAATGATAAATGGACTCAATATGAGTCAACTTTAGTGAAGGAGCGTCCCATTTTCTTGGAGGTGATGATTCTGATGCTAAAATTGAAGAAGTGGTCCGGAGAGGTCAAAACTTTAACTAGTGATGTGCCCACTATCTTGGATTACAACTACTTTAATTACAAGAATTTCTATTTAGTAGAATGTATTTCCTTGCTCCAATCAATTATTATCTCACCTAATTCTTGTGAACAAAAGAAAGCTTTTACTCAATGTATAGTAGAAGCTATGGTAAAACCTTATGATGAGAAAATTGAGCTTTAAGTTTCTATTCCTAGAAAGTAGCATTATGAGTGGGAACCTAATATAGAAATTAAGACAAATAAATATGAATTTAATGCTTTGTGTGACCTTGGTGCTAGTGTCTCAACTATACCTAACTCTTTATGTGATGTGCTTGGTCTCACTATTATTGAAGATTGTTCCCTAAACTTGCATTTTGCGGATTCTACATATAAGGAATCCTTACGTACAATTAATGATGTGATTATCATTCCAAATAAAAATTTTGTGCCCTTATATTTCATTGTGCTTGATAGTTACTGCAATCCTACTTGTACGATTATACTTGGAAAACCCTTCCCAAGAACTATAGGCGCAGTCATGGACATGAAAGAGGGAAACATAAGGTTCCAATTCCCATTCAAGAAAGGAATGGAACACTTACCTAGAAATATAATTAGACCACCTTATCCATGAATCATGAGACCTACTTATGGGTGGAGTGTAAAGATAACAACACTTGAAACTATGCAATATGCCTAGCTAGGGGCATAAAAGAATGGCGCTCGTTGGGAGGCAACCCACTAGTTATCTTTTTTGTTTTACTTTCTGCTTATAACATGATTGTTGAGACTACACTGATTATATTTTTTGTTTTAATTAGTGTTTGTTCCATGTAAAGCCTTTGGGATGATTTCTCTGATGAGTAGAATTGATACAATTGAGAAACACAAAATTTGTCGTCCAGTGCAGAATTTCTCTGATTTTACGGGGAAGTATTTTTAAGCTGCATTGTTTACACAATACTGATATTCAAATTCTTCAGTTTGTCCTCATTTTTCATAATTGTTTGAGTTACATAAGTATGGTAATTAAATGTATCTTTAGAGACTGATGCGTTTCAGGCACATTCTGTTTTTGCTTGCATAGTTTTCTTGTTTTGATTATGACATGGATTGTACAGAGGGTTATAAGCCATGGAGAAGTTAGAATACAGTACCTTATGCTGAAATAAAACGAGAATCAACTTATAATAGTACCTAAAGTAGTTTATATGTTGCTTATACTAACGGATCTGACGAAGTTTTGTTGAGTTTTATGTGATTGAAGTTTTCAAGTTTTGGGAATTATCCCGATGGACAAAGAAATGAGGAGGAGCAAAAGCCTAAGCTTGGGGATGCTCGAGGCACCCAAGGTAATATTATAGGACGACTCAAGCGTCTAAGCTTGGGGATGCCCCGGAAGGCATCCCCTCTTGCATCTCACTCCGTCGTTATGACACTTCGAGCTACATTTGTATTCATCACATGATATGAGTTTTGATTGGAGCATCATTTGCTTTTGTTTATTTTTACTTTCAGTTTGCTACAATCGTTGTTTTATGGACACACCTATTTAAGAGAGACACACCATCATCATAATATGTTAGAAGACTCTATGTGCTTCACTTATATCTTTTGAGCTTAGGAGTTGCACTAGTATTTCACTTATATATTTTTGTGCACGGTGGCGTGTAGGTATTATAGAAATATAATACTCTCATTCTTCACTTATATTTGTTTGAGAGTTAAATAAATAGTGATGGTAATTTGCATGGGTCATAAGACTAGACCAAGAATAATAGGTGTTCAATGAGTGATAATTAAAACCATCACGTAGCACATATAGAGAAATTATGGGTTAATGATATTGATGTGGTGATATGAAAAAGGTGTGAGTGCATTATTATTAATTCGTAAAGGTGTCGAAATTAAGAGATTTTAAATTCTTGTCCATCTAAGAATTTAAGACGCATGGTGGCGATGTCTGAGCATTTCTATTCCTCATTTAAATCCTAGTGTTGTTTCTGGTAGGGGGGGGCGCGATGGTTAACTCCTAACAACCCCCTCCCTTGGGGCATGTGAGTAGTACTTTGATATGTGATAAACTAATAAAACCTTGCAATAAGTATATGAGTTCTTTATGACTAATGTGATATCACGGATATATGCAATCTCACCTCCTCATATTGGCTAGCCTCTTCAGTACAGTGCAGGCCCATTCTCACATCGAGGATCGGTGCAACTTTCGCCGGTTCGTCCCAAACCTATGACATGACACGCTCTGTTGCACATAAGCCTCATTATATCTTACTCAAAACAGCCATCCTACCTACCTATCATGGCATTTCCATAGCCAATCCGAGATATATTGCCATGCAAATTCCATCATCACTTCATATGACTAGTTTGTTCATCATCATATTGCTTTGCATAATCATATAGAGCTGACATCATATTTGTGGAAAATACACCATGCATCATATTTTGTATACATGTCATGCGAGATCTTTGCACATCCTGGTACACTACCATAGGCATTCATACAGAGTCATACCGTCCTATCAGTCTTCATATTGAGTTGTAAGTAAATAAAAGTGTGATGATCTTCATTATTAGAGCATTGTCACAGTGACGAAATAAAAAGGGGGAGGACAAATGAGCCCACGATAATAAAAAAAATGAATGAGAGAAAAAGAGAGAAGGGACTTTGCTACTATACTTTACCACACTCACTATTGGAATTCAGTTTTTTGCCGTCTGCTGGCTGATGGCAAAGAGTGTCTTTGCCGTCCGCCGCCACAAAGCTGACGGCAAAGAACTGACTGATGGCATAGAATGTCTTTCCCATCAGTCACTTCTTTGTCGTCACCCGCATACGGCAAAGATTAGGATAGTAGTCGGCAAAGCTTTGGACTGGGCTCACCTGGACGAGGGAATGTTAGGTCAAACTACAATCCCTTCTTTGTCGTCTGCTAGCGGACGACAAAGAGTTCGGAGGCACACGACAAAGAATCTAGACCGTTTGCTGTCTCCAGCAGACGGTGAAGCGTTAGTATTCTGTAACAGCCGTCCCGCCCCCACCCTGGCCATCTCTCTCCCTCACTACTGTCTAGCGGTTGTCCGTCCTTCTCTTCTTCTCTTCCACTCCTCCCACGACGAACACCGCCGCCACCATCATTGCACCGCCTCCCCCGGCGCACCCGGCACCGCCCCGGTGCCCCACAGCCCCGCCGCCGCCGCCCCACCGCCCCCGCCGCCGCCCTGGTGCCCCGCAGGCCCCCCCGCCGCCGGCCCACCGCCACCGGTGCCGCCCCGCTGCCCCAACTCCCCGGGTGCCGCCCCGCCGCCCCAACACCCCCGGCCCCACCGCCCACGACGCCACAGCCGCCCCTGCCGGGGAGCCCCCACACCCCCACCCCTATATATGGATCTATAAAGAAATTTTCATTCCAACATTCCAAAAATGACACTCGAAATGTTCTTGGAATTGCTTGCAGTATATATATTTTGTTGAGATTTGGTTATCCAAAATATGAATATGAGATCGAAAAATGTAAATACATATGCTTTATTGAACTTGTATAACTTTTTGTACAATATTTATAAAGTATAGTATGTAGCATTTTCCATGCATGTTGAGAGAAATATAAGTAGTGGAGTTCATGAGGTGGTATGTATGGTCAAGTGACATGTGTTCATACTGAGAGAAATAAGAAGAGTATTTCAAGGAGCAACTATATATATAGTATTGCAGGGATCAACTATATATATATATATATATATATATATATATATATATATGCACCCTAGCTGCATATAGGTGGTTACTAAAAAAACCAATTGTAGGAATTATAACATGTCGCTTATTTTAAAAATTATGGCAAACATATTGAGATTAGTGGCGAATCTAGAAAAAAAATGGATGGGGGGGCTGATCTGCCTTAGAAGTGCAAATATGTATTAGGCTGAGCTAGAAATGACTAGATTGGACTTTGAGACTAGTAGTAAAAATTATTTTAGCAGTGCTGGAGGGAGGGCGACTCAATCTCAAGGGAGCCCTCTAGTTGGGTTTATAAGGCGGGCATGTGTTTTTAGGTCGTCAATTTGACTAGAGAAACATATGTTATATTTTACAAAAATGTATTTTTAGATTCCTTGTCAAATGATGACTCTAACCTTTTAATTTCTGATGCATATTATATATTTTTATTAGTTAAATAAAAGTCCTAAAACCTCATGCATGACTTATAAACCCAATCGAGATGCAACCTCCGCTCTAGGTATAAATGTGCAACAATACCATCCAATAGATATGAAGAAAATAACAAAAATAATTTAACAACGTTGACATAAGATTTGGAGTTCAAACTGGATACACATGCTCCAGTAAAAAAAGTTATGGTGTAATCATTGTGAATAGTTAATGGATACTACTAATAGCAGATTTTAGTTTCTTGGCAGATTTTAGAGAAGATGATTATTAGTTTGTAAGATTCACAACTTAAATTATATATGTACATATTATTATTCATGTTAGTTATTCAATTTTTTATGTTGTACTAATTTCTTTTAATCTTTATGATAGCAGGTCATCAGGTGTTGAAAGATGGTGGGCTGTGGTCCAGATCCCTCGATGGGTTCTTCTTCGGCGGCCCGCACGAGGGGTGGTCCTTCCATTCCACCCCTATCTCTCCGTAGAGCCTTGGAAGACAGTCTGACGACACCACCCGCGGGTGCTTCTTCGTTGGCGGCATTGCCCACTAGGAGAGGTGCTGGTCTGGTAGGGAAGAAGGGGAAGGCTACAGGGAGAGGTGGTGGTCGCGGAAGAGGTAGGTAGACTGTTGCGCCGTCCTCGCCACCACCACCAGCTCATTCAACGAGCACAGGACTACTTTGTTGGACCCGTTTGAGGAGGAGGTTACGGGGACTCCGGTCCCGGAGCCTCGGGTGGACAGGCATTCGGCACATGAGACTCTGGTCCAGGATCAGCCTCGGGTAGAGGTTTTTTCGGCCCACGAGACTCCGGTGTTGGGGAACGTCGCATGGGAAACAAAAAATTTCCTAAGCGCACGAAGACCTATCATGGTGATGTCCATCTACGAGAGGGGATTTCCGATCTACGTACCCTTGTAGATCGCACAACATAAGCGTTAGTGAACGTGGTTGATGTAGTGGAACGTCCTCACGTCCCTCGATCCGCCCCGCGAACCGTCCCACGAACCGTCCCGCGATCCGTCCCACGATCTAGTGCCGAACGGACGGCACCTCCGCGTTCAGCACACGTACAGCTCGACGATGATCTTGGCCTTCTTGATCCAGCAAGACAGACGGAGAGGTAGATGAGTTCTACGGTAGTGTGACAGCGCTCCGGAGGTTGGTGGTGATCTAATCTCAGCAGGGCTCTGCCCGAGCTCCGCAGAAACGCGATCTAGAGGTACAACCGTGGAGGTATGTGGTCGGGCTGCCGTGGCAAAAGTTGTCTCAAATCAGCCCTAATAATAAATATAGGAGGAGGGGAGGGGAGGCTTGCCTTGAGGCTCAAGGAGCCCCAAGGGCTGCGCAACCAAGGGAGGAAGAGTCCTCCTCAAATCCTAGTCCAACTAGGATTGGAAGGTGGAGTCCTTCTCTCCCTTCCCACCTCCTTTTTTTTCTTTTCTCTCTGATTTTCTATCTATGGCGCATAGGGCCTTCTTGGGCTGTCCCACCAGCCCACCAAGAGATGGTGCACCACCCCCAAGGCCTATGGGCTTCCACGGGGTGGGCTGCTCCCGCCCCCCCCCCCCCCCCCGGTGAACACCCGGAACCCATTCGTCATTCCCGGTACATTCCCGGCAACTCCAAAAACCTTCCGGTAATCAAATGAGGTCATCCTATATATCAATCTTCGTTTCCGGACCATTCCGGAAACCTTCGTGACGTCCGTGATCTCATCCGGGACTCCGAACAACATTCGGTAACCAACCATATAACTCAAATACGCATAAAACAACGTCGAACCTTAAGTGTGCAGATCCTGTGGGTTCGAGAACTATGTGGACATGACCCGAGTGACTCCTCGGTCAATATCCAATAGCGGGACCTGGATGCCCATATTGGATCCCACATATTCTACGAAGATCGTATCGTTTGAACCTCAGTGCCAGGGATTCATATAATCCCGTATGTCATTCCCTTTGTCCTTCGGTATGTTACTGGCCCAAGATTCGATCGTCAGTATCCGCATACCTATTTCTATCTCGTTTATCGGCAAGTCTCTTTACTCGTTCCGTAATACAAGAACCCGCAACTTACACTAAGTTACATTGCTTGCAAGGCTTGTGTGTGATGTTGTATTACCGAGTGGGCCCCAAGATACCTCTCCGTCACAAGGAGTGACAAATCCCAGTCTCGATCCATACTAACTCAACGAACACCTTCGGAGATACCTTTAGAGCATCTTTATAGTCACCCAGTTACGTTGCGACGTTTGATACACACAAAGAATTCCTCCGGTGTCAGTGAGTTATATGATCTCATGGTCATAGGAACAAATACTTGACACGCAGAAAACAGTAGCAACAAAATGACACGATCAACATGCTACGTCTATTAGTTTGGGTCTAGTCCATCACGTGATTCTCCTAATGATGTGATCCAGTTATCAAGCAACAACAGCTTGTACATAGTCAGAAGACCCTGACTATCTTTGATCAACTGGCTAGCCAACTAGAGGCTTGCTAGGGATAGTGTTTTGTCTATGTATCCACACATGTATATAAGTCTTCATTCAATACAATTATAGCATGGATAATAAACGATTATCTTGATACAGGAATTATAATAATAACTATATTTATTATTGCCTCTAGGGCATAATTCCAACAGTCTCCCACTTGCACTAGAGTCAATAATCTAGCCCTCACATCACCATGCGAATTACATTGTAATAAATCTAACACCCATACAGTTCTGGTGTTGATCATGCTTTGCCCGTGGAAGAGGTTTAGTCAGCGGGTCTGCTACATTCAGATCCGTGTGCACTTTGCATATATTTACGTCCTCCCCTTCGACGTAGTCACGTATGAGGTTGAAGTGTCGTTTGATGTGTCTAGTCTTATTGTGAAACCGTGGTTCCTTTGCTAAGGCAATGGCACCCGTGTTGTCACAGAACAAGGTTATTGGATTCAGTGCGCTTCGCACCACTCCAAGATCCGTCATGAACTGCTTCATCCAGACACCCTCCTTAGCCGCCTCCGAGGCAGCCATGTACTCCGTTTCACATGTAGAATCAGCTACGACACTTTGCTTGGAACTGCACCAGCTTACGGCACCCCCATTAAGAATAAATATGTATCCGGTCTGCGACTTAGAGTCATCCGGATCTGTGTCAAAGCTTGCATCGACGTAACCCTTTACGGCGAGCTCTTCGTCACCTCCATACACGAGAAACATGTCCTTAGTCCTTTTCAGGTACTTCAGGATATTCTTGACCGCCGTCCAGTGATCTAGTCCTGGATTACTCTGGAACCTGCCTGCCATACTTAAGGCCAGGCTAACATCCAGTCTAGTGCACATCATTGCATACATGATAGATCCTATGGTTGAAGCATAGGGGACGGTGGTCATATGCTCCCTCTCTTTATCAGTTGCTGGGCACTGAGTCTTACTCAATCTCGTACCTTGTAAAAATGGCAAGAACCCTTTCTTGGACTGTTCCAGTTTGAACCTCTTCAAAAATTTATCAAGGTATGTGCTTTGTGAAAGTCCTATCAGGCGTTTCGATCTATCCGTGTAGATCATAATGCCTAGAATGTAAGCAGCTTCTCCTAGGTCCTTCATAGAGAAACTTTTATTCAAGTAATCATTTATGCTCTCCAAAAACTCTACGTTGTTTCCAATCAGCAATATGTCATCCACATATAATATTAGAAATGCCACAGAGATCCCACTCACTTTCTTGTAAATACAAGATTCTCCAACCACTTGTATAAACCCAAATGCTTTGATCACCTCATCAAAGCGTTTATTCCAACTCCGAGATGCTTGCACCAGTCCATAAATGGATTGCTGGAGCTTGCATACCTTGTTAGCATTTTTAGGATCGACAAAACCTTCGGGTTGCATCCTATACAACTATTCCTTAAGGAAACCATTAAGGAACGACGTTTTGACATCCATCTGCCAGATTTCATAATCGAAAAATGCAGCTATTGCTAACATGATTCTGACGGATTTAAGCATCGCTACGGGTGAGAATGTCTCATCGTAGTCAACTCCGTGAACTTGTGAAAAACCCTTTGCCACAAGTCGAGCTTTATAAACGGTCACATTGCCGTCTGCGTCTGTCTTCTTCTTAAAGATCCATTCGTTCTGAATAGCCTTGCGGCCCTTAGGTAGTACTTCCAAAGTCCACACTTTGTTTTCATACATGGATCCTATCTCGGACTTCATGGCCTCCAGCCATTTGTTGGAATCTGGGCCCACCATTGCTTCTTAATAATTTGCAGGTTGATTGTTGTCTAACAACATGATTGACAAAACGGGATTACCGTACCACCCTGGAGCAGCACGTGGTCTCGTCGACCTGCGTGGTTCGATAGGAACTTGAACCGGAGTTTCATGATCATCATCACTAACTTCCTCCTCAACCGGCGTCGCAGCGACAGGGGCTTCCCCTTGCCCTGCGCCACCATCCAGAGGGATGAGAGGTTCGACAACCTCATCAAGTTCTATCTTCCTCCCGCTCAATTCTCTCGAGAGAAACTACTTCTCGAGAAAAGCTCTGTTTTTAGCAACAAACACTTTGCCCTCGGATTTGAGATAGAAGGTGTACCCAACTGTCTCTTTTGGGTAACCTATGAAGATGCACTTTTCCACTTTGGGTTCCAGCTTTTCAGGATGAAGCTTTTTGGCATAAGCATCACATCCCCAAACTTTAAGAAACGACAACTTTGGCCTTTTGCCATACCACAGTTCGTATGGTGTCATCTCAACGGATTTTGATGGTGCCCTATTTAAAGTGAATGCAGATGTGTCTAATGAATAACCCCAAAACGATAACGGCAAATCGGTAAGAGACATCATAGATCGCACCATCTCTAATAAAGTACGATTACGATGTTCGGACACACCATTACCCTGTGGTGTTCCGGGCGGTGTCAACTGTGAAACAATTCCACATTGTCTTAAGTGAGCACCAACTCGAAACTCAGATATTCACCCCCACGATCAGACCGTAGGAACTTTACTCGGTATGTCATTCCCTTTGTCCTTCGGTATGTTACTTGCCTGAGATTCTATCGTCAGTATCCACATACCTATTTCAATCTCGTTTACCGGCAAGTCTCTTTACTCGTTCTGTAATACAAGATCTCGCAACTTACACTAAGTTACATTGCTTGCAAGGCTGGTGTGTGATGTTGTATTACCGAGTGGGCCCCAACATACCTCTCCGTCACACGGAGTGCCAAATCCCAGTCTCGATCCATACTAACTCAACGAACACCTTCGGAGATACCTGTAGAACATCTTTATAGTCACCCAATTACGTTGCGACATTTGATACACACAAAGCATTCCTCCGGTATCAGTGAGTTATATGATCTCATGGTCATAGGAACAAATACTTGACACGCAGAAAACAGTAGCAACAAAATGACACGATCAACATGCTACGTCTATTAGTTTGGTTCTAGTCCATCACGTGATTCTCCTAATGACGTGATCCAGTTATCAAGCAACAACACCTTGTACATAGTCAAAAGACCCTGACTATCTTTGATCAACTGGCTAGCCAACTAGAGGCTTCCTAGGGACATTGTTTTGTCTATGTATCCAAACATGTATATAAGTCTTCATTCAATACAATTATAGCATGGATAATAAACAATTATCTTGGTACAGGAATTATAATAATAACTATATTTATTATTGCCTCTAGGGCATAATTCCAACATCCGGTTCCTGAGGCTACGTCCCAGGAGACTCGTGCCACACACGCTTCGGCCGACGTGGAGAGGTCCGGATGGGGTGCCTGGCCGGATCGGACCGAGGTGCCGGATTGGACTGAGGTGTTAACTTTACAATTAATTTCTGAATTTTATTGGGTCACAAACTAAAGTTAACAAAACTTCACAAAAATGATAGCAACTAGTCATAGGGATGCCTAGAGCCTAAACAAGCATTCAAACTACTTGGAAAATCAGGAATTCAACATGCAACCTCATCTACACGAGCACCTAGAGTAGCTAATTACTTCTAAGATAAACCACCTAATGAAAAACTAATTGGAGGAGTGGGGGAATTACATACCAATGGGCAATCCCCAAAACATTTTCAGAAACGATATTTCGAGCAAACAGATCAAAATCCACGGGTTTGAGAGCAAGAACATGAGAGAGAGAGAGAGAGACAGGTACACGGATTTTTTGAAGGTAGGTGACGATATGAGCTGAAGGAATAATTGAGGGGACCCCCGAGGAGTCCACTAGACACCTAGCCGCGCCAGGACGGCTCGCACGCTCTGGTGTCTAGTGCCCACCTAGGACACCCCCATGTAGTGTTTTTAGTACCATATATTCTCAAATATTCATAAAACACTCGTGTGAAAATTTCAGGTGATTTGGAGTACTTCTATTTTTTGGGCACTTTTTTATTGCATGCAAAAATCAGAAAACGGGATGTTGGGAAATCGTCACCTATGGGAAAATCTAAGGATCCCTTGATCGTTCGTTGGAGGGAGAGAGGTGGCGCGAAGAGCAAAACTAGCGATCGGCACCGGCACGGTCGTTTACCCAGGTTTGGGCCGCTTGGCGCGTAAAACCCTACTTCTTCTTTGTTTGTATTGGGTGCTTACTGTAGGGTTATTTGCTACAGTAATTTAGCTGGTGATTAAAGAGTCTAACCCCAAAAGGCCAAACTCCTAGAAATGATCTTTGGGCCTCCTTTTATAGGCAAAGGGGTCACGAACAGTGTGCTCATGGGTTGCATAGTGAACAGGGTTCACCGCTTATCATTCTATTGTGGTCTCAGTGATAGTAAATGCCTTGGCAGCCCCCCTGACCAGCATCAGCGTGGCTTTGACATGTGCCCAAGCGTATCGACACCTTGTCTTTGTGTTGGCGTATTAGGGATGCGTTGGAGCGGTGGCTGTCGATGGCACTATGGCAGGAGGGACACCTGGTGGGTGAAGGGAGCCTGCCGGCCTGGCGTCCTTGCCTCCGGCCTGACCCATCTTACCGGGAAGGAGGGCTTGCCGGGGCCTTGGACACCTTCCCGGCAAGGAGGGCTTGCCAAGGCCTTGTGAGTCTTCCCGGCAAGGGGGCTTGTCGGGGCCTTGTAGCCTGGGTTGTCTCTTCACACCTTTGCTGGAGTGTGGTCTTGGCGAGCCCGGGGTTTAACTTCCCGTTGGCTCTCTTAGCTTACTGTCGCCAGGGGTGCTGCTGGTACCCGTGCATAGGTCTGGGCAGAGGAGACCCTAGTCTCTAGTGCACCGACAGGAGCCCCCAGGCCTGGGCCACACACGCATGTGAGGCGTTGTTGGGCCAGGCCCAAAGTGGTGCGTGAGCTTCTTCTTAGCAGTTTGGAGCCGTTGTAAGTGGCCCTTCCCCACGTTGCGCATAGAGCGCGCGAGGTGGAGAGGTGTGCGCACAGTGGACGAGGTGGCCACATGCGTGTAGAGCTGTTGGTTGGGTATGCAAGGGTCGGCCCGCATATCTCCCTCCACCCACATAAGAAGGGGGAAAGGCAAGCACATAAGCCCATTGCCCCCAACTTCCTTCAATATCGAAGCTGCCGCCGTCGCCTTCCTTCAGCTAGAAACAACCCCCTTCCCCCTGGCACCTCTAATAGTTGCGCTACGGGTAGCCGTAGATTCCGTCGTCGTTATGGCGCCGAAGGGGAACAAAGGCAAGAAGGGGTAGGTTCTCCCCGGGGCCTGATGCGCTCATCTTGAAGCGGTGCTACCAGTTCATGTGGGCGGCTCGGACGACGGCGCATCCTTCCACCTGCGTGACCTCGGGAGAGGCTGGCCGTGGCCGGATAAGTATCCTTTCTTTGCTGATTACTTCTATTGCAGGCTCTGCCCGCACTTCTCTCAATTCTTCATCGACATCATGCACACCTACAACTTCCATCTTTTGGACTTGACACCAAATGCGGTGACATGCATGTCCATATTCGCGCATCTCTATGAGAACTTCGTCGGGATTACTCCAACAAGGTCCTTTTCTGCCATTAGTTCACTCCTCGCATCCAGGGATGGGATGCCCTTTTGGGATCCATAACCTGCATTCGAAGGTGCGAAAGCAAGGACTTGGACCTGGAAGGGGCCCTTCATGAGAAGTGGGAAGAATGGCGGGGGAAATGGTGTTGGATCCGCGAGGAGGGGTATCTGCCCTTCTGCGAGCCCAGGACCATCAAGATCGATTCCCACGACAAGCGTTGGAGTGACTTTCACCAGGATCATAAGAAGTTGACCGTCGCTATCAACAGGATCCTGCATCTCAGGGCCGCAGGATTGACGATAGAGATGGTGGGTGCTGACTTCGTCCGCAGGTGCATCGCTCCCCTCTAGAACAGGGGAGGAAGGCTAGCCTCGACCTTCGTGAATGCCGCTGATTTTATGCGGCTGTGGACCGGCTTGAACAACAACCTGACGACGCTGGAGCATGCCTTAGTTTGCCAGAAGCTGTTCAAATTAGACTCTAGGCCTGGGCTGCCACATGGTGTCATCCCTTTGTGCAACAACTCAGCCTTAAGCGCTCTCACGGTGATGATGCCGGAGTGCAATGCTCACGGCATGATTGCAACTTGGATCGAGCCCAACGAGGAGGACGCCCTTTTGATACGTCTCAAACGTATCGACTTTTCCAAACACATTTGCTATTGTTTTGGTCTCATTCTTGCATGATTTGAATGAAACAAACCCGGACTGACGTTGTTTTCAGCAGAGCTGCATGTATAGTTTGCTTGTGTGCAGGAAAATGCATATTTAGACGTCCCGCAAAATTCTGAGAAAAAATAGAGAAAATTCGCTCACCGGGAGGTACTATGGGCCAGAAGATTGGCCAGAGGGGAGCCATAGGGCCCCGAGGCGACTAGCTGGCACGGCCTGCCCCCAGGCGGCACCGGGAGGCCACCTGGGTGGGGCCCACACCCTTTGTGCCCTACTTTGTCTCCTATTTTTACCTGTGACGGGGAAAATCCAGAACATAAGTCATTTTGCAAGTTCTCGACACGAAGCTGCCACCACCGTCGGTTCTTCTTTGGGAGAGGTAATGTGGAGGCTGTTTTGGCCTCCGGAGAGGGGAAATCGTCATCATCGTCATCACCATCACCACTCCATCATCCTTCCATGGCTTCTCCCATCATGTGTGAGTAATTCCCTTCTGTAGGTGAAGGGGATAGGAGATATTGGATGAGTTAGATCATGTAATAGTTCATCGGATTGTTGGGGGCATGTTGCCTATCATCTACTATGGTGTTTATCATGTTTGCTAGTACTTGTTACTCTTAATGCTTGTCACTTTGGGACCGAGTACCATGATTCATATCTAAATACCTTATGTTTTCATGTATATATTTGTGTTCTATATCCTATCTATGAGTAGTATGCACCTATTATAGTCCGGAACCAGCGATACCAATGCTGACAGCTTGGGACACCAAAGGGGATGGGCTATAGTTTGAGGATTCCATGTATCAATTGATTGTTAATGCTTTGTTCCGGTGCTCTTTGACACGAGCACCTTAATATCCGTAAGTTCCTTTTGGCCCCGTTTATAGAGGGGTGGTAGGACAAAAGATGACGTGCAAGTTCTTATTTCAAGCATGTACGACTACCTCGGGATACATGCCTAATGTTTGATATATTCCTAGATGATCATTACATTTTTTGTGCCTTTCCCCAAGTTAAATACATGATATCTCTCATCCATGAGCAACCATCCATCTCCTTAGCCTAAAGTGTCTTAATCCTGCTGTTTACAAGTAGTTTTACTTCCACTTATTTACTTTCGTTGCTTTGCTGCTATTATTTCCTTTGCCACCATCACTTCCATATCACCGTTGCTACTAATATTTCGTTGCCAAGCAAGTATATTTCAGGTGCGGTTGAATTGACAACTCAACTGTTCAAGCTTATAAATATTCTCTGGCTCCCCTTGTGTCGAATCAATAAATTGGGTTAACTTACCCGCGAAGACTGTTGCGAGCCCCTACACTTGTGGGTTATCAAAACCTTTTTCTGGCGCCCTTGCCGGGGAGCATAGCTTTATTTAAAAGTCTACTTGGAGTTAGTTTGCTTGCTGCGGTTTATTCACTATGGGTAAGTAAGGAGACCCCAATGTTCCAATTTTACCATCCACTACGAGAAAAGGTACTGTTCTCAGGACTAGCACTACGCTTGATTCACCTTCAGTTATAAGCAAGTTTGCTTCACCACCGCCACATGTTGCTTCTACTGAGTGTGTTACTATGCCTGATAGTTTTGCTGATGCTTCCACTACTATTGTTGAGCCTGGTTTACTTGGTTATTTTATTGAGTCTCAGATTGCTAAGGCTGCTATGTAGTCTGGAATTGAACTTCCTGTTACACGCCCCCCCATTGGTAGATCTTTTGGTTACCCAGACTTGAGTGGTATCAAGGAAAGAATTCTTGATGATGATTATATTGAACTTGATGATGATTTATGCAGGGAGCTTACAGAGTGTGCTGACTCTGACCCTACTTCTGTTAAGAAGCGGCTTGAAAAACATTCTATGAAGAACAAGCTCGCTCCTGATCCTAAGTTTGCATTGAGGATGCTTATTTTGATTTCTCTATCGATCTTTCACTTATATCCATAGTTGAAGCTGACCCTTTTTATGGAAGAGAAGATGACGATGCTATTGCACACCTTACCAAACTCATTGAGTTTGAGTGGTTTATTCACTACAGAGGACAAGAAGAGAAATTATTATGTTACTAAGCTACTTCCTTTCTCTTCGAAGGAAGATGCTAAAGCATGGTATGATGCACTACCATGTGGTTGCATTAAGAGTCCACAGGATTTAGCTCAATATTTTTTTGCTAAACATTTTTCTGCTCATGAGAAACATGCTGCTTTACAAAGAATTTATAACTTTAAATAGTTGCAGGATGAGCACCTCCCTGAAGCTTGGGGGAGGTTTTGCACTTTGATTAAGGCTAGACCGGTACATAGAATTGTTTAAAATTAAGTTCTTGATATATTTTATGCTGGTCTAACAGATGAATCTAGAACCTATCTGGATAGTTGTACTAGTTGTGTTTTCAGGAAAAGAACACCGGATGATGCCGAAGAATTAATGGGCAAGATAGCTAAGAATCATGATGATTGGTCCGTTCCTGAACCACATCCACCACCCATGAAGAGAGGTATGCCTTTCATGAGCACAGAAGTTATGCAAGAAGCCAAGAAATCTATGAAAGAGAGAGGTATTCAAACTGAAGATGTGAAGAACCTACCTCCTATTGAGCAATTATGTGTGCCTACCACTCACCCACCTATAGTAGAGGTACACTCTCTTTTAGAATTAATGCAAGTGATGTCCCTCATGGTAAGCCTCCTGATCAATGTTTAGATGAGCTTAATAATTTCATTGTCAAGCAAAATCACTTTAATGAGCGGATTCAAAGCCAATTGCATGATAATTCCCTTGTTGTCAAAAGTTTGCTCGATGTTTTAAGTAGAACTATTAATGATGTTTACGGTCTTGTTAAGCACTTTCATATGGTTCAAACTCAGATTGAATAAATTTCTAATGCGCAAAAATATTTGCTTGCTAACAATGCCAAACAAGTTGATACGCAGGCATAGGTATAAAGACCCGAGGAGGTACACATACACATGACCCCCTTTATCCGGAGGGGCATCCAAAGAGGATCGAGCAAGATTCTCAATTGCAGGAATAAAACATTGTCAGCTCCCCAAAGAAGAAGAAGAAACACAAGGAGGCTGACAACTCTAATGAGCCCATAACTGAGGAAGAACCTATTGTTGATCCTAATAGTATATCTATTTCCGATTCTGAAACTGAAGATGGTGCTGAAACTGATAAAGATAATGAGAAGATTGATCCTCCTGAGATACGAGAAGAAGAAGCACCCGACAAGCGCCAAAGGTATACTAGAGAGGATTTTGTTGCGAGAAAACATGGGAAGGAAAGAGAACCATGGGTACAAAAATCAATGACCTTCCCACGTAAGTCTTTCAAAACCAAAGAAGAAGGGCATTACAATAAATTTTGTGAATGGATGAAACCTCTTTTTCTTCAAATTCCTTTGACCGATGCTATTAAGTTGCTGCCGTCCTCAAGCTATATGAAAGATATTGTCACTAATAAAAGAAAAGTTCCTAATGAGGCAATATCTACTATGCTTGCTAATTACTGTTTCACTAGCAAGACTCTGAGAAGCTTGGTGATCCAGGTATACCCACCATTCTTGCTCCATAAAAAAAATATTATTTCAGAAATTCCTTATGTGATCTTGGTGCAGGAGTGAGTGTTATGCCTTTCTCTCTTTACTAAAGACTTTGTCTAGATAAACTAATCCCTACAAATATCTCTCTTCAAATGGTTGATCAGTCAACAACCGTTCCTATAGGTATTTGTGAGGATGTTCCCGTTGAAGTTGCTAATTGCTTGATCCTTACTCACTCTGTTGTGCTTGACATGCCCGAGGATGGGAGCATGTCTATCATTCTTGGTAGACCTTTTCCTAACACCGCAGGTGCTATTATTGATTGCAATAAAGGAAAGGTGACCTTAAATGTTAATGAAAAGGAGCACACGGTATATTTTCCAAAAAAGATCGATAAAAGGCATGGCCTTAATTCTATTGAGAATATTGAGATCGTGAAGGATGGAGAGTGGGATTGTCCTCTACATGTGCTCCACAAATACAAAACCATTATGGTGGGGACAATATCCATTAAAAGAAAGGTAACATGATTGCTTTATAAGAAGTGAAACTTTTTGCTCAATATAAAACCTATTTGGTAATGAGACTTGATCAACCTCGCTAACAAATACGTTTTATATGACTAAAAAGAGAAGCTTGTTATGTTTTCATTACCTTTATCTGTCTTCCTCCTTGCTGTATCAAAGTTTTATGTTTTTGAAGATTCATATGTTTAACTATTATTTCGAGCTTACTGGAAGTTTTGCAGCTTTCAGTATTTCGAAATTTTTTCAAAAGTGAAATTGGCAGAAAAATTCCAGAAAATTGAAAATAAATTTTTCCTTCGAAAAAGCGACGCATGGGCACCTAGGGCCAGCCAGGGGGGCCACCCTCTCTCCAGGCGGCCAGCTGGCGTGTCCTGCCCATTGGTCGCGCCCACAAGTCGCTTGGGCCTACCTAGGCCCTTTTCCAGGTACTTCTTCCTCCCTTCTCTCTCTGCCGCTGCAAAAATTCTGATTTTTCTGCCGGAGCTCGAGTTCTTGCTGTTCTTGGTGGCAAATTTCGATATCTCTCTACAGCCCATCATTTGCATTGAGAATTTGACCATTTGCTCCTTGGTATGTGACTCCGCCACTCCTCCAATTATAATTTTGATTGGTGGTCTTATTTGTGAGTATTTAGGAGCTCTTGGTGTTGTTCATATGAGCTTGCATGCATGTTTAGAAATTTATTTGTGAAGTTCTGATGCAAGCTTATGCATAAGGGGAGTGAGTAGAATAGTTTGCTCGAACTCATTTTTGTATAAACCTCAATTTTTGTGATGAACCAAAAATTTCAGAAATGAGCTTGTTTGGATAAGCACACAGACGGATTGGGAAGAAGAGACCCGAGCCTACCGATAGATTATCTAGAGCTACGGCTTCATCCTCTACTGTGATGATGGCGTGCCACCGGAGTTGTTTCACGAGACGGACACGACATGTGCCATGACATACCCGTGTTCAGATTTTCTTATGGCGGCATGTATTAAGGATAAGTTTGATAACCTCTGTGCAGCTGCAGGTTTGACACATCTCGTAACACGACGTGTACAACAATATCCAAAACTCACCTATTATTTTGTCAACTGGTTTAGATATAATGATAAAACTTCTTTGATTGAATTCAGATTATAAGATGATGTCTTCACCATGTCTTTGGCAGAATTTTGTGATATTATAGGTGTGCGGAATGCCGAGAAGACATCCAAAATTAATGTTCAATCATACGAGCTGAAATCGCTATTCGCTTCCCTTTTTTGGGTCCTTCCTATTTTGTGGAACCATGCTTTGGATGTAACAGTAAGGACCCGCGAGAAATTCACCACGTGGAAATGTAACAGCCCAGATGTAATCCTTTCCATTTTTGGGTCCTTCCTATTTTGTGGAACCATGCTTTGGATGTAATATAAGTTTATCATTTCATGTGGCTCCATTTAATGTCATCATTTTGCATCATCGCATCCTCATCAAATGCATTGCTTACATTCTTGTGTTGCTAGTTGATCCATCATGGTAATGATAGCTTGCCTTGAGTGGTGTGAAATGATGTGATGTTTTCAAACAAAGCTTTCCAACTATGCTTTTCAAAACAATGCAAAGCCCTTTCCCCCTTTGGATTTTAAACTTGTGAGTTATACTTTGGTTGAACATGTTTTAAAAATGTTAAACATTTAGAGTATTTAATTGTGATTGAGGGGGTAACTCTCATTGCTATATTAGCCGTTAGGTTCATAGGGTTTTATTTAAAAACAACCTTATTAAATCCTGTTGTGTGTATAATTTAATTGCCCTAAAAATGTGGGTTTTATTTTATTTAAATAGGGCATAAATCCCTCAGTCCTTGACTATTTTTATTTTTTCTGAACAAACCCTTCTACTTGTTCCTGTGAGTTTTCGTTTGTGGCTATTATTTTAAAAAGAAAACCCCCTTGTTTTTATTTTCTTTCTCCCAGGCTCCAGAGAGCCCAGGTGGGCCGGCTACCCCTTTCTCCACCTGGGACTCGCCTCCTTGTCTTCGTCGCGCGGCCCCTTCCCCTTTCCTTTCTTCTTCCTGACGTCGTCCCCCCTCCTCCCTGATTTCCGTCAGGGTTCAGAGAGAGAGCGTCGTACCGTCGCCGTCAGGCTGTCCCATCCTCCCCCTATTTAGCGCCTCCCCCTTGGCTTGCGTGCTAGGGTTCCTCTTCCCCTCCACCACCTCCTTCTCCCTCCTCCTTCCCCCTATCCAGTTAAGTTCAAAGAGAGATTCAGAGAGAAATAAGATTCAGAGAGAGCGCCACCGCCGTCCCCGCCATCTCCTCGTCGCCGGCAGCCTCCCCCGTGGCATTCGAGGCGTCCGCGAGGATGCTAGGGCCTTCCCCAACCCGTTCCCGTCGCTAGTAGGGTGGATACCCTCCTCTGTCGGCCCTCCTCTCCGTCGTCGTCTCGGGCGGAAGGAGCAGAGCGTCGGGCCGCATCGCCTCTTCTTCCTCTTCGCCGGGCGATACTCCTTCCTTGTCGCGTTAGAGTGAGCGCCACTTCCTCCTCCTTCCTCTTCCCCTCGCCGTAGAGCCTCTAGTCGCATGTAGCCTCACCGTGGGCCTCTGCTATCGCCACCGTTACTGTAGGTAGCTGCGCCGTCGCAGTGGGCCTCCTCCCAGGGAGCTAGCCCCGGGAATGGAGCCCCTAGGCTTCCTTCTTCCCCAGTGTGGTAGCGGCCGTAGGGTTTAGTCGCATTGGTGTCGCTGGAGTGCTTCCCCTATTCCGGTCGTGCTAGTTGCAGGTAGTAC
Organism: Hordeum vulgare subsp. vulgare; assembly: GCF_904849725.1. Lineage (NCBI taxonomy): Eukaryota > Viridiplantae > Streptophyta > Magnoliopsida > Poales > Poaceae > Hordeum > Hordeum vulgare. The sequence goes on along the minus strand of NC_058524.1, from coordinate 361,104,505 downwards.
AGCAGGGGCTGCTCAAAAGAGCACCACCTCCCTCCCTGGTAAGATCCCTCTCCGTAGCGCAGTGTCAACCGAGCCTGGCGCGTCACCAGCCTCGTGGGTTCGAGTCCTCTCGGGCGCCTTCCTTTTTTGTTTATTTCGCCAGTTTCAGCGCAGGTGCTAGAGAGGGCTTACCTTGCTTAAGGCCCTCTCTCTGGCAAGCACCGATGTAGTAGCCGAGTGGTAGTGTGTGTATCCAGAGGTTGTGGGTTCGATCCCCACACCCTCCCCGTTTATTTTTTTGATTCCATTTCTTTTCTTTTGTTGTTGTATTTTTTTTTGTTGCTTCCTTTTACATCAAGACTTTTTTTTGATGTTTTTCCCCTTCTCCCACGGTTTCACTAGGGTGTAGAGTATTTGTGTGTGTATAGGTCTACATGGTGTGGTGTGAGTTCATTTATATACATGTGAATGTGTATGTGTGTTCACATGTGTGTGTTTGTGGATGAACACCTATTTCTATATGTTAGTGTGACATGTTAGTGAATCCATGCTATGCCTAGATATGTTGTTCTTGCCCTAGTGATGTGCATGTGTACGTGATGCAATATGTGATAGCTCCCACATGTAATGATAGTTATTTGTAGCTTATTGGATTCTATGTGACATGTAAGTACCAATGTATGATATATGATTTAGGGGTAGAATCATCCCAGGAATCCAATGGTGCAGTCATATTTCACTTCAGAGCAACTTCATAAAACTGTTATTTTCTGATATGATGCCATGTTTAGAGCTTTACATTAGGTGGTGTTATGGCCCTTTCTGGACGATTCTCTTGTGGAATTGTAGTGGGTGAACCCCTCTACACCATGGGGCCTTTGTTTTGTTCGTAGGGTTTGGCATGCACCTATTGTGCCCTGTCAAAGTAGACACTTGGCTAAAATTGACAGATTTGTGAAAGCTTGTGATTTTCACAAAGTCTGGGAATCTGATGTTATTTTCTTCCCATGTTGTCTTGTGTGAATTATGTCCTGTGTTGGGAATTAGCCCATTCAACAATCTAATGTTTGTGAGATGCTATGTTTGTTTAGATCCCTGTTAAATTTCATGCTTATACACTTCCTATAGATATCATTTTGGAGGTTGCCAAAATGCATCAGAGCATAACAGCTCGTGAAAATCTGTGATTTTCACTAAGTCCCAGAATCTGTGATATTTTTTCCAAGTTAGTGTCTATAGATCTGCTCATGGTTATTCCTTTGTACTTGCTTCCTGTACAGGGTTGTAGAGCTTTTGGATGGCTTGTGTCTCATATCTTGTTTGATTCATCTAGATGGTTGTAGCTACTTTAATTCTTATAGACAAACTGCTTTGTTGATGTTGAAAACAGATTATATGTTTTGTTTTTTTGAAGCTTGTGTGGGCATTGTTGATGGTGTGGTGTGTTCCCATGCACCACCCCACTTATAATTTGTTGCTTGATCATGTGTCAACCTGGTATCACCAGGGAGTGCCCATTAGAGTATGCTTGTGGTTGTTTGACCCGTAGTCCTTTGAAACTTGTTTTGTAGTTTTCGGTTGATCCGTGACTCTGTTCTCTACGTTCTTCATATGTTTTTGCATCGTTTTCTCGTGATGCACATGCTCATGCCATATTCATTCATGTCAAGATAAATTAATATGAGGTTCTGTCCAGAATCCAATTAACTGAACTAATTAATATGAAAGTGACTAGAATAGTGATGCACGCTTCCTTCTTCACACATGCATCATATTGATTGTTGCATTATGATTTGCCGGTGCTAATTAGCTGTTATCTTATCTTGGGTAGCATCGGTAACGGAGAGCGAGTACGTGGATTCTGGAGAGTACGTGCAGGAAGATCAAGAGCAGTTCCAAGATGAAGACATCACAGGCAAGATGACCGTGACCTTGACAACATATCTAGCTTTGTTATGCTTAGAATCATGTTTCCTTTGTTACATGCTCGCTGCCTACCACTTGATATAATGCCACCTGTCTTTGCCATGAACCTCAAACACCTCCCTATCCTAGCAAATGTTGTTTGGCTAAGTAGGCTTGCTCAACCTCTAATGAGTAGCTTTGCTAGTTGCAGGTGCGAGCTGTCTCGTGTGATAACATGGGTATTTTGATATCATTATGTTTAAACTGCTATGTAATTAATGCACCTATACACTTGGAAAATGAAGAAAGGCCTAGCCTTTTGCCGGGGTGATTTGTTCTATTGTTGCCGCCTTAGTGTCGGCTACCGGTGTTTGATTCCATAACTGATCACTCCTAACATGTTTGGGGTTGTTATGGGGACCCCCTTGATAAATCGTGTAGTGTTAAGGCTCGTCTGGCAGGACCCAACATTGGTTTTAATCTTCTAATAACCTAATAATAATTTGCATAGGGAATTTCTACCACGAGGATTTAATCAACAACCCGGGCTAGTGCTCCTCATGAGTGTTGGTCCAACCTGTCAACCGCCGGTGGCTACCAGGGGCAACTCTGTGATTGGCCTATCGGAAGCTTGGATAATTCGTCGTGTCCTGAGAACGAGATATGCGGCTCCTATCGGGTTCGTCGACACGATGGGAGGTCTTGCCAGATTTGGGTCTCCTCAAAGTTGAGGTTTTCCTCTAAAGAATCCGACGAGATCACGAGTTTCGTGATAAAGGATTACTTTGCGGCCCGTGGCAGTTTGTGATGGACTAGTTGGAGCACCCCTGCAGGCTTCAATCTTTCGGAAAGCCATGCCCGCGGTTATGTGGCAAATTGTGGATATTTTGTTAATATCTAGTTCTACACAACTTAAAGTAACTCTAATAAAACTGCCAACTGTGTGCGTAACCGCGACTGTCTCCTTCGGAGATTGCTCTCTGATCGAGAAAACGGTGGGGTTATGTTTGACGTAAGTAGGCGTTCAGGATCACTTAGTGATCAATCTAGTCTTCGATCGCTCAAGTAGACCACCATATGATTTCTCTGATCAGTGTAAGGTAGCCACCATATATGCTTAGGTTGTTGCAAGCCAATACACATAACCTTCCTCACCCAATAACTTGGCTAGATTCGATACCAAGGTCATTCGATTGTTGAGTCCCGTGGCTCACAGATTACTACAAACCCAACAGGTACAGGTACACCCGACGCAGGAGATCCTGATGACAACCAGCTGAAGTGGGAGTTCGATGAGGACTCTGGCCGTCTGTACGTGAACTATCCGAAGGAATGAGGTCGTGGTCGTGATCGTGGGCCAGCATGCGGGAAGTCATAGTTTTACTTGTTTTCATGTTGTCTGTAGCGGGACTAAACTATACTCTAAATAATTGTGTGTTTGTAAGCTTTATGCTATACTATTGTCAGTTGGCAAGTGTATGCCCTACTTGTCATTCTTTAGTTATGTAATGTTATGATTATCTCGCTTGTCAAACGTTTAGATGTGCCCATTTCCCTTTTGAGGCATCACCCTCAAAATAGGAAAGGGCCGCATCTTAGTCGTTACAAGTTGGTATCAGAGCCTTACGACCATAGGAGGCTTTGTGTGATCGAACTTGGTCGAGTCGAGTCTAGTAAAATGATTGATTCTTAGTTATATCGGAGAGTAGGTTTCTTTTTCTCCTCTTCTATGCTCTGGTGAGGTTCTCGATTTAGGAAATCTTAATTCTACTCCTCTTCATGCTCAAAAAAACTTTTAGGATCACGCGGATATTTTGAAATCTATATATTATCGATGTGACGGAGTTCTGTCTTGGTGCCTCCTGTGTGACTTGATTTCTTCCGGGGAGTCGAGCTCCAGGGGATTCTTGTGCACATCGCCATCATTCAGATTTCTTAGTATCGCAGAACGGAGGATGTTCGTAATTACTTCAAAAACTAGTTGTCATGAGAGGAGTCCGGCTTCCCAGTATGGGTGCAGAGAGTTCCAGATGTATCGCCACACTTTGTATCGTTGTGGTTACGAGGGTCTGTGTTAGATGAAGGTCCGAGATTCTGGTTATGTGTTGACGGATGTGATACACTAGACGGGTTAGTATAGGAGTTGTTTGACATATTACTCCTTGTATCCATGTACCAGATTGCATGAACAGATATTTCGGGAATTCATAGGTGGGATATCAGGTAGTGACTTATAGGATAATCTTCCTACGAATGCATGATGTCGGGTTGGGATTCGACATTCAGTGGGTACGTTTGTTCACGGTCGTCTTACAGCGGTTCTCGTTGTGTCTTAAAGAGTCCTTGTAGCTTGCTACGACTCGGGGACGCTTCGTAAGTCGTGTGCACTGCCTTGCATAGGATGGCTACTGTAAATTCGAGCCCGTGCGATCATATCCATGAAGATATCGGATGGAATCTCTATCATATGTTTGTTCCGAGCAGTTCTAGGTCATACTTGGTTTGCAAGTGGTCTTTAATCGGATTTTGTCGACGGTCACTTTGAGGAAGCATTCTTACTATTTTGTTCGAGTGCAATTGCTAAATATTCTTGTTCAGATATTTCTGCCTATTGATTCAGCTTTACCTTGAATGTTATTCTCTGGGCTAATGTGTTCTCCGTCTTCAGGATGCCTCCACCAACTCGCCAGAATCCGGGACGCGAGGGTGCTGATGCTCTGCCACCACCTCCTCCGCCTCCTCCTCCTCCGGCGCCTCCTCCTGCAGAATCTTCGCAAACGGTGATAGCTACAACAAATGCTAACACCCAGATGTTAATCCAACTGTTGCAAGAGAGGACCAATAAGCAGCAGGGCAATTTCAACCATGGTGGTAATCAGTTTGCATCTCTGAATCAATTCCTGGCGAACCAGCCGAAATCCTTCACGTCTTGTGACTAGCCGTTCGACGCTAAGGACTGGATTCGGGACATGATCAAACACTTTGAGGGCAGCAATGTCCGTCCAGAGGACTTCGTCAAGTTTGCAATGTTTCAGATCAAGGAGAAGGCAACAGTTTGGTGGCAGCAGTTGAAGGACTCCACGGGAGGCAGAATGATCAGTTGGGACGATTTCTGCAAAGATTTCAGGCCGCAGTATATCCCATCTAGGTGGTTCCTCTATGTACACGTATAGCGTCGAGTTCCATGTGCTGGCTTGATATGCCTTGCAGGACATTCCAGATCAGAAGAGCAAGATCTATCAGTTCAGAGATGGTCTGAGAGAGGACTTGCAGCTGGCCCTTGCCTTGCACGATCCCGATGAGTTTGATAAGTTCTATAACTTGGCTATCAGGGCTGGGGCAGCTTTGCTCAGGGTGGAGAACTCGAGGAAGCATTTCAGGGATTCCAGCTTGTCGCCCTCAACTTAGGTGGTCCAGAAGCAGTAGAAATATTGGGTGTCTCCTCCTCCTCCTCGGCAGACTCAATAATTCAAGTAGTCAGGTGGTCGTGATTCTTCCCACCCACCCAACCCAGCTTTCCAGCAGAGGTTTCAGCAGCAGAAGCAAGGGAATCCTCAGGTGCAGTTCCGTCCGCTGTTAGATGTTTCTTGTCACAAGTGTGGGCAGAAGGGTCACTACTCCAACAAGTGCACGTCTCAGTTGCGTCTTTCGCCCCTCCTCTAGGGAAGCCTCCAAGTAATGCTATGGTGAAGTTCAATCGCAAGTATGCAAGAGTCAATATGGTGAATGCAGCTAAAGCAGATAACTCCTCAGACGTGACTATGGGTAATCTCCTAGTTAATGAATTTCCTGCAAAGGATTTATTTGATTCTGGTGCATCGCAGTCATTCATTTCAAGGCCTTTTTTGCAAAGCATGAGATGTGTTGTGAAGAGTTGCCTAGATCCTTAACTGTGGTTTCACCGGGGTTGCAAATGAATTCTCGCTTCATAGTTCCTGATGTCACTGTCAAGATGGGTGATTATGCTTTTCTGGCTTCTTCTATTGTCCTTGGCAACTTTGATATTGATTTGATCCTTGGAATGGATTGGTTGGCTATGATCAAGGCGTCTATTGATTGTGAAGCTAAAGAAGTGAAGCTAACTCATTCTTCGGAGGACGTGATTATCTTCGCAGCGCGTGATGACACGGTTCGTCTGTTTTCCTTGAATGAGAAGGGCGAGATCTCTCAAATTTCACAAGTCCCAGTGGTCTGCAAGTATGAAGATGTTTTTCCGGAAGAACTGCCAGGAATGCCTCCACACCGAGAAGTTGAGTTTGTAATTGAGCTTGAACCGGGTCCTGAGCCTGTGTGTAAGCGGCCGTACAAACTGGGTCGAGAAGAGCTGATGGAGTTGAAGAAACAACTTGATGAGCAAGAGCGTGTGGGTCTTATCAGACCAAGCTCATCTCCTTGGGGTTGTGGAGTTCTTTTTGTCAAGAAGAAGGATGGTATGGAACGACTCTGTGTCGATTACCGTCCATTGAATAAGAAGACGATCAAAAACAAGTATCCAATTCCCAACATCAATGAGTTGTTTGAGCAATTGAAAGGGGCTCAGAACTTCTCGAAACTTGATCTCAGGATGGGTTATCATCAGATTCGCATTCGCGAAGAGGACATTCCACAGACTGCTTTTAAAACAAACTTTGGCTCGTATGAGTACACGGTGATGTCTTTCGGTCTGGCCAATGCTCCACCGACCTTCTGTCGGATGATGAATTATATCTTCTCCCCACTCAAGAATGAATTCGTTTTGTTGTATCTTGATGATATTCTGGTCTTTTTGGAAACTGAGGAAGAGCATGAAAACATCTCAGGCTTGTGCTTGATAAGCTAAGAGAGCATAAGTTCTATACTAAGTTTTCCAAATGTGAGTTCTGGTTGAAGGAAGTTGTCTACCTTGGGCACGTCATCTCTGCCGAGGGCATCAAAGTTGATCCGTCGAAGGTGCAGGCCATTGTTGAGTGGGAACCTTCGCAAAATGTGAAGCAGCTTCGAAGCTTTCTCGGGCTTGCAAGCTATTGCAAAAGGCTCATTGAGAATTTATCCAAGATTGCTAAGTCTCTCTCAAGTCTTCTTCAGAAGGGTGTGATGTATGTATGGTCTCCAGAGTGTCAGTTGGCTTTCGACACACTCAAAGAGAAGCTCACTTCTACTCCAGTCTTGGTTCCTCCCGATGACTCCAAACCTTATCAAGTGTTCTGCAATGACTCTCTTCAAGGTCATGGTATAGTTGTGATGCAAGACAAGAAAATGGTAGCTTATACCTCGAGGTAGTTGAAGCAAAGTGAGAAGAATTACCCCACTCATGATCTTGAGTTGGCGGCAGTGGTACATGCTCTGATGACTTGGAGATACCTCTTGTGGGAAAGAAAGGTTGAAGTGTTCATCGATCACAAGAGTCTCAAAGACATCTTCACCCAGCCTAACTTCAATCTTCGGAAAACTCGTTGGGTGAAAATGCTCCAAGATTTTAATCTGAGCATTGAGTACACTCCAGGCAAAGCTAATGTCGTGGCAAACGCTTTGAGCAGGAAGGCTTACTGCAACAGTCTCATTCTGAAGCCTCTCCAGCCTGATCTTTGTGATTCTTTTAGAAAGCTCAACCTTCAGTTAGTTCCTCGGGGATTTCTTGCTAATCTTCAGAGTTCTCCTACCTTGGAAGACCAAGTCCGACAAGATCAACTTCTTGATGCTATGGTGAAGAAAGTTAAGATTGGCTTCGCAAAGGGAGTTCCCAAATATAAATGCTTCACTATTGATGCCAGAGATACATTGTTCTTTGAGGATCGCCTTGTCGTTCCGAAAGGGGATCTCTGAAAGGTTATCATGGAAGAAGATCATAACTCTCTTTTCTCGATACATCTAGGAAGTTCCAAGATGTATCAGGATCTGAAATAGACCTTCTCGTGGACTCGCATGAAGTGTGAAATTACTCAGTTCATAAATGAATGTGATGTATGTCGAAGGGTGAAAGCAGAGCATCAACATCCACCAGGTCTTTTGCATCCCTTGCCCATTCCCGAGTGGAAGTTCGACCATGTTGAGATGGATTTCGTCACCGGGTTTCTAAAGTCCAAGAAAGGTAACGATGACATCTTTGTCGTCATCGACAAGTTGAGCAAAGTCGCTCATTTCATTCCAGTCAAAGAGTCTATCTCGGCAGCTCAGCTTGCAGAGCTTTATACGTCAAGGGTAGTCTCATTGCATGGTGTCCAATGCTGATTTCTTCAGATCGAGGAAGCATCTTTAGTTCCAAGTTCTTGGATTCATTTCAGTCTGCGATGGGTACTAAGATTCGATTCAGTACAACTTTCCATCCTCAGACGAGTGGGCAAGTTGAGAGAGTCAATCAGGTCCTCGATGATATGCTAAGAGCCTATGTCATCTCCGTTGGCATGAAGTGGGAAGATTGCCTACCTTTTGCTGAGTTTTCGTATAACAACATCTATCAGGCAAGTTCAGGAAAAGCTCCGTTCGAGATTCTCTATGGCAGGAAGTGTCGTACCCCGCTCAATTGGTCAAAGACTGGTGAGCGTCAGATTCTTGGGAATGACATGATTGCTGAAGCAAAAGAAATGTGTCGTGTCATTCGGGATAATCGCAAAGCAGCACAGTCCCGTAAGTAGAGCTACTACAATAGCAAGCATCATGACATGGCTTATCAGCTCGATGACTTCGTCTATCTAAAAGTGTCTCCTATGAAAGGCAGTCAGTGTTTTGGCATCGAATGAAAGCTTGCTACTCGTTTTCTTGGGCCTTTCAGAATTGTTGGCAAGAGAGGCGACCTTGCATATCAATTAGAGCTCCCTTCAAACTTCTCAAATGTGCATGACGTGTTTCATGTCTCTCAGCTCCAGAGATGCTTCAAGACTTCCGAGCGCACAGTTGATATTCAAGATATCGACCTTCAACCGGCCTATCCTACTGTGAGCATCCAGTTGCAATTCTTGAGGTGACTGAGCGCAAGACCCACAATAAGTCAATCAAGTTTCAAGGTGCAATGGTCACATCATTCCGACAAGGAGGCCACTTGGGAACGCGAGGATCACCTCTGCTCCGAATTTCCAGAGTTCTTTCAGTCTTAGATCTCGGGTCGAGATCTTCTTGCAGTGTGGGAGAGTTTGTAACAGTCCAGATGTAATCCTTTCCATTTTTGGGTCCTTACTATTTTGTGGAACCATGCTTTGGATGTAACATAAGTTTATCATTTCACGTGACTCCATTTAATGTCATCATTTTGCATCATGGCATCCTCATCAAATGCTTTGCTTACATTCTTGTGTTGCTAGTTGATCCATCATGGTAATGATAGCTTGCCTTGAGTGGTGTGAAATGATGTAATGTTTTCAAACAAAGCTCTCTAACTACGCTTTTCAAAACAATGCAAAGCCCTTTCCCCCTTTGTATTTTAAACATGTGAGTTATACTTTGATTGAACCTGTTTTAAAAATGTTAAACATTTAGAGTATTTAATTGTGATTGAGGGGTAACTCTCATTGATATATTAGCCTTTAGGTTCATAGGGTTTTATTTAAAAACAGCGTTATTAAATCCTGTTGTTTGTATAATTTAATTGCTCTAAAAATGTGGGTTGTATTTTATTTAAATAGGCCATAAATCCCTCAGCCTTTGGCTATTTTTATTTTTTCTAAACAAACCCTTCTACTTGTTCCTGTGAGTTTTTGTTTGTGGCTGTTATTTTAAAAAGAAAACCCCCTTGTTTTTATTTTCTTACTCCCAGGCTCTAGAGAGCCTAGGTGGGCTGGCTACCCCTTTCTCCACCTGGGCCTCGCCTCCTTGGCTGCACCGTGCGGCCCCTTCCCCTTTACTTTCTTTTTCCTGACGCCGTCCCGCCTCCTCCTTGCTTTTCGTTAGGGTTCACAGAGAGAGAGCATCATGTCATCGCCGTCAGGTCGTCCCATCGTCCCGCTATTTAGCGCATCCCACTCGGCGTGCGTACTAGGGTTCCTCTTCCCCGCCGCCACCTCCTTCTCCCTCCTCCTTCCCCCTCTGCAGGTAAGTTCAGAGAGAGATTCACACAGAGAGAGAAGATTCACACAGAGCGCCGCCGCCGTCCCCGCCATCTCCTCCTCGCCGGCAGCCTCCCCCGCAGCATCTGAGGCGTCCGCGAGGATGCTGGGGCCTTCCCCACCCCGTTCCCGGTGCAAGGAGGGTGGATCCCCTCCTCTATCGGCCCCTACTCGTCGTCGTCGTCTCGGGCGGAAGGAGCAGAGCGTCAGGCCGCATCGCCTCTTCTTCCTCTTCGTCGGGCGATCCTCCTTCCTCATTGCGTTAGAGTGAGCGCCACTTCCTCCTCCTTCCTCTTCCCCTTGCTGTAGAGTCTCTGGTCGCGCGTAGCCTCGCCGAAGGCCTCTACTGTCCCTGTCGTTGCCTTAGGTAGCTGCACCGTCGCGCCATCGCAGTTGGCCTCCTCCCACGGAGCTAGCCCCGGGAATGGAGCCCCTAGGCTTCCCTCTTCCCCCACGTGGTAGCAGCCACAGGGTTTAGTCGCCGGGGTGTCGCTGGAGTGCTTCCCCCGTTCTGGCCTTGCTAGTTGTAGGTAGTAGATCTGGGTGGCTGCTCAAAAGAGCACCACCTCCCTCCCTGGTAAGATCCCTCTTCGTAGCGCAGTGGCAACCGAGCTTGGCGCGTCCCCTCGGGCGCCTTCCGTTTTTGTTTATTTCGCCAGTTTTAGGGTAAGTGCTAGAGAGGGCTTACCTTTCTTAAAGCCCTCTCTCTGGCGAGCACTGATGCAGTAGCCGAGTGGTAGTGTGTGCGCGTGTGTATCCAGAGGTTGTGGGTTCGATCCCCACACCCTCCCCTTATATTTTTTGATTCCATTTATTTTCTTTTGTTGTTGTATATTTTTGTGTTGCTTCCTTTTACAGTAGGACTTGTGCTTGATGTTTTTTTCCTTCTCCCACGGTTGCACTAGGGTGTAGAGTATTCGTGTGTGTATAGGCGTAGATGGTGTGGTGTGAGTTCATTTGTATACATGTGCATGTGTATGTGTGTGCACATGTGTATATTTGTGGATGAACACCTATTTCTATATGTTAGTGTGACATGTTAGTGAATCCATGCTATGCCTAGATAGGTTGTTCTTGCCCTAGTGATGTGCATGTGTACGTGATGCAATATGTGATAGCTCCCACATGGGATGATACTTATTTGTACCTTATTGGATTCTATGTGACATTTTTGAGCTAGCTTTGTGGATTGTTGTTACATGTAAGTACCCATGTATGATATATGATTTTGGGGTAGAATCATCCCAGGAATCCAATGGTGCAGTCAGATTTCACTTTAGAGTAACTTCATAAAACTGTTATTTTCTGATATGATGCCATGTTTAGAGCTTTACATTAGCTGGTGTTATGGCCCTTTGTGGATGATTCCCTTGTGGAATGGTAGTGGGTGAACCCCTCTACAACATGGGTCCCTTGTTTTGTTCATAAGGTTTGACATGCACCTATTGTGCCCTGACAAAGTAGACACTTGGCTGAAACTTACAGATTTGTGAAACCTTGTGATTTTCACCAAGTCTGGGAATCTGATGTTATTTTCTTCCCCTGTTGGCTTGTGTGAATTAGCTCCTATGTTGGGAATTAGCCCATGCAACAAACTAATGTTTGTGAGATTTTATGTTTCTTTAGCTCCCTGTTAAATGTCATGCTTATACCCTTCCCGTAGATATCATTTTGCAGGCTGCCAAAATGCTTCAGAGCATAAGCAGCTGGTGAAAACCTGTGATTTTTACTAAGTCCCAGAATCTGTGATATTTTGTCCAAGTTAGTGTCTATAGATCTTTTCATGGGTGATTCCTTTGCATTAGCTTCTTATACAGGGTTGTAGAGATTTTGGATGGCTTCTGTCTCATATCTTGTTTGATTAATTTAGATGGTTGTAGATACTTTGAATCTTGTAGACAAACTACTATGTTCCTGTTGTAAACAGATTGTATGTTTTGTTGTTTTGAAGTTTGTGTGGGCATTCTTGATGGTGTAGTGTGTTCCTATGCACCACCCCACTTATAATTTGTTGCTTGATCATGTGGCAACCTGGTAACACCAGGGAGTGCCGATTAGAGTGTGTTTGTGGTTGTTTGACCCGTAGGCCTTTGAAACTTGTTTTGTTGTTTCTGTGACTCCGTTCTCTACGTTCTTTATATGTTTTTGCATCGTTTTATCGTGATGCACATGCTCATGACATATTAATGCATGTCAAGATAATTTAATATGAGGTTCTATCCAGAATCCAATTAACTCAACTAATGCAAATGAAAGTGACTAGAATAGTGATGCACGCTTCCTTCTTCACACATGCATCATATTGATTGTTGCATTATGTTTTGCCGGTGTTCATTGGATGTCATCTTATCTTTGGTAGCATCGGGAACAGAGAGCGAGTACATGGATTCTGGAGAGTATGTGCAGGAAGATCAAGAGCAGTTCCAAGCTGACGACATCACAGGTAAGATGATCGTGACCTTGACACCGTATCTAGCTTTGTTATGCTTAGAATCACGTTTCCTTTGTTACATGCTCGCTGCCTACCACTTGATATAATGCCACCTGTCTTTTCCATGAACCTCAAACACCTCCCTGTCCTAGCAAATGTTGTTTGGCTAAGTAGGCTTGCTCAACCTCTAATGAGTAGCTTTGCTAGTTGTAGGTGCCGGCTGTCTCATTGATAACATGGGTATTTTGATATCATTATGTTTAAACTGCTATTTATTTAATGCACCTATATATTTGGTAAATGACGGAAGGCCTAGCCTTTTGCCGGGTGATCTGTTCCATTATTGTCGCCTTAGTTTCGGCTACCGTTGTTCGATTCCATAACTGATCACTCCTAACACGTTCGGGGTTTTTATGGGGACCCCCTTGATAAATCGTGTAGTGTCAAGTCTCGTCTGGCAGGACTCAACATTGGTTTTAATCTGCTAATAACCTAATAATAATTTGCATAGGGAATAGCTACCCCGAGGATTTAATCAACAACCCAGGCCAGTGCTCCTCATTAGTGTTGGTCCAACCTGTCAACCGCCGGTGGCTACCAGGGAAACTCTGTGGTTGGCCTATCGGAAGCTTGGACAATCCGTCGTGTCATGAGAATGAGATACGCGGCTCCTATCGGGTTCGTCGACACGACGGGAGGTCTTGCCAGATTTGTCTTACCTTAGCGATATATCATGCATATAGGGATTCTGGTGAAACTTTGGGTCTCCTCAAAGTTGAGGTTTTCCTATAAGGAATCCGACAAGATCACGAGTTTCGTGATAGAGGATTACTTTGCGGCCCGTGGCAGTTTGTGATGGACTAGTTGGAGCACCCTTGCAGGGTTTAATCTTTCGGAAAGCCGTGCCCGCGGTTATGTTGCAAATTGTGGATATTTTGTTAAAATCCGGTTATAGACAACTTCAAGTAACTCTAATAAAACTGCCAACTGTGTGCGTAACCGTGACTGTCTCCTCCGGAGATCGCTCTCCGATCGAGAACAGGGTGGGGTTATGTTTGACGTAAGTAGGTGATCAGGATCACTTAGTGATCAATCTAGTCTTAGATCGCTCACGTAGACCACCATATGATTTCTCTGATCATCGTAAGGTAGCCACCATATATGATTAGGTTGCTGCAAGCCCATACACTTAACCTTCCTCACCCAATAACTTGGCTAGATTTGATACCAAGGTCATTCGATTGTTGTGTACCCATGGCTCACAGATTCCTACAAACCCCAACAGGTACAGGTACGCCCGACGTAGGAGATCCTGAGGACAACCAGCTAAAGTGGGAGTTCGATGAGGACTCTGGTTGTCTGTACGTGAACTATCCGGAGGAATGAGGTCGTGGTCGTGATCATGGGCCAGCATGCGGGATGTCATAGTTTTACTTGTTTTCATGTTGTCCGTAGCGGGACTAAACTATGCTCTAAATAATTGTGTGTCTGTAAGATTTATGCTATAGTATTGTCAGATGGCAAGTGCATGCCCTACTTCTCATTCTTCAGTTATGTAATGTTATGATTATCTCGCTTGCGAAAAATTTAGATGCGCCCCTTTCCCTTTTGAGGCATCGCCGTCAAAATAGGAAAGGGCCGCATCTTAGTCGTTACAGAAAATCTCCAGCATCTTGTTTCCTCACATCAAGTATTTCACATACTATATTGCTCGAGGGTTGTTAGCTCGTGACAACACGAGCAACATTTCGGCTCCGGATCTTGCTATCTTGGCAGCCACCCTCTTAGTAGATAACATGTATAATATTGGTGCTTTGATTGCTCGTCGCCTCGTTGCTAACAGTGCCATTTATGCCACACTTATCCTCGAGCATATTGAGCGCATTGCACATGCGGATAATGTGCCTTTTCCATACATGAACTTTGATCTTACCGCTACGAAGAGGCATGAGTTTGTTACTAGGACTTCCGAGTTTTGTAACCTTGTTTATATTACAAGGTTTGTCGAGCTTACTACTCGCGAGATCTGTCTACCTGCACCACGTTTGCTTGATTATACTAGCAGGAACGGGTGGTCTTTCTCCTCAACTGAGCTGGACGAGTTCGTTATCCAGCAGCAGTTCCACAACCCCATGGAGGAGGTTGTACCCGAGGAAGAAGAGCCATCTCCTTGGGAGGCCAGCCAAGGATCAGTGTACACGCCCGAGGCCTTGTATGATTCTTGGAGCCACTAGTAGGACTCCGGAGCCGGAGGAAGCTCCTGGAGCCCGCAGTAGCGGAGCTCAATTCAGGCCAAAAGCCTAAGCTTGGGGGAGTACATCTCCTTCTCACCTTCCATTGTATCATCTGTAGTATCCTTTGTATATCTTTTCAGAGTTTTTCCCTGTTCTTCTTTGTTCTCTCTTTGCAAATATAACAAAAAGATTTCTCTTTTCCTTTTCTTTCGTTTAACCTTTGGAAAACCCAAAAAGATTTCTTTTCTTTCTTTAGTTTGCTTTGTTTGCAGATTTCATCTCACGTCCTTGGTTGCAATTGCGCTTGATTATATCTTTCTACGTTCGATCGTGCAAGTGATGATGCAATAATGACGAAGATCAACGGAAGGAATGCAACTAGGAAAGCCGGTATGAACTCTATTTGTTTCTGCTTTTGTACATATGCCTGTACTTATGATCTAGAGACCAGCTTGTAGCGACATAGTCCTATGATTACAATGATCTCCAAGTAGTTCAAATAGCTGGAGTTCATAATGTGTTTAGCATGAAATGTTTAGCATGAATTGCATTGTTCATGGTTTGGCATATTAGAGTGGTATTTCCATTCGGAGAATTTCTGGAATGACTAGGCACATGCTTATACATGTTTATGACTAGAAGTCTATCAAGCCTTGATGATCTTTTTATTTCAGGATAGTTATATCGCTTTCATGCCCGATTCAATGTTGCTTTGTCGCTCTGCATGATTATGACCGTTATTTCTCTCTAGTTGGTCACTTCCCCGTCTTTTGCTAGCCTTCGCGTGTACTAAGCGGACTAACTGCTTGTGCATCCAAAATCCTTAAAACCAGTTGCGCCATATGTGTTCGCCATACCTACCTATATGCGGTATTTATGTCTTGTTCCAAGTAAATTTGCATGTTCCGCGTTTTAAGTTTTCAAATAAATATTTTGTTTTGTATGCCCGAATCGCTCATGTAGTGACTAGGGTCTATCAGTATCTTCCATACTAAGTAGGTTATTCTCAAGATATTTGTTGATTCACTATCATTCACGAGAAAGTGGCTGGTAACTGGGATGCCCAATTCCATGCTTAGAGTCAAATCAAATTTAATGAAACAAAACTCCCCCAGAAGTGTTGTTTGTATGGACGGTACCTGCGGATTCGGCCCGCTCTAGAGTGTGATCGATTGGTGGAGGGGGAGTTAAAACTGTACTTTTCTGTTTGGGAACCGCCTATAATGTATTTAGCATGGAAGATATTGAGATCTCTTAGTTGTTACATTGACAATGAAAGCATACCGGCCAAAATTTTGATTTATCTCTGTTTTAAAGCTCAAGGTCTGGCACTTCTAGAAATCAATGCTTCCATCTGCGAAGGGCCTATATATTTTACTTTTCTGTTGAGTCGTCCTCTTCTCATAAAGAGCATAATTGTCATTCTGAGTGTAATGTGCATTGTCCCAAAGCACCACATTGTCTTCTGCATGATTGTGATATTGCTTATTCTGAAATATTTATTTCTTGTCTCTTTTAATACTCCGACGGAGCGTCTGCATTTATGTTTTTCTTCACTCATGGGGTCTAGCGAGATACCACTCTAGTATATCCAAGTCATGTGCATTGTGATCTTGACATGATTTTCAGTTACATATTATTCTTTCTTAGTTCTTTGAAACTCTTCACATGATTGAAGGATTGCTTCGTGTATTCTCTTTGTAGCATTACTTCAATGCTTGTTGGACTTGTTTGTAGTGCATGCTTATATACATTTGATGAAGCAAAAGAGTTTGTCAAGTTTTTTTTGTCGCCTCACTTCGTTGAACTGAATTACTTGAGGACAAGCAATATGCTAAGCTTGGGGAGTTGATACATCTCAAACGTATCAACTTTTCCAAACACTTTTGCTATTGTTTTGGTCTCATTCTTGCATGATTTGAATGAAACTAACCCGGACTGACGCTGTTTTCAGCAGAGCTGCCTGTATTGTTTTCTTGTGTGCCGGAAAATGGATATTTAGACGTCCCGGAAAATTCCCAGAAAAAATAGAAAAAATCCACGCACCGGGAGGGGCCATGGGCCCGAAGATGGGCCGGAAGGGAGCCACAGGGCCCCTAGGCGACCAGTTGGCGCGACCTGCCTCCTGGCCGCGCTGCGTGGCTGCCTGGCTGGGGCCCACCCCCTCTAGTACCCTACTTTGGCTCCTATTTTTACCCATGACGGAGAAATTCCAGAACATAAGTCGTTTTGCAAGTTCTCGACGCGGAGCCGCCGCCACCCTCGGTTCTTCTTCAGGAAAAATAATCTGGAGGATGTTTTGGCCTCCGGCGAGGGGCAATCGTTGCCATCATTGCCATCGTCATCACCATCACCAGTCCATCATCCTTCCATGGCTTCTCCCATCATGTGTGAGTAATTCCCTGTTGTAGGTGAAGGGGATGGGAGAGATTGGATGACTTAGATCATGTAATAGTTCGTCGGATTGTTGGGGGCGTGTTGCCTATCATCTACTATGGTGTCTATCATCTTTGCTACTACTTGTTACTCTTAATGCTTGTCACTTTGGGCCCAAGTGCCATGATTTCAAATCTGAATATCTTATGTTTTAATGAATACATTTGTGTTCTAGATCCTATCTATAAGTAGTATGCACCTATTTTAGTCCGGAACCGGCGACCCCAATGGTCACAACTTGGGACACCAAAGGGGATGGGCTATACTTTGAGGATTCCATGTATCCATTGATTGTTAATTCTTTGTTCCGGTGCTCTTTGACATGAGCACCTTAATATCCATAAGTTCCTTTGGTCCCGTTGATAGCGGGATGGTAGGACAAAAGATGTCGTGCAAGTTCTTATTGCAAGCACGTACGACTACCTCGGGATACATGCCTAATGTTTGATATATGCCTAGATTATCATTACTTTTCTTTGTGTCTTGCTGCAAATTAAATACATGATATCTCTCATCCATGGCCAACCATCCATCTCCTTAGCCTATAGTGTGTTAATCCTGCTGGTCACAATTAGTTTTACTTCCGCTGCTTTACTTTCCTTGTTTTACCGCTATAATTTCCTTTGCCACCATCACTCCAAATCACCATTGCTACTAAAATTTCGTTGCCAAGAAAGTATATTTCAGGTGCGGTTGAATTGACAACTCAACTGTTAAAGCTTATAAATATTGTTTGGCTCCCCTTGTGTCGAATCAATAAATTGGGTTAACTTACCCTCGAAGACTGTTGCGATCCCCTACACTTGTGGGTTATCACGTGTCTTTCTTCGATTGCTTGTCGGAGAAGCCCATCAGGGAAGAGACCGGCCTCGTCTGCGACACCACCAACAAGGAAATAGCATACACCGCCAACCGGGCCGAGGAACGGGCCCTTGCTGAGGTGGTCGGGAGTGTCGGTTTTTACGACAAGGGGGCGCTCGAGGAAGGGGCGCTGCTGGATGGAGAGCTTGCTGAGCAGCCTAGCAACTAGGCTGCCGGGGGCGCTTCGAAGGAACGGGCGCCCGAAGAAGAGTAGGAGGAGGAGGAAGAGGAGGTGCCTCTGGCCCGCTGAAATCCCAAGCGAGTGCTTCGACATGCTGGCTCCAATCTCCCCGTCCGTCCGGCTCCGTCCTCCGCGCCTGTCAAGCGTCCCAGGGACGCATCCTCTCCGGCGGATGTCAAAGGGGATGTGGATTTTGATTTCTTGGCCTTCAGCTCGGGGGAGGAAATAGAGTACACACCTTACCCTTTACCCTCTTTGAACCCCTTTCTTTATGTTATTACTCAGCGGGTGTTGGTTCTTCCCAGGGACACAAAGACGCTGGCCTAGAGGATGGCGAAGAGGGCCAAGGTGTCGGCAGGCGGCGATCCGTCGGCAAGTGTCTCAGAGGCGCCGCCGACAGCTTCCGCCACCCCGGTGCCTAGCCCCCGGCAAAGCCCCTATCGGGAGTCGCCAAGGTCCGTGACGCCTGAAGCCGAGCCCCCGACAACAGATGTTGCCGGAGAGGGGACAACTACGCCTCACGAGCTCGACGAGGGTGAGACTCCTGGCAAAGAACGTCTACAAGCTTTTCCTTTTGTTTTCCTAAATGCCCATCTTATTCTGATCGTCTTCTACCTTGTCTTGTACCTCAGATCTCTCCCCTATGGAAGAGATGAACGTCGACTCCGTCATCGAGGAGACCGCATGGGACGCGGATGCTGACGCCGATAAGGTTGCTGCGAGAAAGTCCGCCGAGGAGGCATGGGAACAGGCCACCCAGGAACCGACGAAAGAGTCCACCGAAGGATCCGGAGCACGTGCCGGTGATTCTTCTGCTACCGGGGCTGAGGAGGCACCACTAGACGAGGAGCCCCCTCTTGCCGATGATGATGTTGGTGACGACCAACCTCCCATGTCTGGGCCCCCAATAGCCAGCGACTACATTCGCTCCGCGAGGGTCGATTCATCAACCCGCCAGCGGTGAGTCTCATGAGGATAGACACGGAGGGGAGAGCTTCGATGCCGAAATCTCCGCGAGTGCTAGGCTCGAGATCGTGGGGGGATCGTCGACCCGCGGCTGGAAGTTGAGCGAAGAGCAGCTCTTCCAGTCCATGAGAGACAACGTCAGCCAGCTCTAGGCCCTCTATCAGGCCCGGAAGGAGAAAGTAGACTCCCATGCGGTGATTGTCAAGGTAGTAGAGGAGCCCTTCGAGAAGCTCTTCGAGGAGACATGGATCTACTTTGCCAAGGCTCACCAGGAGATGAAGATCGATCTTGAAAAGCCGAGGGCCGAGCGGGACGAGCTCCTTCTCAGGTCGTCTAACATCCGGAAGGAGGAGGAAGAGGTCCGACGCCGCATTCCGACGAAGATGCCCGCCTCAATGCGCTTCGGATCAGCATCGAGTCCCACGAAGAGGAACTCACCGATCATGAGAAGGCGCTCAGTGACAAGCTCCATGCCAAGGATGAAGAAGTCAAGAGCCTTAATGCGCAGTGTACCCAAGAGCTGATGCATCATCACAAGGACACCCTCGCGGGACAAGCTTCAGAGCACGCCGGCAAGTTGCAAGAGGTTGCTGACAAGGCTGCCAGTGCCGAGGCTGCCAGGGAGGAGCTTGCTGGCAAGTTGAAGAAGCTGGAAAAGGATCTTGAAGCCCTCGGCAAGGAGATCTCAACCCTCATAGTTGAGAGAGAGAAAACTCTCTCCAATTTGACGGAGATCGAAGCTGCCGTTTCAAACAAGAGCGTTCCACTCAGCTCTGCCAATGCCTCCCTTGCCGCCCTGCAGGATAAACTGGCTCCCCTAGAGCAGCCCCTTGAAGAACGTAAAGCACGTGAAGAGGTCTTGACTTAAAAGCTCCTCGACGCGACAAATCAGCTTGAGGCCGCCTCCGTCGCTCGCGAGAGTTACACACGTGGCGTGGAGTTGGGAACCGAACGTCTTGTCGACGCCGCGGAGGGGATCACCGTGTAGCTGTCTTCTATGGATCTCCAAGGCTTTGGTTATTCTTCGGGCCCGGAGGTATCTCCAAGCACCAAGCTGCTTTGTTCTTCGAGAGTGTGGTCGATGCTTTGAAGCAGATTCGAGCCGGTGAGGCGGCGCGCGTGGCGAACGAGTCTCGGAGGTTGTGTCGTGGTGCTGTCCTCAAGTGCCTCACCGAATTGGCGTACAAGAATCTCTGCATCGACCTCACCCAGGGGCATTTGCCGAAAGAGGAGAACCTCAAGGAACTCGAGATCATGGTCATGTCCATCGTTGACAAGGTGGACCCGATCAAGAAGGTGGAAGGTCCACGCCGGATTAAATCTTCGTGTTCTTCCTATCGCTGCAATTTTAATCAAGAGTTGTTGT
This sequence comes from Hordeum vulgare subsp. vulgare, assembly GCF_904849725.1. Lineage (NCBI taxonomy): Eukaryota > Viridiplantae > Streptophyta > Magnoliopsida > Poales > Poaceae > Hordeum > Hordeum vulgare. Next base: position 361,084,131 of record NC_058524.1, on the reverse strand, counting down.
ATCTTGTTCAACTATTAGTATTGTAATATATTCGATGTTCTTGACAAGCACTATCTCCCTCTTTTGCTATTTTTGTATAGCTTGTCCTTGCATTTCGCTGGGGATATGCTGGCTCAACTGGCCTTGTCGTAAGCGCTCCGTGGGTTGATTCTGCCGGAGTCAACACTGCCGGCAAGGCGCCCTACCTCCCACTGGACTTTCCCATAGGTTGTCGAGCACGCTCTATAATCTGAAGGGGCATGCAAGGCGGGCCGTTTAAGTTATCGAGTGCGCTTCCAGACAACGGTCAGGAGGCTCGCAACAGAGTTCCCTCGCACACAGGTTTTCCATACAAACATGCTGATGACACGTAAAGGGGAGTGTTGTATCTACTCGACCACTTACTTGAAAAATTTTCAACTTATCTCTAGGCCACGGTACTTCTTTCTGCCTCAAGTAGATTGTCCTTGTCTTTTCCGCTTTCGTGGGCGTCCCCACTATCTCCCCCCCAGGCAAACTTCTGCGCGGGGTTGCATCTGTCTATTTGGAAAAAGAAAGAAGAGAAAATAGGTGTTGGGACCTTGACAGTCCATTAGTTTAGGCGTTTCACAAAATCTTAGATTATGCATGCACATGACCTAACATGGAAATCTAAATGATGATACGAAATGCTATGCTTCATTCAACTGTACACAGGGTCTTCGCCTGGCTTTGTACAAAGGATTACATGCAACTTCGGCAAGACTTGTACACAAGGTGAGCGCTGGTAGACCTGGCAACCTCTCCCTACGGGTACAACTGTCGAAGATGTTCAATGTTCTAGGAATTTCTCACGGTGTGCCATCTTCGGTCTCTAGGCAGACATCGTCGGGCCTAGTGACTCGTATTACCCTATATGGGACTTCCCACTTTGGCGTCAATTTGTTTGAATTCTTGGCCGACTAAACGTGCCGAAGAACAAGGTCGCCTTCCTCAGGACTTCTGGCTCGGACCATGCGGCTATGATAGCGACGCAAGGCTTTCTCATAGCGAATGGCTCGCACAGCCGCCTGAATCCGGGTCTCCTCGAGGAGCACTGCATCATTCCGACACAATTGCTCTTGCTCAAGCTTATCATAAGAGAGCACTCTGCGCCCTTTGTGCTCACTCATGCGCACCCGGGATCAACTTCCCGGTCGGTCACCCATCCTAGAACTACTCCAAGCTGAGCATGCTTAACCTGAGAGTTCTGTTCGAATGGGCTCCCGGAAAAGAAGGAATTCCTTATTAATATGAGTAGTCTATTATCCCAAATAAGCAAGTCTATCACATACACCACCACTCAGAGGAACCGACGTCCTCGTCGGTCCACAGGAGCGTTCCCTCTTGGCACAAATGTATGTGCATCCATTCTAGTACATGTACCATGCCATGTGCCATGACGGTCACGAACGTCATGAACAACATGACCTAACCGCGAGGGTCGGCTCTGATACCAAATTTGTAACGCCCCAGACACACCCGCCGACGGTCGTTACTCCTGACGGGATCTAGACTGACCCCACATATCAATACTAGTCTTTTCTACGCACTTTGTCCTCACTCATGCGCACCCGGGATCAACTTCCTGGTCGGTCACGCATCCTAGAACTACTCCAAGCTGAGCATGCTTAACCTGAGAGTTCTGTTCGAATCGGCTCCCGGAAAAGAAGGAATTCCTTATTGATATGAGTAGTCTATCACACCTTTCTCACTAGTTCCACCTCTGGCCACTTTTTGAACTTGTCAACTACGATGTACAAGTACTCAAAGCCCTTGGCAGCACGGCGGAAAGGGCCAAGAATATCGAGCCCCACACCGAGAATGGCCAGGAAAAAGGGATCTTCTAGATAGCTCGGGCTGGCTGATGAAGCTTCCTTGAATGGAACTAGCATGCTTCACACTTGGTTACTCGTGCAGTCGCATCCTAGAGGGTTGTGGGCCAGAAGAAGCCTTGCCGGAATGCTTTGCCGACAAGGGCTCTTGACCCTATGTGAGAGCCACATATCGCCCCATGTATCTCGGCCAACAGCTCCAGTCCTTCCTCTTGGGAGATGCATTTCAGTTTCACGTCGTTCAGTCGTCTTCTGTAGAGTGTATCATCCACGAACTGGTACATGCTTAACTGAGGGGCTACTCTTTCTGCTTCTTCATGCTCTTCAGGCGGGTCCCAGTTTGGAGGTACCGGACTATGTATTGCGCCCATGCCGGAGCTTGAGGTTCGACGGCAAGGACTAAAGGCATATCCTACGCCGGGATGGCATCCTTCCCGGCAGGCTCGGTATCTCCTTCGACAATTTCCTCTTCGGCAAGATCCTTGCCGGGGTTCCTTGGCAGGTCTGCCAGGAAGTACTTGCCGGAGCTTAGCGTCATTCTCTTGTCCGGCTTGGTCGATGGTGTTACGGAGGGTTTAGTCAGTCGTAGGACAAAAGTCCTCGGCGATGGTATTCTCGGCACGAGGGATGTGATCCGTCTGCAGACCGTCGAAGTGGTCTTCCAACTTTCTCACTTCCTTCATGTAAGCCTCCATTAGTGGACTCTGGTAGTCCTTGTTGACCTGCCGAACTACTAGCTGTGAGTCTCCTCTAACGATGAGCTTCTTGATCCCCAGATCTATCGCGATCTTGAAGCCGACAAGTAGCCCTTCGTACTCGGTGGTTTTGTTGGTTGACTTCTCCCGGGGAAAGTACATCTGGATTACGTACTTGAGGTGTTCTCAAGTAGGCGCAATTAGCACCACACCGGATCCAGCACCTTGCAGTGAGAACGCTCCATCAAAATACATGATCCATTCTTGGTTGGACTCCTATCCCGGGAGTTTAATTCTGGTATTTCTTCGTCTGGCGTCGGGATCCATTCGGCAATGAAGTCCGCCAAGGCCCTGCTTTGGAAGAATGACGTGCTTTCAAACTTGAGGCCGAAACTGGACAACTCAAACGCCCAATCCACGATCCTGCCAGTTGCATCGGGGTTCCGCAAAACCCTTTGCAGCGGAAAGCAAGTGACGACGATGATCTCGTGTGCATGGAAATACTGGCACAGCTTTCTCGAGGCCATGAGGAGGGTGAAGAGCAATTTTTACACCCCGGAGTATCTCGATCTGCCCCCCTCTAAGAGGGAACTAACGAAATATTCCGGACGCTGCACCATCTTCTTCTTTTGCACTAGCTCGCCTGCTGGGGGGGTTTCTCTTGATCACTCCTGGACTCTGTCGGGTGTCCTTGATCACCGGTGTGCGCTTCCTCATCCTATGGTGTTGCCTTTTCTGTTGTATCTTCGCCGTCTTCTCTCTCTGCGCCACCAGGGCATCGCTAACACCTGGTTTCGGCGCTACCAGGATTAGCGTAGAGGAAAGGTATCTCTTCAGGTATTGTAGCACTGCTTCCGCCTCAGAGGTCTATTCCATTGGTCCTACCTTCTTCAAGATTTTGAACAAGGGCAGGGCACATTCAGCAGACTTGGAAAAGAACCTGTTCAGGGCGGCTACACAGCCGGCTAGGCATTGCACATCCTTGACGCGCTTTGGTGCCTCGATCTGTTCAATGGCCTTGATCTTGTCGGGTTTAGCTTCGATCTTGCGCAAGGACACGAAGAACCCGAGAATCTTGCCGGATGGGACACCAAAGACGCATTTTTCAGGGTTGAGCTTGAGGTTGATTTTGCATAGGTTGGCAAATGTCTCTTCCACATCTTGCACGAGTGTTGATTTTTCCTTGGTCTTGACCACTATGTCCTCCATGTAGGCTTCCGATTCCTGTGGAGTTGGGGCTCAAAACCAATTTGTATCACTCTTGCAAAGGTGAAACCGAAGGGCATTCGTACGAAGCAGTACGTGCCACAGGGGGTGATGAAGGCGGTTTTCTCTTCATCTTCCTCGGCCATATAAATCTGGTGCTACCCTGAGTAGGCGTTGAGGAAGGACAACATGTCACAGCTAGCAGTGGACTCCACAATATGGTCAATGTGCGGCAAGGGAAAAGGGTCTTTTGGGCAAGCTTTATTGATATTAGTAAAGTCGATACAAAGCCGCCACTTCCCATTCGCCTTGCGCACTACGACCGGATTGGCCAACCATGTAGGATGAATGACTCCTCTAACGAGTCCCGCTGCTTCTAACTCCTTAATTTCCTTGGTAATGAACTCTTGCTAGCTCCAGGTCTTGCTTCCACGGCGGGTGTCAGTATCCTCAACTTTAGTTGAATCGGATTTGTCCAAGGCAGTCCTTGGAGAAGGATAAATAGAAATTTGCATATCACTGTTGTGGTTTTGCGTAAGTAAGATGCGATCATACTAGATACCCATAGCAGCCACGTAAAACATGAAACAACAAATTAGAGGACGTCTAACTTGTTTTTGCAGGTTATGCATGTGATGTGATTTGGCCAAAGACATGCCATGATATATTGGATGTATGAGATGATCATGTTTTAATAGTTAAATATCGACTTGCACGTCGATGCTACGGCAACCCGCAGGAGCCATAGGGTTGTCTTTAAACTAACGTTTGTGCTTGCAGATGCTTTTACTATATCGCTAGGTGGGAGCTTCAGTAGTAATAGCATAGATAGCGCGACAACCTGGATGCCAGCACGATGATGGAGATCATGGTGCGGCGCCGGTGATGATGGAGATCATGCCGGTGCTTTGGTGATGGAGATCAAGAAGCACAAAATCATGGCCATGTCATGTCACTTATGATTTGCATGTGATGTTAATCCTTTCATGCACCTTATTTTGCTTAGAACGACAGTAGCATTATAAGGTGATCCCTCAGTCAAATTTCAAGATAAAATTGTGTTCTCCCAGACTGTGCACCGTTGCGACAGTTCGTCGTTTTGAGACACCATGTGATGATCGGGTGTGATAGACTCAACGTTCACATACAACGGGTGCAAAATAGTTGCACACGCGGAACACAGGGGTTAAACTTGATGAGTCTAGCATGTATAGACACGGCCTCGGAACACAAGAGACCTAAAGGTCGATCATGAATCATTAAGTTGATATGATCAACATGGAGATGTTGACCACTGAAACTATACTGAACTCACATGATAATCGGACTTGAGTTAGTGGATTTGGATCATGCGCCACTAGAATGACTAGAGGTACGTCTATTTGAGTGGGAGTTATTAGTAATATGATTAGCTAAACTCAATTATCATGAACATAGTCAAAAGGTATTTGCAAATTATGTTATAGCTTGTGTTTTAGCTCTACTGTTTTTGTTATATTCCTAGAGAAAGTTTAGTTGAAAGATGATAGAAGAAATTATGCGGACTAGGTCCGTAAACTGAGGATTCTCCTCATTGCTGCGCAGAAGGCTTATGTCTTTAATGCACCGCTCGGTGTGCTGAACATCGAGAGTCGTCTGTGGATGTTGCGAACATCTGACATACACGTTTTGTATGACTACGTGATAGTTCAGTGTGTAATGCTTAACGGCTTAGAATTGAGGCGCCAAAGACGTTTTGAACGTCACGGAACATATGAGATGTTCCAAGAGATGAAATTGGGATTTCATGCTCGTGCCCTTGTTGAGAGTTATGAAACCATCGACAAGATTCTTTGTTTACAAAGTAAGGGAGAAAAGCTCAAACATTGAGCATGTGCTCAGATTGTCTGAGTGCTACAATCGCTTGAATCGAGTGGGAGTTAATCTTCCAGATGAGATAGTGATGCTTGTCTAAAGTCACTGCCACCAAGCTACTAGAGCTTCGTGATGAACTATAATAGATCACAGATAGATATGATGATCCTTGAGCTATTCGCGATGTTTGACACCGCGAAACAAGAAATGAAAAAGGAGCATCAATTGTTGATGGTTAGTAAAACCACTAGTTTCAAGAAGGGCAAGGGCAAGAAGGGATACTTCATGAAACGGCAAACGAACTGCTGCTCTAGTGAAGAGACCCAAGGTTGAACCCAAACCCGAGACTAAGTGCTTCTGTATTGAGGGGTACAGTCACTGAAGAGGAGCTACCCTAGATACTTGGGAGATGAGAAGGCTGGCAAAGTCGATGGAAATATATTGAATATACATGGTATTGATGTGTACTTTACTAGTACTCCTAGTAGCACGAGGGTATTAGATACCGGTACGGTTGCTAAGTGTTACTAACTCAAAATAAAAGCTACAGAATAAACGGATACTAGCTAAAGGCGAGGTGACGATATGTGTTGGAAGTGTTTCCAAGGTTGATGTGATCAAACATCACACACTCCCTCTACCATCGGGATTAGTGTTAAACCTACATAATTGTTATTTGGTGTTTCCGTTGAGCATGCACATGATTAGATCGTGATTATTGCAATACGATTATTCATTTAAAGAGAATAATGGTTATTCTATTTGCTTATATAAATACCTTAAAAGGTTTATTGAATCTCGATCGTAGTTGCACACATGTTCACAATATTGATGCCAAAAGATACAAAGTAGTAATGATAGTACCACTTACTGGTGGCACTTCCACTTGAGTTATATTGGTATAAAATGCATGAAGGAGCTCCATGCTGATGGATCCTTGTACTCACTCATTTTTGAAAGGTTTGAGTCATGCAACCATGCCTATTGGTATAAACGCATGAAGAAACTCCATGCAGATGGATCGTTTGGACTCACTTGATTTTGAATCACTTGAGGCATGCAAATCATACCACATTGGCAAGATGACTGAAGGCCTCATTTTTCCAGTGAGATAGAACAAGAAAGTAACTTGTTGGAAGTAATACATTTTGATGTGTGCAGTCCAATAAGTGTCGAGGCACATAGTGGACATCATTATGTTCTTACTTATCTGACGACTTGAGTTGATACAAGAGTATTTGCTTGATGAATCACAAGTCTGAAATATTGAAAAGTTAAATCTATTTCAGAGTGAAGATCGTCATGACAAGAGGATAAAATGTCTACGATATGATCATAGAGATGAATATCTGAGTTGCGAGTTTACTTACATTTAAGACAATGTGGAAATTGTTTCGCAACTTATGCCACCTGGAGCACCATAGTGTGATGGTGTGTACGAACGTCATAGCCATACCCTATTGGATATAACGCATACTATGATGTCTCTTATCGAAATACCACTATCGTTTTGGGTTAGGCATTAGAGACAACCACATTCACTTTAAATACGGCACCATGTAATTCCGTTGAGATGACAACGTATGAACTATGGTTTGGAGAAACCTAAGCTCTCGTTTCTTAAAAGTTTGGGGCTACGATGCTTATGTGAAAAATTTCAGTCTGATAAGCTCGAATCCAAAGAGGATAAATGCATATTCATAGGATACCCAAAACAGTTGGGTACATCTCCTATATCAGATGTGGAAGCACGGTGTTGATGAGGAAAAGATTCTCTCGAAATAATTGAGTGGGAGGATGGTGGAAAAGTTTCTCTCGAAATAATTGAGTGGGAGGATGGTGGAAAGTTGATGAGGTTATTGAACCGTTACTTCAATAAGTGTGTAGCAGGGCGCGGGAAGTTAATCTTGTGGTGCCTACACCAATTGAAGTGGAAGCTAATGATAGTGATCATGAAACTTCGGATCAAGTTACTACAAACCTCGTAGGTCGACAAGGTCACGTACTGCTACAGAGTGGTATGGTAAGCCTGTCTTGGAGGTCATGTTGTTGGACAAAATGAACCTACGAGCTTTGGAGAAGCGATGGTGGGCCCGGATTCTGGCAAATGGCTCTAGGCCATGAAATCCGAGAGAGAATCCATGTATGAAAACAAAGTGTAGACATTGGAAGAACTACTTGATGGTCGTAAGACTATTAAGTACAAATGGATCTATAAAAGGAAGACAAACGATGATGGTGAAAAGTCACCATTAAGAAAATCTCGACTTGTGCCAAAGATGTTTCCGACAAGTTCAAAGATTTGACTATGATGAGACTTTCTCACTCACAGCGATGCTAAAAGTCTGTTGGAATTATGTTAGCAGTTGTTGCGTTATTTATGAAGTATTGCACATAGGAAGTCAAAAAATTGTTTCCTCGACAGTTTCCTTGAGGAAAGGTTGTATGTGATACAACCAGAAGGTTTTGTCGATCCTAAGGATGCTAAAAAGTATGCAAGCTCCAATTATCCTTCTATGGACTGGAGCAAGTATCTCGGAGTACGAATATACGATTTGATGATCAAAGCTTTTGGGTTTATACAAGGTTTATGGGAAACTTGTATTTCCAAAGAAGTGAGTGGGAGCATTATAGAATTTCTGAAAAGTATATGTGGTTGATATAATGTTAATCGGAAGTAATGTAGAATTTCTAGAAAGCATAAAAGGTAGTTTGAAAGGAGTTTTTCAAAGGAAAACCTAGATAGAGCTACTTGAACATTGAGCATCAAGATCTAGAGAGATAGATCAAAACAATTAATAGAACTTTCAATGAAATGCATGCCTTGACAAGTTTTTGAAGGAGTTCAAAATATATCAGCAAAGAAGGTGTTCTTGGCTGTGTTGTAAGGTGTGAATTTGAGTAGGACTCAAAGCCCGACCACGGCAGCAAAAAGAGAAAGGACGAAGGTTGTCCCCTATGCCTTAGTTGTACGCTCTAAAGTATGCCATGTTGTGTACCACACCTGATGTGTGCCTTGCCCTGAGTCTGCCAAGGGGTAAAAAGAGTGATCCAGGATTGAATCGCTGAACAACGGTCAAAGTTATCTTTAGTAACTAGTGGACTAAGGAATTTTTCTCGATTATGGAGGTTATTAAAGAGTTGGTCATAAAGGGTTAGGTCTATGCAAGCTTTGACACTAATACGAATAACTCTGAGTAGTAAACCAGATTCGTATAGTGGAGCAGTCATCTGTAATAGTTCCAAATGGTGCGTAGTAGCAGCTTCTATAGGATGACATAGAGATTTCTAAAGCACAATGGATCTGAAAGGTTCAGATCCGTTGATTAAAAACCTCTCTCACAAGCAAGACATGATCGAACCCAGAACCGTATGGGTGTTAGATTCATTACAATCACAAAGTGATGTGAACTAGATTATTGACTCTAGTGCAAGTGGGAGACAGTTGGAAATATGCCCTTTAGGCAATAATAAACTGGTTATTATTATATTTCCTTGTTCATGATAATTGTTTATTATCCATGCTAGAATTTTATTGATTGGAAACTCCAATACATGTGTGGACACATAGACAACACACTGTCCCTAGTGAGCCTCTAGTTGACAGCTCGTTGATCAAAGAAGGTCAAGGTTTCCTGGCCATAGGCAAGTGTTGTCACTTGATAACGAGATCACATCATTAGGATAAAGATGTGATGGACAAGACCCAAACTATAAACGTAGCATATGATCGTGTCAGTTTATTGGTATTGTTTCCTGCATGTCAATGTATCTATTCCTATGACCATGAGATCATGCAACTCCCGGACAACGGAGGAATACCTTGTGTGTATCAAACGTCGAAACGTTACTGGGTGACTATAAAGGTGATCTACAGGTATCCCCAAAGGTGTCTCTATGGTTGGCATGGATCAAGAATGGGATTTGTCACTCCATGTGACAGAGAGGTATCTCGGGGCCCACTCGGTAATACAACATCAGAACAAGCCTTTCAAGCAATGTGACTAAGGAGTTAGTTACGTGATCTTGTATTACGGAACGAGTAAAGAGACTTGCCGGTAACAAGATTGAACTAGGTATGGAGATACCGACGATCGAATCTTGGGCAAGTAACATACCGAAGGACAAAGGGAACAACATACGCGATTAACTCTATCCTTGACATAGAGGTTCAACCGATAGAGATCTTCGTAGATTATGTAGGAGCCAATATGGACATCCAGGTGCCGCTATTGGTTATTGACCGCGGAGTGTCTGAGGTCATGTCGGCATAGTTCTGAACCCGCAGGGTCTGCACACTTAAGATTCGGTGACGTTTCGGTATTACTGAGTTATGTGTGTTTGGTAACTGAAAGTTGTTCGGAGTCCTGGATGAGATCCTGGACAACACGCGGAGCTACGGAATGGTCCAGAGGTAAAGATTGATATATAGGAAGTGGGTTTTGAACTCCGGAAAAGTTTCAGGCATTTCCGGCAGTGTACGAGGAGTGACGAATGGGTTCCGGGGGTCCACCAGGTGGGCCCACCCACTCCAAAGGATCTCATGGGCCGTGGGAGGACATGGACCAGCTTTTAGTGGGCTGGCCGAAGCCTCCACTAAATCTCAAGGCGGATTGGAGGTGGGAAGGAAAGAAATCCAAAGGTGGAAAAGGTGGAAAGGGTTTCCAAGTGGAGAGGAGGATTCCTACTCCTAGTAGGATTGGATTAGGACTCCTCCACCTCTAATTTTGGCCAAACCTTGAGGGTTTGAGGCTGCCTCCTCCCCTCCCTCCCTCCTATATATACTAGAGGTTTTAGAGGTGAGGGCTATCTCTGATTGCCACGTGCTCCCTCTACTTCTCTCTATATCTGTTTCTCCTCTAGTCTAGTTCGGTGGTGCTTTGGCGAAGCCCTGCTGGATTAGTTCACCACCACCACCACCACGCTGCCGTGCTAGAGAACTCATCTACCTGTCTGCCCATCTTTCTGGATCAAGAAGGCGGGGATCGTCATCGAGCTGTAAGTGTGCTGAACGCGGAGGTGTCGTCCGTTTGGAACTAGATCGGGATGGATCATGATGGGATCGCAGGACGGATCATGATGATATCATGGGACGGGCTACGATTTGGAACATGAAGTTGTTACACTACATCAACCGCGTTATATACGCTTCCGATTAGCGATCTACAAGGGTATGTAGATTCACTCTCCCCTCTCGTAGATGATCATCACCGTGGATAGGTATTGCGTGTGCGTAGGAAATTTTTTGTTTCCCATGCGACGTTCCCTAACAGTCATGACATCCTTCGAAGTAGTTGCACCGCCCATGGGTTGCGCAACTACATCCTTCAACGCACCGGTGCACGGATGGTTGTCGCGGTCGCGGACGATGCCACTCGCCCGAGTTTTCTCTCCAGAATTGCGGAAGTTCGGGACCTCCGCCTCCTTGTCCTCCGTCCGCACTCTCTCCCGCCTACGCCGGGGTAGGAGCAGTGGGTGCCGGTGCATCGGCCTCCGGAGCACCACTCCTCTTGGGGTCCATGGCGGTGAAGAAAAGCTGGTGTGCTGATGGCTAGGTCGGATCATCATGACCTCCTTCCCCTACCTAGCACGTCAATGATGTCGAGAAATCGACACCTATGGGAAACCCTAAGGATCCCTTGATCGTTCTGCGGAGGGAGAGAGGTGGCGCCAACACCGGAACTACCGATTGGCACCGGCAAGGTTGTTTACCTAGGTTGGGTGCTTAATGTAGGGTTATTTGCTACAGTAATTTTGCTGGTGATTAAAGAGTGTAACCCAAAAAGGTCCAATCCCTATAAATTAGCTTTGGGCCTCCTTTTATAGGCAAAGGGGTCACCAAAGTGTGCTCACGGGTTGCATAGTGCACAGGGTTCACCGCTTATCTTCCTACTGTGGTGTCAGGGGTAGTAAATGCCTTGGCAGACCCCCTGACCAACATCAAGGTGGCTTCGACACGTGCCCAAGTGTATCGACACCTGGGATTTGTGTTGGCGCATGAGAGATGTGTTGGAGCGGTGGCGGTTGGTGGCACTGTGGTAGGAGGGACACCTGGCGGGAAGGGAGCCTATCGGCCTGGCGTCCTTGCGTGCGGCCTAACCCAGCTTCCTGGCAAGGAGGGCTTGTCGGGGCCTTGTGAGTCTTCCCGACAAGGAGGGCTTGCTGGGGCATTGTAGCCTAGGATGGCTCTTCACACGTTTGGTGGGGTGTGGTCTTGGCGAGCCTGGGGTTTAACTTCCCGTCGGCTCTCTTAGCGTACTGTCGCCAGGGGTGCTGCTGGTGCTTGTGCACAAGTCTAGGGCATAGGAGACCCGAGTCTCTAGTGAACCGACACGGGATAATCATGTCATTTATTGTATTTAAAAAAATAAAAGGAAATTAAATTGGAAATAGAAAGTTTTGCCTACTTAATTCATCAACCTCATGCCTCTACAAAATGATTCATTAACAAGGTTGATCAAGTCTTATTAACAATAACTTCTAATTAGCTTGATCCCGAAGAATTTTCGTAAAACTCTAAGTTACCTCAATGGGGATGTGCATATCCCCAACAATAAGTATATCATATTTATTTTTGGCTATATGTAGAGGTAGTTTAAAACATTCATTGGTGGTAGTCGAAGATTTTTCAATAACATTAACACCATTCACTTGAAATTGTTTGCTCGGAAAATGCACCGTATGTTCTTTATTATTTACATGAAAAGTAGCCTTGCTTTATTTACAATCAATAACATCCCCTGCAGTATTCAACAAAGGTCTACCAAGTATAATTGACATGTTGTCATCCTCGGGCATATCAAGTATAACAAAGTCTGTCAAGATAGTAATATTTGCAACAACAACGGGTACATCCTCACAGATACCGATAGGTATGGAAGCTGATTTGTCGGGCATTTGCAATGAAATTTCAGTTGGTGTGAGTTTGTTCAAATCAAGTCTTTTGTATAAAGAGAAAATTATAACACTAACACCAACTCCTAGATCACATAAGGCGGTTTTCACATAGTTACTTTTGATGGAACATGGTATAGTTGGTATTCCTGGATCTCCTAGTTTTTAGGTACTCCATCCTTAAAAGTATAATTAGCAAGCATGGTAGAGATTTCGGCTTCAGGTACTTTTATTTTATTAGATATGGTGTATTTCATGTACATAGCATAAGGGGCCATCTTTGAAAGATCAGTTAACAGTATGCAAAAAGACTAGCTTCATCATCTTTTTTCTTAGTTCGTTTAGGTGGATAAGGCATGGGTTTTCAACCCATGGCTCTCTTTCATTGCCAAACTTTCTAGGAAAAAAATCTGTTTGATCTTAACATTTGTTCTTAAGTTGTGAGTTATCAAGATCAATAGCATGTTCCATCTCAACATCATTATCTCGTTCTTTATCATTTTAAGTTTGAGCATCTATATGAGCATCATAATTATCATTTTTATTATCACTAGGTGAATGCTCAGTACCAATTTGAGTTTCAGCATCAGACATAGAGATATCATTAGCATTAGCAGAAGGTTTTTCTACTTCAGGTTTACTAGAAGTATGCAAGGTCCATACATTTTTTTCTTCCTAGAAGGACTACGTGCATCAATATTAATTCTTTGTAAATTTTGTTATGTTCTTTTAGTATGACCTTCTTGATATAGTGGATCTTGAGTCATTGTTCCTCCTCTAGTCATTACTCTAACTACATGATCATTCATATTATTAGTCATTTCATGAAGTAACTCACTTTGAGATTTAGCAACTTTTTTGAGTTGGGTTTGAACCATAGAACAATGTGTCCCAACACATCTTACATCATTGGTAATTCTAAATAACAAGTCACTTAAGCGAGCAATCATATCAGAGTTTTGTTTCAATTGTTTCATGATATAGGAGTTGAAATGATCTTTCTTTATACCAAAATTATCAAACTCACATAAGCATTGACTATGATGTTTATTGTACGGGATGTCGCCTTCATCAAACTTTCAAAGATAATTTACTTCCACCAGTTGTGGTCGTGTTTTGAGACCATGGATTTCTTCGATATGTGGTAATTCTTAACATCTTCAGCTTTAATGCCCTTTTCCTTCATACATCTGTTTGCCTCTTGCATAGGTTCAGGACTAAGAGTGGGTTTAGGCGGTGGTTCAGGAAGTGTCCATTCATCATAATTCTTCAATATGTTAGTGAATAATTCCTCAACTTGTTCGACAATTTGTTCCCTAAAAACACAACCAGCACAATGACCTAAGTGGTCCCAACAAGCATCGGTTAATCCATTGTAAAACATATCAAGTATCTCATTTTTATTAAGAGGATGATCAAGCAAGCCATTAAGTAATTGGAGAAGCCTCCTCCAAGCTTGTGGGAGACTCTCTTCTTCAATTTGCACAAAGTTAAATATTTCCTCTAAGGCAGCTTGTTTCTTATGAGGAGGAAAATATTTTTTAGAGAAGTAGTAAATCATATCCTGGGGACTACGCATGCAACCAGGAGCAAGAGTATTATACCAAATCTTAGCAATACCGAACTGAAATAATTTGATGAGATAGTAGTAGAAATTTTTCTCATCATTAGTAAATAGGGCGGCTATATCATTTAGCTTAGTGAAATGTGTGACAACAGTTTCATTTTCATAGCCATGAAAAGGATCAGATTCAACCAAACAAATTATCTCTAGGTCGACAAAGAATTCATAATCCTTATAGGTAACAAAGATATGTGAAGTAGCAAACTTAGGATCATATTTTATTCTATCATTCAAATGATTTTTCTTTCAACTTACATAGTAGTTTCTTAAGATCTTGTTTATCCTTACAAGCAAGAAAGTCTCTAGCAATTTCTTCATCTATAACATAATCTTCAAGTATTTCAGGCATTTCAGTTCTAGGATATTCGTGGCCAAAAGGTATTTCAATATTTTCAGTTGCAAAGACTTCATCAATTTCCGTAGTATTATCCATTTTGGAAGCTCTATTTCTTTAGCTCTAGCAAGTTGTTCATCAATAAATTCACCTTGTGGCGCAATATCAGCAAGCAAGGTACTAGCATCATTTATAGCAGAGGTATCATCATCAATTACTTGCGACATATCAAGTTTAATAGCATGTGGTGGTGGTGTTGCAAGTCTATTCAAAATAGAGGGTGAATCAAGTGCGGAGCTACATGGTAGTTCCTTACCTCTCCTCGTCTTAGAGGGAATGATCTTGGTTCTTTCATCTTTCAATTTCTTCATAGTGATCAATAAATAGATATCCCAAGTGACTCAACTAATCTAGCCAGGCTCCCCGGCAACGGAGCTAGAAAACGTTCTTGACAACTCACAAGTATATGGGATCACGATAGTTTTCGTGGGTAGAGTGTTCAACCCAAATTTATAGATTGAATTCAAGGGGATACAAAGAATATTTGCACGTACTAGCAGCTGAGTTGTCAATTCAACCATACTTCAAGATTTAGAATGTGCAGCAGAGTGATTAGTAGCACAGGAATATGATAGTTTTGATAGAAGTGGTCACTGTAGCAGCAGTAACGGTAACAGTAGTAGCAGATTTGTAGCAGTTGTAACAATAGTAGCAACAGTAGTAACTAAGCAAGCACAATATGGGGAAAACTCGTAGGCACTTGATCGGTGATATTGCTGGATAATATTCATCATATAACAGTCACAATGTAGGGCGACACAAAACTAGCTCCTGTTCATCGTATGATGTAAGCACGTATTTCGTAAATAGTCATACGTGCTTATGGTAAAGAACTTGCATGACATCTTTTGTCCTACCCTCCCATGACAGCAGAATCCATAAGGAAACTAAGGGATAGTCAGGCCTCCTTTTAATAGAGAACTCGATCAAAGCATTAACACATGGTGAATACACGAACTCATCATACTACGGTAATCACCGGAATGAATCCCAATTATTGTCAGTTTGGGGTATGCGGATACTAACACGTAGTAGGTGCATATAACTTTCAAGATCGGATCAACAACATAGATATAATAATAAAAACATAAACGGTTCAGATCTAGCAAAGTCATAACAACATCTATCTCTAAACACAGTGGATATTAGGGATCAAGGCCTAACGAAACTAACTCGATTACATGATGAATCTCATCTAGCTCTTCACCGACCAACAAGCCTACAAAGGGATTGCTCACGCCCGGTGGAGAGGATCATGGAAGATGGAGGAGGTTTGGTGACGATGAAGACTGAAGATTCCCCTCTTCGGAGCCTCAAACAGACTCCGGATTAGGCCCCCCGATGCAGAACAAGAGGTGGCGGTGGCTCTGTATCGTGAAACACAATAGGATGTTATAGCGTTAGAATTAAGGTCAGCAGATCCATGTGGGACCCACTAGACACCAGGCCGCGCCAAGGGAGCCTAGCATGTCCTGATGTCTAGTGGGCGCGTGTGGCCTCACCTCTGGTGGGTCTTGGTTAAAGTATTTTTCATTTTTTCCACAAAAAATCTCCAAACTGTTTTGTTCCATTTTCATATTTTTTTAGTTTTGCACAAAAACACACACCATGGTAGTTCTGCTAAAAAAAACGTCAGTCTGTGTTAGTTTCATTAAAATCATGCAAATTAGAGTCGAAACCAAGAGCTAAAGCGTTAGGAAACGTAGATGGGATGGAGATGTGTCAGGCTGCCAGGTGAGGAGGCTCCTCTCGTGTGTGCATGAGTCATGGTACTAAGGGACTCATTATTTATTACACTGACAATGACGAGGGTCGCAATCACCGTAGAGTTCACGTCAACAGGCTAGTTTACTTACTTTTTACTTGTGTTCCTTTTGGTTCCCCCAACACAGAAGATCTGGTGAGAGCAGTTAGCCCATTTGACCATTTAATTTCCTAGGAAAAAGAGGGTACCCACATGGGATGTATCCTGATCAAGGACATAGTTAACAATTTAGAGCTTATTTCTAAGAGCTTGCACTGGTGTGAAGGTGAAGATTTTGAGGAAGATTCATTGCCCTCTTGATGGAAGTTCTAATGAGTCAGCTGCTGGGTGGGGGCCTACTAATGAGTACCAAATTCCTCCTAACAATGTGGACCCTCATCCTTTTCCTAATAATGAGGGAAATTTTCCTGGCTTTAACAATGCTGCAATAGAAAACTTACATAATGAAAATTATGCTGAGATGTGGGAACAAGATGAGCACTGGGCCTTTCCACAGCATGGGCAACACAAAGTTGTTCTGGATAACTTATTGGATGTATATAACAGGAAGAATTAGCCCGGGCTCATGGAGAGCAGCTTAATCCTATTCGGGATAGAATCAGTAACATCACCTTCTCTCCTTATGATCATTGCAACAATCTTGGGCTGGTTATGGCAATAGGGGAGGTTGACCAACTTCAAATTATTCATGCGGTACAACGAGTTTCACAGATTGAGGGAGTTTTAGGAATTGGAGTTCACAATCTCATGCATGGGTATCCCTCTGATGATTAAGATATTCTTGTGGAACACACTCCTGTTGTTGATGGACCTGTTTCTCATCTTGTTACTCTTTGTCAGAAACGGGGCTCCACACACCCAAGCAAAGGTCCGAACTCTGGGTGCACTCGCTCTCCTACCCTGTTCTACCTCTCAGCTTTACAGCGACTCTCCGACGGCTCGACCCAAGGAAAGCTAACTGGAACACAAGGAAGTTTACCCAGGTTCAGGCCATCTCGTGGTGTTCAACCCTACTCCTCCTTGTTTTGGATTGCTTGAGGTGAAATACGAGTACAAAGGTGGGTTCTTGCCCTAATGGAGACGATGGGCCTCTCTTTTATACTAGACTTGGTCCTCTTCCCATGAAAATATTGGCACGAAGGGTTGCCATAATGTCCTTTTTGAAAGGCGACACGACTGCAGTCCGCCCAAACAAAGGCGCTCTTCGCCTACAAAAGCCTCTCTTCGTGCTGCGTTTGTGGGCTCGGGGGTGACCTCCGTCCTCCCGAGCCCACAACCTTGGTCCTCTTGCACCGATCACGGAACCTTTGGGAGATGCTTCGGGGCCCGCCATCTCACCTTGCTTCCTTAACACGAAAGGGGAAAGCTCTTCTCCCCATGCCCTATTGCACCGCTCCCGCGCCACCTGCATGTACTGCATCACCCATGCGGAGCATACGATCGCGGGGCCTGTCAGGCTTCCCTCGGCGAGTCCGCCTCGCGAGGTCCTCGAGGGTACCCTCAGGGCACATCCCTGATGTGAGCGCCTTTCTCAGTTCTTGACGATGACCCCCAAATGCTCACCTCGTGAGGCTAGGCCCTCGTGAGGGTCTCCCTTGTCTAGCCAATCGATGAACCGGGCTGGGCTTGAACGGTCGTGTCGCGCGTGCGATCGCAGGGCGACGGGGCTGGGTACCCCCGGTCCCAGGGGGCGACACTCTTGTTGTTTTGGTTGTGCATGTGGCAGTGGCACCTGCGAAAGTGGATGTAGTAGATGACGTAGCTCATTTGATTGCTGCTACTTACTTGGCAGCTGTTGCAGTTCATCAAGTGTTCGTTGTGGCAATTTCTAGTCCTGAATATGTGATGCACTCTCTTGTGCACAAAATATACAAGCAGGTATTGAACTTTTGGCCCATCCCTTTGCTTATAAGGATGAGAGGAATACCAATCTTCTATACATGGATATTCCTCCACGCATGTGCAAATCTTCTTTGGAGGTTGTGGCTCTCTCCTAGGAATATGACAAGGAAAATGGTGGCATCAACAATTCTCAGATGGCTGATTTTGATCACGCTGTCCTCCTTCCTTTTGGATGATATAATACAAGGAAAAGGTGGGGTGGAAAGACACCTCTATTGGAATGACAAGTGGCTGAGACAGAGTTGGAAGAAAAGCTCTCCAAAAACCCAAGAAGGAAAATGAAGGGTTGGCCAAGGTGTCTTTGGGAATGGAAAAACTAGCATCACACGAGATAAATGATGTATTATGATGCTAGATATAGGCCCCTAGGGAGTTGGACTAGTAGACTTCTGGATGGTGTTTTTGTAAGATTTTGTTGCTCATGACGTTATGCTATGATGGTAAGTTACTTCCTATGTAAAACTAAGTAATGGAAATACTACATACTGGTTATGTTATGAGATGTGGCATGTGTTGGCACTGCCAGATTTG
Organism: Hordeum vulgare subsp. vulgare; assembly: GCF_904849725.1. NCBI lineage: Eukaryota > Viridiplantae > Streptophyta > Magnoliopsida > Poales > Poaceae > Hordeum > Hordeum vulgare. The sequence goes on along the minus strand of NC_058524.1, from coordinate 361,065,434 downwards.
GAATTCTTCTATGTGTCTCAATGAATAACAACAGAAATTGGAATATACTAAACTACAATATTAGAGGTATTAATGACAAAAATAAATGTGTGGCTATCAAAAGCAAAACTCAGGAAAGTGCATATGTTATTTTGCGTCTTCAAGAAAATAAGAGGGAGCAATTTGATCTTTCCTATCTTAATTTTTTTGTCTCGAAAAACATAATAAATATCTATTGTTATCCTATGTGGGTGCGTCTGGTGGGCATCTTATTGTATGGAATGGTACTTTATCGGAAGGACCATTGGTATTTCAAAATAGATTTTCTCTCTCTATCAAGTTTAGTAGTACTTATAGAATCAATCACGGATTTTAACAAATATTTATGGACCATGTACACATGAGGAGAAGATTGAATTATTGGATTACTTTGCTAATATTCAAATGCCTGCTGAGGTCCATTGGATTGTCATGAGGGACTTCAATTTCATTAGAGATCCCGCTGACAGAAATAAACCTTGGGGAAATGCAATGAAATGTTACTCTTCAATGATGGCATTAGTAACCTTCGGTTAGTAGAGCTCCCCCTAAAGGAAAAAAATATAGCTGACGCAACATGCAAGAATCAACTCTACTGGAAAAATTGGATTGGTTCTTTACTTCTGCTTCATCCATGGCTTCATATCCTAATTTCACAGTACTCCCATGAGCTAAGCCTATTTCACATCACTTACCCTGTATGATTAAAACTGGAACTTCCATCCCTAAATCCAAAGTGTTCAGGTTTAAGAATTATTTGTTACAACATTCTGATTTCAAGGATATAGTAGCTCTTGCTTCGAACATTACACTGGGTTTTACTAATGTTGCAAGAAGAGTTAATGCAAAATTTTGGAGTCTCACAAGATCCACTAAATTGTAGGCCAAAAAAATTCCTTCCTAGAAAAGCAGATTGATGTGATTAATTAGGTCATTTTTTCTTTGATGTTCTTGGGGAATTCAGGGATCTCACATAGTACAAAGCAAATTAGATAAGAATTTTAAGGGTTTATCTTCTAGTGTTTCTCAATAACAACATTGACATAAGATATTTTCATTAATCACAAAGAGGCAATATCAAGGGAGCAAAGTTTGGGGATGTGAACACAAATTCTTCCACACAAAGGCTCCATTAATCACGAACATAACCACATTGCCATTCTTCAAAATGAAGACATAATTGACATATCAAATCATGCAGGAAAAGAAACAATCTTGTGGGAAGCCTTTGAGTAAAGATTAGGAAAAACTGAACATACGACTACGCATTTTGACTAATGACTTTAGGTCCATTTCCTTGCTAAATTGTTGCCTTGAGATCATTATCAAATTGTTATCTAACAAACTTCAAAAGGTCATTCCGCAATTAGTCCATGTGAACAAATTCTTGTTTTTAAAAGAAAGATCTTTGCAAGACTGTGTGGGCTGGGATTATGAATACCTACATCAATGCAAGGGATCTCAAGAGGAGATTGTTTTATCAAAACTAGACTTTGAAAAAGAATTTGATACAATAGAATGCCAAGCCATGAGGGACATCCTAACGTCAAAGGATTTTAAGGATAGATGGATTATCTGCATGGAAATCTTGTTTAAGTCTGTCTCTTCAGTTGCTATGCTCAATGGTGTGCTTGGAAAGAAGTTTTACTGTTCAAAAGGGGTGAGACAAGGAGATCCTCTATCACCTCTTTTATTTGTACTTGGTGATTACTTGCTTCAATCCATTATAAACAAAACTAAATCACAAGGGCTTCTTACTCCCCATTTGTAAGTGAACTCATACCCTGACTTTCCAATTGTCCAATATGCTGATGATACCTTGTTTATTCTGCAACCATATACTAGGCAACTACACTGCCTCAAAGCTTTGTTAAATATTTTTGCATCTACCACTAGTATGAAAGTGAAATATAATAAGTAAAATCTAATATGCATGAACATTGCAGAAGACATAGTCAAATTATTTACTAGAGTGTTTAATTGTGCTAGAGCTGCTTTCCCCTTACATACTTTGGTTGACCTCTGGGGCTGGTGAAACCTACTCTAGAGAAGTGTATGCCTTTGGTTAATAAAGTTTCTTCCAGGTTAACTTGCTTGGCTACATTTATGCCTATGGCAGGAAGGTTACTGCTGGTAAAATCTATGTTAGCCTCTCTCATTTTTTTGTTCATCGCATGTTTGGATGTCCTAATTACTATCAAGAATCCATTGGCTGAATATCTAAGACAGTGTCAGTTGAGAGGATCAAACTAGAAAGACCACAGACCTGCCATGGTTAAATGAACAACTATTTGTAGACTCAAAAGTCAAGCAGGAATACGGCTTATGGACACTAAAGTACAAAATAAAGCTCTATTGTTGAAGAATCTACACAAGTTTAATAAAAGACATAACATCCCTTGGGTAAATATTATTTGGGAATCTTATAGCAACAATGGAAACTTCCCTGGGATTCAGACAGAAGGATCATTTTGGTAGAAATCCAATCTTGGTTCGGTGGATTGGTACAATGCTATGGCAAGATGTCATGCTGGAGATGGAAACAGTGTTTTTTTCTGGACAAGCCTTTGGCATGATGGATGTTTGTATCAGAAGCACCCACATTTGTACTCTTTCACCAAATACCTGCATATTTCTGTTGCAAATGCTCTTCAGCTTAAGTACATGGAGGACCCGTTCCATCTTCGACTATCAGTCCAAGCATTTCAAGAATTCAGTCAAATCTAAACTATTTGTGATGCTTTGAGAGCATCTCCTGATATTGATTGCATGGATACCTTGCCTTATATTTGGATAAATACTTCATTCTCTTTTGCTAAAGCATACAAGGTCCTCTTGGGTACACAAGTTGTTCCAGCACAGTTCCAGCGGATTTGGAATAGTTCCTATCAACCCAAGCACATGGTCTTATTATGGATGTTATTGCATGACACACTGAATACAAGAAACCTCCTAAGAAGGAAAATCGTTTACCTGCAAACATACCTTTGTGCTACTCTTAGTTGTCAGGTAGAATCAACACTTTGCCACCATTTCTGGAGTTCTGCCTTTGGTGCTACTTGTTGGTATTTAGTTTTCCCCAATGGAACTCACAATCTCTCAGTTCTAGAGGCATTTGCTGACATCAAAAAGAAACTAAATGTGTCTTTTTTATGGAAATCATCATCCTTGATTCATGGGGTATTTCAATCACGATGAACAACTTCATCTCGAACACATTCATCCATCATTCCTGAGATGGAAACACACTTATTTTGCATAATTGGAATGGCACAGGTTCAGAGTCAAGAGGAAATATGCTAGCGAGTATAATACATGGCTAGATACTTCCTTTTGTAATCTTTTTTTAGTATAGTGTAGTTTTTATTTTGGGCTTATCTCAAGCATCTTGTTACTACTTGACTCTTATACTTATTGTACAAAAAGAAGAGTGATTTGCGCAAAAACAATTGTTAACTAGTAATGAGTAAAAAGTGATCCTAAACACCTACTTATGAGTGCATCATAACCCCACTTTGTCCTCTTCTTGGTTCAAACCTCACAACAAGAAATGGTCACGGTTACACATATGGTTCTTGTATTTTAATTGGGTTTACTTCAAGTTTTATTTAGCCGGGTATTATAAAGTTTCAAAGTTGCCACATAACACGGGCAAGGATTTCCAAAAGATTTGACCCTGTAGGGTTGCTCCAACTCATCCATCCAAAACTAACCACAAGTTGCATTGGAAAACCTCAACCTCGAGATAGCCTGAAGTGTCGTCGGGATCACGATGCACAATATTTCATCAATTGTCAAACAAAACCAGAAAGTCCTCCCAACATGTCCACGATCCCGATAGGAGCCACATATGTCATATCTTGGGACAGAATGGATGAGCGATGGTTACCTTACCAATCCACATGTTGCCCCGGGTGGCGTTAATAAGATGATCTAGTTTGACCAACACTCAGGAGGAGCACTAGCCCGATTTGTTGATTAATTATCCACAAGGTAATTACTCCATATGCAAGTTTTATTAGGTTGGAGAATGGTAAAACCAAAGTTGGGCTTTGCCGGTAGAGTTTTAATCAAAGACAAATAATCAGGGGGGTCCCATAACAAGAAAAAACATGTTAGGAGAGCCCAATATGGAATAGTTGTGATATCCCAAGGTATTCATGTTATCACATGGAACTACCTGCACCTGCAAGTAGCAATGCTATAAGAGGGGTTGTGCAAGAGGTAACCTAGCCAAACAACGGGTTGCTAGGATGTTGAGGGTTAGAGGCTTATCACGGCATTCTAGGAGGCTTGACAAACAAGTGGTAGGTAGCGAGACTTAACGATAGAAACAAGAAAACTAGCATAGCAATGATAGTAGTAGTGTCCAAGGTAATATTCATCTTGCCTGAAATCCCGCATGGGAGAAGAAGGAGTACATGGGTAGCCTAACAAGTGTAGTCGAATGAGTCCTCACACTCTGAAACGCTTTCCATACTCTAGTGAGGAGAAGCAAATCCAAAAGCAAACAAATGAAATGGTAAACAACACAACATATTCATGACCTGATGCACAATCAAATAGAACACATGTCCATTTAACTATGCATCGCCTGGGAAGCACAACAAGAAAATACCAAACATTAAGTGAAGTTCAACATGCAACGAGTAGCATATTGATGAAAATCCACATTCAAATACTATTCCCGAAACGACCTCATATGCAAATTTCGAAATTGGTACTGTTCTGCCATAAACACAATTTTATTTTTCTTAAACAGAAAAACAAATACTGGCATGTGATTCTACATGTTTTTCTAAGGAATTTACATATATAGTTCATTTAATTCGGAGCTACGGCTATTTAGTTATGAAATAAACTGATTTAATAGGTCATTAATGCAAATATGAAGTTAAACATTTTTACAATGCATGGAAGTTCGATAATATGAAATTTCATCAAAATCTACTCATTTATGTATATGACATGTTTCATTACAATGCAAAGTTAATTAGCTATTAGCAATTTAAAATCATGGTTTTTCTGTGATTATGCAATGTACTGGGCAATTGTTAAATTCGTTGGGTAGTAAAAGAACATGTAACGGGCCGAATCTACTAATGGGGTGAAACATGAGATGAGCGCAACATAATATATGGCGTACAGAGGGGGGAATAGGTGAAGTTCGCTCACCCAAACGGCCCAAGGCACGACCGGTCGCTCGGCAGGCGGCGAAGAGCAAAATGGGCCTAGGCGTCGCAGTCCACGCAAGGTCTGTGGTCCAAGAGGCTGGGGCACGAACAACGAGAGAAGGCGTTCGCTCCTTTGTCCTTGTCTATTCGAGGCAGGGAGGATGAACCCACGAGGTCATAGCAGCTTGGGCCTATAGCATGCAGGGGTTGTGGGCTGCATCGTGGTCATGAATGGTCAGGTCCGGTGAAGAGCCGACGGATTTGGTGGTTCTGGTGGCAGCTTGAGCGTCGGGCGACCAAGGCTGCTCTTCTGTCCAATCGAGATAAATAAAGAGGTCAAGAGAGGGAGAAGAAGGGAGAGGATGGCAAGGTACGGCGGTAGGAATGGGATTGGGTGGTCGCTGGAGGGGTGCGACGACGGGGTCGATGGGGCAGAGGAGCCTGTGTAACACAGGGTGGACCAGCTAACGCTTGGGGCGGCTAGTGCGGGTGGCAGCCCGTCCCGGTTCGCCCCCTGGAAGGCCGCAGATTGGTTCCACGGGACCGCGTGGCTGAAGGTGGAGGGAAACAGAGGCGAGGTGGTAGCGGCTGGTTGTGGGCACGCGAAAATCGAGGAGGAGGGCTAGGGTTACGTGATTTGTCATAGTAGTGTTCCTTTTATATTGAGGCAGGTTAGGGTTGGGGTTTTGGGGATGAATTCAGACCCTCAGATTGCGGTTGGACGGTCAAATAGGGGGGAATAGGCTAGGTGGGTGTAATGGGATATGTAGATGGTCTAGACAAAGGTGAGAGTGAAGATGGCAGCCTGGCAACTGAGTTTTATAAACCGAAACGTCCAAGATTTATCCGACGATAGATACACTATATGTTTATGTCTTGGCCTATTATACGAGCTCCAAATGCGACAAATTCTGACACACGGTCTACCTATAATACATTAATACCACATGTCACATTTCAACCCATTTTGTCGTGGTTTTATCACGGCAGATGTCCTCATGAAAGGACTTAGTGGTGAAGCCATCGCTACTACATGGCGAGTCAAAGGGGTTGATCGGGAACGAGAAATGAATTTACCCAGGTTCGGCCCCTCCGATGGAGGAAAAAGCCTACGTCCTTCTTTATGTGTATTGATGATGAAATCGATTACAAGGGTGCGGTTTCGCCTAACCTAGCTCTTAATGGATTGTAACTTAAGTCCATCCGCCTTAGATACTCGCCTTTATAAACAGGTCGAGACGCTAGGTTTACAAGAGTTCGGGTCATGTCACAATTCGTGACCTGTTATATCTCTAACTCGCCTTGCTCCTTTAAGCAAGGAAACTCATGGTGACCTTCTCCCTCATGGGCCAACACTCGCCATCTTTGTGTCGTAGGCCGTCGCCGACTCTCTTTAATGAACCGCCTTACGCCTCCTCCCTTGTATGTCAGGGCCCATCTTGAGTATGAACTTTGAGCCGCCACCAACTTTACCCAGCCTCATAGGGCGGGTCATATGGCGAGATAATACTCCTAACATTAGGCCCCAGATTGACATTAATTTATTCATGTCAATAGTCTTCTCTTTAATCTTGGCGGCTTGTGTACAACCCTTGTTTTTTCTTCTGAGGTAGAACTATCGCTTCGAAAGATCTTTATAAGTCCTTACTCTGTTCATCAATGACGTCACCCGCCCCCGAAATTCACGGACTCAATGATGTCATCACGGGTGCCCTTTGTAACGGCTCTTTTTAGTTATCCAGTTAGCTCGAAAATCAAGGCGCCCTTGGCTCCGAAATTTATTGAGCCTCCTTGATTCCCATGCCTGTCGTTTCCATTCCAGCCACGAGCCTGTAAATACTCGCGAGGGGGTCCCTCTTCATTTTTTACATTGCTTGCATGCTTGTTCTTCGCTTTCCTCCATCTCAGACCTTCATCGTGATGCCGCTGTGCGACCTCCATCATCGAGTGCTCTGAACCAGGGACACCACGCCATGCGACTTCACTTCCGTCACCATAGCTCAACAGGGTTCTTCGTAATTCATCCCGTGTTCATCGTGTCCACCATCGTCAGCGCCGTCAGGTAAGTCCTTTCATCTTCCTAGATCCGCCTATTAATCCACTGTAACTTAGTAGTGTTCTTCGGAGTTCATCGTGTGTTCGTCGCCATTGCCGACCTGCTTGATTCTTAAATGAATCTTTTCTCGTCATTAGGGTGAAGTAGATGTAGTGATCTGGTCCCCTGTATAGCTTCCCCTAGATGCTTTGTAAGATCAGTAAATAACGACCCGCTAGTGCTTTCATATGTTGGTGTCATCTAGGGTTATTGAATTTTTTCCCCTTTTGGACCGTTGGTAGATCCATACCTTTATGCAATGTGGTAGAAACTTGTCAGTCCCACACTTAGTAAAATCTGAAATCTCGACCCCTTTGTAAGTCGCCTTTACCCTTCTACCGGCTTCCTTGTTAGGATCGTAAATCATTTGTAAGCCGCCTTTACATTTGGACGACTTGAACACAACTCGAAATCGCCCACTTCTAGTGCCATCTTTGTTGCTCCTCATGGCGACTCGTATCTGGGCGACTTTAAGAATAATTTTGTTGTCTGTATTCACGTAAAGTATTTCAATATAATTTTTTTATTCTTGCCTTTTTTTCTTTTAGATAACCCGCCATATTTTCTCCTGCACCTCTTAACTTTCTGAAAACACCAACATGACCAAACTGTCCACATGGAACTGGGAGCCCTCTCTGGTCACAGACGAAGAATTCAATGAATATGTAACTACTGGAATGTTGCCATCCCAAGATACCATTCGGTGGTGAAGAGCCTATAGGGAACAAAGACCCGCACTCGCTGAAGGAGAAGTCGTAATTTTCACTGACCACTTTGAACGGGGTTTTGCTCCTCAAGGGTCAAAATTCTTCACACATATCTTTCACTTTTATAACCTCCATCCTCAAGACTTGGGCCCTAATTCCATAACCAATTTATGTGACTTCCAAGTATTTTGTGAAGTTTACCTGGTGATAGAACGTTGTGTTCTTCTATTCCAGGAATTATTTTATCTTAACCGTGTTGGAATTATGCCCAACAGGCAATGATAAATAAGTTATTATTATAATTCCTGTATCAAGATAATCGTTTATTATCCATCCTATAATTGTATTAAATGAAGACTTAGATACATGTGTGGATACATAGACAAAACATTGTCCCTAACAAGCCTCTAGTTGGCTAGCCTGTTGATCAAAGATAGTCAAGGTCTTCTGGCTATGTACAAGGTGTTGTTGATTGATAACTGGATCACATCACTGAGTGAATCATGTGATGGACTAGACCCAAACTAATGAACGTAGCATGTTGATCGTGTCATTTTTTTGCTACCGTTTTCTGCGTGTCAAGTATTTGTTCCTATGACCATTAGATCATATAACTTACTGGCACCGGAGGAATGCCTTGTGTGTATCAAACGTCACAATGTAACTGGGTGACTATAAAGATGATCTACAGGTATCTCCGAAGGTGTCCGTTGAGTTAGTATGGATCAAGACTAGGATTTTTCACTCCGTGTGACGGAGAGGTATCTCGGGGCCCACTCGGTAATACAACATCACACACAAGCCTTGCAAGCAATGTGACTTAGTGTAAGTCACGGGATCTTGTATTACGGAACGAGTAAAGAGACTTCCACATAAACGAGATTGAAATAGGTATGCGGATACTGACGATCGAATCTCGCGCAAGTAACATACCGAAGGACAAAGGGAATGACATACGGGATTATATGAATCCTTGGCACTAAGGTTCATTCGATAAGATCTTCGTAGAATATGTAGGATCCAATGTGGGCATCCAGGTCCCGCTATTGGATATTGACTGAGGAGCCCCTCGGGTCATGTCTACATAGTTCTCGAACCGGCACGGTGTGCACACTTAAGCTTAGGCGATGTTTTATGCATATTTGAGTTATATGGTTGCTTATCGAATGTTGTTAGGAGTCCCGGATGAGATCACGGATGTCACGAGGGTTTCCGGAATGGTCCGGGAACGAAGATTGTTATATAGGATGACCTCATTTGGTTACCGAAAAGTTTTCGGACATTACCTGGAATGTACCGGGAGTGACGAATGGGTTCCGGATGTTCACCGGGGGGGCAGCCCACCCGGGGGAAGCCCATAGGACCTATGCGCATGAATCAAAGGAAAAAGAAAAAAAGGGGGAAGTGGGGAACTGGAGAAGGACTCCACCTTCCAATCCTAGTTGGACTAGGATTGGAGCGGGAGGACTCCCCCTTGGTTCGGCCGACCCCTTGGGGCTCCCTTCAGCCTCAAGGCAAGGCCCTCCCCCTCCCTCCTATATATACTAAGGTATTAGGGCTGATTTGAGACACTTTGCCATGGCAGCCCGACCACATACCTCCACGGTTTTTCCTCTAGATCGTATTTCTGCGGAGCTCGGGTTTAGCCCTGCTGGGATAGATCACCACAAACCTCCGGAGTACCGGAATGCTACTGGAGAACTCATCTACCTCTCCGTCTCTCTTGCTAAATCAAGAACGCCGAGATCATCGTCGAGCTGTACGTGTGCTGAACGTGGAGGTGCCGTCCGTTCGGCACTAGATCGGAGCGAATCGTGGGACGGGTCGCGGGACGGTTCGTGGGACGGTTCGCGGGGCGGATCGAGGGACGTGAGGACGTTCCACTACATCAACCGCATTTCTTAACGCTTCCTGCTGTGCGATCTACAAGGGTACGTAGATCCAAATCCACTCTTGTAGATGGACATCACCTTGATAGGTCTTCGTTCGCGTATGAAATTTTTTGTTTCCCATGCGACGTTCCCCTAAAGTGGCATCATGAGCTAGGTTCATGCATAGATGTCATCTCGAATAGAACACACAAGTTTGTGTGGGCGGTGATGTGTGATTTGCTGCCCTCCTTAGTACTTTCTTGATTCCACGGTATTGTTGGATCGAAGCGGCTTGGACCGACATTACTCGTACGCTTACGAGAGACGGGTTCCATCGCTACGAGCAACCCCGTTGCTCAAAGATGACTGGCGAGTGTCGGTTTTTCCAACTTTACTTGAATCGGATTTGACCAAGGAGGTCCTTGGAGAGAGGTTAAATAGCAATTCATACATCCCCGTTGTGGTGTTTGCGTAAGTAAGATGCGATCCTACTAGATACCCATGGCAACCACGTAAAACATGCAACAACAATTAGAGGACGTCTAACTTGTTTTTGCAGGGTATGCTTGTGATGTGATATGGCCGATGATGTGATGTGATATATTGGATGTATCAGATGATCATGTTGTAATAGTTAATATCGACTTGCACGTCGATGCTACGGCAACTGACAGGAGCCATAGGGTTGTCTTTAAACTAACGTTTGTGTTTGCAGATGCATTTACTATATTGCTAGAACGTAGCTTTAGTAGTAATAGCATAGCATACACGACAACCTCGATGGCGGCACGATGATGGAGATCATGATGATGGGGATCATGGTGTGGCGCCTGTGACAAGAAGATCATACCGGTGCTTTGGTGATGGAGATCAAGGAGCACTTGATGATGGCCATATCATGTCACTTATGAATTGTATGTGATGTTAATCCTTCTATGCACCTTATTTTGCTTAGAACGATGGTAGCATTATGAGGTGATCTCTCACTAAAAGTTTCAAGATGAAATTGTGTTCTCCCCGACTGTGCACCGTTGGTACAGTTCGTCGTTTCGAAACACCACGTGATGATCGGGTGTGATAGACTCAACGTTCACATACAACAGGTGCAAAACAGTTGCACACGCGGAACACTCGGGTTAAGCTTGAGGAGCCTAGCATGTGTAGACATGGCCTCGGAACACATGAGACTGAAAGGTCGATCATGAATCATATAGTTGATATGATTAGCATAGGGATGCTTACCACTAAAACTATCCTCAACTCACCTGATGATCGGACTTGAGCTAGTGCTATTGGATCATGAACCACTCAAATGACTAGAGAGATGTACTTTTTGAGTGGGAGTTTAGCAAGTAATTTGATTAGTTAAACTCTAATTATCTTGAACATAGTCTAAGGCCACTTTGAAAATATTTGTGTTGTAGATCAATGGCGCACACGACAGTCACCCTGAATTTTAATACGTTCCTAGAGAAAGCTAAGTTGAAAGATGATGGAAGCTACTTTCTAGACTGGGCTCGTAATCTTAAGATGCTCCTGCAAGCTGGGAAGAAGGATTATGTCCTTAACGCTGCGCTAGGAGATGAACCACCCGCCGCGGCTGACCAAGATGTTAAGAACTCTTAGTTAACACACAAGGAGGACTACTCGGTAGTTCAATGTGCAGTCTTGTATGGCTTAGAGCCGGGACTTCAACGTAGCTCTGAGCGTCATGGAGCATATGAGATGTTCCAGGAGTTGAAGTTTATGTTTCAGAAGAACGCCCGGATCGAGAGGTATGATATCTTCAATAAATTATGTGCTTGTAAGATGGAGGAGAATTCGTGTGTCATTGAACATGTGCTCAAAATGTCTGGGTACTCAAACTGTCTTGCTAAGCTGGGGATTGAACTCCCGCAAGAGGCTATCACTGACAGAATTCTTCAATCACTGCCACCAAGCTATAAGGGCTTTGTGTTGAACTATAACATGCAAGGGATGAACAAGTCACCCGGCGAGTTATTCGCAATGCCGAAAGTCACAGAGTCAGAACTCCGTAAAGAGCATCAAGTGTTGATGGTGAATAAGACCACTAGTTTCAATAGAAACAACAAAGGAAAGAAGGGTAATTCAAAGAAGAGCGGCAAGCCTGTTGCCAATCCGACGAAGAAACTGAAAGCTGTACCTAAGCCTGAAACGGAGTGCTATTATTGCAAGGGTATGGGTCACTGGAAGCGCAACTGCCCCAAGTATCTGGCTGATAAGAAGGCGGCCAAGGAAAAATCAGTTATATTCAATATACATGTTATTTATGTGTACTTAACCAGCTCTCGTAGTAGTGCCTGGGTATTCGATACCGGTTCTGTTGCTCATATTTGCAACTCGAAACAGGAACTGCGGAATAAGCGAAGGCTGGCGAAGGATGAAGTGACGATGCGCGTGGGAAATGGTTCCAAGGTTGATGCAATCGCCGTCGGGACAGTTTCACTTCAGTTACCATCAGGATTAGTTTTGAACTTACATAAATGTTATTTAGTGCCTGCGTTAAGCATGAACATTATATCTGGATCTTGTATATTGCGAGACGGTTACTCGTTTAAGTCAGAGAATAATGGTTGTTCTATTTATATGAGTAATATCTTTTATGGTCATGCACCCAATGTGAGAGGATTGTTCATATTGAATCTTGACAGTGATAATACACATATACATAACATTGAGATCAAAAGAGTTAGAGTTAACAATGATAGTCCCATGTTTTTATGGCACTGCCGCTTAGGTCATATTGGTGTCAAGCGCATGAAGAAACTCCATACCGATGGACTTTTGGAGTCACTTGACTTAGATTCACTTGACATGTGCGAACCATGCCTCATGGGCCAGATGACTAAAACTCCGTTCTCGGGAACAATGGAGCGTGCAAGTGACTTGTTGGAAATCATACATACCGATGTGTGTGGTTCGATGAGTGTGGAGGCACGCGGCGCATATCGTTATTTCCTCACCTTCACTAACGATTTGAGTAGATATGGTTATGTCTACTTGATGAAGGACAAGTCTGAAACATTTGAAAAGTTCAAACAATTTCAGGGTGAAGTCGAAAATCATCGTAACAAGAAGATCAAGTTCCTACGGTCTGATCCGTGGGGGTGAATATCTGATTTTCTAGTTTGGTGCTCACTTAACACAATGTGGAATTGTTTCACAGTTGACACCGCTTGGAACACCACAGCGTAATGGTGTGTCCGAACGTCGTAATCGTACTTTATGAGAGATGGTGCGATCTATGATGTCTCTTACCGATTTGCCGATATCGTTTTGGGGTTATGCATTAGAAACAGCTGCATTCACTTTAAATAGGGCACCATCAAAATCCGTTGAGACGACACCATATCAGCTGTGGTATGCCAAAAGACCAAAGTTGTCGTTTCTTAATGTTTGGGGATGTGATGCTTATGTCAAAAAGCTTCAGCCTGAAAAGCTGGAACCCAAAGCGGAAAAGTGCGTCTTCATAGGTTACCCGAAAGAGACAGTTGGGTATACCTTCTATCTCAAATCCGAGGGCAAAGTGTTTGTTGCTAAGAACGGAGCTTTTCCCGAGAAGGAGTTTCTCTCGAGAGAATTGAGTGGGAGGAAGATAGAACTTGATGAGGTTGTCGAACCTCTCATCCCTGTGGATGGTGGCGCAGGGCAAGGGGAAACCCCTGTCGTTGCGAAGCCGGTTAAGGAGGAAGTTAATGATGATGATCATGAAACTCCGGATCAAGTTACTGTCGGACCTCGCAGGTTGACGAGACCGCGCACTACTCCGGAGTGGTACGGTAATCCCGTCTTATCAATTATGTTGTTGGACAACAATGAGCCTCCGAATTACGAAGAAGCAATGGTGGGCCCGGATTCCAACAAATGGCTGGAGGCCATGAAGTCCGAGATAAGATCTATGTATGAAAACAATGTGTGGACATTGGAAGTACTACCTGAAGCCCGCAAGGCTATTCAGAACAAATGGATCTTTAAGAAGAAGACGGACGCTGACGGTAATGTAACCGTTTATAAAGATCGACTTGTGGCAAAGGGTTTTTCACAAGTTCAAGGAATTTACTATGATGACACATTCTCACCCGTAGTGATGCTTAAGTCCGTCCCAATCATGTTAGCAATAGCTGCATTTTTCGATTATGAAATCTGCAGATGGATGTCAAAACGGCGTTCCTTAATGCTTTCCTTAATGAAGAGGTGTATATGATGTAACCCGAAGGTTTTGTCGATCCCAAAAATTCTAACAAAGTGTGCAAACTCTAGCGATCCATTTATGGACTGGTGCAAGCATCTCGGAGTTGGAATAAACGCTTTGATGAGGTGATCAAAGCATTTGGGTTTATAGAGGTGGTTGGAGAATCCTGTATTTACAAGAAAGTGAGTGGGAGCTCTATGGCGTTCCTAATACTATATGTGGATGACATATTACTGATTGGAAAGGGCGTGGAGCTTTTGGAGAGCATAAAGGATTACTTGAATAAAAGTTTCTCTATGAAGGACCTAGGAGAAGCTGCTTACATTTTAGGCATAAAGATCTATAGGGATAGATCAAAACGCGTGATAGGACTTTCGCAAAGCACGTACCTTGATAAAGTTTTGAAGAGGTTCAAAATGGAACAGTCCAAGAAGGGGTTTTTGCCAGTTTTACCAGGTACGAGATTGAGTAAGACTCAGTGCCCAGCAACTGATAAAGATAGTGAGCATATGACTTCCGTCCCCTATGCTTCAGCCATAGGTTCTATCATGTATGCAATGTTGTGCACTAGACCGGACGTTAGCCTGGCCATAAGTATGGAAGGCAGGTTCGAGAGTAATCCAGGAGTGGATCACTGGATGGCGGTCAAGAATATCCTGAAATACCTGAAAAGGACTAAGGAGATGTTTCTCATATATGGAGGTGACGAAGAGCTCGCCGTAAAAGGTTACGTCGATGCAAGCTTTGACACAGATCCGGATGACTCTAAGTCGCAGACTGGATACGTATTTATTTTTAATGGGGGTGCGGTTAGCTCGTGATGTTCCAAGCAAAGCGTCGTAGCTGATTCTACATGTGAAGCGGAGTACATGGTTGCCTCGGAGCCAGCTAAGGAGGGTGTCTGGATGAAGCAGTTCATGACGGATCTTGGAGTGGTGGCGAGCACACTGAATCCAATAACTCTATTCTGTGAGAACACGGGTGCCATTGCCTTAGCAAAGGAACCACGGTTTCACAAGAAGACCAGACATATCAAACGACACTTCAACCTCATCCGCTGACTAAACCTATTCCGCGCATCTGAATGTGGCAGACCCGCTGACTAAACCTCTTCGACGGGCAAAGCATGATCAACACCAGAACTATATGGGTGTTAGATTTATTACAATGTAATTCGCATGACGATGTGAGGACTAGATTATTGACTCTAGTGCAAGTGGGAGACTGTTGAAATTATGCCCTAGAGGCAATGATAAATAAGTTATTATTATAATTCCTGTATCAAGATAATCGTTTATTATCCATGCTATAATAGTATTAAATGAAGACTTAGATACATGTGTGGATATATAGACAAAACATTGTCCCTATCAAGCCTCTAGTTGGCTAGCTAGTTGATCAAATATAGTCAAGGTCTTCTCGCTATGTACAAGGTGTTGTTACTTGATAACTGGATCACATCATTGAGTGAATCATGTGATGGACTAGACCCAAACTAATGAACGTAGCATGTTGATCGTGTCATTTTGTTGCTACTGTTTTCTGCGTGTCAAGTATTTGTTCCTATGACCATGAGATCATATAACTCACTAGCACCGGAGAGGTATCTCGGGGCCCACTCGGTAATACAACATCACACACAAGCCTTGCAAGCAATGTGACTTAGTGTAAGTCGCGGGACCTTGTATTACGGAACGAGTAAAGAGACTTGCCGGTAAACGAGATTGAAATAGGTATGCGGAGAATGACGATCGTATCTCGGGCAAGTAACATACCGAAGGACAAAGGGAATGACATACGGGATTATATGAATCCTTGGCACTGAGGTTCAATCGATAAGATCTTCATAGAATATGTAGGATCCAATATGGGCATCCAGGTCCCGCTATTGGATATTGACCGAGGAGTCCCTCGGGTCATGTATACATAGTTCTCGAACCCGGAGGGTCTCCACACTTAAGATTAGGCCATGTTTTATACGTATTTGAATTATATGATTGGTTACCTAATGTTGTTCGGAGTCCCGGATGAGATCGCGGACGTCACGAGGGTTTCCGGAATGGTCCGGAAACAAAGATTGATATATAGGATGACCTCATTTGATTATCGGGAAGTTTTCGGGCATTACCGGGAATGTACCAGGAGTAACGAATGGGTTCCGGATGTTCACCCGGGGGGCAGCCCACCCGGGGGAAGCCCATATGCCTTAGGGGTGCCGCACCAGCCCTTAGTGGGCTGGTGAGACAGCCCAAGAGGCCCTATGCGTAGGAATCAAAGGAAAAAAAAGAAAAAAAAAGGGGGAAGTAGGAAAGTGGAGAAGGACTCCACCTTCCAATCCTAGTTGGACGAGGATTGGAAGGGGAGGACTCCCCCCCTTGGTTCGGCCGACCCCTTGGGGCTCCCTTGAGCCTCAAGGGAAGGCCTTCCCCCTCCCTCCTATATATACTGAGGTATTAGGGCTGATTTGAGACAACTTTGCCACGGCAGCCCGACCACATACCTCCACGGTTTTTCCTCTAGATCGTATTTCTACGCAGCTCGGGCGGAGCCCTCCTGGGATAGATCACCACCAACCTCCGGAGCGCTGCTACTGCAACAAAAGACCTTCCAATGGCGCCAGAAATAGGCACATTGACGGGAGAATACTTGACTTGATCTTTTTGTTGCGGCTACGCCTTAAGGGACTTCCTAGGCAAGTATGCAAAGGATTTCCCCCGTGGCCTTGGAGCCTTGCGTTGGTGTTCCCTCGAAGCGGAAAGGGTGATGTAGCGTAACGGCGGTAAGTATTTCCCTCAGTTTGAGAACCAATGTATCAATCCAGTGGAGGAGTATCTCGAGATCCTGCAAAAACACAAAAGCTTGCTCCCAACGCTATGAAGGGGTTGTCAATCCCTTATAGATTGTTTGCCAAGTGAGAACTGAAAGCAACAAAGTAACAAAGCAAAGTAAAAGCAGAGGTGTAAACGATGGATGTGAATAGACCCGGGGGCCGTAGTGTTTACTTGTGGCTTCTCTCATGAAAGCAAGTAGACGGTGGGTGAACAAATTACTGTCGAGCAATTGATAGAACCGCGCAAAGTCGTGACGATATCTATGGCAATGATTATATCTATAGGCATCACGTCCAAAACAAGTAGACCGATACTTTCTGCATCTACTACTATTACCCCACACGTCGACCGCTGTCCAGCATGCATCTAGTGTATTAAGTCCAAAAGAATAGAGTAACTCCTTAAGAAAGATGACATGATGTAGAGGGATAATCTCAAACCAATGATCAAAACCCCATCTTTTTACCCTTGATGGCAACTACTTAATGTGTGCCTTCCTGCCCCTACTGTCACTGGGAAAGGTCACCCCATGGTAGAACCAAAAACCAAGCACTTCTCCCATTGCAAGAATCATAGATATAGTTGGCCAGACAAAACCCAATACTCGGATAGACTTACAAGGATATCAAATCATGCATATAAGAAATCAGCAAAGACTCAAATATATATCATAGATAATCTGATCACAAATCCACAATTCATCAGATCTCGACAAACACACCACCAAAGAAGATTACATCGAATAGATCTCCATGAAGATCATGGAGAACTTTGTATTGAAGATCCAAGAGAGAGAAGAAGCCATCTAGCTACTAACTACGGACCCGTAGGTCTGAAGTGAACTACTCACGAGTCATTGGAGGGGCGATGATG
Organism: Hordeum vulgare subsp. vulgare; assembly: GCF_904849725.1. Lineage (NCBI taxonomy): Eukaryota > Viridiplantae > Streptophyta > Magnoliopsida > Poales > Poaceae > Hordeum > Hordeum vulgare. The sequence continues at coordinate 361,047,652 of NC_058524.1, read as the reverse complement.
ATGATGAACAAGCCCTCCAACTCCAAAGTCCCCTCTAGCAGGGCACCGTGAAGGATCTCCAGATGAGATCTCGCGGAAACGGAAGCTTGCGGCGGCGGAAAAGCATTTTCGAGGCTCCCCTGGCTTTTTTGCTGAATATTTGGGAATATATAGGACAAGGATCTAGGTCAGGGGGCGGCCAGGGAGGCCACAAGCCCTGACACCGCCGCCTCCCCCCTGGTGGCGGAGTGGGAGCTTGTGGGCTCCCTGGAGCCCACCCGGCTTGGCCCAGAGCCCCCCTGATCTTCTTCCGTTCGGGAAAAAATCATTTCAGGGTTTTTATTCCGTTTGGACTCCGTTCCAAAATCAGATCTGAAAAGAGTCAAAAACATAGAAAAAACAGGAACTGGCACTTGGCACTGAATTAATAAGTTATTCCCAAAAAAGATATAATAGGTACATAAAACATCCAAAGATGACAAGATAACAGCGTGAAACTATCAAACTTATAGATACGTTTGAGACGTATCAAGCATCCCCAAGCTTAACTCCTGCTTATCCTCGAGTAGGGAAGTGATAAAGAATGAATTTTTGATGCTTTCATGCTACCTAGCATAGGTGTTCATTGTAATTCCTCTTATTTGACATGAATGTTCAGATCCATTAGATTCAAAACAATAGTTTGATATTGACGTGGAAACAATAATAATTCAAGCAAACTAGCAAGGTAATCATGAACTTTCAAAATAACAAGGCCAAAAGAAAGTTATCCCTACAAAAGCATATATTCTGGCTATGCTCTATCATCATTGCACAACGAATTTCAATCATGGACAACCCCGGTATTGGCCAAGTAATTGTTTCACACCTTTACTTTCTCAAACCTTTTCAACTCTCACGCAATACATGAGCGTGAGCCATGGTTATAACACTATAGATGGTGTGGAGTGTGGTGTAGGTTGCAAGACAAAAAGGAGAAGATAGTCACATTAACTAGGCATATCATTGAGTTGTGGAGATGCTCATCAATAGATATCAATGTGAATGAGTAGGGATTTCCATACAAATGATGCACTAGAGCTACTAGTATGTGAAAGCTCTTAAAGAAAACTAGTGGGTGTGCATCCAACTTGCTTGCTCACGAAGACCTAAGGCAATTTTGAGGAAGCCTATCATTGGAATATACAAGCCAACTTATATAATGAAAATTTCCCACTAGCTATATGGTGGTGACAAAACGAGAGACTCTCAATCATGAAGATCTTGGTGCTTAATATGCACAAGTGTGGAAAAAGTGGCAGCATTGTCCCTTCTCTCTCTTTCTCTCATTTTTTTATTTTTTTATTTTTTTGGTGGGATCTTTGGCCTCTTTTTTTTGGTGGGCTTCTTTGGCCTCTTTTATTTCCTCACATGGGACAATGCTCCATCAATGATGATCATCACACTTTCAACTCAAAACTTAGAGCAACTATGACTCTATGTGCAATGCCTTCGGTAGTGTACCGTGGCAAAGATCTAGCATGGCATAGACATCAATGGAAACATCATGCTAGCTATCTTACGATCATGCATTGGAAATGTAGACGTGGTGGCACATGTCATGGTGGTAGTTGCACGGCAATATATATCGGAATGACTTTGAAAAAGCCGTAGTAGGTAGGTATGGTGGCTGTTTTGAGGGAGGCTAATGGTGGGTTTTGTGCACCGGCGAAAGTTGCACGACACTCAGAAGATAGTGATGGTGGTAGGTGAAAGTGCATCCAAACCATGGACTCAACATTAGTCAGGAAGACCTCATATAATTGTTGCAAAAGTTTTCTTAGTAATCGAAACAAAGCATTCAACGCATACTCCTAGGGGAAGGGTTGGTAGGTATAAACCATCGCGCGATCCTGACCGCCACGCAAAGGATGACAATCAATATACTAATCATGCTCAGATTTCATCACATAGCGGTTCACCATACGTGCATGCTACGGGATTCACTAACTTCAACACAAGTATTTCTAGATCCACAACACCTTACTAGCATGACTTCCATATTACCATAACCACAACTCAAAACTAATTGAGATGAATCAAACTTCTCTAACTTTTCAATGCACATGAAGGTGGAAGTTTTCGTATCCCTTTGGATAACTACCCCTTTTGAGACTACTTTGAAAGCATAGATCAATTACCAAGCCATGCACCGCTGCGCTCTAAAAGATATAAGTGAAGCACATAGAGCAAAAGTATCTAGCTCAAAAGATATAAGTGAAGCACATGTGAGTTGAATTGTCTACCGAAGGATATAAGTGAAGCTCGACAAAATCACGGTGTGTGCATGTCTCTCTCTCTAGGTGTGCAGCAAGGATGATTGTGTCACAACAAAAATGAAAGAGTCCTATGATACAAGACGCTCCAAGCAAAAACACATAACATGTGGTGAATAAAAATATAGCCCCAAGTAACGTCACCGATGGATTGAAGATGAGAGAGGGGATGCCTTCTCGGGGCATCCCCAAGCTTAGGTTTTTACGACATCCTTGAATCTCTTGGGGTTCCTTGGGCATCCCCAAGCTTGAGCTCTTGCCACTCTTTAACTTTTTTTCCATAGGAACTTCACCCAAAACTTGAAAACTTCACAACACGAAACTTAAACAGAAACTCGTGATAACATTAGTACAAGAAAGCAAACCACCACTTCTTTAGGTACTGTAGCAAACTTAAATTATACTTGTGCTGATGTTGGGTTACTGTACTTTCGATCTTCCATGGCTAATACCCCCCGATACTATCCATAGTTTCATCAAAATAAGCAACCAACACAACAAAGACAGAATCTGTTAACAACACACCAGTCTGTAGCAATCTGTATATTTCGTATACCTCTGGTACTTCACAAATTCTGAAAAATTACGATAGTCTGAATAATTTGCGTAGCAATCAGCAGCTGAAGTAATCAACTCAAAAGCTCTTACAGGAAAAAAAATCTTTTCGTGAGCAGAAAGTTTATGTCTTGTCCAGCATGACCAAACGATCATCCCCAAGACTAATCATAACGGTTTTGCTTGGCACAAACGCAAAAAGAAACACAAAAAACACAACCATAACAGAATTATGAAAGTGTGGAAAACACAAAACAGAAAGAAAAAGGATAGATTCGTTGGGTTGCCTTCCAACAAGCGCTTTTGTTTAACGCCCTTATCTAGGCAAAAAGTGATGGAATCACGTATAGTCATCTTTGGTGCTCAAACCATAGGTAGTGTGATCATTTATCATCTTAAGATTTTCATCTTTATTGGATGACTCACCACTAGCTTTAGGAACAAAAACGGGCTTCACGGTCTTTTTGAGAGTAAGATTTGGAGTATGTTACACAGCGGCAAAAGCGGAACCCAAGTTGGTTATGACATCTTCTAATTTGCCAATTCTAGAAGAATCATTAACTATAAGTTCCTTCTCCTTTAAAATTTTAAAAAATATTCCCTCTTTGGATCCGTACTGAGTAATTTGATTGTGGATCTTTCTATCCAACCCCTCAATAAGTTCAACTGTGGCAATTTTGTTTTCAATAGCATCAAGCCTTTGCATCACGTGTTCCAAGGTCAAGATAGTTCCATTAACCATGAGCGGGGGTGAGCCTACCAAATTCATGATAGCTCTATAGGAGTCAACAGTATGGCTCCCCAAAAAGTTCCCGCCTACAATTGTATCGAGGATATACCTATTCCAAGGACAAATTCCAACATAGAAACTGCGAAGGAGGACGGTAGTGGATTGCTTACGAGTAGATCTACTTTGAGCATTGCAAATCCTGTACCAAGCGTCCTTCAAATTTTCTTCCTCATTTTGCCTGAAATTGAGAACTTCATTTTCAGAGGTGTCATTTGGAGTGGTGGGTCTAGCCATTGATGGACTATCTCACACACAAACGAGCAGGAAGAGAGAGTGAAATGGGCAAAATAGAAAGGCAAATGGAAACGGCAAATGTGAAGTGTGGGAGAGGAAAACGAGAGGCAACTAGCAACAAAAGTAAATGCAGGAGATGAGTTTGTGAGGCCTACTTGGATAGATCTTGATCTCTCCTCCCCAGAAACGGCGCCAGAAATACTTCTGTTACTGCAACGAAAGACCTACCAATGGCGCCAGAAATAGGCACGTTGACGGGAGAATACTTGACTTGATCTGTCTCCTGCGGCTACGCCTTAAGGGACTTCCTAGGCAAGTATGCAAAGGATTTCCCACATGACCTTGGAGCCTTGCGTTGGTGTTCCCTCAAAGCAGAAAGGGTGATGTAGCGTAGCGGTGGTAAGTATTTCCCTCTGTTTGAGAACCAAGGTATCAATCCAGTGGAGGAGTATCTCAAGATCCTGCAAAAACACAAAAGCTTGCTCCCAACGCTATGAAGGGGTTGTCAATCCCTTATAGATTGTTTGCCAAGTGAGAACTGAAAGCAACAAAGTAACAAAGCAAAGTAAAAGCAGAGGTGTAAACGATGGATGTGAATAGACCCGGGGGCCGTAGTGTTTACTTGTGGCTTCTCTCATGAAAGCAAGTAGACGGTGGGTGAACAAATTACTGTCGAGCAATTGATAGAACCGCGCAAAGTCGTGACGATATCTATGGCAATGATTATATCTATAGGCATCACGTCCAAAACAAGTAGACCGATACTTTCTGCATCTACTACTATTACCCCACACGTCGACCGCTGTCCAGCATGCATCTAGTGTATTAAGTCCAAAAGAATAGAGTAACTCCTTAAGCAAGATGACATGATGTAGAGGGATAATCTCAAACCAATGATCAAAACCCCATCTTTTTACCCTTGATGGCAACTACTTAATGTGTGCCTTCCTGCCCCTACTGTCACTGGGAAAGGTCACCCCATGGTAGAACCAAAAACCAAGCACTTCTCCCATTGCAAGAATCATAGATATAGTTGGCCAGACAAAACCCAATACTCGGATAGACTTACAAGGATATCAAATCATGCATATAAGAAATCAGCAAAGACTCAAATATATATCATAGATAATCTGATCACAAATCCACAATTCATCGGATCTCGACAAACACACCGCCAAAGAAGATTACATCAGATAGATCTCCATGAAGATCATGGAGAACTTTGTATTGAAGATACAAGAGAGAGAAGAAGCCATCTAGCTACTAACTACGGACCCGTAGGTCTGAAGTGAACTACTCACGAGTCATTGGAGGGGCGATGATGATGATGAAGAAGCCCTCCAACTCCTAAGTCCCCTCCGACAGGGCGCCGGGAAGGGTCTCCAGATGAGATCTTGTGGAAACGGAAGCTTGCGGTGGCGGAAAAGTATTTTCGAGGCTCCCCTGGCTTTATTGCTGAATATTTAGGTCAGGGGGCGGCCAGGGAGGCCACAAGCCCTGACACCGCCGCCTCCCCTTGGTGGCGGAGTGGGAGCTTGTGGGCTCCCTGGATCCCACCTGGCTTGGCCCAGAGGCCCCCTGATCTTCTTCCGTTCAGGAAAAAATCAGTTCGGGGTTTTTATTCCGTTTGGACTCCGTTCCAAAATCAGATCTGAAAAGAGTCAAAAACACAGAAAAACAGGAACTCGCACTTGGCACTGAATTAATAAGTTAGTCCCAAAAAAGATACAAAAGGTACATAAAACATCCAAAGATGACAAGATAACAGCGTGAAACCATCAAAAATTATAGATATGTTTGAGACGTATCAAGCGCCATCACGTTGCGGAGAACTCATCTACCTCTCCGTCTCTCTTGCTGGATCCAGAAGGCCGAGATCATCGTCGAGCTGTATGTGTGCTGAACTTGGAGGTGTCGTCCGTTCGGCACTAGATCGGAGCGGATCGTGGGAAGGATCACGGGACGGTTCGCGGGGCGGATCGGGGGACGTGAGGTCTTTCCACTACATCAACCGCGTTTCTTAACGCTTTATGCTGTGCGATCTACAAGGGTACGTAGATCCAAATTCCCTCTCGTAGATGGACATCGCCATGATAGGTCGTCGTGCGCGTAGGAAATTTTTTGTTTCCCATGTGACGCTCCCCTACAACCGTCACACTGAATTTGCTGACGGATCCTGCGTGGAGCTTGGTGGGATCAATATCCAAAGGTGAAAGGAGTGTGGACTTCCAGCTGCCACGTTACCCAGCCATCCGAAGGGCTGGGGTAAGACCTGGTTTTACTGCAATGATACATCCCCTGCTGATGAGAATCCTCTACCGGGTTACAGAGCTTAGCGTCTCCCAATGAACTTCGAGCTACCCAACCCGATTACTAATGTAGAGCGTACTCAACTCGCCAATGTATATCCTAATCTTAGAGCTTTGACAGCTAATGGCTTAACCAGTGTTGATCTGACCTGGTGCTGGGTAGGCTGGCGTATCTTGCCCTTGAGTCACCACAACTCATTAATGTGTTAGTATAACAGGGACTTGAACAACCCTCTACGTTTTAGCAACACCCTGCTTGACACTAATGACATACACAAGATTGTGAATAAATTGCTCTTTGAAAACAACAATGCTTGTAGCAAAAGTAGGTTGAAACCTTTCTACACACAAAATCCTGCTCCTTGGGTAACAAACCTTTGCATACCTCATTTTATTTTGCAAGAACTATCACTATTTTAACTTGCTTATCATTTGCTAACACCACCATAGGCTAACTCATCATTTTGGAAGCGACGTCAAACCAAAGTTCCTGCCATTAACCCAAATCCACCTCAAAGAAGCCAAAGAAGAAAGAGAATGTAGCAGAATCATCAGCTATGGGCGATTTTGAGCGTGTAGACAACCATTCTGAGGTAAAACATTTATTTTGTTAAGCTCCCTTTAATTGAACTTGCTAACGCCTCCTTATTGCCAGGATGATAAGGAAGATAGTCAAGATGAGGCTGTCGAGGTAATTTATATCTCCCGCGGCTCAGAAAACTCATTTCCAAGGCCATCAAGGCGAGTCATTAGGAAAGTTCCTTTATTTCAGCCAGAGGCTTATTTGGATCATGATTTCCTTTTGAAGAAAAATCTGTATACACTAAGGCAACACGCAAAGCTCTTCGGGTGAACTTGTATCTTGGCTACCCAACAAGCCAGCCTCTCGAAAGGTTCCAAACGAGGTGCTTCTCATTCCAACTTTTTCCTACTCAAAAGCTGGCCTTTTCCGCCCCCATCGTCACGCGACTGAACTGCCTCAAAACTGCTGCCTCTTATCATCAAATCAGGGTAATATTATTACTTTAGGTACGTAACATTACTTTGGCTACATTAATTTTTATATATAGCTTGATGTATTACCTTCATTATGTAGGGCTCAAGCCAAAAGGAGGAAGGTAGGCGGTTCATGAACGAATCCAAGTGCAAATGAAATGGAAACACATGAGCTTAATCAAACTGAGCCTACTGGTCCCTCTGAAACTCGCTTTGAATCGCCCATAGGTCGCCAAGACGCCTGTGATGATCTACCTTCTCATGATGAACCGGCGAATACCAGTGACGTGGTCATGGAGGCAAACCAACAAATTGATCCCAATCTACCAGTCTTCTTGAGACAACAAAAAAATCTGCTCCTTTTGAAGAAGAAGTTGTTGTTACTGGGATGAGTTTTAATGTTCCCGTCTTCCCTGCATTCGCCAAGCACAGTGCCAAGGATGAAACAATTGACAAGAGGAAAACAAAGTTGATCTTCCCAATATGAAAAAACTTTCCTTTGAAGAGTTGCACTCCGGCTATCTGAATCGCCTCTCGATAAGCCGAGAAATGGAGACCATCCTAGTAGGCATGATGAGGAAACGCCATGAGGTATATCCATACTTATCTCATACTCGATTACCCCATATGTATCCCCCAAGGGCTGAGTCATCTTCCTGAAGATGAGTCGGGTCTTGATATAAAATTGTCGAAGTTCGACCAGTAGCCCCGAAGGGCCGGGTCATCTTCTTAAAGATGAGTCGGGTCTTGATATATAATAGTTAAAAGTTCACCCGTAGCTCCCAAGGGTCGGGTCATCTTCTTGGAGACGAGCCGGGTCTTAATATAGAATAGTTGAAAGTTGACCCATAGCCCCAAGGGTCGGGTCATATTCTTGGAGATGAGCCGGGTCTTAATATATAATATTTGAAAGTCGATCCGTAGCCCCCAAGGGCGGGGTCATCTTCTTGAAGATGAGTCGGGTCTTAATATAGAGTAGTTGAAAGTCGACCTGTAGCCTCCAAGGGCCAGGTCACCTTCTTGGAGAAGAGTCGGGTCTTTTGAGAGACTATTATCTGATATACATTAGCCCCCAAGTGTCAAGTCTATTGCTGACAATCTACTTGAGACTTGTGACTATCCTTCTGACAGCCCCCAAGCATTATTATGCACCTAGTTGTCGGCTCATAAAATGAACTTGATACTCATATGGATATGTTGTAATGCAGGAGACTATAACTCTAGCCGACTCCGAATTAGATAGCATGAGAAAAATCCTAGGGAAATAATAGGATACCCGGGCCACAGCTGATGAAAAACTTCTGGTTGCTTGTAAAGAAATAGAGAGAACCAAAGATGACTTCAAGGCTTTCAAAGAAACTTTGGAGACTAAAGAAGACGCTTTGATTAAGCATGCTGAAGTCACCGAGAAAAATATAGAACAAGTAACTGAAGAGTTGAGTAGCCTAAAACACCATATCTCGCAGATGACGACTGTTGTCTTTGGTAAGTACTATATGATGAACTTCCTATAAAGTGTGATGATCAAATCTGTCGTAGAATAAAGACCCGCCAGGCGACTCATATGCGTAAAAACTTGTTTGCAGGTCTCCGGACTCTTAATCTTCAGGATGATTGCATTATGAAATTGAAAGATTTATATACTCTTATAGAGCAGTTGTATGTTGGAATGTTGATGACAATCATAGCTATAATGGGAGAAAAGGACCTTGCAAAATTCATCCCTGACGTGCTAAGACGGCTCTCAACAATCCCCAAGCAAATCAAGGAACTGAATAGGTTGGCTGCCCAAAAAGGTGTTGTAGCTGCATTGAGTTGGGCCATGGCGTACGCACGTGAGCTCAAACTAGAAGAAATCACTTGAGGTTTCCCTGAAACCAAAGAAGATGGATCGCCCTTTACTCAGGAGTATTATACCAATTGTGTAAGGGTGTCTCATGTGACGGTGAGTCATCTAGCAACCGAAGTTAACCTGAAGTCTTATCAACTGGCTTACAATGATGACAACACACGAGTTCGACCTCCGAGTTATGAGCCGATCAATTTAACTCCTCAACACCGTAAGCCTCTCTTTGCCCGTGAAGTTGACATGTCCCCAATCTTGCACGAAGAAGCTGAATTACATGCTTTAATCCATTGTAATTGGGATATGGGTAATCTTCAAATCCAGGGCCCAGAAGACCCGCCATAGGCTAACACGGAGGCATATTAACAACCCGGACCTTCTTGAAGTCTACCTGACACAACTTTGTGACATGAGCAAATATGTGATTGCGTAAAAACTTGGATGCAACTCCTTTGGGCTCCGTGTAGCCTTGTAATAGCCATAGGGTCAAAAGTTATATTGTGCGTTATGCCTTCATGCATGCTGAAACTTTTGGCATCGCTGTTTTAGTATAACCCGCCATTTTGAAATTAACTGTCTTGCAATTGGATTTATCCTTCATAAGAAAAATGACTTCATAGCCACAATCCTTTGCATCAGCCGGCAAGAATACTGAATCCTTCCCTAGAAAACATAACACCATATAGGGCATCAAATTAGTACAAATAAACCGGCTCAGTGAATCAAGGCCGGTAGACGGGCTTGCAAGGCTCTAGTCATACCCTAAGATAGGTTTATGCGATAACCTTTATAATTTAGACTCGCGGATTAGGCTCAAGTCAGGCTTCAATGAAGAAGGTTCCATGAACCCATGCTTTGTTTATTTTCCATATGCCGGCTCTCACACGATACCTCAATGTTTTAAAATTGACAAGCGAGGGTCCACAATGGATTGACTCTCCAAGAGTACACGACGCTAATAGGGGGAGTCGCAAAGGCATATAGTCCAGTATAACCATTATAAAGAGGTAATTTTTCGCAAGCCAAGAGGGTAAGAAAGATGAACTCAATGAATTGGAAGCCAACAAGTGACCCATGATCAGGGAAAAGCCAGCATAGGATTGCAGAAGATAACGCTATTAGTGCTAAACAACCTGGGGACTAATAGCCCTCGGGTAAGCCGGCTTGCTTCTCAGAACATAAATTGGCGCTTATGTTTGAACCATGTATAATGGCAACTGGTCCTCTTTGGCTTATTACCCTACATGTTTGGACGATCACAATGTTGCGGTTCGTCCTCTTTGATACTAATAACGTCCATGTTTTAATGACGTCCTTGGCGGCGGCTCATCCTCTTGGGCGGCTTATGAAAACAATGAAGACTCATGCTTCATTATACAGGCTGAAACGGTAGAAAAATAGTACAAAATACTAAACTATGTACATGGATAAGGAGCCAAAGGTTCTAAGTATAGTAAGGCCAAAGGTGGGTAATGTGCCACGGTCGGGTTGTCTCCTCCTCCGAAGTTGGCTTACCTCAATGAAGGTCTATCAGATAATAGGGGCGATTATGAAGACTTTTGCTAATGACGAAAGGACCTTCCCAAGGGGCTGATAGCTTGTGTATGCTTGTGTGATCTTGAATCGATCGAAGCACTAAGTTGCCCTCCTGGAAATCCGGCTCTTAACCCTAAGGTTGTGATAGCGGATAGGTCTTGTTGATATATAGTTGACTATGCTGCAGCCAAATCACGATCTCCCTCCAGGGCATCCAAGGAATCCTAACGTGCCTGCTCATTATCTGCTTTCACATAAGCGGTGACTCAAGGAGAATCATGCCTTATATCACTGGGCAAAACTGCCTCAGCCCCATAAACAAGAAAGAAGGGTGTGTACCCAGTGGATCTATTTGGCGTAGTCCTCATACTCCAAAGCACTACGGGGAGCTGCTCGACACATCAACACGGAGCGCGTGGTAAAGGAAACATAAGTCGGGGTTTGATCCCATGTAGAATCTCCTGGTTAGCTTGCTCTACCGGACCATTTTTCTATGGATGTGGTACCGTGGATACATCGAGCCGGATATGCTCCTGCTGGAAAAACTGCTTCATGGCACATTTGGGAAGATTGGTACCATTATCAGTAATAATGCTATGAGGATAACCAAAATGAAAGATCAGCTTTTTGTGGAGCTTGACGGATGTTTCTACTTCGCAATTGCTGACCGGCTTCGCCTCAACTCACTTTTTAATTTTGTCAACCACAAACAATAGATGAGTCTTTTTTTCAGAAGAAACTTTGAACGACCCCCCATATAAACCCCCAGACCGCAAAAGGCCATGTGATCAGGATCATGCGCAATTCCTGAGCCGACACGTGAACTTGCCAGCCAAATTTCTGACATCCATCACACTTGCGGACTATATCCTCCACGTGTGCATGAGCCGTCAACCAGTAGAAACCATGTCGAAAAGCCTTTGACACCAAGGATCGTGACACGGCGTGATACCCACAGTTGACAGGATGTATTTCAATGAGAATTTCTCGTCCTTCTTCAGGGGACACACATCGCTGAAAAATCCCGCAAGTGCTTCGCTTGTGTAACTCGCCCTTATGGATGATCATAGACTTGCAACGCCGTATTATCTGCCGAGTGGTGATCTCGTACGCTGACAACTTGCCTCGGGCTAGATAAGCCATATAAGGAACCATCCAGTCAGGAATTGCGCAGAGAGCTACCACCAATTGTGATTCTGGGTCAGGAGCTGCTATGTCCTCTTCAGAAGGCAACTTCACACAAGGGTTGTGTAGGAAATCCAAGAACACATTGGGGGAACATGCTTGCGTTGAGATCAGAGTCTTGACAAAGCGTCCGATGACTCATTGTGTCGACGATCAATGTGATCAACATGTTAGTCGTGAAAATGACCCCCCACCTCGGTTACTGCATGCCTATAAGCCGCCATCAGCGGATCTTTAGAGTCCAAAGATCCAGAGACTTGTTGAGCTACCAAATATAAGTCGCCCAAGCATCTGACCCGGCTAAGATTCATCTCTTAAGCTATTCTGAGCCCGTCTAAAAGATCCTCGTACTCAGCTGTGTTGTTAATGCAAGGAAACATGAGTCATAAGACATAGGAAAACTTGTCACCTCGCGGAGAGGATAACACCACGCCGGGTCCTGAGCCGTCCAATTTCCTGGAACCGTCAAAGTGAATAGTCCAGTACATGTTATCCGACCTATCTTCTGGAATCTGCAACTTGGTCCAATCATTGATGAAATCTACCAAAGCCTGAGACTTGATGGTTCTGCGGGGCATATACTTCATGTGATGGTGACCAAGCTCAATTGCCCACTTAGCAATTCGTCCAGTAGCATCGGGGTTCTATATAATATCCCCAATTGGCGCCGAACTGACCACGATGATGACGTGCTCCTAAAAGTAGTGTTTCAGCTTCGGGCTCGCCATAAAAATGCCAAACACCAATTTCTACAAATGTGGGTATCGTTACTTAGACAAAGTTAAGACCTCGATGACCAAATACACCGGCTGTTGAACCGGTACTGCTTGCCTTCTTCCTTGTATTCGACCACCACCGCTACACTACACAAGCGGCTGAACAAGTTGTTTCTTGAGGGCTTCAAAGGCCTCATTAGCAGCATGTGTCCAAAATGAAGTTATCTATCTTCTTGAGCAGCTGGTAAAGGGGAATGACCTTCTCACCAAGGCGTCTTATGAAACGGCTCAACGCCGCAATGCGATCCTCCAAGCGCTGGACCTCGATGATATTAGCCGGCTTGCCAAGCGAAGTTATCGCCTTAATTTTTATTGGCTTAGCCTCAATACCTCGCTCAGATACCAAGAAACCCAATACTTGCTTGCACAAACATCAACAACACACTTGGCCGGGTTAAGCTTCATTTGGAACACACGAATATTATCGAACGTCCCCTTCTTCTGAGATTTCACCATGATGTCGTCTACATAGGCTTCAATGATGCGCCCGATCTGACTGTGCAAGCAGTTTTGAATACAACATTCACTACAGGAATCAGCTTCTTTGTCGTCTGCCATCACAGACGGCAAAGAGTAAATCCCCGACGGCAAAGAGGATATCCCAGATGGCAAAGAATCTCACGGCCGGCAAAATTTCTGCGTCACCGTATGACGGCATCGTACCTTCTTTGCCGTCTGTCTCCCCAAAAAGGATGCCAAAGAGCTTTGCCGTCAGCTTTTCATAGGAGCAGTCAACAAAGTGATCGAGACGGCAGCCGACAGGCGTTGCCTCTGTTAGGGCTAACGGAGGCATTGCCGTCTGCCTCCCCCTCTTCTTTGGCGTCTGCCTCCCCCGCCTCTTCTTTGTCGTCTGCCTCCCCCCCTTCTTTGTCGTCTTCCTCCTCCTCCTCCCCCCTCCACTCTTTGCCGTCTGCCTACCCCTCCCCCCTCCTCTTTGCCCTCTTCTTTGCCGTCTGCCCCCCTGGAAGCAGACGGCAAAGATACTATATGGCCAGCTGCTACTGCCCAGGTTGCACAGCTGGGCGCCACATGGCACCTTTGCCGTCGGCCAACTAATGGCAAAGACCTTTGCCATCAGCTAGCAGACGGCAAAGATCCTATATTGTCACATTTTTGTTTATTTTTTCTATTTCACAGCACATATACATATAATTCATAGCACATATATGATAAATAGGTCACAACACATATATGATATAAATATAAAGCTCATCAATGCCATTTATTCATCAACGTACATCCCAGATATCAAAAGAACCAACACATACAAAGTTTCATCCATATATACATACATATAGTTTCACATATATTGTTCATCCATATATACATATACATATAGTTCCACATTGTTCATCAACTCAAATAAAAACGGAAACTAAAGCACTCCAATGCCGGCTTCCATGCATGTAGTACATCCAATCTGCAAAATGGGAATAAGAAAGTCAGAAGAAGAAGAAGAACAACATATATCTGACAAATAAGCTAAATTGGAGAATAAAGAGAAGAAGGAATAAGAGAACAAGGAGAAGAAAAACAAGAAGGAGGAGGAGGAGGAGGGGAAGGGGAAGGAGAAGGAGAAGGAGGAGGAGAAGAAGAAAAAAGAAGAGAAGGAGAAGGAGAAGAAGGAAGAGAAGAAGAAGGAGAAGAAGAAGGGCTCCATCTCCTTCTTATCCTCCTTCTCCTTCTTCTTCTCTTCTTCTCCTCCTCCTCCTTCTTCTTCTTCTCCTTCTCCTTCTCCTTCTCTTCTTCTCTTCTTCTTCTTCTTCTTCCTTCTTTTCATTTCTCCTCTTCTCCTCTTCTTGGAGCTAAATTAGCTAACTATGTCTTTTTGGAGCTAAATGGGCTAATTATGTCATTATAGAGGAAAACAAGCTAAGTATATAATATTAATGAGCTAACCAAGGTTCTTATGCCACTTTGAGCTTATAATGTCTTTTAGGAGCTAAATTGGCTAATTATATCATTATTGGGGAAATTAAGGCAAGGAGAATATGAAAGAGGGGAAGAAAGAGGAGGAGGAGGAGAAGAAGAATAAATATAGAAGACGGAGGAGAAGGAGGAGGAGGAGGAGAAGGACTAGAAGGTCCTTGGCCTTCTCCTCCTTCTCCTCCTCCTCCTCCTTCTTCTTCTCTTCTTCTTCTTCTTCTTTCTTTTCATTTTCCCTATTTCTTCTCCTCTTCTCCTCTTCTTGGAGCTAAATTAGCTAACTATGTCTTTTTGGAGCTAAATGGGCTAATTAACCCATTTTAGAGGAAAACAAGCTAAGTATATAATATTAATGATCTAACCAAGGTTCTTATGCCATTTTGAGGTCATTATGGCATTTTGGAGCTAAATGGGCTAATTATGTCATCGTTGGGGAAATTAAGGCAAGGAGAATATGAAATAGGAGAAGAAAGAGGACGAAGAGAAGAATAAGGAGAAATAAAGAAGAAGGAGGAGAAGGAGGAGGAGGAGGAGAAGGACTAGAAGGTCCTTGGCCTTCTCCTCCTTCTCCTCCTCCTCCTCCTCCTTCTCCTCCTTCTCCTTCTTCTCTTCTTCTTCTTCTTCTTTATTTTCATTTTTCCTATTTCTTCTCCTCTTCTCCTCTTCTTGGAGCTAAATTAGCTAACTATGTCTTTTTGGAGCTAAATGGGCTAATTATCTCATTTTAGAGGAAAACAAGCTAAGTATATAATATTAATGAGCTAACCAAGGTTCTTATGCCATTTTGAGCTTATTATGGCACTTTGGAGCTAAATGGGCTAATTATGTCATTGTTGGGGAAATTGAGGCAAGGAGAATATGAAAGAGGAGAAGAAAGAGGAGGAGGAGGAGAATAAGAAGAAATAAAGAAGAAGGAGGAGAAGGAGGAGGAGGAGGAGAAGGATTAGAAGGTCCTTGGCCTTCTCCTCCTTCTCCCCCTCCTCCTCCTCCTCCTCCTCCTACTTCTTCTCTTCTTCTTCTTCTTCTTTCTTTTCATTTTTCCTATTTATTCTCCTCTTCTTGGAGCTAAATTAGCTAACTATGTCTTTTTGGAGCTAAATGGGCTAATTATGTCATTGTTGGGGAAATTAAGGCAAGGAGAATATGAAAGAGGAGAAGAGAAACTTGCCGTAGTGGTCATCAAGGAGGAGAAACACCTAGAGAAGGGTCGTGCGATGCCGCTCGGGAGTTATTCTGCACAATAGATATTTTGCAATGTCTCAGTTAGCATGATGACACTCAATTATTAATACTACTTTATAATGAAACTCACCGTGCCAATCAAAGAGAAGACGGGCATCGGCGGAGGGACTTGACCTCTCTTCTCGCACAGACCCTGAAGAGTGGG
This sequence comes from Hordeum vulgare subsp. vulgare, assembly GCF_904849725.1. Lineage (NCBI taxonomy): Eukaryota > Viridiplantae > Streptophyta > Magnoliopsida > Poales > Poaceae > Hordeum > Hordeum vulgare. Next base: position 361,031,818 of record NC_058524.1, on the reverse strand, counting down.
TCATATTAGTTAGTAATGAAACGAACATTACACACACGATTTGGCTAATGCGAAAAAAAACTTACCACAAAAAGCTCGTACAGGGCCCGTTGACTTGCCTCATTCTGGGACCTCTCCTCCTCAATCAATCATGTCGTGGTCTGGTCCCTCTCATCAAGAGCAGCCTGACTTGACAATCTCTCTTTCTCAAGAGCAACCTCAAGAGCAGCCTGGCTTGCCAATCTCGCTTTCTGAAGAGCAGCCTGGTTTGCCAATCTCTCTTTCTGAAGAGCAGCCTGAAACACCATTCCTCATTACCACAGTAATGATCTATGGTGACACACATAATGAAATGGATGAAAGTGTTCTTAGTCCGTACAACTAACCTCGATGGCAAGATCGACTGGCCGTGGATGACGCATTATCTCAGGACAGCTGCTCGACTAGCGTGCCTTGATCTCCAGGAGAGTGAGTGGCCAACGTATTATCCCATCTCCAATGGCTATCGAGCCATGGGGCCTCCCGCCGCCAGATATCGTCAACAACTCTAGATCCAAAGGTTCCTGGCTAGGGTTAAAGTCATCCCCTTTCGTAGCCTTCCCCGCGTCCCTGTATGCCACGAGCTTCTGGTGGGATGATATGTTGGTGAAGTTATTGGGATCATCTAGGTCAGACTTAAAGAATGCCTTCTCCTTCTTGTACGAGGCAGTATGGGCCATGCCACAAAGGTCGTACAAGTGTGGCATGTCCGTCTTATTGTGATGCGCCTAAAAGAGAGGAACAAAATATTAGCATGAAGAATGAATTGCATGAATCATGAAGCAAGTCACATACCCAGTTTCGTCCAAACTGAAGTAAGTTGGCGCTGCCTTGATGGTGTGGCACACCAACCATTTGGCTACGCTGATCCTTTGCATTCTCGTGTACGGCTCGCCAGCTGCCTGTGCACCACTCATCAACCAAGGCCTCCCAACAATCCATCTTATACGCACACCATCTCGGGGGCACCTGTAAGTTATTAGAAAGAATTTTGAGTGCTATGCCTATGAATGAAATCAAGAAAACTACGTAGAATGACTTAAGAATAGGTAATTACCTTCATGTATTGCTCCTTCTTCAGAAACATTCCGTGCCAATCCTTCTTCCGCTTCTTAATACCACGCGTGGTGTAGTAATCTCGAATAGCCTGCGGCCGAGCCTCGTGGCGCAAGTTCTGTAGTAACCGCCTACACTCGGCCTCGAGAACCCTGGCCGCCTCCTCCTCATACTCATCCTCACACCTATAGAAGGTCTGCAATCAAACGTGAAAACACCGAGTAGTACAATAATTAGCTATATTGTTAATTTTAGATTCTCTAAAAGGATAATTTACACAAAAGCTCTTGATCACCATCTCGGCCCTCGTGTGACACAAGACACCATCTATAATCTCCTCCGGCGGTGCCTGCGCAGCCTGGTAGTCTCCCAGGAAAATCCTAGTGTAGGAACCTGACCCTCACCAGGCAACGTGACAAACCCCGGGAAATTTGTCCGGCAAAGCACACCAAGGATGGAGTTCGGCCTGCGGACTCCAAGAGGGTGTACCCATCCCCTGCAGTATGATAAGGTCAACGCATTAGATATTTGAACAAACTTGAAGGCAAAAGCTAAAAAAAGAGTAAATGTACTTACCTATCTCCTTCAGGTTTAATCACCGGCCTCTGCTCGCGGGTAGCCGGCGCGACCGGGAGACGTGTACTACCACGCTTGTACATGATGGCCCCATCCACCTGCACATCGCCCTCACTATCCATAAGCTCATCCCCTCCATCCCCGCCCCCTGAGCTACCCGGACCCTCGGTACAATCCGGCAACTCGGTACGATCCGTCCAGGTCTCCCATCCGGGCCTCTCCACGTCGGGTGAAGCCTCCGGAACCGTAGTCTCGTGGGCCGAATACACCTCGACCCAAGGATTCTCCTGGACCGGAGTCTCATGGGACGAATGCTTGTCAACACCAGGCTCCTGGAACAAAGTCCCTGTAGCCTCCTCTCCAGACGGGTCGACCATAGTAGTCCTATGCTTGGGTGAATGAGATGGTGGTGGTGGCGAGGATGGCTCAACAGTCCTCTTGGATCTTCCGCGGCCACCACCTCTCCCTGTACCCTTCCCCTTCTTCCCTACCCGACCAGCACCTCTCCCAGTGGGCAATGCCGCCGACGAAGAAGAACCCACGAGTGGTGTCGGCAGACTGTCTACCAAGGCTCTACGGAGAGTTAGGGGTGGAAGGGAAGTACCACCCCTCGTGCGTGGCGCGTGGGAAGAACCCGCCGAGCGATCTGGACCAACGCCCACCATCTTTCCACACCTGGTGAACTGCCATGATAAAGATTAAAAGAAACTAGTACAACATAAAAAATTTGAATAACTGATATGAATTATAATATGTACATGAATAATAAAGATTAAAAAATATATAATTTAAGTTGTGAATCTTACAAACTAATAATCATCATCAATAAATGCATCATCATCATCACTATCACGCATGTCTTCATGAATGACGTGCTCGTCGTATTCAACGGCGTGAAGTTGTGAAAGGCCTTCCTTTAATCGTTGAAGCATTGACAGATCATCCGCATTAGTAACCTCTACGAGTTCTAGGTCTTCTAGTTCCGGCTCAGGGCTGGAGTCGGATTCATAGTCGCTGTCTACTTCCATGTTCTTGGGTGAAGCACGGCGGTTCTTGAAACGTTTCTTGGAAAGACGTGTTTCTTGGAAGAATTCTCCATCATATGTGTCTGGGTTAATGTGAGGTTCATAATCCTGTTCATTTGGGAGAGGTGGTCTGACATGTGGCAGCACTTCATAAACAACATACCAACCTTCCAAATTCTTATCCGTTTGGCATGCCCACGGTAGATAGAAAACTTGGGTCGCCTCTTGAGCTATAATATAGACATCGGGAACATCTCAACGGGTGTTTGGATTGATTTTGACTAGTCCTATATGTTCATGAGTCCTTCTAGTCTTCTTCGGCTGGAACCAATAACATTTGAAGACTACGACGTTCGGTGGGTTTTCACCATAGAATTGAACTTCATAAATTGCTTCAACTCTTCCATAATACTCGATAACACCTTCGCCGATAGCAGAGACACCACAATTTGTAGATTTCCGTCGGGCATAGATAGCTCTTTGCCAAAGGTACGAAAGAGATACCCGTTGATGTTGTATTTCTCAAATGAACGAACCTTATAGTCAAAACCATTAGCGACTTGTCTCAATTCGGCGACCATAGGCTCTAAATTAGCCTACAAGTTTAATACGAAACGATTGTTGCATTAGCCGCAAGTTAGACCAAGAAATGAAATGGTCCATTATTGATAATTACCGTTTGTTTGAACCAAGAGATGAAACTCGGATAGCCACCTCCTGTCTTTGACAGAAGCTCATACTCTTCGACGGAATCATTTTCGATCACCGCTCCATCCGAGAATTTGGCGACGGAACGGCTGTTTGAAATATCCAGGAATAAGAGTAGTTCAAATGAATTAGAAGTTACGGGAAAATGTGCCGAGAACTCACTCGATGTACGGCTGCACTTCTGTTAGGTTGTTGAAGATATACAATGAAATGTTCCGCCATTCTTCGACATCCAACGTTATTGGTTTCGAAGCACCAGCTGGTGTGAGCTTCCCTTTGAATAGGCTGAGGTTGGACCCACCTTTTTTAGGGTCCGCATCATTGTGCCGAGGCTTCGGATTCTGCAAATGATGATTTTTGGCTTCGTAGTGTGCTGTCACAAAGTTTGCCACCTCCTCAGTAATGATTGCCTCAGCCATCGATGCTTCAATTCTACGCTTATTTTTAGATTTAGCTCGAAGGGTCTTCTGCATCCTCTGAGTTGCATAGCACCAACGATCTTGCATGGGCCCACCCAATCTTGCCTCGGTCGGTAGATGTAAAATCAAATGCTGCATTGGATTAAAGAAGCCCGGTGGAAAGATCTTCTCTAACTTGCACAACAACTCCGGTGCAAACTCCTCCATGTCTTCTACCACGTCGGGCGACAATTCTTTCGCACAAAGAACACGGAAGAAATAGCTCAGCTCCGCCAGTACTAGCCATTCATCCTCAGGAATAAAGCCACGTAACATCACCGTCATTACCCGCTCTAGCCATATGTGCCAATCATGATTCTTGAGACCAAAGATTTTTAATTTTTCAAGACTCACTCCCCTCTTTAGATTCGCTGCATACCCATCGGGGAACATCAAGTGCATTTTGACCCACAAGATAATTTCCCTCATAGCTGGCCTTCCAAGATTGAACCAGGCCTTTAGCTTTGACCACTTCTGCTTTCCTTTGCCTTCTCGCATGTTTTGTAATGGTCTATGACATAGTGTCTCTTGATCGACTCTAGCCTTAGTATTATCCTTTGTCTTTCCATCTGTGTCGAACAATGTATCAAAAATAGTCTCTCCGATATTCTTTTCAGTGTGCATCATGTCGATATTGTGTGGAAGAAGGAGGTCTTTGAAGTAAGGCAGATCCCAGAAGCATGGCTTGTGAGTCCAGGCATGTTTTGAATTATACCCCTTGAAATACCCTGGACGCTCTGGATCAGGCTCGAGGGCGTTTAACTGATCCAGGATCTGTTGGCCTGTGAACGCAGGTGGTGCCAGGTTTTTGACAACTTTACCTTTGGTAAAGTTCTTCTTGTCTTTTCTGAACTGATGGTGAGGATCCAGGAACTGTCTATGCAAGTCAAAGCAAGAATACTTCCGACCCTCCTGCAACCAATAAAACTGAAGAGCTGTCTTGCATTGGGGGCACGGGAACCTTCCATGCACACACCATCCAGAATAGCGCATACGCTGGCAAGTCATGCATAGAGTACATGTACCACACATGCATTTTGAAGTTTTCTTTTCTAGCGGCATCGTATGTCTTGACCCCATTATCCCAAGCTTCTTCCAATTCATCCTTAAGTTGTTGCATGTACACATTCATATTCTTCCCCAGATAATTGGACCCTGGAATTATCAACGTCAGAAATATGTTCTTTCTTTGCATAATCTGCCCGGGGGGGAGATTGAGTGGAATGACAAATACAGGCCAACAACTATATTGGGTTGCCGTCATGCCGAAGGGATTAAAACCATCCGTGGCAGTGCAGACTCAAGGATTCCTTGGATCTGTCGCTTTATCCTGATGCAATCCATCGAAATGTTTCCACGCTTCCCCATCCGATCTGTGTACCATCATCTTATTCCCATCCGCATCTAGTTTGGTTCTTTTGCCCAATTTGTGCCATTTCATCTGTCTGGCTATCTCTTCGACCATGAAAAGACGTTGAAGTCTTGGTACGGTTGGCATATACCAAATAACACTAACTGTGATTTTGGTCTGCCTCTTCTCACCCATACCGTTCTCTACCACAAGATACATGCAAGACTCGCAGTTGGGACAATAGTCCAAGTGTGCATACTCCTTCCTAAATAAGACACATAGCGCATCTTAAGTACACGAAGAATTTTTTCCGACTCGTACAGGTTTGCAGGCATGACATGGCCTTTGGGTAGGAAGCGTCCAAATAGTGTCATCATCGCGTCGTAGCATTCTCTTCCCAAGTAGAAATGAGCCTTCAGAGCCATTACTTGTGCAATTGCATCCAGCTGACAGAGCTCAATGTGCTCATGGAGAGGACGTTTTGAAGACTCCAACATTTCATAAAAGGTCTTTGCAGATTCCTCCATCTCATCTTCCGAATCCCGAGCATCATCAAAGTCTTGCACCATGTCTTCGATCCCGGTACCATGCTCGTGCATGCGACGACGGACCACCTCAGCTCTTGTGCGTTGTATAGACTCACCATGAAATGTCCACACCGTATAATTAGGCTTAAAACCCCTCCTCTGCAGGTGTTTAATCATTACAGCCTCTGTCGTCTTTTTATAGTTGTCGCATCCAGGACAGGGGCAATAGTTTCTTTCCTCGCCATTTGCAAATGCGGCTTTCACAAATTCCTTTGTTTTTACAAACCATTCTTTCGTCATCTCTTTCTGGGTAGGGTGACCGGTATACATCCACGCACGATCACTCATCTTGCGTAGCTACTAAAGACAGAAGAAATATATTTACATATAATTTAGCATTTATATTCATCGGTTAATCAGGTTCGCCATTTTTATTACGTCCAGGCAACCTACACGCTAATAGGTAAAGATTGGTCCTAATCCCACCCGAGTATGTGTAGATTGGGTTCGTTTTCCCATGCTCTGCTTCGGATCCAACGCAAAATTTTGGCAGCACCTCCCCGTTGTTCTCCTGATACACGTCTCCGCAATAAACAAAGAGGATGTGCATCCGGAGAACAACAGGGAGGCACTGATGAAATTCCGCATCGCATCCAGAGCACACAATACGGGAAAACGAACCCAATCTACACATACTCGGGTTGTCCATGGATAATGTTGGACAATTTGAAAGGATGGCGGTTATAAATATGCAAAGACATGCACATTTATAGATGTCAACCTTTCGAACGGGAAACGCATACTGGTCACTCATACTGATAAATTAATTTTATTACCTAAATCTAGAAAGTTTCATCCTGAATCCAAGCCACAGTAAATGAAGGGGCGGGGAGGAGATGAAATTTGTACTTACCCATGAATGCAGGGGCAGAGCTCGTACAACGCATGGGCAGGTCTTCGCACAGCAGACCTCACAGCGGCGAGACAACTATCACATGTAAATCCACCCGATCAACAAAAATATTCTAATTATGTAATTTTAAAGGAAAAAAAAGTTAAGAATATAATATTCATGAGATAACCAAGGTTTTTATGCCATTTTGTAGCTAAATGGGCTAATTATCTCATTGTTGGGGAAAATAAGGTCAGGAGAATAAGATAGAGGAGAAGAAAGAGGAGGAGGAGAAGAAGAAGAAGAAATCAAAAAGAAGGAGAAGGAGGAGGAGGAGAAGAAGGAGGAGGAGAAGGTACTCTTCTTCTCTTATTCTCTTCTTCTTCTCTTCTTCTTTTATTCTTCTTTTCTTCTTCTCCTTCTTATTGTTGTCTTCTCCTCCTCCTCCTCTTCTTCTTCTTCTTCTTCTTCTTCTCCTCCTCCTCTTCTCCTCTTCTCCTCCTCCTCCTCTTCTTCTTCTTCCTTTTCTTTCTATTAAGCTAACTAACTAATTAACCTAAGTAACCAAGCTAACTAAACCTATCGCTAAACCTAGATAGCACTAAACAACAAAAAAAACAGAATCTACCACTAAGTAACTAAAAAAGAATCTAGCTACCACTAAATACAAAACAATAAAAAATCAACTTCTTCTTCTTTTTTCTCTTCTTCTCCTTCTTATTTTTTTCTTATTCTCTTCTTCTCTTCTTCTTCTCTTCTTCTTTACTTCTTCTCCTTCTTATTTTTTCTTCTCTTCTTCTTCTTCTTCTTCTTCTTCTTCTTCTCCTTCTTATTTTTTCTTCTCCTCCTCCTCTTCTTCTTCTTCTTCTTTTTCTTCTCCTCCTCCTCCTCCTCCTACTCCTCTTCTTCTTCTCCTCTTCTCGTCCTCCTCCTCCTCCTCTTCTCCTCCTCCATCTAACTAACCAAGCTAACTAACTAACCTAACTAAAACTACTAACCTAACTAAATCTACCACTAAAACTACTAACAATAATCTAGCTACCACTAATTAACAAAACAAAACTAAATCTGTAAATTAGCAAAAAAAGAAAAAAAAAGAACTCATCGGAGGGGGCGGCCGGGGAGGAGGCGGGTGCGGCGGTGGAGGAGACGGCGGTGGTGGCGGAGGGGGTGGTGGTGGAGATGGGGCGAGCTCCGACAGCGGTGGTGGAGGAGGAGGTCCCGGGGAGGAGGAGGGGGCGTGGTGGAGGAGGGGGCGCGGGGAGGAGGGGCGCAGGGAGGCTGGAGAAGGGCGCAGGGAGGCCGGGGGAGGAGGGGGGTGGCGGCGCAGAGAGGCCGGAGGCCGGCGGAGGAGGAGGAGGGGGCGTAGGGAGGCCAGAGGAGGAGGGGGCGCAGGGAGGCCGGAGGAGGAGGGGGTGCAGGGAGGCCGGGAGGAGGAGGGGGCGCAGGGAGGCCGGAGGAGGGCGCGACGGCGGTGGTGGTGTCGGGGGTGAGAGAGAGGGGTGTGGGGTGGCCGTTAGGGGGAGACAGAGACGCGTGGGGGTGGGGCTAATGACCTTTAGGGGCGCACCCACTTTGCCGTCCACCTCCCGACGGCACAGAGGAGAAAAGCGGACGACAAAGAGAGAGGTCGTTAGGGGGGAGTGAGAGGGTGCGGGGTGGGCCAGCCGAGCGCTTTGCCGTCTGCCTAAGTGATATTTGCCGTCAGCCCAGCTCTTTGCCATCATCCTGACTGGTTTTTGCCGTGAGCCAGCAGACGGCAAAGAAGGAGCAGATGGCAAAGACCCTCTCTGCCATCAGCCTCCTCTTTGCCGTCTGGTTTCTGGTAGCTGATAGCAAAGAGGGTCTTTGCCATCAGCCAACAGACGGCAAAGAAGCAGCAGATGGCAAAAAACTATTTTCCAGTAGTGATTGATGAGTCGCCCCCGAACTCTTGAGTCCAAAGGGCATAGACACATAGCAGAAAGCGCCAAAAGGGGTTATGAAAGCCGTCTTTTCTTGATCTTTCTCGGCCATCTTGACCTGGTGGTAATCGGAGTACGCATCCAGAAAGCACAAACGCTCGCAACCCGCCGTATTGCCAATGATTTGATCGGTATGGGGGAGAGCCAAAGGATCCTTTGGACAAGCTTTGTTGAGGTCGGTGTAATCAATACACATACGAAAAGTGTCATTCTTCTTGAGAACTAAAACCTGGTTAGCCAACCATTCTGGGTGAAAGACTTTGATGATGAACTCGACGGCCAAGAGTTGGGCGACTTCTTCCCCAATTTCCTTGTGGCAATCCTCATTAAATCATTGAAGGTATTGTCGAACTGGTTTCATCTTCAGATCCACATTAAGGTGGTGCTCGGCGAATTATCTCGATACTCCTGGCATGTTAGAAGGTTTCCATGCAAAGATGTCCCAATTCTCACGGATGAATTCGATGAGCGCACTTTCCTATTTAGGATCCAGACCAGTCCCAATAGTGAACTTCTTAGAAGAGTCACCTGGGGTGAAATCGACATGCTTGGTATCATGTGTTGGCTTGAACTTGAGGGGTGGCTCAGAATCCACAATGGGTTTTTTGAGGGGACTCATGTCGGTCGGGTCCACATTAGCATTGTGGATTTTCAATCTCCATTGAGGGGACTCTGCGTTGGAAATATCTCCTTCCTCGGACTCTTGTGCTATCTTTCGTTCTCCATTGACTGTGTTGGTCCCGTTTAGACCCGACATCTTGAGCTTGAGGTACACATAGCAGGGTTGGGCCATAAAACGGTCGTAGGCCGGCTGCCCGGACAACGCATGGTAAGGACTCTTGATCTTGACCACCTCAAATATCAGAGCCTCGCTCCTATAATTGGATTTATCGCAAAAAGCAACGTTTAACTTGATCCGCCCAACTGGATATGCCGACTTGGATGGGACAATGTCGTGAAAGACCATGGTCGAAGGCATCAAGTGGCCCTGAGAAAATTCATCCGCCGGAAGGTGTCATAGTATAAGATATTCATGTTGCTTCCTCCATCCATGAGAACCTTGGAGAGGGTATATCCCCCAACCCGTGGTGCCACCACCAGTGCTAAGCCACTAGGATTAATGACCCAAGGCGAGTGATCATCTCTACTCCATTGTGATGGGTTGTTCTGACCAATTGAGGTACCTAGGAACCGCTGGCTCAGCCGTGTTGATCGCCCTCTGCTTGACTTTGTTATCCCGCCTGCATGTGTTGGTGGTGAAATCCACCCTCGTTGTTCTGCTGCTGGAAACCACCCTGGTTATTATGCTGCTACAAGCTGCCTTGGTTGTTGTACTTGTTGGTTACCCTCGCGAGAGTTTTGCCCATCGCCATTGTTCGAGCCGCCCTGCCCGTGAGGGCTGGAGCCAGTGAACCCAACGAAAGAACCCCCTTGCGACCCACCAGGTCCAAACTGACTCTGGTGTCCACCACTTTTACCCCCTTGGTTATCCCTGGACGCTTGGAGACGAAATTCCTGCATCGGATAACAGGTTTCCCAAGGGTGAGTAGACGAGCCATCTGGCGTAATGTGCTTAGGACAAGGTCCATTAAGCATCTCCTCGTAATTACATGGTTTTCTCCCACTGTAGCCTCGAGATTGACCAGTATCCCGATGCTGATTTCTAGGCCCGGCGCTGGTAGTGGCAACAAAATCTGAGCCGCCATCATGTAGCCTTCTCTTTCCTTGACCTCCCTGTTTACCTTTGCGTCCATGAGCTTGAGAATGACCCTTGGTTCAATCCCCTTTCTTAACTTCACTCGCTTTGTCATCATCTGAGCTGGCGTGTTTCGTGTCGTTTGACTCGGCGTAGCTGGTGAGGGTTTCCATCAACTCGCCCATATCCTCCACCTTTCGCTTCAAACGACCAAGTTTCAAGAACAAAGGTTGAAAATGACTATTTTTCTCCAAGATCAGCATGGCTCGAGCCCCTATGATTCCATCCGATGAGTGGATGATCTCCACAACCCAGCGTGTCTAGTGGTGAGCTGACTCATCCATACGCTGAACACAGTGATGTAGATCGACGATCGTCATTGGGCACTTGCAAGTTCCTCGTATGTTTTTAATAAAATGTTCCTTAAATTCTCCCCAACTATTGATGGAGTTGGGCAGTAGGTTTTTCAACCATGTTTGAGCCGGCCCTTCCAACATCATAGTGAGTTACTTGGCACACACTACATCACTAGCATCAAGCATGTCTATAGCAAGCTCATAACTCTCAATCCACGCACATGTCTCAAGGTCAGGTGTGTAATTGGTCACCTTCCGAGGTCCTTTGAAATATTTAGACGTACGCTTGTTGCAAAGAGAAAAAGAGAAACAGGGGACCACCTATGGTCCTTCCACCCAACTCGCTATATGTAGGTGGTGGTTGTGCATAAGTCAAAACCACCTGATCCGCCACAGCCGCTGCCGCCTCTCCTTCCGCTTGACGGGCGGCTCGGGCCGCGTTCACAAGCGCCTGGGCATTAGACATTGATGGTCCGGCCGGGTTGGCTTGAGGATGCTATCGATGTGAGCTTCTGGAAACCTCCGGAGGATCCTCATGGTGGCTCTTGGTGCGGTGTGGAGTGCAACCGATCACGATTATAAGAAAATTGTGCTTGTTGAACCACTCTATCCTCAGCATCTCAATGGCATTCTTAGCTTCCACCTCGATCGGGGTGTTTCCATGAATGGGGAGAGATGCCAAGTTGTGTGTCGTAGCCAACATGTTCTCGACGGGGTTGGAGAAGTGGCCCTGGTTGTTCGGAAACGTTGAACTCATGCCTAGATCGGCGGAGGCTGAGGAGGCTGCTGTGTCGGAGGCGGCCGAACCAGATCAACTTGGACATCGGTCTGTCGAGGCGGGTGGGCGGTCAAACAGTAGAGTAGGATTGAGATTGGCTCGAAAACGACTCTGATGCCTCCTATGGTGCACCGCATTGGAAGCGTCTCGCCATCGCTCGAGCCGCCATGCCTCACCCTTCAAACGTTCAACTTCCTCACTGATTTGAACTTGCTGATCCGCCATCCGGGTGTTTTCAGTGTCAATCCGTGGCTCAATCTTGGCCATCTCTTCATGCAGTTTTTCCACCTCTGCATTGATTTCCTCCTGATTTGCTGCAGTAACGGCGACTGCCATGAGTTTTTACATCTAGCTAATAAAATTCTTCATGGCCTGGGCCGTCGTTTTTCTGGATCCACTGGCTCCATTGGGAGTTGCTGCATCTGGCTGATTCTGAGCCGGCGCTACCCCTGCCATGTAGATGGTGACCTAGCGAGGCGGCTCTTGCGGGCCTTCGGAGATCGCCGCCTCAGGGAAACCCCCAAACCTTCCATCATAGAGAGGGAAAATTGAATCCGTGTCTCCCATAGATGTCTCGCCCTCTCAGTTGACGGGGGTGTCTCCATTAGTCGCCAGCTCATCCGGGAGGCTGACCCAGTGTGTGAAGCCAACAAAGATACGACGACGCACGGCGTGACGTTCGGCGGGTCAAGACGATCCGGGTCAACGATGTTGGTGTAGATGTCCGGCTCAGGAACAGGTGTGCCAATCTTGCCGATGAAGAAGTGAATCTTACCGAGCGGGACCCGGTAACCAGATTCAGTCAAACTAGCCTCGGGACCCTAGCTCGAATTGTCGATGTAGCACTTTCCATGGCAACTCTTAGACATGAGACGAATCGTGTATCTCCCAAACACTAGAAGTGCTCCCTCTGAGAACTCAACTCCACTATGCATAGGCCCCATGGTGGGCACCAACTGTCGTGATTTTATCATGGGGATGTCCTCGTGAACGGACTTAGTGGTGAAGCCATCACAACTACGTGGTGACTCGAAGGGGTTGCAAGACTCACCATCTTTATGTCCTGGGCCGTCGTAGGATCTCTTTAATGAACCGTCTTGCACCTCCTGCCTTGTATGTCATGGCCCATCTTGAGTATGAACTTTGAGCCGCCATCAGCTTGACCCGGCCTCATAGGGCGGGTCATACGGCGGGATAATATCCCCAACACATTGTGAGAATGTTCTATACTCACTTAGGAACTAATATTTTACCGATTTTGTAGGCATGTGCGAGTGTATTTGGTCTCAAAACGGTCAAAGACAACAACGGGAAGACGTGCAACTACGAACGGATGCATGTTTTGAAAAAACGATGGTGACGGAGTGCCGATGTAATGTAAATTATGTGATGATGAATGCGGCAAACAAATAAAGCACATGGCGACAATGGAATACATGGAAGGAATCTTGTGCGTCGGTCTCGGGCTATTACAAAACCCAATGTGAAACTACTACTACGCATAAAGCACATGGATAATTTCAGATTTATGTTATTCAATTCATTCACAATGTACTCTTAGGATATATGTTAATCACAAGAGTAATTATCAAAATACTCCAAGAACATATAAGTGAAGAAGGAGTAGTCAAACAATTGAGTAGCTATGTGGACTACTGCGGGATGCTGTTAACGCGACACTACAATCAAAGACCCTTCGATGAAATTGTGTGTGATGCATGAATCGCAGACGGTGATGTGAAAAACCGTGAAAAAATATGCAAAACGTTTGCGATGATGGATACATCAAACATGGTTCATACGATATTTGTGTGCGTGATGCATTACATACTGTTAATCCATAAGAACTGTCTGCGATTTGGCAGAACAATAGAAATGGGCAACTATATCAAGGTGTGTGTGATATACGGCATACAATTTGCTCGGATGAACTGTTTGCTATTAGGGAATGCAACAGAAACGGTGAGCCAGATCAAGGTGTGTGCGATATACAACATACAGTTCACTCGAACGAAAAGTTTTCGATTAGGAAACACAACAGAAACGGCTCAGTTTAACAAGATGTGTCTGATAAGTGGCATACCGTTCATATAGATGAACTGTTTGTGATGAACCAAAAGAACATAAATGATTTGTGTAAACACAGACGGTTACTATAGTTAATCCGTGTGTGATTCTGTGTGTAGGAAACACTTTGAAAAATGCAAACTAGTTGCTTGCGGTGGCTAGGAGTATCGCACACAATGCATATGCGAGTAGCCATGTGTGATGATTAGTAAGTTACACATTTGTTTCCTAATGATAGCGCGTGTGTGATAACACTTGACACCGCATACAGTCGTCAAGTTGTGCGCTACACATAGTCTTCCCGCACTCCAACGAAGGCTTCCCGCGCTCCATATCGGTGAATTGTAAAATCCCCAATCCCCTATCCAGTTCCTAGCTCTAAATAAGCACAACAATGGCCATCGGTGGCAACTCACTACTGATCCACTTGCTAGCTACTTACCCTCACATACCGGCATACCCCAAACAGCCGACGATAGTATGGAGTTGTATGATGGAGGAATCGAGGGTGAAGGCATGATGGTCGGCTTGGCAGTGGACAACGATGCCGCTGCCTCTCCCGACCACGGCTAGAGTAAGAAGGAAACACAGTACAAGCAAGCCGCCACTTTAGCTAGGGTCGTCCTAAAAGTGCACAGGGATCACGAGTGGGTGATACTGCCAGCTCGACGTAGAGTGCGACGGATGGTGTAGGCGGCGGAGTAGGAACCGGGAACACACAAGGACAACTGCGGCCATGGCGGCCGCCACACGAGGCACGAGCTTATGTCCCAGATGGAGGAGGGAGCAGTGCCAGATGACGTCGGAGCATGCGTGGGGGCGTTAAGGTAGACCTGGCGAGAGCAAGCATCGTCTTGCTGGACGTCGTCAGGGAAGACTCGATGGTCGCAATAGCCCTGGTGAGTGCTGCGCTCGAACAAATACCAGCGATCCCCTATGTTGATCCTGCCCTAGCCTCGATTGACCAAGGTTTGTAGGTCATTGACTTGGTGGCCTCCACTCCCACTGAGCCGATAATTGACATGCTGATGGACAATGGTTGATGTCCGTGTTGGTTCGGTGTCAGGTGCACAATAGCTCTTTTGTGCGTGCGTAGTTTGTTATATTATTGTAATTTAGTAAGCTAATGGTTTGTCAATTACTCATCGAAATATTGATTTGTTCATGCATATCAAATATGTCAACTGTATGGGCAAGGCTATCCATATATTATGTCAATTCGCAATATGGAAAATTAATATGCAAGTTACTTCTAGACATCTGTGTTGATCGCCAAGTCAAAAACATGGACATCCTCTACTCTATGGGTCACATGCTTAAACTCAATGAACGGTGTACGATACTTTCCATGAAAATTTAATAACTTGGCCGATAGCATTTGAGTGAAATATATATAGTGGTGACACTATTTGACAAAATTCATATCTTGGTAGCATGGTACTTAACAGTTTTGACAACCATATGGTCCATATCTACATACTTAACATAGTAACAACTAGCACATATTAAGAGGCTGAAGTCCAACAACCACAACTATCCGCTAGAAGCATCTTGATCATGGCGACTCGACATCTCGTCAATCAAAAGGAGGAACCCTCATGTGCCTTGGTAGAGAATGAGTAGAAGAGTGACTCCAATTTTGCAATGTGGCTGCATTGCCACGACAAGAAAGAACTTTTTAATTTGAATGGTTCCATTTATAAAGGAAATGCAGTACCTTGCAATCATATTGGCGTTATTAGCACGCACAAGTGCAATTCGACCATGCTGAGAAATCAATTCTAGAACACCTGTAGTGCGCAATTTCCGTTGCAATGTAGAATAAAAACCAAATGTAACATGTCATTGAAGATATATATAGTTTATGCACATCAAGACGAAAATAAGACTTTGTACCAACGTTTTGTGGACACAATTGGTCTTGTTCAATGTGTGGACCATAGGTAGAATTAATCTCATCCCAAATCAAGTGTTCATGCGTTTTGCTATCTCTATCAGATTATCAACAAAATCTAAGACATGCTTCAAGTCTTTCCAACGAAATACGGTATGCGAAATAACATACAGATTGTTAAATATGTGTCCAACCTATCTTGCTTGAAAGGTGGAAAGGTATTATTTATTCAGAACAGGGTAGAAGAATATGTCGTGGGCATAAACTTGTAAATATAATTTGTTACTGCCTAGGAACGAAGTCAGAAAATGAAATCACAATTGGTATTGGTTGCTTAAATAGTGGTTAGTTAGTCAGAAATAAATACCCCATTTTTGCTAAGTAATATGCCAGCATGGAGAGTGTTGAAAGAACACTAACCGCGATCGGACTGTGAACGGGTGATGACATTGGGGAAGTAAACATCCAAGTTAATTAGACCAGGCTGTGGTGCACGCACTAGAATTTTATTGCCAGCTTTTAGTTCATAAAACTTAGAAATTTTTCTCCAAAGATCCGTATAAAAATAGGAGTGACCATATTTATCAAGTTTTACGCTAATATCATTGTAAATCCATGTACCGTTGTTAATATGACATCCATGGAGTCATCAACCAAGTAAAACCCAAGATTTCCTTTTACTCGTGTTCTTGCAAAGCAAGGGATGTACTGCTTGAAATGAAAATTTATATCGTAAATTAGATATATTGAAATAACAGCGCAACATGCAATTACGTGAGAGTGACCGAATATATCGTAAATTGGATATATCGTAAATTAGATACAAAAATATATAGCTATAAGCAAATTACAAAAATATATAATTAAAAATAGATAATGTAACAGATATTTGATGCAAATATGAGAGTGACTGAATGAATATTACATCATTAATGTGCCTAATTCAGAAGAAAACATCGTCTTCGATGTCTAGGCTGCATGTGGCATCGTACCTTTTATCCAAATGTAGCAATATAATGTATTTGTTTATAAATTTAGGCAATGTTGTCCATGGTAGTGTGAGATTGAACATACCGAGCGCTTTGTGAAGTGATCTGCTTTGGTGAGATAGAACTTTCTTTCTGACTGGCCATGACCATACGTGCGTGATTTGTGCTCGCATTGTGGACACTTTAATGAAAATCCTCAAATCATCTAGAAGGAAAATGAACCCACGGTGATTTTTGTCGGTTGATTAAGGACGACGGATGGACTATGATAAGAAATGAGTGAATATTTTGCTAAATTAAGTACATTATCCATGCGGAAAATCCCCCGCCCAACCCCGCAAAAAACCCCAATCGACCAAAGTCCAAAATGTTAGTGCTAGTCGGTGCAGATAGTTGTTGATAAGAGGTAGGGGCATAATCCTGTGCCGTCAATCTTATGGTGTTAGCCACGATACAAGTTGATGAGGTGCAAAGTTTGCGAAGGAGTGCACGATCAGTGGCTGTGGATGAAGTGGGCACGGGGGGTGAGGGTTTACCTTTTTCCTTTTGCATGTGTTGGTGAATGCACACGGTTCGTGGAAGCGACGGAAATGAATCATATGTGATAGTAAATCACCGAGATTCATGGGAATCCAAATTTCCCTATTGGTTCGTCATTCAGTTTTTTCTATGATGAACATACCCCCTCCAATGCAATGTGTTCAAATGTGGCATTTTTCCGGGCTCATTTACCATATTTAGGAAATTATGTGCCTTTTCTAGGCATTAATGAACATAATTCAGATTCAAACAATCGGTGCATGAAAAAGTGCAAAAAACAGGTGTAGAAAACTATTATCATCGTATTTAGTAAATTCTCATGCCTTTTACAAGGAATGGGCACAAATTTCAAGGATATTTGGGACAAGACTCAACCACGAAATACATGGTTGACAACCATTATGCTTGGCATGGTGCCATGGTAAACATTTGTAAATGTTTGGCTTATATCGTCATTGAGGCCCTTCATATATAGAACCATCACCGAGGAAGTTTCATGGTTTCGAGAAGAAAATCACCAAGAATGAAGGGGAATTCAAATTTCCTCCATCCCATGTACTTGTGTTTTTTCTATGATGAACATACACCCTACAAATGACCGTGTTGAAATTTGGAACTTTTCTGGGCTCATTTGCCATATTTAGGGGATTATGTGCATTTTCTAGGCATTAATTCACATTATTCAAATTCCAACAATCAGTGCATGAAAAGGCGCACAAGGATGGTCTGGAAAACCATGCTCATGTTATTTAGTAAGTTCTCATGCCTTTTACAAGGAATGGGTAGGGATTTCAATGATACGTCTGTCAAGAGTCAACCACAAACGTGTCGTTTATTGGTTTTTTAACTATAGAAAATGAAATACATGCTTGAAAAAGATGACACCTCGCATGATGCCATGGTATGGCGTCACTGTGCCATGGTAAAAATTTGAGATGGTTTGGCTTATGTCGTCATGCGCGCCCTTCATAAATCAAACCATCAGTAAGGAAGTTTCATGGTTTCGCGAGGGAAATCACCAAGATTGAAGGGGAATCCATATTTCCTTCGTCCTTTGTCCTTGGTTTTTTTCTACGATGAAGACACACCATGAAAATCCCTGTGTTCAAATTTGGCACTTTTCTACGCTCATTTGCCATATTTAGGGCATTATGTGGATTTTCTAGGCATTAAAGCACAGATACATCCAATCCAAATACAGCTTCAGGGGTGTGATGAGAGGGACGAGGATTGCCGTTCGATCGTGGTACACCCTACGGTGCACACGCATGATCCGCATGGCTGGTGTTCCGGCCAATCATAACGCAACACATAATGGGCTCAACACACACTTTTCCTAGACGCGATAGAGATGAACCGTGTGCGATAATGAATGACCAAGATTGTAAAGGAAGCCAAATTTCCGTCATCGTTCGTGATTGAGCTCTTAAAAACCACCGCAGTATACGACTGCCGGCAACTCTCCCCCAAATCTCTCTCAAGTGTCGTTCATGGCACTGCACCGCAGAGTAACTCGCAAGGAAGAGATTGCATCCTGCCGCGCCATGTTCCCGTCTCCCGTGCCAGCACGCATGGTAACGAAGCGACGGCATCCCACCACACCGAGTTCATTTCCGCCCACAGACTGACAACTATGTGGGTGAACTTTGATGCTGCCATGGCCGAATGGGTGGTGGATCAAGAGGTGGCCGAAGCCTCATAGAAGGAGAAAAAATGGCAAAAACAGTCAAAAAAAGGGAGTCTCACTATTGCAAGAAAGAACAGGCCACACGCCATGCTGAGAAGAGCGCGGCGGAGATCCAAGCACGCTGGCTGCCACCGACAAGGCCGAGAAGGAGAACGACGATGTCTGGCCAGCATGCCCCGATGCCAGCATGTGAGAAGTAGTTAGTGCATGTGTCGCTCATTAGTTTGTATAATTAATTACGAGCATGTACCACTACTACATACTTCCTCCGTCACACTTTATAAGGCATGCACGTGTACCTATGTCATCAATTCGACTTATATAAAATATATTATTTAACATAAAAATTATATCATTAGAAAATAGAACATCTAAAGTTTTTAATGATATATTTCTCGTAATATATGCCTCTCATTAAGTTGGTCCAATTAACGACCTAGATACACGTGCCAGACTTATAAACTGAAATAGAGGGAGTACTAGTTTTAGAGAAAATTACTAGTACTATTTTGAGTAGGAACTACTATCTATTATTAATAAACAATGTCAATAAATTCATCCTTTGTGGGATTTGATTATTGATTAGCATTTGTTCACTGAAATTTTGTAGCTGTACCACGACCCTAAATCCTCCTGAAACGTCCGACCACAGCCACCCGAACCCATCAGAGTCTAGATTTGGTCGTAGCTTGTTATTAGTCCCACCTCACGATGTTAGTTGGCCGCACACCAGCTTAAATAGCTGCGTCGGCGGATGCCAGCAAGCTTCTCTTTTGTTGCATAGGATCAATTTTGGCTATGTGAGCGAGGCAGGTTCACACTGGATTGCATTTCCTAAACCCGTGATTGAGTGTCACCTTAGCCTCATTGATGTACATTGAATAACTCTGCTACAATGAAAGAGATTTTTATATTTGCAGGGGCAGCTGTAGATGCTAATACATATAAGAATTATTAGAAGATCACAAAACACACGGTTTCTACGGCGTACCCGTGTTTTATTGCATTAATTGTACATAAGTCAATTACCTATGTGTTCCATTCTAATAAAGCAAGCATAACATTGACCCAAAAATCAACTACACATGTAGATTTTCTTGAAGACCGGATCCGCCAATTTTCTCTTTTCTGGCACACGAGTATTTTACGTGCTTCGTGTCGGGACCCCGATCCTAAGACATAGGAATCCAGCCTGTAACACATTGCATTCCTTTGCGGTCTCACGCACGGTTAACCCCACGACTGCCACCTTACCTTAGCCGGGACCATTTGTGCCTTTTGACTCACCTATGCAAATGTATCGCTAGCATTTCAATGTCAAAGAACCCGGGTCGACATAACTATAAAATCAAGTGGCTCAATTGTACAGAGAGAAGCATACATAACCCAGCAAAGGAGGTGTCGGTCATCAGCGAGTGTAGACTAGTGGTAGCAAGCTACAAGGACTCCATTACACCGCGTGACATTTCCCCGTAGGGATAGACACATCAACTAAGAAGGATACATGTTGGTCAACCAATGTGTCCGGAGCAGTAGCGAACTACCAAGGCTCGTTGGAATCAAAAAGGGGCATTTCTCTGTATAGAGAGCTACTAAGGGCATACGACTAGGTGTCGAATCCCATACATATCATAGTGCATCACACGTACGCATGGCATACTCGATATGCATAGATACAACAATGGCATCACAACATAACCATACAACATCACAACATTTATTTAGAAGACTCGGAAGAGTCTTGCATAATATGTTCATACAGGTAGGCATCACACAACCCGACACTCAAGTCATACAAGCAGAGTCATACAAACCAAGCGGAAGCATAAAAGCTGTCTGAGTACAGACTGTTGAAAGGAAAAGGCATAAAGCCTGACTATCTACAGATCCCTTCTAAAAGGGGCCAGGTTGTAGCTGGGACACCAGCTACTCGTCATCATCGATGTCTAGATAGAACCCACCTATTGGATCGTGGGTACCCTCTGCAACAATTATTAAGCAAACATGAGTACAACAGTACTCAGCAAGACTTTAGAGTAGATCTATCTACTCATGCACATGTATCAACAAAGGGGGTTGTGGTGTTTCATGCAGCAAGCCAGCTTTGACTCTTGGCTAGACTAAACTAAAATTTTAAATAGTTTTAAAAAAATTGATAAGTCGTACACGAGTACACTACCACCACAACAATACACTATCATGAACTCCTTTCTGTCTCCCTACGGAAATGCCATACATGATACTCATGCTTATCTTGATACTTTTATGAGTAGCCATTAAAGTTATCTAAGAACAACATATGTCTCCAAATAGTCCATATCCGCGGACACGGCTATTCGAATAGATCATAACCCTACAGGGGTGTACTTCTTCACACATGCTCTCGCCACTTATCGCCATGTGCACGTCATCCACCTCGGCAACCTTCAACCGGAAGCCCAACGAGGGAGTCGGCCGCGACCGTTAACAACGCTAATACCTACTCCAGATTTATCGCCTATTTGAGAGTGAACCCGTACGGAAGTCCGGCCGAGGTTTCCGCCACGGCCCCAAACGATCTGTGCAGGGTTCCCAAGCCCACCATCTGGGTGCCACTTGGTACACCGTGCCACTGCCTACCGCATCATAGCCCACCTCTAAGGTCAGCACTATGCACGACCTCCAGCATGACTATACACCAGAAACTACTTGCAACTCATGGATCGAGTACTAGGCAATTAATAAGCCGAGAGGGTCAATTAAGTATCCCAATGTGTGGTAGTATCTAGTCTTGGATTACATAGACGGAACTCAGTTCCTAAGGACGGTTCCAATGGAACAACCCGCCATGTACTCCTACATAGCCTTTCATCGGTACCTTTACCAAATCAGGTTCCACACTTATTCTTTGTCACTAGAACACGTTCAACTATTCCGGTTTATCACCCAGATGAAACAGACCTGACACAACTCTAGGCATAACAAGCATAGCAGGATAAAACACATCATAGCTCAAGCAACAACCAGGTATGCTAGGTTGCAAGGTTTGGCTATTTACTATGACAATGACAGGTCATGCAAAGCAATAGGTTCAGCTACCGAAGTAAAGCATTTGAAATACTTGTCCTAATGCAATAAGTGGGAGCAGGAGCTAGAACATGGGATTATATCGGGATGATCAAAAGGGTGCTTTCCTTGTTGCTCAGCAGAGGGATAAAATATGTTAGTCGGATATTCAGACTTATCCGGAGGGGCAGAGCCTACCGAAACAATAACGACAATCAATAACATTCATATGCAACAATATGATGGATGATCATGGCAAGAAATGGAATGTAGCATGAGCTAGTGTGGCTATCAAACCTTTAAAATTATGCTGATTTGAATTCAAATTCAAATATTAGTTGAAATAGTATATTTATAATATTCATTTAATTGATTTGACCTGATGCTGTTTCATAACTTTGTTTGTCATGCATGAAAGTAGCACCAGTGTGTTCATTGAATTTTTCATTGAATTTTTCTGATGAATTCGCATATATTATTAGTCAAATTAGCAGTTATAATCAATTTTCTACAAATTTCCAAAGTCCTGCACTTATTCTAGAATTAATATAAATCAGAATTAGTATTACTACATCAACATGACATTAGTAGGTCAATCTGGTCGTTGAAAGTCAAACCTGACCAGTGGGACCCACTTGTCTGTGACTTTGGCCAGATTTCAATTAAGCTTTAAGTTAATTAGTTAGTTAATAGGGGCTGGCCCACATGTTAGTGTCTGTTTAGTAATTAACATTTTATTTAATTCTTTTTAAGTTAGTTTTATTGAACCAGGGGTTGGCCCCACCTGTCATAGACCCAGGGAAGTCAACCCACCGGCGCTGGGGGTCCACCCCACTGGCGTTGAGCTGCCGGTGGCTCCAGGGACGGCGAGGGGCATCGGAAATGCACCTACGGCGACCAAATGAGCGGTGGATGGCACCAGAGGAACGACCACTTATCCACGCGTCCATTTTTGCAAGCCACACGGGGTGAAACGACCGGAGTTGACGCCGATGACGAGCTCGGCGGCTGCCGGAGCTCGGGCAACATCGAGGTCTTCGATCCAGAGGGAAAAAAGGACGGGGCTTGGCTCCTACGGCATCTACAAGACACATTGAAGCCTACGGTGGTCTCAGATGGACCAACCCATCATCGGAGCATCACCGACGACGAGCTCCCACGGCGGGTCACGTCGGGTTCCAGTGGAATCGGGCACTAGGGCACGGGATCGAGGGGAAAATGAGAAGGAAACCATCCTGAGCTCACAGAGATTGCAAAGAGGACGAGAGCGGGCTCGGGGACGGCCTGGAGAGGGAGAACGATGAAGGCGAGCTTCGAGGATCCGAGGAGGAATACGATGGCGTCAGGGTGATGCAGGGCTCGAGGGCTTGCTTCCACTGGAAGAGACGATGTGCTCGACGAGGCGGAGCGAACGGCATGCTCAGAGAGGCTAGAGGTGGCCAGGAACGACGGCGAGCTCGAGCTCAGACTCGGCTCTAATGGCGGCCGAGGGAAGAGAGGCAGGAGAGAGAATGGGGAGAGGGAGAGAGATGGAATGGATCGCGGGAGGTTATCCCTTCGCGGCCAACGCGACGGGGAGGCTAGGCAGGCACTCAGGTGCATGGCCGCGCTGGAGAGAGCGGCGGCCACCTCCTGCTGCCTACTGGCGCGAGGAAGACGACAGCGAGGGAGATGGGCTAGGACAAGGTAAGCGCTAGATAACCCTTTTCTCTTTTCTTTCTTTTCTGATTTCTGTTTTAATCTTTCTGACATTTGTTTGTTTTTGTTTTTGGCTCCAAACTATTTCTAAAATAGTGAAAATAATGTTGGGGTGTTATTTGGAATATTTCCAACCCCACATAAAAGATTCAACATTTTATAATAACCAAAGATATTTAAAACCACTTAATTGAATATTATCAGTGGCTTTTGTGGTTTAAATAAAATGCCAAAAGTATTTTTAAAAATAATTCCACCCGTGAATTGTTGTTTCCAATATTTGTCAAAAATAATTGACTTTTATGAGGGCCATTTGGAGTTCATTGATTTATCACAATTTTGAATTGGGTTGAATATGGAGTTGCTAGGGTTTTTCTCTTTGATTTCCATTATTACTTTTAAATGCAAGAATAAAACATGAGCACAATCTTGCTAATCATCAAAGGGTAGCTAGGGATGTGACAACTCACCCCCACTCAATAGAATCTCGTCCCAAGATTTGGAAGTCGTCGGGAATAGCGCGGGATACTCAAGTCGAAGACGATCCTCTCTTTCGCATGTTGCTTCTTTGTCGGAATGAGTTGACCATTGAACTTTAAGAAACATGAGGTTTCAACGTCGAGTGGTATGCTCAGCTTGACCAAGAATACGAACAGGGTATTCTCGGTATGAAAGGTTATCTTGGAGATCAAGCGTTTTGTGGTCCACTTCACGGATAGGATCCAAAAAGCAACGCCTGAGTTGCGAGCCGTGCAAGATATCATGAACCTTGGAAAGATGTGGAGGAAGTTCGTTTGGCAAGAATGCGAAAGGGGGCCAATGTAACGAGGAGCCAATTTTCCTTTGATACCGAAGCGATGGGTACCCTTCAAAGGTGTAACCCAAAGGTAAGCCTTCTCGTCAACTTCAAAGGTCACAGCCTTATGATGACGATCATATTGGCTCTTTTGACGAGATTGGGCTATTTTAAACTTTTCACGAATAATGCGAACTTGCTCTTCTGCTTCCTGGATCATATCCGGACAAAAGAGTTGCCTCTCTCCGGTTTCTGACCAATTAAGAGGTGTTTGACATCTTCGTTCATAGAGAACTTCAAAAGGGGCTTTGCCCAAGCTTGACTGATAACTATTGTTATAAGCAAATTCGGTGAATGGAAGGCACTTCTCCCAATTCACATCGAACGATATAACACAAGCTCGGAGCATATCCTCTAGGATTTGATTCACTCTTTCTACTTGACCACTTGATTGAGGATGGAAAGCAGTGCTAAAATATAGGTGAGTCCCCATGGCATTCTAAAAATTTTCCGAGAAGCTAGAAGTAAAAATACTTGCACGACCTGAGTTAATCTCCAGAGGAACACCATGAAGAGCCACTATTCGAGAGAGATAGAACTCTGCTAGCTGGCTAGCTGTTATACTCTCACGAACTGGAAGAAAATGAGCTACTTTGGAAAGACGGTCAATGACCACAAAGATAGCATTATTTCCTTTCTTGGTCCTGGGAAATCCAGTGATGAAATCCATACTAACTTTATCCCATTTTCATTCAGGCATAGCTAAAGGTTGAAGGGTGCGAGGGGGCCTTTGATGTTCCGCTTTATCTCGACAACAAACATCGCAGTTAGCAAAGAACTCATCAATTTCTCTCTTCATCCTAGTCCACCAAAACCTCTGGCATAGGTCTTGATACATCTTAGTACTACCAGGATGAATGGTGAGAGGAGAATCATGAGCCTCCTTGAGGATCAACTGTCAGAGACATTAGCTCTTAGGAACCACTAAACGGTTCCGAAAGAACACGAGGCCTTTCTCATTGATAGAGAAATCTCTACCGTTTCCGCTAGAAATATTCTCCTTGATCCGGGATATACCCTTATCATATTTCTGCACAACTATGATTTGATTCCCAAGAGTAGGTTTCGCCACCAAGGTAGAAAGAAATCCTTGAGGAACAATGTGGAGGTTTAACTTTCGAAATTCCTCATAGAGACGTGGTTGACCTCGTTGTAACATCAGATTGTTAGAATAAGACTTACGACTTAGTGCATCAGCCATGACATTGGCCTTCCCCGGGGTGTAAGTTATCCCTAAGTCAAAATATGTGATCAACTCAACCCACCATCTTTGCCTGAGATTCAAATCCGGCTGGGTGAAGATATATTTCAAACTTTGGTGATTAGTAAATTTTTTACAACGATTACCAAGAAGGTAAGGTCGCCAGGTTTTTAGTGCATGGACTATAGCTGCAAGCTCAAGATCATGTGTGGGATAATTATCCTCATGTGGATGCAACTATCGAGATGCGTATGCAATCACATGACGATCCTGCATGAGAATGCAACCTAATCCTTGTCATGAGGCGTCGCAATAGATAACAAAGTCCTTAGAAAAATCTGGTGGTAGCAACACACGTGTGGAAGTGAGGCGTCTTTTCAGTTCCTGAAAACTATGCTCACACTGTGGTGTCCAGTAGAACCTTTTATATTTCATGAAGAGTCCAATTAGGGACTTTCCAACCTTGGAGAAGTTCTCGACAAATAGGCAACAATAGCTCGCTAGACCAAGAAAACTCCTAACTTGCTTAACCGATTCAGGTTGAGTCCAATCAAGGACAGCTTGAACTCTCTCAGGATTGACAACAATACCCTTACCAGAGATTACGTGGCCTAGATAGTTCACTTATGGTAACCAAAATTCACATTTTGAAAACTTGGCATAAAGGCGCTGCTCTCGAAGTTTCATCAATAACAGCCTTAGATGCTCGGCATCTTCTTGATCGTTCTTCGAGTAGATGAGGATATCATCGAGGTATACCATGACGAATTTATCCAAATACTCCATGAAGATTGAATTCATCAAGCGAGAGAAGGTGGTTGGGGCATTGGTTAAACCGAAGGACATGACGGTGTACTCGTATTGGCCATAACGAGTGACAAAAGTTGTTTTTGGAATGTCCCTGTTCTTGATCTTGATATTATGGTAACCCAACATCAAATCCATTTTGGAGAAGACTGAGGATCCAGCGAGCTGATCATACAAATCGTTGATCCTGGGGAGCGGATACTTGTTCTTTATGGTGACCAGGTTAATTGGTCGATAATCTACAACCATCCGGTCCGTTCCATCTTTCTTCTTGACTAAGAGGATGGGACAAGCCCAAGGGGAAGAGCTAGGACGAATGAAACCTTTATTCAAGGCCTCATCTAGTTGTTTCTTAAGTTCGGCTAGATCAAACGGTGCCATCTTATAGGGTCTTCTAGCTATTGGGACAGTTCCTGGAACAAGATCTATCAAAAACTCTACATTCGTGTCAGGTGGAATTCCTGGCAGTTCTTCTGGAAAAACATCTGGGAAGTCACGAACTACCGGAATGTCTTCAAGTTCTGGAAGTGGACTAGCATTGAGGGAATAGAGTTGGCATTTGGCAAATCGAGTGGAGACATTAACTATCTCACCCAAGGGATGGGTAAGCTGAACATTTCTAGAATGGGTATCAATCTTGGCATAATGAGTTGACATCTAGTCCATACCCAAGATGATATTGATATCTAAGGATTTTACAGCTATCAATGATGTTAGAAAAACTAGCATGTCTACTAGGATTTCATTATCATTACTTATCCTAGAAGTTTTTCATCTACTACCAGGGGTTTGGACAACTAATGGGATTGGCATATCACAAAAGGACATGTTATGCAACTGTGCATAACTTTCAGAAATGAAGGAATGAGATGACCCAGTGTCAAAAAGAATAGATGCTAGGAGAGGATTGACAAGGAGCGTACCCAAAATGACGTCGGGATCCTGTGCAGCTTCTTCTGTTGAGATATAAATCACGCGGCCACGCGCAGTAGTTGGCTTCACATAATTTGCTTTGCCCGACATGCCTTGCCCAACAGACTTCCCAGGTTGCTTGGCAGCTATATTCTGAGGACACTCTAGTTAATAGTGCCCTAGTTCTCCATGCTTGTAATAGATCACCTGATTGGCACATGGTGGAGCATTGCTAGCTAGACCACCGTAGGTCTTTCCTGGGGGGTTGGTCTGGTTCACCCGAGGCGGCCCATAGGATGGCCTCGGGGTATATCTTGGCGGCAGAGAGCTATTTGGGACCCACAACCTGCGTTTCAGAAACGCGGAACCAGATGAGGAGCCCGAATCGCGAGAGTGCTTCTTCGTGGCCTCATAGTCAATATGACCAGTCTCGGCACTGATCGCCTTGTTCACAAGAGCTTGAAAACTTGTGCATTCATGAAGGCGCAGGTCACGACGAAGTTCGGGGCTCAAACCCTTGCGGAATCTTGCTTCCTTCTTGGCGTCAGTTCACACCTCTTCAGTTGCGTAGCGAGCGAGATTAACGAACTCATGACTATAAGCATCCATGGTCAACTTTCCCTCGGTGAAGGCACATAATTCCTCTCTCTTATGGTCAATCAGACCCTCTGGAATGTGGTGCAGACGGAAGGCTGCACTGAAATCTGCCCATGTGGCTACTGGTCCGGCAGGTCGCATAGCTTCAAAATTCTCCCACCATAGATTGGCTGGGCCTTCCAGAAAGTACGCTGCAAAGGTCACCTTGTCGGCCTTAGAAACATTGGCAGAGCGTATCTTACGCGATAGATTGCACAACCAGTCATCAGCGTCGAGAGGGTCGACGGAGTGATGAAACTTAGGGGAATTCAGCTTCACAAAGTCATTGAGGGACACTACGCATTTCGCGGCTGACGAGCCGTGTTTTGCTCAATACGTTCTAGCAGATGGTTGGTCTCTCGCTTGTTTCTTTCCGCCTCAAGCATAACTTCCGCCACAGAAGGCCGGTGAGGCAGTTCCTCCTATGTTGCCTGACTACCTTCTCCCGGCTCATGGTTAGGGGCATGGATCAGCGTGGTAAAGACCATCCTGGAAAACAAACTCATAGCTTAGAATAATATAAACATCTATACTAACTATGGATTAAGATTGCATTGAACACATGGAATGCAGAAATGAACATACGAACAACATGGTAACAAGCAACTGCTATATATACACCATGGTTCATACACACCATTACATAGTTCAGTACAACCTCAAACTGAAGAGAAACTACTAAAAAGATGATACTACTCATCTGAGGCTTTCCAAGCTTCCTATACATTATTTATCTATGCCTCCGGACTCATCTCACGACATAGGCATACTCCAGAAGACATGCAGGACTGTGGAAGTACAACTACTACCATACTACTCTTCCACTCACGGGCTCAAGCATCTGCATAAAACATCTCATAAAAGTTGCCTCCATGGCCTGGGAGCCTCAACCTACGGATCGGGAAATACTCGAGCCTGAGACCCCTGGGAACCGTAAGGGCACAGGTGTGGCCTTGGTCCCCTCACTAGTGGTAGTAGAGATCCCCGAAGAGGGGTGACACCTCCTATAGCAGGCTAGTCAACATGAGCTGGAAGATGAGTCCTAACGGGGTTCAACATCTCCATATCTCCATACTCTGTCTGAACTACATATGCTAGTTGTGTCAAGGCTGTCCACAAACGGGCACGAGTAACATAGAGAATAGAGACAGAGATGCTCGTGCTACTCGTGCTACTCGTTTTCTCTGTCTCTATTCTCTAACATCTCAGCGGTAGACTGCAGCAACAGATCCTCCAAAGAGGAATCAAAGTAGACCCCACTGAGGCATCCTTCTTCTCCTGGATGAGAAACGGGAACATAGCAGAACTCTAAATTCTGCAACAGTGCATGTCTGGCTCTCATGATGGTCAACATTGAATAGGAAGCATCTTGTACCGCCATGTCAATAGTAACCCCGAATCCATAAAACCAATGGATCGGGTCCTCGGCTCCAGCGTACTCTAGGAATACCCTAATAGTGCATAGGTACTGACTCTGGTTGAAATCCAGGTACTGCTCCTTCACTTTATACTCTGGGTACCAGCGGTAACCGGCTA
The DNA here is from genome assembly GCF_904849725.1 of Hordeum vulgare subsp. vulgare. Classification (NCBI taxonomy): domain Eukaryota; kingdom Viridiplantae; phylum Streptophyta; class Magnoliopsida; order Poales; family Poaceae; genus Hordeum; species Hordeum vulgare. Next base: position 361,002,545 of record NC_058524.1, on the reverse strand, counting down.
CTGACATTATCCTGACCAGCATGGCCGTGTGACCCAACACATCAATGCACCTTGTCAGACGAACCACTTGACGAGGAGGACAGCCAGGCATCTGAAATAGAGAGTAATGCAAAAGGCATTAGAGCTCTGGAGATAAAATTGGACAGCATAACGGCTGTAAATGCTCAAAAACAATTTTGAGACAACCCACAAATGATAGAATAGCATAACCACTCAACTATCAAGTTCAATTCCATGGTCATCAAACTTATTTTCTTTTCCTTGGAACAAAAGAAACTCGGATTAAATCTCGAACGTTTTCCTAAAATCTACCAAATATTAACACGCGATCCTGGGAGATAGATAAGTAACCTAGTTCTTAATCCCCGTAGAAAACATAAGATTACCAGAATAGAATGACTTGAGAAGAGAAGCAAGAATATTACGCTCCCTTCTACAAACAATTCCCTTATATATAACTAAAGCATTTCTAGACTCAACTTCGACAAGTTTGGCTTGGTAATCCTACAGTCAGTCAGGCTCAGATACCAACGCTGTCAGGACCCCGATCCTAAGCCATAGGAATCTAGCCTGTAACACATCGCATTCCTTTGCGGTCTCACGCACAGTTAACCCCAGAGCTGCCACGTTACCTTAGCTGGGATCGTTTGCGCCTTTTGACTCAAGTATGCCAATGTATCGCTCGCATTCCAATGTCAACGAACCTGGATCGACACAACTAGTCATAAAATCAAGTGGCTTAACTATACAGAGACAAGCATACATAACCCAGCAAAGCAGGTGTCAGTCATTAGCGAGTGTAGACGAGTTGTAGCAAGCTACAAGGACTCCATTACACCATGTGACTTTTCCCCGTAGGGACAGACACAACAACTAAAAAGGATACATGTCGGTCAACCAATGTGTCCGGAGAATTAGCGAACTACCAAGGCTCGTTGGAAGCACAAAGGGGCATTTCTCTATATAGAGAGCTACTAAGGGCATACGACTAGGTGTCGAATCCCATACATATCACAGTGCATCACACGTACGCATGGCATACTCGATATGCATAGATACAACAATGGCATCACAACATAACCATACAACATCACAACATTTATTTAGAAGACTCGGAAGAGTCTTGCATAATATGTTCATAGAGGTAGGCGTCACACAACCCGACACTCAAGTCATACAAGAAGAGTCATACAAACCAAGCGGAAGCATAAAAGTTGTCTGAGTACAGACACTTGAAAGGGAAAGGCATAAAGTCTGACTATCTACATATCCCTTCTGAAAGGGGTCAGGTCGTAGCTGGAACACCAGCTACTCATCATCGTTGATGTCTAGATAGAACCCACCTGTTGACTCGTGGGTATCCTCTGCAACAATTATTAAGCAAACATGAGTAAAAGAGTACTCAGCAATACTTTAGGGCATATCTATCTACTCATGCACAGGTATCAAAAAAGGGGGTTGTGGTGTTTCATGCAGGAAGCCAGCTTTGACTCTTTGCTAGACTAAACTCCAATTTTAAATAGTTTTAAACAACTTTGATAAGTCGTACACGAGTCCACTACCACCATAACAATACACTCTCATGAACTCCTTTCCGGCTCACTACGGAAATGCCATACAAGATAATCACGCTTATCTTGATACTTTTCTGAGTAGCCATCAAAGTTATCTATGAACAACATATGTCTCCAAGTAGTCCATATCCGCGAACGCGGCTATTCGAATAGATCATAACCCTGCAGGGGTGTACTTCATCACACACGCTCTAGCCACTTCTCGCCATGTGCACATCATGCACCTCGGCAACCTTCAAGCGGAAGCCCAACGAGGGAGTCGGCCATGACCGTTAACCACGCTAATACCTAATCTAGGTTTATCGCCTATTTGAGAGTGAACCTGCGCAGAAGTCCGGCCGAGGTTTCCGCCACGGCCCCAAACGATGTGCGCAGGGTTGCCAAGCCCACCATTCGGGTGCCACTTGGTACACCATGACACTATCTACCGCATCATAGCCCACCTCTAAGGTTAGCACTATGCACGACCTCCAGCATGACTATAAACACCAGAAACTACATGCAACTCCTGGACCGAGTACTAGGCGATTAATAAGCCGAGAGATTCAATTAACTATCCCAACGTGTGGTAGTATCTCATCTTGGATTACATACACGGAAGTCAGTTCCTAAGGACGGTTCCAATGAAACAACCCATCACGTACTCCTACATAGCCTTTCATCGGTACCTTTACCAAATCAGGTTCCACACTTATTCTTTTTCGTTAGAACACATTCAACGATTCCGGTTCATCACCCAGATGAAACAGACGTGACACAACTCTAGGCATAGCAAGCATAGCAGGATAAAACACATCATAGCTCAAGCAACTACCAGGTATGCTAGGTTGCAAGGTTTGGCTATTTACTGCGACACTGACAGTCATGCAAAGGAATAGGTTCAGCTACCAAAGTAAAGCATTTGAAATATTTATATTATGCAATAAGTGGGAGCAGGAGCAAGAACATGGGATTATATCGGGATGATCAAAAGGGTGCTTGCCTGGTTGCTCAGCACAGGGATTAAATCCGTTAGTCGGATATTCGGACGTATCCGGACTGGCAGACCCTACCGAAACAATAACGACAATCAATAACATTCATATGCAACAATATGATGCATGATCATGGCATGAAATGGAATGTAGCATGAGCTAGTGTGGCTACCATACCTTTGGTATGATCCTCATTTGAATTCAAATTCAAATATTAGTTGAAATAGTATATTTATCATATTTATTTAATTGATTTGACCTGATGCTATTTCATAACTTTGTTTGTCATGCATAAAAGTAGCGCCATTGTGTTCATTGAATTTTTCTGATCAATTTTCATATATTATTTGTCAAATTTGGAGTTATAATCAATTTTCTATGAATTTCCAAAGTTTTGCACTTATTCTGGAATTAATATAAATCAGAATTAGTATTACTGCATCAGCATGACATCAGCAGGTTAATCTGGCCGTTGAAAGACAAACCTGACGAGTGGGACCCGCTGGTCAGTGACTCTGGCCAGACTTTAATTAAACTTTAAGTTCATTAGTTAGTTAACACGGGCTGACCCACATGTAAGTGTCTGTTTAGTAATTAACATTTTATTTAATTCTTTTTAAGTTAGTTTTATTTAACCAGGGGCTAGTCCGACCTGTCATAGACCCAGGGGAGTCAACCCACCGGCACTAGGGGTCAACCCCACCGGCGTTGAGCCGCCGGTAGCTCTAGGGACGGCGGAGGGCATCGGAAATGCACCTCCGGTGACCAAATGAGCGGCGGATGGAACCATAGGAATAACCACTCATCCGCACGTCCATTTTTGCAAGGCAGAGGGGGTGAAACGACCGGAGATCACGCCGGTGATGAGCTCGGTGGCTGCTGGATCTCGGGAAACATCGAGGTCATCGATCCAGAGGGCATAAGGGACGAGGCTTGGCTCCTACGACATCTACGATACGCACTGAAGCCGATTGTGGTCTCAGATGGACCTGCCCATCATCGGAGCATCACCGGCGATGAGATCCAGCGACGGATCTCGTCGGGCTCCGGTGGAACCGGGCGCTAGGGCATGGGATCAAGCGGAAAACAGGGGGAAACCATCCTGAGCTCACAGATATTACAAAGACGACGAGAGCGGGGTCGAGGACGGCCTGGAGAGGGAGAACGACGACGGCGAGCTTCGGGGATCCGAGGAGGAAGACGATGGCGTTAGGGCGATGCAGTGCTCGAGGGCTTGCTTCCTTTTGCAGAGACGATGTGCTCGACGAGGCGGAGCGAACGACGTGCTCAGGGAGGCTAGAAGTGGCCAGGAACGACGGCGAGCTCGAGCTTAGGCTCGACTCTAATGGAGGCCGAGGGAAGAGAGACATGAGAGGGAATGGGGAGATCGAGAGAGCTGGAATGGATCACGGGAGGTTATCCCTTCGCGGCCAGCGCGACGGGGAGGCCAGGCAGGCACACAGGTTCGTGGCCGCGCTGTAGAGAGCGGCGGCCACCTCCTGCTACCTACAGGCACGAGGAAGACGACAGCGAGGGACATGGGCTGGACCAAGGTAAGCGCTAGATAACCCTTTTCTCTTTTCTTTCTTTTCTGATTTCTGGTTTAATCTTTCTGACATTTGTTTCATTTTATTTTTGGTCCAAACTATTTCTAAAATAGGGAAAATAATGTTGGGGTGTTATTTGGAATATTTCCAACCCCACATAAAAGATTCAACATTTTTAATAACCAAATATATTTAAAACCACTTAATTAAATATTATCAGTGGCTTTTGTGGTTTAAATAAAATGCCAAAAGTTTTTTAAAAATAAATCCACCCCAGAATTGTTGTTTCCAATATTTATCAAAAATAATGGACTTTTATGAGGGCCAAATTTGAGTTCATTGATTTATCACAATTTTGAATTGGGTTGAATATGGAGTTGCTAGGGTTTTTCTCTTTCATTTCCGTTTTTACTTTTAAATGCAAGAATAAAGCATGAGCACAATTTTTACTTCGTTTGTGTTGTGTTTTCCCCCGCCCAAGTTTCAAATTTCACAGCAAAAAATTCATTAGGCGCGTTATTTCAATATTTATTCCTCCCACCATATCCCCACCCATCACATTTTCGCGCTATCTACCCCCGCTTCCCGGTAGCTCAAACTACCGCTATCGCCTCAGCCGTGTGGGCACCACAACACATAAGTCGTGATCACCGAATGTACATGTAGACTGATCTCACAGATCAATGCTCAGTGAACACACAAAAACTGAATAGCAAGATTCTTACATCCATTATGTATTGTTTTGCTCAAATATGGCCTTCACGGAAAACCATCATCGATAGCATGAACCCATCCCATCTTCCTTAAACCTAGACACATTTTGACTAGGAAGCATCATATCGTGTTCTCTCATGTCTGGCGAACAAAATAATTGGTGGCAAGCCAATGGGTACTTTGAGTGTACTCGCAAGCAACCCATGTTTCGAGCAAGGTTTAACAATGCATGAAATAGCACTAAATAGGTAAGTTGCAGAAAGCTAGTTTTAAGTGCAATGACATGATCAATAGAACTTGTAAAAGTGTGCATCATGGGGTTGCAGATATCCATCGGAACAAGTCACAGGTATCATTGTAAGCAGGGGTTAAACTTCTCATGCTCAATACTCATGTTATGTCATCTGACTTAGCTCGGGTATAATCTTTTACACACACATACAATTTTGTAATAGTGGACATAGTTTAAGAAGAAGCAACCAACTGTGCTTGACTGTGGACACAACTATATGCATAGTTTTACACTCTATAGATGTTGCACCATTTGCCCACAAGACTCGGGAAACTTCTGTGTCAATCCACAACTCACGGTATTTTCTATCCCCGGGGTAAGTACCCAATCAATGCCTTTCCCATGCCAATACTAACCAAGAGTCCACTCATTGGTGCCATCCCTCGTGATACACATCAGAACTATCATCCACAAGGGCATGCAATAGTGTGCCCGGTGTGTGTGAAAACAGCCCATGGTTGTCCTTTCCGGCAAGACTCCTTATCGAGAGTAACCACGTTACTCCCGCCACTAGTAATGAAGGCTCTTAGCTAGTACCGACCATAGTAATCAACAAATACCCGTCTCATAAGGGTTATCATGATTGTACATGTAAGGTTGCTAACGGTCGAGAAATCTTAAATCTAATCCGTTTTCGAAACCATACACTCACTTGCCTCCGTACACCACTTATTTGTCAAGTGGTTACTGATACGTCTCCAACTTATCTATAAATTTTTATGGTTTCATGCTATTATCTTATCAAACTTTGGACGTTTTGTATGCCTTTTATATCTTTTTTGGGACTAACTTATTAACTCAGTGCCAAGTGCCAGTTCCTGTTTTTTCCATGTTTTTGGCCCTTTTCAGAGGAGGATTTTAAACGGAGTCCAAATGGAATAAAATCTGCGGAATGATTTTTTCCATAACATAAGACACGCGGGAGACTTGAGAACCAAGGCACGGGACCTCGGAGGAGGTCACAAGCCCACCAGGCCCAACCTAGGGGGGCCGGGCCTAGCAGGCTTGTGAGCTCCCCGTGGCTCCCCTGCCCTAGGTCTTTCGCCTATATATTCCCTAAAATCCCTGAAAAAAAATCAGGAGATCATCGAAAATACGCTTCCGCCGCCGCAAGCTTCTGTCTCTGCAAGATCCCATCTAGGGCACGTTCTGGTGCCCTGCCAGAGGGGGATCCGAATACGGAGGGATTCTTCATCAACACCATGACCTCTCTGATGATGCGTGAGTAGTTCACCATTGACCTACGGGTCCATAGCTAGTAGTTAGATGGCTTCTTCTCTCTCCTGGATCTTCAATACAAAGTTCTCCATGATCTTCATGGAGATCTATCCGATGTAATCTTCTTTTGCGGTGTGTTTGTCGAGATCCGATGAATTGTGGATTTATGATCAGATTATCTATGAATCTTATTTGACTTTCTTCTGATCTCTTATATGCATGATTTCATATCCTTGTAATTCTCTTCGAGTTGTGGGTTTTGTTTGGCCAGCTTGATCTATGATTCTTGCAATGGGAGAAGTGCTTGGTTTTGGGTTCATACCATGCGGTGACCTCACCCAGTGACAGAAGGGGTAGCGAGGCACGTATCGTGTTGTTGCCATCAAGGGTAAAAAGATGGGGTTTTCATCATTGATTTGAGATTATCCCTCTACATCATGTCATCTTTCTTAAGGCGTTATTCTGTTCGTCATGACCTCAATACACTAGATGCATGCTGGATAGCGGTCGATGTATGGAGTAATAGTATTAGATGAAGGAAGTATCGGTCTACTTGTCTCGGACGTGATGCCTATATGTATAATCATTGCCTTAGATATTGTCATGACTTTGCGCGGTTCTATCAATTGCTCGACAGTAATTTGTTTACCCACCGTAATATTTGCTACTTTGAGAGAAGCCTCTAGTGAACACTATGGCCCCCGGGTCTACTCCACACTATATTTTCAGCCTTACACTTTTACTTTGTTGCACTTTCCGCCTTCAGATCTCACTTTGCAATCAATCTTGAAGGGATTGACAACCCCTTTATAGCGTTGGGTGCAAGCTCTTTTGTGTTCGCGCAGGTACTCTAGACTTGATGAGATTCTCCTACTGGATTGATACCTTGGTTCTCAAACTGAGGGTAATACTTACTGCTCCTGTGCTGCATCGCCCTTTCCTCTTCAAGGGAAAAACCAACGCAAGCTCAAGAGACGACAGAAGATTTCTGTCACCGTAGCAGTTACCTACCTCAACATCATCTCCCTCGGGAAATACTGGCACTCGATGGGGTTTTCAAAAAGTCTTTGGAAACACCAATGTTGACAACAGCTTGCATAATCCCATCCCATTTGTGTAGCACTACATAGCATCCTCACTACTTCCCATCCGCACAACCCTCATAGGAAGGTAGGATCATGCTTAGTGCAAGTATGAACAAGGAGTTATCGACGACAACCCACCAAGCTGGTCACTGATTTAACATGATAAAAATGCATTGAAGTAAAGTGGCATATGACATGCATTAAAATGGTTTCAAGTCATGGTCAAGGGGCTACTTGCCTAGTTCAGCAAATTCTTCAAGGTCTTCACAAGCTTCTGATCCAACTCCAAGCACTCCATCTACTTCATCAAGTACCGTCGGAAACAACCATAATAATCCACACAACAAGACATCAAGCAAAAGCATTCAAAAATACAAACTTTAGTATTTTAGGATGACAAACGTGATCATAATAAAAACACCTAAAGTTTCTCTAATGGATTTGAATGGTGGAAATGGTGGAACTATTGATCCCACAAGAAGTCAATAGAAAATATTTTCCTAAAAATGGGTGGAGGTACTAACTAAATAGTCCATGATTTTAGAAGTATCTAGAAATTTGTTTCACTGGAATTGGAGTTGTGAGGAATTTCCTATGAATTTTGTAAGATGTCTTTAATGGAAAAAGGAGTTATTTATATGATCCACTAAAATCAATGTATGGTAAAAATGATAACCATGGCTAGGTCAGTAGGTATTGATTTTTAGAGCATGTAGAAATTAGAATCACGCTATTTGGAGTTCATATGTATCCTATACAGATTTTGCAAGTTGGGCATTTCATAGTTTAATTTTTATTATGCATTTGAACAATACTAAAAGGTGTGATGGAAATATGTTGAAGTTGCACTATTAAATAGCTTGGGTTTTGAGAAAAAAATAGGAATTTGAATCACTGAATTCGGATTAATATTCAGTTTTGTGGAATTATTGCAAGGTTCTGATAATTTGAAAAAGAAAAGGAACATTGTTCCATTGGGCCCAAATATCAATAGCACAACTGGCCCAGAGTGGATCCAACCTAGTGCAAGGGGGAACGCCAACCAGTTGGGGTTCAAACCGGCTAGGGAGGCCCCAGCAGTTAGTGAGGGAGAGAGGGGTGGGAGTATGACACTTGACCCTCCTATCATCTCCTTCCTCGAGGCAGAGATCAAAGGGGATCACCGGCGACCTTGTGCTCGACGGCGGTCCAAGCTAGGGATACAGGCGAGCTCCTGAAGGTTCCGCTGTTTCGGTGGTGCAGGAGCTGGTTGCTGGGCTGCTCTCGTTCGCCATCAACGAGCGAGCGCGGTAGAGGGGGTTCGCGAGTGGTGCACCTCGATCATCTCCGGCTGCAAACAATGAGGACTTGGAGGGCAATCACATCATGGTGGCTAGGGGGATCCATTGGAAGGAGAAGGATGATGAGAGAGGGCATGCACATCGAGATTGATGGCCGTCCACGGTGGTCGAGCTCGTGTCCAATCCAAGCGCAGAGGCTCGTGGGGCTGTTGTGGGATTAGCGGGAGCTCAGTTGGGTAATAGAGGAGGTGATCAGAGGGGAGATAGGGTTTCGGGAGTGGTTTTTATAGCAAATCGATGGAACATCATGAGGGGAGCTCACAAGTGCTTGTGGCAATGGCTGTAGTGTCTAAGGGAGGGGTCGGGGCTGCTCTGCGGCGCTCGTGGGGCTTGTCCATGATGCAGGTAAGCGATAAAGAGAGCAGGGCGAGTCCAGAGGCGTCACACGTGTGAAGCCCTGGTTGGCCAAGCCCGCAGTGCTCGAGCACATGTCGGAGGGGGGAGAGAGGAAGAGAGAGGAGGTTCACAGGGCCATGGCATGCTTCGGACATCGAGGGGCCTCGACTAGCGCGAGGGGAGAGCCCGAGGTAGTCACGGAATGGGTAGGCCGCAAAGTAAAACATCTACAACGTGGCTGAGCGCTCCAGTTCTACTTTGGCTGGCATGCCACGGTTTTTGACGCGCTCTAGCATGTCCACTAGTGCCCAGATGGTGCAGATCGCTAGGAGAGAGGGGGAGCTGAGATGGCTAGGAATCATTCTTGTCCAGGGGGTGCAAGTGGGGGTTTCACACTCTCAATGATGGAGCTATCCATTGGGATTGCTAGTGGAGGTGTTGTGGGTCCTTGTGAAGTTGTGGTAAACAATTCGGGGCAACGAAAATAGTATAGGAGGTCAAAAAAATAACTTCTAGATCATGTGTTAAGATGTTTGATAGAGTCTTGACTTAGGTAAATAGCGCTACTTGATATGAAATCTAACATGAGTGAATCATAGATAGGAATGAGGTTTATCACCAATTTTGGGAGTAAATGATGAAAGTTTCAAATGTAAACTTGATAACCCCTAGAAATGGGCAGAAATGGCTTTGTTTATATCTGATCATGCAAATATATTCTTCCTTATGCACCACTTCGTGTTGTGGCATTATTTCCCAAGTGTAGCATGCCCAAAAAGTTTGGCATCAAATTAGGAAACTTAATACTGCAAAATTTCCAAATATTCTAGAAATCAGCAAAGTTGGGTTTGAGTGGATTTTGACAAGTGGATCTGTTCTCCATGATGCACCACTTGGTGTGGATGCATTTTTAGAGTGTTAGAAATTGTCCACAAAGTTTGAGCACAATTTCACATACTGAGCAATGTAGAGTTGCTCAAGTTTGGACCTAGACAAATAGAGTTTTGGAATATTTTGGTGAATCAAATCAATTTGTACGGAGATGAAACTTCTCATGATTATCATGTGTGACTTTCTATAATTTTAATGTAATTATTTGAGAATATTTATTATACGAATATTTCAAATACTTGAAATACACAGAACATGTTTTGAAGGGTTTTGTCCAATCATTTGAACATGTCCATGTGTTGAAACTCTTATACATGGAACATACATGTCCATTGAGTTTCCCTAGATTTTCTCAAATATTTTGGAAGCTTAAAAATAATTTTCCCATATAAAAGACGATTTCTAGCCTCAAAAAAGGTATCTAAATAAACTAGGAAAATAACTTATAAAAACATAATTTTGGGCTTTTGGGAAGTCCTTTTGAGAATAGGATCCAAACAAAATATTTGGCGCAAAATATCTCTACCAATTTGATGACTTCTAGTGCAAACCTCAATTGAGAGGTTTTTGAAAGCTTATATTAAATAAAAGCTTTTTTGCCAAAATAATAATTTGTAAAAATAGTTTTAGGTCCTATACACATGGTATGGTCATTGAAAATGATTTGGATCAAGTATATGAGTCTAGAGAGTAGAAGGGATTTGTGATTTAAAACACAACCAAGCAAACAAGCGAGCAACATTTAATTAAAGCATCACAAGCACACACAACAGTTTTTGTTGGCACTAATTTTTGAGCTATGTTATCTTAGTTAGGAAAGGCAAAACATAGGGTGTGACAGACCTACCCCCCTTACAATAATCTTGTCCTCGAGATTCCGAGGCTAGGTATTAAAAAGATAAAGAGATTTGGGTCTATGGTAGTCTTGACGTTCCCATGTTGCTTCTCCTTCAATGTGAATGCTATAGTGGATCTTGAAGTGCTTGATGATACAGGCTCGTACTTCACATGGATTTGTCTAAGGGTGAACGCGGTCGTCAAAATATGCTAGGCTTGAGTAAAAGTCGAGGCCTTGGTGAACAAGGTTGTAGCAAGGATATGGCTTGCGTGTGTATCTCAAAGTGGGAATACGTGGCAAGTAGTGTTTTTTCGTGCTGGTCCTAGGGTTTCTCAAGTCCTAGGGTTTCTCAAGTTGCCATAGTGGATCTTTATGTCTCGTGTTAGAATAGAAGGGTCAAGTTTTGGTGTGGCTTCCCGTCGAAGGGGAATCCTTGACTTTCATAAAGAGGATGATCTGCAATCACAGGTTCCCTTCAACCTTGAGAGTGTTGAAGCGCGTCAACATAGGCTTCTCGCCGATATCTTCTGCTCGAGTAAGTTTCCCAGGTGTGTTCTTCATTCATCTTTGGCCATCTGTCTTTGTCGTCACAGCCTCACGTTTTCGGCATGTCTTCGAGCATTTGGTCTTGTAGCCACTTCGTCGCTACTTGCGAAAAGGTATGGGTTGAGTCTCGTCCCTAAGAATAAGCTTAGCGACTCAGTGTTTACAATGGGTTCTACCACCTAGAAAAGTTTTTGACTGGGTCCTGGTTAAGCAGACTATCGAATATATAGATCAGCCGTCCAGTACCCATGGTCTCAGGCATGGCAAGTGGGTCGATCCACCTTTGATAGGTGTTTCACCGTGATCTAGTCAAGATCACATTCTTCATGGACCAAAAGGGGGATCTTTAATTTCTCTCGATGTCCAAACGCTTCATCGTTGTTGAACATCAATGCTTCTTTACATAGTCATGCTGATGTAGCCGACTAAGGAGTGGTAGTTGGCATTCCATGCTTCTTCTTCTTTGTCGTGGTTTCCCAACTATAGTGGTTCTTCATATTGATTGGGTAAGAGTGTCCTGTTGTACAGGGAGAGTGCTTCGAGGAGTCCAACTTCCTCAAGGTAAAACCCTATACTTGAGAAGAATGGCAGCTGTTGCTTCTAGGTCTTATCCAAATAGGATTAACATGTTTCTTACTCTCCTTGGGTAAATAGGTATGTCATCAATGAGGACAACAACATATTTCACTAAGCATCACATAAGCACATTGCTCATGGGATATCTGACAGAAGCGGATATTTTCTCCACAATGTCACTTGTCGAGGAGTTTTTGTCCAACATAATCGAGTGCTTCATGTGCACCTTCCTCATGGACATGGTTGGTGGTGCTCTAGGTGGAGTATCGTCCATAGTCTAATGACTTATATCCAAGACCTATGGTCATGATCCGACCATGCTATGGCTCAATAAAGCTTCGAGGTTTTGAGGAACTTACGAAGTGAGTGAATTTCTATCATCTTATGCTTGAGCACAGTCCTTAGATGCCAATAGTCCTACCTATTTCTCCAAAAGAAATCATCCTATATCATTGGAAGTACCATTTTATTTAACTCAACTCCAACATCACTCATGCTATTCAAATCCAAGGTTAGAAGAGAAGGACTAAACCAAAATCTCATAAATATATCATATCCAACTCACATGTATCCCTATGTATAAATCTTCGGGAAGCATACAAACGGATAAATTTCATTATGACACTACAAATCCAAGTGCTCGGCTTAATTATCCAAGGTCTAAGGTACTGCATTTCTATGCTAAAGAAACACGTAGTATGTCAATCCAAGATATTATATCCTTCCTACGAATCCAATCAAGTGGTCCTTAAATGCCATCAATAATTAAAATGTTCATTATTCCTTGGCGGATGATCTTTAATCGCAGGTGCCCTTCAACCTTAAGAGTTTTGGAGCCCGTCAACATAGGCTTCTTGCTGAGATCTTCTGCTTGAGTAAGTTTCCCCGGTATGTTCTTCATACATCTTCGAACATTTATCTTCGTCGTCATGGTCGCACTTCTCCGGCATGTCTTCGATCATTTGGTCTTCTATCATCTTCGTAACTACTTGCGGAAAAGTCCGAGTTTAGTCTCGTCCCTAAAACTAAGCTTAGATACTCAGTGTTTACAACCGGTTCTACCACTTAGGAATGTTTTTGAGGGAGTTCACGATAAGCTGACTATCCAATATATAGATAAGCCGTCCAGTACCCAAGGTCTGAGGCTTGGCAAGTGGGGAGATCCACCTTTGATAGGAGTTTCACCATGATCCAGTCAAGATCACGTCCTTGATTAGACCAAAAATGGGCTCATTAATTTCTCTTGATGTCCAAAGGCTTCATCGTGCCTGAATATCGGTGCTTCTTGACATAGTCTTGCTGATGTAGCCGACTTAGGAGTGGTAGTTGGCATTTCCTTCTTCTTCTTCTTCTTCTTCTTCTTCGTCGCCATTTCCCAACTTTATTGGTTCTTCATCCTGCTTGGGTAAAAGTTTCCTCTTCTAGAGGGAGAGCGATTCGAGGAGTCCAACTTCCTCGAGGTAAAACCCTATACTCGACAAGAATGGCAACTGGTACTTCTGGGTCTTATCCAAATAGGATTAACATGTTTCTTACTCTCCTTGGGGAAATAGGTATGTCATCCATGAGGACAACAACATATTTCTCCAAGCATCACATAAGCACATTGCTCATGGGATATGTGACAGAAGCGGATATTTGCTCCACAATGTCACTTGTCGAGTAGTTTTTGGTCTAACATAATCTAGTGCTTCATGTCCACCTTCCTCATGGACATGGTTGGTGGTGGTCGAGGTGGAGTATTGGCCATAGTCTAATGACTTAGAGCCAAGACCTATGCTCATAATCCGACCATGTTATGGCTCGATAAAGCTTCGAGGTTTTGAGGAGCTTAGGAAGTGAGTGAATGTCTATCATCTTATCTTTGAGCATAGTCCATAGATGCCAATAGTACAACCTATTTCTCCAAAAGTAAATCATCCTATATCATTGGAAGTACCATTTTATTTAAGTCAACTCCAACATCAGTCATGCCATTCAAATTGAAGATTTTGAGAGAAGGACTAAACCAAAATCTCTAAGTATACCATATGCAACTCACATATATCCCAATGTATAAATCCTTAGGAAGCATACAAGCCGCTAAACTTTATTATGACACTAGGAATCCAAGTGCTCGGCTAAATTATCCGAGGTCTCAGGAACTGTATTTCTACGCTAAGGAAACATGTAATATACCAATCCAAGATTTTGTTTCCTTCCTACGAATCTAATCAAGTGGTTCTTAGATGCCATCAATTATTACAATGTTCGTTACTCCTAATAATCCAATGTTGATGGAGTTCTACATCGTTTCCTAGAGTTCCTATAATCCAGAAATCAATGCAAGGACTGTTATCATAGTATATCCACCAGCTCCAAATATCATGAGCAACTAAACTCCAAGGTGAAGCTTATATAGATTCTTAAATCATCCCTCACATCATCCAATTACTTCTACTAACTATCCACCGAGAAACATGGTATCATGATCAAAACCATTGGACTAGATCCAAATTACCCTGAACCGTGTGGTCTCATTTATCATGGACACTCTATTAGGATTATCTATCGAAATCTCAGGCCCAACGAGAATTCCTACTCGTTCCTTAAAGCACTGTTATAGCATCCTCCACTCATGACCACTACTTGTCAGAATCAAGTTATCATATCACCAAGAATTTACAACGTGTGATGCAAAGTTGTCCTACTAAATCAAATTTACTCAAGGGAGAAGTAAGGCATGCTACTTTATCAACCTTGGTCCACCAAGTTCATCTACCAACATAAGGCTCTTATGATCCAGCAAGGGAGCTTAGCTACATCCCCAAGAAACATATTATAGTCACAACAAATTTTTGTCTACAAATCGTATACCCTTAGGAGGATCCTTCCCATGGCATCAAGGTTCTGATGAGGAATTAAGAATGAAATATGTTTGTTTGCTCCGATCACTAGTTCGATAATGAACCCAGTGCTAAACAATGGTGATTATAGCTCAACCGGTTCTTTTGCAAATCCGTGTATTAAAAATGTGGTCAGAGGTTTGAGATGGGGTAACTGGTGAGGTCTATGTTAAATATAGGGATGGGTTTCCAATCATGATGGAAAATCATAACTCTACGTGGTTGCGTTTGGTCGAGTATGTTGTAGTCCAAGTCTTCATAACTGGTTGTGTGTCTAGGAGGAATCCGTGGTGTATCTGGTCTTGCTGGTCTTCAGTTGACGAGATGGGGGAGAGGGGAAAGTATCATAAGGGGGTCTGTCTACGGGGTGGTATAGTGCAAGTGCAATAAAGAAGTGTAGAAAATGCCAAACGCAACATTAAGACTAGATAGGTGATATAGTCGCGTACTTCTTGCTTTGGGAAAAAGTGTGACTTCTATCAATGTACAAACAAGTAAATACAAGCAACACACAACATGGTTCTATTCAAACCATCACGAGGACTCGACTTCGCATAGGGGCTACCTGAATTATCCTACCCTAGGGGTTCTCGGACTAAATAGTCATGCTTGTTTCGTGTCTTGGAAGGATTCTGCTCAGTCTTTTGGGTCTTCTTCAGGTGTCGCTACGAGTCCTGTCGTTGTTCGTCGAAATGATCCGGGTTGTGCGTGAAGAGTCATTGACAACTTCATTTGTGGTGAGTGGACGTCAAAGGTGATTCCTCATGGCTGTCGTCGACAAGGACTCCTATTGCCTTCATAATCCCGTCAATGTCTACTTGTCTTCCAAGGCATCGAGAGTTCCAAGTGGACAATCCTTTATGCAATGTCATCAACAAGGAATGATAGAGTTCCAACGTGTCGGTTATGTTGATGACAATATCGACACCAAGAGCGGGGGATGAAGAGAACCATTTTGCTGCTCACTATGGTGAGGCAGAGAAAATGGCGAGGTTCTTATCCACCCGTGGTTGTCGACACATAATGATGAGGATAGGGTCACTCTATTAGCGATGCATATCATGACCTAGCATATCTTACTCCCTGATCATCGTAGTCTAAGGTTGCATCACTCTGGGACATTGTTGAGGGTGCCACCATCTTTTGAGTCTTGATGTCCTCATTCCTCAAGAAGGTAGCTTCTGTTGGTGTCCTCTTGTCGTGGTGTCATCAAACTTGTATTCAAGAGATGTGGGTGATCGTTTGCCAAGGTCGGTTCCTTTCAAGTTACACCAGGATTTCATGGAATCCAGTGACTGGGGGCATAAGGGTGCTCTCGATTGTTTGCAAGTTTTGGAAAAGCCGATGAGGAAAATTAAGAGAATAAGGTTGGAAGTGCTAAGCCGAAAACCATCACTTCCTTTGAAAACTTAGAAGAGGTGAGAAATATATAGGTTTTGTAAGTGGTTTAAATGGTTTGGAAAAATAGTTCACCCTAACTAATGTCCATGATAACTAAGGGCTTCCTGTAGTCAGGAAGGCTCTCATTCCAACTCTATGGGGACCCCGACTCATAAGTCATGATCACCGAATGTATGTGCACAGTGATCCCAGAGATCAATGATCATTGAACACATAGAAACTGAATAAGAAGTGTGTTACATCCATTACGTATCGTTTTAATAAAATATGACCTTTCTGGCCAAGTATTCATATATTTGTAGCAAAAGATATTAACCGATAGAGTGAACCAATGCCATCTTCTTTAACGCTACTCGCATTCTGACTGGGAAACATCTTAGCTCGCACATATGTCACAAAGGTAATCTTCATAATATCTTCTTCTCTCATGCCTGGCCAATAAAATAACCAGAGGCAAGCCAATGAGTACTTTGAATGTACTCGTAAGAACCCCATGTTTGGAACAAGGTTTAATAGTGCATGAACTAGCATTAAGTAGGTAAGTTGCAGAAAGCTAGTTTTAAGTGCAATGACATGATCAATAGAAGTTATAAAAGCATGCATCATGGGGTTGCAGATATCCATAGGAACATGTCAGACATACCAATATAAGCACGGGTTGAATATCTGATGCTCAATCATCATGTTAAGTCATCTGACTTAGCTCAGGTATCTTATTTTACACACACAAAGTTTTGTCACGGTGGACATAGTTTAAGCAGAACCACCCAAATGTCTTTGACCATGGACACGACTATTTGAATAGTTTTACACTCTGCAGAGGTTGCACACTTCCCACAAGACTCGGTAAACTTCCGTGTCAATCCAAGACTCGTGGTATTTTCCGTACCCAACGAAAGTACCCGAACAGTGCCTTTCACATGATGATAATAACCAAGAATCCACTCATTGGTTCAATCCCTCGTGATGCACGTCACAAGTATCATCCACGAGGGCACGCAACGATCTGCCTGGTGTCTGTGAAAACAGGCCATGGTCGTTCTTTCTGGCACGACCCCGTATCGAGAGTGGCCATGTCACTCCCGCCACTAGTAATGCGGGCTCTCATCTACTATCGACCCAAATAATGAACAAAGCCCCGTACCATAAGGGGTATCGTGGTTGTACATGTAAGATTAGAAACGATCGACAAATCTTATATCTAATCCGTTATCGAAACCACACACTCACTTCCCACGTTACACCACTTCTTCCACAAGTGGTTACCTAGGACAATATCATCTCCCTCGGGTATTTGTGTCACCCGACGGGGTTTTCGAGAAGTGTTTGGAAACACTATTGTTGCCAACACGCTACATAATCCCATCCCATTTGCGTAGCACTACGTAGAAGCCTAACTACTTCCCACCCGCATAACCCTCGTAGGAAGGTAGGCTCACGCTCAGTGCAATTATCAACAAGGGGTTGTCGAAGGCATCCCACCAAGGTGATCACTGACTCGACATGATTCAAATTTAACGAAGTAAAGTGGCATATGATATGCATAAAAATTGTTTCAAGTCATGGTCAAGGGACTACTTGCCTGGTTCAACAAAGTATTCGTGGTCTTCACAAGCTTCTGGTCCAACTCCAAGTACTCTGTCTACTTCCTCAACTACTGTCGGAAACAACCATAATAAGCTACAAAAAAATACATCAACCAAAATTGTTCAAAAATATAAAGTTTAGTTTTCTAGGGTGACAATGGTCATAAGAAATGTACCTAAAGTTGCTCTAATAGATTTGGATCACCACATAATTTTGAAAGTTGGAAATGGAGGTATTATTTATCCCACAAGAAGTCTCCAAAAAATATTTTCCTAAAAAAGAGTGGAGGCCTCATTAAATAAGGCATTATTTTAGAAGTATCTAGGAATTTGATTCACTGGATTTAGAGTTGTGAGGAATTTCCTATGAGATTTATGAGATGTCTTAAATGGAAAAGGGAGCTATTTATTTGCTCTAGAAGAATCAACGTATGGTAAAAGACTTAACCATGGCTTGGTCATTAGTGATTTATTTTTAGAGAATCTACAAATTATAATCACTCCATTTGGAGTTGATTTGACTCCTCCAATGATTTTGCAAGTTGGCCATTTCAAAGTTTAAATTTGATTACGCATTTGAAGAGTACTAAAAGGTGTGATCGAAAAATTTGAAAGTTGCACCATTAAATAGTTGGGTTTTTAGAAAAAATGGGAATTTGAATCATTGAATTTTGATTAGTATTCAATTTTGTGGAATTATTTCAAGGTTCTGATAATTTGCAAAAGAAAACAAACACTATTCCTTTTGGCCCAAATAGTCATAGCTCAGCCGACCTAGAGTGGATCCAACCGAGCGCGAGGGGGCACGTGCGTTTGTTGGGGTTCAAAACTGACAGGGCAATGATAGGTGGACCCCCTGACATCTATTTCCTCGAGGCAGAGAGCAGAGGGGCTCACCGGCGGTGTTATGGTCGACGACGGATCAAGTTGGGGCCAGAGACGACCTCCATAAGGTTCTATCGTTATGTTTGTGTAGGTGTTGGTCAGTGGTTGCTCCGGTTCTCCGTCGACGAGCGAGCACGATAGAGGGGTTTTGGGAGAGGTTAACCTTGGTCATCTCCGGCTGCAATCAACAAGGAGAAGTAGGGGAATCACAATAGGGTGGTGAGGGGGGTCCATTGGATGGAGAAGGAGGGGAATCACAACAGGGTGGTGAGGGGGGGGGGTCCATTGGAAGGAGAAGGAGGATCAGAGAGGGCATGCACCACGAGATTGATGGCCATCCATGGCGACCGAGCTCGGTTCGACCTGAGCTCAAAGGCTCATGGGGCTGGTGTGGGAGCAGCGGGAGCTCGATTGGAGAACATAGGAGATAGTCAAAGGGGAGAGAGGACCGCGGGAGTGGCTTTTATAGTCGACCGATCGTGCACCATGACTGGAGCTCACGAGTGTCCATGGCAATCGCTGCAGTTGGTAAGGGAGGGGTAGGGGCTGCTCCATGTGGCTCATGGGGCTTGTCCATGATGCGGGTAAGCTAGAGAGAGAAAGAGAGAGAGAGCGGGGCGAGTCTAGGGGTGTCGCGCGTGTGAAGCCCTTGGTTGGCCTAGCAGGCGGCGGTTTGGCACGTGCAGGAGGGAGAGAGAGAGAGGAAGATAGAGGAGGGGTCAAGGCCTTGGTGTGCTACGAACGTCGAGGTGGCTCAATTGGCATGAGGGGAGATCCCGAGTTTGTCATGATATGGGAAGGGCACAAAGGCAAACCTTTGGAACCTGGCTGCGTGCTCCACAACGCGACTTTGAGCGGCATGCCAGGGTTTTTGACGCGCTCTGGTGTGTCCACTAGTGCCCACACGATGTTGAGGGAGTAAACAGTGTGGGGTGAGGCATTGGATGCCCTAGGTGCTGGCTAGGAGAGAGGGGGAGCTGAGAGAGAGAGAGAGAGGAATCTTTGTTGTCCACGGGATGCAAGGAGAATAGTGTAGGAGGTCAAAACAGTGGCTTCTAGATCCTGCGTGAAGGTGTTTGCTGGAGATTTGAGTTAGGTAAATATCTCTCCTCGATATGAAATTTAGTAGGAGTGAATTATAGGTAGGAATGACGTTTATCACCAATTTTGGGGTAGATGATGAAAGTTTACAATGTAAACTTGATAAACCTTAGAAATGGGTAGAAATGACAATGTTTAGATCTGATCATGCAAACCTATTCCTTCTAATGCACCACTTGGGGTGGTGGCATTATTTGGCAATTATAGCATGCCCCAAAAGTTTGCTACCAATTGAAGAAACTTGATAATGCAATATTTCCCGATCCAGAAATCGATAGAGATGGGTATGAGGGGAATTGGACTAGTGGATCTATTCTCCTTGATGCACCAATTGTTGTGGATGCATTATTATGGTATTAGAACTTTTTTGGAGGAATACTAGAAGGGAAACCCCCACAGCGAGATTTTTTTCAAATAATAAGAATCCAAATTCGTGCCCATGGGGATTGAACCTCGCTGGCTTGGTTGTACATCCACTCCCTCACCAAGTGATCTAGGCTCACTTCCTATGGTATTAGAAATTGTCCACAAAGTTTGAGCATAGTTGGAGATACTTGGCAATGTAGAGCTGCTCAAGTTTGATTTGTACAGAGAGGGTTTTGGAATTTTTATGTGAACCAAATCAATTTGGATTGAGATGAAACTTAGCAAGATCATCACATATATCATATGTGACTTGCTAGAATTTTATCGAAATTATTTAAGAATATTTCTTATAGAAATATTTCAAATACTTCAAATACACAAAAAATGTTTGGAAGGGTTTTGTGCAGTCTTTTAAACATGACCATGTGATGAAACTCTTATATACGGAAAATACATTTCCATTGACTTTCCCTAAATTTTGTCAAATATTTCTGAAGCATAAAAATAATTTTCCAATATAAAAGACCATTTCTTGACTCAAAAAATATTTTAAAATCAATTAGGAAAGAACTTATAAAATAATAATTTTCTGGTTTTGGGAAGTCCTTTTGATTATAGGATCCAAATATAATATTTGGGGAAAACAACTCTCCCAATTTGAGGACATGTAGTGCAAACCACGATTCATGGAGTTTTGAAAGCTTAAATTAAATAAAATATTTTTGGCCAAAATAATATTTTGTAAAAATAGTTTTAGGTCCCATACACATGATATGGTCATTGGGCAAGGATTTGGATCAAGGAGATGAGTCTAGAGAGTAGGACGGTTTTTGTGATTTAAAACACAAGCAAGCAACATTTAAATCAACCATCAAAACAAGCACATATAAAAGTTTTTGTTGGCCCTAAGTTTTTAGCTATTTTAGCTTAGTCAAGAAACGGAAAACATAGGGTGTGACAAAACACAACTTCAACCACATCCACATTCTGCCCGAGCATCATCGATCCAGACAAGTAACCCACCGATCTCTATTACAGCTACAGGCTAATTGCTTAAATGGAGCGTGCAAAAATTCCTCATGCCTTCAAATCCCCACCGCCCTACCTCTAGAGCATCTCTGCACAAGCCCAACCACATATCACATGGAGCTCGAGGAGCTAATAGCGGTCGATGGCGCGATGGTCGATGTGCATGTCAACCCGGAGGAACACATCACGTACACCACCGCCAACTTAGTGTAGGCACTAGCCCAGATGAAGTGCCCCATGGAGTACTCCCACGACTTACTAAGTATGATCTGACCAGATCAATCTTACCAATAATAGTTGCAATGGCTATGTTTTGTATAGTTCATGTATTAAGCATGTCCGTGTCTTGGTCCTTTCAGTACCGCACACTGTGCGATGTTCAACTATTAACTGTCCAACTCAATCTAACCAATACCATCAACAAACTTACAATACATGACGCGGGATGCTGTTAATCCTGCTTTAGTTAAGAGTTGTATCCATTATTAAATTTGTCCCTTTGCTACGGTGCCACTCTTCGCAATGAAGATGTCACTAGAGATGTTGTTGTTTTATTTCCATTTGCTTTTTGTGGTGGGTGTTAACCCTATTGTACTGAACATGCCTTTCCATGTACTTACACGGGGACATAACAGGTGGTGCCATTGTTAGCCGTCGAGGTTAGCTGCACCCCATGTCTTATAGTATTTCACATCCTTTGTGCAATTGCAGTTTAACTTCTAACATTTACTGGTTGCATACAGTTACACATGTCAGCGGCTCTGATCAAGCTTCGACTTGGAGGAACACTTCATCTCCACCGCCACTGACTTGGGGCGCTCTTTGTCCAACTTGAAGTGCCCCAGCTACTACCCCTCATGACTTACCAAGTATGAACTGTCTAGTTCAATCTTACCAATACCAATTGCAATGGCTATGTTTGTACGTTTGACGTATTTAGCATGTGGTAGTAAATAGTAATAACACGTCTTAGCTATTTTCCCTACCTTTTTATAGAAAAAAGGGCCATTCTCTGCTATGGAATCACTTTCCTTGCGATGTTTAACCCTGTCAATTGCATTTTTATCGGTACGAGTTTCATTGGCTATACTAGGTTGTCTGTAGTTAAATGTGCTGTCAATTCGGTACGAGTTTCATTGGCTATACTAGGTTGCCTGTAGTTAAATGTGCCTTATTATTTTCAGTACTACACACTGTGTGATGCTCAAGTATGAATTGTCCAGCTCAATTTCACCAATAGCAGCTAGAAACTTACAAACAATGACTTAGGATATTCTTAAGCCTGTTCCAATTAAAAGTTGTGTGCATTTTTTAATATGCACCTTTGCTAGCGTTCTACTATGTGCAATGATGATATACCAGAGATGCTGTCGTTTTATTTCCATTTTCTATTTTTGATGTATGCTAACCCTATTTTAGTTAACATACCTTTCCATGTACTTACGTTGGGCCATAATAGGTGATGTTGTTGTTTTCCATCGAGGTTAGCAGCATCCCATGCCTTACAGTATTTTACATCATTTGTCAATAGCAGTTTAGCTTCTAACATTTACCGCCTTCTTGTAGGTACACATGTCAGCGGCATGATCGATGCTTCGACCCAGAGGAACACCTCCCCTACGATGCATCCGACTTGGGTCAGGCTCTTCCCCATATGAAGTTCCCCAGCAGCTACCCCTCGGGACTTACCAAGTATGATCTAACCAGTTGAATCTTACCAATACCAGTTGCAATGGCCATGTTTTGTATGGTTGATGTATTAAGCATGTTATAGTAAACATGCCTAACCCATCTTATCTATTTTTCTTACCTTTTTTATAGATAACAAGGACATTATCTGCTCTAGCAGGACCTGCCTCGTGATGTTTAACTCTGTCATTTTTATTTCTACCAGTAATTTAGTAGCAATTTCAATGGCTATACTAGGTTGTATCTAGTGATACGTTCTTGTTATTGTAAGCAATTATATCCATTTTTTAATCCATCCCTTTGCTACCGTGCTACTCTTTCACAATGAAGACATCATACAGATGTTGTCATTTTATTACCATTTTCTATTTTTGCTGGATGATAACCCTGTTGTACTTAACATTGCCTTTCCATATACTTACGCATGGCTACAATGGGCAAAGTTCTTGTTTGCCGTCGAGGTTAGCTGCATCACATGTCTTATACACCATATGTTCCTAAATGTAAGTATTTTTAGAGTTAAACATATGGAGCACAATGTAAATATAAACTATGTCTATACATTCCTAAATGTAAATATAGACTACATATGGAGAAAAATGAGTGATTTACATTCTAATCATAACTATGTCTATATACATCCGTATGTAGTTCATATTGAAATATCTGAAAATACTTTTCCTTAGGAATATATGTAGTTGTATTTTATACCATTTGTGCAATTGCAAGTTAGCTTCTAACATTTACTTGTTTCCTATAGGTACATATATCATCGGTACCGATCCACGCTTTGATCCCTTTTGTGCATGGGGCAATGAGATATTCATGAACATGCATCAAGTGAGGAAACTAAGAAATATTATTAGGCAACGAAGAGAAGTGATGGGAATTAAGCTCTTTATTTACACTTTCTTCAACACAAGAGTGAAATTTAGGATGGTAAGTAATGTGATTCTTTTTCCCCCTGCCAACAACGAGTCACTCTATTCGACATGAGTATCAAAAAGTTTTCTCTTTTCAGTGGTTTCTGAAGGAGTTTACTGATGATTGCCTTGAAAACTACATGACCGGAGTGGCAGGAACTAAGGTTAAAGTATATAATCCATACTACCATGATAATGGTCAAGAAGTATCCCTTAAGGCGGGCTATAGTCATAAGGGGATGGACAAAAGTTGTTTGTGCATGTGGCATGCAGGAGGGCACATTATGGGCATTCTGCTTATTCGAAACCGTCGGTAGCCAAAATGATTTACATTTGCCTCTTCACCTTTACCACATCTAAATATCATGGTTCATCATAGTTCATTGTTGCCTAAGCCTGTAATTACTGAATATATTGTAGAGAGAATTTTATTTATGGATTGGTTGTTGAGTCATTATGCTGAGAATTTGAATTTCATGTTTCATATTTCAAAATTTCCAATTCTAATAATAAATTTTAGGGAAAAAAAAATTAAACAAGAGCAAATTAAATAATGTACACACTGTTAGAAAGAAAACAATGTGTGTGATGGAAAAGTTGAGAGCAGATGGTTCTTTGATGTGGTCGACGGACGCACACACGGTTTCTTCTCAAATGCGTGTGCGGTTCATAGTCATACAACAAATGTTTCAAACCTATATGCATGTGTAATTTTGTAAAAAAGGAAGGCGGTGCATGTATGGAGCCCATGTGTGATAGGAACACCTATCGCACAAAGTTATGGAAATGGACACGTTGGCGATAGTAGAGACACCGCACAAATTGTACATTTTTTAACTGTGTGCGATAACTTACCTATCGCAAACACATCACTAGATTAAATATTTTTTATATCCACCTTTTCCATAGGACTATAGCTGTGTAATCATTACGGATGTCTCTTAGATCAGAAACGTAAAGTCGAGATGTAACATGTGGGACAAGCGTGACTTCTCATATGTTTATTCTATGGCAATCATCCACACTGAGGAGCGAATGGTTTAATACTCCATCGCGGAAAGGACGTAAAAACCATTTTTATAACACATAATGGCATCAGCGGTGAGTACTCTCTCTAGATACATATTTTCACATATGGTATTTATTTCAAACAGCAAAGAAAACAAGGGACACCCAACGATAACACATATCATGTGAACAAATAGAAACTTAGGATCAACATAGCCTAACGTGGCATCCCAAAGAGTAGATGCTTGAGACTTCTTGTAATATTAACTTGGGGTTCCTTAAGCACCCCAAGCTTGGGATGTTGTGTCTCTTTAATTCCTCTGATATCACGGTTTCCCTAAATCTTAAGAGTTTCATCCACACAAAACTTGACAAGAACTCGTGAGATAGGTTAGTGCACATCAGCTTAAATAAATACTACACGTATTGCCAGGATAAGTTGAATAATCATTTCCACAACTTATATCTACCAATATAATCAATGAAAACTCTAGGATATGTTGATACCAAAACTATAATAGCAATCTGTCCAACAAAACAACCCGTAGCAATTAATTTCCAAACTGTACTTATGGAGCTCAAACAATTCTGAAAATTCAGAACACAATAAACATTTCTATGCAAGTGTTGTCTAAAAATTTCAAAAATGTTCAAAGTTCAATTAATATATGTAAAAAGTCAAACACTACAACTAAAGTTTATGTTTTTGTACAACACACATCCAACATGCAATTAAATCTCCTCAAGGCGATTCTTTGAACTTTTTATTGAAAGATATGATTATAAGTAACAACAAACAAATCAAAACAAAATTGAATGATGCTCCAAGAAAAACACATACTACGCGACAAATAAAAGTATAGCTCCACATAAGATATACAGATAGTGTTGAAGAGGAAGGAGGGTATTCCTTCCGGGGCATCCCAAAGCATAGGCGGTTGAGTCTTCCTCGAATATTACCTTGGGTTGCCTTGGAAATCCCCTAGCATAGGGTGTTTGTGCTTCTTATTTTCGTTATTTCGGTATCTCACCCAAAACTTGAAAACTTCTATCAGACAAAACTTAACGGAACTCATTAGATGGCTTGGTATAATAAAAATTAATTATTCACTTAGGTTGTCTGAATCGATGCTCCGCGGACACACAATGGTTCGAACTCTCGGGTGCGCTCGCTCTTCTGTCCTGTTCTACCTCTCAACTTCACTACGACTCTCCCACGACTCGAGCTAAGGAAGGCGAACAAGAACACACGAGCCGTTTACCAAGGTTCAGGCCACCTTGTGGTGTAAGAACCTACTCCTACTTGTATGGATTGCTTGAGGTGGAAAACGAGTACAAAGGCGGGTTCTTTCCCTAGTGAATGATACGTCTCCAATGTATCTATAATTTTTTATGGTTTCATGCTATTATCTTGTCAAACTTTGGATGTTTTGCATGCCTCTTATATATTTTTTGTTACTAACTTATTAACTCAGTGCCAAGTGCCAATTCCTATTTTTTCCATGTTTTTGACCCCTTTCAGAGGAGGATTCTAAACGGAGTCCAAACGGAATGAAACTGCCAAAAAGATTTTTTCCGAAACAGAAAAAGATCTGAGAGCCGGAGAATCAGGGCAGGGGGCCACCAGGGACCCCACAAGCCCTCATGGCGCGGCCAGGGGGGCCCGCGGCCCCCTGGCTTGTGGGTCCCTGAGGCCCCTTTGCCCTAGGTTTTGTGCCTATATATCCCCAAAAATTCAACAAAAAATCAGGACATCATCGAAAGTACTTTTCCGCCGCCACAAGCTTCTGTCTCCGCAAGATCCCATATGGGGCACGTTTTGGTGCCCTGCCGGAGGGGGGTTTCGGATACGGAGGACTTCTTCATGAACACCAGACCTCTCCGATGATGCGTGAGTAGTTCACCATAGACCTACGGTTCCATAGCTAGTAACTAGATGGCTTCTTCTCTCTCTTGGATCTTCAATACAAAGTTCTCCATGATCTTCATGGAGATCTATCCGATGTAATCTTCTTTTGCGGTGTGTTTGTCGAGATCTGATGAATTGTGGATTTATGATCAGATTTTCTATGAATCTTATTTGAGTTTCTTCTGATCTCTCTTATGCATGATTTCATATCCTTGTAATTCTCTTCGAGTTGTGGGTTTTGTTTGGCCAACTAGATCTATGATTCTTGCATTGGGAGAAGTTCTTGGTTTTGGGTTCATATCGTGCGGTGACCTCACCCATTGACAGAAGGGGCAGCGAGGCACGCATAGTGTTGTTGCCATCAAGGGTAAAATGATGGGGTTTTCATCATTCGTTTGAGATTATCCCTCTACATCACGTCATCTTGCTTAAGGCGTTACTCTATTCGTCATGAACTCAATACACTAGATGCATGCTGGATAGCGGTCGATGTGTGGAGTAATAGTAGTAGATGCAAAAAGTATCGGTCTACTTGTCTCGGACGTGATGCCTATATGTATGATCATTGCCTTAGATATAGTCATGACTTTGCGCGGTTCTATCAATTGCTCGACAGTAATTTGTTCACCCACTCTGATATTTGCTATTTTGAGAGAAGCCTCTAGTGAACACTATGGCCCCAAGGTCTACTCCACACCATATTTTCAACCTTACACTTTTTACTTCGTTGCACTTTCCGCCTTCAGATCTCACTTTGCAAACAATCTTGAAGGGATTGACAACCCCTTTGAAGCGTTGGGTGCAAGCTCGTTTGTGTTTGCGCGGGTACTCTAGACTTGACGAGACCCTCCTACTAGATCGATACCTTGGTTCTCAAACTGAGGGAAATACTTACTGCTCCTTTGTTGCATCACCCTTTCCACTTCAAGGGATAAACCAACGCAAGCAAGTCTCCGTCAATGTGTCAATTTCTGGCACTGTTGTTTGAGAAGTAGCAAGAAGAATTTCTGGCGCCGTTGCCGGGGAGGAAGATCAAGTCAAGAACTCATCCAAGTAGGTGTCGCAAAGTCATCTCTTGCATTTACTTTGTTTGCGAGTTGCCTCTCGTTTACCTCTCGCCCACTTCACCAATTTTCCTTTTTCGTTTGCCTTTTTCGTTTGCCTTTTCGTTCGCCCTTTTTCTCGCTTTCTCTTTGTTCGCTTATGTGCTTGCTTTCTTGCCGAAGTCACCATGAATGAAAACACCAAACTTTGTGACTTCTCGAATACTAATAATAATGATTTTATTAGTACTCCGATTGCTCCCGCCACTAGTGCGGAGTCATACGAAATCAATGCCGCTTTGCTGAATCTTGTTATGAAAGAGCAATTCTCCGGCCTTCCTAGTGAAGATGCCGCATGCCATCTCAATACCTTCATTGAGCTTTGCGATATGCAAAAGATGAAAGATGTGGATAATGACGTGGTTAAATTGAAGCTTTTTCCTTTCTCATTGCGAGATCGCGCAAAAACTTGGTTTTCTTCTTTGCCCAAAAATAGTATCGATTCTTGGGATAAGTGCAAAGATGCTTATATATCCAAGTATTTTCCGCCGGCTAAGATCATCTATCTTCGTAATCATATCATAAATTTCAAGGAACTTGATCATGAACATGTTGCACAGTCTTGGGATAGAATGAAATTAATGATTAGAAATTGTCCTGCTCATGGCTTGAGTCTTTGGATGATTATTCAAATCTTTTACGCTGGCTTGAATTTCGCTACTAGAAATATCTTGGACTCCGCCTCAGGTGGAACATTCATGGAAATCACGTTAGGGGAAGCCACAAAGCTCCTAGACGACATCATGACGAACTACTCTCAGTGGCACACTGAAAGGTCACCTACTAGTAAGAAGGTACACGCTATAGAATAAATTAACTCATTGAGTGCTAAGATGGATGAGTTAATGAATTTGGTTGCTAGTAGAAGTGCTCCTATAGATCTTACTGATATGCCCTTGTCTTCTTTGATTAATAGTAGCAACGCTAGCTTGGACGTTAATTTTGTTGGTAGGAATAACTTTGGCAACAACAATGCTTTTAGAGGAAACTATGTTCCTAGGCCTTTTCCTAGTAACTCCTCTAATAATTTTGGCAACTCCTACAACAATACTCATGGAAATTACAATAGATTACCCTATGATCTAGAGAGTAATATCAGAGAGTTCATCAACTCTCAAAAGATTTTCAATGCGTCCATAGAGGAAAAGCTACTCAAAATTGACGATTTGGCTAAGAGCGCTCATAGAATGTCTAGTGATGTTGATGCTTTGAAAGTTGGATGTGCTCCTCCCAAGATCAACATGGATTGAACTTTGAAAGCTATGCGTGTTTCCATGATTGAGAGCCAAGAAAGAACCGCCCAAATTCGTGCTAGACATGAATGACTTCAAAAGGCGTGTTCTCGTGATAAGAATCATGAAGATCTTAAAGTGCTTGGTGTGACTCCCATTTAATCTTAGTTTTCTTGTGTCAAACCTAATGATTATGGGGCTGGATATGAATCCACTTTGGTTGAAAAGTGCCCCAATGATTCGGAGTCCATCTATCTTGATGCTAAAAGCATTGGAAGTGGAGTAGAAGATATTAAAACTTTGAGTAGTAATGAAATTGCCACTATGGATTTCAAGGAATTCAATTATGATAGTTTCTCCTTGATTGAATGCATTTCCTTGATGCAATCCATATTAAACTCTCCACACGCTTATAGCCAAAACAAGGCCGTTACCGATCATATCGTCGAAGCTATGATAAAATATTTTGAAGAGAAACTTGAATTCGAAGTCTCTATCCCTAGAAAGCTTCATGATGAGTGAGAATCTACTATCAAAATCAAAGTCAAAAACTATGAATGCAATGCTTTGTGTGATTTGTGTGCTTGTGTTTCCGCGATTCCAAAGTCTTTATGTGATGTTCTAGGTTTTAATGAGATTGAAGAGTGTTCTCTTAATTTGCATCTTGCTGATTCTCCTATCAAGAAACCCATGGGAAGGATCAATGATTTTCTTATTATTGCAAATTGGAACTATGTACCCGTGGATTTCATTGTGCTTGACATTGATTGCAATCCTACATGCCCTATTATTCTTGGTAGACCTTTCCTAAGGACTATCGGTGCTGTCATCGATATGATGGAAGGGAATATTAGATTTCAATTTCCTTTAAGGAAGGGCATGGAACACTTTCCTAGAAATAAAATAAGATTGCCTTATGAATCCATGATGAGGGCCACTTATGGTTTGAGCACCAAAGACGACGATATGTGATTCTATCGCTTTTATGCCTAGCTAAGGGCGTTAAACAATAGCGCTTGTTGGGAGGCAACCCAATGAATTTATCTTTTTCCTTCTATTTTTTTGCGTCCACACCATCATAATTCTGTTGTGATTGTGTTTTTGTGTT
Organism: Hordeum vulgare subsp. vulgare; assembly: GCF_904849725.1. NCBI lineage: Eukaryota > Viridiplantae > Streptophyta > Magnoliopsida > Poales > Poaceae > Hordeum > Hordeum vulgare. Next base: position 360,972,389 of record NC_058524.1, on the reverse strand, counting down.
TCTTTTTGTGTTTGAGCCAAGCAAAACCTTTATGACTAGTCTTGGTAATGGTTGTTTGATCCTCCTGGAAAAAGAAAGAAACTTTTCGCTCACGAGATGATGTTTAATTTTTATTCAGAAAGAGATTTTGAGTTGATTCTTTTTGCTGCTGGTTGGTATGACTTTTTCCCAGGCATTCGTAATTTTTCAGATTTTTGAGGTACCAGAAGTATACGAAGTATACAGATTGCTACAGACTAGTCTGTTTTTGACACATTCTGTTTTTGTTGAGTTGGCTGCTTGTTTTGATGAAACTATGGTTAGTACCTAGGTGTACTAGCCATGGAAAAGTGAGAATACAGTAGCCCAACACCAATATAGATAGAATTCAAGTTTGCTACAGTACCAAAAGAAGTGGTTTTCTTTTCTTGTGCTAATGTTATCAGGAGTTTCTGTTTAAGTTTTGTGTTGTAAAGTTCTCAAGTTTTGTGTGATGTTCTCATGGACAAAGAAATAAGAAGTGGAAAGAGCTCAAGCTTGGGGATGCCCAAGGCATCCCAAGCCAAATTCAAGGACACCAAAAAGCCTAATCTTGGGGATTCCCCGGGAAGGCATCCCCTCTTTCGTCTTCAATCCATCGGTAACATTACTTGGAGCTATATTTTTATTCACCACATGATATGTGTTTTGCTTGGAGCGTCTTGTATCTTAGGAGTCTTTTATTTTTGTTGTGTCACAATCATCCTTGCTGCACACATTTTTGAGAGAGAGAGACATGCACTCATCGTGATTTTGCTAGAATGCTCATAGTGCTTCACTTATATCTTTTGAGCTAGATACTTTTGCTCTATGTGCTTCACGTATATCTTTTAGAGCACGGTGGTGCACGACTTGGTAGTTGGATTATGTTATGAAAGTAGTCCCAAAGGTGATAGGTACCCAAAGAAGATGCAAAGACCTCCATCTTCATGTGCATTGAGTAGAAAGAGAAGTCTTGATTACTCTCAATTAGTTTTGAGACGTGGATTTGGTAATATTAGGAGCTATGTTAGTAGGGTGTTGTGAATCTAGAAATACTTGGGTGGAAGTTAGTGATCCCGTAGCATGCACGTATGGTGAACTGCTATGTTAGGAAGTTGGAGCATAATTGATCTATTGATTGTCATCCTTTGTGTTGAGGTCAGGATCGCGCGATGGTTAACACCTACCAACCCTTCCCCTAGGAGTATGCGTTTAGCACTTTGTTTTGATTACTAATAAAAACTTTCGCAACAAGTATGTGAGTTCTTCATGACTAATGTGAGTCCATGGTATAGATGCACTTTCACCTTCCACCATTGCTAACCTCTCTAGTGCTGCGCAATTCTCGTCGGTACACAAACCCACCATATGCCTTCCTCAAAAAAGCCACCATACCTACCCACTATGGCATTTTCATAGCCATTCCAAGATATATTGCCATGCAACTCCCACCGTTCTGTCTCATGACTTGTGCCATCACTCTCATATTGCCATTGCATGATCGTAAGATAGCTAGCGAGATGTTCCAACATCATACGCCATGCTAGATCATTGCACATCCCGGTACACCGCCGGAGGCATTTCCTATAGAGTCATCATCGTTCTAAGCTTTGAGCTGTGAGTAAATAAAAGTGTAATGGTCATCATTATTAGAGCATTGTCCCATGTGAGGAAATAAAAAAAAGTGGCCAAAGAGCCCAAATAAAAAAAGAGAAAAGAGAGAAAAAGAGGCCCAAGTGCCCAAATAAAAAAAAAAGAGAAAGAGAGAAAAAAAGAGAAGGGACAATGCTACTATTTTTTCCACACTTGTGCTTCATAATAGCACCATGTTCTTCATGATTGAGAGCTTCTTGCTTTGTCACTACCATATGCTAGTGGGAATCTTCATTATATAACTTGGCTTGTATATTCCAATGATGGGCTTCCTCAAAATTGCCCTAGGTCTTCGTGAGCAAGCAAGTTGGATGCACACCCACTAGTTCTCCTTTTGAGCTTTCACATACTTATAGCTCTAGTGCATCTCTTGTATGGAAATCCCTACTCATTCACATTGATATCTATTAATGGGCATCTCCATAGCCTTTTGATACGCCGAGTTAATGTGACCATCTCCTCCTTTTTGTCTCACAACCACCACCACACTCTATTCCACCTATAGTGCTATATCCATGGCTCGCGCTCATGTATAGCATGATAGTTATAAAAAGTTTGAGAAAGTAAGAGTGTGAAAACAATTACTTGGCCAATACCGGGGTTGCGCACGATTTACATTAGTTGTGTGAGGATGATGGAGCATAGCCAGACTATATGATTTTGTAGGGATAACTTTCCTTGGCCTTGTTATTTTCAAAGTTCATAATTACCTTGCTAGTTTGCTTGAAGTATTATTGTTTTCATGTGAATAGAAAACTATTGTTTCGAATCTTACGGATCTGAACATTCATCTCACGTGAAAGAAGTTGCAAAGGACAACTATGCTAGGTAGCATTCCACATCAAAATTCATTCTTTATCACTTCCCTACTCGAGGACGAGCGGGAGTTAAGCTTGGGGATGCTTGATACGTCTCCAACGTATCTATAATTTTTTATGGTTTCATGCTATTATCTTGTCAAACTTCGGATGTTTTGCATGCCTTTTATATATTTTTTGGGACTAACTTATTAACTCAGTGCCAAGTGTCGGTTCCTGTTTTTTCCATGGTTTTGACCCCTTTCAGAGGAGGATTCTGAACGGAGTACAAACGGAATGAAACTGCCAAAAAGATTTTTTCCGGAATAGAAAAAGATCGGAGAGCCGGAGAATCAGGGTAGGGGCTGATTGGCACTCCCCGGCAACGGCGCCAGAAAAATGCTGGTTGGCTCTCTCTGGCAATGGCTAGACGGGTGCTATTCTCGATTGCTCAACAATTAGAAATTGTCTTGCAATTACCCACCAGCGCGTGGGATCGAGGCAGTTTTTGAGGGTAGAGTATTCAACCCAAATTTGTTGGTTCGCCAATAGGAAGTGAGAGGATACTCTCAAGAATTAGCAGCTGAATGTGTCAGATTCAACCACACCTGAAAGATTCATATCTGCAAGCAAAGTATCAACAGCAAAGTAGCAGCAGATGAAGTAACAACAGCAGCAACAGTAGCAAGTAACAGCAGAGCAAGTAACAGTAAGTAACAGCAAGTAGCAACAGTAGCAAGTAATAGCAGCAGCAAGTAGCAACAGTAGCAAGTAACAGCAGAAGTGGGACAAACTCGTAGGCAATGGGTCGGTGATTTGTTTGGATGATATTCATCATGCAACAGTTATAACACGGAGAGATATGTGGCTAGCTCCCGTTCGTCAATGTGATGTAGGCATGCATTCCGTGTGTCGTCATACGTGCTTAGGGAAAAGAACTTGCATGACATCTATTGTCCATCCCTCCCGTGGCAGCGGGTCCAAAAGGAAACTACGGGATATTAAGGTTCTCCTTTTAATAAAGAACCGGACCAACGCATTAGCACTTGGTGCACACATGAACTCCTCAAACTATGGTCATCACCGGGAGTGGTGCCGGTTATTGTCACTCCGGGTTGCCGGATCAGAACACATAGTAGGTAGCTACAACTTGCAAGATCGGATTTAAAACACACATATAGTGGTGACAACATAATAATTTTAGATCTCAAATCATGGCACTCAGGCCCTAGTGACAAGCATTAAGCATGGCAAAGTAGTAGCAACATCAATCTTCCAACATAGTGGATACCAGGGATCAATCCCCGTCAAAACTAACTCGATTACATGATAGATATCATCCTACCCATCACCGCCCAGCGTGCCTACGAATAGATTACTCACGAACAATGAAGAGCTTCATGGAATTGGAGATGGAAGAAGGTTGATGATGACGATGGCGATGATTCCCCCTCTCCGGAGCCCAAAACGGACTCCAGATCTGCCCTCCAGATGAAGAATAGGATGTGGCGGCGCCTCCGTATTGCAAACGCGGCGAAATCTTCTCTCTTTATTTTTTGGGAAGAAATTGAATTTATAGAGCTGAGATTGGGGGCGGCAGTACGACATGGGCGCCACAAGCTTGCTAGCCGCCACCAGGGGGGTGGCGGCTACAGGGCTTGTGGCCCACTGGCCCATCCCCTACGGTGGATCTTTGCGTAGGTATTTTTCATATTTTCCACAAATATTCTCCGTAAATTTTCAGGATGTTGTGAGAACTTTCATTTCTGCACAAAAACAACACCAAGGCAATTCTGCTGAAAATAGCGTCAGTCCAGGTTAGTTCCATTCAAGTCATGCAAATTAGAGTCCAAAACAAGGGCAAAAGAGTTTGGAAAAGTAGATACGATGGAGACGTATCATCTCCCGCAAGCTTAAAACCTTTCTTGTCCTGAAGCAACTCAGTTGACAAACTGAGAGACAAAGAAAAACTTTGACAAACTCTGTTGGATCTTGTTGTTGCAACCATGTCTAACACATCACCAGAATTTCAGCAAGATCACAAGTTAACCACATAAGCAAGTGACACAAAGGTCTCACGGTAAACTAATATCAATGGCATAATCAGCTAACGAGCAAATAATAATGAGTTTCAAATATCAACACTTCAATCAAAACAAGAATGAAGCAATATGAATAGGTGGTATCTCGCTAGCTCTTTCTGAGACCGCAAAACATAAATGCAGAGCACTTTCAAAGATCAAGGGCTGACTAAACATTGTAATTCAAAGCAACAAAGATCCAGTCATAGTCATACTAAATATCAATCAAAACCAAAGCATAAAAATGACAGAGGTGCTCTCTAATTGGTGCTTATATAAGAGGAGGATGACTCAACAGGAAAATAAATAGACAGGCCCTTCGTAGAGGGAAGCATTGATTTGGAGAGGTGCCAGAGCTCAAGCTTTGAAAACAGAAATAATAATTTTGGGTGGCATGCTTTCATTGTCAACGCAATGACGAAGAGTTCTCAATATCTTCCATGCTACTTATGCTATAGGCGGTTCCCAAACAGAAAAGTAAAGTTTTAACTCCCCCACCACCAATCAATCACACTCCACGACTAGCCGAATCCTCGGGTACCGTCCATACTAACATCAATCCGGCGGGAGTCTTGTTTTACAGTTATGTTTTCGATTTAAGCGTGGAACTGGGCATTCCAATTACCGGCCCCTTTCTCGTGAATGACAGTGAATAAACACATGTCGAGGATAACACTCCTAGCATGGAAGATACCAATAGCCCCCTGTCACCACCTGAGCGGTTCGGGCATGCAAAACAGATTATTTCTTGAAGGTTTAGAGAGTGGCACATGCAAATTTACTTGGAACGGCAGGTAGACACCGCAAATAGGTAGGTATGGTGGACTCTCATGGAAAAACTTTCGGGTTTATGGAAGTGGATGCACAAGCAGTATTCCGCTTAGTACAAGTGAAAGCTAGCAAAAGACTGGGAAGCGACCAACTAGAGAGCGACAACAGTCATCAAGATGCAATGAGTTTGACTAACATTGAATGCAAGCATGAACAAGATATAAATCACCATGAACACGAACATCATAGAGGCTATGTTGATTTTGTTTCAACTACATGCATGAACATGCACCAAGTCAAGCCACTTGAATCATTCAAAGGAGAATACCATCCTATCATACTACATCATAGTTATCTCAAAATCTATGTTGGCATTCAAGACAAACCATTATAAGCTCTCAGCTAGTTAAGCATGGCATCAGAAACTATGATCTCTAAGTTGTCATTGCAAACATGGTTCTCTCACAACAAAGTTGAATCTGGGACGACAAGCTAGTCATATTTACAAAAACAAAATAGATAGAGTTCATACCAGCTTTTCCAGTCTCAGTCACTTCATCATATATCATCATTATTGCCTTTCACTTGCACGATCGAATGATGTGAACAATAATAAGGGCGCTCGTGCATTGGACAAAGCTGAAACTGCAGGCAAACACGAAGGAGAAGACAAAGTAATATGGCTCTTTGAAAGCTAAACAGGTATGCATGCAAGAACCACTAAACATTGTAACCAGTATCTTCTACCTTGACCCAAAGAAAAAGAAAACTATTTACACGGGAAAGCTCCCAACAAGCAAAAGAAGAAAGAAAAATCTTTTTGGGTTTTCTCAAAAGGACACAAAACAAGAAAACGAAAATAAACTAGCATGGATAATACAATGGAAAAGTGTAAACACGGACTAACAAAGTGAAAGCATAAGCATGAATGTAAGGTTGGTGAGAACACGTACTCCCCCATGCTTAGGCTTTTGGCCTAGCTTGGTCTACTCCCAAGGATGGTCCTGGCGAAACCCAAAATCATAATGGGTGTTATATTGGAGTTCTGCAGCCACTGCCTGAATACCTGCCTCACGTAGTCGAGCAGCCGTCGCCTCCCTCTCATAGTCCTCTGCCTCTCCTATGGTTATGTAGTATCTTCGTTTTACCTGAAAGTCAAAGAAAGCAGGAGCAGGAAGGGTAATATGGAAAACACGCTGCCGGTTAAATATCAAGCAGTATAGGAGGGATCCATGATCCCTCTCAAGGAACTGGTAGCGTGTTAGAGCGACACGATCAAGGTAGGCTGTACGGAGAGGAGGGTATTCTGAATGGATGGATACTCCAAGAAAATTTGCTAAGCGTGTAGCATAAATTCCACCAAAGAAATCCCCCTCAATGGCATTATTATTCAGCCTCCTTGCTATTATAGTTCCCATATTGAAGCTCCTGTCACCTGTTACTGCGCTCTTAAGTATACTAAGGTCGGAAGCGCATAGGTGACAATGTGCACCCTTGCCGTTAATGCACCTACCTATGAAGAAGGCAAAGTAGTGCAAGGCAGGGAAATGGATGCTTCCTTTGGTGGCTTGCGTTGTATCTCTAGTTTCTCCAACAGTTATACTCGAGACAAAGTCTCTGACCGAAGACTTAGAAGGATCATTAATACTACCCCCATCGGGTATCTTGCAAATCCTATTGAAATCCTCCAAATCCATGGCGTAGGATTTATCATACACATCAAATAGTATGGATGAGTCACGGCCAACTGGAAATTTAAATCTACGCACGAAAGAGGCAGTGAGCATAGCATATTCTTCACATTTATCTGAGAGGAATTCTTCTAACCCGGCATTGTGGACAAGTGTATCAAACTCATCCTTGAAACCTCCTTCGATCATGAACTCCTCGGAAGGCCATTCACATGGTTGAACCGGTGCGTCCCTTAGTTGATAAGGTTCGGGTTCCCGAAAAGAGAGACGGGGACCCTTCTTACTTGAGGAACCACCATGAAACTTCCTCCTGAACATAATTTCCTTATGCTGAAATTTTTGAAGTTCAAGAGAAAAATGAATGAAGACCAACCACACCTTGTAGCAACTACTCCTACTAGTGCCTAGAGACCGTATCACGCGCTAAAACTACTTGGGACCAGCTAAATCAACATTTTTAGCTCAAGAACAAGGTCACCAAGGTAGCAAGAATACGCGAAGGATAAAGCACTAGAGGAAAAACTAATTGGACCAATGGAGGAGTCACTTACCAAGGAGTAATTTCCCCAAAATAGTTCGGAGAATGGTGCTTTGAGCAAGGAGATCGAAACTCACAGCCAAATGTGCAAGAACACAAGTTTGAGCAGCGAAACAATTTTTTCTGGAGGTGGAAGAAGAGGATGGGAGCTGGAATGAGTGGAGGGGGTCCCTGTGGGCCCCACAAGCTTGCTAGCCACCACCAGGGGGCGGCGGCTGCAGGGATTGTGGCTCACTGGTCTGGGCCCCAGGCCAGCTCTCAGGCCCTGTATTTTTCAAATATTCCATAGAAAATCATACTAAATTTTCAGGACCATCGGAGAACTTCAATTTTCGGGGTATTTTTTTCCGGGACGCTGAAACAGAAGATAGGAAAAGCTAAACTAAATCTATCATTTTTCTTCTAAGCAACAGAAAATGAAAGCTCAAAATAGAGGTATGTAACTCTTTGATTCATCTATTTCATGGTCATCGAAAGAAATCCGTCAATCGGGTTGATCAAAACCTCATGACAAAACCTTTTCGAATCGCAAAAGGAAACGGGAATTGTCGATTAGCCACTAAGTCACCTCAATGGGGATATGTATGTCCCCAACAAGCAAATCATACTTCATATTGACACGAGGAATAGGGCATTCAAAGCTCCCAATAAGAATCGATGAAGTCTTTTCGATAGCATTGATGCAATGTACTTGATATCGTTTGTTCGGAAAGTGCAATGTGTGCTCATTACCGTTGACCTGGAAAGTGACATTGCCTTTCTTGCAATCTATAACAGCCCCTGCAGTGTTTAAAAAGGGTCTTTCGTGGATGAAAGCCATGGCATCGTCCTCGAGAATATCCAAGATAACAAAGTTTGTTAAGATAGTGGTGTTAGCAACCACAACAGGCACATCCTCGCAAATGCTGATAGGGAAAGCATTTGATTTGTCAGCCATTTGCAGAGAAATTTCAGTGGGTGTCAACTTATCCAATTCAAGTCTACGATAAAGAGAGAGCGGCATAACACTAACATCGGATCCAAGGTCACATAAGGTAGTTCTTACGTAGGTTCCTTTAATGGAGCAAGGTATAGTGGGCACTCCGAGATCACCAAGTTTCTTAGGAGTTCCACCTTTGAAAGTGTAATTGGCAAGCATGGTGGAGATCTCAAGATCTGGTATCTTCCGTTTATTAGTCACGATATCTTTCATGTACTTGGCATACAGAGACATTTTGAGCATATCAGTTAACCGCATCTGCAGAAAGATGGGTCTTATCATCTCAACGAAGGGCTCAAAATCCTCATCATCCTTTTTCTTGGATGGCTTAGGAGGAAAGGGCATAGATCTCTGAACCCATGGCTCCATTTCTTTACCATGCTTCCTAGCAGTGAAGTCATTCTTATCGTATCTCTTAGGTTGTGGGTTATCAGGATTAACCGTAGGTTCAATCTCCACATCCTCATCATTGTTAGGTTGAGCATTATTATGAACATCACTGTCCATATTGTCACCGGGTTCATGTTCATCACCAGATTGTCTTTCTGCAACAGACGCAGAAATATCATTAGGTTCTTCAGGTGTGACAATATTTGGTGAACTGGCATGTAGGTTTCTATCATCCTACTTCTTCTCCTTAGGATGACTGGGTGTATCAGCATTAATTCCTTGAGAATCTTGATCAATTCTCTTAGGATGACCTTCAGGATACAAAGGTTCCTGAGTCATTTTGCCTCCTCTAGTAATGACTCTGACAGAGTTGGCATTTAATTCATTGAGCAAGTCATTCTAAGCTTGAAGTACTTGTTCTACGTGAGTAGTAATCATAGATGCATGTTTACTCAGAAGCTTGAGATCATTGACATTTCTGTCTACACAAGCACTTAAATGGCTAAGCATACGAGTACTTTGTTCCAAGTGTCTGCTAACATAATCATTGAAACTCTGTTGTTTGGCAACAAAGTTGTCAAATTCATCAAAGCATAGGCTAGCAGGTTTGTCAAAAGGAATATCACTCTCATCAAACCTACGCAGAGAATTCACTTCTACGACTTGTATCGGGTTATCGAGACCATGGATCTCTTCGATAGGTGGTAGATTTTTGACATCTTCAGATTTAATGCCTTTCTCTTGCATAGATTTCTTGGCTTCTTGCATATCTTCGGGACTGAGGAATAGAATACCTCTTTTCTTAGGAGTTGGCTTAGGAGGTGGTTCGGGAATAGTCCAGGCATTATCGTTGATCAAGATGTTATTCAGTAGAGTCTCAGCTTGTTCGATAGTTCTTTCCCTAAAAACACAACCGACACAACTATCTAGGTGGTCCCTAGAGGCATCGGTAAGTCCGTTATAGAAGATATCAAGTATCTCGTTCTTCTTAAGAGGGTGATCAGGCAAAGCATTCTGTAGCTGGACGAGCCTCCCCCAAGCTTGTGGGAGACTCTCTTCTTGGAGTTGAGCAAACTTGTATATCTCCTGCAAGGCAGGTTGCTTCTTATGGACAGGGAAATATTTCTCACATAAGTAATAGACCATATCCTGGGGACTACTCACACATCCAGGAGCAAGAGAGGTGAACCAAGCTTTAGCGTCATCCTTTAAAGAGAAAGGGATCAGCATAAGGATGTAGTAGTGGCAGATCTTCTTCTCCCCAGTGAAAAGGGTGGCTATATCGTGTAGTTTGGTAAGATGGGCTACGACCGTCTCAGACTCATAACCGTGGAAAGGATCAGATTCGACTAGAGAGATTATCTCAGGATCGACAGCGAATTCATAATCCTTATCGGTGATAAAGATAGGTGAAGTGGCAAACTTCGGGTCGTATTTCATCCTAGCTTTCAGAGATTTTTTCCTTACACTTGAGAAGTAACTTCTAAGCGTCGTAGGCATCCTTACACGCAAGAAAATCCTTAGCTATCTCTCCCTCCATAATGTAACCTTCAGGAATATCAGGAAATTCATATCTAGGAGAGCTAGATCTAGCAGGAGCAAAAGCAGGTTCTATCTCAATAGTATCGGCAGTTTCAGAAACATCACGAGCATTGGCAGTAACTCTAGCAATATGAGCATCAAGGAACACCCCTAGTGGAACATCAGGCAAAGTAGTGTCTCTAGCAGTTTCAAGCATAGCATCATCAGGAAAAATAGCATCTCTAGCATCATCAGGCAAAGCAGTATCACGCATAGCATCTCTAGCAGTATCAGGCATAGCATCTCTAGCATCATCAGGCATAGCATCTCTAGCAGTATCAGGCATAGCAACATCATAAGCATCATCAAGCACAAGCGATATATCAAGATTTCTAGCAGGAGGTGATGTCGCAAACTTACTCATAACTGAAGGTGAATCAAGTGCAGAGCTAGATGGAAGTTCCTTACCTCCCCTCGTAGTTGAGACTTTGGTTTTCAGATCCTTCAGATTCTTCATAGTGATCAGCAGATATAAATCCGAGGTGACACAGAGAATATAGCAATACTTCCCTGGCAACGGCGCCAGAAAAATGTTGATTGGCACTCCCCGGCAACGGTGCCAGAAAAATGCTGATTGGCACTCCCCGGCAAAGGCGCCAGAAAAATGTTGGTTGGCACTCTGTGGCAATGGCTAGACGGGTGCTATTCTCGATTGCTCAACAATTAGAAATTGTCTTGCAATTACCAGCCAGTGCGTGGGATCGAGGCAGTTTTCGAGGGTAGAGTATTCAACCCAAATTTGTTCGTTCGTCAATAGGAAGTGAGAGGATACTCTCAAGTATTAGCAGCTGAATGTGTCAGATTCAACCACACTTGAAAGATTAGTATATGCAAACAAAGTATCAACAGCAAAGTAGCAGCAGAGCAAGTAACAGCAGCAACAATAGTAGCAAGTAACAGCACAGCAAGTAACAACAAGTAGCAACAGTAGCAAGTAACAGTAGCAGCAAGTCGCAACAGTAGCAAGTAACAGAAGGAGTGGGACAAACTCGTAGGCAATGGATCGGTGATTTGTTTGGATGATATTCATCATGTAACAGTTATAACACGGAGAGATATGTGGCTAGCTCCCGTTCGTCAATGTGATGTAGGCATGCATTCCGTGTGTCATCATACGTGCTTAGGGAAAAGAACTTGCATCACATCTATTGTCCATCCCTCCCGTGGCAGCGGGGTCCAAAAGGAAACTACGGGATATTAAGGTTCTCCTTTTAATAAAGGACCGGACGAAAGCATTAGCACTTGGTGAAAACATGAACTCCTCAAACTATGGTCATCACCGGGAGTGGTTCCGGTTATTTTCACTGCAGGGTTGCCGGATCATAACACATAGTAGGTAACTACAACTTGCAAGATCGGATCTAAAACACACATATATTGGTGACAACATAATAATTTCAGATCTGAAATCATGGCACTCGGGCCCTAGTGACAAGCATTAAGCATGGCAAAGTAGTAGCAACATCAATCTCAGAACATAGTGGATACTAGGGATCAATCCCCGTCAAAACTAACTCGATTACATGATAGATCTCTTCCTACCCATCACCGCCCAGCGTGCCTACGAATAGATTACTCACGAACAATGAAGAGCTTCATGGAATTGGAGATGGAAGAAGGTTGATGATGACGATGGCGATGATTCCCCCTCTCCGGAGCCCAAAACGGACTCCAGATCTGCCCTCCAGATGAAGAACAGGATGTGGCGGCGCCTCCGTATCGCAAACGCGATGAAATCTTCTCTCTTTATTTTTTCTGGGATGAAAGTGAATTTATAGAGCTGAGGTTGGGGGCAACAAAGCCACGTGGCCCCCACAAGGTTGCTAGCCGCCACCAGGGGGTGGCGGCTACAGGGCTTGTGGCCCACTGGCCCATCCCCTCCGGTGGATTTTTGCGCAGGTATTTTTCAGATTTTCCAGAAATATTCTTCGTAAATTTTCAGGACGTTCTGAGAACTTTCATTTCTGCACAAAAACATCACCAAGGCAATTCTGCTGAAAACAGTGACAGTCCAGGTTAGTTCCATTCTAATCATGCAAATTAGAGTCCAAAACAAGTGCAAAAGAGTTTGGAAAAGTAGATACGATGGAGACGTATCAGGGGCCACCAGGGACCCCACAATCCCTCGTGGCGTGGCCAGGGGGACCCGCGGCCCCCTGGCTTGTGGGCACCCTGAGGCCCCTTTGCCCTAGGTTTTGCGCCTATATATCCCCAAAAATTCCACAAAAAATCAGGAGATCATCGAGAGTACTTTTCCGCCGCCGCAAGCTTCTGTCTCCGCAAGATCCCATCTAGGGCACGTTCTGGTGCCCTGCCGGAGGGGGGATTCGAATACGGAGGGCTTCTTCATCAACACCATGACCTCTCCGATGATGCGTGAGTAGTTCACCATAGACCTACGGGTCCATAGCTAGTAACTAGATGGCTTCTTCTCTCACTTGGATCTTCAATACAAAGTTCTCCATGATCTTCATGGAGATCTATCCGATGTAATCTTCTTTTGCGGTGTGTTTGTCGAGATCCGATGAATTGTGGATTTATGATCAGATTATCTATGAATCTTATTTGAGTTTCTTCTGATCTCTCTTATGCATGATTTCATATCCTTGTAATTCTCTTTGAGTTGTGGCTTTTGTTTGGCCAACTAGATCTATGATTCTTGCATTGGGAGAAGTGCTTGGTTTTGGGTTCATACCGTCCGGTGACCTCACCCAGTGACAGAAGGGGTAGTGAGGCACGCATCGTGTTGTTGCCACCAAGGGTAAAAATATGGGGTTTTCATCATTGGTTTGAGATTATCCCTCTACATCATGTTATCTTGCTTAAGGTGTTACTCTGTCCATCATGAACTCAATACACTAGATGCATGCTGGATAGCGGTCGATGTGTGGAGTAATAGTAGTAGATGTAGAAAGTATCGGTCCACTTGTCTCAGATGTGATGCCTATATGTATGATCATTGCCTTAGATATCGTCATGACTTTGCGCGGTTCTATCAATTGCTCGACAGTAATTTGTTCACCCACCATGATATTTGCTATTTTGAGAGAAGCCTCTAGTGAAAAGTATGGCCCTAGGGTCTACTACACACAATAATTTCAGCCTTACAATTTTTACTTCGTTGCACTTTCCGCCTTCAGATCTCACTTTGCAAACAATATTGAAGGGATCGCCAACCCGTTTGAAGTGTTGGGTGCACGCTCGTTTGTGTTTTGGCAGGTACTCTGGACTTGATGAGACCCTCCTACTCAATCGATACCTTGGTTCTCAAACTGAGGGAAATACTTACTGCTCCTTTGCTGCATCACCCTTTCCTCTTCAAGGGAAAACCAACGCAAGCAAGTCTCCGTCAATGTGTCAATTTCTGTAAACCGTTGTTTAAGAAGTAGCAGTGAGCATGATGGGGGTGTGGCCCTTTCTACAGAGGTCGGGTCTCTCTTCTATATCGGCCTTGGTCCTCTTCCCTCGAAAACACTCTCGGCGGGAAGGGTCACCACAACGCCCATTTTGAAAGGGTGGACGACTGCGGCCTGCCCTGAAAAAGGTGGTCTTCACTTGCAAAAGCCCTTCTCCATGACGCACTCATGGGATCGGGGGTGACCTCCGCCCTGCCGAGCCCCCAACTTTGGATGTCTTGCACCGATCCGGAAACATTTGTGGGTTGCTTTGGGAACCCGCGTCTGGCTCAGCTCGCTTAACACCAAATGGGAAAGCTTCTCTGTCTGTGCCTTCTCGCACCGACCATGGCGCTACGCAGCGTGGCTCACGTCACCCACCTGAGGAGGTTGGACTATGAAACCTCTACATGCCGCCCTTGCTAAATCCTCCCATCATGGGAGGATCATTAGGTGGCGACTTCTTGATGTGAACCTCGTGGGGAGCAGCCTCGGGGGAACTTCATGATCAGTACCCCGCGAGAAGGGGTCCTTGTGAGGGGCGGACCCTTGGGCATTAACGAGGAGTGTCCCAGGCCAACATCATGCACTGGGCCCTGGGCCACACGCAGGCGGGCCTGGGTACCCCTTGTCCCACAGCCGTGACATAGGTAGTCTCAAAAAAAGATTCATAAATGTTATCACCTAATGCATACGGTGTTATGTAATTTCTATAATTTATATCACTAAATATAAGCTATGGAGATACTAAAACAAGCAAACTATGCATGCAAAATAGAATCTATCAAAAATGGAACAATCTATAGAGATCTAAACTAATACCATACTTACCTATCTTTCAAAATTCTGAAAAGTTAGTAATGTATAGAAAATTTAAATAGCAATACTTTGTAAAAAAATAGAATATTTTAATGCTCGAGTAAAGTCATAGAATTCATATACTAGACGCGAAAGTTTTTTTTGCATAAATCAAATCAACAAGTATCCACACTATCACAAAGGCTTTACTTGGTACATTATCAAACTAAAAGACACATAAGATGAATACTATAGTAGCTTAATCATGTGAAAACACAAAAACCGGAAGGATAAATATTGGATTGTCTCCCAACAAGCGCTTTTCTTCAAAGCCCTTTAACTAGGCATGATGATTTTAGTCCTTTAGCTATGCATGATGATTTCAATGATGCCAGCATAAGAATAGTAATTGAAACATGCAAGAGAGCTTCATGAATCTCATGTAAAGAACATTTAATCCTAACCCACTTCATATGCATAGGGATTTTGCGAACAAACAATTTACTATAGCAAGAATCAACTTGCATAGGAAGGAAAAGAAGCATAACTTAAAAATTTGAACACATAGAGAGGAAACTTCATATAATTGCAAAACCTACAAGCATATGTTCCTCCTTAATAATAATTTTCAATAGCATCATGAACAAATTCAACAATATAAGTATCGCATAAAGCATTCTTTTCATGATACATAAGCATAGAATTTTCATTACTCTCCACATAAGCAAATTTCTTCTCATTCATAATAGTTGGACCAAATTCAACAAAATAACTATCATGTGATACTTGATTGACATAACCAAAGTTAAAATTAAAATCATGATGAATTTTTTATTGTTATTATTACTCTTTATAGCATACATGTCATCACCATAATCATCATAGATACCAACTTTGTTGTCATAGTCAATTAGAACCTCTTCCAAAATAGTGGAATCATTACTAAATAAAGTCATGACTGTCGGATTTCGGGCTCCGTAATACCCTAAAGCTTCGAACTCAGCGGCGTGTATGAAGATCTCTGTCGGGCTCGCCTCACATAACTCGCTACTCACTGGGGATGGCAGAGAACTCACTCGATGGTGAGGAAAACACAGAACAATGCAGTTTACCCAGGTTCGGGCCGCTGAGAAGCATAATACCCTACTCCTTCTTTGGTGGATTGCCTCTCGTGGAGGTTAATGGATGAGCTAGTACATTGTTCTTGGTCCTCCGGTGGCTGGGTGGCCTTTGTGGCGGTGCCAATGAACGAATGAATCAATCTCCGTGTATGAAGTAACCTACTCTCTATATATAGAGGTGGCCCCGGTCCTCTTCCCTTATCGTTTTGGCGGGAATGGATCCCACGACGACCTATTTTGAAGGGGAACAGGGGAACATGCTTCCCCTTTCGAAATGTGGCCTTCGCCTGCAAAGTAACTGTTGATACGTCTCCAACGTATCTACTTTTCTGAACTCTTTTGCCCTTGTTTTGTACTCTAACTTGCATGATTTGAATGGAACTAACCCAGACTAACGTTGTTTTCAGCGGAATTGCCATGGTGTTGTTTTTGTGCAGCAATAAAAGTTCTCGGAATATCCTGAAAATATACGGAGAATTTTTCTGGAGTAAAAGAAAAATACCTGCGCAAAGATCCACTCGAGGGGGCGTGCCAGTGGGCCACAAGCCCCTAGGCCGCGGCCACCCCCCTAGGCCGCGCCGTGAGGGCTTGTGGGGCCCACGTGGTACCACCGCCCCCAAACTACGCTCTATATCTTCCGTCTCGCCCGGAAAAAACTCAGAGAGAAGGATTCATCGTGTTTTACGATACGGAGGCGCCGCCACCTCCTGTTCTTCATCTGGAGGGCAGATCTGGAGTCCGTTCCGGGCTCCAGAGAGGGGAAATCGTCGCCATCGTCAACATCAACCTTCCTCCATCGACAATTCCATTATGATCTTCATCGTTCGTGAGTAATCTCATCGTAGGCTTGCTGGACGGTGATTAGTTGGATGAGATCTATCATGTAATCGAGTTAGTTTTGACGAGGATTGATCCCTAGTATCCACTATGTTCTAGATTGATGTTGCTACTACTTGGCTAAGCTTAATGCTTGTCACTAGGGCCGGAGTGCCATGATTTCATATCTGAACCTATTATGTTGTCGCCAATATATGTGTGTTTTAGATCCTATCTTGCAAGTTGTAGTCACCTACTATGTGTTATGACCCGGCAACCCCTGAGTGACAATAGCCGGAACCACTCCCGGAGATGACCATAGTATGAGGAGTTCATGTATTCACCAAGTGTTAATGTGTTGGTCCAGTTCTTTATTAAAAAGGAGAACCTTAATATCCCATAGTTTCCATTAGGACCCCGCTACCATGGGAGGGATGGACAATAGATGTCATGCAAGTTCTTTTCCCTAAGCACGTATGACTACATACGGAATACATGCCTACATTAGATTGACGAACGGGAGCTAGTTACTTATCTCTCCGTGTTATAGCTGTTACATGATGAATCACATAATTCATACGCATCCATCACCGATCCACTGCCTACAAGTCTTTTACTACTGGTCCTTGCTACGTTACTTTGTCCAGGCTTGTCCCTTGCTACAAAAGGGATTGGACCACTTTGCTATTACTGTTGCTACTTCTGTTACTCTGCTGCTACTGCTACTGTTGTTCCTTGCTACTTTGTTGTTACTTGTTGCAAGACTTTTTCGACACCGTTGTCGGGGAAGAATAGTTTCCCGTCCACGTGCAACTTACTGGCTCCATTGATACAACATTTAGGAATAGTCTGCCGTCAACAGATCTGTTTCTGACACCGTTGCTATCATACTACTTTGCTACTGATACTTTCCTTGTAGACACTAATCTTTCAGGTGTGGTTTAATTTGACAAACTCAGCTGCTAATACTTGAGAATATTCTTTTGCTTCCCCTTGTGTCAAATCAACAAATTTGGGTTGAATACCCTACCCTCGAAAACTGTAGCGATCCCCTACACTTGTGGGTTGTCAACTGTCAGCACAGCGGGGACGGGTCCAGGGATGACATCCGTCCTGCTGGCAGGTGATGATGGCCTTGATGCACTAGAAAGGAAACCTTCCTAAGATGCCTTGGAGACCTACGTGCGTCCTCGCCCCCTTTGCACTAAAGGGGGAACTGCATCGTCTTGTTGTCTACTGATTGCATGTCCTCCCCCCTCATCATCCTCGACTTTTGAGGCCGGGTCTCACCTCGGAATATCCACCGCTCCGGAGGAGTCCTGAGGGGGCCCCTGCAGGTCTTTATGTTGTTCCTCCTCGGGAGGCTTAGCCCCACGCGAGGGCCTTGCCTTGATTGGTGCCAGGCCTGTTGGTTTTTGGTCGATGAAGTGGGACAACCGTGGGCCGCGGGCAGGCAGGTCTGGGTACCCCCATTCCCAGAATGCCGACAATGACCTCTCCAAGTCCACTTTTTTTCATTACAATTAGATTCAACACCTTGCAAAATAGTGGGATAATTGCAATCCTTACAAAAAGGAGGCATACTATCATCATCGAAAAATTGATCATTAAAAGTGGGGGCACTAAAAATATCATCTTTATTTATCATATCATCTCGAAGATGGGAATAAACATTATTTGTAGGGAATATATTCTCAAACCTATCATTCTCATAAAACATAGCGCCCCCAAGCTTGTGGTTTTGTATATCATTAGCACAATCACTCTTATCACTAATAGTATGAATAGCACCAATAGTATAAAAATTATTATCACCATAATTTTTAAAGGTGTTGCGGGAATTTGTTGTGGATTTGAAACTATGCTCACAAAACCATGAGATAAACATGGAATAGATTGAATGTATTATTAACAGCCTACAAAAATTAGATGTAAACCAGAGTGTTAAGTGTATAGAATAAAAGTTTGATCAACAATATCCGCATCATAGATTGAATTTTGTAGAAGCATAGAGCACTCGATCTAGAATTATGATTTCTAGTTGGTTGCTTATTCATGATAAAGCTGAATATCCATCTTTCGTAAAGAAGTTGAATATCCATCAATAATAACATTGGCTTGAGATTTTAGAAAGTAAAGGAATCAAGGGTTAGGGAACTGAGATAAATCCTGAATTATGGAATCTTATATACCTTGTCAATGGGACCCTCATGTAAAAGATATAGATGTCCATCTCAATAAATCCAATGATTGTGTGCATGGTTTCATCGGTGTTAGTGATGACTCGATTTGACTAACAGAATTGAAGGGACATGTGCAAAAACTAATGAGATCTCATTCTACTCAGTTTTGTGGAGGAAATAAAGAGTTATTTTATGGGACTTACTTACAAGAACAATCATATGGAATTAGTAAGTCACCATTTATTGCGGTTCAATACAAAATGAAGAGTTCATAAATAGTTGTACTCCACATGTCACATCCCTGGATTCCCTGTTAGGATTTAACATCTTGTGCTCATGCCTTCTTTCATTGCATTCAAGAAATGCAAAGAAACCCAAAAGCAAAGCAAGAAAACCCAAAGAAAAATCCTAGCCACTCTTTATTCAAAAGAAATACAACTATTGCCAAAATCAATGAACCCAAAATGGCCTTCATAAAAGTCCAATATTTCTGGTAAATGTTGAAAACAAAATATCACAGATGAAACTTATTTTCAAACTTTCTTTGGCATTTTAAAATTAAGTTAAATGCTACTGAAATCAATTATATATTTGATTTCAAATAATTGAAAGTTTCCAAAAATGTTGAAAACTTTATGAGTGGTTGGAAATATTCCAACTAACACTCTGGTATTTTTCAAACTATTTTTAGGAATAGTTTGGAGCCAAAAATAAATGAAACAATATCAGAAAGAATAAAACAGAAACGGAAAAGAAAGGAAATGCAAAAAAACTTAACTCACGCTAACTTGAAGCCCAGCCCATTTAGCTCTGTCATCTTCCTCCTGCCAGTCGGAGCAGGAGGTGGTCGCCGCGTTCTCCGGTGTGCCCACGCAGCTCCGGTGTGCCTGGGCCGCTCAACAGCTTCGCCGTGACCCCCTGAAGCTCTCTAGCTAGTCGCTCGACGCCGAGAAGCTCTGAAACGCCGTGAAGCCATCGTCTTCCTCCTCGGGTCACCGGAGCTTCGCCGTCGTCGTTCTCCCTCCTCAGGCCATCCCCGAGCCCACTCTCGACGCCTCTGCACTCACCGTGAGCTCCGGGTTCTTTTCCATAAGTTTTACTCCTCGATCCCTTCCTCTAGGCTTCGATTCCACCGGAACCCGACGAGATCCGCCACGGGACCTCGTCGCCGGTAGCTCTCCGGTGATCGGCTGGTCCATCTGAGGCCACCAATGGCTTTAGTGCGTCGCGTAGATGTTGTAGGAGCCCAACCCTATGCGTGATGCCCTCTGTTTCGATGACCCTGATGATGCCCGAGCTTTGGCCGCCGCCAAGCTAGTCGCCTGCGTCATCTCCGGCCATCTTAGCCTCGGGTCTTTGCAGAAATGGAACCGCGGTTGTGCGCTGGTTCGTCTGGTGCCCTCCGCGTGAAGCTTGTTCATCGAAGATGCATTTCCGAGCCCCTCCGCCGTTCTGGTGGTTGCCGGAAGCTCACCGCCGGTGAGATCGACCTCGCCGCCGGTGGATCTGACCCCCCTGAGCCTATGACAGGTGGGGCCAGCCCCCTGGCTAATTAGGATTAAGTTAATAAAAACAATTAATTAAATAAAAACTTAAACAGACACTGACATGTGGGTCCAACCCTGATAATTAACTAATTAAGTGAAATTTAAACTAAAAACTGGCCAGAGTCACTGACCAGTGGGTCCCACTAGTCAGGTTTGACTTTCAACAGCCAGTTGGACCTGCTAATGTCAGGCTGATGCAATAAAGCTTTTTCTGTTTAAAAATAATTCCAGAATAAGTTCAAAACTTTGGAAATTCATAGAAAATTGAATGTAACTCCAAATTTGACAAATAATATATGTAAATGGATCAGAAAAATTCAAGGAATCCAATGGTGCTATTTTCATGCATGAAAAACAAAGTTATGAAACAGCATCAGGTCAAATCAATTAAAAGAATGTGATAAATTAGAATTCAAATAATATTTGAAATATGATTTCAAATCAAGATCCCCAAAAGGTTCTGTTGGTCTTTTCAAACCATGCTACATTGCATTTCATGCATCATTTTGTTGCACATGTTTGATATTGATTGATGGTTGTTATTTTGGTAGGCTCCGCCCCTCCGGATACATCTTATTATCCGAATGACGGATATCACCCCTCTGTTGAGCAACAAGGCAAGCCACCATTTTGATCATCCCGATAAATACCATGTTCTCGCTCCTCCTCTTATTTATTGCATTAGGTCAAAATGCTTTCACTGCTTTTATCACGTTAGTTGAACCCACTTCCTTTGCATGACATGTCCTTGTCACAGTATATAGGTGAACCTTGCAACCTAGCATATCTAGTAGATGCTTGAGCCATTATGTGCCTTATCCTGCTATGCATCCTATGCTGAGAGTTGTGTATGGTCTATCATCTGGGTGATGAAAAGAATTGTGAGAATGTGTTTAGTAAGTAAAGGTGGTGTGTTGAACCTGATTTGGTAAAGGTACCAGTGAAAGGCTATGTAGGAGTACATGGAGGGTTGTTTCATTGGAACCGTCCTTAGGAACTGAGTTATGTGTATGTAATCCAAGACGAGATACTACCACATGCTCGGCCCTGAAATATGACCCCGCTCGACTTATTAATCGCTTAGTACTCGGTCCAGGAGTTGCAAGTAGTTTCTGGTGTTTATAGTCAAGCTGGAGGCCATGCGTAGCGCTGACCTTAGAGGTGGTCTATGATGCGGTAGGCAGTGGCACGGTGTACCAAATGGCACCCGGACGGTGGGCTTGGGAACCCTGCGCACATCGTTTGGGTCCGTGGCGGAAACCTCGGCCAGACTTCCGTGCGGGTTACCCTCAGATAGGCGATAGACCTGGACTAAGTATTAGCGTGGTTAATGGTCGTGGCCGACTCCCTCGCTGGGCTTCCGCTTGAAGGATGACGAGGTGCATGACGTGCACATGGCGATAAGTGGCTAGAGCGTGTGTGAAGAAGTACACTCCTGTAGGGTTATGATCTATTCGAATAGTCGTGTCCGCGGATATGGACTACTTGGAAACATATGTTGTTCATAGATAATTATAATGGCTACTCATAAATTGTCAAGATAAGCGTGACTGTCGTGGACGGCATTTCCGTAGGGAGACCGAATGATTCCATGATGGAATATTGTTGTGGTGTTAGTGGACTCGTGTGCGAGAAACATAGGTGTCAAAACTATTTAAAAATGCAAGTTGTCTAGCCAAGAGTCAAATGTTGGCTTTCTGCATGAAACCACACAACTCCTTGTTGATACATTGCATGAGTAGATAGTTTGTCCTAAAGTCTTGCTGAGTACTTTTGTACTCACGTTTGCTTAATAAATTTTTGCAGAGGTTGTGAATAACCCTAATGGAGGGTTCTACCTAGACATCAACGACGACGAGTAGCTGGTATCCCAGCTACGATATGGCCCTAGGATGGTTCTGTAGATAGTCAAGCCATGTGCCTTTATCTTTCCATCTATCTGTACTCATACAACTTTACTCTTCCGCTGGCTTGTAAGACTTGTGTGTATGAATTATGATGATGGGTCGTGAGGCCCCTATCTATGTAATATTTTGTGTGAGGCTCTTCCGAGCCTTCTAA
Organism: Hordeum vulgare subsp. vulgare; assembly: GCF_904849725.1. Classification (NCBI taxonomy): domain Eukaryota; kingdom Viridiplantae; phylum Streptophyta; class Magnoliopsida; order Poales; family Poaceae; genus Hordeum; species Hordeum vulgare. Next base: position 360,949,987 of record NC_058524.1, on the reverse strand, counting down.
ATAAAGTTTGTATGTTTATGGTTATGTTGTGATGCCATCGATGTATCTATACATATCGGTATGCCATGCGTACGTGTGTCGTACTTGATATGTATGGGGTTCGAATACCTAGTCGTATGCCTTAGTAGCACTCCTTACGGGGAAATGCCCCTTTGTGATTCCATCGAGCCATGTTAGTTCGCTACTACTCTGGACACATTGGTTGATCGGCATGTGTCCTTCTTAGCTGCTGTGTTTGTCCCTTTGGGAAATGTCACGCGTATGTAATGGAGTCCTTGTAGCTTGCTACGACTCGTCTACATTCGTTGATGACCGACACCTGCTTTGTTGGGTCATGTAGGCCTGTCCCTGTACGGAACTGCCACTTTAGCTTATGACTAGACATGTCGATCCAGGTTCGTTGGCATTGGATTGGTAGCGACACAATTGCATACGCGAGTCAAAAGGCGCAAACTGTCCCGGCTAAGGTAAGGCTGCAGCCATGGGGATAATCGTGCGTGAGACCGCAAAGAGATGCGATGTGTTACAGGCTGGATTCCTATGGCTTAGGATCGGGGTCCCGACCCCACATGTGTTGTTTCTGTAATTTGGGCAGCTAAACAAATAAAGACTGGTGCAAAAGAAACAGAGCATGGATGAATTCTATTATTTTTGCATTGTTGGTGTGTCACCTATGAACATGGTAGAATATACGATTTGCATATCACGATGACTTCAAGCTACCCGCAAAAACCAATGTGAGCATGGCACTACAGATTATTTCGAAACAAAAAATAGCAGATAAGGAAGGCCTTCTGCTCCTTATTACAGTGAAATAACATAATCAAATGGTGCAAGAAAAATTAATTACAAAGCTGGCCAAAATATTCTGAGCGAAATTAACACAACCTCTTTAAAGAAATCAGGTTTGCTTTATTCTTGCAATCATGAACCACATGAAAATAAGGGGTTAATATGGATTACCGCGACAACACTCAAGCACGACGAGTAAACCGCAACTCCTTTTTAAGAGAGATAGAAACTATGGAGATAGAGGAACTCACCATGGTTTAGGTTTGGCAACCGAACATCATGAGCCAAAAAACAGTGGTTGTCCGTTAGTGTCACAACGAAGGTCAAGATCCATATCAGGACCATTCATGCCAAGGAGAGGAAGCGAAAGGAGGATAATTGCTCGGGCATAAAAAGAACGAGGACGATAATTTATTGGATTCAGAATTCAGATATGAATATACTAATTTAGGAAGAAGATGAACAACAACATGGCAGTTGTACGGGGAGCTAGGAGGTGATGGGAAGGAAGATGAGCTGTGAGGCAAAGGTGGGCATGACACCTTTTTTGTCTTCCCCTAGACTTGGAGCATGTGAAGGCGGGCAATTACATCCCAGATCGGGAAGGGATAAATAGTGAGGGGGTCGTCTTGATGTGGCGATGGGGAGCGGATGAGATAGAGGTGGCGAGAAAACTTGGGGCGAGAGGAAGATGAAGCCATATGGAGCAATTCCATGGTCTCACGCCAATTATATGGGCTCACACCACACAATACTTGAAGTGAGAGGAGTAACATTTATTGTACCTCCAAGCCCAATTGTTAGCTTAAATGCTAGTGCATGCACGACGAACCAAAACAAATTCAGTCAAAGCCTACGAGGCACGCAGCGAGAGCGAGAATATGCAAATGAATGAAGCGGTATTTTTCACTTACCGGTGGCAACCTCAGTAATTTTGTTACTTCTGATCAATAATTATTACAAAATCATCATGAAGTCTACCATCATCCACACTACTTTTGGATTAATTCTCAGCAATGATAGGAGCAACATTAGTTGGGAGAGGTACCTTTCGACCAGTGCTTTTACTTCTCTTCTTCTTCTTCACCACATTATGTGTGGGTTTAATTAACTTTCCGAGCTTATTATTAGATAGATTGGTTCAAAAGGGAACTGCTCCTCGCTACCTGATTCACTATGAGAAATAATAGGGGGCATTGGGACACGTTTACCCTTTCATTAGTATTCCTTTTATACTCTATTGATTCGCTTTCTTTATATAATTGGAGATATACACATTCTCATCGAAACTTACCCCACAAAACATATAGATTTCTTGTAGTCTATATTCAATCTCCTTAGTCAAAATGAAAATATCAAATCAATCATTTTAATGTGATTTTTTAATAAAAAATAGACAATTCATTATAAAGCTAAAGGGGGATAAAATTATTACAATATTTGGAAATGGTTTGATCATGAAAAAGCATGCATTGGAAATTAAGATGACCAACTTTATTGCATAACTCACAAGTAATAGGATGCAGAGAGCCTAATTTTGTTGTCAGATCATCTATCACTATAAACAAACATTGTTTTCATCATGCTTGTGCTTCTTACAAAATCTATCATCCCTATATGGCATGTCTTCACAAATTTTATTCACTCCACAAAAGTTGACATGCTAATTGGAAATCATTGTATCATGACTAGTGCAATCATCATTAGTATTACATATATTTTGAGCACACACACTAATAACATTGTTATCATTCTCATCATTCAAGTATTTAATGCCAAACATTTTATTCAATTCTTCTTCAAACACTTTGGCACAATTTTCCAATCCAGCATTTTCAGGAAAGACATTATAAAGATGAAGCATTTGAGGCAACCTAAATTCCACTTTATGGTTTTATTTTATAAACCAAAATAGTGAAAACAACAAACTAAAATATTCAATTGCAAGACCTTAATATATACCTTCAAGCACTCACCTCCCCGACAATGGCGCTAGAAAAGAGCTTGATGTCTACTAGGTAACTCAATTCTGATAAGCTTTGTTGGGCCTCCAAGCGTAGAGTTTGTAGGACAACACCATTTTTTTCCTAAAGTGGATGACCTACGGTTTATCAATCCCTCGGAGGTGTAGGGCGAAGAATTTCTTCCTCAAACAACCCTGCAATCAAATACAAGCAATCTCTTGTACCCCGAACACACCCAATACAATGGTAAATTGTATAGGTGCACTAGTTCGGGGACGATATGGTAATATAAGTGTAGTATGGATGGTGGAAGTAGGTTTTTGTAATATGAAAATATAAAAACAACAAGGTAGCAAGTGGAAAACGATGAGCAAAATGTTATGGAAATGTTTGGAAACAAGGCCTAGGGTTCATACTTTCACTAGTGCAATCTCTCAACAATGCTAACATAATTGAATCATATAACAATCCCTCAATGTGCGACAAAGAATCACTTCGAAATTCCTATATAGTGGAGAACATAAGATGAAATTGTTGTAGGTAGTAAAACCACCTCAAAGTTATGCTCACTGATCAATATATTAAGCCATCCCCATAAGTGTCACAAACATCCCCAGAGTTCATACTAGAATAACACATACGATACGCATCGATCAACTCTAACGTCACCTAGAAAATCCAATGTTACCACAAGTATCTGTGAGCTAATTATTCGACATTCATCAAACAATTTTAGATTCATCATATTCAATCCAACACAAAGAACTTCAAATAGTACCCCAAAGTTTCTATCACAGAAAGTAGGATGAAAACGTGCATCAACCTATGTGCCTACGTTAGCCCCAATGCCAACACCGAAATACGCAAATTGATGACCAAAACATACATCAAGTGAGTCAATAGAATACCCCATTGTCACCTGGTATCAACATGCAGGACATATATCAAGTGTTCTCAAATCCAACGAATTCAATCCAATATAACGAAACCTCAAAGGTGAAGACTCAATTCAACACATCAAGTTAGAGAGGGAACAACACCATAAGATTCAACTATATTGACAAAGCGCGTGATACATCAAGATCATGCCAACTCAAGAACACGAGAGACAGAGAGATCAAACACATAGATACTATTCCATAACCTCGGCCCCGAGGGTGAACTACTCCCCTCCTTGCAACGGAGACTGTCGAGATGATAAAGATGGCCTCAAGTGATGATTTCCCCTTCGGCACGGTGCTAGAAAAGGGATCCTGATGAGATCGCTTCGGAATAGATCTTAAGACTGCTTCTAGGTCAAGTTCTAGTTTTTTTAGAATATATAGGATTTGTCAGGATCAGTTTCATGCTAGGGATGTTCCTGAGGGGCCCACAATCTCGAGGGAGCGCCCTAGGGGGCGCCCAGGCCTGTGGTTCCCTTGGCCACCCCTTGGTCTCTCTCCGACACTCCGTGGGTCTCTTTTATTCCATAAAAATCAGAAAAGTTTCATCCTATTCCGAGAAATTTTATTTTTTTACAAAAAATAACACCATAAAAAATCATATATAAGTGCATAAAAACCATACAAAGTTGTTGTAAACATGGCATCAATACTTCACAAATTATCGATATGTTGGAAACTTTAAGCGCACCGACTCACGGATGATAACCCACTAGTGTAGGGGATCGTTTGTATCCTTTTTTGATAAGTAAAAGTGTCAAACCAAAGGAGGATATAAAGGTAGAATTAATATTCTCTCAAGATCTATCGACCATCGATACAACTCTACGCACGCTAACGCTTACTTTACCTAGTACAAGTATGAAACTATTTTGCAGGAAGGAAACTAGAAGTACTTAGTAGGTGTAATAGATAGGTATGCAAGGTAATAAAGAACGTGCAAATAAAAGTTAGGTTTTGTTTTAATAAATCAACTATAAAGTAAATATAACAAGTGTGGAAAAGTGGTGATAGAATTTCTGAGATTGTCCTAGGCAATTGATATCTAGGCCGGTAATCATTATTGTAGTTTTATATGAGGGAGAGGCATATGCTAACACACCTTCCGTACTTGGATCATATGCACTTACGGTTGGAACTGTAGCAAACATCCGCAACTACTAAAGATCACTAAGGTAAAACTCAACCATAACATTAAACATCAAGTCCCCTTCACTCCCATGCGCAAACAACTCCCTTACTTGGGCGTAAGCTTCTGTCACTCTAGCTACCCACTATTAGTTAATCATGAACATATTGAAAAAACTCTAGCATGAATCTTTCACATGTGCGCCTCACGAAAAGCACCTTAGAACAACACCAATATAAACCATGCAAATCAAATCAATCAAGATCATCAATCAACCCATCGGACAAAAAGGAACTACTCAAACATCATAGGACAGCCACACATCATAGGATAATAATATATAGCATTAAGCACCATGTTTTGGTAGGGGGTACAACAGGATGCAGGAGAGTGGACCATTGTAGATAGATGAGGGAAGGTGATGGTGGTGGTGATGACAACGACGAAGTTGTTGATGTAGATCGTTGTCACGATGGTTGCCTTGGCAGCACTCCGACGCTATCGGGAGAGTGGGGGAGAGAGCCCCCATCCTTCTTCTAAATTGGCCTCCTCCCTAGGTGGGAGGAAGGTTTCCCCTCTAGTCCATGGCCGCCATGGCTCCTGGAGGGCAGCAGTCCCTCCGATATTGGATTTTTCTCTCTGTTTCTTTCCTGTTTTCGTGACTATTTTGTGGCCCTTCACCGTTACTTTAATATCTAGATTTAGGTAACAACGATTGAGCTTAAATTTTGAGGGGATTCTTACCACAAGAATATCTTTCTTCCGGCCAAAGGACATCTCGAACCGACTAAAGGGCTGGCCACAAGCCATCAGGGTGTGACCCCCCAGGTCGTGCCCTGTTGGCTTGTGGGGCCCTCGGGCATTGTCTTGCGTTGATTCCGACTCCCGAAATTCACATATATTCCAAAAACAATCTCCATAAACTTTTATCATGTTTGGACTTTGTTTGATATGGAATTTTTGCGAAACAAAAAACACACAAAAAAAAGGAACTAGCTGATGACCCACAAGTATTGGGGATAAATTGTAGTCCTTTCAATAAGTAAGAGTGTCAACCCAATGAGGAGGACAAGGAAATGATAAGCAGTTTTCAGTAAGTTATTCTCTTCAAATGCTATAAGTAACAGTGATAGATTATTTTGTAGTAAGATAATTTGTACCAAGTGACAAGTAACAATAGTAGCAAAGGTGCAGAAAGATAGCCCAATCCTTTTTATAGCAAACGACACGCCTGAAAGCTCTCTTATATAAAGTAAGTGCTCCCAAGGACACATGGGAATTTTTGTCTAATCATGTCCATCATATTGAGTTGATTCGTGTTCTCTACTTTGATGATTCGATATGTGAGTGGACCGGTGTTGTTGTTAATTGAACTAACAACCTACTTATTATTACCCCCTCTCGCAAGCATCTGCGACGAAGAAAGAAAAATAAAGATAAATCTAACTATAGCATGAAACATGTGGATCCAAATTAGGCCCTTCTGAAGCAACACATAAACTCGAGTTTAAGCTTCTGTCACTCTCGCAACCCATCATCTATTTGTTACTACACAATGACTTCCCTTAGTCCCATAACATGGTGAAGTGTCATGTAGTCGACGTTGACATGACACCACTAAGAGAAGTAACAACATCCATATCATCAAAATATCGAACGAATATTAACTTTATATGATTACATATAACAAGACTTCTCTCATGTCCACAGGAACAATAATTACTACTCACACATCATCAACATGTTCAAGATCATAGGTGTAAAAATAATAATTACGGATCTGAACATAATATATTCTAGCAAGTAAACCAACAAGCAACAACTACAAGATGTAATCAACACAAATAGTAACCCAAAGGTACCAATCAGAGGTTTTGAGACAAAGATTGGATATAAGAGATGAACAAGGGTTGGAGATGAGATGGTCCCGGTGAATATATTGATAAAGATTTGTCCTCCCACGAAGGAGGAAGCATTGGTGATGATAACAACTTTGAATTCCCCATCCAGAAGGGAAGTTTCCCCGGCACAATCTCTTTGCTGGAGATCAAAAGGGACCTTACCCAGGTTTCCGGCTCGAGACAATGGCGCTTCATCTCAGAAGATGACTTATGATTCTTTCTAGGGTAAAAGACACCATATAGGAGAAGATGGTCACCAGAGGGCCACCTGGGCCGCACAAACCATCAAGGCGCGACTTGGGGGCTCCCTATTGGTTTGTGCCCAGTTGGTGGCCCCACTTCGGTATAATTTTTGTCCCACAAATTCACAAATATTACAGAAAAAATCTCCGTAATGTTTCAGATCTTTTGGAGCATGTTGATTTCTGTTCCTTTTTCTCGGTTTCTCCGTCAAGAATTCCAGCGTCCATATACTTCTGTTTGAGTGATGTACCTTGCATATTTAGAGAGAAATAACCTAAGAATTCTATGATAATAAGGGATAATGGATAGGATCAACACAAATATCAATATTAATTCATGATGTAAAATGAGCGTATCAACTCCCCCAAGCTTAGACCTCGCTTATCCTCAAGCGAAAGCCGAGCTCGAAAATAATGACCACATGATTTGAGAGAGAGATGTCAATAAAAACAACATACGAGCATGAGAGCATCATGAATATTAGCAGAGAAGTAAGCATTTTATCATATAACTTCTCATAAACAACTAACAATCCATTCAATACTATTGGAGTATGAAGCATAAACTTTATTGATAATCAACAAACTATGTTCTTAGTCATTGGGACAATCATAATTCATCATAATCCAGAGGAGATTCTATGTAAGAGCTTTCTTTTTGACAAGTTCACATACGCAACTATGATTTAATCTTCTATGATTGCTCACGCTGAAGCCATATTTTTGGTGCTCATGTTTCCATAGGACACATAGGAAGATAGCGGCTTAGATGGCTCGCCACCCAACTTATTTACCTCAAGGATAATGCCAACAATAATAAATCATGATCATCTACATCCACTTGGATATATAAATTAGAATCTTTCCTTAACACATGGTGCTTGACACTATAGAATTAATAGGTTGGAACAGGAATGAACTTTATTGACTCAAGCACAATATTGCACTCTTGAAAGTAAAAGATAGTACCTTCGCAGAGGGAAGCAAAGGTTCTGATGCGCTTTTTGTTTGTTGGATGTTTGAACTCTTAATGCAAAGGAACGTCACTTTATATTGACCCTTATGATAGCAAAACTTTATTATGCACTTTGTCGCTTTTATTTCTTTGCCATCACAAGATCGTACAAAGCTTATTTTCCCTTGCAATAAAAGATCATAAATATTTAGGAGCGATTTTTATTGCTTGGTGCACCGATAACAACTTACTTGAATGATCTTACTCAATCCATTGGTAGGTATGGTGGATTCTCATGGCAAGAAACTTGGTTTCAGGGTTATGGATGCACAAGTAGTGTCTCTAGTTAGTGCAAAATTTTTGGGCTAGGAAAGGAAAAGCAAGCATCACATGTTGAAGGATCCAAGACCATATAACTTCTATGTGAATATAAACTACCATGATCATTACATTGTCTTCCATGTCCAACATCAACACTTGATCATTATACAATATTTAATGAAGGCTCACAATCATAAAAGATGTCCAATATACTGTATTTATATGTGAGTATCCTCTCCTCTATCATAACCTTGCTTACATTTCAACAATGACTAATACTATGTTTGTTTACTATCAACAACTTTTATCTCTTATACCCTTTTGTGGGAAGTCATTACTTATCAAGAGATGACATATGATCTTTATCATTATTTTTATTGCCATGCTATGATGATGGGTCAACACAGGTAAAGTAGAAAATCTCAACTAATCTTTATTATATTACTCGCATACTCGATTACAAGGATAGATGGAACTCAAAACAAAAGTTCTAAGCAAAGCAAATGTGAAATTTAGGTGGTGGTGGTGGTGTGGTATGGGTGTCCTCCGTACTCCAGGGCGTAGGCTCCCCATCAGAGAACAAATTTTTTGTCTTGGGAGTCATGAAACCAGCAACGGATCTCATCCTCTAAAACCTAGATTCATACCCACAGTTTTGGCCTTGGAGTTCATAGATTTGATCTTGGAGGTGATCGATATGATATTGGAGCTTAGAGAGAATATCTCACACGTTCTCTGTGTCTAACTTGTTTCCCCGGATGAATTCTCTGATCATAGAGTGGTTAGCACTCAGACCTTGCTCAACCTTCCCTTGGCACTTGAAGATCTCCTGCTCCACCACTTTAAGCCTGGCCTTCTCGCTTCCCTCCTTCTTGGGACCTTGAACATCCCGGATGTTAAGCACCCCCTCATGCATATCAATGGCTTTAGGGTGCTTCATCAACTTCGGCAGGTACGGGATAATGACCTTCTCGAAGAACTTGTCTTTCGAAGGGCTTGGTGAGGTCATGACGATCTAAGCCTAAGAAAAATAGCTCAAAACTAGAACATAGAAAAATCTCGCGATGCAGTCGTCAAAACACAAGAGAGTATATATAATGAACTTTTCCAGTTAAAAATACGTGCTCGGGAAGAATTCGGAGACCGGGAGGAACACGAGTGTCCCACAAGCCATCACGATGTGGCCAAGCGGGGCGCCCTGTTGGCTTGTGCCTCCCTCATGGGTCTACTAGACTCCTTTTCATTTTTATATTTTTTCTAAAATACCAAAACCAGGAACAATTATTTTTTTGTATTTTTTGGAGTCGGTTTACTTACCATACCATGTAGCTAGCACTTTTCAGGTTTCTCGAGTGTTCTGAAAGGCTTCCTCACTAATGGATGACATTAGTTTCCCCATTAATGGGTGTACGTCAAATATAATGTTTGATTGTTGCCAATTCACCGCTTTCGGGTTTTTTACCTTCTAAATTATTAATTTTTATAGAACCGGGGCAAAAAACCTCCTCGACGACATTAGGTCCTTCCTATTTGGAGAGATATTTCCCTGCAAAAAAAATCTAAAACGAGAATTGTACAAAAGCACTAGGTCTCCTAGATTGAACTCATGTTTTTGAATTTTCTTGTGATGCCATCTTTTAATCTTTTATTTAAATAACTTAGCATTTTCATAAGCTTGTATCCTTCGTTCATGAAGTGAGCTAATATCAAATAACATATTTTCACCGGCAAGTTTAAAATGATAATTAAGTTCTTTAATTGCCCAATAATCTTTATGTTCGAAATCAAGAGGTAGATAAAAAGCCTTTCTATAGACCATATTATATGGGGACATCGCCATGGGATTCTTATAAGTAGTTCTATAGGCCCACAATGCATCATAAAGTTTCTTAGACCAATTCTTTGTGGATCAATTGACAGTCTTTTGCAAGATTAATATTTCACGATTTCTCCATTCAACTTGACCACTAGATTGAGAGAGATAAGGTGATGCAATTCTAAGGTTAACATCATACTTAGCTAAAAGTTTACGGAAAGCACCATGAATAAAATGTGAACCACCATCAGACATTAAATATCTAGGGACTCCAAACCTTGGAAAGATAATGTCTTTAAGCATTTTAATAAAGGTGTTATGATCAGCACTACTAGATGTAATAGCTTCTACCCACTTAGTAACATAATAGACAACAACTAAAATATGAGTATATCCATTAGAGGAAGGAAAAGGTCCCATAAAGTCAAAACCCCACACACCAAATGGTTTAGTAGCAAGTGAATAGTTCATAGGCATCTCCTGACATTTACCAATATTTCCAACTCTTTGGCATTCATCGCAAGAAAGGACATTCTCACGAGCATCTTTAAAATGAGTAGGACAATAGAAGCCGGATTGTAATACCTTTTGTGCAGTTCTATCCCTGGATGGTGTCTTCCGTAGGACTCGGAATGACACTTCCTTAGAATTTGTTCCTACTCATGCTCAGGTATATAATGTCTAATAACACCATCTACTACTTCTTTATAAATATGTGTGTCATCCCAAAAGTAATGTCGTAAGATTTTTTTATTTTGTTGATAGGTAAAGTTAGGCGGAATATATTTAGCAACAACGTAATTAGCATAACCCACATAACATGGATCACTATGTGAAGTGTTTATAATAGCAAGTTGGTCATGAGGAAAATTATCACCAATAGGCAATGGGTTATCAAGAACATTTTCCATTCTAGACAAGTTATCTGCTAGAGGGTTGTCAGCTCCCTTCTTATCAACCATATGCAGATCAAATTCTTGGAGCAATAACACCCATCTAATGAGTCTAGGTTTAGCTTCTTTATTTTCCATAAGGTATTTAATAGCAGCATGATCGGTATGAATAGTCAGTTTAGAACCAACAATTATAAGTTCTAAGCTTATTCGATGCGAAAACAAGTCCTAAAATTCCTTTTCAGTACTAGCATAATTTCTTTGAGCAGTGTATAGGGTCTTACTATCATAATGAATAGCATTCATTTTCTTGTCTCCTCTTTGACCTAGAACAACATCAACAACATAATCACTAGCATCACACATACTTTCAGATGGTACAATCCAATCAGGTGTTTGGACAATAGGTGTAGAAATTAAAGCTTTTTTAAGTATTTCAAAGGCTTCTACACAATCATCATAAAAAAAAGGGAACCTAATTTTGGAGAAGATTAGTTAAAGGCCTATAAATCATTGAGAATTCTTTAATGAACCGCCTATAGAAACCAGCATGACCAAGGAAACTTCTTATACCTTTGATATTTTTTGGGCAAGGCATTTTCTCTTTTACATCAACTTTGGCCTTGTCCACCTCAATACCTCATTCAAAAATTTTATGCCCAAGCACTCTACCTTCATACACCATAAAGTGACACTTCTCCCAATTCAAGGCAAGATTAGTTTCTTCACATCTCTACAAAATTAGATCAAGGTTGCTCAAGCAATCATCAAAGGAAGTTCGTTAAACAAAAAAATTATGAACAAAAACGTCATCAATCATTTTACAAAAGTCGGAGAATATAATAGTCATGCATCTTTGAAAGGTAGCAGTTGCATTGCATAGACCAAAAGGCATATGCCTATAAGCATAAGTTCCAAAAGGGGAATTAAAGGTAGTTTTCTCTTGGTCCTCTTTTGATACAAGTATTTGAGAGATTCCAGAATATCCATCGGTAAGAAAAAGTGTGTGTTCTTAGACAATGTTTCTAACGTTTGACCAATAAAAAGCAAGGAGTAGTGATCTTTTCTGGTAGCCTTATTCAATTTCCTGAAATCAATTACCATCCTATAACCAGTTACTATCCTTTGTGTAATAAGTCATTTTTGTGATTACGAACAACAGTTATACCACCTTTCTTAGGAATACAATGAACATGAGTTACCCATCTACTATCAGCAATAGGATAAATTATACCTCCTTCCAGAAGTTTTACTATTTCAGTTCTTACCACCTCTTTCATTTTAGAGTTAACACGGCATTGATGATCAACAACTGGTTTAGCATTAGGTTCCATATTAATCTTGTGCTAACAGAGAGTGGGCCTTATGACCTTGAGATCATCATGAGTACATCCAACAGCAGGCCTGTGCTTCCTTAAAGTTATAAGTAATCTCGTTTCTTCATGTTCTGAAAGGTTAGCACTAATAATAGCAGGATATATTTTCTTGTCATCAAGATAAGCATAATTCAAACTATGAAGTAAAGCCTTAAGCTCAAATACGAGATCTCCCTTGGGTAGAGGAGGATCACCTATAATTTCAACTAGTAATTTGTGCTTAAGGATAGGTTATTGATCAAGGACTATCCTATCTATTCAAATCATTTCATTCAAACGCATATGATTCTCATCGTCTAGCAAATATTTTTCTAGTGGATTGGTAGGAGATACAACAATAGAATCAAGACCAATTATGTCATCCTTAATAGGAAAATCTTTTTCATGTGGATGTATTCTAAACATGGAGAAATTAAACTCATGAGAAATATCACCAAAGCTCACTTTGACCATCTCTGTAGCATAATTAATTTCAGCATTAACCATATTCAAGAAATGTCTACCAAATATGATGGGACAAAAGTTATCTTGTTCCGAACCAAGTACTAGGAAATTAGTGGGGTACTTGACTTTTCCACACAAGACTTCAGTATCTCTAACAATCACAAGGACTGAAATAGTATCACGGTTCGCAAGCTTGATAGTGACATCAATATCTTCAATTTCAGAGGGTGCTATATCATGCATAATTTCTAGATATAATGTAAAAAGTTATAGCAATAATACTAGCTATAGTATCCCATAGTCCATGATTGCAACGATCTCCAATTTTGTCTGAGATAACAGGTGTGCCTACCACTTGTTTATTTTTCTCTAGTTCATCGTGTTTGTTTCTAACAGTTTTTGCAATTCTAGCAGCTTCATCATAGAGGTGAATAACCTGCCCATCAAGATTATCGACTATAGCAATGTTAGGCTCAACATTTATTTGTTTAGAAGGTGTTGGTGTCTCAACATAACTCTTATTATCCATTTTTGTAGCCTTAGCATGTTCTCTAATCCTAACAGGAAATGGTGGTTTCTCAATGTAAGAAGTAGGAAGAATTAGATCAACATGGTTAACAATTATTTCTTCCTTCTTAATTTTAAAAGGTTCCTCAAGTAATTTTTTGACGGGAGGATGATATTTAAACCATTTTTCCTTGGGAAGGTCAACATAAGAAAGTAGCTACTATATCTAAGTTTCGATGAAAAATTTAACGCAATTAAAATCAAGATTTATACCTGAATCTTTACCTTCATAGAGTTGCAAATCTTCAGAGTTACTTTCCAAAAGATCACATCTGAATTCAATAATCTTCTTCATATAAGAACCAACAACACAAGAATCAAGTAATGTTCGATCATCATGAGAAAGTCGAGCATAAATTTTTTGTATAATCAATTCTCTTGGAAGCTCATGGTAGGGGTAGGTGTTCATCATAAATTTAAGCCTCCCCAAGCTTGACCGATGCTTTCTCCTTCGCGAGGCTAGCAATTATAAATAAAATTATGATCATGATGGATTAGTTGCATAGGATAAAACTTCTCATGAAATTCGAGCTTCAAGCGATTCTAGTCCCATGATCCAATATCATCCAATAGCGTGTACCACATTAATGCCTTTCTCTCCAAAGATAAACGGAAAACTTTCCTCTTCACTTTGTCTTCGGACAGACCTGGAATCTTAGACAAACCACAAATCACATCGACATATATCAAATGGTAATCTTGATGAGTTGAACCATTATAAGGATTAGCCAACAATTTCTCTACCATTCCCGAAGGAATCACATAATAAATATTTTTCGTAGATTCGGTAGGTTGAGGAAGAACATCCCTAACATTTGTTCTAGGTGAAGATGCCCTGACCAAGCCACTCAAATTTCCACTTACGAGAGGCGCTTCACTCCCTGAAAACTGCGTAGATGGTAATAAGGATGAGTCATACCATCATGTGGATTAGATGACAGTTTTTCGAGCACACCCAATGGAATTTCATAATAAATATTTTCAGGAGGTTTAGTAGGTTGAGGAGAAATTTCCTCATCTTCGGTTCGAGGCGAAGATGTCCCGAACAAACCACTCAAAGGGTGGTTGTTGATAGTGACAAGCATCAGTTCATTTCAGCACATGTAGAAAATGTTTGCTTACGAATTCCCACTTACCAGAGGCGTTTCACTCCACCGCAATGGCGCAATAAAATACTATTGATGACCCACAAGTATAGGGGATCATTCATATTCCTTTCAATAAGTAAGAGTGCCGAACCCAACCAGGAGCAGAAGGAAATGATAAGCAGTTCTCAGCAAGGTATTCTCTACAAGTGCTATAAGTAATAGTGATAGATTGTTTTGTAGAAAGATAATTTGTAACAAATGACAAGTAACAATAGTACAAAAGGTGCAGCAAGGTAGCACAATCCTTTTCATAGCAAAGTACATGCCTGAAAGTTCTCTTATATAAAGCCAGTGCTCGCGAGGACACAAGGGAATTTATGTCTAAGAATGTTCATTATACTGAGTAGATTCGCATTTGCTACTTTAATGATTAGATATTTGGTTGGACGAGTGCTAAGGTGTTGTTCTTAATCAAACTAACAACCTACTTATCATTACCCCCTCTCACAAGCATCCACAACTATGAAAGAAGAACTAAGATAGATCTAACCATAGCATGAAACATGCGGATCCAATTGAGCTCCTTATGAAGCAATGCATAAATTGGGGTTTAAGGTTCTGCCACTCTCGCAACCCATCATCTATATGTTACTCCACAATTACCTCCCTTAGGCCCATAACATAGTAAAGTGTCATCAAGTCAACGTTCATATCTCACCACTAAGAGAACTAACAACATCAACATCATCAAAATATCGAACGAATACCAACTTTATATGGGTACTTATAACAAGACTTCTCTCATGTCCTCAGAAACAATAATTACTACTCACACATCATCAACATGTTCAAGATCACAGGTGTAATAATAATAATTAAGGATCGGAACATAATATCTTCCACCAAGTAATCCAACAAGCATCAACTACAAGATATAATCAACACAACTAGTAACCCAAAAGTACCAATGTGTGGTTTTGAGACAAAAATTGAATACAAGAGATGAACTACGGTTGAAGATGTTGATGAAGATTGGTCCTCCCATGAAGGAGGAAGCATTAGTGATCATGATGGCTTCGATTTCCCCCTCCCGGAGGGAAGTTTCCTCGGTAGAATCTCCGTGCCGGAGAGCAATAGGGCCTATACCCAGGTTTCTGCCTTGAGATGGCGGTGCTTCGTTTCAAAAGATGTCTTATGATTTTTCTAGGGTAAAATAGACCATATAGGGGAAGATGGTCACTAGAGGGCAATCTGGGGCCCCACAAGCCATCCGGGTGCGGCCTGGGAGGCACCTTGTTCGATTCTATCCAGTTGGTGGCCCCTCTCTGGTATATTTTTGGCCCGAAATTCTCAAATATTCAAGAAAACATCTGCGTAAAGTTTCACATCATTTGGAGCAAGTTGATTTTTCTACATTTTTCTTGGTTTCCCGGTCGAGCATTCCAATTTCTAGATATTTCCCTCTCGGTGATGTACGTTGCATATTCAGAGAGAAAGAGCATAAGAATTGTATGATAATAAGGGATAATGGATAGGATCAACACAAATATCAATAATAATTCATGATGCAAAATGAGCGTATCACCGGCACTACGCACTTGGTAAGTAAGTTAGTACTAAAAATAATATAAAATGTTGCCAAAAGTATATGAAAGTTGTAGAATATTGGCATGCAGCAATCAAAAATTATAGATATGATGGAAAATTATCAGCATCCCCGTGATTAATACTTGCTCGTCCTCGAGTAGGTCAATGATAAAAACATAATTTTTGATGTGGAATTCTACCTATCATAATATTGAATACATGTCTAATCATGGCATGAATATTAAGATACAAGTGATTCAAGGAAATAGTCTATTATTTGACAAAAAGACATCCATACTCAGGTTTACTAGCAAACAATCATGTCCTTTCAAAGTATTGCTTCAAGAATGATATCCCTACAAAATAATATAGCATATCATGTTTGGTATTCCTATCATAAAGTATAAATCATGATCACCCCTGTGTCAAACCAAGCAATTGGATAATACTTTTTAACGCGCTTCAGAATTTAATTACTCACTCAATACATGAGTGTGAACCATGGATATAGCATAAAGGTGGAATAGAATATGGTGGTAGGTTTAAAAGTGGTAAAAGTGGAGAAGAAAGTCTTTCATCAACTCAGCGTATTAACGGGATATGGAGACGCCTGTCAATAGATATCAATGTGAGGAGTAGGGATTGTCATGCAACATATGCACTAGAGCTATAAGTATTTGCAAGATCGACTGAAGCTAAGTGGGTGTCATCCAACTTGCTCGCTCATGAAGACCTCGGGCATTTGAGGAAGCCCGTAATCGGAATATACAAGCCAAGTTCTATAATGAAAAATCCGCACTAGCATATGGAAGTGACAAAACAATAGACTCTCTATATGAAGAACATGGTGCCACTTTGAGGAACATGGTGCCAAGTTCTATAATGAAAAATCTGCACTAGCATATGGAAGTGACAAAATCATCACACTTTTATTTACTTACAACTCGATATGAAAAGCTGATAAGATGATATGACCCTATATGAATACCTCTCGTAGTGTACCACGATGTGCAATGATCTAGCATAGAAAAATATATTAAAAAACCTACAATCCATGTAAATATCATGCTAGCTATCTTACGATCATGCAAAGCAATATGACAATGAATGATCAAGTCATGTATATGATGATGATGCAAGTTGCATGGCAATATATCTCGGAATGGCTATGGAAATGCCATGATAGGTAGGTATGGTGGCTCTTTTGAATAAGATATAATGAGGCTTATGTGCAACAGAGCGTATCATATCCCGGGGTTTGGTGCACCGGCGAAAGTTGCACAAATCCTCGAAGTGAGAATGGACAATGCATGGTACCGAAGAGGCTAGCAAATATGAGGTGATCAGAGTGTGTTTATCCATGGTTTCACATTAGTGTTAAAGAACTCACATACGTAATGCAAGGTTTTAATAGATCTCTCAAATTAAAGTACTACTGACAAGCTCCGAGCAAGAAGGTTGGGAGGAGTTAACCATCGCGCGACTCCGATTATAACATATCAAAGGATTTTAATCAAGGATAAATTATGCTCCAATCTTCATCGCATAACTAGAGAATATATGTGCATGCTTCTGGAATCAAAAACCTTAACATCAATATTATTACTAATCCACAATCATCAACTAGTGCACCCACATATTACTATCTTAATGTCACAAAACAATTGCAGGGAATCAAACATAGCATATTCAGTGATCAACAAGTTCTATGTAGAATTTCATTACTAACCATGTGAATGAACAAATCCCGTTGACTCTCGAAGTAGGTATAAGTGAAGCATGAGAGTTTAATTCTTTCGACAAAAGAACACACTCTTATAAATATAAGTGAAGCAAAAGAGCATTCTATAAATCAACCATGGAATTTCCCATACCATCATGGCGCATTGCTAAAAGGAAAATAAAAGGCACACGATGATCCAACAATTTCCGCATATCATGTGAACAAAAAAACTAAACCATACAGATAGTTGTTGAAGAAAAAAGATGTGATGCCTTCCATGGCATCCCCAAGCTTAGACGCTTGAGTCTCCTTGAATAAATAGTTGGGGTTCCTTGGGCATCCCCAAGCTTGAGCTCTTCGCTCTCCTTTTTCTTCTCATATCAATACCTCCACGATCTTCAAAGACTTCATCCACACAAAAGTTAACAGAACTTTCATAGAGAGTTTAGTTCATATATCATGATATCTCACCATGTACCGCCATGACATTATTGTATAATTATTAACCAATATTATCTATTGTATGATATCACAATGTATGGCTCCCAATTCAATGTGGCTCAATAAGAATTCAAACGTAAGCAAACAAAGCAACTATAACAACAATCTATGAAAAATAGGACAGTATGGAAAGATACACATGAAACATATACTTCTATAACTCAGAAAATTCTGAAAACTTAGGAAGTGGCAAACAGTTTATATACCAGTACTTCGTAAAAATATCAGATTTTTTGATGTTCCAATAAAATATGAAAAATAAAACACAACAATCAAAGTTTATGTTTTTGCACAGAACATGTCAAACAAGTAATTCAATCATCCTAAAGGTAAATCTTGCCACATTAGTTTCATGATAAAATGAATTCACACAAGGGGATAATTATTTTTGTTCAAAGGTTTCTGTAATCAAGATTCACAAAGGCTAGTCCCCACTTCAACGGTGCTCGTTCTTCTCACTTTCACTTTTCTTTTTGAAAAAGTTTTAGGTTCCCCACTTTATTTTTTTATTTTTAATTATTTTAAAAGAACACAACAGAAATAATTGACTCTCTAAAACTTCCGGGTTGTCTCCTTGGTAGTGCTTTCTTTAAAGCCGTTAATCTAGCAATATAGTGCTCAAGTAATGGATCCACCCGGATCCCAAGGTATAGGAAAGCCAATTTTATTTAACAATGATTAATAACTTAGTAGTGATCACAAATTGATATATATCACGTAGAAACAACGTATAACTCTCTTCCTATGCATTGGCATGCCATAAAAGAACAATTCATTCACACAAAGTAAAGGCCAATACATAGCATATGGTGTTTCTTGCAATTTTATCATATTGGAAACATAGAGAGGTGAAGATTTCGTTCCTATCTCATAATAATTGCAAGTTGGAGCAACAAGCACATGCATACTATATCCATCAAAATCATCATGTGTAATATTAATACGCAACCCATCAATGTCATCCTTAATAAGTGCAAACTTATGGGATACAGTGTAGTTGGGAGAATTCAAAAATATAATAGGACTATCGTGCGTGGGTGCAATAGTAAAAACTTCATGCTTAACATAAGGAACTATAACAAGTTCATCTCCACAAGCATAATTCATATTGGCATCATGCTCACAAGCTTAGCAAGTATCAAGTTCATCAAAAAGGCATATTTCAAATGAATCCAATGAATCATAGCATTCATCCTTCGGTATATGTGAAGGGAAATTAAACAATGTATGAGTTGAAGAGTTACTCTCATTATAAGGTGGGCACGAGTAGCTAATGTGCTCTTCCTCCTTTTTTTATTTGCTCTCCTCCTCATCTTCTTCATCTAATGAGCTCATAGATTCAGCAATTTATTCTTACATGTATTCCTACAACATATTAGTTTCTTCCAAGGAAGCAGTCCTTCTTTCAATAAATTCGTTAATACCCGCACTGTATTCATAATTATCATAGCAATATATAAGTATGGCAAAATTTTCACCTATGTAAGGAATGTCATCATACTTTTCAATCAAAGAAGGAATTTCATATGCACCCTTAAAAGCAACAATTTCTTCTATTTGTTCCACATCATAGTAATCATATATACCATTAGCATAAGAAGCCAAGGTTTTCTAATAATTAAATTCACATGGAAAGGGAAGGTGTAGACCCTTAATCTTAGAGCAACAAGTATAATCACTTCTTACGCATAAATCGCAAGCATACCAACGCAACATTTTAATTTGATCCCATAAGTGTTTCCCTTTTTGAGCAAGTGATAATCCACGAAATACTCTTGTTGATTCAACGATTATCCCATTATCAATTTCAATGGAGAAATCTTACGATTATCAAAGTAGTATTTAATGTTTTCCACATAACCATCATCGAGGGTTTTAGGAGGTTTCCCATCTCTATGATTGGAAATTACAACTAATTGTTTTTGTGTTTCGTGTTCCATATCCATAACAAATGATATGAAACAACTTAGAACAGAAAATAAAATTACTTGGTGATAAAGAAAATAGGGACACACAAGAATATCAATCGCTAAGCTATTGCTCCCCGGCAACGCCACCACGAAAAGGTTTTGATAACACACAACTGTAGGGGGTCGTTTGTACCCTTTTTCGATACGTAAGAGTGTCGAACCCAACAAGGAGTTATAGGTAGAATTAATATTGTCTCAGGTTTTGTTGACCACCAATACAACTCTACATACGCTAACATTACTTTTCTTAGAACAAGTATGAAATTATTTTGGGGGAAGGAAACTAGAAGTACTTAGTAAGTGAAACAGATAGCTTTGCTAGGTAATAAAGGACAGGGAAATAAAAATTTGGTGTTGTTTTAATAAAATAATATGGAAGTAAATATAGCGAGTGTGGAAAACTGGTGATAGCATTTGCGAGATTGTCCTAGGCAATTGATAACTAGACCGGTAATCATTATTGAAGTTTTATATGAGGGAGAAGCATACGCTAACACACTTTCCATACTTGGATCATATGTAGTTATAATTCAAACTCTAGCAAGCATACACAACTTATAAATATCATTAAGGTAAAACCCAACCATAGCATTAAAAATCTAGTCCCCTTTACTCCCATATGCAAAAACGCCCTTACTAGGTTGTAAGTTTCCGTCACTCTAGAGTCTAGACACCCACTATAAGAGAATCATGAACATATTGCAAACCCTCAAGTGTGAATCTTTCAAATGTGCACCTCATGGAAAGCACCTTAGGACATCACCAATATAAACCACGCAACTCAAATCAATCACGATCATCAATCAACTCATAGGACAAAAAAGGAACTACTCAAACATCATATGATAGCCACACACCATAGGATAATAATATAGAGCATTAAGCACCATGTTCGAGTAGGGGGTACAGTGGGATGCATGAGACTGGACCATTATAGATGGTGGTGGTGATGACGATGGCGAAGTTGTTGGTGTGATTACCGTCATGATGGTTGCCCCAGCAGCACTCTAGCGCCACCGTGAGAGAGTAGGAGAGATCCCCCGTGCTACTCCTTCTTCCTTGGCGTCCTCCCTAGGTGGGAGGAGGGTTTTTCCTCTGGTCCATGGCCACCATGGCTCTTGGGGGGCAGAAGCCCCTATGAGATTGGATCTCTTTGTCTGATTCACTCGTGTTTTCGCGACTATTTTCTCGCCCTTCACTATTTCTTAAATATCCGAAGATCCGTAATTACAATCAATCTGAAATTTTGAGGGGATTTTTTTCATGAAAATATCTTTCTTGCGGCCAAAGGAGAGCTCCAAACGACTTAAGGGCTGCCCACAAGACATCAGGTGCGACCCCCAGGACGTGCCGTGTTGGCTTGTGGGGCCCTCGGGCATCTCCATGAGTTGATTCCAACTCCAAAAATGCACATATATTCCAAAAAATAACTTGTAAATATTTATTGCGTTTGCACTTCATTTGATACAGAATTTCCGTGAAACAGAAAATAAACAAAAAACAAGAACTCACACTCGGCATTTGTCACACCGTGTGTTTCGTACCACTTTGTCACATTATGTTTTACAAAATTTGGAACCAATTAAAACTTTTTGAGTACTTATGATAACTGATTTGATTGCAACTTGCTTGTGTGCTTGATTGTGTTTTAGTTCACCCAAACTACCTTTTCTCTACAAACTCCTCTCCTTGGGCCCAAACCCTTGCCCAATACTAATGCCATGTCTATAGGACTAGAAACTATTCCTAATAAGATATTATTTCAACAAAAGGCATTTATTTATTTTTAAAGTTTCAAAACCCATTAATTGGGATTTGCACTACAAGTCCTTAATTCAAGAGATATGTTTTGCCACAAATATTTTTCTTAGATTTTATTATTAAAATAACTTCCCAAAACTACAAAATAATTATTTTAAAAGTTATTTTCCTATTTTATTTAAACACCCTTTTTTGAGGCCAGAAATGGTATTTGTGGGGACCCCGACTTACGAGTCGAGATCGCTGAATTAACGTGCTCAGTGATCCCAAAGATCAATGCTCAACGAACACACAAATACTGAATAATAGAGTCTTACATCCAAGTACCGTATTATTACATCACATAACCAAATGGTCAAGTTCACAAGATAGGGTCTACGGCCATATCATACTGAAACAAGTATTATAAGAAATCATAGGGGCTAAGCGGGTGCCCATGCCCTCAAGCCTTCACCGACAGGCATTCTGACTGGGAACCGTCCTAGTTCGCAGGGACGTCTTCGAAGACGTACTCATCTCAAAACTCCGGTCCTTCCATGTCTAGTCAATAATATAACCAGTGGCAAGCCATTGAGTACTTTTGAATGTACTAGCAAACAACCCATGATATGAACAATGAAAGTGCAGGATAACAACATCATGCATCTGTGGTGGAATTCACCTTGGTGGTAAATGATCATGAATATGCATCAAGTTAAAGAATTAATTTTGTAGAACAGCTTACAGATATCAATATCTGCTGAGGGCTGAACCATCCGGGTTCACCTTGTATGCCAAGTCACCATACTTGCTCATAACATTACTTTCATAATCACTCCTTTCATCACAACTCACACACACACACACTTGGTTTATGCGGAAACAACTGGACATAGTTTAAGTAGGATTACCCAACTGTCCTTGATCGTGGGCATGGCAATTCGAATAGTTTTACACCCTACACAGGTAGTACGCTGGACCCACGAGATCCGGGAAACTTCTGTGTCATCCCCGACTCGCGGTATATAACATACCCGAGGTAAGTACCCGATCAATGCCTCCCCCTGACGATACTAGACAAAGAGGTCCACTCGGTTGGTACTCAGCCCACATGTTGTACATCTTACGAGCACCAACGCTGGACAGTATCAACCATGCGGGGACCAACGGTGTGCTTGGAACACATAAAAACGGCATAGTCGCCCTACCTTGCACGACCCCATCACGAGAGTGACCACATATCACTCCAGCCACTAGTAATGTGGCTCTTTGCTAGCACCGACCAGAGTAATCAACACAGCCCCGTCCCATAAAGGGGTAACGTGGTCGTACATGTAAGGTTGGGATGGTCGACATATCAGAAATCTATTCCCATTTCCGAAACCGGGTGCACCACTTCACCAAAAGTGGCCACCTTGCTCATCATCACCCTCGGGCATTGGTGGCACCCGACGGGGTTTTTATAAATTTTTGATTTATACCAACACATGCTCATGCTATTGTTACTCTCTCTTTACTTGTCATCATGATACAAGCATGACCCTCATAGGTGGTAGGATCAAGCTTAATGCATGTGCTCCGGAGGAGCCATCGGTAACATCACATCATTGATTTACCGGCACTTATGATCATATGCAACGTAAATACTTGCTATAATAACATGCAATATAACATATGCTCAGCCATGGTCAAAGGGATGCTTGCCTTGGTCAGCTAGGTATCTGGGGTCTTTGAGGTGTTCCGCTCTGATTCGCTCTTCACGCGGATTTTCTATCGTCGTCAAAAGAACAAATAAGAAATAGCTCAGTCAAAAACAGATCACAAAGTCATTTTAACAATGTTCTTTATTACTGATAAATCTAAGTTGTTATTTTTAAAAATAATTGCCTTTGATTCCAATGTAGGAACATTTTTAAAACCAACCAAACAGAAGCAAAACTATTCCAATTTAATCCTTTTTATTATTTTAAAATAGAATAGTTGCTGAAAAATTCAACCAATGGCTTTATTAAATACTACATATTTTTAGAAAAATATCATTGGAAAAATTATATTTTTACACTGGTTAAATATTTTTATAAAAATCTTTGAAAAACCAGTTTTAAAACAAAAGAAAAATGGGCAACAATCCCTGGCCTGGATTGGCCTGGAACTGGGTCGGCCCAAAGGCCAACCAACAGCATGCCCAGGCACACGCGCCGTGAGGATTGAACCTAACATGCGGGGCCCTGCGGTCAGTGGCTGCGGGTAGCCAGGGAGAGGGGGTTGGGCCACCGATAGGTGGGGTACACCTGTCGGGGTCATCTCCTACCTCTCGCCAAAGAGGAGGAGGAGCACGCCGGCAAGGCTACCGATGTCCTCGGGCCCCAACGAATATAGAAATGGGTCCGGCTCGTCGTCACCTACCTGTTGGTGGTCGAAACAACGACGGAGAGGCTCAGGTTCACCAGCGAAGAGGAGGCCGTGGCGGAGGAGTTTCCGGAGGTGGTCGAGAGGGTATCTAGGGGCACGGAAATGCTTGGGAAAGTTGGGGGAAAGCTTCCTGAGGTCGAGGGGAGTGGTTTGGTGGGTCGAGGGACGCAGGAGCCGTCGTGTAGCCGAAGATTGACCAGAGGTCCGAGGCGGAGGGGCCTCGGTCGATCTCGAGCACCGGGGCTTGGCTGGCTTGCTGGGGTGGCTAGGGAGGTGCTAGTGGTCATGGTGAAGCTGTCTGAGGGGTGCTGGAGCGAGGGGGAGGGCTATAAATAGGTCCGCGACGATGAGCCAATTTGGGAGCGCCGGTGATGCGCGCAGAGAGGAGCTGGAGTCGAAACCACGGTCTCAGGACGTGGTTTTTGACTACCAGAACCATCTGCAACAGAAAGAGAGAGAGGGGAGTCGAGCATCAGTGGCCGCGCAACTTTGGCCGGTACTGGTGCATGCGGGCACGCGTCGCAGAAGCTCTAGCGCGGGAGAGGAGGGGCCCTAATGGTCGCTCGATGCAGAGGGGTTGTCGGGGAAGAGGTTGGACACCTCGGGGGAGGCTCGAACTGGCTGAGGGTGTCGCCCCCACCTTGGTGGCTTCCTGAAGCGCGCCCAAAGCGCAGTTTTGGCATGCCACGACATGCCGGTGCTCTCTGAGGTTCTTTGGACGTATCTAGCATATCCTTGGCACTGGCTAGGATAAGGCTAGCCGTTGAAGTCCCGTGGGAGCTTCTGCTGGTCAAGGGAGACAAGATAAACATGTGTTGTCATCTTTGAGCTGAAGCTTAGATTGGGTTTTTTGGCATTTCTACTTTGAACTAGAGAGGGGACAGTTAACTGGGGCTGGGCGTTGATACTGGCCACCTAATCTGAGAGTTTGGAGCAAAGGGGGTTGGGTTTAGCTATGGCTAAGGGGGCTTTTACCCATCTGTCAGAAGGTGCTCGACAGTGGTTTGGGGTGGTTGCACCCCACCACTGGTGCTGCAACTTAACAGGTTTGGTTTTGGTGCTAAAACAAGGGCTTTCACCAAGTTTGAGCCCCATTGGACAAGTTTAGCTTGGTAAACTTGAAAACTTCACCATTTGACCAGATTTGTCCCTTCCAAAGAGAGTGTGGGCAAATTTAATCCCACAAATCCCTTTTTTGGTGTGGAACCTCATTTGATGTATTAGGCACTCTTGCAAAGTTTCAACATCATTGGACATACTTTGATATGTAGAGTTGCTCTAACTTCATTCTGGACAAAAGGGGGTTTTGGGTTATTTGCGGTCCTTAATCACCGTGGATTAAAGTGAAACTTTATGTGGACACCAAATATGGCTTAGGGATACCACTGGAATTTTCTAGGATTTTATTGAGAATATTTACTTTGGAAATATTTCAAAAGGTCAAAACAGACATAAATGGTTTTCAGGGTTTTACTTAAACAATTATAATATAAATAGAGGGTTAAAATCTTATGTACGGAAAATATATGTCCTTCTGATCATCTCCAAATTTAATCAGATTTTTCTAAGGTAGAGAGGTGTTTTTCCATTTAGGAATACCATTTCTGGCCTCAGAAATGGACATGGAAATAAATTAAGAAAACAATTCACGAAATAATTATTTTGTGGTTTTGGAGCACTAAAATATAGTTAAAATCAAATCACCAACTTTGGGTAGGAACACTCCTTGCCATCAAGGGCATCTAGTGCAACTCAAAGTAGGGTTTTACCTTAATCAAAATCAAGTAAGGTTTTTGGAAATAATTCAATATTGTGAAATGGGTTTTTTATCATCACATGATCAAACACACAAGCATACAATGACAACCATGGCACTCACAACTTTCGTTTTGAAAAAGTTTTAACAAGCTCAGATTTTTGCTTCATAGACAAAGTGGTAGTGAAAACAGGGTGTGACAGACCTATCCCCCTTACAAGAATCTCGTCCCCGAGATTCCTAAGCTAGGTGCTAAAAGGTCTGGAAACTCAGATCGGAGATAGTTTTCACGCTCCCATGTTGCTTCGGCTTCGGTGTGGTTTCTCCAATGAACCTTGAAATACTTGATGGTGCGGCTTCTGGTGCAACGCTCTGCTTCATCGAGGATGCGGATCGGCCTCTCGCGATAGGTGAGATCCGGCTGAAGGTCGATGGCCTGATAGTCAATGTCCTTGTAAGGATCGGAACGGTTTGGCGCTTGAAGACACTTCCGAAGTTGTGACACGTGGAAGACGTTGTGCACACCCGAAAGTTCCGAAGGTAGCTCCAACTGGTAAGCGACTTCTCCACGCCTTGCTGTGATCTTAAAATGTCCAATGAACCTTGGAGCAAGTTTCCCTTTAACATGGAAACGCTTGGTTCCCTTGAGAGGTGTGACACGGAGGTACAACTGGTCTTCAAGGTTAAACTCCAATTCTTTGCGGTGAAAATCCGCATAGCTCTTTTGTTGGACTTGGCTGCTTTTAGATTTTCTCGGACAAGCTGTACCTTCTCTTCTGTCTTGTGCAAAACTTATGGCCCAAAAATCAACCCTTCACTAGTTTTGGACCAGTTGAGAAGGGTGCGACACTTCTGTCCGTATAATGCTTCCAATGGGGCCATCTGGAGACTCGATTGGTAGTTGTTGTTGTATGAGAACTCAGCGGACGGCAGACAGTCTTCCCATTTGGCACCATGTGCCATGACGCAAGCGCGGAGCATGTCTTTGAGTATCTGATTTACGCTCTCCGTTTGTCCGCCCGTTTGTGGGTGGAAAGTGGTGCTAAAAGAAAGCTTGGTTGCGAGTGCTTCTTGGAACTTCTTCCAAAATCTTGAAGTGAACTGCGTGCCTTAGTCAGATACAATCTCCTTGGGAACTCCATGAAGGCTCGCAATACGCTCAATATAGATACTAGCCAACTTGTTCCCATCATAAGTGGTGTGGACTCGAATGAAATGGGCCACCTTCGTCAGATGGTCTACCATGACCCATATAGAGTCATGGCCTCTGCTAGACCTTGGTAAGCCGGTAAGAAAGTCCATGCCTATGTTGTCCCACTTCCATTCTGGCACCTGGAGAGTTGTAGCAATCCAGCAGGTCGCTCATGCTCAACCTTGACTCGCTGGCACACGTCGCACTTGGCAACATAAAACACTATTTCCCTCTTCATGCCATGCCACCAGAATCTTTCTCGGAGATCTTGATACATCTTGGTACCACCGGGATGAATAGACTAGGGTGTATCATGAGCTTCATGTAGGATCGAATCCTTGAGTTCAGCCTTGTTGGGTACGCATGAACGTTTCCCAAACCACACCACTCCTTGTTCATCCACTTGAAATCATGGGGCCTTGCCTTCTAGAATCTTCTTCTTGATGCCTTCAACGCTCTTATGACCCTTCTGGGCCTCCTTGATATCATCAACTAGCGTTGGTTTGACTTCGAGGTTAGCTAGGAATCCCGATTCCACTAGCTCCAATCCGAAGTTCTCCATTTCTTCATATAAGGCGGGTTGCCTTTCCTTGAGCATGAAGTTCAAGGTGCTGGTCTTCCTGTTTAGGGCATCAGCCACTACATTGGCCTCACCGGGGTGATATTGAATGCTGAGGTCGTAGTCTTTGATTAACTCCAACCACCTTCGTTGCCTCATATTCAATTCCGTTTGAGTGAAGATATACTTCAGACTTTTGTGGTTGGTGTATATTTCACATTGTTTTCCCAGAAGGTAATGTCGCCATGTCTTCCTGACATGCACTACTGCTGCCAACTCGAGGTCTTGTGTGGCATAATTCTCCTCATGCGGGCGCAGTTGTCGTGACAGATACGCTACAACTGTGCCGTCCTACATTAGAACCCCACCGAGCCCGGTTCAGGAGGCATCACAATATATCACAAACTCCTTGCTGATATCTGGAGTGGCCAATACCTAGGCGGTAGTTAATCTCTTCTTCAACTCTTGGAAGCTTGCTTCACACTCCGGCGTCCATTTGAACTTCTTGACCTTCTTCAAGAGATGAGTCATGGGTTGGGCGATGCGGGAGAATCCTTCTACAAACTTGCGGTAATATCCCGCGAGTCCGAGGAAGCTCCTGACTTTCTTCACATCAATTCGTGATTCCTAGTTGGTCACCATAGTAATCTTGGAGGGATCAACTGCCAATCCACTTGCCGTGATGGTATGACCCAAGAATCCAACTTCGTTCAGCCAGAATTGGCACTTGCTGAATTTAGCATAAAGTTGGTGCTCTCGATGCTTTTCCAGTACTAATCTCAAGTGTTCCTCGTGCTCTTGTTTGGACTTGGAAAAGATTAAGATGTCATCAATAAATACCACGACAAACTTATCCAGGTATTCCATGAAGACCTTGTTCATGAGGTACATGAAGTAAGCTGGGGCATTAGTCAATCCGAAAGACATGACAGTGCATTCTATAGACCGTACCGGGTCACGAACGCAGTCTTGGGTATGTCTTCAGGTCGGATCTTCAATTGGTAATATCCAGATCAGAGATCGACCTTGGAGAATACCTTAGCTCCATTTAGCTGATCAAACAAGTCTTCAATCTTGGGGAGTGGATACTTGTTCTTGATCGTGACCTCATTGAGAGAACGCTAATTGATACAGAGTTTGATAGTCCCATCCTTCTTGGACACGAACAGAACAGGTGATCCCCAAGGTGATGCACTCAGACGAATGAACCCTTTTCTGAGTTGCTCATCCAGCTGCTTATTTAGCTTTGCTAGCTCTTCGGATCCCATCCTGTAAGGCTTCTTATAGATAGGCCTTGATCCGGGCATGAGCTCAATGATGAACTCGATGTCTCGGTCGGGCGGCATCCTTGGTAGATCATCAGGAAAGACGTCCGGGTACTCACAGACTATTGGCACTCGATCGAGTCCTACCTCTGACAAGCTGTTAACTCATGGTACTCGAGTGGTTACTGGCTCGAAGACATACTTGACTTTGACCCCTTGGTCGCTTGTCATGGTAGTAGCCCTGTTGGCACAGTCCAAGATGCTCTGATGTTTGGCCAGCCAATCCATGCGGAGAATTACTTCTAGGCCTTGCGACTTAAGTACAATGAGATCCACTGAGAAGCTTAACCCATTGATAACAATCCCGACCTTCCTACATCCTAGGTTGGTCCTCAAATCTGTTGCCTGGGTTTGGATTGCCATATGCCGACGAAGCAGAGTAGGCTTTAAACCACATTTTTCCGCAAATCTTTGTGTAACAAAAGAATGCAAAGCACCACAATCAAACAATAATGTTGTTGGGGTGGAATTGACAAGGAACGTACCCAGAATGCAGTGTGGGACTTCCTATGCCTGTTCTGCGGAGATATGATTAATCCGCCCCCTAATGTGATACTGCTGATTGCGGGGAGCTTGGTTCCTGCCTGGTGCTCCTTGGCCTTGATTTGGCGCATTGGGGCGCGGTGTGTCGGGCTTCGTGTTGGGACACTGCCTGGAATAGTGCCCCGTTTGTCCACATCCGAAACAGGTAACTTGTGCTAGAAGATTGGTCTTCACTCCACTGTTGTTTGGTGAATTGATTGCGGGATTGGTGTTGACTTGCTACTGAGGCTGGTAGTTCTGGCGAAACGTTGGAGTCTTGTACTGGTATTATTGATAGTTGGGCCTTGCTGGAGCTGACTGCCATGGGAGTGGCTTCGGGTTATTCGGTCCTCTACTACCCATTAGCTTGCGCTTACGGGTGTTGTCCATAGCACGATGCTTACCTTCCAACATAAGGGCCTTATTAACCAGATCGATGAAGGTCTGGCATTCACGAACGACCAGCTGATACTTGAGTGACTGTTGTAGTCCTTCCATAAAGCGTTCCACTTCGGTGGCCTCGGTGTTGACATCTTCCGGTGCATATCTTGACAGGAGGTTGAACTTCTGCAAATATTCGTTGACGGATCCACTGCCTTGCCTTAAGGCTCGGAATTCCCGCTTCTTAATGGTCATCATTCCTGCAGGAATGTGAGCAGCGCGGAATCCATCTTTGAACACAACCCACATGATGACTTGCCCTGCTCGCATGATCTGAAATCCATAACACCGAGCTCTGGTTGTGCCTGAGATAGTGAGAAGCATAGAGGACTTTATCACGATCGTCGGTGCATTTGACTAGCGCGAGGAGGTCTTCGTTAGTACGGATCCAGTCATCGGCATCCAATGGTTCACTCGTCTCCATGAATATGGGTGGCGTAGTTTGCTTGAACTCAGAGAGAGTAGAGCAACCATTGCCATTCCTGTTCTGCGGCGGGTTGTTCACCAAGGCTTGAGCCAGCTGCTGAATAACGACATTATTGGCTTGACGTTCCTCTCGGAGAGCTTGAAGGAACTGAGCCATTGTCAAGCTTTCAGGAGGAGGCGGTGGCGGTGGAACATCGTCTTGCTGCTCGTGGTAGTCTCCAGCTTGAGCTTCCCCTCCGGTTCCCTGTTGTTGACGTGAAGAGGCAGAGCTGGGATTGCCGAAGGTGCGGTTGCGAGTTGCATTCACCATCCTGTTAGGGGAGTAGATAGGTCAATTTTCTGAACCGGCCGAAATCATAAGGGATGATGCTCTAGTAAAGGGGGTCTGGTGCTGTGCTAGTGTGTAATTTTTAAGCCAAAGGTTTTTTGAAAAAGCTAATGCACTAGATTAAAACAAGTGATGTAGTCGCTCACAAGCTACCTAAGGCAGAATGCGACTTGCATTCAACATGCTGACACAACACTCATGGTTCACTGAACCGATACATGAACTCCTACGCTCGGGGAGTAACTCCTAATTGCGTACATCACTAATACTACGCGGCAGACTGCGCGGTCTCATAGGCGGGTTCTGCGGGATCTTCATCTTCATCAGTACTTCCCTCCTTTAAAGGAGCAAGAGAAAGAAGCGGTCCATCACGGCGTCTCTTGGTTGGCGAGGTAGTGAAGAGTTCGGTGAACTCTTATGCAGTCAGGCGGCGACTTTGAAGAGGAGTGGCCTGAAGCGGTGGTATTCCTCCTCGGAAGGCGATGCCAAATCGTCCATCGGGTGCTCCTTCCTTCTTCTCCTTGCGGTTCTTCATCTTCTCCATGCGAAGTAGATCCTTAACTTGGTGCAGATCTTGGTGAATCTTTGTTGACTCCTTGATAAAAAAGTGCGTCAAAGTGTCGGAGGAGAGACTGAATTAGGTCTGAAACCTTAGTGGCATCCCGTCCTCAGAAGATGGGTTGAGTGTCCAACTCCCGTCTATCCCATCCTTAATGAATGGTAGGTGACGAGTAGCTTGCTCGTTAGCCATCTTGGGAAGGATGTCGCGGAGTCCCACGAGCGCCTCTCATGCTGTTGTCTTCACTGCCAACATCAGATCCTACATCTGTGGTCCTTCAAAGAACCAGCTAGTCGGGGAGTCGTTAGCCTTCACTATCACGTCCACTTGATGCTCCTAAGTGTTGGCGTGGTAGAGGAAGATGGGCGTGCGGCGTACTTGGCAATTCTCGAGGCTATCACTCAAAAATAGAGGAAAACCCATCTCCACAAGCGTCTCAGGTACGGCGGCCATCTACAAGATGTAGAGGAGAGGATTAGAAACTTTTTAGTGGGTGCCGAATCTCAGGTTATGCTCTATGTGCACTAGTCTTCTCGGCTATGGTCCAAGCTACCTAAGGCTTCCTACAGTCTGGATGGCTCTGATACCAGCTCTGTGGGGACCCTGACTTACGAGTCGAGATCGCTGAATGAACGTGCTCAGTGATCCCAGAGATCAATGCTCACCGAACTCACATATACTGAATAATAGAGTCTTACATACAAGTACCGAATTATTACATCACATGACCGAATGGTCAAGTTCACAAGATAGGGCCTAAGGCCAGATCATAATGATACAACTAACAACGGAAATCATAGGGGCTAAGCTTGTGCCCATGCCCTAAAGCCTTTACCGATAGGCATTCTCACTGGGAAGCGTCCTAGTTTTCACAGGGCCGTCTCCTAAGACGTACTCATCTCCAAACTCCGGTCCTTCCATGTCTGTTCAATAATATAACCAGTGGCAATCCAATGAGTACTTTTGAATGTACTCGCAAATAGTCCATGATATGAACAATGAAAGTGAAGGATAACAACATCATGCATCTGTGGTGGAATTCACCTTGGTGGTAAATGATCATGAATATGCATCAAGTTAAAGAATTACTTTTGAAGAACAGGTTACAGATATCAATATCTCCTGAGGTCTGAACCATCCGGGTTCACCCTGTATGCCAAGTCACCAAACTTGGTCATAACAGTACTTTCATAATCACTCCTTTCATCACAACTCACACACACACTTGGTTTATGTGGAAACCACTGGGCGTAGTTTAAGCAGGATTACCCAACTGTCCTTGACCGTGGACACGGCTATTCGAATAGTTTTACACTATGCAGAGGCAGTACGCTGGACCGACGAGAGCGGGGAAACTTCTGTGTCATCCACAACTCGCGATACATAACATACCCGAGGTAAGTACCCAATCAATGCCTTTCCCCTGACGATACTAGACAAAGAGCTCCACTCGATTGGTACCCAGCCCACATGTTGTACGTCTTACGAGCACCAACTCTGGATAGTATCAACCATGCAGGGAGCAATGGTGTGCCTGGAACACGTAAAAATGACATAGTCGCCCTACCTGGCACGACCCCATCACAAGAGTGACCAGACATCACTCCCGCCACTATTAATGTGGCTCTTTGCTAGCACCGACCAGAGAAATCAACACAGCCCCGTCCCATAAAGGGGTAACGTGGTCGTACATGTAAGGTTGGGACGGTCGACATAACATAAATCTATTCCCATTTCGGAAACCATATTCACGCAAATACCCGGTGCACCACTTCACCAAAAGTGGCCACCTTGCTCATCATCACCCTCAGGCATTAGTGGCACCCGACGGGGTTTTCACAAAACTTTGATTTATACCAACACATGCTCACGCTGCTGTTACTCTAGTTGTACTTGTCATCATGATACAAGCATGACCCCCATATGTGGTAGGATCAAGTTTAATGCATGTGCTCCGGAGGAACCAACGGTAACATCACATCATTGATTTACCGACACTTATGATCATATATAATGGAAATACTTGCTATACTAACATGCAACATAACATATGCTCAGTCATGGACAAAGGACTGCTTGCCTTGGTCAGCTAGGTATCCGGGGTTTTCGAGGTCTTCCGCTCCGATTCCCTCGTCACACTGATTTTCTATCATCGTCAAAAGAATAAATAAGAAATAGCTCACTAAAAAACTAGATCACAAAGTCATTTTAAAAATGTTATTTATTACTTGTAAATCTAAGTTGTTATTTTTAAAAATAATTGCCTCTGATTCCAATGTAGGAACATTTTTAAAACCAACCAAACAGAAGCAAAACTATTCCAATTTAATCCTTTTTATTATTGTAAAACAGAATAGTTGCTGAAAAATTCAACCAATGGTTTTATTAAATACTACATATTTTTATAGAAACCTCACTGGAAAAAATATATTTTTACATTGGTTAAATATTTTTATAAAAATCTTTGAAAAACTAGTTTTAAAACAAAAGAAAAATGGGCAACAGTCCTTGGCCTGGCTCGGCCTGGAACTGGCCGGCACAAAGGCCAGCCAAAGGCTTGCCCAGGCGCGCGCGCCGTCAGGTTTGAACCTGACGTGTGGGGCCCTACGGTCAGTGGCTACAGGCAGCGAGCAAGAGTGGGTTGGGCCAACGACAGTTGGGCCACACTTCTCGGGGTCGTCTCCTACCTTTGGCCAGAGAGGAGGAGGAGCATAACGGTGAGGCTATCGATGTCCTCGGGCCCCAACGAAGATAGAAATGGGTCCGGCTCGTCGTCGCCTACCTACTAATGGTCGGAACAACGACGGAGAGGCTCAGGTTCACCGGCGATGAGGAGGCCGCGGCGGTGGAGTTTCGGGAGGTGGTCGAGAGGGTAGCTAGGGGCACGGAAATGCTTGGGAAAGTTGGGGAAAGCTTCCTGAGGTCGAGGGGAGTGGTTTGCTGGGTCGAGGGACGCATGAGCCGTTGTGTAGCCGGAGATCGATCGGAGATCCAAAGCGGAGGGGCCTCGTTTGATCTCGAGCACCGAGAGTCTGCTGGCTTGCTGGGGTGGCTAGGGAGGTGCTAGTGGTCGTGGCGAAGCTGTCTGAGAGGTGATGGAGTGAGGGGGAGTGCTATAAATAGGCTCGCGATGGTGAGCCGATTCAGGAGCGTCGGTGACTCACCATGGCGCGTATGGGCATGCAGAGAGGATTTGGGGTTGAAACCACGGTCTGTGGATGTGGTTTCGGACTGCGAGAACCATCTGCAAGAGAGGGAGAGAGAGGGGAGTCGAGCATTAGTGGCCACGCAATTTTGGCCGATACTGGTGCACGCGGGCACACGTCGCACAAGCTCTAGCGTGGGAGAGCAGGGGCCCTGATGGTCGCTTGATGCAGAGGGGTTGTCGGGGAAGAGGTTGGACACCTCGGGGGAGGCCGGAACTGGCCGAGGCCGTCGCCCCCATGTTGGTGGCTTCATGTACCGTGCCCATAGCGCAGTTTTGGCATGCCACGACATGCTGGTGCGCTCTGAAGTGCTTTGGATGTGTCTAGCATGTCCTGGGCACTGGCTGGGATAAGGCTAGCCGCTGAAGTCCCGTGGGAGCTTCGGCTGGTCAAGGGAGACTAGAGAAACAGGTGCTGTCAGCTTCGAGTTGTAGCTTAGATTGGGTTTTTTGGCATTTCTACTTTGAACCAGAGAGGGGCCAGTTGACTCGGGCTGGGCATTGATACTGGCCACCTAATCTACGAGTTTGGAGCAAAGGGGGTTGGGTTTAGCTATGGCTAAGGGGGCTTTTATCCATCTGTCAAAAGGTGCTCGACAGTGGTTTGGGGTGGTTGCACCCCACCGCTAGTGCTGCAACTTAAGAGGTTTGGGTTTGGTGCTAAAACATGGGGTTTCACCAAGTTTGAGCCCCATTGGACAAGTTTAGCTTTGTGAACTTGAAAACTTCATCATTTGACCAGATTTGTCCCTTCCAAAGAGAGTGTGCGCAACTTTAATCCCACAAATCTCATTTTTTGGTGTGGAACCCTCATTTGAGGTATTAGGCACTCCTGCTAAGTTTCAAGATCATTGGACATACTTTGATATGTAGAGTTGCTCTAAGTTCATTCTGGACAGAAGGGGTTTTGCAGTTATTTGGGGTCCTTAATCACCTTGGATTAAAGTGAAACTTTATGTGGACACCAAATATGGCTAAGGGATACCACTGGAATTTCTAGGATTTTGTCGAGAATATTTCCCTTGGAAATATTTCAAAAGGTCAAAACAGACATAAATGGTTTTAATGGTTTTACTCAAATAATTATAATATAAATAGGGGTTTAAAATCTTATGTATGGAAAATATATGTCCTTCTAATCATCTCCAAATTTAATCAGATTTTTCATGTAGGAATACCATTTATGGCCTCAGAAATGGACATGCAAATAAATGAAGAAAACAATTCACAAAATAATTATTTTGTGGTTTTGGAGCACTAAAATATAGTGAAAATAACATCACCATCTTTGGGTAGGAACACTCCTTACCATCAAGGGCATGTAGTGCAACTCAAAGTATGGTTTTTCCTTCATCAAAATCAAGTAATGGTTTTTGGAAATAATTCAATATTGTGAAATGGATTTTTTATCATCACATGATCAAACACACAAGCATACAATGAAAACCATGACACTGACAACATTAGTTTTGAAAAAGTTTTAACAAGCTCAGATTTTTGCTTTACACATAAAGTGGTAGTGAAAATAGGGTGTCATAGTATTTCATACGAAAAAATTATTTTCCTACCTTAAAAATATTTAAGAAAATTTAGGGAAACTTAGAGGACTTATATTTTCCATATATGTCAATTTAAACACATGGTCATGTTCAAAATATTGGGCAAAACCCCTCAAAACCCTTTTTGCCTATTCTATGTTTCTGAAATATTTCCAAAGGAAATATTCTCAATAAACCCCATGAAAATTCTAGCATGCCCCTCATGTTATATGAGGTGACCCTACAAAGTTTAATCCCCATCAAAGTTGGTTTGGTTCACCCAATAAACCCAAAACCATTCGTGTCCACAACCAAGTTGGAGCAGCTCTACATTGCCAGGTTTACTCTATTGTTCTCAAACTTTGCAAGAGTGATCCAGCCCCCAATTAAGGGAGCCACACCAATTTGTTGACTTGTGGGAGTTGGTTTGCTCACCTTAGTTCACACAAATCTGATTCTGTCCATATCTAGGGTTTCCCATGTCTACATTGTCAACCTTGCTCAAATGAGCTCAAACTTGGTGAATCCTACTATTTTTACGCATCATATAATCCTGTTAATTCTCACTACATTTGGTGAGTTTTATCTTGCTCAAACCAGTATTAAATACCTTGTGGTGATTTAGTAAAACAACTAATTTCACCCCTTCTACTTTCTTCCTTCACTACAAACTTTCATCACACGTCCGTTGTTTAGCCCAAGATCTGTACCCGAGAGCCCGAGCTCTAATTCAATGGGAGAAAGACAAAATTCCCAAATCCTTTTTTGGTTCATCACTAGAATAGACTGCCTCTCAGTTTTTCGATGACCCCCACTTATCTCCTTGGCTCCAAATTATCCGACGGGCATCTCCAAATCCCATACACTAGTAGATACGGTGGGGGTGCGCAAAAGTGCGCCAGCATGCCGTGGCATGCCAAAACTATGCTATGGACGCGCCACAGTGCACGCCTGGACCAAGAGGGGCCAGCCCCGGCTAGGCCTCGCCCCCACAAGCTGTTTAGCTTTGACTACCTCGACGACTGGTGGCAGCGCCGCGGTGGGCCCCTCCTCTCTCCCTTTATCCAGCCCCTGGCGACTCATGCCCGCACCCTCCAAAATAAGTGAGGTGGCGTTTGCCACCGCGACATGCAAGGAGCCAACCCCACTCCCCCTCAACCCCTCCTTAGGGCGTAAATCTCACCCATGAATACCATGGGCTCATTCCCGAGCCTCCTCTCCTCCTCTTGCCGTTGCTATGGCCTCGCCGGCGCACCACCTTTCGGTGGACCGCGCCCCGCCTATATAAAGTCCACCCTGGCCTCTATCTCCCCCCTCTGGAATCAATCACTCGCCTTAAATCGACCACCCAATCACCCCACTTGAGCTTCCAGAGAACTAGTGCTCGAGATCGACTAAGGCGCCACCGCGTCGGGGCTTCGTCGATCTCGGGACACATGCCCGCTCCGGCCTCCATTCCACCTTCACATCTTCCCCACTCCATTCCCTTCGCTGAATGCCGTCACTAACCACCTCCTGACGCCCTCCGCCACGGCCTCCTCGTCATCGGCGACCCCGTCCACCTTAGTGAGTGCACCGAGCCTCATCCGAACGGGGGGAGTGCGAGGAATGCATACCTACACTCGCCTTCCCTCGCCATCAATAGAGCTAACGCCGGTTATCTCTTCCCCTTTCTGCCACGGGGTAGAAGACAACCCCGACAGGGGGACCCCATCTGTCGGCCTCAGTCTCTCTCTCTGTCTCTGTCGATCACTAGCCACACGGCCCCGCGCATTAGGTTCAAACCTAACAGCGCGCGTGCCTAGGCTGGCTGGCTGGCTGGGCCGGCACAGCCGCTAGCTGAGTCTCGCGCAGGGTACTGAGCCCTTTTTATTTTTCTATTTTCTGGAATTTGCCAAAAATTCCATAAGGAGAAATAATCTTCCAATTCCAATTATTTTTCCACCATAAATCTTGTAAAAATACGTAGTATTTAATAACACTACTTGTGTACTTTTTACAAAAACTTCTCTACACAGTTTTATTTCGAAACCTAGTTTTAAGTATTTTTAGCCTCTGTTAAAATAGATTCGAAAACCTTTTTCACTCCAAAACTAGAAACAAGTATTTTTAGATGTGAAGTAAGTATTTTACAGAATAGGGTAAC
This sequence comes from Hordeum vulgare subsp. vulgare, assembly GCF_904849725.1. Classification (NCBI taxonomy): domain Eukaryota; kingdom Viridiplantae; phylum Streptophyta; class Magnoliopsida; order Poales; family Poaceae; genus Hordeum; species Hordeum vulgare. The sequence continues at coordinate 360,911,628 of NC_058524.1, read as the reverse complement.
ATTTTAGGAGTGATTTTTGTGATCTTTTTGTTGTTGTGATTCTTATTATTGCTATTGCTATCGCGCCGATAGATCACATGATTCATGAAGGAGTTGGACCCGAAGACTTGAAGACCCCGGTGACTTTGCTGACCAAGGCAAGCAGCCCTTTCAGCATGCCTAAGAAACTTTTACTTGCATGTTATATGGAACCTTACTTATGCATATATTCATGTTGGATCAAAGACCCCTTTGTTGGTTTGTCCCTGAGGAACACCTCGTTGAAACCAGCATTTGGGCATGACCCGACCACTTATGAGGGTTGTGCATGTGGGATGTAGTTAGTTGCTAGTAGTTGCTACGCAAACAGTGATGGGAATATGCATGGTGACGATGAAGGGAGTGTTTACAAAGGCTTTTCAAAAAACCCAGCCGGGTGCCACTAATGCTCGAGGGTGATGGTGTTGAGATGGATGACCACTTGAGAAAGAAGTGGTGTACCAAGAAAGCTTTTGTGTGTCTAGTTTCAGAAACGGGGTTAGATTTAAGATTTGTTGACCATCCCAACCTTACATGTGCGACCATGGTACCCCTTATGGGACGGGGCTTTGTTGATTACTTTGGTCGATGCTAGCAAAGAGCGTGCATTACTAGTGATGGGAGTGATGTGGTCACTCTCGAGACGGGGTCATGCCAGGTAGAACAAATGCTATTTTTATCAGTTCCGGGCACAATGTGGGTCCCTACATGGATGATACGATCTAGAGCGAGGCTCGTATGATGTATGTCATGTGGGTTATGTACCAAATGAGTGGACTTTTTGTTTAGTGTCGCCGAGGGAAATACATTGTTTGGGTGCTTACCTCGGGTATGTTATATACCGTGGGTCGTGGATTGACACGGAAGTTCCCTGAGTCTTGTGGGAACAATACACAACCTCTGCAGAGTGTAAAACTATTCGAATATCCATGTCCACACTCAAGGAAAGTTGGGTAATGCTGCTTAAACTACGTCCAGTTGTTTCCGCATAAACCAAGTGTGTCTGTGTGTGGTGGAGTATGAGGAAAAGATGGTGACATGGGGAAACATGATGCAAAGAGCTATGTATGGTGACTTGGCATGATGGGTGGACATGGTATGTCCGACCCTCAGTTGATATTGATATCAGTAACCTGTTCATTGTGTTACCGCTATGTCATGTGGTGTTTGTCGCCCAAGAATTCGATCATATTGTTGCACTAGGAAAAACCTCCTTTCCGCAAAAATCAGCCTACTAGAATTATGTCATACTTCGTTATTACCTTGATCCACATCATGGGTTGCTTGCGAGTACATTCAAAGTACTCATTGGCTTGGCATTGATAATTTAATTGGCCAGGCATGGAAGAACCGGAGTTTGGAAAAGAGTTCGTCGGGGACGAACATGCGATCTAGGATGCATCCTAGTAAGAATTCTTGTAGGTTAAGGCAGATGGCATGGGTTCATGCTATCAACCAACTTATCGCAATCAGTAGTGTGTTGGTGTGTCGGCCTTAGAGGTCATATTTATGTAAGGACTTGGCCCTAGTGGCCCTATTTGTATCAGACGTTATGCATGGATGTAAGTCTCTTGTTATTCAGTATCTATGTGTTCAGTGAGCATTGATCTCTGGGGTCACTATACACATGCACTCGGTGATCTCGACCTACAAGTCGGGATCCCCACAACAGTAGGTAAGAAAGTTAGTCCCAAAAATAATATAAAATGTTGCCAAAAGTATATGTAAGTTGTAGCATATTGGCGTGAAGTAATAGAAAATTATAGATACGATGGAGACGTATCAACGGAGGGAAATACCATCAGATCCCTTGGTAGGGGTCCGAGCGCAGCTGAAAGTCTTGGATTGGAGTACTCATGAGGGATTTATCCAGGTTCGGGCCTACAAAGAGTAATACCCTACGTGCTCCTAGTTTTGTCAATTCATAATGGGCCGATTCCTCATGTGAGGGGTTATAATGGTGGATGAGATTGCTACCGAGAATTTTCCTATCCGTGGATAGACGCTAATGGGTCTCGTAGACCGCCCATTATATAGCAAATATAATCTGGTTGTTGCCACACTCTATTTCTGCCATCTTGGAGACCACAAAGATGTTCCGCCTCCTACGTTTTCCTCCTTGCCCCGGGGCTGATGGGCCCCAAGTCTTGTACTAGACAGGGGTCCTCTTCATGAGTCACCTCGGATACAAGAACCCGTTAGCCTCCTCTTATTCTCCACATCCTTTACCTATCCTTCTCCACCTTGCCATCGTTAGTGCATCTCCCCATTGTTCCTCGCTGCCCAATCTCCTCCCAATGGCCAGACCCCATCATCGTCGCTCCCCATCGCTAATCCACATTGAGGATCCACGCCGCCATGCCCTTGGTTCTCCTTCAAGTAGTGCATCTTTGAGCCAGCTCCCATGGACGACGCACTGACCTCCGCTTCCTTGCCAACTTCTCGAACTTTCCTTCACCATGGGAGCTGTAGAGGAAATACCTCGGCGTCCGCCAGCTAGCATGGGGGACATGGGTCGCATAGATAACCAATTGGGAGACCCACATGACGAACTGGATCAGGTTGGTCCACATGGCAGAGCTCACCGTACTTGAATACAACTGGTTGCAGGTCCACTTACATGACACGGAGGACACCTATGCACCTCATCCCATCGGGGGCAGTTGTGGTGAGTGCGGTGATACCTCGGGAGGACCCCGATAGGTCTCCAACGTATCTATAATTTTTTATTGTTCCATTGTGATATATTACCATTCTAGAGTACTTTTGGCGTATTTATTTACCAATTTATATTATTTTTTAGCACAGACCCATTGACCCAGTGCTGGTTGTTATTTTATGCATGTTTTTCAATTTTCAGGTTTTCCATACCAAACGAAGTCCAATTGACCTAAAAAAATTGCAGTTTTTTATCAACCAAAAGAAAACAAACAAGCATGGGAGGAAGGCTGGAGGGCACACGAGGGCCCCACACACCAACCCGGTGCGGCCTGGGGGCGCCCCCTATTGGCTTCTGGGCCCCTCGAGTCCCTCCCGGATGTGTTCTCCCGCTTATAAATTCTCACATACCCTAAAAAACCCAGAAGAAGTCCCGACACACATTATACGCCGCCTCAAGTCTTTGTTCCGATGAGAGGCCATCTGGAGCTACGTTCCGGCACCCTTCGAGAGGCGGGTTGATCACAAAGGGCCGCTTCATCACCCTCATGACGATGTGTGAGTTGTTCACCACAGACCTACATGTCCATATCTAGTACCTAGATTGGAATCTCTCTCTCTTGATTTTCAATACAATTGTAATCGCATCTTCGCTTTGATACACATGATGCAAATCCTTTTGTGCGGCGAGTTTGTTGGGATCCTATGAATTGTGGATTTATGTTCAGATTATTCATGCTAAATATTTGAATCTTCTTTGAATACTTATATGTATCACAACCCTAGATTATAGGTTGTAGTTAGTTGCATCAGTGAGCATTCATGCATGCATTCAAATCAATTTAATTGAAATGGCGATGATCTACAAATGGGGATGACCAAACCCTAGCACCAAATCAAATCCAAATAGGTTCAACAAGTATTATTTTAATGAACTCAAATGGTCTTAAAAATGTTAAACCTTTTTGGTAAATGTTGGAAACAACATACCAGAGGTGATGACCTTTTTTACAACACTTTTGTCATTTTAAGTTAATCATAAATGCCTCTGAAAATCATAACTAAAGTGATATAAATATTTTAGTCTCTTAAAAAATGATGAATCTTTTTGTGGAGCCAGGAAATAACCCAAAACAAACACTAAAAATGATTTCAATATTTTTCACATAGGCCTAAGGACAAAACAAAATAAAAGACATGTCAGAAATATCAAACAGAAAGAATAAAAAAAAGGGAGAAGAACCTTACGTGCTTACCTGGCGCTCACCTATGGCCGAGCACACCAGGGGCGAAGGGATCTTCTTCCACCTCTCGCCATTAGGCACAGTCGTGGCGAGCTCCCGCAAGCCCACAGCCACCTCCTCCTTCCACCTCCTGCTCGCCTCCCCCCATGCTTATCCTCTCGGTTGGAGTCACCGTCATCTTCTCTATCCATTCCCACTGCTCTCTTCTCCTATATCGCTCTCTTTCCTTCTTTGATCTCTCCTCCCCGGAATCAAAGCCGTCGTCAATTGCTGCCATAGGGCCTCCCCGACCTCGTCGCTTCCTCCGAGAGAACCGCAGTGAGCCCCTCGTCCGGTTCCCCTTCTTTCCATCGCGTTCCCCCTCCTCTATCTCCTCCTACTGCTGGAGCCGGTGAACGCCTCGCCGCCGGCCATGGCTTCCGTGGCCAGGGCCCCTTCCTCGCCCTACCGAGCGCCTCGGCGTGCTTAGTGAGCTCTCTTGGAGCCGCAGCCGTCCCAAACTCCTCCTCCCGTGCCTCCTAGCACCAGCCTCACCGTGGCCGAGCTCCGGCCACCGCCTGTGCCGTCGTTGTCGCCAGCTCCGGCCACCCCAGCGCCCCAAACCAGTTGGAATGGATGCAGGTGAGTCCCAGCTTTATCTAGGTGGCCTCCCTGTAGGTAAACTTCGCGGCCTCGGACCTCGCCGGCGTCAAGCCGGCGGCGGGTCTGACCCCTTTAACCAGGGGTTTGACATCCCAGGGTCATAGACAGGTGGGGCCTAGCCCCTGTTAATTCTAGCTAAACACAAAATTTAATTAATTAGATTAACTAACCTAATGACTCACTGACTAGTGGGCCTAGACCCTGTTAATTATTAGGTAGTATAAAATTAATCTTATTTATTACCCTGAGTCACTAACGTGTGGCCCCACACGTCAGGTTTGACCTAACCCAAGCCAGTTGACTTGCTGACGCAAAGCTGACGCAATAAGTAATTTTCTGTTATAAAATAATTCCAAAATAATAGCAAAACTTCAAAAATTCATAGAAAATAAAATATAAATCAGATGAAAATAATTGATATATGGAAAATGATTAGAAAAATTCAAGGAATCTCATTATGGCATTTCCATGAATGTTTGAGAAATTCAAGGAATCTGATTAGGGTCGTTGTAGCTTTTCATGCTCTTCCAACCACTTTTAGTAGATGTCTGTACCCAGACATGTTGTTCTTCCCCTTGATGTTTGTATGACTTGAGTGACGGGTCACGAGACCCCTGTTTGTAATATCATACTATGTTGACTCTTATGAGTCTTTAATAAAAGCTTGAGTCATAGAGTTATGTTGTGATGCCATGTTGTATCAACACATATTCTGCATATTGTGTGTATGTTATGAAATGCATTATATGTGTGGGATTCGACACCTAGTTGTGTTCCTTTAGTAGTACTCTTTATGGGGAAATGCCTCTTTGTGCTTCCACTGAGATTTGGTAGCATGCTACTGCTCCGGACACATTGATTGACCAGCAAGTATCCTTCTTTGTTGTTATGTCTGTCTCTTCGGGGAAATGTCACGCGGTGTAACAGAGTCCTTGTAGCTTGCTACGACTCGTCTACACACGCTGATGACTGACACCTGCTTTGCTGGGTTATGTATGCCTGTCCCTATACGGATGTACCAGCTGGGTTTATAACTAGTCATGTCAACCCGGGTTCTTTGTCGTTTGAATGCTAACGACACATTCATATACGCGAGCCAAAAGACGCAAACGGTCCCGGCCAAGGTAAGGTGGCAGCCGTGGAGTTTACCGTGCGAGAGGCCGCAAAGTGATGTGATGTGTTATAGGCTGGGTTCTTTTGACTCAGGATCGGGGTACCGACAATATGATTCTTGTGTGCATGATTATGATATTTCTTCATTGAGAGAGGTGCGTTGTACTAGGTTCAACCTTGATGGAAGTCTGCAAGATGCATATCTGTGTGGATGCTTCTAAGGATAAAATGATGGCGTTTATTAATATTGCTTGATTTTACTTTATCTACATCATGTCATTGTTCTCCATGCATTAGTCAGTTTTGCTTATACTCTAGATGCATGTTGGATAGCCTTCGATGAGTGGAGTAATAGTAATCGATGCAGGCAGGAGTCATACTATTTGTTTATGGATGTGATTCCTATAAACACATGATCATTGTTGTGGATATCGCATAACTATCCGTTTTTTGTCAATTGCCCAACAAAAATTTGTTTATCCACTGTATGTTATTTTCCATGAGAGATGCCATTAGGGAAAACTATGGCCCGTGGGTCTATTCACAACATATTTACAAAACCTTCAATACCTTGCTGCCAGTTACTTGTTTTTATTTTATTTTTCTATCTACAATTATGTGCACACCTCAATCAGTTGAACTAACAAGTACAAGGGGATTGACAACCTCTTGCCTGCATTGGGTGCAAGTTGTTTGTTCTATTGTATGTTGTCGCTGAAGAGAGTTGTGGTTGATATTACTATTGGTTCGATAAACCGTGCTTTCATAACTGAGGGAAGTATTTGCCCACATTGTGCTGCGATAACCCGTTCCTCTTCACGGAAAACCCAATGCAGATCAAAAGTATTAGGATGTATTTCTCGCACCGTTGATAGGGATTATCATCACCAACTACGAACTAACTCCACACAAATTTTCATTCACTTGTTCTCCCTTTTATTTTTTGGTATATTTAGTCATCTCATAAAAAATGAAAATAAAAATATATTTACCTTTGCTTGCTTAGCTTGTCACTATATTGCATCTTCGCTCTCTAGTTTGTTTTTCTTGCTTGTTGCTTTGTTTGTTCGGTCACCATGGCTCAAGGTACTACTAATTTGTGTGATTCCTCAAGTACTAATAAAAATATTTTATTAGTAATCCTATACCAGCCGCCACTAGTGCGAAGGCTTTTTATATTAATGCTACATTACTGAATCTTGACATGAAAGAGCAATTTTCGGTAAGTCCTAATGAGGATCCCGATTCATATCTCAATACCTTTGTTGAACATTGTGATATGCAAAAGAAAAAGGATATCGATTATGATATTTTGAAATTAAAAATGTTTCCTTTTTCACTAAGAGATAAATCTAAAGCTTGGTTTTTATCTTTACCATGTAATAGTATGGGAACATGGGATAAGTGTAAAGATGCTTTCATTGCCAAGTATTTTCCTCGTGCTAAGATCATCTCCCTTAGAAATCAAATAATGAATTTTAAACATCATGATCAAGAACATGTTCCACAAGCATGGGAAAGAATACAATTGCTGATAAGAAATTTCCCAACTCATGGTTTAAACTTGTGGAGGATTATGCAAAACTTATATGCTGGACTAAATTTTGTGTCTAGAAATATTCTAGATTCTGATGCTGGTGGTACCTTTATTGATGTGACTTGGGAGTGGCCACAAAACTTCTGGACAACATCATGACCAATTATCCACAATTGGCATACCAAGAGAGCTCCAACCGGTAAGAATGTAAATTCTATTGAGGAAATCACTATGTAAAGTAAAAAGTGGAAGCTCTTATGAATTTGGCTGCCAATAAAAATAATCATGCTGATCCCAATGATATGCTCTTTTTCTACCATGATTGAGAAAAATAATGATGCTATTGATGTCAACTTTGTCTCACGAAATAATTTTAATAACAATGTTTATAGGGGTAATTTCAATGCTAGGCCATATCCCGGTAATGTTCCTAGTGGTTATAGAAATTCTTATAGTAATTCTTATGGAAATTATTCTGCAAATTCTAATGGTATACCTGTGATCTTGATAACGCAATTAAGGAATTCATAAATTCTTGAAAACTTTTCAATACTATGGTAGAAGAAAAATTGGATGTTGTTGACACTTTTAAAATGTATAGAATTGCTCTCGATGTAGAAAACATGCATAGAATTTCTCTTGATGTAGAAACTTTTAAAAAAGCTTTGCCTCCTAAGAATGATTTTAATTAGACTATTAAACCTATCCAAGTTTCTATTAATGAGAGTAAGTAGGGGACCTCTAAGTTGAAAGCTAATCGGGAATTCCTAGGAAAAGCTCTTCCACCCGGTTTTTACCGGAATCATGATCAAGATCTTAAAATGATTGGTACTTGTCCTATTGAATCTTTGTTTAATTTTGTGAATATTAATGATAAAGGGACTGAACATGACTCAACTCTAGTTAAGGAGCATCCCATTTGCTTGGAGGTTGACGATTTAAATGTTAAAACTAAAAAAGTGGGTTTGGAGAGGTCAAAACTTTATCTAGTGATGTGCCCACTATTTTGGATTACAAGGACCTTAATTATGGTAATTTCTATTTAGTAGAATGTATTTCCTTGCTGCAATCCATTACTAGCTCGCCCAATAACAAAACAAAGCTTTTACTCAACATATAGTAGAAGCTATGGAAAAAGCTTATGATAAGAAACTTGAGCCCAAAATTTCTATTCCCACAAAAATGCAGGATGAGTGGGAACCTACTATCAATATTAAGATAAATAAATATTAATGCAACGCTTTGTGTGACCTTGGTGCTAGTGTTTCAACTATGCCTAAATCTTTATGTGATGTGTTTAGTCTCACTAATATTGAAGAATGTTCCCTAAACATGCATCTTGTGGATTCTACCATTTAGAAACCCTTGGGTAGAAAAAATTTGTGTTGATAATTTAAAATAAAAATTATGTGCCTGCAGATTTCATTGTGCTTGATATTGATCGCGATCCTACTTGTCCAATTTATACATGGAAGACCCTTCCTACAAACTATAGGTGCAACCATTGACATGAAAGAGGGAAACATGAGGTTCCAATTTCCATTAAAGAGAGGAATGGAACACTTACCTAGAAAGAAAATTATACTACCTTACAAATTAATCATGAGATCCCTTACGGGTGGAGTGTCAAAGATGAGAACACTTGAAACTATGCAATATGCCTAGCTAGGGGTGTAAAACAATAGCGCTTGTTGGGAGGCAACCCAATAGTTATCTTTATTTTTTCTTCTACTTTCTTTTTGTTTGTGGTAACACTATTATTGCCTCTGTAGTGATTCTATTTTTATGTTTTAATTATTTTTTGTGCCAAGTAAATCCTTTGGGATGATTTGTATGATGAGTGGAATTGATATGGTTCAAAAACAGAAACTTTGACGTTCTCTGCAGAATTTCTATGATTTTAATTGAACGGATTTTAAGCTGAATTCTTTACACAGTATTTTTATACAAATTTACGAGTTATTCCTAAGTTTTCATAATGTTTAGAGTTGTAGAAGTATAGGTTCATTACATATTACTATAGACTATTCTGTTTCAGTCAGATTCTATTTTTGCTTGCATAGTTTCCTTGTTTTGATGATGCTATGGTTGTACCGTGGGGTATAAGCAATGGAGAAGTTAGAGTACAATACCTTATGCTAAAATAAAATAAAAGTATACTTATAACAGTACCTAGAATTATTTGATATGTTTCTTATACTAACGGATCTCACGATGTTTTGTTGAGTTTTTTGTGATTGAAGTTTTCAAGTTTTGGGAATTATCCCGATCGACGAAGAAATGAGGAGAAACAAAAGCCTAAGCTTGGGGATGCCCAAGGAACCCCAAGGTAATATTATAGGAATACTCAAGCATCTAAGATTGAGGATTCCCCGGAAAGCATCCCCTTTTTCATCTCAATCCATCGGTATGTCACTTGGAGCTATATTTTTATTCATCACATGATATGAGTTTTCCTTGGAGTGTCATTTGTTTTACTTTCAATGTGCCAAAATCACCATTTTCTGGGCACATCTATTTGAGAGAGATGCCACCTCATCATAATTTGTTAGAATACTCTACGTTCTTGATATGTCTCCATCGTATCTACTTTTTTGACAGGGAACTGTAGGGAACCCCCCCCCCCCCCCCCACAACAAACTTAGTTTTTATTGCAAGGAAAAGGTAATGATAGGTGTTACAAGGGGTAACAAGAGAAAGAGAATAAAAATTACATGTTTCTACAGATCAAAAATCAAGAAGGTAGGTATGAGATTATCGCAAGAGGTCATGTTTGAAGGCTGACTTGATTCTGTGTTGCATGAGAGAGATATCATTCCTAAATGATGCTCTCCATCTGTTAAAACTTGGTCTTTCATGGTTGAAGACTCTTGCATTTCGAATAACCCAAATATTCCAACAAGCAAGGAATACCACTTTAGAGAAGAAACACCTTGCAAAATATCTCCTTGCATTGATGGTGACTTCATCCATAGTATTTCCTCGAGACTAATCAATCTGCAAGTAGTTTCATACTCCGGTAGAGAAAATGCACTGGAGAAAAGATCGTCTCTTGTTTCTCTTTTACTCAATGGACAGAGAACACATTGTACACCATCTTCCATGTGCCAATGCCTCCTTTGAACCATATCTTTGGTATTCATGCTATCCATGATCAACATCCATGAAAAGACCTTGATTTTCATGGTGCAACAAGATCTCCAAATCCAGGATAACAAAGGATTGCTAGTAAGGCTGGAGTGCATGCTCTTATAGAATAACTTGGGCTTATATTGTTTGGAAGAATCCTGGCACCACCAAGAATCCTTGAGGTCTGCATGCCTTTCATGGTATCACGAGAGGTTCTTGTGAGACCCTCTCATGATAGTAGGTCTTCCATATCGGTGACTCCACCACTAAAAGTTTTAAGAATTGAACGAAACTTCTTGGGGATTTTTTATGTAATAAAATAAAAATAATGGAACCAAGACCTACCGGATGGGAGGCCCCAGACGCCCACTAGGCACAAGGGTGTGCCACCCCCCCTGGCGTGACCTGGTGGTTAGTGGGTCCCACGGGGCTCGGCTGACCCTAACTCCATCACCATAAAATCCTATTTTCGGAGAAAATTAAGACAGGAAGTTTCATCATGTTTCACGATACGGAGCCATCGGTGCCTCTTGTTCTTCATCGCGAGGCCAAATCGGGAGTCCGTTTGGGGCTCTAGAGAGGGGAATCTTTGGTCTTCGTCATCAGCAACCCTACTTCATCGCCAATTCCATGATGCTCTCCACTGGGAGTGAGTAATTCCTTCGTGGGCTTGCTTGTCGGTGAGGAGTTGGATGAGAATCATCATGTAATTGAGTTAGTTTTGTTAGGTATTGACCCCTAGTATCCACTATGTACAGAGATTGATGTTGATATGACTTTGACATGCTTAATGCTTGTCACTAGTGCCCCAGTGCCATGATTTCATATCTGAACCGTTTATATTTTCACCATTATGCCTATGTTCTTGAAACGATCTTGCAAGTGATATGCACCTACTACGAGTTAGGATCCGCATACCCAAAGTGACAATAATTGGGATTCTTTCCAGTTATTATGGTAGTATGAGGAGTTCATAGATTCACTATGTGTTAATGCTTTGTTCCAATTCTCTATTAAAAGGAGGACTTAATATTCCTTAGTTTCCTTACGGACCCTCGTGCCACGGGAGGGTAGGACAAAATATGGCATGCAAGTTCTTTTCCACAAGCACGTATAACAATTTACGGAATACATGCCTACATTATATCGATGAACGGGAGCTAGTTCTGTGTCGCCCTATGTTATGATTGATACATGATGAATATCATCTAGCAATACCACTGATCCAGTGCCTACGAGTTTTCCACATATTATTCTTGCTAAGTTACTACTATTACTAGTGTTACAACTGCTACAAAACAGCTATCACTGTTACCTTTACTGCTGCGACTATTACCACTACTATCAAAACTATCATATTACTCTGCTACGGATCAATGTGTTGTCGATACGAGATCTCCAAGTGTGGTCGAATTGACAACTCAGCTACTAATACCTGCAAATATTCTTTGCCTACCATTGTGTCGAATATATAAATTTGGGTTGAATACTCTACCCTCGAAAACTATTGTGATCCCATATACTTGTGGGTTATCAAGAACATTTTTTGGCGTTCTTGCCCGGGAGAATAGTTTTATTTTTTCAGTCACTTGGGATATCTATTTATTGATCTCTATGAAGAATCTCAAAGATACAAAAACCAAGATTTTTCCCTCCAAGACGAGGGGAGGTAAGGAGTTGCTATCTAGCTATGCACTTGATTCACCTTCTGTTTTGAATAGACTTGCAACACCACCACCACATGCTATTAATCCTGATATGTCGCAAGTTGTTAATGATGCTACCTCTACAATGAATGATGCTAATGATGATGTTAGTACCTTGCTTGATGATATTGAGCGACTAGGTGAATTTCTTGATGAACAACTTGCTAGAGCTAAATAAATTGAGCATGCTGAAACTGATGAAATCTTTGAAACTGAAAATATTGAAACAAAATTTAGACATGACTATCCTAGAATTCAAATGTGTGAAGTACCTGAAGGTTATATTATGGATGAATAACTAGTAGATACTTTCTTGCTTCTAAGGATAGATAAGATCTTAAGAAAGTATTATGCAAGTTCAAAGAAAAATAGTTGAATGCTAGAATGAAATATGATCCTATGTTTGCTACTTCACCTATCTTTTTCATTGATAAGGATTATGAATTATTTTTCGACCCAAAGATAATTACTTTGGTGGAATCTGATCCTTTTTATGGCTATGAAAATGAAACCATTGTGGCACATCACACTAAGTTAAATGATATTGCCACCCCATTTACTCATGAGGAGAAAATTCTCTACTACTATATTCTCAAATTATTTACATTCTCATTAAATGGTGATGCTAAGATTTGGTACAAACTCTTGCTCCTGGTTGTGTGCGTAGTCCCCAGGATATGATTTCTTACTTCTTCGAAAAATATTTTCCTCCTCATATGAAACAAGTTACCTTACAGGAAATATTTCACTTTGTGCAAAATGAAGAAGAGTCTCCCACAAGCTTGGGGGAGGCTTCTCCAATTACTTAATGATTTACTTGATCATCCTCCTAAGAAGTATCAAATATTGTATATATTTTATAATGGACTAATCTTTGCTTCTAAGACCACCTAGATAGTTGTACTAGTTGTGTTTTCAGGGAACAAACTGTGGAACAAGATGAGGAGTTATTGACTAATATATTGAAGAACTATGGTGAATGGACACTTCCTGAACCACCGCCTAAACCTACTCCAAAGCACATGAGTATCTTATGCCTTAGTCCCGAAACTATGCAAGAGACAAAGGAATGTATGAAGGAAAACGACATTAAAACTGAAGATGTTAAGAATTTGCCACCTATTGAAGAAATACATGGTCTCAACACACCACCACAGGTGGTGGATGTAAATTCTTTTTTAAAGTTTGATGAAGGTGACATCCCTTACAATAAACATCCTAGTTAATACTTATATGAGTTTGATAATTATACTAGAAAGCAAGATCATTTCAACTCCTATGTTATGAAACAATTGAAACAAAACTCTGATATGATTGCTCACTTAAGTGACTTTTTATTTAAGAATCACCAATGATGTAAGAGGTGCAGGAAAACATGCTTCTGCGGTTCAAACCCAACTAGAACAAGTTGCTAAATATCAAAGTGAGCTAATTCATTAAATGAATAATAATATGAATGATCATCATGTTAGAGTAATGACTAGAGGAGGAACAATGACTCAAGATCCACTATATCTAGAAGTACATCCTAAAAGAACTGAACAAGATTCACAAAGAATTAATGCGGATGCACCTAGTCCTTCTAGGAAGAAAAATAAAAAGGATAGGACCTTCCATACTTCTACTGAACTTGAAATAGAAATACAGTGTGATAATGCTAATGATAACTCTATCTCTGATGCTGAAACTCAAACTGGTAGTGAGCATTCACCTAGTGATAATGAAAATGATAATGACGATTCTCATGTAGATGCTCAACCTAACAATGATAAAGAACCAGATAATGATGTTGAGATAGAACCTCTTGTTGATCTTGATAACCCACAAACTAAGCATAAACATTATGATAAAGGAGTTTTTGTTGCTAGAAAGCATATCAAAGAAAGAGAGCCATGGGTTCAAACAACCGTGCCTTATCCACCCAAACCAACTAAGAAAAAAGATGATGAAGAATTTGAACGTTTTGGTGGAATGCTTAGGCTAGTCTTTTGCGTACTCGTTTAACTGATCTTTTAAAGATGGCCCCTTATGATGAGTACTTATCATCACTAATAAAAAAAATACCTGAAGCTAAAATCTCCACCATGCTTGCTAATTATTCTTTTAAGGATGGAGTACCTAAAAACTAGGAGATCCAGGAATACCAACTATACCATGCTCCATCAACGTAAACTATTTGAAAACTGCTTTATGTGATCTTGGAGCTTGTGTCAATGTTATGCCTTTCTTTTTATATAAGACTTGACTTGAATAAACTCACACCTACTTAAATTTCATTGCAAATGGCTGACAAACTAACTTCCATACCTATCGTATTTGTGAGGATGTACCTGTTGTTGCTGCAAAAGTTACTATCTTGACAGACTTTGTTATAATTGCTATGCCCGAGGACGACAACATGTCAATTATCCTTGGTATACCTTTCTCAAATAATACATGAGATGTTATTGATTGCAATAAAGTCAAAGTCACTTTTCATTTCAATGGTAAAGAACAAACGGTGCATTTTTTGAGGAAACAATTCCAAGTGAATGGTGTTAATGTTATTGAAAAATCTACGGCTATCACCAATGGATGTTTTCAACTACCTCTACCTACTGCCAAAAATAAATATGAGATACTTATTGTTAGGGATATGCACATACCCATTGAGGTAACTTAGTGTTCTACAAAAATTCTTCGGGTTCATGCTAATTGGAAGTGGCTGTTAATAAGACTTGATCAACCTTGTTAAGGAATCATTTTCAAGAGGCATGAGGTCCATGAATTTTGTAGGCACAACTTTGTGTACCCACTTTGGTTTTTGTGTTATTTTTAGTTACATACAATAAATACCATGTTTATCCTGTTTTCTAAATTCTTACTGCAATAAAAAACTGCCCAAAAATAAAATTTCTCCAAATGACCTGAAAGTTTCACACGATTTTTTGTGAATATTTGTGAATATATGGCGCCGAAAACATCATAGGGGTGTCCCGGGTGTCCGCTAGGCACCAGGGCGCACCACCCCGACTAGGCGTGCCCTGGTGGGTAGTGGGCCCTCAGGGGGGTCCCCTCACTTATACCTTTAGCTCACTTCATCAATTACCTCAAGAAAAAAAGTCCTATATCTGTGTCCCTTTCGTGTTCTAGCTCTCAAACCCGCTAATTTCAATCAAATTGCTCGAAACTCCATTTGTGAAACAGTTTTGTGGAATTGCTCCTTGGTACGTAACTCCCCACTCCTCCAATTAGTTTTTGCTTTAGTGATTTACCTTAGAAGTAATAAGCTACTCTTGGTGCTAATTTAGGCTGTGACCCAAAATTTTCAGAAATTTGTACGTAGGAATAATGAGCTGGTTTAAGAGGAGTTCTTTGAGGAGGAACTCCTGGGAGGCATGATTGAGTGAGACTCTGATACGACGGTCTTACGCCGGGCCAAATGAAATCTCGATGAGAGAATCCCACACCAAATAGTGCCTTTGGCCAAGTGATGACTTCATGTTGGATCCAAGGATTAATGAAGAGTTTGAGAAATACATTCATAATATTGAGCTTGCACCCTTCATCGATGATAAGTCCGGGCAGCATTATCATCTTCTGAAAACTTTCAGTAAGGGGTTTAAAAATTTATCCTTGAGAATTTTGAGTCTCCTCAAACCTTTATGATAATGCCTTCACCCTGTCTCTAGATGATTTCTCCGGTGCATGTAAAATTGCATGTTGGGTTTTGCTAGACGAACCATCAAAATCTAAATACGAGGCATTTTTAACTACTCTTTGCATCGGTGAAGATAAGGGAGTGACTCAAGGTAGAATAAATAGCAAACACTTTCCTTCAATGCGTTACCTAGCACTCTTTAATGAAAAATGCATAGTGGGCAAGCAGGATTGTAGTACCTTATGTGCCCTAGATTTGAGTCTCCTGCATACTGCGTTAACTAGAATTAAATGATATAATCATGGAGCAATCGTGGCACACTGGTTGTAATGTAACTCTGACAGCGACCATTTTTATGGAGGGATTTATGCCTCCCGTTTAGCTAAGAAGTGTAGTGTGCCATCGTGGTCTAGTGATCCTATTATTTCTACTTAGTACTTAGATTTTGAGGACATGAAGCATGACAAGCTTAGAAAGGCCACATGCAGTGATTATAATTACAACCTAATATTTAATAAGAAATCTATTGTGCCTATTATTTTTCATGCACCTTCCCTCTTTGATTATGAGGGAAAAGGAAGATATTACGTCTATGAGCTGGACACGCATGAGTACAACGCGGTAGTGGACGGTGCTCGCCACGCCGCGGAGGCTGCACCCAGGGCTTCCTCAAGTTACCATACTAACTATTATCAAGGCCACAACTAGTGGTGATTACCAAGCTAGGCCAAAAGCCTAAGCTTGGGGGAGTACATGTTTCCACCGACTGTACATTCATGCTCACATATTCTAATTGTCGGTGTTCACAATCTTGCATTGTATTATCCATGTTAGATATATTTTCTTGACTTCTTCTAGTGTGTTTGAAAAACTTTGAAAAAACCCAAAAAAAATCTCTTCCCTTCTTTTGCTTGTTGGTAGCTTTCCCATGTAAATATTTTCTCTTGTTTTAGTTTTCCCATCTTTAATTTGTTTTCTTCTAGAAAAACTAAAAAATCCAAAAATATTTTAGAGTGTTTCTCTGAATTTCTTTTCCCTTTATTGAGTTGTACCCAAAGGGTAGACTATGACGAAAATGTTGAGTGGCTCTCATATGCATTGTTATTGATCTAAAAAAGAACCCACATTAATTTTTCTTCTCCTCTCGAATAAAATGTTGC
This sequence comes from Hordeum vulgare subsp. vulgare, assembly GCF_904849725.1. NCBI lineage: Eukaryota > Viridiplantae > Streptophyta > Magnoliopsida > Poales > Poaceae > Hordeum > Hordeum vulgare. The sequence continues at coordinate 360,894,781 of NC_058524.1, read as the reverse complement.
AGTTTCCATCTTAGTCCATGGCCCTCTTACACTATTATTATTTCCATATCGTTCGGTCATGAAGTGAAAGTCAATAATGACAATATTTGATGAAGTGACTATGGCAGAGAGAAGAGGGTATGAACCCAACTTGTTTTTGTTTTTGTAAATATGTTTAGAACAATATACATGAGTTAGCATATTATGATCAAACATGTTTGCAATGACAATTAGAGATTATAGTTATTCATGCCATGCTTAAGTACCTAGGAGTGAATAATGATTTATCTTGGATGTCAACATGCATTAAAATGATTGTGATGTAGTATCATGATATGGTATTCTCCTCTGAATGTTTGAATGGCGTGACTTGGCACATGTTCATGCATGTAGTTGAATCAAAAAAAATATAGCCTCCACGATATTTATGTTCATGGTGTTTATATCCTACTCATGCTAGTATGCACTGATAATTATTCATAAGAATGTTCATGACCATCTTCGCTCTCTAGCTCGTCGCTTCCCAATATATTTGATAAACTTCACCTATACTAAGCGGGAATATTGCTTGTGCATCAAAATCCTTGAAACAAAGTTATTCCATATGAGTCAACTATATCTACCTATATGCAATATTACCCTGCCGTTCCAAGTAAATTTGCACATGCCACATTTAATATTTTGAATGAACTTCTGGTTTGTGTGCCTGGACCCCTCATGGAGCTACAGGGGGTGGTCAATATCTTCCATGCTAAGCGTGTTATTCTCTTGATGATTCTTTATTCACTCGTCCTTGCACGAGAGCGCTGGTAAAAAGGGGCTCCCAATCCCGAAATCATAAATCGCAAATAATTAAACAAAACACTCCTGGATTGTTGTTGGTATGGACGGCACCCGTGGATTCGTCTAGCCCTGGAGTGCGTTTGTTAGTGGAGGGGAAGTAAACCTTTACTTTTACCACTTGGGAACCGCCGCTAATTTGTTTAGGAAGGTATCGATAACTCTTCGTCGTAACGTTGACAGGATGTGTGTACCTCCCAAAATAAATTATCTTTGACTTTCGGTATGAGCTTTCGCACCACTGTGAATCCTTGCTTATCTTTAGGAAGGGACTTTCTATTTACTTTCATGTTATTTTATTTCTATTTTGAGTCATCACCTTCTCAAATAAGTACCAGACCTCAGAGCATTGCTATCATCCTCATGCTTTGTGTCTAGTTAAACGTTGTTTGCAGCATGACTAGATCTCCTCAACCATGAATTACAATATCTAGTCGCTACTTAAATTTGGAGGTGCTCTACACTTATGTTTTGTGGTCTCGGAAATGGCTAGCGAGATACCATTGTTGTCGTATTATATCATGATTATTTCAACAAATAGTTGGCGTTTGTGTCAGAGCCCTAGACTTGTTTGACATTGCATTCATGCATGCTTTTAAATTCTTTTGAAATTGAAAGGAGGAATGATGAAGCCTCAAAATGAAATTTCTGTTAAATAGGGAATATAAACAATTGTCTCAAAGAGTTCCATGAAAATGTTCCTCCTGTTTTAAGAAAATATTGGCATGAGGTAAAATTCAAATAAGTATTTTTGGAATCATAAAAATATTTCATCTTGGGCTTTTGAGTCAATCTAACAACTATTTTCCATGGATTTATATTCATTATATATAAAATATAAGTCCATTTATTCTAAAGCATTTTGTAGTGCCATGAATAAATCCCTTGGCCTCACCTGCAAATTATCAAAAATTTATAAAATGGTCTGGTGTATTTTTAAAATCCAAAACAAATGACAGAAAAATAGAAAACATGAATAAAAAAGGAAAGAATCTTACCTCGCCCAGAAGCCGGCCCAGCCCACCAGGGGCGAGGAGGTCTTCTTCCTCCTTTGCCAAGAGGACGAGGGCGTGTCGCCAGCGCGCGCACCCGACGGCCAGCTCATGCTTGCCACGGAGCTGCTCGTCCCTGTCCTCATATCCTCGTGTGAAGATGCCCAGAGCCCTCTCTCTCTTCTCCACCCCTCTCTAGCTCCCCTCACTCACTCCCTCGCCCTCTCCCGGCCATGGCCGAGCGCTGCTGTCGTCGCTGCTCGCAACTACCGCGGCCACCGGTCCCCTCTAGCCGAGCCACCGTGTCCCCCATCTCCGTCGAACTCCTCCCAGTCTCCTAAAAGAAGGAATCGAGGCCAGAGGCCCCCTACCGTCACCATCAACCACATCATCAAGCTCTGGCCCCGGCGCTCCTCTCCGATGATTCACGGCCATCTATGCCTCTCCAAGCCAGCCGACCGTCTCATCCGACTAGTTGTGAGCTCCTGCGTCGAAGCCCCCTAACCCCGTGGCTTGTCCCTCGCCGTAGCTGTCGCTCCCTTGCTGATCGAGCGCCGCCACCGCTAGACCTCGCACCAGCGATGCTCCGGTCCACCCTAGCCCTGAGATGCCTCTCTTCCGACTCGCGGGTGAGGAGTCGATCCATTCCTGCCCTCCGCTGGTCCAACCACCACCTGCAACGCCCTCCGGCGATCCTCTGCCGCGTTGGATGGTCGCCGATGACCACCCTCTAGTGGGGGTTGAAGTGGCCTAAAGTTAAATTAACCATGTTAATTAAACTATGACACTAGCGTGTGGACCCCACATGCTAGGTTTGATTTGACCATGGTAGCTGACCTGCTGACCTCACCCTTATGTCATGCTGACGCATTAATGAGTTTCTGGATAAATAAAAAATCAGGAAATTTCAAAAAATGTTATAAACTTGAAAAATTCATACAAATTCAACCATAGCTCAGATTGAAATAATTTATATATGAAAAATTATCAAAAAAATAAAAAGAATCGGATTATGGCATTTTAATGCATGTTAGAACAACATATGTCCTATGTTTTGGGCAAATCAACTAAATGCCATTTAAATAACCACATATGAAGTTTGATTTTGAACCTTGGTTCAACCCAACTTCATTTAATGTTCTTGCTAGATGCATTAGCTAAATCAACTGCATATTGCCATGTCATGATCATGCATCATAGTGTTGCATTTCTATGAAGTAAATATTATTCTTTTTCTCTTCTCGGTGTTGTTCCTCTATGTAGACGATGGTTCCGATGATATGACCGTTCACATTGATGAAGACTCATTGCTATCTTTAGAACTGTCAGGCAAGAAAACCCCCCTTGAACATTCTGATAAAATCCTACTCTCTCACTCCTGCTCTCTTTTACTGCATTAGGACAATAGCAATTCAACTATTATTTATTCTCGGTAGTTGAACCCATTCCTCTGCATGACCTGATTTTGCCACAGTAAATAGTTGAAACCACTTAGAATGAGTAGCAACTTTCTGAGGCTTGATGTACTACTCATCCATGATTGCTTACTGTGCCTTCTATGCTTAGAGTTGCGTCGGGTCTGATCCATCTGGATGATGAATTGGAATGGTTGTGTTCATGTACTATAGTGTGAGAGTAAAGGTGTGAATCCGATTTGGTAAAGATAGCAATGAGAGGCCATGTGGGAGTACATGGTGGGTAGTCTCATTGGGACCATCCTTAAGAACTGAGTTATGTGTATGTTATCCAAGACAATACACTACCACGCATTGGAATGCTTAAGTGCCACTCTCCGCTTATTAATCGCCTAGATCTCTGTCCAGGAGTTGCAACTAGTTTCTGGTGTCTGTAGGAAAAGTGTTGGCGGCCGTGTTTAGCTCTTCTCGATGGGGTAGGCTTCAGTGCGGTAGATACACAGTGGCACGGTGTACCAAGGGGCACCCGGATGGTGGGCTTGGGAACCCTGCACACATCGTTTGGGGCCGTTAAGGAAGCTTCGGTCGGACTTCCTTGCGGGTTCAGTCTCAAATAGGCGAAAATACTGGACTAGGGTCTTGTGTGGTTAATGGTCGTGGCCAACACCCATGCCAGTGCTTCCGCTTGAAGGTTGCCGAGATGCATGACATGCATATGGTGATAAGTGGTGAGAGCATGTCTGAAGAAGTATACCCCTGTAGGGTGAATTAATCTGTTCGAATAGCCGCATCCTCGGATATGGACTACTTGGAAACATTACATGGTACCTAGACAACTTGGAATGGATACTCTGAAATATGCAAGATAAGTGTGAGTGCTATGGATGGCCTTCTCGTAGGGAGACGAGAGTGGGTCCATAGTGGTGTATTGATTGGTGAATATGTGGACTCGTGTGCGCTATCCCACCTCAAAGAAAGAACTTGTAGTCATAGTACAGTTTAGCCAATAGTCAAAGCTGGCATGTTGCAATTAAACACCACAACCCCCGTTGTTGAAAATGATGCATATATAGCTAGTTCGGATGTATGTCTTGTTGAGTACTTTTGTACTCATGGTTGCTTAATTATAAGTTTGCAGAGGAGACCTTAGTCTCATTAAAGGTTTCTACGTGATCCGTTTGACGTTGACCGGGATAGCTTTGGAATCCCAGACAGAGGTCTGGCTCCTTTGATAGGGTCGTTGTAGATTTTCAGGCTCCTCCGGCCACTTTTAGTAGATGTCTGTACCCAGACATAATATACTTCCGCTTGATGGCTGTATGACTTGAGTGTTGGATCATGTGACCCCTGTTTGTAATAGCACACTATGTTGACTCTTATGAGTCTTTAATAAAGACTTGAGTCATAGAGTTATGTTGTGATGCCATGTTGTATCTACACATATTGTGCATATTGTGTGTATGTTTTGAAAAGCATTGTATGTGTGGGATTCGACACCTAGTTATGTGCCTTTAGTAGTACTCTTTACAGGGAAATGCCTCTTTGTGCTTCCATCAAGCCTTGATAGCTTGCTACTGCTCCGGACACATTGATTGACCAGCATATATCCTTCTTTGTTGTTGTTTCTGTCCCCTCGGGAAAATGTCACACGGTGTAACAGAGTCCATGTAGCTTTCTACGACTCGTCTACACACATTGTTGACCGACACCTGCTTTGTTGGGTTATGTATGCCTGTCCCTGTATGGATGTGCCACTTGGGTTTATAACTAGTCATGTCGACCCGGGTTCTTTGTCGTTTGAACGCTAGCAACACATTAACATATGTGAGCCAAAAGATGCAAATGGTCCCGGCAAAGGTAAGGTGGCAACCGTGGAGTTTAACGTGCATAAGGCCGCGAAGTGATCTGATGTGTTACAGGCTGGGTTTTTATGATTAGGATTGGGGTCCCGACATCTTTGGTATTAGAGCTTGACTACCTGTAAGATAACCAAGCCAAACTGTTCGATGTAGAGTCTAGCAACTCTTTAGGTATGTAAGGGAATTGTTTGTGGAAGGGAACTTAACGTTCTTTTTACTCCTTTACTTGACACCGAGATATCCATATAAATGAATTTCCACAACTATGTGAGCAATATAATAGCATTGGTCAGATCAAAGAATATAATGGTGTATGCTCAAGGAAATCCACGAGTAAAACACCGTTATGAAAATCTTTGGTTCTAAGTTTTATTTGACACTAGCCCATACTCAAATCAAAAATTGGACAAGATAATATATACAACAATTGATCATACGAATCAAGCGATGAAATATCATTTACCTTCAACACTCACACACACGCCACAAAGATATCCCTTTAAAATGAACTAAGTTAGGCAAAGCTTTTATCTTCGAACTATCCAAGTTGTTGTTTAGCGTAACCAACTAGTTCAGGGCATCCAACACAGATTCTTGGAGAAGGTTGGCTTATAGGAAAACCAACTTGATCACACGCTCACCATGACGGTCAAGGGACAACTTGGTAATACTTTCTAGAAGATATTCGGAATATCACGAACCACCGATATGTTATTAAACCGGGAACAATCTCGCTTTTCAGGGCAAGATGATATGATCAAAGAGCGAAGGATTAACACAATCCTAACTCATTGATTGAAGAGTGCACCATGAGAGATGGACTAGGTAGCACGGTCAATCTTAGTATGACGATTCAATCACCATCAACATAAGAGTGAAATTATTGTCCATTAACTACCAAGCAATGGCATTGCTAGGAGTATTGATTTCACACATCATGGTTCATTTGTCAATATTCTAGTGACAACCAACACGGAAACCGAGGGATGAACAATGATAGCGAGAAGTACCACTCTATCAAGAGTTCATAAGAGAGGTGCAATTTTCATGACATTCTTGATAAAAGAGAGTAATACTCCAAGATAGAACAGAACAATAGCTGGATTGGTGTTCTGATCTGCGGAATACAACTACTTTGACCCAATCCAAGAAAGGGATGAGGTAGTGGAGTTTTATTCTCCCAGTCATTCTAAAACAGAATGGCTCGACAAACCACAAGAATAATAGGCATCGATAACACGAATGCATAATTACTTTTGACTATCCACTTATAGATAAAGGTCAGAACTCAATTGAAGTGGGCAACTCAAGAGGACATGATTTTTCTGAGTTGTAGATGCATAGATTAGCATGTCGAACGAGTTCAACATAATTCTTCCAGATAACCCATGCAGAAAGGCGGAGTTGGCAGAGACGGAATATGGAGTAGAGAACTCATCACGAGCACTCTTGTTGTCATCTGTAGTTCACGAAGAACATCTGCCAGAGATGGTCCATGGTGTTGGAAGAATGATATACCACGAACCTCGGAAACTACAACAAGGTTACTATTCATTCTTAAGAAACTAGCAACACTATCAACAGAAGTGAGCAGAATGATCCTTGGGTTCAAGAACCCGGAAATAGAGTACCTACTAGCTAAATAAAATCACGGGATGTTTTCCAAAATGATGGCTAGAATTATCACACTGGAAGCACAAAACACCATCTAGACTATTGGGTGGTTTTCCGAGGTAACATGGTTTCCTAATGCTTTAACAATATGCCGAGGTAATATGGTACCTCAACACAATAATTAGTGTGCTTTGTCTGGCCAAAAAGACATTGGGAATACAAGGAAGGAATTTCCAATTGCATCAGATTATTTAGAAACCTTGGAAAACTCGAACAACATATTGGCTGTACGGGCATGAAATATGAGGCAACCTGCATGGAACTGACAACATAACAATAAATTCCTATGGCGACATCGATCCAGGAAGACAACAACGTTCCTATAAGTCTTCAGCAGATTAACTCGTTATCCTAATAGATAGATGAGAAACACTAATTCTTAAACCCTGTAGAATAAAGAAGAGGGTGACTCAGAATTATTTTTGTTGAGTCCATCAGCAACATTTTCATTTGTTGCAAGATTTATGTTGGACATTAAGCTAGTGTTGGAAACTTTTCTAGACATTATCTTTATGTCTTGTACATGAAGTTATGTTAGGTGTAAGAAGTTATTTTCTTTAAATTCATGTGCATTTGGTGCAAGTTACCGCCATTAATTTGAGGAGGTCGTTTTGTTTCCTTCAGAATCATCCCAAATCAGTCATGCATGTGCGAAGTATACTATGGTTTGATAGATTTGCAATCTCCTCTCCATATGTATTTCCTAGGACACCAAGCCACTGATTGATTTGTATAAGGAAAAGAGGTTCCTTCATAAGAGCTAGTCATATGACTTATGCAAGGACTTTGGTATCTTTAATGATGGTTCCCACCAAGGACTCGGTAGTGTTTTGTTGTAAGACTTTTCATGTGCTCATCATTGTCTTGGACAGTGTGTTAACGTGGGTCTTGCAATCCAGTTCATGTTTTCAAGTTGTCCTCCGTAGTTCATTTCCTGAGAATCTCGCAACGTTATCTCATCGATTTGTGTTGCAAACTTTCTTTTCAGACATGTTGAGTATGAAACATCATGTCACCAATCAGAGCTGAACCTCACGCGGCTATAATGGTTGGAACATTTCCCAAGAATTATAAGATTGGTCCCTTTGTAACCCTGTAAAGTGATGTCGTGGCTAACAAACCTAGCCCGAAGACTTAATATTATAATATCTTCCATCACCAACCTTAGCCATCTCCCCGTGAGGACTTTGTTATGACTTATTTGGGAAGTTGTTCCTCATGGACCCCATTTGAGCCCCATAGTCGGACCTTTACTTGATGTTCTAGATACCAAGAAGTTGAGTTACCCTATTACATCAAGGAGAACATTAGAAGTCGAGTGCTAAATGTCTCTCGGTCGATCATCCAGATTTCTTTCCCTTGGCATAGCTAAGGTGAAATCTGATAAAGTGTTGTCTTCCTTTGCATCTGCATCCTCCACCATTATTCATCACGGTAGTATGATGTGTGACCAAGATCTTGGCATGGATATTGGGAAAACTTTGATGAATATGGAATTTCTCAAGTTCTTGAGAGCACGCTTAGACACTAGGTTATACCCTCGGTACCAATTGGAATGTGCCTTCCGTTTGCCGAGATGTTCTATAACTCTAGTTTCTTTCCAAACTGAGTATGTCATTCTTTTGAATTCTTTCAAACGATCAATTGTGAATTGCCTTACCCTGGTATGAAGAGTTTCAATCATCTTTTTTTATCAAAATTAATTATTTTCTCCACTTAAGGTAATAACTCTAGGAGTCACCTTTCTAAGGTGCCCCGTTATGGTATGAAGGGCAACATAATCCTTGCTACGTTGAAACCTCGTCCCCATCTATTTTAAGCATGGAATTGTTTCCTACCAATTGAACATGTATCATATGCCACATTTCCTCATTCCTGTTATGTGTTTTGTGTCTCAGCTCAAGGGACGTTCCCACGTCTCATTCTATGAGATGATCATGAGTTGTTTGATCTTCATTAAGATTGAATTTCGTATAGCTTTCTATTTTCTTTTGTCGTGGTGCTTAGATGAAGCTCCCGAAGGCAAAGATGTCAAGATCAACATGATGAAATGAATCAACATCTCCAAGGAGGGCAATTGGATCATGAAGATTGTGATGGTCTAGTGTCCCCTCTTCCTGTTACCCTATGTGTGAATCTCGGGACGAGATTCTTGTTTAGTGTGGGTGAGTTGTCACAACCCTAGATTTAGACTTGTTTGACATTGCATTCATGCATGCATTTAAATCCTTTTGAAATTGTAATGAGGAATGATGGAGCCTCAAAATGAAATTTCTGTTAAATAGGGAATATAAAAAATCGTCTCGAAGAGTTCGAAGAAAATGTTCCTGTTGTTTTAAGAAAATATTGGCAGGAAGTAAAATTCAAATCAATATTTTTGGAATCACAAAAACATGTTATCTCGGGCTTTTGAGTTAATCTAACAAATATTTTCCATGGATTTATATTTATTATATACAAAATATAAGTCCATTAATTCTGAAGCATTTTGTAGTGCCATGAATAAATCCCTTGGACTCACCTGCAAATTATCAGATATTTATAAAATGGTATGGTATATTTTTAAAATCCGAAACAAATGATAGAAAAATGGAAAACATAAATAAAAAAATAGGAAAGAATCTTACCTTGCCCAGAAGCCGGCCCAGCCCACCAGGGGCGAGGACGTCTACTTCCTCCTTTGCCTCGAGGAAGAGGGCGTGTCGCACCGACAGCCAGCTCGTGCTTGCCACGGAGTTGCTTGTCCTCGTCCTCATCTCCTCGCCTGGAGATACCCAGAGCCCCCTCTCTCTTCTCCACCCCTCTCTGGCTCCCCTCCCTTGCTCTCTCGCCCTCTCCCGGCCATGGCCTAGCTCTGCTGTAGCCGCCGCTCGCAACTACCGCGGCCACCGGTCCCCTCTAGCCCAGCCATCGTGTCCCCCATCTCCGCCGAGATCCTCCCAGTGTGCTATAAGAAGGAATCGAGGCCGGAGGCCCCCTACCATCGCCATCGACCACATCATCAAGCTCCTGTGACGGTGCCCCTCTTCGATGATTCGCGGCCATCTGCGCCACTCCAAGCCAGCCAAGAGTCTCATCCGACTCGTTGTGAGCTCCTCCGTCGAACCCCCCTAACCACATGGCCTGTCCCTCGCTGTAGCTATCACCCCCTTGCTGACCGAGCGCCGCCGCCACTATACTTCGCCGCCGGCGATGTTCCGGTCCACCCCAGCCCCTGAGATGCCTCTCTTCGCACTCGCGGGTGAGATGTCCATCCATTCCTGCCCACCGCTGGTCCAACCGCCACCTGTAACACCCTCCGACGATCCTCCACCGCGTCGGATGGTCGACTGCGACCACCCTCTGGTGGGGTTGATGTGGCCAGCTTAATTAACCCATTAATAACCCCCTAGCCACTGACGGTGGGCCCCAACGACTCTAAATTCAGAATTAAAGTTAAATTAACCATGTTAATTAAATTGTGACACTGATGTGTGGACCCCAGGTTTGACTAAAATTAAGCCAGGTTCGACTTTGATCACGGGAGTTGACCTGCTGACCTCACCGTGATGTCATGCTGACGCATTAATGATTTTCCGGATTAATAAAAACTCACGAAATTTCAGAAAATGTTCTAAATTTCAAAAAATCATAGAAATTCAACCATAGCTCAGATTAAATAATTTATATATTAAAATTTATCACAAAAATTTAAATAAAATAGATTATGGCATTTTCGTGCAAGTTAGAACAACAAATGTCCTTTGTTTTGGACAAATCAACTAAATGCCATTTAAATAACCACATATGAAGTTTTATTTTGAACCTTGGTTCAAACCAACTTCATTTAATGTTGTTGTTAGATGCATTAGCTAAATCAACTGCATATTGCCATGTCATGATCATGCATCATAGTGTTGAATTTCTATGAAGTAAATATTATTCTTTTTCTGTTGCCGGTGTTGTTCCTCTCGGTCGATGATGGTTCCGACGATGTGATCCTTGACATTGATGAAGACTCATTGCTATCTTCAGAACTTCCATGCAAGCAAGCCCCCCATGAACATTCCGATAGAATCCTACTCTCTCGCTCCTGCTCTCTTTTACTGCATTAGGACAACAGCGATTCAACTGTTATGTATCCTCGGTAGTTGAACCCATTCCGTTGCATGACCTGATTTTGCCGTAGTAAATAGTTGAAACCAATTAGAATGAGTAGCAACTTCTTGAGTGTTGATGTGCTACTCATCCATGATTGCTTACTGTTCCTGCGATGCTTAGAGTTGCATCGGGTCTGATCCATCTGGACGATGAATCGGAATGGTTGTATTCATGTCCTACAGTGTGAGAGTAAAGATGTGAATCCAATTTGGTAAAGGTAGCGATGTGAGGTCATGTAGGAGTACATGGTGGGTTGTCTCATTGGGACAGTCCTTAAGAACTGAGTTATGTGTATGTTATCCAAGACAAGATAATACCACACATTGGAATGCTTAAGTGCCCCTCTCGGCTTATTAATCTCCTAGATCTCTATCCCGGAGTTGAACTAGTTTCTGGTGTTTGTAGGAAGAGTGTTGGCGGCCGTGTTTTGCTCTTGCCGACGGGGTAGGATTTAGTGCAGTAGATACACAGTGGCACAGTGTACCAAGTGGCACCCGAATGGTGGGCTTGGGAACCCTGCGCACATCATTCGGGGCCGTTAAGGAAACTTCGTCCGAGCTTCCTTGCGGTTTCAGTCTCAAATAGGCGATAAACCTGGACTAGGGTCTTTTGTGGTTAACTGTCGAGGCTGACACCCACACCAGTGCTTCTGCTTGAAGGTTGCCGAGATGCATGACGTGCATATGGTGATAAGTGCTGAGAGCATGTGTGAAGAAGTATACCCCTTGAGGGTGAGTTAATCTGTTCGAATAGCCGCGTCCTCGGATATGGACTACTTGGAAACCTTACGTGGTACATAGACAACTTGGAATGGATACTCTAAAATATGCAAGATAAGTGTGAGTGCTATGGATGGCCTTCTCGTAGGGAGACGAGAGTGGATCCATATTGGTGTATTGATTGGTGAATATATGGACTCGTGTGCGCTATCCCACCTCAAAGAAAGAACTTGTAGTCGTAGTACAGGTTAGCCAAGAGTCGAAGGTGGCTTGCTGCAATTAAACACCACAACCCCCGTTGTTGAAAATGATGCATGTGTAGACAGTTCTGATGTAAGTCTTGCTGAGCACTTATGTACTCACGGTTGCTTAATTATGTTTTTGTAGAGGAGACCTTAGTTTCATTAAAGGTTTGTATGCGATGAGTTTGACTTTGACTGGGATAGCTTGGGAATCCCACACAGAGGTCTGCCTCCTTTGATAGGTTCGTTGTAGATTTTCAGGCTCCTCGAGCCACTTTTAGTAGATGTCTCTACCCAGACATAATATGCTTCCGGTTGATGCATGTATGACTTGAGTGTTGGGTCATGTGACCCCACTTTGTAATATCATACTATGTTGACTCTTATGAGTCTTTAATAAATACTTGAGACATAGAGTTATGTTGTGATGCCATGTTGTATCTACACATATCGTGCACATTGTGTGTATGTTTTGAAATGCCTTGTATGTGTGGGATTCAACACCTAGTTGTGTGCCTTTAGAAGTACTCTTTACACGGAAATGCCTCTTTGTGCTTCCATCGAGCTCTCGTAGCTTGCTACTGCTCCGGACACATTGATTGACCGGCATATATCCATCTGTGTTGTTGTGTTTGTCCCTTCGGGGAAATGTCACGCGGTGTAATGGAGTCCATGTAGCTTGCTACGACTCGTCTACACACAGTGTTGACCGAAACCTGCTTTGCTGGGTTATGTATGCCTGTCCCTGTACGGATGTGCCACTTGGGTTTATAACTAGTCATGTCGACCCAGGTTCTTTGTCGTTCGAATGCTAGCAACACATTCACATACGTGAGCCAAAAGATGCAAATAATCCCGGCCAAGGCAAGGTGGCAGCCGTGGAGTTTTTCGTGCATGAGGACGCAAAGTGATGTGATGTGTTACAGGCTGGGTTCTTATGACTTAGGATCGGGGTCCCGACAGTTTGAGTTACCTTATTATTGATTGTGAGTTGATCATGACATTGATATGTGCTAATATAGTTTCTAAGGGTTATTGCCAATATGATTAGTCACGATTTATGCTGAAAACCTGAATACTATCTAAGCATGTATATGTAAACAAGAACAAAAGTGTTCATAAAAGTTTTTCAATTCCACTTTCAGTTTGTGAACTGAATTACTTGAGGACAAGCTTGGGGGAGTTGATTCGTCTACATCGGATCTACTTTTCCTAATGCTTTTGCCCTTTTTTGGACTCTAATTTGCATGATTTGAATGAAACTAATGTGGGTTGACGTTGTTTTGAGTAGAACTACCATCGTGTTGTTTTGTGCAGAAATAAAAGGTCTCGAAACTGAACGAAACTTTCTAGAGATTTTTTATGGAATAAAAGAAAATACTGGAACCAAGACCCACAGGAGGGGAGACCCCAGGCGCCCACTATGCACTAGTGTGCGCCACGCCCCTCCCTCCTAGCGCGACCTGCTAGGTAGTGGGGCCCACGGGGTTCAACTAACCCTAACTCCAGCACTATAAAATCCTATTTTTAGCGAAAACAATAAGAGATGAACTTTCATCGTGTTTCATAATACGGAGTTGTTGCCACCTCCTTTTCTTCACCGAGATGCCAAATCTGGAGTCTGTTTGGGGCTCTAGATTGGGAATCTTCGCTCTTCGTCATCACCAACCCTCCTTCATCGCCAATTCCATGATGCTCCCGAACGGGAGTGAGTAATTCCTTCTTAGGCTTGCTAGTCGGTGAGGAGATGGATGATATTCATCATTTAATCGGGTTAGTTTTGTTAGGGCTTGATCCCTGGTATCCACTATGTTCATAGATTGGTGTTGCTATGACTTTGCCATGCTTAATGCTTGTCACTAGGGCCCGAGAACCATGATTTCAGATCTGAACCGTTTATTTTTTCACCATTATATCTGTGTTCTTGATTAGATCTTACAAGTCATGTGCACCTACTATGAGTTAGGATCCGCATACCCCAAAGTGACAATAATTGTGATGCTTTCCGTTGATTAATATAGTATGAGGAATTCATGTATTCAGTATGTGTTAATGGTTTGTTCCAATTCACTATTATAAGGAGACCTTAATATCCCTTAGCTTCCTTACGGACCCCTCTGCCATGGGAGGGTAGGGCAAAAGATGTCATGTACGTTCTTTCTACAAGCATGTATGATTATTTATGGAATACATGCCTATATATATCGATGGACGTGAGCTAGTTCTGTGTCGCCCTATGTTATGACTGACACATGATGAATATCGTCTAACAATACTACTAATCCAGTGCATATGAGTTTTCCACATATTGTTCTTGCTAAGTTACTACTATTTCTACTGTTGTTACAACTTCTACAAAACTGCCGTCACTGTTACTCTTACTACTGCTATTGTTACGACTGTTATCAAAACTATCATATTACTCTGCTACAGATCATTGTGTTGCAGATACTAAATCTATAAATGTGGTTGAATTGACAACTCTGCTGCTAATACATGCAAATATTTCTCGGCTCCCTTGTGTCAAATCTCTAAATTTGGGTTGAATACTCTACCCTCGAAAGCTATTGTGATCCCATATACTTGTGGGTTATCAGCGCTTCACTTATACCTTTTGAGCTTTGCAGTTGCTCTAGTACTTCACTTGTAACTTTTTGAGCACGGCGGCATGCAGATTTTATAAAAATATTATACTCTCCTTCTTCACTTATATTTATTCGAGAGTTAAGGAAATAGTGACGTTAATTGGCGTGGGTCATAACACTAGATCAAAAATAATAGGTCTTCAATGAATGATATTTAAAACCATCATGTAGCACATATAGAAAAATTGTGGGATGAAGATATTGATGTGGTGATATGAAAAAGGTGTTCGTGCATCATTATTAATTCATAGAGGTTTCGATATTAAGAGATGTTAAGCTTCGTGTTCAACTAGAAAATTAAAAGGGCATGGTGATGATGTGTGAGTAGTTATATTCCTCGTTGAAATCCTAGCTTTATTTTGAGGCGGAGTCGCGCAATGGTTAATTGCTACCAACCCTCTCCCTTGGGGCATGTGAGTAGTACATTGATTTGTGATAAAACTAATAAAACTTTTGCAATAAGTACATGATTTATTCATGACTAATGTGATGCCCTGGCCATACAAGATCTCACCTCCTCATATTTGCTAGCCTGTTCGGTACCGTGCATCCCGCGTTCTCACCTCCACATATTTGCCATGGCCATTAACTTGCCGGTTTTTAGCAGTAACTTTTTAAAGTGTCAATTGTTGTTTTCTGCATGTTTTTCACTTTTCATGTTTTCAATACCAAACGAAGTCCAATTTACCTGAAACTTTTTTAGATTTCGTTTGGACCAAAAGAAGACCAATGAGTATCAGAATAAAGCTCGGGCCACCTAAGGGCCCCATAAGCCAACACGATGCGGCATGGGGGCGTCCTTATGGGTTGTGGCCCCCTCTAGGCTCTCCCGACTCCGTTCTTTGTCTTATAAATTCTCATATATCCCAAAATCCTAGAGGCAGTCCTCGAACACTTTTCACGCTGCCGCAAGTATATGTTCTGATGAGAGGCCATCTGAAGCTCCGTTCCGGCACCCTGTCAGAGGGGGTGGGTCGATCATGATTGGCCTCTTCATCAACCTTGATGCCCTCATGATGATGTGTGAGTATGTCACCATCGACCTACACGTTCGTGGTTAGTACCTAGATGGAAATCTCTCTCTCTTGATCTTCAATGCAATGATCATCGCATGTTCGACTTGATCCATATGATACAATCCTTTTGTGCAGTGAGTTTGTAGGGATCCCATGAATTGTGGGTTTATGTTTATATTGTTCATGATAAATATTTGAGTCGTCTCTAAATTCAAATATGATTATTATGTTCATGATTATGATAGCTTCATAATTCCCTCCGATCTATTGGAATATTTTGGCCAACTAGATTGATATTTCTTCGGTGAGAGAGGTGCGTTGTCGTAGGTTCAACCTGGTGAGTTTCTATATCCGAGTGACAGAAGGGAACAAGATGTATCCTTGTGTTTCTGGTACTAAGGATAACATGATGGGTTTTATTCATATTCCTTGAGTTTACTTTGTCTACATCATGTCATCGTTCTCCATGCATTACTATGTTTTATTTAATACTCTAGATGCATGTTGTATAGCCGTCGGTGAATGGGGTAACAGTAATAGGTGCAAGGCGGAGTTGGCCTAATTGTTTATGGATGTGATGCCTATATACACATGATCATTTCCGTGAATATCGTATATCTATCCACTTTTCTATCAATTGCCAACAGTAATTTGTTTACCCATCGTATGTTGTTTTCATGAGACATGCCCATAGGGAATACTATGCCCCCGGGTCTATTCACCATATATTTACAAAACCTTCAATACCTTGCTTCCATTTACTTTTTTTCATTTTATTTTATAATTTAAAATTATCTACAATTAACTAGACCACTTCCTTACAAATAACGAGACCAAGGGGATTGACAACCCTCTTGCTCGCGGTGGGTGCAAGTTGTTTGTTCTTTTGTGTGCAGCCGCTGAAGATAGTTGTTGGTGACATTTTTATAGGTTAATAAACCTTGTTTTTATAAATTAAGGAAATACATACCCACAAGTATCAGGAAGGATTGCTGGCGCTATTGTCGTAGATTATCATCTCCAACTACCAAGTAACTTCACACAAATTTTCATTCACTTGTTCCTATTTTTTCGTGGTGTATTTAGTTTGTCTCATAAAAAATAAAAATACAAAAATATTTATATTTTCTTCTCAATAGTTTACTTCTTTGCTTGATTTACTCTCTAGTTTACTTGTCCTACTTATTACATTGCTTGGTCGGTCACCGTGTCTCAAGATACAACTAAGTTGTGTGACTTCTCAAATACTAATAAAAATGATTTTATTAGTACTCCTATACCACCTGCCACAAGTGTAGAGGCTTTTCATATTAAGACTGCATTGTTGAATCTTGTCATGGAAGATCAATTTTCGGGAAGTCCTAATGAGTATACCGCTTCACATCTTAATACCTTTGTTCAACTTTGTGATATCAAAAATAAAAAGGATATGGATAATGATATTTTGTGGAATTATTATTTTTTCCTTTTTCACTAAGAGTTAAAGCTAAAGCTTGGTTTTCATCTTTACCACGTAATAGTATCAGAACATGGGATAAGTGTAAAGATGCTATTACTGCCAAGTATTTTCCTCCTGCTAAGATCATTTCTCTTAGAAATAAAATAACTAATTTTAAACAACATGATCAAGAACATGTTGTAGAAGCTTGGGAGAGAACTAAATTGATGATAATGAATTGCCCCACTCATGGTTTAAACTTGTGGACGATAATCCAAAACTTCTATGCTGGACTAAACTTTGTGTCTAGAAATCTTCAAGATTGTGCTACTCGTGGTACATTTATGGATGTGACATTAGGAGAGTCGACAAAACTTCTGGACAACATCACGACTAATTATTCTCAATGGCATACCGAGAGAACTCCAACTGGTAAGAAGGTATTTTTTGTTGAGGAAATAGCTACTTTGAGCAAAAAAGTGGATGCTCTCATGAATTTGGTTGCTAATAAAAATACTCATGTTGATCCCAATGATATGTCCCTATATACATTGATTGAGAAAATAATGATTCTATTTATGTGAAATTTGTCTCGCGAAATAATTTCAACAACAATGCTTATAGAGGTAATTTCAGTTATAGGTCGTATCTCGATAATTCCACTAACAACTATGGAAATTCTTCTACAAGTTGTAATAGGATACCCTATGATCTTGAGAACACGATTAAGCAATTCATTAATTGTCAAAAGGTTTTCAATACTCTGGTAGAAGAAAAATTGCATGATGTTGACACTTTGGCTAAAAACATGAATAGATTTTCTCTTGATCTAGATACTCATAAAGCTTTGACTCCTAAGCATCATTTTCGTGAGACTATTAGATCTATCGAAGTTTCTATTAATTAAAGTAAGGGGAGAACTACTAAGTTGATACCTAAGCGGGAATTCCTAGAAAAAGCTTTTCCACATGGTTGTTATCGGAGTCATGATGAAGATCTTAAAATGATTGGTACTTATCCTATTGAATATTTGTCTACTTCTCTGAATATTAATGATAAATGGACTGGAATGAGTCAATTTTAGATAAGTAGTGTCCCATTTTCTTGGAGGGTGATGATTCTGATGCTAAAACTAAAAAAGTGGTCCGGAGAGGTCAAAACTTTAACTAGTGATGTGCCCACTATCTTGGATTACAAGGACTTTAATTTCGAGAATTTCTATTTAGTAGCATGTATTTCCTTGATGCAATCAATTATTATCTCACCTAATGCTTGTGAACAAAATAAAGCTTTTACGCAATGTATAGTAGAAGCTATGGTAAAAGCTTATGATGAGAAAATTGAGCTTGAAGTTTATATTCCTAGAAAGTTGCATTGGAACCTACTATGAAAATTAAGACAAATAAATATGAATTGAATGCTTTGTATGACCTTGGTGCTAGTGTCTCAACTATACCTAAATTGTGCTTGGTCTCACTAACAATGAAGAGTGTTCCATACACTTGCATCTTGTGGATTCTACCATTAAGGAATCCTTAGGTAGAACTAATGATGTGATTATCATTCCAAATAAAAATTATGTGCCCTTAGATTTCATTGTGCTTGATAGTGATTGGAATCCTACTTGTCCGATTATACTTGGAAAACCCTTCCTAAGAACTATAGGTGGAATCATTGACATGAAAGAGGGAAACATAAGGTTCCAATTCCCATTAAAGAAAAGAATGGAACACTTACCTAGAATTGCGACTATGGGTGGAGTGTAAAGATAACAACACTTGAAACTATGCAATATGCGTAGCTAGGGGCATAAAAGAATGGCGCTTGTTGGGAGGCAACCAAATAGTTATCTTTTTTCTTTTAATTTCTGTTTATAACATGACTATTGATACTATAATGATTTTATTTTTTGTTTTAATTAGTGTTTGTGCCATGTAAAGCATTTGGGATGATTTGTCTGATGAGTAGAATTGATACGATGCAGAAACACAAAATTTGGCGTCCAGTGCAAAATTTCTCTGATTTTACGGGAAAGTATTTTTAAGCTGCATTGTTTACACAATACTGATATACAAATTCTTCAGTTTGTCCTAATTTTTCAGAATTGTTTGAGTTACATATGTATGGTAATTAAATATATCTTTAGAGACTGATCTATTTTAGGCACATTCTGTTTTTGCTTGCATAGTTTGCTTGTTTTGATTATTATATGGATTGTACAGGGGGTTATAAGCCATGGAGAAGTTAGAATAAATTACCTTGTGCTAAAATAAAATGATAATCAAGTTATAACAGTACCTAAAGTATTTTATATGTTGCTTATACTAACGGTCTCACGAAGTTTTGTTGAGTTTTATGTGATTGAAGTTTTCAAGTTTTGGGTATTATCCCGATGGACAAAGAAATGAGGAGGAGCAAAAGCCTAAGCTTGGGGATGCCCAAGGCACCCAAGGTATTATTCTAGGAAGACTCAAGTGTCTAAGCTTGGGGATGCCCCGGAAGGCATCCCCTCTTTCATCTCACTCCATCGGTATGTCACTTCAAGCTACATTTTTATTCATCACATGATATGAGTTTTGATTGGAGCACCATTTGCTTTTGTTTATTTTTACTTTCAGTTTTCTACAATCATCGTTTTCTGGACACACCTATTTAAGAGACACACACCATCATCATAATATGTTAGAATACTCTATGTGCTTCACTTATATCTTTTGACCTTAGAAGTTGCTCTAGTACTTCACTGATATCTTTTTGTGTATGGTGGCGTGTAGGTATTATAGAAATATTATACTCTCATTCTTCATTTATATTTCTTTGAGAGTTAAATAAATAGTGATGGTAATTTGCATGGGTCATAAGACTAGACCAAGAATATTATGTGTTCAATGAGTGATAATTAAAACCATAATGTCGCACATATAGAGAAATTATGGGTTAATGATATTGATGTGTTGATATGAAAAAGGTGTGAGTGCATTATTATTAATTCATAAAGGTGTCGAAATTAAGATATTTTAAATTCTTGTCCGTCTAAGAATTTAAGAGGCATGGTGACGATGTGTGAGCATTTCTATTCCTCATTTAAATCCTAGTGTTGTTTCGGGTCGGGGGAATGCGATAGTTAACTCCTACCATCCCCCTCCCTTGGGGCATGTGAGTAGTACTTTGATTTGTGATAAACTAATAAAAGTTTGCAATAAGTATATGAGTTCTTTATGACTAATGTGATATCACGGACATACGCAATCTCACCTCCTCATATCGGCTAGCCTCTTCGGTAGAGTGCATTGCCCATTATCACCTTGAGGATCGGTGCAACTTTCGCCGGTGCGTCCCAAACCTATGACAGACACGCTCTTTTGCACATAAGCCTCATTATATATTATTCAAAACAGCCATCGTACCTACCTATCATGGCATTTCCATAGCCATTCCGAGATATATTGCCATGCAAATTCCATCATCACTTCACATGACTAGTTTGTTCATCATCATATTACATTGCATAATCATATAGAGTTGACATCATATTTGTGGAAAAGACACCATTCGTCATATTTTGTATACATGTCACACTAGATCTTTGCACATCCTGGTACACTGCATAGGCATTCATACAGAGACATACCGTCCTATTAGTCTTCATATTGAGTTGTAAGTAAATAAAATTGTGATGATCATAATTAGTAGAGCATTGTCACAGTGAGGAAATAAAAAGGGGGAGGCCAAATGAGCCCACCATAATAAAAAATGAATTAGAGAAAAAGAGATAAAGGACTTTGCTACTATACTTTACCTCACTTGTAACTCAAAGTGGCACCTTGTTCTTCATATAGAGAGTCTCATGTTATAACATTCATATTCTATTGGGAATCACTTTTTAATAAACTTGGCTTGTATATTCCGATGACGGGCTTCCTAAAATGTTGGATGTATTCATGGGCAAGCAAGTTGGATACATACCCCACTTAGCTTCAGTCGAGCTTTCATACACTTATAGCTCTAGTGCATCATTTGCATGGCAATCCTTACTCCTTCTATCGATATGTGTCGACGGGCATGTGCATAGCACCTTGGTATGCCTAGTTGGTGTGAGACTATCTTCTCCACATTTTACCCCTTTGATACCTACCGCCATATACTAATCCACGTATATGTTACGTCCAATGGTTCACACTCATGTATTGCGTGAAGAATAAAAATTTGATGCATATTGAAAAAGTATGATCCAATTGCCATACTTGAGCACCGTGGGGCTTGAAATTTGTATTAATGTGGTGCATATGGAGCCATGCCTTGCTAATTAAATAAGATGAATGGGGAAAAAGTATCTTTGAGGATTGTATACTTTGAAAGACTACTAAGTTTGTTGCTTATACTTATAAGTAGTGCTATGTTATTTTTTGTTAATTCATCGTTTCTGAATGAGCATACATGCATAAGGTTACATAGTGGGTAGCATATCACATACAAAATTCTATTTTTATCATTTACCTAATCGAGGACGAGCAGCAATTAAGCTTGGGGATGCTTGATATGTCTCCAACGTATCTATATTTTTTAATTGTTGCATGCTGATATATTATCATTCTAGGATAAGTTTTGGGTATTTATTGACCAATTTATATTATTTTTGAGCACTAACCTAATGACCCAATGTCGAGTGACAATTGTTGGTTCCTGCATGTTTTTAACTTTTCAGGTTTTCAATACCAAATGAAGTCCAATTGTCCTCAAACTTTTTGGAGATTTTTTGGACCAAAAGAAGACCAATGAGTATCGGAAGAAGGTTGCGGGCCACCCCGAGGGCACCAGAAGCCAAAACGGCACGGCCCGGGGGGCGCCCTGATCGCTTGTGGCCCCCTCGAGGCTTTCCCAAGTCCGTTCTTTGGCTTATAAATTCTCAGATATCCGAAAAAACTTAGAGGCAATCCTGAAACACTTTTTATGTTGCCACAAGGCTCCGTTCTGATGGAGCCATCGGGAGCTCTGTTTCGACACCCTGTCAGAGCGAGGGTCGATCACGGAGGTCCTCCTTATCAAGATGCTTGGCCTCATGATGATGTCTTAGTAGTTCAACATAGACCTATGGGTCCGTGGCTACTAGCTAGATGGCAATCTCTCTCTCTCTCTCTCTCTCTTGATCTTCAATACAACGATCATTGCATCTTCTCTTTGATACATATGATGTAATCCTTTTGTGCGGTGCATTTGCTGGGATCCGATGAATTGTGGGTTTATGCTCAGATTATTCCTGATAAATATTTTAGTCTTCTCAGAATTCTAATGTGGATCTTATGTGCATGATTATCATAGCTTTGTAATTCTCTCTGATCTATTGAAATAGTTTGGCCAACTAGATTGATATTTCTTAGGTGAGAGAGGTGCGTTGTAGTAGGTTCAACCTAGCGAGTTTCTATATCCCGTTGACAGAAGGGGACAAGATGCATCTTTGTGTTTCTGCTACTAACGATAACACGATAGGGTTTATTCATATTCCTTGAGTTTACTTTATCTACATCATGTCAATGTTCTCCACGCATTACTCTGTTTTAATTAATACTCTAGATGCATGCTGGAGAGCGGTCAATGAGTGGAGTAGTAGTAATAGGTGCAACCAGGAGTTGGCCTATTTGATTATGAATGTGAAGCCTGTATACACATGATCATTGTCGTGAATGTCACATAACTAACCGCTTTTCTATCAATTGCCCAAGAGTAATTTGTTTACCCACCGTATGTATTTCTCATGAGACATGCCACTAGGGAAAACTATGGCCCCCGGGTCTATTCGCCATATATTTACCAAACCTTCAATACCTTGATGTCGTTTACTTGTTTTCATTTTATTTTTCAATTTACAATTATCTACACATCTCACTTGCTTACAAATAACGAGACCAAGGGGATTTACCACCCTCTTCCCCGCATTGGGTGCAAGTTCTTGCTCTTTTGTGTGCAGCCACTGAAGAAGGTTGTTGTAGATATTTTTATTGGTTCGATAAACCTTGGTTTCATAACTGAGGGAAATACTTACCCACACTGTGTTTCGTTAACTCATTCCTATTGACAGAAAACCCAACGCAGATCACAAGTATCAGGGTCGCACGGTGTCGTGGTTTTGTCACAGCAGATGTCCTCGTGAAAGGACTTAGAGATGGAGCCATCACACCTTGGGGGAGACTCAAAGGGGGTGAGCAGAAGCGAGACTCGGGTTTACCCAGGTTCGGCCCCTCAGCCAGCGGAAGGCAGTCTACGTCCTGCTTTGTGTATATTAATGGTGAAATCGATTACAAGGGTCACTAGTGGAATTCAGTTTTTTGTCGTCTGCCAAGTCTTTGCCATCAGCCACCGGACGGCAGAGAGTGTCTTTGCCGTCATATGCCACAAAGCGGACGGCAAAGAAATGGTTGATGGCATAGATTGTCTTTGCCATCAGACACATCTTTGCTGTCACCCACGGATGGCAAAGAGCCGCAAAGCAGACGGCGAATATACAGGTGTGGCCCACCTGACCGCGGGGACGTTAGGTCTAAACTCTTTGCCGTCCGTCGGCAGACAGCAAAGAGTTAACTCCATAACGGCTCTTCGCTCCCACCCCGCCCCTCTCTCTCTCACTCATTGTGTAACGGCTCCACTCTCTTCCACGCCTCTCCCCGATGCCAGCCGCCGCCACCACCGTCGCGTCGGCGCCCCTGATGTCGCTCCGGTGCCCCCACAGCCCTGCCGCCACCGCCCCACCGCCCTCGGTGCCCCACAGCCCACCGACGTCGCTGCCCCACCGCCCCAGACGCCACCACGCAGCCCCAACACCCCCGGCTCCGCCGCCCACGACGCTACAGCCGCCCCTGCTGGTGAGCCCCCACACACATTCCACCCCACGGGAAAATTATTTATTTGTTATTTAGATTTTTGGAATTAGATTATAACTACAAAGTTGATTTTTTTTATTCTTGTTGTAGTAGTTGTTCTTGTTATTGTAGTTGTTGTAGTAGTTGTTGTTGTAGTAGTTGTTGTATATAGTTAGCTTAATAGAAAGAAGAGGACGAAGAAGAAGAAGAGGAGGAGGAGAAGAGGAGAAGAAGAGGAGGAGGAGGAGGATGAGGAGAAGAAGAAGAAGAATAAGAAGAGGAGAAGAAAAAAATAAGAAGGCGAAGAAGAAGAATAGGAGAAGGAAAAAATAAGAAGGAGAAGAAGAAGAGAAGAAGAGAAGAAGAAGATAATAAGAGAAGAAGAGAAGAAGAAAAAAATAAGAAGGAGATAAAGAGAAAAAAGAAGAAAAGAAGAATAAGTAGAACAAGAGGATAAAGAAAAATAGGAATAGAAATAATAGGAAGAAGAAGAAGAAGAGGAGGAAGAAGAGGAGAAGAGGAGGAGGAGAAGGAGAAGAAGAAGAAGAGGAGGAGGAGAAGAGGAGAAGAAAGAGGAAAAACGAAAAGAAGGAAGAAGAAGAAGAGAAGAAGAAGGAGAAGGGGGAGGAGGAGAAGGAGCCCTCCTTATTATCCTTCTTCTCCTTCTTCTCTCCTCCTTCTTCTTCTCCCTCCTTCTTCTCCTTCTTCTTATCCGTATTCTCTCCTCCTTCATCTCCTTCTTCTCCTTCTTCTTCTCTTCTTCTTCTCCTCCCACTCCTTCTCATTCTCCTCCTCCTCCTTCTCCTTCTCGTCCTTCTCCTTCTTCTTGTCTTCTTGCTTCTTCTCTTTCTTCTTCTACGTAGCTTATTTTCCCCAATAAAGACATACTTAGCTAATTATCCTCCAAAATGACATAATTATCTTAGTTAGGGTAAAAACATCATAAGAACCTTGGTTAGCTCACAACTTAGCTAATTATCCTCCAAAATGACATAATAAACTCAAAATGGCATAAAAACCTTGGTTAGCTCATGAATATTATATTCTTAGCTTGTTTTCCTCTAAAATGACATAATTAGCCCATATAGCTCCAAAAAGACATAATTAAAATATTTTTGTTGATCGGGTGGATTTACATGTGATAGTTGTCTCGTCACTATGAGGACTGTTGTGCGAAGACCTCCCCGTGCATTGTACGAGCTCCGCCCCTGCATTCATGGGTCAGTAAAATGTCATCTCCTCCTTGCCCCTTCATTTACTGTGGGTCGGTTTTCGGATGAAACTTGCTAGATTTAGGTAATTAAATTAATTTATTAGTATGTGTGACCAGTATGCGTCTCCCATTCGAAAGTGTTACAGTTATAAATATGCATACATTTGCATTTATAACCGTGATTCTTTCAAATTGTCCAACATTATCCATGGACAGCCCGAGTATGTGTAGATTGGGTTCGTTTTCCCATATGCTTTGTTCCGGATCCAATGCATAATATCATCAGTGCCTCCCTGTTGTTCTCCAGATACACATCCTCTCTATTTATTGCGGAGACGTGTATCACGAGAACAGCAGGGAGGTGCTGCCGAAATTTTGCGTTGATCCGGAGCACAACATGGGAAAACGAACCCAATCTACACATACTCGGGTGGGATTAGGACCTATCTTTACCTATTAGCGTGTAGGTTGTATGGACGTAATAAAAATGGCGAACTTGATTAACTGATGAATATATATGCTAAATTATATATAAATATATTTCTTGTGTTATTAGTAGCTAGGCAAGATGAGTGATCGTGCGTGGATGTATACCGGTTTCTAAAAACCAAGGAATTTGTGAAAGCCGCATTTGCAAATGGCTAGGAAAGAAACTATTGCCCTTGTCCTAGATGCGACAACTATAAAAAGACGACAGAGGATGTAATGATTAAACACCTGTAGAGGAGGGGTTTTAAGCCTAATTATACGGTGTGGACATTTCATGGTGAGTCTATACAACGCACCAGAGCTGAGGTGGTCCGTCGTCGCACCGACGAGCATGGTACCGGTATCGAAGACATGGTGCAAGACTTTGACGATGCTCGGGATTCAGAAGATGAGATGGAGGAATCTGCAAAGGCCTTCTACGAAATGTTGGTCTTCAAAACGTCTTCTCCATGAGCACACTGAGCTTTATCAGCTGGATGCAATTGCACAAGTAATGGCTCTGAAGGCTCAATTCAACTTGGGAAGAGAATGCTACGACGCGATGATGACACTATTTGGATGCTTCCTACCCAAAGGCCATGTCATGCGTGCAAACCTGTACCAGTCGGACAAAATACTTCGTGTACTTAAGATGCCCTATGAGAAGATAGATGCATGTGAGAAAGGATGTGTCTTATTTATGAAGGAGTATGCACACTTGGACTATTGTCCAAATTCCTAGTCTTGCAGGTATCTTTTGGTAGGCTACGGTATGGGTGAGAAGAGGCAGACCAAAATCGTAGTTAGTGTTCTTCGGTATATGCCAATCATACCAAGGCTTCAACATATTTTCATGGTTGAAGAGACAGCTAGACAGATGACATGGCACAAATTGGGCAAAAGAACCAAACTAGATGCGGATGGGAATAAGATGGCGGTACACACATTGGATAGGCGAGCGTGGAAACATTTCGATGGATTGCATCACGATAAAGTGGCAGATCCAAGGAATCCTCGAGTCTGCGTCGCCACAGATGGTTTTAATCCCTTCGGCATGATGCAACCCAATACAGTTGTTGGCCTGTATTTGTCATTCCACTCAATCTCCCCCTGGTAGATTATGCAAAGAAAGAACATATTTCTGAAGTTCATAATTCCAGGGCCCAATTATCCAGGGAAGAATATGAATGTGTACGTGCAGCCGCTTAAGGATGAATTGGAAGAAGCTTGGGATAATGAGGTCAAGACATACGATGCCGCTAGAAAACAAAACTTCAAAATGCATGTGTGGTAGATGTACTCTATGCATGACTTGCCGCCGTATGTGCTATTCTCTGGATGGTGTGTGCATGGAAGGTTCCAGTGCCCCCCAATGCAAGGCCGCTCTTCAGTTTCATTGGTTGCAGGAGGGTCCAAAGTACTCTTGCTTTGACTTGCATAGACAGTTCCTGGATCCTGAGCATCAATTCAGAAAAGACAAGAAGAACTTTATCAAAGGTAAAGTTGTCAAAAACTTGGCACCGCCTGCTTTGACAGGCCAACGGATCCTGGATCAGTTAAACGCCCTTGTGTCTGATCCAGAGCGTCCAGGGTATTTCAAGGGGTATAATTCAAAGCACGCCTGGACTCACAAGCCATGCTTCTGGGATATGCCTTACTTCAAAGACCTCCCTCTTCCACACAATATCGACATGATGCACACTGAAATGAATATCAGACAAGCTATTTTTGGTACATTGCTCGACATAGATGGGATGACAAAGGACAATACTAAGGCTAGAGTCGATCAAGAGACACTATGGCATAGACCGTTACAAAACAAGCGAGAAGGCAAAGGAAAGCAGAAGTGGTCGAAGCAAAAGGCCTGTTTCAATCTTGGAAGGCCAGCTATGAGGGAAATTATCTTGTGGGTCAAAATGCAGTTGATGTTCCCCGATCGTTATGCAGTGAATCTAAAGAGCGGAGCGAGTCTTGAAAAAATAAAAATCTTTGGTCTCAAGAGTCATAATTGGTACATATGGCTAGAGTGGGTAATGTCGGTGATGTTATGTGGCTTTATTCCTGAGGATAAATAGCTAGTACTGGCGGAGCTGAGCTATTTCTTATGTGTTCTTTGTGCGAAAGAATTGTCGCATGGCGTGGTAGATGACATGGAGGAGTTTGCACCGGAGTTGTTGTGCAAGTTAGAGAAGATCTTTCCGCCGGGATTCTGTAATCCAATGCAGCATTTGATATTACATCTACCGACCGAGGCAAGATTGGATGGTCCCGTGCAAAATCGTTGGTGCTATGCAACTGAGAGGATGCAGAAGATGCTTCGAGCTAAATGTAAAAATAAGAGTAGAATTCAAGCATCGATGGCTGAGGCATTCATTACAAAGGAGGTGGCCAAGTTTGTGACATCACACTATGAAGCCAAAAATCATCATTTGCATAATCCGAAGCCTCGGCACAATGATGCAGACCCTAAAAAAGGTGGGTCCAACCTCAGCCTATTCAAAGGGAAGCTCGCACCAGCCGGTTCTTCGAAACCAATAACATTGGATGTTGAAGAATGGCGGAACATTTCATTGTATATCTTCAACAACCTAACAGAAGTGCGGCCATACATCGAGTAAGTTATCGGCACATTTTCCCGTAACTTCTAATTCCTTTGAACTGCTCTTATTCCCTGATATTTCCTACAACCGATACGTCGCCAAATTCTCGGATGGAGCGGTGATCGAAAATGATTCTGTCAAAGAGTATGAGCTTCTGGCAAAGACCGCACGCGGCTATCCCGGTTTCATATCTTGGTTCAAACAAATAGTAATTATCAATACTGGACCATTTCATTTCTTGGTCTAACTTGCGGCTAATGCAAGAATCGTTTTGTATTGAACTTGTAGGCTAATTCGGAGTCTATGGACGCCGAATTGAGACAAGCCGCTAATGTGTTTGACTATAAGGTCCATTCATTTGAGAAATACAATATCAACGGGTATCTCTTTCGTACCTTTGGCAAAGAGCTATCTATGCCCGACCGGAAATCTACAAATTGTGGTGTCTCTTCTATCGGCGAAGGTGTTATCGAGTATTATGGAAGAGTTGAAGCTATTTATGAACTTCAATTCTATGTTGAAAACCCACCGAACGTCGTATTCTTCAAATGTTATTGGTTCCATTCGAAGGAGACTAGAAGGACTCATGAACATATAGGACTGGTCGAAATCAATCCAAACACCCATTTAGATGTTCCCGATGTCTATATTACGGCTCAACACGCCACCCAAGTTTTCTATCTATCGTGGGTATGCCAAACTGATAAGAATCTGGAAGGTTGGTATGTTGTTTATGAAGTGTCGCCACATGTTAGACCACCTCTCCGAAATGAACAGGATTATGAATCTCACATTAACCCAGACACATATGATGGAGAATTCTTCCAAGAAACACGTCTATCCAAGAAACATTTCGAGAACCGTCGTGCTTCACACCAGAACACGGAAGTAGACAGCGACAATGAATCCGACTTCACCCGTGAGCCGGAACCAGCAGAGCTGGAACTAGAATAGGTTAGTGATGCGGATGACCTGTCAATGCTTGACCGATTACAGAAAGGCCTTTCACAACTTCACTCCGTTGAACCCGATGAGCACGTCATTCATGAAGACATGCGTGATAGTGATGATGATGATGCATTTATTGATGATGATTATTAGTTTGTAAGATTCCCAACTTCAATTATATATATTTTAATCTTTATTATTCATGTACATATTATTATTCATGTCAGTTATTAATTTTTTTTGTGTTATACTAATTTATTTTAATCTTTATCATGGCAGATCAGCAGGTGTTGACAGATGGTGCGCGCGGGTCCAGATCGCCCGACGGGTTCTGCTTCGACGGGCCACACGAGGGGTGGTACTTCCATTACACCCCTATCTCTCCGTAGAGCCTTGGCAGACAGTCTGATGACACCACCCGCGGGTTCTTCTTCGTCGGCGGCATTGCCCACTGGGAGAGGTGCTAGTCGGGTAGGGAAGAATGGGAAGGGTACACGGAGAGGTGGTGGCCGTGGAAGATCTAGGAGGAATGTTGAACCGTCCTCTCCACCACCACCAGCTCATTCACCCGAGCACACGACTACTATGGTGGACCCGTTTATGGAGGAGGCTACGAGGACTCCGGTCCAAGAGCCTCGGGTCGACGGGCATTAGGCCCATGAGACTTCGGTCCAAGATCAACCTCGGGTCGACGGGCATTCGGCCCATGAGACTTCGGTCCAGGATCAGCCTCGGGTCAAGGTGCATTCGATCCATGAGACTCCGGTCCAGGATCAGCCTCGGGTCGAGGTGCGTTCGGCCCATGAGACTCCGGTTCCTGAGGCTTCGGCCGACGTGGAGACGCCCGGATGGGGTGCCTGGCCGGAGCGGACCGAGGTGCCGGATTGGACCGAGCGTCCGGGTGGCTCAGGGGGCGGGGATGACGGGAATGAGACTACAGATAGTGAGGGCGGCATGCAGGTGGACGGGGCCACCGTGTACAAGCGTGGTAGTACACGTCTCCTGGTCGTGCCAGCTACCCGCGAGTAGAGGCCGATTATTAAGCCTGAAGGGGATAGGTAAGTAAATTTGCTCCTTTTTTAGCTTTTATCTTCAAGTTTCTTGAAATATCTAATGCGTTGACCTTATCGTACTGTAGGGGATGGGCACACCCTCGTGGAGTCCGCAAGTCTAATAGCGTCCTTGGTGTGCTTTAACGGACAAAATTTCCGGGGTTTGTCACGTTCCCTGGTGAGGGTCAGGTTCCTACACTAGGATTTTCCTAGGAGCACTACCAGGCTGTGCAGGCGCCGCCGGAGGAGATTATAGATGGTGTCTTGTAACACACGAGGGCCGAGATGGTGATCAAGAGCTTTTGGGTAAATCATCCTTTTACAGAATCTAAAATTAACAATATAGCTAATTATTGTACTAATCGGTGTTGTCTCGTTTGATTGCAGACCTTCTATAGGTGTGAGGAGGGATATGAGGAGGAGGCGGCCAATGTTCTTGAGGCCGAGTGTAGGCGGTCATTACAGAACTTATGCCACGAGGCTCGGCCGCAGGCTATTTGAGACTACTACGCCACATGTGGTATTAAGAAGCGGAAGAAGGAGTGACGCGGAAAGTATCTGAAGAAGGAGCAGTACATGAAGGTAATTACCTATTCTTAAGGCCTTCTACGTAGTTTTCTTGATTTGATTCATAGGCGTAGCACTCAAAATTCTTTCTAGTAACTTATAGGTGCCCTCGAGATGGTGTGCGGATAAGATGGATTGTTGGGAGGCGTTGGTTGATGAGTGGTGCACAAGCCACTAGCGAGCCGTCCACGACAATGAGAAGGATCGGCGTAGCCAAATGGTTGGTGTGCCACACCATGAAGGCAGCGCCAACTTACTTCTGTTCGGACGAAACTAGGTATGTGGTTTTCTTCATGATTCATGCAATTCATTCTTCATGCTAGCTTGAGCCCCTTACTAATACTTTGTTCCTCTCTTTTAGGCGCATCACAATAAGACGGAGATGCCACACTTGTACTACCTTTATGGCATGGCCCATAGTGCCTCCTACAAGAAGGCGAAGGCATTATCTGAGTCTGACCTAGATGATCCAAATAACTTCACCAACATATCATCCCACCACAAGCTCGTAACATACAGGGACACGTGGAAGGCTAGGAAAGGGGAGGACTTTAACCCGAGCCAGGAACCTTTGGATCCAGAGCTGGTGATGATATCTAGTGGCGGGAGGCCCCATGGCTCGATAGCCATTGGAGATGGGATAATACTTGTCCACTCACTCTCCCGGAGAGCACGCGCGCCAGTCGAGCTCCTGTCCTGAAATAATGCCTTGTCCACGACCAGTCAATCTTGCCATCGAGGTTTGTTGTACGGACTCAGAAAACTTTCAACCATTTCATTCTGTGTGTGACCATTGATCATTACTGTGGTAACGAGGAATGGTGTTGCAGGCTGCTCTTCAGAAAGAGAGAGCGGCAAACCAGGCTGATCTTGAGAAAGAGAGATTGGCAAGCCAGGCAGCTCTTCAGGCTGCTTTTGAGGAGAGGGACCATACCATGACACGATTGATTGAGGAGCAGAGGGCCCGAAATGATGTCGCTCAACCCGTGTATGAGATTTTTGTGGTAAATTTTTTTTCACATTAGCCAAATCATGTGTGTAATGTCTATTTTGTTACTAACTAATACGACCCACTCTTCAGGGTTTGTGAGAGAAGAGCGGTCTAGTCCCTCCGTCGATACCCATCTTCTGTGTGATTGGCACGGCGAGTTTCATTTCAATGGTCATTATAATCTAGTACTCACAATTGAGTGTCATCATGTGAACTGAGACATTGCAAAATATCTTTTCTACAGAATAACTCCCGAGAAGCATCGCACGCCACTTCTCCAGGGCAACCGTCTCCAAACGAAGCCACTGCGAGCAACCCTGGTGTTTCTCCTCCTTGATGACCATGATGGTAAGTTTTTCTCTAGTTCATTTTTGACATAATTATAAGAAATAAGATAAGAAGGAGAACAAGGAGGAGGAGATGAAGGAGAAGGAGGAGGAGGAGAAGAACGATAAGGAGGAGAAGGTCCTTCTCCTCCTTCTCCTCCTTATCCACCTCTCCTTCTCCTCCTTCTCCTTCTTCTTCTTCTTCTCCTTCTTGATTTCTTCTTCTTCTTCTCCACCTCCTCTTTCTTCTCCTCTTTCTTATTCACCTTATCTTATATTCCCAACAATGACATAATTAGCCCATTTAGCTCCAAAATGACATAATAAGCTCAAAATGGCATAAATACCTTGGTTAGCTCATGAATATTATATTGTTAGCTTTTTTCCTCTAAAATGACATAATTAGCCCATATAGCTCCAAAAACACATAATTAGATAATTTAGCTCCAACAAGATAGAGGAAGAGGAGAATACGAAAAGAAGAGGAGGAGGAGAAGGAAAAAATAAGAAGGAGAAGAAGGAGGGAGCCCTCCTTCTTCTCCTTCTTCTCTGCTCCTTCTTCTTCTCCCTCATTCTTCTCCTTCTTCTTCTCCTTCTTCTCTCCTCCTTCTTCTCCTTCTCCTTCTTCTTCTCCGTCTTTTCTTCTTCTCCTCCTCCTCCTCCTTCTCATTCTCCTCCTCCTCCTTCTCCTTCTCCTCCTTTGCCTTCTTCTTCTTTTCTTGCTTCTTCTCTTTCTTCTTCTACGTAGCTTATTTTCCCCAACAAAGACATACTTAGCTAATTATCCTCCAAAATGACATAATTAGCTTAGTTAGGGTAAAAACATCATAAGAACCTTGATTAGCTCACAACTTAGCTAATTATCCTCCAAAATTACATAATAAGCTCAAAATGGCATAAAAACCTTGGTTAGCTCATGAATATTATATTCTTACCTTGTTTTCCTCTAAAATGATATAATTAGCCCATATAGCTCCAAAAAGACATAATTAGATAATTCAGATCCAACAAGAAAGAGGAAGAGGATAAGAAGAAAAGAAGAAGAGGAGGAGGAGGAGGAGAAGGAGGAGAAGGAGAGAAGAAGAAGAAAATAAGAAGCAGAAGAAGGAGAAGGAGCCCTAATTCTTCTCCTTCTTCTCTCCTCCTTCTTATTCTCCCTCCTTCTTATCCTTCTTCTTCTCCTTCTTCTCTCTTCCTTCTTCTCCTTCTTCTTCTCCTTCTTCTTCTCTTCTTCTTCTCGTCCTCCTCCTTCTCATTCTCCTCCTCCTCCTTCTCCTTCTCCTCCTTCTCCTTCTTCTTCTCTTCTTGCTTCTTCTCTTTCTTCTTCTACGTAGCTTATTTTCCCCAACAAAGACATACTTAGCGAATTATCCACCAAAATGACATAATTAGCTTAGTTAGGGTAAAAACATCATAAGAACGTTGGTTAGCTCACAACTTAGCTAATTATCCACCAAAATGACATAATAAGCTCAAAATGGCATAAAAATGTTTGTTAGCTCATGAATATTATATTATTAGCTTGTTTTCCTCTAAAATGACATAATTAGCCCATATAGCTCCAAAAAGACGTAATTAGATAATTTAGCTCCAAGAAGAAAAATGAAAAGAAGGAAGAAGAAGAAGAAGAAGAGAAGAAGGAGAAGGAGGAGGAGGAGACAGAGGAGGAGAAGAAGGAGAAGGAGGAGAAGATCGTATCCTCCTTCTCCTCCTTATCCTTCTTCTTCTTCTCCTTCTTCTTGATTTCTTCTTCTTCTCCTCCTCCTCCTCTTTCTTCTCCTCTTTCATATTCTCGTTACCTTATTTTCCCCAACAATGACATTATTAGCCCATTTAGCTCGAAAATGACATAATAAGCTCAAAATCCATAAGAACCTTGATTAGCCAATGAATATTTTATTCTTAGCTTGTTCTCCTCTCAAATATCATATGTTGTTCTTCTTTTGACTTTCTTATTCACATTTTTGCTGATCGGCTGTACTACATGCATGGAAGCTGGCCTTTATGGAGTGCCTTATTAGTTCTAGTTTTCATTTGAGTTGATGAACAATGTCGAACTATATGTATATATATCTATGGATGAACAGTGTGAAACTTTGTATGTTGGTTCTTTCGATATTTGGATGTACATTGATGAACTTTATATGTATATCATATATGTGTGTTGAACTATATATATGTGTTGTGAAATATATGTCATATATGTGCTGTGAAATATATATATATATATATATATGTGTGTGTGTGTGTGTGTGTGTGTGTGTGTGTTGTGAAATAATAAAAAACAAACAAAACAGAAGCTATATGGGCTCTTTGCCCTCTGCGAGCTGATGGCAAAGAGCTCTGCCATCAGTTGGCCAACGGCAAAGTTGACACATGGCACCAGGCTGTGCACCGTGGGGGCAGCAGCAACGGGCCATATAGCTTCTTTGTCGTCTGTTGCCCGGGGAGGCTGACGGCAAAGAGAAGAAAAAACGGCTGGGCTGTTATGGGGGAAGCAGATGACAAAGACTAGGGGGAAGCAGAAGGCAAAGGCTACGGGGGACGCAGACAGCAAAGGCTACGGGGCAAGCAGTAGACAAAGCCTCTGTTAGCCCTAACGGAGTTGTGGCCTGTCGGCTGCCGTCTCAAAATCTTTGCCAACTTCTCGCTGCTAGATACTGACGGCAAAGAGCTTTGTCATCCGCTTAGGGAAGGCTGACGACAAAGAAGCTACAATGCCGTCGTAAGCTGACGCGGAATCTTTGCCGATAGGAGGGTGACGACAAAGAGCTTTGTCGTCGGTGGGGTCCTCTTTGTCGTCCGTTATGGCAGAAATCAAAGAAGCTAATTCCTGTAGTGGGTGTCTAACTCGCCTGACCTAGCTCTCGATGGATTGAAACTTAATCTTTCTACCCTAGAGACTCGCCTTTATATACAGGTCGAGGCCCTAGGTTTACAAGAGTCTAGGTCACATCATAAACCGTGACCTGGCATATCTCTAAACCGCCGTGTCCCCCAAGCAAGGAAACCTTCTGGCGAGTCTCCCTCTTCATGGGCCTTGAGTCGCCATCCAGGCTCTTGGGCTTGGTCGGCTCTCTGCTGGAGATCACCTCACCCCTTCTGGGTCCGGGGTCTAAGCCCACCTTGATCACGATTGAAGAGTCACCATGAACCTGACCTGGCCCAATAAGGCGGGTCATACAGCGGGTAATATACCCAACATTAGGCCCCATATTGACTTGAATTTATTCACGCCAATGAACCTTTATTTTTTCACCATGGCGACTCACATGGAATATCTGACTCGGATTCTTAAAAACGACACGCCGCCAATCTTCATGCTTCGACCAAATTACCAGATTACTCACGAATGACATCATCTCCCCCATCATTTGAGGGACCTCAGCGACATCATCTCAAGGGATCTTTCTGACTTTATCCTGTCACCCTGAGAATCCACGCGCCATCATTTCCAATTTTTAATGTGTCTCCTCGATTCCCGTGCTTTCCGTTTCCGTTCCAGCCTGTGGTCTTTAAATATCCGCATGGGGCCCCTTTCCTTCATCTGCATTATTGCTCTACTTCTTCTTCTTCCTCGAGCTTGTGCTGCGAATGCTCCGCCGCCAGACAACTTCCTCTGCGGATATACTACCCCCGAATTGGTCGGGTGTGGTACTCGGCGTAGATCTCAGTGGGGCCGCCTCCGCCAATTTTTGCATTCATCAGGTAAGCTTCTTCTCCATCGTAGATCAGGTTCAAAAATCATCTTTTGTTCTTAGGGAAGCGCTGGAGTTCTTCAAGCATCTATAGATCATGCCATTAACCTCATAAGTATTATTTGAATCCAGTAGTTCAGTAAAAAAACCAAGGTAGATACGTTAATAGTTGCAGCAGATCTGTTGCCCTTTTTGATGGCTTCGCCAGATCACCTCATGGATTCTATAGTGCTACTGTATCCTTAGTGTTCTTTAGGATTTGCAGATTATTTTCCATTTTAGGGAACCCATAGATCCATAATTTCAGGCACCCTGTTGAAAACGTGTTTGCCTCGGATCCAGGAAACTTCCTAAGGAAAACATAAAACGTAATATGTCCTTAGGCTGCGGCGAGTCGTAATTTCTGTTTAGATGTCTCCCCAGCCACTTGTTGGCTAGTTAATACTTCTATAGATCCATACGACCCGCCAATCTCCTTTATGTAGATCTCCGTCCCTGTGTTTTGCGGCCATGGGTAACATCTCCAATTGTAATTGGTTGCCACCAGAGGTCAGCGACATCGTCCTTGAAGATTTTGTAAAAGTGGGGACTCTAGCTCTGCACGAAACAATCGGTAGGCGAGCTTCCTTAGGAGAACGATATCCACAACCCGCCGATGGGGAGGTGGTCGTCTTTACTGATCATATTGAGCGGGGCTTCACATCGCCCGGCTCAAAATTCTTCAGAGACGCACTCCACTTTTTTAACCTTCATCCCCAAGACTTACGCCCAAACTCGATCACAAACCTCTATCAATTCCAAGTATTCTGTGAAGCTTACTTGCAGATAGAGCCTACCATCCTCCTGTTCAAGAAATTCTTCTACTTGAACCGCCAAACTAAATTCGCCGACAGCCCCTGCCTAGAACTTGGTGGCGTAAACAATCAGAGACAACGGGAATGCGGGTTCCTGGCTGCTGCTCTACCTTGTCACCCCAAAGGTTGGGGGAAGGCTTGGTTTTATTGCCGCAACACCGCTCCAACCACTGAGAACCCTCTACCAGGTTTTAGGCAGGAACATCTTCCTATGGATATTAAGCTCCCAGAAAAGTTGACTGATGACGAGGAAGCTTCACTCGCACCTGTCTTCGCAAAGCTCAGGGCCTTGACCGCCAATGGCCTTACTGGAATCGATTTGATTCGTTGCTGGGTGCAATGACGGATAATGCCTCTAAACCACCGTGGCGGCTTAATGTGCAAATACGATGGCAACTTAAACCATCCGCAATGCTTCTACAACGTCATGCTTGAAGAGGAATATATTGTCAATATTGTGAAGAAACAGTGTGGCGAACCACTTGAGAATGGCTCTAAGATTGGCTTAAAACCATTCTGCCTCTCCAAACCGGCTTTAGAGGTGAAATAACTTAACTCGCGTGTCTTGTTTTTTATAACTTTGAGCTTGTTTCTGACCCGGATTCCAATTATGATAATCAGGAGAACTCGCCTCCCTGGAAGCGAAGATCAAAAACCGCCGTCAAGAAGATGACGACGGAAGTTGCCCCAAAGAAGAAAACCAAGGGCAAAGCCGCCACAATAGAGTCATCCATTGTGGGAGAGTCTCGGGCCGAAGAGAGGCACTCAGAGGTAAATGCCTTTTGTCCTTCTTATTCTACCATCGTCCGTACTCAAGCATTGTCGTTTCCATTTATAGGATGATGACATGGAGAGCCAAGATGAAGATATCAAGGTAATTTCTATTTCTTCCGACTCAAATTCTTCTCCTGCCATGCCGCCAAGGAAAGTCTGTAGAAAAGTTCGCCTGTCTCACCAAGATGCTCATCTGGATCCCAATTTCGTTTTGAAGAAGGCGACTTTCACACCAAAACGTGACACTCGAAGCCATTCTGGTGATGTCTTGTCTGGGTTGCCCAAGAAAATGGCTGGTCGCGAGCGACATAGGGAGGTATGTGTTGTATTAAATGTCATTCTTTTCTGTGCGGCCAATTCTCACGACTTACACAATCTTTTGAGTCTTATGTCCAACAGGTTTCACCTCCTTCATCTGGCGACTCAGCTGCTTCGGCTGTTCCCCCTTTAATCCGCCAATCATTCCATTTTAACATGTTCTTTGAACGCCAATCATTCCATTTTAACATAATTACCACCCTTTGTAAGGCTCATGCCAAAAAGAGGAAAACCGGCAAGTCATCATCCATTCCCAAAGCGGCTGAGACAATAGGAATAAGAACTTCCATCCCAGAAGCTCACGATGAGCCGGCTGAGACTCATGTTGAAGCTCCTGGCGATTTCCTTGATATCCAGGATGAGCTACCGAGCCCACAGAAGGAAACGGTTGAGAATCTCAATCCGCCAATGAAAGTGCATGCTATGCCCCTAATCGACTTTTGGTGTTAATGACAACACATACATAGGAAACCAATCCTATTTGTTGAGTGTATCTCAGGATGGCAAGTACTTTAGTAGATTGAGAATTATGTGCCAAAGGTGGTCTGAGAAGATTGGGATTTATATGTCAAGAAGGCTCGGGATTGAGAAAAGATGATGTAGACTATCCTTTTGAGTTTACTATTCTTGACTATAGGGATCCCGCACTATTAAGAGGGGATCACGGGTTTTGCGATGAACTTGCTCATACCACATCTTCACTATTCTGCTCAATACCACATATTCTCTACTCTGCTCCTATCTCAAAACAGGTATATTGCCTCGGACTTCCGGCTCCCTGCGGACGTCCGAGGGCCGGACGTCCGTCCCCTATCGGAAATCCGGAACCTTGCACCAGAAGAAGTTGAGTCGTATAACTCGGATTTCCGGCCTTCTCCGGACGTCCGGTCACTGTGCAACTCATAGTGTTTCCAGACATATCTACAGCTCTCGGACGACCGACCCCTTGCGGACGCCCGGACTTCCGTAAGCTGCCGGACGTCCGAGCCCTGTGTGACTTAAAGTGTCCCCAACGGCTGTTTTACACTCCCCACTATATATACCCCTCTCCCACTTCGTGAGAGGGTGTCCAACACAGCTAGAACACATCCAAGAACACCTTTCTTCTCACTCACTCTTGTCTACACCAAATCTTAGATCCCAAGAGCATTTGTGAGTCCCTTTGAGTGTTGTTCCAATCAAAAGATAGATCGTATCCTTCTCCTCCTTCCCACCAAAGTGATTTGTGATTTGAGCAAGTTTTGAGCAATCCCCGTGATGTTGTTACTCTTGGAGGTTGGAGACTCCTAGGCGGTAGGAGTCTTCGGAGAGGAATCAAACCATTGTGATTTCCCCTAGAAAGTTTGTGAAGGTTTGGAAGGCACCTCAAGGCTTACCAGTAGTGGTTGAGGAACGCCTTCGTGGAGTTATCTCAAAGGGAGAATAGGGTGAGCCTTCGTGGCGTTGCTGTGCCTTCGTGGTAACATCCGCCCCTCTAACGGTGACGTAGCTTCCCTCCAAGTAAGTGAACATCGGGATACATCCTTGTCTCTCTTGGAGTTTCGGTTATTCCTAACCCTAACTCTCTACTTGTGTTAATCCTTATTACGTACTTGTATTTGATTATTGTTTACCGCTTGCCTTACTTCACTCTAAATAGCTTACTCCTTGTCGTAGCAATTATTAGGCCTACACTCATATTCCGCACTTTTGCCTAAAATTGCTAAGTATTTATTAAAATTTGGAACTGTACCTATTCATCCCCCCTCTAGGTTCATCTCGATCCTTTTCAGCCAAGACCTCAAAATACGGCTAAAGACATGACACCCAATCAAGATCCAGTCTTCATTGTCGGAACATTCTATTCTGAACCTGCATCCGTAGTGTTGACCAAGCATGCGCCCAAGGATGCCCCAATCCTTATAGAAAAGGGCATGACCAAGTTGAAGCTTCCCAATATTGAGAAGCTAGAGTTTGGTGAACTACATTCTGGCTATTTGGGTCGCCTCGAGATGAGTCACGAAATGGAAAAAAGCCTGGTTAATATGATGAAGGGTAAACATGAGGTATGATACCTGTTATCTTCCTTCACATGTACTCCTATTAACCCTCCAAAAGGAGAGTCATCTTTGATGAGTCGAAGTTTTGTGACGAGTTTGTAGAAATATTTAACCTATAGCCCCCAAGGGCTGGCTCATTGTCACGCCCAAGATGTGATCCTATCCTCAATTTGGCACGGGGGCCTAGTCAAGGATAGAAGCGCATCTCGACGTTTCTCAAGAATGGATATCGTTACAAGTACATGTACTGAAAAGATGAGATATATGTAGAATTGGCTTACACTCGCCACAAGCTACATCAGAGTCACATCAGTACAATACATAAACATCATGAATAAGAGCAGGGTCCGACTACGGACGAAAACAAACGAGAAAAGATGAACGACGTCCATCCTTGCTATCCCAGGCTGCCGGCCTGGAACCCATCCTAGAACGATGAAGAAGAAGAAGAAGAAGCAACTCCAAATGAACAACCAATGCGCTCGCGTCAAGTAACCTTTACCTGTACCAGCAACTGGTGTTGTAGTAATCTGTCAGCCACAGGGGACTCAACAATCTCATTTCCAAAGGTATCAAGACTAGCAAAGCTTAATGGGCGAGGTATGGTTAAGTGGTGAGGCTGCAGCAAGCGACTAAGCATGATATGAGGTGGCTAACTTACGAGTACTAGAATAAAGAGGGGGATGATCTACGCATAACGGACGTGAACTACTGATGATCAAATGAATGATCATGAACACCTACCTACGTCAGACATAACCCCACCATGTCCTCGATCGGAGAAGGATCTCACGAAAGAGACAGTCACGGTTACGCACGCAGTTGGCATATTTTAATTAAGTCAACTTCAAGTTATCTAGAACCAGTGCTAAACAAAGTTTCCACGTTGCCACATAACCGCGGGCACGGCTTTCCGAAAGATTTAAACCTGCAGGGGTGCTCCAACTAGTCCATCACAAATTACCACAAGCTGCAGAGAAATCCTCGATCACGAAGCTCGCAATCT
Source organism: Hordeum vulgare subsp. vulgare (assembly GCF_904849725.1). NCBI lineage: Eukaryota > Viridiplantae > Streptophyta > Magnoliopsida > Poales > Poaceae > Hordeum > Hordeum vulgare. The sequence goes on along the minus strand of NC_058524.1, from coordinate 360,854,114 downwards.
CGTCGGACTCCTTAGTGTAAAACCTCAACTCTGAGATTACCCAAAGCATCACCGGAATCCCGATGCACAAGACATTCGTCAAAGGTAATACTAATCCAGCAAGGTCGCCTGGTGTGTCGACGATCCCGATAGGAGCCGCGTATCTCGTTCTCAGGACACGACGGATGAGCGATGGTTACCACGCCAAAGGCCGAGTTGCCCCGGGTAGCGTTATTAAGCTGTTCTGTTTTGGAGCAGCGCCATCAGCACTAGCCCTCCGTGTATTATGTAAAATTACTCCTCGGGTTCATGACGCCCTATGCTTTCAGTATTAACAAAGTTATTATGTTGCGCAAATGTAGTACCAATGTTGGGCCTTGCCAGACCAGCTTTAATCTAAAACGAATTATCAAGGGGGTCCCCATAACAACCCCGATCGTGTTAGGAGAACACAAATATGGAACATAACACCGGTAGCCGAAACTATGCGGGCAAAGGTGGAACAAAACACCAGGCTAGAAAGGCCAAGCCTTCCACCTTTTACCAAGTATATAGGTGAATTAAATTAAATAGCATTTAATAGGGTGATATAACAAGGAACCCATGTTTTCACATGGAAGCAACTAAACCTGCAACTAGCAACGCTAACACAAGGTTAAGCAAGCGGTAACATAGCCAATCAGTGGTTTGCTAGGTGGTGAACAGGTTAAAGGTTTTCATGGCATTGTTGAGAGCTGATATTTAACAGGTGGTAGGCAACGAGACATAATCCATAGAAACGGTAAAACTAGCATGGCAATGATAGTAATGGTATTTGGGGAATGGTCATCTTGCTTGAGATCCCGCTTGAAAGAAGAATGACTCCGTGAAGCAAACAAACCGATGTAGTCGAACGGGTCCTCACAATCCGACACGCTTGCAGAACTCTATTGAGACGAAGCAAACCGGAAACAAGAATCAACACACGATATTCACCACATGATGCACAACACAAATGATGCATGATTAGCTGAAAATATGCAAGACACGGCATGGCAATTCACAACAATCAAACACTACACATTAAGTGAAGTTCAATATGCAACGGGTTGCATATTGACGAAACTCCACATACGGTTTATTTAGTTATATCCCGATTAGGTACATGACAATATTAAATGTGGTTACACATGGCAAGAGGTGTAGCGTAATTAAACTACCTATCTAGGCATTTTCAATGAGGTCAGAAATGACATATAGCATCTCCGAAACGACCTCACATGTTAATCTACAATTCTTTCTAGATCTGAACTAACACGTTTAAATAGTTGTTAAACAGCAAAAAAATAGGTTCACCTGATCCTACACGTTGTTACAAGCAATTTACACATAGAGAACATCTCCAACGGAGCTATGGATCAAAAGATACGGACACCACAAGATATGATGGCATGAATGCTATATGTGTGCAAATGGCATCCACAACATTTCAAAACACACAACCAGCAAGAAAAAATGGAACTACACGAGATTCTAAGCAATTTTCATATAGGACACAATCCAAACGGAGCTACGGTTCAACAACTACGAGCAAAACAACATATCACTACAATCTGCCAAAATGAGCCACATAGCATTTTCTACACCCCACAACTACGAGCTACACAAAACCTATATACTCAACCAAGGCATGACACGATAGGGGGCAAGAAGCACTACAACATACAACTAACAACACCTAGCATGGAAGCATGGATCACTGGGAAAAGAAGTCACAAAATCGCTTCTCACACACAGTTTCAGACTTAGTGAAAATAACAGTTTATGAAACTGCAGTTTTCGATCTGAAGGCATATTGACAGCAGCAAAATCAATAGCTACAGGACTCCAGATGGCATGAAAATTCACAGCATGCTAGAGAATCCTAAAGTCTACAACTAACTCCATTACATCAACCTCAAAAGAGCTACAGATCACCAGATAAACTCATGCAAAGAGAGCAACAAAATATACCAAATCTCAGACTTATAAATATTTGAGCATCTCTAAAACAACACTATTTCCTAGCAAGTAAAGAACAAGCAAACCACACCTAAACATGGATTTCTATTGCAACCAAAATTACCAGGGGCTAGAATAAACATCAAAGGAAACTCTCTAGTTGACAACTTAATCATAACAAGCACGGAATAAATCCCACTAAATAGACAAGAGGGAAACATAGCAAAATATCACGCGAACTAACTTGCTCAAAATCCAAAACTAAATACACGGTTAAATCCTATGCATTTTCCTACCCCGAAAACATATAACACATGTGGGGTTGCAACACAAAAATATCGCCACACGTAAATGCGAGATAACATCCTAAACACGGTATAATAAACTAGCGTCGGAAACATACATGCAAAAATACCAACGTCTACTCTAAACTACATGGCAAGAGGGTTCCTAAAACATGAACATTTCTACTACGGAGTTCGAGCAATCCGGACGCGCGAAAATAATTGCGGGGCACTTCCCTATTGGGACAACATGCAAAACTAGGCATAAGGCGGGTCAAACTACGTCCAACAAGTATGCAAGTTACAAAAACATAATCTACACGCAAAACTACACAAAAAACCTATGCTACACGCCTCGATCCGACTTACGAAATAAAAGTTACGGGTGTTCTAATATATCTATATTTCTTCAAATCACTAATTCGAAAACTAAAAAAAATAAAAAAACCTATTGTGCCGAAAGGGCATGCGCAACATAGCAAAAAGGCACCTAGGGCGAGGGATAGAGTCTCACCTCGCTCTGGGCCGGCGGGGGAAGGCAGGACGGTGCTGGGCCTCGTGGAGCTGCTGTTGGGGCCGAGGCCTAGCTGGGACCGGGGTCGGGGCGCACCTGGGCCAGGCAACGCAGCTGCCGGCTGGGCCGAACTGGCGGGGACACGCACCCATGTGCCTCCTCTCGTGCGGGTGCTCCAAGGAGGCAGCCATGGCTGCGGGCAGCATCTCCGGTGAAGGGGCGACGAGGGAGGGCGCCGGGAAGGGGGAATCGGCGGATCTCATCAGATCCGGCCGGTTCCGGTCCATTCCCGGCCGCGTCGGGACTTGAGGCGGCGGCGGCAAGGTCAGGCGGCGGCGGAGGCTGGAAGACGGCGGGGAACCGAGCGGCGGGAGCTGCCAGCGGCTCGGCTGCTCTAGCCGGTGGCTGGCAGAGGCGAGCGGGACCTCTGGCGGCATGCAGGAGGCGGTGCCCGACGGGGCTTGAGGCAGCGGCGCGGGCAGGAGGAGCCTAGGACTGCTACTGCTCGGCCAGGGGATGCAGGGCGCCGGCGGTGGGTCTGCTTGGGCCCGGTCGGGCTCCAGATGGGCCTGGCGGGCCCACGGCTGCTGCAGGCTGAGGGGAGGAGAGAGAGAGGTGTGGTTAGGGTTTCGGGGGCACCGGTTTCGAGGAGATAGTGAGGGCCGTCTAAAAATTAGGAGGGGGTCTATTTATAGAGAAAAGGGGGCTAGGTTAACCGGAATTTTGTTCTGGATCCAACCATGCGGTCGCATTCGAATAATTCCGAACGCGGGAACGGTTAAGTGGTTGTGTAGAGTAGTTTACCGAAGACGAGAGGGAATACGGGTGGAGCGGCAACGATTCTTAAAACACCGAAAGATGTCCGACAATAGACCGAATACGGTGCCGCTATGGTCGACCGTTCGGGTACCAGACGGACTCCGATCGCGACAAAATTTGACAGGCAGCCTACCTATATTAAATAAGACTGCACGTCAAATCTCAACCCAAACAGGGAAAGTTTCATACACACTTTTGAAAACAAGATTTAAACATTGCCGCGGCGCGTGCGAGTGCGGTCGGGCTCAGAACGGACAACAACGAGAACCGGCAACTAATAGCAGATGCAAGTTTTGAAAACTGGCGGCAACGGGATGCCGATGCAATGCGGATGATACGCATGATGTGTGGATGATGCGACAAATAAAAATAACCACACGACGAAAACAGAATAAAAGGGGAATCTTCTGGGGCGTCGGTCTCGGGCTTTCAAACTCATCTTCAAGAAGATGAGTCGGGTCTTGAGTATAAATGGCAAGAGTACTTTAACCTATAGCCCCCAAGGGTCGGGTCATCTTCTTGAAGATGAGCTGGGTCTTTAGTGTAAATTTGATGAAATCTTCAACCTATAACCCCCAAGGGTCGGGTCATCTTCTTGAACATGAGTCGGGTCTTTAGTTTAAATTTGAAGAAAGCTTCAACCTGTAGCCCCGAAGGGCCGGGTCATCTTCTTGAAGATGTGTCGGGTCTTACTTTAAGGTATTACCACGGAAAAATTGAATCGTACGTTGGCCCCCAAGTGCCAGGAATATTGCTCGCAATCTGCATGAAACTTGTCATAACCGTTTGATGTTTGTAGGAATCACTGATCGAGGCCGACTCAACTGTGTCCAGCTTGAAGCAAAGCTTAGTGGAGCAACAAGATGCCCGAGCTAAGTTTGAAGAAAAGCATCGCCTTGCATTGGTTGACAATAGAGAAGATGAAGGATGATCACAAGGAGTTTAAAGAAAAGGCCGAAGCTGAGTGAACCGCCTTCCTGAAAAGGGCTGATCAAGCCTAGCAACAAATGAAGGTCGCCGTGCAGGAACTGACTGGGCTGAACTTCACATCTCCAAAATGGCTAATGCCGTGTTCGGTAAGTATCCACCACTATCCTTATTTGCTAAGTCGTCTTGTAAATCATTTCGGCGACTTATAATTTGTGTATCCTTGCTGCAGGTCCTCGATCCGCCAATCTCCATGATGATTGTGTATTGAAACTAAAGGCAATATAAACCTTAACAGAGCAACTTTATACTGGTGGCGTGATGACTATTAAGGCCGTTATGGGCGACAAGGAGCCCGTGAAGTCAATCAAGTATATGTTGGGGTGCTTTTCCACACTACCACCACAGATTGAAGAATTAAAAAGATCAGCCACCCGAAAAGGAGTACTAACCACCCTGAGCTGGTGCTTGGCTTATGCTCCAGATCTTAAGCCAGAGGAGATAACTGGGATGTTTCCGGAGTACAAAGACGACATGTTGGAATTTACTGAAGAGGATTATCATTGATGTGTGAACGAATCTCGCCTAGCGGCGACTCAACTGGAAGCCAGTCTGGACTTAACCAAGTATCAGGCAGCACATGATGAGCACAACAAGCATGTCACTCCTCCATCTTATGAAATCATAGTTCTAACTCCGTAGCACCGTAAGCATCTTTTTGACTCTGATGCTGACCCGTCGACCATCTTGACCGACGAGGCTGAGTTTCATGCCTATCCAAGACGGCGAAAGCTCGACGCAGGATAATCCGGAGGCGACTTGAACAATGTCTCACTTGAAGACTACCCATTGAGATCAATTCAAAAATCCAATGCCGGGTCATGTAACATTTGGTGGCCTTCTGAGCCACGTAATAGGTTATAGACAAAAACAGTATTGTTCTGCACCGTACCTTTGTTGACTCTGAAGTCTCACCCTTTTGTTAATATAAGCCGCCTTACTAGGCGTTTTGCCATGTCTTTTGCAAAGAATTTATTCTTCATGTGGTCAGATAAGAATAATCAGCCGACCCAGTGAGACGCGGTGGCTTTAAATGAGTTTTCGAAAATTCTAACTGTACCACAAAGATACTTTGTAGAGATAAAGTTTGCCGGCTCAATGAGTCGCGGCAGGGTAGGACGAGCTTGCAAGGCTCTAGTGCTACCCTAGAGAGGCTTTCGCAAGAGCCTTAGTTGTTTAGACCGGCTGATCAGGCGCGAGTCAAGCTAAGTGAACCCATGGTTTGTCTATTTTCCATATGTCGGCTCCCGCAAGCACCATTCATGTTTTAACCAAGGCAAGTTCAGGGTTCAAAACTGGATTGACTAGCCAGGAGTACATGGGACCATAGGGCGAGTCGCCAAACATACAGTCTAATATAACCATTGTAATGTGGTAATTTTTTTGCTAGCCAAGAGGGTATTCAGGCTGAACTCAGTGAGTTGAAGCCTCCAAGTGACCTATGATTAGGGAAAAGTCGGACATAGGATTGCACAAGCATTTACACTCTTACTTCAAAACGACCTGGGTACTAGTTGCCCCCAAGTAAGTCGGCTTAATTCTCAAAACCTTATAAGGCGCCCATTTTTGAACCGTGCAACATGGCAACTTTGGTCCTCTTTGGCTTACCAGTATCCTGTTTTGAAATAAGTGCAACGTGGCGACTTATGCTCTTTGATACTGATAGTGTCCATGCTTGGACGGCTTGTGACACAATAAACACTCATGCTTTCAAGAAGCTAAAACGGCAGAGAACCCGAATTTCGTGGGCGCCGGCTTTATTGCGATATATATATAAAGAGATTACAAGAACTAAACTATGTACAATTATAAGGAGCCAATGTCTCTAAGTATAATAAGGACACAAGTGGGCAATGTTCCATGGCCGGGTTGTTTCGACCTCTGTTGTTGGCCTATCTGGACGAAGATCTACCATGTAGTAAGAACCATTATGAAGAGTTTTGCTGACGACAAATCGCCCTTCCCATGGGGGAGATAATTTGTGCATAGCAGTACGATCTTGAATCAATCGAAGCACTAAGTCTCCCTCCTGAAAGACACGGCTTCTGACTCGGCGGCTATGATAGCGTCATAGGTCTTGCTGGTAAATCGTCGACCGTGATGCTGCTAAGTCACGCTCCACCTAAAAAGCATCCAATGAATCTTGACACGCCAGCTCATTGTCCTCCTCAACATAAGCGGCAACTTGCGGCGACTCATGCGTGATGTCACTTGGTAAGAACGCCTCAGCTCCGTAGACCAAGAAAAAGGGCGTGTAACCAGTGGATAGGTTAGGGGTGGTCCTTAAGCTCCAAAGTACAGAAGGAAGCTCTTCAACCCAACAACCCGGGGTGCGCTCCATAGGAACCATGAGTCGGGGCTTGATCCCACGCAATATTTCTTGATTCACCCTTTCCGCTTGTCCGTTGGATTGGGGATGCGCAACCGTAGAGACATCAAGCCGGATGTGCTCCTTTTCACAAAATTCTAGCAAGGCGCCTTTGGATAAATTATTACCATTATCAGTGATGATACTATGTGGATACCCGAAGCAAAAAAATACGCTTCTTGAGGAACTTGACGGCCGTATTTGTATTGTAACTGCTAACAGGCTCGGCTTCAACCCACTTGGTAAATTTGTCAACCGCCACTGGTAGGTGAGTCTTTTTGTTGGAAGACGTCTTGAAGGGACCAACCATGTCGAGCCCCCTTACTGCAAAAGGCCATGTAATTGGAATCATCCGCAACTCTTGAGCCGGCACATGCATCTGACGCCCAAATTTCTAACACCCGTCACATCTGCGCACTATGTCCTCAGCATCTCCGTGAGCCGTCAACCAATAGAATCCATCACTGAAAGCCTTGGACACCAAAGAGCGTGACCCGACATGGTGACCACAATCACTAGCGTGAATCTCCTTAAGGATCGCACGTCCTTCTTCAAGCGAGACACATCTTTGAAAAATTCTAGAAGTGCTTCATTTGTGCAACTCGCCATTATATATGACCATGGACTTGCATCGCCGGATAATTTGGCAGGCCAGCAACTCATCAGCAGTTAACTCACCTCGTGCCAAATAAGCCATGTAAGGGACCGCCCAATCCAAAGTAGCATGAAGAGCCGCCGTAAGTTGGGACTCCGGGTCATGGACCGCTATATCCTCTTCAGTAGGCAATTTCACCGACGGGTTATGCAAGATATCCAAAAATACATTGGGAGGAACCGGCTTACGCTATGACCCGAGTTGTGAAAGAGCATCAGTTGTCTCCTTGAGCCGGCGGTCGATATGATCAAGTTGATAACCATGAAAGTGACCCGCCACATCTGATACGACACGCATGTAAGCTGCCATCAGTGGATCCCTGGAATCTCACGTCCCAGAAACTTGTTGTGCCACCAGATCCGAGTCGCCCAGGCACCTAACTCAGTTGAGGTTCATCTATTTGGCGATCCTAAGGCCATGGAGAAAAGCCTCGTACTCTACTGCATTGTTAGTACATGGAAACATGAGCCGTAGTACATAGCAAAACTTGTCACCCTGCGAGGAAGTTTGTACCACGCCAGCTCCCGAGCCTTCCGACTGTCTGGACCCGTCAAAGTGGATGGTCCAATATGTGTGATCTCGTATGTCTTCTGGAATTTGCAACTCAGTCTAGTCGTTGATGAAATCAACTAAGGCCTGAGACATGATGGCCGTGCAGGGCATATACTTCACGTGATGAGGACCAAGCTCAATGGCTCACTTAGCGATCCGCCCGTCGCTTCACGATTTTGTATGATATCGCCAAGTGGCACAAAAATAACCATCGTGATCGGATGCTCGTGGAAGTAGTGCTTCAGTTTCCGACTCGCCATGAAGATCCCGAAAACCAACTTCTGCCAGTGTGGATAACGCTATTTGGAGAGGGTCAAGACTTCGCTGACAAAGTATACAGGCCTCTGGACCGGATACTCCTTCCCTTTTTACTTGGGTTCGACAACTACAGGCCACAGTTACTGCTTTAGAGTTAGCAGCAATGTACACGACCATAGGCTCTTTGACGATGGGGGCGGCTAAAACGGGCGACCTAGCCAATTGTTTCTTCAGGGTTTCAAAGGCTTCGTTTGCCTCATTTGTTGTGACAGCCCAATGCCGATGTTCCAGAAGATTCCCCCTTTATTCCGTTTCCGTCGAGTGATTATCTTTTATTTGTCGCATCATCATCGCATCATGCATGGCATCATTTCTTTTATGTGCTTCTCTTGTGTGGTAGTTGCACCTTGGTACGAGTGTGAGGCATGTGTGGATGTGTTTGGGCTTGTGCAATGTGAGTGGGTGCATCAAGTGTCACCTCAAAAACCCCTTGTTGTACCATGTTCTCAAAAACTCCCTCTTTTCCATTTTTCTTTGGGGGCAGATTTAAAGTCTCTGATTTCAATCAAATAAAATGATCCTCCTCTTTTTAAATCCTTCTTATTAATTGTGGAGGCAAACCCTCTGGTTTTATCTTTATTTTTCTTTTGTTTTATTTAAAAATCAGAGCCCATTTAAAATTATATGCATTTAATTTTGGTCTCCTAAAATATCCCACTTATTTTCTTAAACTTTGGCAACATTTTAGAAGCCCAGATGTGTTTTTATTTTTATTTTACTCCTTTTATTTTATCTTCTGGATTTATTCAAAATACATTTGTTTTTATTTGCAAAAGCGTTTTCTTTTAGTTTCAGAGAGAGAGGAGACAGCACAGTGGGCTTCCTGGCCCATCTCCTTTTCTCTCTGGCGAGCCCACCTCCCTCTCCTCTCCTTGCGCGTGCCTCCTCCGCCTCCCCTCGGAACCCTAGCCCCTCGCCTGATCCCCTCTCGATCCCCTTCTTCCCCACGAGCCCCTGCGCACCTCCAGCCTGATCCGGATCCCGGCCTCCCTCTTCCCCCGCCTGCCGGCGCCGTGCCACCCGTCGGGCCCTCGCCGCCAGTCGTTCCCCTCGAGCTGCTCCACCCCACCGCCAACAGCTGGCCGCCGCGCCCGCCTGCACCGTCTCCCACGCGCCGCTCGCCGTGCTCCCCTCGGCCCCGTCCCTCGCAAGCTCGCGTGGCCGCAGCCATGGCCGCCCGCCGCCGCGGCCTCCCTGATCTCCCTCCTCGCGACCAGGGGATAGCTCCCATGCCCGGAGCCAGCTTGCCCGAGCTTCCCCACGCCACAGCATCCCTGCCGCAGGAGCTCGTTGCCCCTGGCCCCGTCGTGCTCGCCGCTGCAGCCAGCCGCCGAGTGCTCGCCGAATTTGCTGTAGAAGCTTGCTGTTTGCCTGCTAGTTGCTAGCCGTTTTGTTGCCTGCTTGCCTGATTAGCTACTGTGCGTGCTGATGTTGTTGCTTAGCCGCCGATGCTCTTGTTGCTGCCTAGTCGCTTGCTGCTGCTGTTTCTTGTGGTGTGGCTGTTCTTGATGCGTTGTTTGCTGCTGGTGCCTTCTGTGCCTGTTGCGGCTGCCGCTAGGCTGTTGTGTTGCTTGCTGCTGAAGCTTGCTGGTGTTGTTATGTCGCCGTAGCTGCTAGCTGCTGCTGTTGTCACTGGTTACCGTCGCCGAAGACCTCGTGCACCATCCCCGCCAACGTGGATCCGACAAGTTCAGCGAGTACCACGACGTCCTCGACGACCCCCGGACATCTATAGAGCGTGTACGTCTATATATGTTGGCCATTGCACGTGTTCCTCTTTTGTTGTGGCCCTGACACATGGGAACCCAGTAACCGGGATCACCCCATCTTTATTTGGCTTGACCCGCACGTGCTCCCTATTCGTTGGCACCAATATCTCGTTGAGTTATCGTGAGAAGAACATAGCCGTGGCTTCGTTTCCATCTTGCCGCCATGGTTCCCTTTCGCTCGCCGTGGCAACACATGCTTCTTTATCTTCTTGCCCGTGTTGTTGTAACTCGCATGCATGACGCATTCATGGCATAATTACCTTGTGTTGCATGTCTCTTGTAACGTAACTCTGATCTATGCTCCGTGTGTTTACCGACTAGGATGACAGGTAGAATCACCCGCTTCACCCCTTGCCATGTTAACAACAATTTAATATTGCCGTGTAAATTAAGCGGAGTGAACTAAACAATTAAATGTGGAGTTTCTTCGATATGCAACTCGTTGCATATTGAGCTTCACTTAATGTGTAGTGTTTGCGTGAGGTGAATTGCCATGCCATGCCTTGCATCAGTGAACTGATCATGCATCATAGTAGGTTGTGCATCATGTTGTGCATCGTGTGGTGAATATCTGTGTTGATGTTTATTTCCGGTGTGCTCCGTGTCGATAGAGTTCTGCAAGCGTGTCGGAATGTGAGGATCCGTTCGACTACGTTGGTTCGCCGACTTCACGGAGTTGTTCTTCTTCCAAGCGAGATCTCAGGCAATATGACCATTTCCCCAGATACCATTACTATCATTGCCATGCTAGTTTTATCGCTTCTATCGTTTATGTCTCGTTGCCTACCACATGTTAAATATCAGCCTCTCAACAACACCATGAAAACCTTCAACCAGTTCGACCTAGCAAACCACTGACACGCTATGTTACTGCTTGCTTATCCATGTTGTTAGCGTTGCTAGTTGCAGGTGCAGTTGCTTCCATGTGTTAACATGGGTTCCTTGTTATATCAGCATATTAATGCTATTTAATTTAACGCACCTATATACTTGGTAAAAGGTGGAAGGCTCGGCCTTTCTAGCCTGGTGTTTTGTTCCACCTTTGCCCCCTTAGTTTCGTCTACCGGTGTTATGTTCCATAAATGAGCGCTCCTAACACGATCGGGGTTGTTATGGAGACCCCCTTGATAATTCGTTTTAGATTAAAGCTGGTCTGGCAAGGCCCAACTTTGGTACTACATTTTCCTAATAACTAATGAACTGCATAGGGAGTAATTTACCCGAGGAATTTAATCAACAACCGGGCCAGTGCTCCTCATGAGTGTTGGTCCAAAACGGTCTGCGTGCGGGGCCACCGCGAGGAAACTCGAGGTTTGGCACTCTTAGCTAGTTCCATCTGTCGTGTCCTGAGAACGAGATACGCGGCTCCTATCGGGATCGTCGACACGTCGGGCCGCCTTGCTGGATTAGTTTTACCTTTGACGGAATATCTTGTGCATCGGGATTCCGGTGATGCTTTGGGTAATCTCAGAGTTGAGGTTTTCCACTAGGGAATCCGACGATATCGCGAGCTTCGTGATTGAGGATTTCTATGCGGCTTGTGGTAATTTGTGATGGACTAGTTGGAGCACCCCTGCAGGGTTTAATCTTTTCGGAAAGCCGTGCCCGCGGTTATGTGGCAACGTGGAAGCTTTGTTTAACACTGGTTCTAGATAACTTGAAGTTAACTTAATTAGTACTTGCCAACTGTGTGTGTAACCGTGACTGTCTCTTTCGTGAGTTCCTTCTCCGATCGAGGACACGGTGGGGTTATGTCTGACGTAGGTAGGTGTTCAGGATCACTCATTTGATCATCAGTAGTTCACGTCCGCTATACGTAGATCACCCCCCTCTTTATTTCTTGTACTCGTAAGTTAGCCACCATATATATATGCTTAGCCGCTGCTGCAACCTCACCACTTATTCTTACCTCACCCATTAAGCTTTGCTAGTCTTGATACCTTTGGAAATGAGATTGTTGAGCCCCCTGTGGCTCACAGATTACTACAACACCAGTTGCAGGTACAGGTAAAGGTTACTTGACGCGAGCGCGTGGATTGTTCATTTGGAGTTACTTCTTCTTCTTCTTCTTCATCGATCTAGCATGGGTTCCAGGCCGGCAGCCTGGGATAGCAAGGATGGACGTCGTTCTTATTTTTCTCGTTTGTTTTCATCCGTAGTCGGACCCTGCTCTTATTAATGATGATTATGTATTGTACTGATGTGACTCTGATGTAGCTTGTGGCAAGTGTAAGCCAATTCTATATATATATATCCCTTTTTAGTACGTATACTTGTAACGATATCCATTCTTGCGACACGACGAGATGCGCTTCTATCCCTGACGAGGCCCTCGTGCCAAATTGTGGATAGGGTCGCATCTTGGGCATGACAAGTTGGTATCAGAGCAGTACCGACCTAGGAGCTCCCTTGATTGATCGAACTTGGCCGAGTCGAGTCTAGTGAAAAACTACTTTGAGTCTAGTTATATATCCGAGAGTAGGATTCTTTTTTCTCCTCTTCTATGCTGTGTTAAGGAATCTTGACGTAATAATTTAATTCTACTCCTCTTCTCACTCAAAAAAAATTAGGATCACGTGGATACTCTTGGGATCTATATGATGCCGATGTGATGGAGTTCTGTCTGGGTGCCTCCTGTCTGACTTGATTTTTTCCGGGGAGTTGAGCTCCAGGGGATTCCGAAGCACAGCATTATCATTCAGGTTTCTTAGTATCTCAGAACGAAGGATGTGCGTAATTTCTTCAATACTAGTAGTGGCGAGATAACCCCGATGTCCCCAGTACTGGTGCAGATTGTTCGGGAGTACTGCCATACTTCGTATCATTGTGATCACGAGGGTCTGTAGTAGATGAAGGTCTGAGATTCTGGTTGTGTGTTGATGGATGTCATACAGGTGACGGGGTATTATAGGAGTTGTGTGATATTACTCCTTGTATCCGTGTACCAGATTGCATGACCAGAAAATTCGAGAATTCTTAGGTGGGAATTCAAGTAGTTTCTTGTAGGACAATCTTCCAACAAATGCATCATGTTAGGTTGGGGTTCGACATCTAGTGGATTCATTTGTTGACGGTCTTCTTACAGCGGTTCTCGTTGTGTCTTAAAGAGTCCTTGTAGCTTGTTATGACTCGGGGACGCTTCGTATGTCGGGTGCACTGCTTTGCACTTGATGGCTACTGTAAGGTTCGAGCCCGTGCGATCCTGTCCACGAAAATATCGAACGGAAATCTTTCTCATGAGTTTGTGCTGGCTAATTGTAAGCCTCATCCCTTTGTTTTATTGGCATATGGTAATTCAAGTTGCTTCGATGTCAAGTGATGAATTCATATCGTTCCAAGGGTTGTTCTCATATTTCTATGGGAATGCTCATTAATTCTTTTGCTCTACCAATTATCTTGTCAATTCATTTTCAACCGGAGTCATCGTATCAATTCTTTTCCAACCGGTGTGCTTCTCTGCAACTGAATTCAATCTTCTCCAGTTTTTGCAGATCATTCTCTCAATTCTTTCCAGAGTTCATCTCATGTGTCTCAAGTTGTCTTTGTTTTTCCATGCCCTCCCACCCTTTTCTTCAGTGATTCAATTTTCATCCAGGAGTTTTCTTTTCATTGTGCTTCCGATGTCTGTTCTTTTCCCTCTTACCCGGTGATTCATTGTGAAGATTCTCACGAGTTCTAGTGCATCATTCCTTCAATCTTCTTACCTTTTCTGGTGAATTCAGTTCAAGCTATCCGTGTTCCTCATATCATTTTCATCCTTAAAATTCTTTCCCATCTTGGAGATTCTTATCAGTCTATCTTGTTTATTCAGTTATCTCTATTCTATCTGGAGCGTTGAAGATGTCTCAGAGTTCTTTTTTTCAAATTTTTCCAATTATTTCGAGGTGCTTAAGCTCATCAAGTTTTCATTGTACCGGTGTAGTATCTTTCTTTGTTAATAATTGCTTCAACTGTGGTTTCTTTGAGTGGGCCCATAACCCACAGGTTCTTTCCCAGGATCTTTCCTGGATCTTTAATCTTTTCCCGGAGATCTCTAATTATTTCAACTATGATGTAAGTATGAATTTCATCAATCATATCCCTTCTCCAAGACCTAATAGATTTAGCTCTCATATTTGGCTCAACCTTTCATTCTTCTTTATTCCGGAGTGTCTCATTAATTCTTGGTGGTGTTCTCCTCTTCATTCTCAGCTTGGAAGTCTGCACGAGTGTTTCTCTCAAATCATGGTCCATTCTCTTGGAGATTCGTCATTTCAGCTTTGGGCCATCATCTTAATTGTTGTCAATCATGAGTAATCCCTTTCTTGCTATCCGGTGCTTTTCTGAGTTGTTTTCATTCTCGATCCTCTGAAGGCCATCATTTTAGAAGATTCTTCGTTCTTAGCTTTCATCTTTCATCCTTAATTCTTCTCAATGGTTGTCTCTTCGTTCGTCTCTCGATTATTCCGGTGCTTTGTTCAAAGTTTTCTCTCAGCTGGCTCATGATCTCTTCATTCTCATGTATCTCCATTAATTCCGTGGTGTTCCCATTCAATTGTGAATTTTTATCGATGCTTCCTTCAATTAGGCTTCAAGTGGTGCATATATATCTCTCTTCTAGATTCTTTTAAGAAGAATAAGTGCTACGCTAAATCCGTTGCCTGTCATGAATTAAACTTGATGAAGGATGAGCATAACATAATTCTTATTCTTGTTCATAGTAATCAGAATTCTTCTTTCGGAGTGGCTCACGTTATCAATTCCTTTTTCTCAAGTGTTCTTATCTTTCTTCTCCGGAGTTCCAAGTTTTCTCAAGTATCTCTTCGTGAAGCTTCATCGAAGACTTTGCAAGGCTTCAATCTTATTCTTTCATCCTTCATATCTTGCATCATCCTTTTGATACGGAGGCTCGTCATGGTGGTTCTTCAAGGATGTGATTTTTTCTCAAAGTGTTCTTCAACATTCCTATTGGAGTACCTCAAGTATTCTTTCTCTTGCATGTCCAATGCGTTTGTTATTCTTTTATCCTTTGAGGTGGTATTATAGCATTCTTGTTAGTGTAGGAGCCTCGAAGGGTTTTCCTTTCAAGAATAAGATAACTATATCCACCAATTCTTTGATCATGAGATATTTCAACCCATGATTTCTTCTTTGAGCTATTTGGTTTAGGTTTCACGTAAAGCTTGTTTAAGGATGTTGCTATTATGGTAATTATAATTTATCCAAGTTCTCAATGTATCCTCTTGGCGAAAGAAGTGTTCATATCTTGTTGCTCCCAATCTATCCTTGTTTCTTTTAGTGGTTGGTTGTCACCTCATAAATGTTGAGATGATCTTCATAAGCCCACTACTATCTTGTTCTTCGTTGTTGGTTTTCCAACTACTACGTCAATTCTCTGTTCGGAGGCTCTTCAATTCTATTGTGATGATAGTTGTCATTCTTTTCTTCATTCTCTTCTTCCGCTTGAGCTAGTTCATTTTCTCTTGTTCCGGAGGCATCATGATGTTGCTCTTTTGGGTCTATCATCTTGTCCTTTCAAGATCATGGTGTTCCCTTGTTCTATTTAGTTGTTTGTTATGAATATTGTCTAATTCTTCCTTCTTATCGAATTTTTTGTCCCATTTTCCTACCGAAGTGCTACTGAAATTTTTCGTGAATTCTTTCTTGTTTCTCATATCATTCCTGGTCGCTTTGCAACCTTCAAGGATCGTTGGTTTCTCTCGTTTGTCAAAGAAGCAACTAAGTTTTTACCTCTTGTTCGTTCTCATCCTCTCCCCCCTTTCATTCTTGGATCTCGGGGAGAGATCCTCTTGTAGTGTAGGAGAGTTGTGACAGCCAGATGCCGACGTTCGAGAAGATCCCCCCTTTATTCTATTTCTGTCGAGTGATTATCTTTTATTTGTCGCATCATCATCGCATCATGCATGGCATCATTTCTTTTGTGTGCTTGTCTTGTGTGGTAGTTGCACCTTGGTATGAGTGTGAGGAATGTGTGGATGTGTTTGGGCTTGTGCAATGTGAGTGGGTGCATCAAGTGTCACCTCAAAAACCCCTTGTTGTACCATGTTCTCAAAAACTCCCTCTTTTCCATTTTCTTTAGGGGCAGATTTAAAGTTTGTGATTTCAATCAAATAAAATGATCCTCCTCTTTTTAAATCCTTCTTATTAATTGTGGAGGCAACCCCTCTGGTTTTATCTTTATTTTCCTTTTGTTTTATTTAAAAGTCAGAGCCCATTTAAAATTATATGCATTTAATTTTGGTCTCCTAAAATGTCCCACTTATTTTCTAACTTTGGCAACATTTTAGGGGCCCAAATGTGGTTTTATTTCTGTCTTACACCTTTTATTTGATCTTCTGAATTAATTCAAAATCCATTTATTTTTATTTACAAAAGCGTTTTCTTTTAGTTTCAGAGAGAGAGGAGAGAGCAGAGAGGGCTTCCTCACCCATCTCCTTTTCTCTCTGGCGAGCCCACCTCCCTCTCCTCTCCCTGCACGTGCCTCCTCCTCCTCCCCTTGGGACCCTAGCCCCTCGCTCGATCCCCTCTCGTTCCAGCAGCCTCCTCCCGATCCCTTCTTCCCTGCGAGCCCCTGCGCACCTCCAGCCCGATCCCGATCCCGGCCTCCCTCTTCCCCCGCCTGCCGGCGCCGTGCCGCCCGCCAGGCCCTCGCCGTCAGTCGTTCCCCTCGAGCTGCTCCACCCCGCCGCCAGCAGCTGGCAGCCGCGCCCGGCTGCACCATCACCCGCGCGCCGCCCGCCGTGCTCCCCTCGGCCCCGTCCCTCGCGAGCTCGCGCGGCTGCAGCCATGGCCGCCCATCGCCTCGGCCTCCCTAATCTCCCACCTCGCGACCAGGGGCAGCTCCCATGCCCGGAGCCACCCTGCCCGAGCTGCCCCACGCCGCAGCCTCCCTGCCCCAGGAGCTCGTCGCCCGTGGCGCCGCCATGCTCGCCGCTGCTACCTGCCGTCGAGTGCTCGCCAAAGGTGCTACAGAAGCTTGTTGTTTGCCTACTACCTGTTAGCCATTTTGCTGCCTGCTTGCCTGCTTAGCTGATGTGCCTGCTAATGCTGTTGCTTAGCCGCCGATGCTCTTGCTGCTGCCTAATCGCTTGTTGCTGCTGTTTCTTGTGATGCGGCTGTTGCCGATGCTTTGTTTGTTGCTGCTGCCTTTTGTGCCTGCTGCTGCTGCAGCTAGGCTGTTGCGTTGCTTGCTGCCGAAGCTTTCTGGTGTTGCTATGCCGTCGTAGCTGCTAGCTGATGCTGCTGTCGCTGGTTACCGTCGCCAAAGACCGCGTGCACCATCCCCGCCAACGTGGATCCGACATGTTCGGCGAGTACCACGACGTCCTTGACGACCCCCGAACATCTACAGAGCGTGTACATCTACCGATGCAAATACCCGTGTACCGATGCCAAGAGTACGACTACCATCGACGACCCCCGGACATCTAGAGAGCGTGTACATCTACCGATGCGAATACCCGTGTACCGATGCCAAGAGTATGACTACCATCGACGAGACCCGAGTACCGCGACTTCCACTACTTCCACGACGACCTATGTTCATACCGCAACGAACCGATCCGCCCGTATGCATGCTTCGAAGGTATACGTTGGAACGTGTCGTGTACCGAATGCATATGATGTATGAGATGTACCCGTATGTTTGAGCCTATATATGTTGCCCGTTGCACGCGTTCCTCTTTTGTTGTGGCCCCGACACATGGGAACCCGGTAACCGGGATCACCCCATCTTTATTTGGCTTGACCTGCACGTGCTCCCTATTCGTTGGCACCGATATCTCGTTGAGTTATCACGATAGGAACATAGCCATGGCTTCGTTTCCTTCTTGCCGCCATGGTTGCCTTTCGCTCGCCATGGCGACACATGCTTCTTTCTCTTCTTGCCCGTGTTGTTGTAAACTCACATGCATGACGCATTCATGGCATAATTACCTTGTGTTGCATGTCTCTTGTAACGTAACTCCGATCTATGTTCCGCGTGTTAACCGACTAGGATGACAGGTAGAATCACCCGCTTCACCCCTTCCCATGTTAACAACAATTTAATATTGCCGTGTAAATTAACGGGAGTGAACTAAACAATTAAATGTGGAGTTTTGTTGATATGCAACTCGTTGCATATCGAGCTTCACTTTATGTGTAGTGTTTGCGTGAGGTGAATTGTCATGCCATGCCTTGCATGAGTGAAGTGATCATGCATCATAGTAGGTTGTGCATCATGTTGTGCATCGTGTGGTGAATATATGTGTTGATGTTTGTTTCCGGTTTTCTCCATCTCAATAGAGTTCTGCAAGCATGTCGGAATGTGAGGACCCGTTCGACTACATTGGTTCGCCGACTTCACAGAGTTGTTCTTCTTCCAAGAAGGATCTCAGGCAAGATGACCATTTCCCCAGATAACATTACTATCATTGCCATGCTAGTTTTATCGCTTCTATCGTTTATGTCTCGTTGCCTACGACATGTTAAATATCAGCCTCTCAACAACGCCATGAAAACCTTCAACCAGTTCGACCAAGCAAACCACTGACTGGCTATGTTACTGCTTGCTTATCCATGTTGTTAGCGTTGCTAGTTGCAGGTGCAGTTGCTTCCATGTGTTAACATGGGTTCCTTGTTATATCACCATATTAATGCTACTTAATTTAATGCACCTATATACTTGGTAAAAGGTGGAAGGCTCGGCCTTTCTAGCCTGGTGTTTTGTTCCACCTTTGCCCCCTTAGTTTCGGCTACCGGTGTTATGTTCCATAAATGAGCGCTCCTAGCACGATCGGGGTTGTTATGGGGACCCCCTTGATAATTCGTTTTTTATTAAAGCTGGTCTGGCAAGGCCCAACTTTGGTACTACATTTGCCTAATAAGTAATGAACTACATAGGGAATAATTAACCCGAGGAATTTAATCAACCCCCGGGCCAGTGCTCCTCATGAGTGTTGGTCCAAAACGGTCTGCGTGCAGGGACACCACGAGGAAACTCGAGGTTTGGCACTCGTAGCTAGTTCCATCCGTCGTGTCCTGAGAACGAGATACGTGGCTGCTATCGGGATCGTCGACACGTCCGGCGGCCTTGCTGGATTAGTTTTACCTTTGATGGAAAATCTTGTGCATCGGGATTCTGGTGATGCTTTGGGTAATCTCAGAGTTGAGGTTTTCCACTAGGGAATCCGACGAGATTGTGAGCTTCGTGATTGAGGATTTCTATGTGGATTGTGGTAATTTGTGATGGACTAGTTGGAGCACCCTTGCCGGGTTAAATCTTTTCGGAAAGCCGTGCCCGCGGTTATGTGGCAACGTGGAAGCTTTGTTTAACACTGGTTCTAGATAACTTGAAGTTAGCTTAATTAAAACTTGCCAACTATATGCGTAACCGTGACTGTCTCTTTCGTGAGTTCCTTCTTCGATCGAGGACACGGTGGGGTTATGTCTAACGTAGGTAGGTGTTCAAGATCATTCATTTGATCATCAGTAGTTCACGTCCGCTATACGTAGATCACCCCCCCTCTTTATTTCTTGTACTCGTAAGTTAGCCACCATATATATATATGCTTAGCCGCTGCTGCAACCTCACCACTTATTCTTACCTCACCCATTAAGCTTTGCTAGTCTTGATACCTTTGGAAATGAGATTGTTGAGCCCCCTGTGGCTCACAGATTACTACAACACCAGTTGCAGGTATAGGTAAAGGTTACTTGACACGAGCGCGTTGATTGTTCATTTGGAGTTACTTCTTCTTCTTCTTCTTCATCGATCTAGGATGGGATCCAGGCCGGCAGCTTGGGATAGCAAGGATGGATGTCGTTCTTATTTCTTCTCGTTTGTTTTCGTCCGTATTCGGACCCTTCTCTTATTCCTGATGATTATGTATTGTACTATTGTGACTCTGATGTAGCATGTGGCAAGTGTAAGCCAATTCTATATATATATATATCTCTTCTTTTCAGTACATGTACTTGTAACGATATCCATTCCTACGACACGACGAGATGCGCTTCTATTCCTAACGAGGCCCTCGTGCCAAATTGAGGATAGGGTCGCATCTTCGGCATGACATTTGTCCACACAAAATGGTTTGTTTTCTTGAGCAGCTGATAAAGGGTCATGGCCTTTTCACCAAGGCGTCTTAGGAAGCGACTCAAAGCTGCGATACGACCCGCCATGCGTTGGACCTGGTTGACATTAGTCGGCTTGCCAAGTGAAGTAATCGCTTTATTCATGTCTGGCTTAGCCTCAATGCCTCGCTCTGACACGAGGAAGCCCAATAACTTCCCCGTCGGGACACCGAAAACACACTTGGTCGGTCAAGCTTCATCTAGTATGCCCGCAATCTGTCAAATGCTTCATTGAGATCCTCCAGAAGTGACTCTTTCTTCTGGGATTTCACCAATATGTTATCAACAAAGGTGTGATCGTTGCTCCCGATCTGATTGTGCATGCAATTCTGAATACAGCGCTCATAAGTCACCCCTGCACTTTTGAGCCCAAATGGCATTGAGACATAGCAAAATGCACCACAAGGAGTTATGAAAGTTGTCTTCTCTTGATCCGCCAGAGCCATCTTGATCTCGTGATAACCTGAGTATGCATCCAAAAAACACAGCCGCTCGCAAACCGCCGGAGATTCAATGATTTGATCGATAGGAGGGAGAGCGAAAGGGTCTATTGGGCAGGGCTTGTTAAGGTTAGTGTAGTCAATGCACATGCGAAAGGTGCCATTCTTCTTAAGTACTAAGATCGGGTTGGCCAACCACTCAGGGTGAAAACCTCCACAATGAACCCAGCAGCCAAGAGTCGGGCTACCTCTTCCCCAATTGCTTTGCGCCTCTCCTCGTTGAAAGTATGGAGGTACTGCTGAACCGGCTTCATCTTGGGATCTATATTAAGGTGGTGCTCAGCGAATTCTCTCGGTACAGCTGGCATGTCAAAAGGTTTCCATGCAAAGATGTCCCAGTTCTCACGAATGAATTCGATGAGCGCGCTTTCCTATTTGGGATCCAGACCCGTCCCAATAGTGAATTGCTTGGAAAGAGTCGTTAGGCGTGAAATCAACCAGCTTAGTGTGATCTGTAGGTTTAAACTTAAGGGGCGGCTCTAAATCTATTGTGGGCTTCTTGAGCGGGGTGATGTCCGCCGGGTTAACATTGTCCTGATGAAACTTGAGTTCCTCAGCGGCGCAAGCCGACTTAGCATAAGTGGCATCTCCTTCTTCGCACTCCTGAGCCATATTCCGATCTGCACTTAACATGATGATTCCCCTAGGGCCTGGCATCTTGTGCTTAAGGTAAGCATAATACGGCCGGGCCATGAAGCGGGCTTAAGCCGGCCGACCAAAGAGCACATGATAAGGGCTCTTGATCTTGACCACCTCGAACGTGAGAGACTCGCTCCTGTAGTTAGACTCGGTGCCAAAAGCCACATTGAGTTTAATCCGCCCAACAGGATATGCCGACTTACCCAGGACGTTGTCGTGGAAGACCGTGGAGGAAGGCATCAAGTCGCTTTCAGAGAAATTCATTCTTCGGAAGGTGTCATAGTATAGGATGTTGATACTACTGCCACCATTCATGAGGACTTTGGAGAGGGCATATCCCCCCACCTGTGGTGCGACAATCTATGCCAAGTCGCCAAGGTTATCGACCCGTGACGGTTAGTCCTCTCTGCTCCAGGTAACTAGCTGCTCGGACCAGTTGAGATACTTGGGAAGCACCGGCTTAGCTATGCTAAGGGTTCTGTGCTTAACCTTCTTGTCCCTCTTGCAAGCATTGGTGGTAAACACGTGATAGTGCCCGCTATTCAAATGCTTCGGGTTGTTCTGGAAGGTTCCGTTATCGTTCAGCTGCTGAGAGCCGTCCGGGTGAAGTTGCTGCTGAAAAACCGCCCTGCGCATTATATTGTTGGCTACTCTGGACCGGGTACTCCCAAGCATTGGAGAGCAAACCGCCATGTGGACCAGGGTTGGGAAAGCCACCAAACGGATTCCTATGTGAGCCGCTCGATCCGAATTGGTCCGCATGTCCACCACTACTCCCTCCTTGGTTGTTCTTGAGTGCCTCGGCACGAAACTCCTGCATCACATAGCAGTCTTCCCAGGAATGAGTGGTTGGACCCTCCGCTGTGGTATGTTGTGGGCAGAGGGCCTTGAGCATCTCGTGATAGTTGCGTGGATTTTTTCCACTGAAGCCCCTTTTCTTCTGACACTGATTCCTGGTAATGGAGTTAGTATTGGCGACGAAATCAGTGGCACCTTCCTGCAGCCTCTACTTCCCTTGACCCGCAGGTTTGTAGTTACTTCATCCCTGGGCCTGAGATTGGCTTTTGTATGATTCCCCTCTGCTCACATTGCCAATTTTTTCATTGTCCTCCCCGGGATCTTTGGTATCGTTTGACTCGGCGTATCTAGATAGTGTGTCCATCAAATCGCCCATATCATGCACCTTCCGCTTGAGTCGCCCAAGCTTCAACACCAAGGGCTGGTAGTGATAGTTTTTCTCCAAGAACAGCATGGCCTGAGCCGCCGAGATACCATCCGATGAGTGTTTTACCTCTGCAACACGCCGCGTCCAATGATTGGCTGACTCATCTGGACGTTGGACACAGTGTTGTAAGTCGACAATAGTCATGGGGCGCTTGCAGGTTCCTCTGAAGTTCTTGACAAAACGTTCCTTCAACTCAGCCCAGGTGTTGATGGAGTTGGGCGGAAGATTCTTCAGCCAAGTGCGTGTCGTCCCTTCCAGCATCATTGTAAAATACTTGGCACACACTGCGTCGTTAACATCGAGCATGTCCATCGCAAGCTCGTAACTCTCAACCCACTCTCCTGGCTCAAGGTCAGGCGTATAGTTGGGAAGCTTGCGTGGACCCTTAAAGTCCTTGGGCTTACGCTCATTGCGGAGGGCGGGTGACAGACACGGTATCCTTATGTTCCTGCCTCCTGACTCACTGTGCGCGGGGGAAGGTGGCACATAAGCCGGATAGCCTTGACCCGCCGCGGCCGCCACCTCCGTCAGACGTGCGGCTTGTGCTGCATCCATGAGGTCCTGGGCATGGGTGTCTGGAGCCTAGGCGGGTTGGTATGCGGGTGTAAAAGCCGTTCACTACTGGACACTGTGGGCGGGCCATCATGGCGACTCTTGGTAAGACTTTCATGAGGCGTGGAGTGCAGCCGATCACGACTATAAGAGTACTGTGTCTGTTGGACCATCATCGTTTTCAACATCTCGATGGCCTTCCTTGCCTCCACCTTAGCTAGAGAGTTTCCATGGATGGGAAGAGACTCTAGGTTGCGGGTCGCAACCAACACATTGTCAACGGGGTTAGAAAAGTGACCCTGTGGCGTCTAGAAGCGTGGAGGCTAGGCCGGCGTCGGCTGAGGCGACTGTATATTGGGCGGCAGCTGAGCTAGGTCGACATGATGCGTGACTCGCCATGGCTGGTTAGGTTCCATCCCAAGGGTATGTGGGTTGTCGAAGAGTCGAGTAGGGCTTAGATCGGTCGGTAGACGATTGTGATGCCTCCTGTGGTGGGTGGACCGCATAGGAAGTGCGTTGTTGTCGTTCAAGCCGCCATCCCTGAAACCTTAGTCATTTCATCTCCGCGGCGATCTGGGCATGTTGGCTCAGCATCCTGGTGGCCTCGACTTCGATCTCGCGCTGGATCTTGGCCATCCCCTCTCTCAACTTTGCCAATTCAACCACCGTGGGTTTAGACATCTCTGCCACTAGATCCGCCATGGCTTGAGCCGGAGTCTTTCCTGATCCGCTCGCTCAATTGTTGCTCGCAGCGATCGGCTGAGTCGCCGCCGCTCCTGCTATGTAGATGGCGACCTGGCGATGGGATTCTTGGAAATCCTCGGAAATCGCCGCCTCGGGCAATCCCCCAAGTCGCCCGTCTTGGAGAGGGTAGATTGAATATGTGTCACCGATGGACGACTCGTCGTCCGAGTTGACAGGGGTATTCTCCTGGATCACTGGCTCATCCGGCAGGATGTGTTGGAAATATGCCCTAGAGGCAATAATAAATTAGTTATTATTATATTTCTTAGTTCATGATAATCGTTTATTATCCATGCTATAATTGTATTGATTGGAAACACAATACTTGTGTGGATACATAGACAAAACACTGTCCCTAGTAAGCCTCTAGTTGACTAGCTCGTTAATCAAAGATGGTCAAGGTTTCCTGGCCATAGGCAAGTGTTGTCACTTGATAACGGGATCACATCATTAGGAGAATCATGTGATGGACTAGACCCAAACTAATAGACGTAGCATGTTGATCGTGTCATTTTGTTGCTACTGTTTTCTGCGTGTCAAGTATTTATTCCTATGACCATGAGATCATATAACTCACTGACACCGGAGGAATGCTTTGTGTGTATCAAACGTCGCAACGTAACTGGGTGACTATAAAGATGCTCTACAGGTATCTCCGAAGGTGTTAGTTCAGTTAGTATGGATCAAGACTGGGATTTGTCACTCCGTGTGACCGGAGAGGTATCTCGGGGCCCACTCGGTAATACAACATCACACACAAGCCTTGCAAGCAATGTAACTTAGTGTAAGTTGCGGGATCTTGTATTACGGAACGAGTAAAGAGACTTGCCAGTAAACGAGATTGAAATAGGTATACGGATACTGACGATCGAATCTCGGGCAAGTAACATACCGAAGGACAAAGGGAATGACATACGGGATTATATGAATCCTTGGCACTGAGGTTCAAACGATAAGATCTTCGTAGAATATGTAGGATCCAATATGGGCATCCAGGTCCCGCTATTGGATATTGACCGAGGAGTCTCTCGGGTCATGTCTACATAGTTCTCGAACCCGCAGGGTCTGCACACTTAAGGTTCGACATTGTTTTATGCGTATTTGAGTTATATGGTTGGTTACCGAATGTTGTTCGGAGTCCCGGATGAGATCACGGACGTCACGAGGGTTTCCGGAATGGTCCGGAAACGAAGATTGATATATAGGATGACCTCATTTGGTTACCGGAAGGTTTTCGTGCATTACCAGAAAAGTTTCGGGCTCATCGGTAGTGTACCGGGAGTGCCGGGAGGGGTGCCGGGGACCATCGGGAAGGGTGTCACGCCCCAAGGGGTCTCATGGTCTATGGGAAGAGATAAACCAGCCCCTAGTGGGCTGGAATAAGTTCCCACTAAGGCCCATAAGGTTTGAGAAGGAAAAAACACAAGGTGGAAAGAGTTTCCAAGTGGGAAGGTGGAATCCTACTCCAAGTAGGATTGGAGTAGGACTCCTCCACCTCCAATTTCGGCCAAACCTTTAGGTTTTGAGGCTGCCTCCTCCCCTCCCTCCCACCTATATATACGGAGGTTTTAGGGCTGATTTGAGACGACTTTTCCACGGCAGCCCGACCACATACCTCCACGGTTTTTCCTCTAGATCGCGTTTCTGCGGAGCTCGGGCGGAGCCCTGCTGAGACAAGGTCATCACCAACCTCCGGAGCGCCGTCACGCTGCCGGAGAACTCTTCTACCTCTCCGTCTCTCTTGCTGGATCAAGAAGGCCGAGATCATCGTCGAGCTGTACGTGTGCTGAACGCGGAGGTGCCGTCCGTTCGGTACTAGATCGTGGGACTGATCGCGGGATTGTTCGCGGGGCGGACCGAGGGACGTGAGGACGTTCCACTACATCAACCGCGTTCACTAACGCTTCTGCTGTACGATCTACAAGGGTACGTAGATCACTCATCCCCTCTCGTAGATGGACATCACCATGATAGGTCTTCGTGCGCGTAGGAAAATTTTTGTTTCCCATGCGACGTTCCCCAACAGGATGATCCCCTGCGTAAAACTAACGAAGGCTCGGCATGTCCTGACCTGACGTTTGGCGGGTTGGGCGAACCGGGCCAGCTCGACGATGTCGGTGAAGGTGTCCGGCTCAAGTACGGGAACCCCAAACTTGCCAATGAAGATGTGGATTTTGCCAAAGGGGACCCTGTACCCAGATTCGATTGAATTGGCGGTAGCCCCCCACTGAGAGTTGTCGTTGTAGTATTTCCCGCGGTGGCTCTTAGTCATGAGGCTGACCGCATAGCTCCCAAACCCTGGAAGGGCTCCCTTTTTGAACTCAACTCCATTGTGCGCTGGCCCCAAGGTGGGTGCCAACTGTCATGGTTTTGTCATGGCAGATGACCTCATGAAAGGACTTAGAGATGGAGCCATCGCACCATGGTGGCGACTAAAAGGGGTTGAGCAGAAGCGAGTCTCGGGTTTACCCAGGTTCGACCCCTCCAATGGAGGTAAAAGCCTACGTCCTTCTTTGTGTATATTTATGGTGCGTAACTCGCCTCACCTAGCTCTCGATGGATTGTAACTTAATCCTTCTGATGGGTAACGTAGCATAAATTCAAAATTTTCCTACGCATATTCAGATCTTCCTATGGAGAGACCAGCAACGAGAGAGGGGTAAGATCATCTTCATACCTTTGAAGATCGCTAAGCGGAAGCGTTGCTAGAACGCGGTTGATGGAGTCGTACTCGCAGCGATTCCGATCTAGTGCCGAACTACGGCACCTCCGCGTTCAACACACGTGCAGCCCGGTGACGTCTCCCGCACCTTGATCCAGCAAGGAGGAGGGAGAGGTTGGGGAAGAACTCCAGCAGCACGACGGCGTGGTGTCGATGGAGAGACGAGGTCTCCCGGCAAGCCTTCGCCAAGCACCGGCAAAGAGGAGGAGGAAGAGGGGCAGGGGTGCGCCGAGAGAGAGGGAAAACCATGTGTCTCAATGGCCAAAACCCCTCTCAATTTATAGGAGGAGGGCAGGGGGGTGCGCCACCCCTAGGGTTTCTCCCTAGGTGGTGCGACAGCCACCAGATGGGAGGGGGGCGGCGGCCAGGGCAGGGAAAGGGGGGGCGCACCCTAGGTGGGCCTTGGGCCTCACCTGTGCCTAGGGTTTCCCCCCTCCCCCCTTCTCTGGTGCGCATGGGCTGGGTGGGGGCGCACCAGCCCACCTAGGGGCTGGTTCCCTTCCCCACTTGGCCCATCTAGCCTCCCGGGGTCGTTGCCCCCCTTCGGTGGTCCCCCGGGGCCACCTCCGGTGGTCCCGGTACATTACCGGTGACGCCCGAAACACTTCCGGTGTCCGAAACCATCCATCCAATATATCAATCTTTACCTCCGGACCATTCCGGAGCTCCTCGTGATGTCCGGGATCTCATCCGGAACTCCAAAAACTTTTGGTAACCTCATATAACAATTCCCTATAACCCTAGCGTCACCGAACCTTAAGTGTGTAGACCCTACGGGTTCGGGAGACACGCAGACATGACCGAGACACCTCTCTGGCCAATAACCATCAGCGGGGTCTGGATACCCATGGTGGCTCCCACTTGCTCCACGATGATCTCATCGGACGAACCACGATGTCAAGGATTCAAGCAATCCCGTATACGATTCCCTTTGTCTGTCGGTATAGAACTTGCCCGAGATTCGATCGTCGGTATACCTATACCTTGTTCAATCTCGTTACCGGTAAGTCTATTTACTCGTTCCGTAACACGTCATCGTGTGACTAACTCCTTAGTCACATTGAGCTCATGATGATGTTCTACCGAGTGGGCCCAAAGATACCTCTCCGTCACACGGAGTGACAAATCCCGATCTCGATTCGTACCAACCCAACAGACACTTTCGGAGGTACCCGTAGTGCACCTTTATAGTCACCCAGTTACGTTGTGACGTTTGATACACCCAAAGCACTCCTACAATATCCGGGAGTTGCACAATCTCACGGTCGAAGGAAACGATACTTGACATTAGAAAATATTTAGCATACGAACAATACGATCTAGTGCTATGCTTAGGATTGGGTCTTGTCCATCATATCATTCTCCCAATGATGTGATCCCGTTATCAATGACATCTAATGCCCATGATCAGGAAACCATGATCATCTATTGACTAACGAGCTAGCCAACTAGAGGCTTGCTAGGGACACATTGTGATCTATTTATTCACACATGTATTACTGTTTCCTTTTAATACAATTATAGCATGAACAATAGACGATTATCATGGACTAGGAAATATGATAATAACCATTTTATTATTTCCTCTAGGGCATATTTCCAACAGTCTCCCACTTGCACTAGAGTCAATAATCTAGTTACATTGTGATGTATCGAACACCCATAGCATTATGGTGTTCATCATGTTTTGCTCGTGGAAGAGGTTTAGTCAACGGGTCTGCAATATTCAGATCCGTGTGTACTTTACAAATATCTATCACTCCACTCTGGACATGGTCCTAGATGGAGTTGTAGCGGCGTTTGATGTGCTTCATCTTCCGGTGAAACCTGGGATCCTTGGCTATGGCAATGGCCCCAGTGTTATCGCAGAAGAGTGTCATTGGACCCGACACGCTTGGAACCACTCCAAGGTCGGTGATGAGCTCCTTCATCCAAATTCCTTCATGAGCTACTTCTGAAGCAGCTATGTACTCCGCTTCACATGTAGATGCTGCCACGAGTTCTTGCTTGCTGCTGCACCAGCTCACTGCCCCACCATTCAACACATATACGTATCCGGTCTGTGACTTAGAGTCATCCGGATCTGTGTCGAAGCTAGCGTCGACGTAACCCTTTACGACGAGCTCTTCGTCACCTCCATAAACGAGAAAGACTTCCTTAGTCCTTTTCAGGTACTTAAGGATATTCTTGATCGTTGTCCAGTGCTCCATACCTGGATCACTTTGGTACCTCCCTACCAAACTTATGGTAAGGTTTATATCAGGTCTGGTACACAGCATGGCATACATCAGAGAGCCCACGGCTGAAGCGTAGGGGACAGAACTCATCTTCTCTCTATCTGCTGCCGTGGTCGGCGACTGAGTCTTACTCAATCTCATACCTTGCAAAACTGGCAAGAACCCTTTCTTTGAGTTTTCCATATTGAACTTCTTCAATATCTTGTCAAGGTATGTACTTTGCGAAAGACCTATGAGGCGTCTTGATCTATCTCTATAGATCTTGATGCCTAATATGTATGCAGCTTCTCCAAGGTCCTTCATTGAAAAACTCTTGTTCAAATAGGCCTTTATGCTCTCCAACATCTCTATATTATTCCCCATCAATAATATGTCATCCACATACAGTATGAGGAAAGCTACAGAGCTCCCACTCACTTTCTTGTACAGACAGGCTTCTCCGTAAACCTGTATGAACCCAAACGCTTTAATCACCTCATTAAAGCGAATGTTCCAACTCCGAGATGCTTGCACCAGCCCATAGATGGAGCGTTGGAGCTTGCACACTTTGTTAGCACCCTTAGGGTCGACAAAACCTTCTGGTTGCATCATATACAACTCTTCCTTAAGGTTCCCGTTAAGGAACGCTGTTTTGACGTCCATTTGCCAAATTTGATAATCAAAAAAGGCGGCAAATGCTAACATGATTCGGACTGATTTCAGCTTCGCTACGGGAGAGAAAGTCTCTTCGTAGTCAACTCCTTGAATTTTTCGAAAACCCTTTGCGACAAGTCGAGCTTTGTAAACGGTTACATTACTGTTTGCATCAGTATTCTTCTCGAAGATCCATTTATTTTCTATGGCTCGCCGGTCATCGGGCAAGTCCACCAAAGTCCATACTTTGTTCTCATACATGGATCCTATCTCGGATTTCATAGCCTCAAGCCATTTGTTGGAATCCGGGCCCGCCATCGCTTCTTCATAGTTCGAAGGTTCACCGTTGTCTAACAATATGATTTCCATCACAGGGTTGCCGTACCACTCTGGTGGAGAGCGTGCCCTTGTGGACCGTCGCGGTTCAGTAGTAACTTGATCCGAAGCTTCATGATCATCATCATTAACTTCCTCTTCAGTCGGTGTAGGCGCCACAGGAACAACTTTCCGCGCTGCGCTACTATCCTGTTCGAGAGGGGGTGTAATTACCTCATCAAGTTCTACCTTCCTCCCACATACTTCTTTCGAGAGAAACTCTTTCTCTAGAAAGGGTCCGTTATTGGCAACAAAGGTTTTACCTTCGGATCTAAGATAGAAGGTATACCCAATAGTTTCCTTAGGGTATCCTATGAATACGCATTTCTCCGCTTTGGGTTCGAGCTTTTGTGGTTGAAGTTTCTTCACATAAGCATCACAGCCCCAAACTTTAAGAAACAACAACTTAGGTTTCTTGCCAAACCATAGTTCATACGGTGTCGTCTCAACGGATTTAGACGGTGCCCTATTTAAAGTGAATGCTGCAGTTTCTAATGCGTATCCCCAAAATGATAGCGGTAAGTCGGTAAGAGACATCATAGATCGTACTATATCTAATAAAGTGCGATTACGACGTTTAGACACTCCGTTGCGTTACGGTGTGCCAGGCGGCGTCAGTTGTGAAACGATTCCACACTTCCTTAGGTGTGAGCCAAACTCGTGACTCAAATATTCTCCTCCACGATCAGATCATAGACATTTGATTTTTCTGTCACATTGATTCTAAACCTCACACTGAAATTCCTTGAACTTTTCAAACGAATCAGATTTGTGCTTCATCAAGTAGATATACCCATACCTACTCAAATCATCGGTGAGAGTGAGAACATAACGATAACCACCGCGAGCTTCAACGTTCATTGGACCACACACATCAGTATGTATTATTTCCAATAAGTCGGTTGCTCTCTCCATTATTCCTGAGAATGGAGACTTAGTCATCTTGCCCATGAGGCACTGTTCGCATGTGTCAAATGATTCAAAGTCAAGAGACTCTAATAGTCCATCAGTATGGAGCTTCTTCATGCGCTTAACGCCGATATGACCAAGGCGGCAGTGCCACAAGTATGTGGGACTATCATTATCAACTTTACATCTTTTGGTACTCACACTATGAATATGTGTAACATCACGATCGAGATTCATCAAGAATAAACCATTCACGAGCGGAGCATGACCATAAAACATATCACTCATATAAATAGAACAACCATTATTCTCTGACTTAAATGAGTAGCCATCTTGCATTAAGCAAGACCCTGATACAATGTTCATTCTTAAAGCTGGTACTAAATAACAATTATTAAGGTTTAAAACTAATCCCGATGGTAGATGTAGAGGTAGCGTGCCGATGGCGATCACATCGACCTTTGAACCATTCCCGACGCGCATCGTCACCTCGTCCTTGGCCAGTCTCCGCTTATTCCATAGTTCCTGCTTTGACTTGCAAATTTGAGCAACAGCACCGGTATCAAATACCCAGGAGCTACTACGAGCGCTAGTAAGGTACACATCAATAACATGTATATCACATATACCTTTAACGTTGCCGGCCGTCTCGCC
Source organism: Hordeum vulgare subsp. vulgare (assembly GCF_904849725.1). Classification (NCBI taxonomy): domain Eukaryota; kingdom Viridiplantae; phylum Streptophyta; class Magnoliopsida; order Poales; family Poaceae; genus Hordeum; species Hordeum vulgare. The sequence continues at coordinate 360,822,583 of NC_058524.1, read as the reverse complement.
CGCTAAGTATTTGGGGCAGTTCCGCTTCCACTGACCCTTTCCCTTGCAATAGAAGCACTCAGTCTCAGGCTTGGGTCCGTTCTTTTTCTTCTTCCCGGCATCTGGCTTACCGGGCGCGGCAACAGCTTTGCCGTCTTTCTTACCCTTGCCTTTCTTGAAACAAGTGGTCTTGTTGACCATCAACACTTGATGCTCTTTCTTGATTTGTACTTCTGCAGACTTGAGCATCGAGTACAGCTCGGGAATGGTCTTCTCCATCCCTTGCATGTTGTAGTTAAGCACAAAGCCTTTGTAGCTTGGTGGGAGAGACTGGAGGATTCTGTCAATTATAGCATCATCCGCAAGTTCGACTCCAAGTGAAGTCAGACGACCGTGTAACCCAAACATTTTGAGTATGTGCTCACTGACAGAACTGTTCTCCTCCATCTTACAGCTAAAGAACTTGTCGGAGACTTCATATCTCTCGACACGAGCATGAGCTTAAAAAACTAGCTTCAGCTCCTGGAACATCTCATATGCCCCGTGTTGCACAAAACGCCTTTGGAGCCCCGTTTCTAAACTGTATAACATGCCACATCTAACCAGAGAGTAGTCATCACTCCGGTGTCCGAAACCATCCGTCCTATATATCAATGTTTACCTCCGGACCATTCCGGAGCTCCTCGTGACGTCCGGGATCTCATCCGGGACTCCGAACAACTTTTGGTAACCTCGTATAACAAATCCCTATAACCCTAGCGTCACCGAACCTTAAGTGTGTAGACCCTACGGGTTCGGGAGACAGGCATACATGACCGAGACACCTCTCTGGCCAATAACCATCAGCGGGGTCTGGATACCCATGGTGGCTCCCACTTGCTCCACGATGATCTCATCGGATGAACCACGATGTCAAGGATTCAATCAATCCCGTATACGATTCCCTTTGTCTGTCGGTATAGAACTTGCCCGAGATTCGATCGTCGGTATACCTATACCTTGTTCAATCTCGTTACCGGTAAGTCTCTTTACTCGTTCCGTAGCACGTCATCGTGTGACTAACTCCTTAGTCACATTGAGCTCATGATGATGTTCTACCGAGTGGGCCCAGAGATACCTCTCCATCACACGGAGTGACAAATCCCGATCTCGATTCGTACCAACCCAATAGACACTTTCGGAGGTACCCGTAGTGCACCTTTATAGTCACCCAGTTACGTTGTGACGTTTGATACACCCAAAGCACTCCTACAGTATCCGGGAGTTGCACAATCTCACGGTTGAAGGAAACGATACTTGACATTCGAAAAGCTTTAGCATACGAACAATACGATCTAGTGCTATGCTTAGGATTGGGTCTTGTCCATCACATCATTCTCCCAATAATGTGATCCCGTTATCAATGACATCTAATGCCCATGATCAGGAAACCATGATCATCTATTGACTAACGAGCTAGCCAACTAGAGGCTTGCTAGCGACACATTGTGATCTATTTATTCACACGTGTATTACTGTTTCCTGTTAATACAATTATAGCATGAACAATAGACGATTATCATGAACAAGGAAATATGATAATAAACATTTTATTATTGCCTCTAGGGCATATTTCCAACACTTTCTACCCTAGAGGCTCTAGGTTTACAAGAGTCCAGGTTACATCATAAACCGTGACCTGATATATCTCTAAACCGTCGTGTCCCCCAAGCAAGGAAACCGTGTGGCGAGTCTCCCTCTTCATGGGCCTTGAGTCGCCATCCGCACTTTTGGGCTCGGCCGGCTCTCTACTGCAGATCACCTCGCCCCTTTTTGGTCGTGGTTCTAAGCCCACCTTGATCACGACTGACGAGTCGGCATGAACCTGACCTGTCCTAATAGGGCGGGTCATACAGCGGGTAATATCCCCAACACACGGGTTTGAACAAGGCTGACAGTTAGTGGCGCTACACGACCTTGGGCAGTGGCGTGGCGAGGTCCTTGACAGTGTTGAGGCCCTCCCGTCGAACACCCCGACCCATAAGAAGACGGTGATGACAATTTCGACGACGTCCGACGTACTCACTCATTGTGCCAATTTGGTCACTCATTTCCGTGGGAGCGCATAATAGGTGTTCGCCGTAATATATGATCCAAAAGTAAGTTTTTCTCCTTTATATTTCGGGGCTCAACTAGGTTTGATCAAAAATTAGTTTAGTAAATTTACGCCAGTAAGGGTTTATGTAACAGCCCAAGTGCAATCCCTGTAACATTTGCACGATGGACCTTGTATGACATGACAACTTTGCTGTCACTTAATAAGAATTGGTGCTTGATGACTTTCACTTACATCATATCATCATATCATCCTGGCAGTCATTCTACTTAGTTCTCCTTGTTGGTTATGTTGTTATTGATTGGAGTGATGTATGTGTCTAATTGCTTGATGTTGCACCTTGTGAAAACCCTCCATGCATGCTTGGTTCTTCCTCGCTCTTTATTCAAAATTATGCATTGGGATGATTTTTTTACTTTGCGAACATCTTCTTTAAAAATGTTCCTACGCTTGTGAACATTGTGACTGAATTTTAAAATTGTTCTTAACGTGGTGGATCTTTGTGCCTTTTGTTTAAACAAACCCCATTGCCTTGCAAATTTAAATTAAGTGCCTTATTTTGCTTTTGTATACAAATGCCGAATGAGTTTAATAAAACATGGTTTATTTTTTGTGAGTTTAATATAGGCTATTTCTTCTTTAAAACCCTCTTTTCCCTCGTCATTTTGGCAAGTTTGGCCTTTATTTAAAAAAACTGTCAGCCCAGCGCAGCGGCCTAGCGGTTCAGCTAGTAGCGGCCCAGCAGCGCAGCCAGCCACGTGGGCCTCGTCTAGCACTAGCTCAGCTATTCCAGCGGCGGCGACCTCCCCCCCCCCCACCCCCATCTGCCTCCTGCAGTGGAGGAGAGATCGCGCCCCATGAAGTTCATTATGGATATCGAGGCTGCTTCATCTCGCCCCCATACTATTCAACCTCGATGTCCGTGCCCGAGACCTAGGGTTCCTCGTTTCTTCCACCACCCACGAGATTCTCCCCTCTCCGCGTTAGCACCCTTAGGGTCGACAAAACCTTCTGGTTGCATCATATACAACTCTTCCTTAAGGTTCCCGTTAAGGAACGCTGTTTTGACGTCCATTTGCCAAATTTGATAATCAAAAAAGGCGGCAAATGCTAACATGATTCGGACTGATTTCAGCTTCGCTACGGGAGAGAAAGTCTCTTCGTAGTCAACTCCTTGAATTTGTCGAAAACCCTTTGCGACAAGTCGAGCTTTGTAAACGGTTACATTACTGTTTGCATCAGTATTCTTCTCGAAGATCCATTTATTTTCTATGGCTCGCCGGTCATCGGGCAAGTCCACCAAAGTCCATACTTTGTTCTCATACATGGATCCTATCTCGGATTTCATAGCCTCAAGCCATTTGTTGGAATCCGGGCCCGCCATCGCTTCTTCATAGTTCGAAGGTTCACCGTTGTCTAACAATATGATTTCCATCACAGGGTTGCCGTACCACTCTGGTGTGGAGCGTGCCCTTGTGGACCTTCGCGGTTCAGTAGTAACTTGATCCGAAGCTTCATGATCATCATCATTAACTTCCTCTGCAGTCGGTGTAGGCGCCACAGGAACAACTTTCCGCGCTGCGCTACTATCCTGTTCGAGAGGGGGTGTAATTACCTGATCAAGTTCTACCTTCCTCCCACATATTTCTTTCGAGAGAAACTCTTTCTCTAGAAAGGATCCGTTCTTGGCAACAAAGGTTTTACCTTCGGATCTAAGATAGAAGGTATACCCAATAATTTCCTTAGGGTATCCTATGAATACGCATTTCTCCGCTTTGGGTTCGAGCTTTTCTGGTTGAAGTTTCTTCACATAAGCATCGCAGCCCCAAACTTTAAGAAACAACAACTTAGGTTTCTTGCCAAACCATAGTTCATACGGTGTCGTCTCAACGGATTTAGACGGTGCCCTATTTAAAGTGAATGCTGCAGTTTCTAATGCGTATCCCCAAAATGAGAGCGGTAAGTCGGTAAGAGACATCATAGATCGTACCATATCTAATAAAGTGCGATTACGACGTTCAGACACTCCGTTGCGTTACGGTGTGCCAGGCGGCGTCAGTTGTGAAACGATTCCACACTTCCTTAGGTGTGTGCCAAACTCGTGACTCAAATATTCTCCTCCACGATCAGATCATAGACATTTGATTTTTCTGTCACGTTGATTCTCAACCTCACTCTGAAATTCCTTGAACTTTTCAAACGTCTCAGATTTGTGCTTCATCAAGTAGATATACCCATACCTACTCAAATCATCGGTGAGAGTGAGAACATAATGATAACCACCGCGAGCTTCAACGTTCATTGGACCACACACATCAGTATGTATTATTCCCAATAAGTCGGTTGCTCTCTCCATTATTCCTGAGAATGGAGTCTTAGTCATCTTGCCCATGAGGCACTGTTCGCATGTGTCAAATGATTCAAAGTCAAGAGACTCTAATAGTCCACCAGTATGGAGCTTCTTCATGCGCTTAACGCCGATATGACCAAGGCGGCAGTGCCACAAGTATGTGGGACTATCTTTTGGTACTCACACTATGAATATGTGTAACATCACAATCGAGATTCATCAAGAATAAACCATTCACGAGCGGAGCATGACCATAAAACATATCACTCATATAAATAGAACAACCATTATTCTCTGACTTAAATGAGTAGCCGTCTCGCATTAAGCAAGACCCTGAGACAATGTTCATGCTTAAAGCTGGTACTAAATAACAATTATTAAGGTTTAAAACTAATCCCGATGGTAGATGTAGAGGTAGCGTGCCGACGACGATCACATCGACCTTTGAACCATTCCCGACACGCATCGTCACCTCGTCCTTGGCCAGTCTCCGCTTAAACCGCAGTTCCTGCTTTGAGTTGCAAATCTGAGCAACAGCACCGGTATCAAATACCCAGGAGCTACTACGAGCGCTGGTAAGGTACACATCAATAACATGTATATCACATATACCTTTAACGTTGCCGGCCTTCTTGTCCGCTAAGTATTTGGGGCAGTTCCGCTTCCAGTGACCCTTTCCCTTGCAATAGAAGCACTCAGTCTCAGGCTTGTGTCCGTTCTTTTTCTTATTCCCGGCATCTGGCTTACCGGGCGCGGCAACAGCTTTGCCGTCTTTCTTACCCTTGCCTTTCTTGAAACTAGTGGTCTTGTTGACCATCAACACTTGATGCTCTTTCTTGATTTCTACTTCTGCAGACTTGAGCATCGAGTACAACTCGGGAATGGTCTTCTCCATCCCTTGCATGTTGTAGTTAAGCACAAAGCCTTTGTAGCTTGGTGGGAGACACTCGAGGATTATGTCAATTATAGCATCATCCGCAAGTTCGACTCCAAGTGAAGTCAGACGACCGTGTAACCCAGACATTTTGAGTATGTGCTCACTGACAGAACTGTTCTCCTCCATCTTACAGCTAAAGAACTTGTCGGAGACTTCATATCTCTCGACACGAGCATGAGCTTGAAAAACTAGCTTCAGCTCCTGCAACATCTCATATGCCCCGTGTTGCTCAAAACGCCTTCGGAGCCCCGTTTCTAAACTGTATAACATGCCACATCTAACCAGAGAGTAGTCATCACTCCGCGTTTTCCAGACGTTCAGAATGTCCTGGGATGCTGCGGGAGCGGGAGGGTCACCTAGCAGCGCATCAAGGACATAAGCCTTTTTAGCTGCTTCAAGGATGAGCTTCAAGTTGCGAACCGAGTCCGCATAGTTGCTACCATCATCTTTCAGCTTGTTTTTCTCTAGGAATGCGTTGAAATTGAGGTTGATGTTGGCCATCTACAATATTTATAAAGACAACTTTTAGACTAAGTTCATGACAATTAAGCTCATTTAATCAAATTAAGTATGAACTCCCACTTAAATCGACATCCCCCTAGTCATCTAAGTGATACATGATCCATGTTGACTAACCCGTGTCCGATCATCACGTGAGACGGACTAGTCACCATGGTGAGCAACTCCATGCTGATCGTATTCAACCATACGACTCATGTTCGACCTTTCGATCTCTTGTATTCGAGGTCATGTCTGTACATGCTAAGCTCGTCGAGTCAACCTAGGTGTTTCGCGTGTGTAAATCTGGCTTACACCCGTTGTATGCGAACATTAGAATCTATCACACCCGATCATCACGTGGTGCTTCGAGACAACGAACCTTCGCAACGGTGCACACTTAGGGTAATACGTTCTCGAAATTTTAAGAGGGATCATCTTATTATGCTACCGTCGTTCTAAGCAATAAGATGTAAAACATGATAAACATCACAATGCAATCATATAGTGACATGATATGGCCATTATCATCTTTGCTCTTTCGATCTCCATCCTCAGGCACCGCATGATCATCATCGTCACCGGCGTGACACCATCATCTCCATCATCATGATCTCCATCATCGTGTCTCCGTGAAGTCGTAACGCCAACTACTACTATCACTACTACTATAGCTAACCATTAGCAATGAAGTAAAAGTAGTAAGCACATGGCGTTGCATCTCATACAATAAATTAAGACAACTCATATGGCTCCTGCCGGTTGTCATACTCATCGACATGCAAGTCGTGAAACCTATTACAATAACATGATCATCTCATACATCATACATGCAACATCACAACTTTGGCCATATCACATCACATGTCAAACCCTACAAAAACAAGTTAGACGTCCTCTAATTGTTGTTGCAAGTTTTACGTGGCTGATTTGGGTTTCTAGCAAGAACGCCTTCTTACCTACGTGACAGCCACAACGATGATATGCCAAAGCTATTTACCCTTCATAAGGACCCTTTTCACCAAATCCAATCCGACTAGAGTAGGAGAGACAGACACCCGCTAGCCACCTTTCTGCACGGTGTGCATGTCTGTCGGTGGAACCAGTCTCACGTAAGCGTACGTGTAAAGTCGGTCCGGGCTGCTTCATCCCACAATACCGCCGGAAAAGAATAAGACTAGTAGCGGCAAGCAAATTGACAAATCATCGCCCACAACTTTTGTGTTCTACTCGTGCATAGAATCTACGCATAGAAAACCTGGCTCGGATGCCACTGTTGGGTAACGTAGCATAAATTGAAAATTTTCCGACGCATATTCAGATCTTCCTATGGAGAGACCAGCAACGAGAGAGGGGTAAGAGCATCTTCATACCTTTGAAGATCGCTAAGCGGAAGCGTTGCTAGAGCGCGGTTGATGGAGTCGTACTCGCAGCGATTCCGATCTAGTGCCGAACTACGGCACCTCCGCGTTCAACACACGTGCAGCCCGGTGACGTCTCCCGCACCATGATCCAGCAAGGAGGAGGGAGAGGTTGGGGAAGAACTCCAGCAGCACGACGGCGTGGTGTCGATGGAGAGCCGAGGTCTCCCGGCATGGCTTCTCCAAGCACCGGCACAAAGGAGGAGGAAGAGGGGCAGGGCTGCGCCGAGAGAGAGGGAAAACCGTGTGTCTCAATGGCCAAAACCCCTCTCTATTTGTAGGAGGAGGGGAGGGGGTGCGCCACCCCTAGGGTTTCTCCCTAGGTGGTGCTGCAGCCACCAGATGGGAGGGGGGGCGGCCAGGGCAAGGAAAGGGGGGGCGCGCACCCTAGGTGGGCCTTGGGCCTCACCTGCGCCTAGGGTTTCCCCCCTCCCCCCTTCTCTGGTGCGCATGGCCTGGGTGGGGGGCGCACCAGCCCACCTAGGGGCTGGTTCCCTTCCCCACTTGGCCCATCTAGCCTCCCGGGGTCGTTGCCCCCCTTCGGTGGTCCCCCGGGGCCACCTCCGGTGGCCCGGTGGTCCCGGTACGTTACCGGTGACGCCCGAAACACTTCTGGTGTCCGAAACCATCCGTCCTATATATCAATCTTTACCTCCGGGCCATTCCGGAGCTCCTTGTGACGTTCGGGATCTCATCCGGGACTCCGAACAACTTTTGGTAACCTCGTATAACAAATCCATATAACCCTAGCGTCACCGAACCTTAAGTGTGTAGACCCTACGGGTTCGGGAGACAGGCAGACATGACCGAGACACCTCTCTAGCCAATAACCATCAGCGGGGTCTGGATACCCATGGTGGCTCCCACTTGCTCCACGATGATCTCATCGGATGAACCACGATGTCAAGGATTCAATCAATCCCGTATACGATTCCCTTTGTCTGTCGGTATAGAACTTGCCCGAGATTCGATCGTCGGTATACCTATACCTTGTTCAATCTCGTTACCGGTAAGTCTCTTTACTCGTTCCGTAGCACGTCATCGTGTGACTAACTCCTTAGTCACATTGAGCTCATGATGATGTTCTACCGAGTGGGGCCAGAGATACCTCTCCATCACACGGAGTGACAAATCCCAATCTCGATTCGTACCAACCCAATAGACACTTTCGGAGGTACCCGTAGTGCACCTTTATAGTCACCCAGTTACGTTGTGACGTTTGATACACCCAAAGAACTTCTACAGTATCCGGGAGTTGCACAATCTCACGGTCGAAGGAAACGATACTTGACATTAGAAAAGCTTTAGTATACGAACAATACGATCTAGTGCTATGCTTAGGATTGGGTCTTGTCCATCACATCATTCTCCCAATGATGTGATCCCGTTATCAATGACATCTAATGCCCATGATCAGGAAACCATAATCATCTATTGACTAACGAGCTAGCCAACTAGAGGCTTGCTAGGGACACATTGTGATCTATTTATTCACACATGTATTACTGTTTCCTGTTAATACAATTATAGCATGAACAATAGACGATTATCATGAACAAGGAAATATGATAATAACCATTTTATTATTGCCTCTAGGGAATATTTCCAACACTTTCTACCCTAGAGGCTCTAGGTTTACAAGAGTCCAGGTTACATCATAAACCGTGACCTGATATATCTCTAAACCGTCGTGTCCCCCAAGCAAGGAAACTGTGTGGCGAGTCTCCCTCTTCATGGGCCTTGAGTCGCCATCCGCGCTTTTGGGCTCGGTCGGCTCTCTGCTGGAGATCACCTCGCCCCTTTTTGGTCGTGGTTCTAAGCCCACCTTGATCACGATTGACGATTCGGCACGAACCTGACCCGGCCTAATAGGGCGGGTCATACAGCGGGTAATATCCCCAACACACGGGTTTGAACAAGGCTGACAGTTAGTGGCGCTACTCGACCTTGGGCAGTGGCGTGGCGAGGTCCTTGACAGTGTTGAGGCCCTCCCGTCGAACACCCCGACCCATAAGAAGATGGTGATGACAATTTCGACGACGTCCGATGTACTCACTCATTGTGCCTATTTGGTCACTCATTTCCGTGGGAGCGCATAATAGGTGTTCGCCGTAATATATGATCCAAAAGTAAGTTTTTCTCCTTTATATTTCGGGGGTCAGCTAGGTTTGATCAAAAATTAGTTGAGTAAATTGACGCCAGTAAGGGTTTATGTAACAGCCCAAGTGCAATCCCTGTAACATTTTCACGATGGACCTTGTATGACATGACAACTTTGCTGTCACTTAATAAGAATTGGTGCTTGATGACTTTCACTTACATCATATCATCATATCATCCTGGCAGTCATTCTACTTAGTTCTCTTTGTTGGTTATGTTGTTATTGATTGGAGTGATGTATGTGTCTAATTGCTTGATGTTGCACCTTGTGAAAACCCTCCATGCATGCTTGGTTCTTCCTCGCTCTTTATTCAAAATTATGCATTGGGATGATTTTTTTTACTTTGCCAACATCTTCTTTAAAAATGTTCCTAAGCTTGTGAACATTGTGACTGGAATTTTAAAATTGTTCTTAACGTGGTGGATCTCTGTGCCTTTTGTTTAAACAAACCCCATTGCCTTGCAAATTTAAATTAAGTGCCTTATTTTGCTTTTGTATACAAATGCCCAATGAGTTTAATAAAACAGGGTTTATTTTTTGTGAGTTTAATATAGGCTATTTCTTCTTTAAAATCCTCTTTTCCCCCGTCATTTTGTCAAGTTTGGCCTTTATTTAAAAAAATGTCTGCCCAGCGCAGCGGCCTAGCGGTTCAGCTAGTAGCGGCCCAGCAGCGCAGACAACCACGTGGGCCTCGTCTAGCACTAGCTCAGCTACTCGAGCGACCACACCCCCCCAGCCCCAGCCCCAGCCCCAGCTGCCTCCTGCAGCGGAGGAGAGATCGCGCCCCATGAAGTTCATTATGGATACCGAGGCTGCTTCATCTCGCCCCCATACTATTCAACCTCGATGTCCGTGCCCGAGACCTAGGGTTCCTCGTTTCTGCCACCACCCACGAGCTTCTCCCCTCTCCGCGTTAGCGAGCCCCCAAGAGAGAGAGAGCGGTACAGATCAGCGCCCCCGTCACCAGCAGCATCGGGCCGCATCCAGGCATCATTGTCGGCATCGTGTGTGTCCCTGTCATCCTCTTCTTCCACTATGCCAGCGAGGGAACATTAAGGCCAAGTGGTTGTTCCTTGACCTTGCTCATGCTTCGGATCTGCTCTACCCCGATCACGCCGGAGGTTCAGAGGTCCTCTCTGTTGATCCAGCCCACGTCCAGTTGTGTCGTCGTGTCCAACACGGCACAGGGTGAGCAGCACCTCCGTCCCTGCCCTTTTGTCTGTTGATAGCTCACCGTAGGCGTCGTCATCTTCGTGTCTTCGCCGCACTCCCCGTGTTGTGCGGGCATCTCTGAATTTTCTTCAGTGAAGCATGTGCGGCACCTCCTCTGCATCGGATGTGTTCTATTCCGTGCATAGTCGTGTTGGTAGTCACCTCGTAGCCACCTTGTCTTCCCGCCCGCTCGCCGCAGCCGCAGCGTCCTTATCTCGCTGTGTTCGCCATGGTCGCGAGCCGAGCATCTGCTCGAGCTTTAAACCCCAGCGGTGCTTGCTTCAGCCTCCCCTCGGTGCAGGAACCAAATGCCCCTTGGATTACGCACCCCCACCACAGGTCGCGAGCTATCGTGATCGTCGGAGAGCTCGCGAGCGTCGTCGCTATTTTCTCCCTGTTTCAGGGACGAAGAACCACGCTCCATCGGTGGCTAGCTCAAAGGAACTCGAGACCCTACAGGTTTGAACCCCCCCCCCCCCCCCCCCCCCCCCCCCCCTACTAGACAAGTGGTACCACGCCCATGCCCTGTTCCAAACCGAAGATCTCGGTTTCGAACACCTCCCCCCAGATCCTCATTTTTCTGGGACTGACAGTGGGCTGTGGACCCACTTGTCATCCACCCAGGGGCCTGGTGAGACTACCAGTGGATCCCTGTGTTTTTTTTAATTCCCTGGTTTGTATTTATGCCGGTTAGGGCAAGTTTCCATTTCCGTCAATGTCCAAATTGGGCATACACCAAATCTGGGATATACTACTAGGTTTTACCTAGTCGAGTGTATTTTGTTTGTGGATTTGTTGCATGATTTTCTACTCTAACCTATGATTATCATATATGAATTTGGGGTAGAAAAATCTAAGGAATCCATTTGTGGCTTTAGTTTTTTTTACTTTTAAGCAAGTAGATGTGTAGGATATTTTCATCATGATGGCTTTTTGTTAATTTTGTACCAAACATTCCTCGCACCCTTTAGTAAACTTGTCTACACGAAAGTTGCATCTTGTTTGGGGTTTTAGGCCCTGGTATTTTTCCTTGCCATGAAAGCCTTGTCTACACGTGGTATTCTTATTGTCAACAACCTATGTCAATGTTGCTGACTTGGTAGGTTGAAATATGACTAAGACTGAATCTGTTATTAAGTAGTTGTGTTTCCATGGGGATTGCTAAGTATTTATAGGTTCTTTGTGCCGGTGCAATGGAGTAAATGATAGAGCATGTTTCCCTAGGTTTAATGGTGCCAATACTTTACAAAATAGGTTTTGCATCTTAGCTATTCTTCAGGTCAATCAATCTGCTGTAAATTTCACGTTGTGAATTTTGCGAAGTGTGAGAATCTGCTAAGTTCACCATCCAATGTTGAGAGGATGCTAGCAATCAATCTGTGAAGTATTTTCTTATTGTTAGTTGGTGTGAATTGTAGTACTTTTTGCCCTCTATCACCCTGTTAAATTTCATTCCATGAAAGTCTCTGTAGCATAGTGTTTCATTGTTTTCAATATGCTATCATGTTAACTCTGCTTGTGAAACAACAGTATTTTCACTAAGTCATAATCTGTTATATTTTATGTCATATTGTGAGCTTGATTTCCATTGATCCATACTGCTATCCACGTTGATGTTTGAATGGGTTGTTATGCATCATGTTTATTTCATATCCATGTCTTGGATTAGTATGTTAGCCTGTTGTAAGTGTTAGTTTTTGTGTGTGCAAAGTGACATGTTGCTGTTTTGGGACATATTGCTCTAGAATAGTTTTGCACTTTGTGAGAGTTGTAACCCTTTGTTCTGCGTGATCTTTAGGCCCATTACACCTAAAATTTCGTGCCCAACCCATTGGCATACTTGGGATGCCAAGAAATTTCCCATAGCCTCTCTGAAATTCTGTTTTATCATCGTTGCCTTCTGTACATTGTCGTGAGGGTTGCCTTCTGTACATTGTCGTGAGGGTTCGGAGAAATCCGTAACTCGCTTTGCGACGTTCTTTATATGCATTTGTATAGTTTTGTCGTGATGCATTCATTTTCTCCATGTTCATGCATGGACAAATAATTAATCTTCAGGTTCTGTCTAGAATGATAATAACTAAATAATTGCATGAGAAAGATGACTAGTGTAGCATTCCCATCCTTCATTCACATCATATTCATGCATCATATTGTTTGAGAATTTTGTCGTTCCTGTGTGTTAATTGGATGTTGTATTTTGTTTTGGGTAGTTCCGGGTGTCAAGTACGAGTGCGAGGATCCTATTGAGAATGTTTATGGAGAGCAAGAGTTTTATCCCCCAAAAGAAGTGTGAGGCAAGATGATCGTTGACCTTGATATCGTTTCTAATTTCGTTATGATTAGCTATCTCATTTGTTTCTTTAATTATCACTGCCTACCACCTGAATATCAAGCCTCCAAAAATTCCATGATAGTTCTCTAATCCATCCACGTCCTAGCAAACATTGATTGGCTAAGTTAGCTCTTGCTCAACGTTGCAGGTGTAGGGTGATCCATGTGGTGACATGGATGTTAGGATAACATATTATTATTGATATTTAATTTAATGCACATATATACTTGGTAATGGAGGAAGGCTTGGCCTTCTTCTGGGTGTGTTTTTTCTTCTGTTTTACTGTTCTAGTTTTCGGTTACTAGTGTTATGTTCCATATCGAGCGCTCCAAACGCGCTTGGGATTGTTATGGGGACCCCCTTGATAATTCATTTTGGATTAAGACTCTTCCGGCAAGGCCCAACATTAGTTTTACATTTGCTAAACAACTTAATAAAAATGCATAGGGAATAGCTACCCCGTGGATCTTAATTAACAACCCAGGCTAGTGCTCCTCATGAGTGTTGGTTAAAACCGAGCAATATCCGGTGCCCCCTGGTCACCCGGGGTTCAGCCAACCCGACATCTAGCTCATGTGGTAGTGCCCTGAGAAAAATATACATGTGGCTCCTATCAAGATCTGGCGTGCCGGGTGGTCTTGTTGGATTTGTTTTACTCTTAGCGAATATCTTGTGCACTGGGATATCGATGATATCTCAGGCTATCTCGAGGTTGAAGGTTTCTCTCGAGAGCAGCTTGTGATAGTTTGTGATGGACTAGTTGGAGCACCCCTGTAGGGTTAAATCTTTTAGAAAATCGTGCCCATGGTTTGTGGCAACTTGGAAATTTGTTTAACATCCATTTATAGCAAACTTAAAGTAAACTTAAATAAAATGAGTCAACTGTGTGTGCAACCGTGACCGTATATTTTTGAGGGAGTTTGGAAGGAGAACACGGTGGGGTTAGGTTTGACATAATTAGGTGTTTAGGATCACTTCTAGATATTGACTAATTTGCGATCGACTTGCATAGAATCTCATCTTATCTTGAACCATGAGTTAGCCACCAAATAATGCTTAGTGTTGTTGCAACCTCACCACACCTATTGATTTAATTAGTGCCGATATCTTGGTCGCGAGATTGTTGAGTCCGATGGCTCACATATAACTACAACACCACAGTTCAGGTACCGCAGATCGTGACGCAGATGAAGCTCAACGGCTCCACTGGGAATATGCTGAGGAGGGTCGGTGCATGTATGTTACCTAGACGAATGAGTAGAAGGGCCATGGTCGTCTCCTGGGATAGCAAGATAGACTTTATTGCTTTTACCGTTTGATTTCGTTCATAGTCGGACCCTGTCTTCTGGATATTTGAATAAATGTTATATGAATTGTAATCTAGCATGTGGCGAGTGTAAGCCAACTCATATACTCGTCTCCTCTCTAAATGTATTTGCAATGATTTCTATACTTGCGAAACGTCGTAATGCGTCTCTATCCATATTAAGGCCTCGTTGCTTCATCGAACTTGGTCGAGTCGGTCTAGTGAAAAACTATTTTGAGCCTAATTATATCGGAGAGTATGATTCTTTTTACTCCTCTTCCCTGCTGTGGTGAGGAATTACGACTTAGGAATTTTAATTCTACACCTCTTCTTGCTCAATTTGTTTTGGATCATGCAGGTATTTTGGAATCTATATGATGTCGATGTGATGGAGTTCTGTACTTGGTGCCTCCTGTTTTTTAGGAGTATAGTTCCAAGGAGTTTTCCACACATCGTTATCGTTCAGCTTCCTTAGTATCTCATGATGCGGACATCGAAACGCTTCAATCCTTTGCTCGGTGGCAAATAGTGTCGTGACTTTCCTCAGTACTGGTGGAGATAACTTGGATGATCTACCATGGATGGTATTGCCATTTTTTGAAGGTCTGAGGTAGATGAGTTTGCGGAACGTCTCGGATATGTGTTCATAGTTGTGGGAAAGGTCATGCATCTGATTACATTGAGTAGGTTCCTGGACCCACAACTTGATAGCATAACCAAGAAAGATTTCATAAATTCCTAGGTGGGAATTCAAGTATTCACCTATGAAATTCTATCATCGAATTTATGTAGGGATATACATTTGTTCCGAGCAATTCTTATCTCAAAACTTGTCAAATGCAAGTGGCTTTCGAATCTAATGATGTCGCCACTAATCTGTGGAAGCCTACTTTCTAATTTTGGTTTGAATGAAAATTGCTAAGACTACATGCTAGAATATTTCAAGCCTTTAATTCAGCTAATTAGCTTCATCTTTTCATCTATGATCTAATATCCATGTCCATCTCCAGGAATGTGAAGGAATGTGATGAGCTCTGAAGTCACGGCAAAAATCATCCCAACTGATCACATGACCACCTTTGGAATCCTTGAGCTGCTCCCACAACTCTCCTGCTTGGCCTTGATGCTGGAAAGCTGCAAACTTGACATAGTCCTCATGCCTGATATTGTTGCACTCAAAATGCTTGTTCATGTCATGGAGCCAAAGTCCGCATTGAAAGGTTGGTCCCAATAGGTGAAGGACTTGGGCTGATTTGCAAGGAACTGACTGAGAGAAGCAAAATGCAACTGGTTGTTGTAATTCCCTTGTTGGCGTTGATTCCTTTCTTGCATCATCTGAAGTAGCATTTGAGTGTTCACACTCGTCATGGCCATCAAACCTTGTGATGCCTCCTGAGGAGGAGGAGGGGGTGATGGAGGGTCTGGATGCTCCCCATCACGACCCGGATTCTCGCGAGTTGCTGGAGCCATCCTGGAGATGGACATGGATATTAGATCATAGATGAAAAGATGAAGCTAATTAGCTGAATTAAAGGCTTGAAATATTCTAGCATGTAGTCTTAGCAATAGTGCTAGCCTGTCAGAGTGGATCCAAAGCAATTGTAACCAATCTCTTCTAACCAATGTGCATAGATTATGGGTTGCTAGAGTGACAGAAGCTTAAACCCTAGTTTATGCGTTGCTTCGTAAGGGGCTGATTTGGATCCACTAGTTTAATGCTATGGTTAGACTTAGTCTTAATTCTTCTTTCGTAGTTGCGGATGCTTGCGAGAGGGGTTAATCATAAGTGGGATGTTTGTCCAAGTAAGGGCAGCACCCAAGCACCGGTCCACTCACATATCAAACTATCAAAGTAGCGAACGCGAATCATATGAACATGATGAAAACTAGCTTGATAGAAATTCCCATGTGTCCTCGGGAGCGCTTTACCTCCTATAAGAGTTTGTCCAGGCTTGTCCCTTGCTATAAAAGGGATTTGGCCACTTTGCTGCACCTTTGTTACTTGCTACTTGCCACAAATTATCTTATCACACAAACTATCTGTTACCGATAATTTCAGTGCCTGCAAAGAATACCTTGCTGGAAACCACTTGTAAGATCCTTCTGCTCCTCGTTGGGTTCGATACTCTTACTTATCGAAAGGACTACGATAGATCACCTACACTTGTGGGTCATCAAGACTCTTTTCTGGCGCCCTTGCCGGGGAGTGAAGCGTCTTTGGTAAGTGGAATTTGGTAATGAAACATTTATATACTGTGCTGAAATTTATTGTCACTTGTCACTGTGGAAACTAATCCTTTGAGGAGCTTGTTCGGGTTATCTTCACCTCGAACGGAAGCACAAGGAGTTTCTCCACAACCTGCTGCACCTACTGAAAATATTTGTTATGAAATTCCTTCGGGTATGCTAGAGAAACTGTTGGCTAATCATTTTACAGGAGATGGAACATCACATCCCGACTTGCATCTAATCTATGTAGATGATGTTTGTGGTTTATTTAAGCTTGCAGGTTTGCCCGAGGATGAGGTCAAGAAGAAGGTATTTCCCTTATCTTTCGGGGATAAAGCATTGACATGGTATAGGCTATGTGATGATACTGGATCATGGAACTACAACCGATTGAAATTGGAATTTCATCAAAAGTTTTTTCCTATGCATTTGGTACATCGTGATCAGAATTATATCTATAATTTTTGGCCTCGTGATAGAGAAAGTATCGCTCAAGCTTGGGGGAGGCTTAAGTCAATGTTATATTCATGCCCCAACCATGAGCTCTCGAGAGAAATTATTATTCAGAACTTTTATGCTCGGCTTTCTCATGATAATCGCATCATGCTTGACACTTCTTGTACCGGTTGTTTTATGAAGAGAGATATTGACTTCAAATGGAATTTATTGGAAAGAATTAAATGCAAATCTGAAGATTGGGAGTTTGATGAAGTTAAGGAGTCAGGTATGAATCTCAAGTTTGATTGCGTTAAATCCTTTGTTGAAACAAGTACTTTTTGTGATTTTTGCACTAAACATTGACTTGACTCTGAGATAGTAGCTTCATTATGTGAATCTTTTGCTGCTCATATTAATATCCCTAAAGAGAAGTGGTTTTAATATCATCCTCCCTTAGAAGTCAATGTAGTTAAAGCCAATCCAGTTGAAGAGAAAGTCATTGTTTATAATGATCCTATTGTTCCTAGTGCTTACATTGAGAAACCACCTTTCCCTGTTAGAATAAAGGATCATTCTAAAGCTTTAACTGTGATACGTGGGGGTTATATTAGAACACCTACACCCCCTGAGCAAATTAGAGTTGAACCTAACATTGCTATTATCAAAGATCTCCTGTCCGACAATGTTGAGGGCCATGATATTGACTTCTGTGAAAATGCTGCTAGAATTGCTAAACCTCATGCTAGAGACAACCATAGGCCTGTTGTTGGCACGCCTGTTGTTTCTGTTAAGATAGGAGATCATTGTTATCATGGTTTATGTGACGTGGGTGCTAGTGTTATTGCAATACCTCAAGCTTTATATGATGAACTTAAAGACGAGATTGCACCTGTCGAGATGGAACCTATTGATGTCCTTATTCAGCTTGCCAATAGAGATACTATCTGCCCTTTGGGAATTGTTAGAGATGATGAAGTCTTGTGTTGTAAAACTAAGTATCCTGCTGATTTTCTCGTTCTTGCTACCACACAGGATAGCTTTTGTCCCATCATATTTGGCAGATCTTTCCTCAATACTGTCAATGCTCATATTGACTGTGAGAAGCAAACTATCACTGTTGGCTTTGAAGGTGTGTCACATGAGTTCAATTTCTCCAAGTTTGGTAGACAACCTAATGAAAAAGAGTTGTCTAGTAAGGATGAAATTATTTCTCTAGCTTCTATTGCTGTGCCTCCTAGTGATCCTTTAGATCAATACTTGCTTGAGCATGAAAATGATATGCATATAGATGAAAGGAATGAAATAGATAGAGTTATCTTTGAACAACATCCTATCCTTAAGAATAATTTGCCTGTTGAACTGCTTGGGGATCCACCCCCACCAAAGGGTGATCCTGTGTTTGCGCTTAAGCAGTTACCTGATACTCTTAAGTATGCTTATCTTTATGAAAAAGAGATATATCATGTTATAATTAGTGCTAGCTTGTCAGAGCATGAAGAAAAGAAATTATTGAAAACTCTGAGGAAGCACCGTGCTGCTATTGGATATACTATTGATGATCTTAAGGGCATTAGTCCCACTCTATGCCAGCACAAGATTAAAACCGATCCTAATTCCAAACCAGTTGCTGATCATCAGCGGAGATTAAATCCTAAGATGAAAGAGGTAGTAAGAAAAGAAATACTAAAGCTCGTGGAAGCAGGTATTATCTATCATGTTGCTCATAGTGATTGGGTAAGTCCGGTGCATTGCGTCCCCAAGGAAGGAGGTATCACCGTTGTCCCTAATGATAAAGATGAATTGATCGCACAGAGTATTATTACTGGCTATAGGATGGTGATTGTTTTTTGGAAATTGAATAAAGCCACTAGGAAAGATCATTACCCTTTGCCTTTTATCAACCAAATGCTAGAAAGATTGTCTAAACACACACACTTCTGCTTTCTAGATGGTTATTCTGGTTTCTCCAAAATACCTGTTGCACAATCTGATCAGGAGAAAACCACTTTCACCTGCCCTTTCGGTACCTTTGCTTATAGACGTATGCGTTTTGGCTTATGTAATGCATCTGCTACCATTCAAAGATGTATGACTTTTGTGAAAAGATTGTTGAAGTTTTCATGGATGACTTCTCCGTTTACGGGTCTTCTTTTGATGATTGCCTAAGAAACGTTGATCGAGTTTTGCAGAGATGTAAAGATACCAACCTTGTCTCGAATTGGGAGAAGTGTCACTTTATGGTTAATGAAGGCATCGTCTTAGGACATAAAATTTCTGAAAGAGGTATTGAAGTCGATAAGGCTAAGGTTGATGCTATCGAGAAAATGCCATGCCCCATAGACATCAAAGGTATAAGAAGTTTCCTTGGTCATGCTGGTTTCTATAGAAGGTTCATTAAGGACTTTTCTAAGATTTCTAAGCCTCTTACCAATCTCTTTCAAAAGGATGTTCCTTTTGTTTTTGACGATGATTGTGAGGAAGCCTTTGAAATACTTAAGAAGGCCTTGATAACTGCACCTATTGTTCAACCACCTTATTGGAAGTTACCTTTTGAAATTATGTGTGATGCTAGTGATTATGTTGTTGGTGCTGTTCTAGGACAAAGAGTTGACAAGAAGTTGAATGTTATTCATTATGCTAGTAAAACTCTAGACAGTGCCCAAAGAAACTATGCTACTACTGAAAAGGAATTTTTATCAGTCGTGTTTGCATGTGAAAAGTTCAGATCTTATATTGTTGATTCCAAGGTTACTATTCACACTGATCATGCTGCTAGTAAGTACCTCATAGAAAAGAAAGATGCTAAACCTAGACTTATCAGATGGGTTCTCTTGCTACAAGAATTTGATTTGCATGTTGTTGATAGGAAGGGTGCTGAGAACCCCGTAGCAGCTAACTTGTCTAGGTTGGAGAATGTTCTTGATGACCCACAACCTATTGATGATAGCTTTCCTCATGAGTAATTGAATGTCATCAATGCTTTGCGTAGTACACCATGGTATGCTGATTATGGAAATTATATTGTTGGTAAATATATACCACCTAGTTTCACATACCATCAAAAGAAGAAATTCTTCTTTGATTTGAGACATTACTTTTGGGATGATCCTCACCTTTATAAAGAAGGAGTAGATGGTGTTATTAGACGTTGTGTACCTGAGCATGAACAGGGACAGATCCTATAGAAGTGTCACTCCGGGGCTTATGGAGGACACCATGCGGGAGATAGAACTGCACACAAGGTATTGCAATCAGGTTTCTATTGGCCTACTCTCTTCAAGGATGCCCGTAAGTTTGTCTTGTCTTGTGATGAATGTCAAAGAATAGGTAATATTAGTATACGTTAGGAAATGCCTATGAATTATTCACTTGTCATTGAACCATTTGATGTTTGGGGTTTTGATTATATGGGACCTTTTCCAGAGTCCAATGGGTATACTGATATCCTAGTTGTTGTTGATTACGTTACTAAGTGGGTAGAAGCTATCCCAATTACTAGTGCTGATCACAACACCTCTATTAGTATGCTTAAAGAAGTTATTTTCCCTAGATTTGGAGTCCCTAGATATCTAATGACTGATGGTGGTTCACATTGTATTCATGGTGCTTTCTGTAAAACGCTTGCTAAGTATGATGTCAACCATAGAGTTGCATCTCCCTATAATCCTCGGTCCAGTGGTCAAGTAGAGCTAAGTAATTGAGAGATTAAACTAATTCTGCAAAAGACTGTTAATAGGTCTAGAAAGAATTGGTCTAAGAAGCTTGATGATGCACTATGGGCTTATAGAACTTCTTATAAAAATCCCATGGGCATGTCTTCGTACAAAATGGTTTACGGTAAAGCATGTCATTTACCTCTTGAGGTAGAGCATAAGGCTTATTGGGCAATCAAAGAGCTCAACTTTGATTTCAAACTTGCTGGTGAGAAGAGGTTATTTTATAGTAGCTCACTTGATGAATGGAGAGCTCAGGCATATGAAAATGCCAAGTTGCTCAAAGAAAAAGTTAAGAGGTTGCATGATAAAAGGATACAAAAATGTGAGTTTAATGTAGGTGATTATGTCTTGCTATACAATTCTCGTTTAAGATTTTTTGCAGGCAAGCTTCTCTCTAAATGGGAAGGTCCCTACATTGTTGAGGAAGTATATCGTTCCGGTGCCATCAAGATCAACAACACGGAAGGTAATTTTCTGAGAGTGGTAAATGGGAAAAGAATCAAGCATTATATCTCACGTACTCCCATAAATGTTGAAAGCAATATTATTAATACCATAACTCCGGAGGAGTACATAAGGGATATTTATCAGCCTGTTTCAGACTCCGAAAACGAAGAGGTATGTGATTCGGTAAGTAAACTGACTCCAAAAAATTTCTAGTAGCAATTTTTCTCCGTTTTGGAATTTTTAGAAAATTAGAAAAATTTAAAGTAGTCCGGAAAGCGCACGAGGAGGCGACAAGCTTGCCAAGCGCGGCCTACCCCCCTGGTCGTGCCTGGGGGGCTTGTGAGCACCTCGTGTGCCTCCCGGACTTCGTTTTCTTGTGGAGTGCTCCTTTTGGTCGGGAAAAATTCATTATATATTCTCCCGAAAGGTCTGACCCTCGTATCTCGCAATTATCCTGTGTTTTCGTTTCGAGCCTGTTTCAGCACCAGATATAGGGCAAGATTCAGAGGGGGAGAGCTATGTGGCCGATTACCTTGCTAACCCCAAGGTCTATGGGGACTTGGATCATTATGGTTGGACCACTGATGAGTAAGAAGATTATGATCCCATGGGGAAGGAAGGAACAAGTTCCGATGAAGAGGAAGCTCCTCTACCCCAATCTGGAAACAGACATGTGGAGTTCAAGAAGTCGAGCCTCCCTAACTCAAGGAAGAAGCCTAAGATTTTTATTACCCCTTCTCGTCTTTTGCAGGAGAGTAAGCAAGAATTATGCCAAAGGGTGTTGAGGCTTGAAGAGGAAATTAACGATCTGAAGGAGCAGAATTCTGTGCTCAAGAGGAAATTAAACAAGTTCAAGAACTCTGCAACAACACCACCACCATCACCTTCGAAGGAAGACAATTAAGCATGGGTATGGGCACTCCTCTTGGTTTGTGACAAGCTTGGGGGAGTTTCCCCGGTATTTTATCACCATCACATCTTTTGCATTTACCTTTTTCATAGTTCGATCCTTTTTGGTTTTATCTTTCTCTAGTAGAATAAAGTTCTTAGTGATCTAGGCTTGAGTTTTGCTTTGTGTCACCCCCAATGTATTCGAGCTCGTGAGTCATATAATAAAGAGTGTTTTAGTTAATGTCCTTGCCTCATGCCATGATCCGAAAGAAAAGAAGAATAATAGAACAAAAGCATGAAAGATCATGTAATGATCTTATGGGAAGTGATGGCTTCACATATAAAAAGAATGTTCATTGAAACTTGTTGTGGGTGGACAAACGTAGACATTGGTCATTGTCGCAATTAGTAGGAAGTAATAAAGAAGGAGAGGTTCACATATAAATATATCATCTTGGACACCATCTATGATTGTGAACACTCATTAAACTATTACATGCTTAGAAGTAGATGTTGGACAAGGAAGGCAACATAATGAATTATGTTTGCTTGGTTCCGAACAATGTTATATGACTAGAGATCCCTTAGCACATGACGATTGCTTCCACCTCATCTCAGCCAAAACTTCCGCACTAAGTAGAGATAGTACTTGTGCATCCATAAACCTTCAACCCAGTTTTGCCATGAGAGTCCACCATACCTACCTATGGATTGAAGAAGATCCCTCAAGTAAGTTGTCATCGATGCAAGCAACGAAAATTGCTCCCTAAATATGTATGATCTATTAGTGTGTGGAAAATACGCTTTGTACGAACCTGTGATGAGGAAGACATAAAATCGACAGACTGCATAATAAAGTTCTTTATCACAGGAGATAATATAAAGTGACGTTCCTTCACACTAAGAGGTTACACATCCAAACCTCAAAAGCGCATGACAACCTCTGCTTCCCTCTGCGAAGGGCCTATCTTGTACCTTTACTTTTTGTCCTTAAAAGTGTCATGGTGATCGACACCAATTCCTTATTTCGCCTTTATCTTGGCTAATGTCATATGCTAGGGAAAGATCTATATTCATATGTCAACTTGGAAGTAAGTATTCATGAATTATTATTGTTGACATTACCCTTGAGGTAAGTACTTGGGAGGCGAAACTATAAGCCCCTATCTTTCTCTGTATCCAACTGAAACTTCGATCTCATGAGTACCACGTGAGTTTTAGCAATTGTAGAAGACGAAAGGATGATTGAGTATGTGGATTTTCTTTACATGCTCTTATTTGACTCTTCAGATGTTATGATAAATTGCAATTGCTTCAATGACTAAAGGCTATTGGTTGTTAATTCTCAATAAGGTTCTTGATTCTTACTTTACTTTGTGAAGGAATTATAACTTTAGCATAAGAGATTATATGACGATATTGTTGTTCTAATTATTATCATGATGCCTGCATGTCCGTATCTTGTTTTGTCGACACCTCTATCTCTAAACATGTGGGCATATTTACTGATCTCGGCTTCTGCTTGAGGACAAGCGAGGTCTAAGCTTGGGGGAGTTGATACGTCCATTTTGCATCATGCTTTTATGTTGATATTTATCGCTTTATGGGATGTTATTACACTTCAAGCTACAATACTTATGCCTTTTCTCTCTTATTTTATAAGGTTTACATGAAGAGGGAGAATGCTGCCAGCTGGAATTCTGGTATGAAAAAGGAGCAAGTTTGAGATACCTATTCTGCCGAACTCCAAAAGCCGTGAAAATCAACGAGGAATTATTTTGGAATTTATAAGAAATACTGGGCAGAAAAAGTACCAGAGGGGAGCCACCAGGAGGCCACAAGCCTGCTAGGCGTGGCCTACCCCCCTAGCCGCGCCTAGGAGGCTTGTGGGCCCCCTGTTGCCCCTTTGGCTGCCATCGTTTGCTATAAGGATGGTTTCGTTCCAGAAAAATTCAAGAGGAGGCTTTCGGGAGGAAACGCCGCCGCCACGAGGTGGAACTTGAGTAGAACCAATCTAGAGCTCCGGCAGGATCGTCCTGCCGGGGAAACTTCCCTCCCAGAGGGGAAATCGTCGCCATCGTCATAACCAACACTCCTCTCATAGGAGGGGACTCATCACCATCAACATCTTCATCAGCACCGTCTCATCTCCAAACCCTAGTTCATCTCTTGTAACCAATCTCCGTCTCGCGACTCCGATTGGTACTTATAAGGTTGCTAGTAGTGTTAATTACTCTTTGTAGTTGATGCTAGTTGGATTACTCGGTGGAAGATCATATGTTCAGATCCTTGATGCTATTCAATACCTCTCTCGTCATGAACATAATTATGCTTTGTGAGTAGTCACTTTTGTTCCTGAGGACATGGGATAAGTCTTGCTATAAGTAGTCATGTGAATTTGGTATTCGTTCGATATTTTGATGTGTTGTATGTTGTCTCTCCTCTAGTGGTGTTATGTGAATGTCGACTACATAACACTTCACCATTATTTGGGCCTAGAGGAAGGCATTGGGAAGTAATAAGTAGATGAAGGGTTGATAGAGTGACAGAACTTAAACCCTAGTTTATGCGTTACTTCGTAAGGGGCTGATTTGGATCCACTAGTTTAATAATATGGTTAGACTTAGTCTTAATTCTTCTTTCGTAGTTGCGGATGGTTGCAAGAGGGGTTAATCATAAGTGGGATGTTTTTCCAAGTAAGGGCAGCACCCAAGCACCGGTCCACCCACATATCACACTATCAAAGTAGCAAACGTGAATCATATGAACATGATGAAAACTAGCTTGACAGAAATTCCCATATGTCCTCGGGAGCGCTTTACCTCCTATAAGAGTTTGTACAGGCTTTGTCCCTTGCTACAAAAGGGATTGGGCCACTTTGCTCCACCTTTGTTACTTGCCGCTTGTCACGAATTATGTTATCACACAAACTATCTGTTACCGATAATTTTAGTGACTGCAGAGAATACCTTGCTGGAAACCACTTGTCAGATCCTTCTGCTCCTCGTTGGGTTCGACACTCTTACTTATCTAAAGGACTACGATAGATCCCCTACACTTGTGGGTCATTAAACATCAACTTCCAGAACCTTGCCCGCTATGCTAAGCAGGATGTTCCTAATGAGAAGAGCAAGATTTATTAGTTCACATGTGGTCTGAGGGAAGATCTTCATCTTCCTTTTGAGCAGCACGAGCCCCCTGAGTTTGATCTGTTCTATAACTTGGCTCTCAAAAATGAGCCAGATCTGCTTAGGGTTGATAATTCAAGGAAGCGGTGAGAGACTCTCATCCGTCTTTATACTCATCTCAACAAGTATTGGGTTCCTAAGAAGCAGAAGTATTTGGTTCCTCCTCCTCCTCCGCCTCGTCCTCCTGAGCAGCACAACAAGAATGATGGTCGTGGATCTTCCCACCCACCCAACCCAGGTTACTGGTATAAGCCTCAGGCGCCTAACTTAGGAGCTCCTCCACCTCACTTCTCACTGCTTTTAGAAGTTACTTGTCACAAGTGTGGCCACAAGGGTCACTGTCACACCCCAAAATTTTAACAATATTTTTCTAAGATAAATTTTTGCCTAGAACAAATTTTTTTAGAAAAAGAATTTGCTTCATGGCTCTTTTCAAAGCCTCTTTCCAAAAACTTTTCATTTCAAGTGGCTTTTAAAAAAGATTTTCATGCTTGAGCCCTTACTTGAGACCATTTGAATTATTTATTTAATTAGATGGGATTATGAATTTCTGGATTTTTACTTAATCCTTGAAACACTTCTTTTCCTTTATAAAGATATTTTTCTTAGGTAGATATTTTTGATAAGTTATGTTGGAATCCGAATACTTGCATAAAAACATTTCCTTTTTCCAGTAAATCCTTGCGATATTTATTTCTAATATTTTACGAGTTTTCTTTTAATCAAAACTGAATTGTATTTATTTCTAATCTTTTATCAGATTTCTTTATTGGGTTGTTTCTAGATCACATTTATGCAAAAACCTACTCAAGTATTTTGAATATTTTAAGCACAATAACTGCTTTTCTAATCTAGTCCAGAATTGAGTTTGTACTACAACCCCTAGAAATAATAGTTCATATATTCCATAAAAATTTGGGGATATCAAGTATAGCATAAGATTCATTTTTATACAAAAATCTCAGTATGTGCTTTGTAAAATTTTAGCACTACAACCATTTTTCTATTCTGGTCCAGATTGATGCTTTGCACTACAACCCTATTTTTCCTTGCTCTGATTGCTTTGAAATTTTGCATGCTTGTATGGCACCCTACCAAAACCTTAACCCGGAAGTTGATCCCCATTGGATGAAAATAGATGCATGTGATAATAACTCCAAGTTTTTGTCTAGAATTTTATTTTTAAAAGTTTTCATTACCTATGTTTTGATTTTTGCCAAACTAACCTCACCACCATTGCTAGCACCTAGAGAGACCCTGATCTCGAGATTTTGGTGGACATCAAAGATCATTTGCAGCCCCTGTCATTTCATCAAGAAGTTTTGGAGCATGGCCAGATTTGGCATGAGGTCTAGTTTGCACTGTGGAGTTTCTTCCCTCGCTCAAACAGCATGTCCAATAGCTTCACCTTACCCAATAACCCACCCTGGTGACTTTGGTAAGATCCTAAGTCTTGTAGCCATGCCGGTCATTTTGTCGAGCATGTGTTGTGCATGCTTTGGGTTCACCCAGAGCAGACGTTTTGCACGTGCATGTCCGGGCCACCGTGCAGGGGCGGGCCCAGTTCAATTCATGGGTATTCAGTTGAATACACAGAATTTTTGCCAAATAAATTTGCATATATAAAGCATGTACCATGTATTATATCAAACAGACAATATTTACGCACAATAAAAGGCTACCTTCCCGTTTCCTCTCTCGGTCAACATGGCCTTGTGGCCCAATTGTCTTTTACCTAGTAGTCGGTGAGTCCTAGCCAAAGTGAAAATAATCTATAGTGGACGTGGGGTCATTTGCATGATCGATCGATCACACGAACCAGCGCTTCCGGACTCCTAGTTCTCATCGGTATCACGCCGCACGACGACAGGGGCATCGGGCGCAGTGCCGGGCCGGCACACGACGGTGCCGCTCATACATCCGGTGTGGAGATTGAGTCGAGGCGTAGACCTCGTTCGTCAGTCAACACATCGACCTTTTCAGGTACATTTTATAAATTTTCTCGATCTATTGTGACCACGTTAGGGCCTTTTGGGTTAATTCTTGGCTTGTTTCTCCGATTCAATCTACGGGGGTGCTTCATAGTT
The DNA here is from genome assembly GCF_904849725.1 of Hordeum vulgare subsp. vulgare. Lineage (NCBI taxonomy): Eukaryota > Viridiplantae > Streptophyta > Magnoliopsida > Poales > Poaceae > Hordeum > Hordeum vulgare. Next base: position 360,795,293 of record NC_058524.1, on the reverse strand, counting down.
GTTTGTTGATCAAATGTTTTTATGGGCATTAGTACTATGGATTATACCCTCCATTTTTTATTCAGATGTCACCACTTTGATTTGTTATAAATAATTTGTCCTTTCATATGTTGAGAAATTCTAAGTTATGATCCCAAGTAAAAAATAATCAAGTTATGACCAATGATATGAATCTGAGTTATTATTCCCAATTCTATGCTTGTATAACACAATTCGTATAACATGGTGATATAATCATTTATACGTGCTGCAAACAAGAGGCTGCAAGAAAAAATTGTAAACCTTCAAAATTTTGAATACACACGCTAAGAATCCTGGGCCCGCCCCTGCCACCGTGTCCCCGTGCCCTTGCCCTCTGGACCAAATGGAGAGCCACGTCAACCCTCCCTCCCCTCCGAAAGTTGTTCGCCGCCCTGAACGCGAGCAATGTCGCGGCAGTGCCACAGCCCTGGCGGTTAGCCGGCAGCTCCTCTGCTGCTGTAGTGGCCGGCACCGCCCAAGCCATCCCCACCCGCCAGCTGTCCCTGGACCCTCTTCCCCGCATCGTCCGCTTGCTGCCTCGATGCTCTGCTGCCTTGGTGAGCTCTTGCCGCTGCCACTGCTTCGCTCTACCGCTTCGTTGCTGCTGGCAGAAGTTGCCGCTGTCGATCTCATCCCCTAGTGTCGGTGAGCTGGCTCGAGCCAGCTATAAAGTACCACCCCGAGCCCTCTGAGCATCGCAAGCATCCTCCCCTGGCCTAAGCTCTCTCCCCGTTGCCTCTGGTTGACCGAAGCTACAAGATTTCTGACAGTAAAGCCATGACTGCCTCCGGTGAAATTCACCATGGCCCAAGCCCCTAGCTGCACCCCACCACACCCGCCACACCCCCTGAGACCATCTCGAAGCCTCGCCGCCGCTAGATCTCGAGGAAGAGCCGCTGTAGATCGAAGCCTCTGCACCAGAAAAGCCTCCGCCATTGTTGAAGCCCCGCTAACCCCCGAGCTCCGTTGCGCCTCCAACCACCAAAAAATAATGCGTCTCACTCCCACGAGCGTGTACATAGTCAGAGTGCGACGAGAGATGCCCTATGCCGCCAGCAATAGTCGCCAGAGTGCGTATTTGCTCTGCCTAGGCTCGCGCACAGAGGTGGGAGAAGGAACCGATAGGCGGGCCCCGCCTGTCGGTGAGTGAGGCATAGCCCTGAGTGGCGCAAATCCCCCTGGTGCATTTCCTATTTTGCAAAGTGTATTCCTCGCAGCTATATCAGCAAGTGCGTTTCTCTAGGGCGAAAGCGTATTTGCCCCGAAGCGCTTTCTTTTATTCTGGTTTAAAAAAAGATTTGACCAGAAAGTTTGCCTCGCTATAACTTTATATAGGAAACTCTAAATCATTTGATTCTTTTTCCTAGTTGTTTAGAATTTCTTCTAGTTTATTTTAAGATTTATTTTAAAAAAATTCAAACAACTTTTATGTACTCTTTTGGAATTGCGTGTTGAATGGTATTATTTTCAAATAGGAGATGGAGAGAGAAGTAAACTTTCAAAAGTTTTGGAGTGCAAATCTACATCTCTTTACACTTCAGGCAAGCATCTTGAATCCATATTTTCATAAGTTGTGTGATGATTGTGGTGGTGATTATATCACGCGATTTGAGGTTATATTAATAATAGTATCACATGAAATAATACTTTGCATATTCATGCATGCCACTCACATTATCACAATGGTGAAATATGATGGTGGCATGTGCTAGTTATGAGAGGTCGTGGAATAACCTAGTCACGCGGAACGTGATAGGTTATGGCCTGGTCATGACATGTGCATGATGATGCCGGTCAAACTTGGTTAACTCCAGCATCGACATAGATAGAGTCTTGTCCGTGTCATACTTCTTATCGTGCTACCACAGTTCCCTGGATAATGTGTTCGGTATAGTCAGTTGTAGACCTATTATCAGTCACACACCAATTAGTGGGGCCGGGATGAAGATATCCACGACCGTAGTCTAAATCCAGTCATATGGTCACAGGGCATGGGTGTTTCCGGTCTGGGACCGGAAGGGAATGGCCCTTCCGAGTGAGCGCACCGTTTAATTTTTGATCCCATGCTAGTCAAGGTTGGAGCCTCCCCGTCTTATGGTTTTGCCTTGGCAGCGTAGTCCGGGTGAAGCCGGGCTTCGCGGAGGAAAACGGTGTGTGCTGATTCTTAGTGTCCCCTTCTAAAATGCCGTACGCGGGATTAGTCTTCTCGACTATCGGAAACCATGAGTTGTGGGTAAAAAGTAGACCCTCTGCAGGACGTTGTTTGACGAGTCAAGTGTCGGTCCTAGAGTCGGTCTTTGGAGTATAAGTGGTGATAATAATAATGGATGTGGAAAATCATATGATGATGTGGAGGATAATCATATTATTATTATTACTCTGGACTAACCCCTATGATTAGGTTGTTGGATATCGCTGGGACGGTTCTACCTCCTGGATATTCAATATTTATTATTATTTCTTAAAATCCATTTATGTTGTGTCGCTGAGACGCCCGACTATGTCATTCTTACTATCATTTCTGACAAGCCCTTTATATGGTGTCGCTCAGACGCCCGACTGTGGCATGTTTATTGTTTCTTATAAGCCCTTTATGTGGTCTCGAAAAGACGCCTGACTGTGGCATGCTTATTATCATTTCTTATAAGCCCTTTTATGTGGTGTCATTGAGACGCCCGAGTGTGGCATGCCTATTATCATTTCTTGTAAGCCCTTTATGTGGTTTCGCTCATAAGCCCGATTGTGGCACGCATATTATTACTTTTCACCATTTTCATCCTTGCTTGTTTATAAATCATTGGTGGAAACATTGCATATCTTCATGAATGCATCCATGAATTAAACTATAATGGCAAGATATTATTCTTAGTAGGATTTGCATGCATCTCACCTGCTTAATGTAACACCCCAAAAATCGGGTTATCGATTTTTGTGCTGTTATTCCTTCCTAGCTTTTCTCTCCCGGATTTCTCCTCTGGAATTTGGCAAATGACCAGGTGAACCCAGTCTATCCCCAACCTCTCAATGCTTTTCCCATATCCTTGTGCCCTCTTGTCCTTGCTGAGTAAACCCTGAACCCCTTTTTGAAACCCTAGCTCCGAAGTATTGGAACTGGGAATCCTATATTTGTGTTTTCAAAGGAGCCATCATTTCCATTGTTCGGTTGCTCCTCCAAGTCTTCCCACAGATCATCATCCCCGCATAGACCCCACGTGTGCAAAAATATTGCAAAGTCATATGCAATATTTCCCCTCTAGAATTAATTCCTGTTTTTTTGCTTGTTTGAGGGATTAAATCCAAGAAAATAGTTATCCATCCCCAATGCTCATGAAATCTTGCAAACATGTTCTTTGTGATCCTATGAAGATCTCATAAAATATTGGCCATCATAGAATAAGGAAAATTACATTTTCCTATTTTATGCCAATATAACATTTTGGGGCCTTTCCAAAGGAACTACCATTTTGGTAGCTAGGAAAAATAACAAATAATTTGTGGAGCTTATCATATCCATATGTTCATCATTTCCATAAATAGCAAGTTCCGCAATTCAAACATTGAGCACAATATCCCTTTGCAAATTCTGTCCAGATCTTCTGTTTGCAAAGGAAGTGCTTGACTCCTTGTTCCCCTTGAGTTGAAATTTTGCAGAGTTGTTTACCATGTTAAATCATCTTTGTCCACCAAAATTTAGCCTATTTCATCATTCCATCCTTCCCCAGTAAATTATTTAAGATTTTGTCAAGAATGAAGCATTGTGAAGGAAGTACCATTTATATGTGTGCAAATGGTATGAATCTTTGCAAGCATCCTCATATGTCTAAATAAGGAGTGTCCTCCAAATTTCAGCCATTTCCATTTAGCCATTTGACCCCAGCATCAACTTCTTCATTTCTGGTCAGTATGCCCAGTTACAAAGGAAGTGACCCATAGACTTGTTTGTTTGAGCTGAATTTTGGCCAGCATAGTGACCTTGGTGAGTGGTCAACCTCAAACAAGTATGATGCCAAGAGGTGCACTGTGGAGGTGACACCGCAGCACAAACACCTTGCTGTTGCAAACTATTTGGCTATGGTCTGGTCATCTCGTTGCTCCCCATGGTTATCCAAAGGCACAGTGAAGCTCAGTGTTCTTTGGTGAACACCCTAGACATGGTGTGACACCTCAAAGGACATGTCAAGGCCATGGCCACGTGGTGACCATGGGCAGAGACTGCCAAAACGGTGCTCTGTGCATTTGAAGCGATGGCAGCTTCGCTCTAGCTGGTTCCAGCTTGTCCAAGCTTGTCTAGGAGGTCCCCCAAGTCCTCTTGCACGCTCTAGAGCTCTCTTCCCCTTGTCATCTTGCTTCTGGAGGTGCTTGCCGAGGGAATCCGGCCATGCACTTCTCGGAGCTTCTTCCGGAATCGCGAGAACCTTTTGCCCCGAGCTATATAGGGTGCCTGAGCTCCTCCCCGAGCTCGCAAGCACCAGCAGTCCCAATTTCCCCCCTCTTAATCGAGCTCTTGGAGCTCTGTACTCTCAATGGCCGAGAGCCCCATCGGCCCCATGGCGAGCTCAGCTCCCGGGGAGCTCCCCGTCTCTCTTCTCCTCGGTCCGAGCAACCCCTAGGGCTTGCGAGGTCGCCTCCCCTCTCCTCTTGGTCGGGGAGACCCCGTCGGCGCCGGACATCGGCAGTTGTTGTGCTGTTGCAGCCACGTCGGCGGCGAGGGGACGGGAGGCCACCCCAGCGGCTAGGACCCCCTTCCCTGGGCGCGGTGTGGCACGGGGCACCCGCCCCGGTCGCCGAATTCACCTCCCGCGCAGAGAAGCCGCGGCCACGCCGGTCGGCCGAGCTGCCCCTGCCCCGGTCGAAGGTAGAAGAAGATCCAGGGGAAGAAGGGAGAGGGAAGGGGTGGGGTCCCACGTGTAAGAGATAGGAGATGGGGGTGGGCCCCGCCGGCAGTGAGAGAGAGAGAGTCGATAAGGTGGGTCAGCCCTGTAAGAGAGAGAGAGCCCGAGCTCAGTGGAGTAAGTGGAGACGTAAAAGGTAGAATACGCTTTCGGTTTACCGAAACTGTATTTCCCCGACAGGCGCTTTCTGTTTCAGCTCAGCCGACCGAACCGCTTAGGTTGTGAACGTTCACTCACTAAGTACTGAAATGAACAGATTCTGTTTGTTTCACCGCTTAACGAATGAACGGCCATAACTTTGTGACCGTAACTCCGATTTAGGTAAAACCAGCGGCCACGTCTTCGTCTCATCGAGCCCGTTTCGATAGTGTCATTTTCATAATATGGTTGCACAGTAGAAATGACCATTTTTCCCTTGCCGTTCTTTGAGCCTTCTCAGAGGAAAGCCCTCTCCGACAAAGCTTTCCGTTGTGTAGTGCGCTTCTTCCCGGAGTATTCATCGACCCCCAGGCAAGCCAACCTCTTACTATGAGCTCCAGACTTGCGTGATAACGTTGCTTACACTCTTTGTGTTTATCTGTATCACCCGTTAGCCTGCATTAGCATATAACCACGATGATATTAATAGTAGTTCTTAGTTCTACTTTTCATCCAACATACGCCCTCAAATGTTGCTCTTGCATATTTAATGCTCATATTTGAGTACATAGTGAGGTGCTGTGTGTGACGCTGACGAACCCTTGCTCGCATTTCTTTCAGTAATGGCACCATGCCTGAGCCTGTGCTGTTTCCGGCCGTCCGGGGTGGATGCCAAGTTTATATTTCTTTTGTCAGCAGTTTTCCCGTGTTCTGAGCTGCTTGTCGGCCGTCACGGGCAACTGTTGAAATTCTTTCCGTAGCGGTGACCCTATGCTCTGAGCTGTGCTTCCGCCGTCTTAGGGAATTGCTACATTCTTCTTATCAACACCACCTCATGCTCTGAGCTGCTTTCCAGCCGTCTTGAGTCGGAGTTGAGTTACTCCGGTAACGTCCCAGATCTGTGTTGTAAAGACCGTTTTGGTGGCTACTAATTTATTTGCTGATTCTATGCGAGGGTTCCGTAGGTCCCACCTGCAGTTATAATCGGTAAAGTAGTAGCTTGTTATTTTGATTATACTGTTGAGATTACTGTCTATGATTACTTTGTGCTTTATCCGACAGTTCATGGATGTAGCTTAGCAGTAGTGGCCTAAGTATGAACTTTCTCCGAGTGTGCACTTAATGTCACACTCGGAGACTTAGCTGCGATCCAGAATAGCCTAAGTATGAACTTTCTCCGAGTGTGCACTTAACGTCACACTCGGAGACTTAGCTGCGATCCAGAATCGCCTAAGTATGAACTTTCTCCGAGTGTGCACTTAACGTCACACTCGGAGACTTAGCTGTGATCCAGAATCGCCTAAGTATGAACTTTTTCCGAGTGTGCACTTAACGTCACACTCGGAGACTTAGCTGCGATCCAGAATCGCCTAAGTATGAACTTTTTCCGAGTGTGCACTTAACGTCACACTCGGGGACTTAGCTGCGATCACGAATTGCCTAAGTATTAACTTTTTTCGAGTGTGCACTTAACGCCACACTCGGGGACTTAGCTGCGATCACGAATTGCCTAAGTATTAACTTTCTTCGAGTGTGCACTTAACGCCACACTCAGGGACTTAGCTGCGATCCAGAATCGCCTAAGTATGAACTTTCTCCGAGTGTGCACTTAACGTCACACTCGGGGACTTAGCTGCGATCACGAATTGCCTAAGTATTAACTTTCTTCGAGTGTGCACTTAACGTCACACTCGGGGACTTAGCTGCGATCACGAATCGCCTAAGTATTAACTTTCTTCGAGTGTTCACTTAACGCCACACTCGGGGACTTAGATCCGATGCAGAATCGCCTAAGCACCCACATGCCTTCGACTGTATCCTACAGGTACACTCGGGTAATCAACTGACAACTACATGAGTTGCAGACCCTCATTGAGGCTCATGTGGATGTCAAAACAACTGACAACTACATGAGTTGCAGACCCTCATTGAGGCTCATGTGGAGGTCAAAACAACTGACATCTACATGAGTTGCAGACCCTCATTGAGGCTCATGTGGATGTCAAAACAACTGACAACTACATGAGTTGTAGACCCTCATTGAGGCTCATGTGGAGGTCGAAACAACTGACATCTACATGAGTTGCAGACCCTCATTGAGGCTCATGTGGATGTCAAAACAAGTGACAACTACATCAGTACCAACTCGCCCCGAGTGCGACCTGATAGTCGCACTCGACAACCTAGCGGCGATCCTACCGATCCACTTGGTGACAATACAGATCCAATCGGAAATTCCACGGACCCTCAATGAGGCTCATGCAGATGTCAAGACAACTGACATGTTCCGAATGTTTGCCTTTGGCTTCACCAAGAAACGCCAAACAAAAATTCGAGTCAAAATTGCAACAGAAGAGCAAAAGATTCGATTCAAAGTTCAACCAAAGATAGTGGCTCGGTGTGGATCAAGCTTACCCACACCAAAACAAGAATGTGACGGCCAACAGCAGTGGCCAAAGTTTCTTACAAATCAACACTCGGCATACCAAGGATCAAGTTTTCTTACGCGTCGTCTGGAGTAGTGCCAGGACTGGAGGGCTCCACGAAGGTGTCCAGGTCGATTCCGTCGGCGATGCGGGTGGCACTTTCAATGAAGGTTTCCATGAAGTCTTCGAATCGAATTTTCTTCGTGTTGGCGACCTTCAACGCTTTCAGCTTCTCCTTGCGCACCTCCTTACAATGCACTCGGACCAAGGACAGAGCAACATCTGCACCACAGCGAGCCGCCGATTTCTTCCATGACTGCACTCGGTTGGGGACCTCCTCTAGTCGACTCATCAAGTTGTCCATCTCCTACCGCGACTCATCTTCCGGGCAAAGCTCCTTGTCGATCCGGTCGACGACTTCTCTCAGTCGACCGATGAAAGGACCAACTTTGCCCACGCGAATGTGTGCTGCGAGCAGATCTCGATTGGCGTCCTCGCCGAGTGGAATGTTCTCACGAATCGACCGCTCCACATCAGCTGCTTCAGCTTCAGCGTCAATGCAAAAATCTGCAACAATAGGACAAGCAAACAATAAACGCCGAGTGTGACGCACATACCACAACCACTCGGAAAAAGCAGGACTTACCAGCCAGACGCGTCGTCATCTGCCGAGCCCAGTCACTGACGTATTTCTCCTGCGCTCTACACTGTTTGTTCAGCATGTCCATTTGTCCCATCAGAGCAGTCCTTTGTTTCCCCCATCTTCTCAACTTCCTCAGTCAGCACTTTGTTCGCTTCACGAACCTCCTCCAACGACTTGTCTCGTTCCGCCAGTACCTCCTTCATACCAGCCATTGCAAGCAGTGCCGCATCCCGCTCACCAGCAAACTGAATCTTCTCCGCCCTCAGAGTCTCATATGCCGTCCCCATTTCACAAGTTTTCTGCCAGCCAGCACCAAGAGACAATCAGACAATTCAACAATAAAACTCTAAGTTCTTGAGACCCCTGCCGACGCAAGCAGACGACAGCGGCCTCGGGGACTACACCCAGTGGGTTCACTAAGAGTGACCCCACTGGCATGCAACTCAAGCAGGCCCGCCCTATTGAGATACATGTTACCACCTACGCCTACGAGGCTCATACTACCCGACCTGAGTAAAATTACTCTCGGAGACTCTTAGAGTAAGTGCACCCCGACTTCCACAACTGTTTGCAGTCGACCATATTATTTCCAGATCTGACCTTGGCAAAGACAATATGTATAAAGACAACTCCCGGTGCAAGCACTCGACAGAAGTCTCGTGGACTACACCCACTGGGTTCACTCAGAGTGAACCCATTGCAAACATCATCCGATAACCGAGAACACCTAGTGGGTTACAAGAGAAAAGTAAATACTTACTAGCCCACTTACTCGGATATCTTCCCGCAGCTCCAAACTCCGCCGGTACAGGGATGCGATGGAGTCGTATGCTTTTTTGGCTTCTCCCGCCATCAGCTCCGCCTGCACCATGGCCCCCTTGGCCGCTCCCACTTGCTCCTCCGGGAGACGCTGGATGTTGAATTCGACATTCGACGAGTCTGGCATCCTGGGGCATCCCAAGACCCGCTCCGGTAGGTTCATCAGCCACCAGCGCCGTTTCAGTCGGCGGCATCGCCTCAGTCGGCAGCACGTCTGCGGCGAGAGCAGTGACTGGTGGAGCAGCCTCAAGAACAGGCTCCGCAGCTTGCTCAGGTCTCCCCTGGTCGCCCTCGTCCACGCAAACCGCCCCTGATAGACCGAACGACACGAGATCTCAGAAAAAGAAAGAGGCAAGACTTAAGATAGAATTCACGACATGATAGTATAACACTCTCGGAGTCTCTACAATGCACCTGGCTGGGACGAGACGACGTTGTCCGCGTCCATAGGATCATCCTCCTGGTGCGCCGGAGAGGTGGTAGAGGTGGCAATCCTGTCGAGTGAAATTCATTCTACCTTCAAACAGGAGTTCGACCAAATATCATAAGAAGTTGGAGGAACAGAACACTTACGTCGAGGTGACAGGAACGACGACCCTTATCCGCGGCAAAGCATTCCGAGGTTTAGACCCACTCGGTTTGGCCACCTTGGAAGGCTGACCCACGGACTCGACAGCAGCGTCCCTAGCCCTCTTGGTGCTCCGAGCACTCGGAACCACGGGAGCAGCACGCGGAGCACTCGAGGATGCCAGAGGGGCTGAGGGAACCGCAGGTTCATGTCGGCGCTTGGTCCGGTGCTCCGGCAGCGGAGGCGGCGAGTCCTGCTCTTCGTCATCCTCCTCTTCTTCACCAGACTCCTCCTCCGTCTCCCCACTGTCGAAGACATACTCGCCACTCTCCACACTGCCCTCCTGGCTACCTTCTTCCTCTTCCTCGTCCGGGTTGCCGTTCGAGACAGGAGAAAACCAGTTGGTCCACTTCTGCATGAAATACAGTCGGCGACATCAAACGACAGGCAGAGGTTCAAGAAAACGACGAAACTAAAACAGATATGTGAACTCGACAAATGGTACTCACCTGGTTCGGAGGAGGATTGTCCGCGCTGAAAGCCCTCACTCGTCGAGACCCTCTGGGGTTCTCACAGGCGCCTGTGATCTGGAGCACCCACGACGCCACCTTCTCCTCGGTCACGCTCAAGACGTTGGTCCGAGTGGAGTCTTCGGGCCCCGTGTAGTGCCACATGGTGTGGTCGCGAGCCTGCAGTGGTTGTATGCACCGACCAAGGAAAGTCTCCAGCAAATCCATGCCGGTGACTCCCCTTCTGACGACGTCCACAAGTGCGTCGACCAGGGGCTGGATGTCGGTCTTCTCCGCCTTCGTAAGCACGAGCTGCTTAGGTGGAGCGGGACGATGTAAGCTAAAAGGAGGCAACCCTGTCGAGGCATTCGGGCAGGCAACGTCTTGGCAGTGGAACCACGTCGACTGCCAGTTCCTAACCGACTCACTCAGCTGAAGAGCAGGATAACTACTCCGACTCTTTTTCTGAAAACCTAAGCCTCCGCAGAGTTGGAGAAGATGCGTTTTATCATCCGACTGACTGAGTCATTTGATAGTTTGAGATCTAGCAGAGAATATATGTTTGAACAACCCCCAGTGGGGAGGGCAGCCGATGAAGCACTCGCACATAACTATGAAAGGAGAGAGATGGGAAATAGCATTCGGGGGAAAGTGGTGAAGTTGTGCCCCGAAGTGGTTCATAATCCCCTTGAAGAAAGGATGCGGGGGCAGAGAGAAACCTCGATAGACATGGCTGAGCAGCAAGACACGCTCCCCTCCTGGGGCGCCGGCTCGACCTCATTCTCCGCCGACAGCCTCCAAGACTTGTGCACGATCATCCCGTGCTCCACCAGCTGCAGCACATCCCCCTCTGTCACCGTGAAGGGGAGGAAGTCGCCTTGGATCCACCCCGCCGGCAATGGCCGCTGCCGCCGCTGAGCAGGAGCCGCCGCCTTCCCCTTCTTCTTCCTCGCCTCAATCTTGCTGGTCTGACCCTTGGTCATGGCGGAAGCTACGAATCCGCGGAGAGGAAGGAACAGTGGAGAGGTTAGGTGCGCTGGAGGCGGCGAGGAGGACGAAGCAAAGGGAAAAGATCCGGCGGGCGTAACGAAAAACCCTCACCGGTGGGATTTAAATAAGGTTCCGACTGGGCCGCTGGCAGGTGGCCCCGAAACCTTATCCCCCGACCGACCGCGGCGATATCAGTGGAGAAGTTGAAGGCGCGAGAATCGAGGCGTCAGGCGCTACTCGAGCGCGCTGGCATCATCCCCGCTGAGCGCGCGGAAACCGAAATTTGAGGATCCCGGAAAATCCACTGCTGTCAGTTGACTGGTCACGTCAAGAGATACCCTGGGAGCACTCGGTTTCCGACAGTTTGTTCCACAAAGATTTCCACTCGGATCGTTGGTCAGAGAAGATAAAATGGATCGAGGCAGACAACGCCAAAGTCGCATCCATTCCAGTCGGATCCAAACTTCAAGCATCGCTTCGTCGTTCCAACCCCAATCCATTCGGGGACTAATGATGGGGTTATAGTCCTAGGGTAGGGTCATAGGCCTGCCCTGTAAGTCCTACCCAAGGACTACCCCTCATAAGGGACAAGGCCCTTAGTCAGTTCCGACTGAATTAAGGAGTCCCCATCGTCCAGTCGGCAACAGGTCCTCGACCATCCAGTCGGAGACTAGCATTCGGAGAACATCCAACTAACCGACTGGCTGCCACTCGGAACATCGTAACCCCCCCTGGAGGGAAACGGTCATACATTTCCCTGTGCATTTATTAGCATTTAGGACGTACGTTACCGGTAACGTACGCATTCAATCGCCACTACTCCACCCCTGTATCGGATCCGCTGTGGAGGGCAGCGCACTCTATATAAGCAACCCTCCCCCTCTGGTGGAGGGGTTAGAAAATCATTGTATTCCATATTCCACTCGACAACAAGCTCCCAGAGCATTGGGACGTAGGGCTATTACCTCCACCGTAGAGGGGCCTAAACTCATACAACCTCGCCGTAGCTGGGACTCTGCCCATCCTTTTCGTACCCTGCACAATTACTGTCAGGCTTATACCCACGACACGTATCAACTCCCCCAAGCTTAAAACCTTGCTTGTCCTCAAGCAACTCAGTTGACAAACTGAGAGAGAAAGAAAAACTTTGACAAACTCTATTTGATCTTGTTGTTGCAACTATGTCTAACTCATAACCAGAATTTCAGCCAGATCACAAGTTAACCACATAAGCAAATGACACAAAGGTCTCACGGTAAACTAATATCAATGGCATAATCAGCTAACGAGCAACTAATAATGAGTTTCAAATACCAACACTTCAATCAAAACAAGCATGAAGCAATACGAATAGGTGGTATCTCGCTAGCTCTTTCTGAGACTGCAAAACATAAATGCAGAGCAGTTTCAAAGATCAAGGGCTAACTAAACATTGTAATTCATAGCAACGAAGATCCAGTCATAGTCATACTCAATATCAATCAAAAGCAAAGCATAAAAATGACACAGGTGCTCTCTAATTGGTGCTTATAAAAGAGGAGGATGACTCAATAGGAAAATAAATAGACAGGCCCTTCGCAGAGGGAAGCATTGATTTGCAGAGGTGCCACAGCTCAAGCTTTGAAAACAGAGATAATAATTTTGGGTGGCATGCTTTCATTGTCAACGCAATGACCAAGAGTTCTCAATATCTTCCATGCTACTCATGCTATAGGCAGTTCTCAAATAGAAAAGTAAAGTTTTAACTCCCCCACCACCAATCAATCACACTCCACGGCTAGCCGAATCCTCGGGTGCCGTCCATACTAACATCAATCTGGGGGGAGTCTTGTTTTACAGTTATGTTTTCGATTTAAGCGTGGAACTGGGCATTCCAATTACCAGCCCCTTTCTCGTGATTGACAGTGAATAAACACATGTCGTGGATAACACTCCTAGCATGGAAGATACCAATAGCCCCCTGTCACCACATGAGCGGTTCGGGCATGCAAAACAGATTATTTCTTGAAGGTTTAGAGAGTGGCACATGCAAATTTACTTGGAACGACAGGTAGATACCGCACATAGGTAGGTATGGTGGACTCTCATGGAAAAACTTTTGGGTTTATGGAAGTGGATGCACAACAGTATTCCGCTTAGTACAAGTGAAGGCTAGCAAAAGATTGGGAAGCGACCAATTAGAGAGTGACAACAGTCATCAAGATGCAATGAGTTTGACTAATATTGAATGCAAGCATGAACAACATATAAATCACCATGAACACGAACATCATAGAGGCTATGTTGATTTTGTTTCAACTACATGCATGAATATGCGCCAAGTCAAGCCACTTGAAACATTCAAAGGAGAATACCATCCTATCATACTACATCATAGCCATTTCAAAATCTATGTTAGCATTCAAGACAAACCATTATAAACACTTAGCTAAATAAGCATGGCATCAGAAACTATGATCTCTAAGTTGTCATTGCAAACATGGTTCTCTCACAACAAAGCTAAATCTGGGTCCACAAACTAGTCATATTTACAAAAACAAAATAGATAGAGTTCATACCAGCTTTTCAATCTTAGTCACTTCATCATATATCATCATTATTTCCTTTCACTTGCACGATCGAACGATGTGAACAATAATAAGAGTGCTCTTACATTGGACTAAGCTGAATCTGCAGGCAAACACAAAGGAGTAGACAAAGTAATATGGCTCTTTGAAAGCTAAACAGGTATGCATGCAAGAACAACTAAACATTGTAACCAATATCTTCTACCTTGACCCAAAGAAAAAGAAAACTATTTACATGGGAAAACTCCCAACAAGCAAAAGAAGAAAGGAAAATCTTTTTGGGTTTTCTCAAAAGGACACAAAACAAGAAAACAAAAATAAACTAGCATGGATAGTAAAGTGGCAAAGTGTGAACACCGGCTAACAAAGTGAAAGCATAAGCATGAATGTAAAGTTGGTGAGAACACGTACTCCCCCAAGCTTAGGCTTTTGGCCTAACTTGGTCTACTCCCATGGATGATCCTGGCGAAACCCAAAATCATAATGGGTGTTATACGGGAGTGCTGCAGCCACTGCCCGAATAGCTGCCTCACGAAGTCGAGCAGCTGTCGCCTCCCTCTCATACCCCTCTGCCTCTCCTATGGTTATGTAGTAGCTTCGCTTTACCTGAAAGTCAAAGAAAGCAGGAGCAGTAAGGGTAATATGGAAAACACGCTGCCGGTTAAATATCAAGCGGTATAGGAGGGATCCATGATCTCTCTCAAGGAACTGGTAGCGTGTTTGATGGGGTCATAGTCCTAGGGTAGGGTCATAGGCCTGTCATGTAGGTCCTACCCAAGGACTACCCCTCACAAAGGACAAGGCCCTTAGTCAGTTATGACTGAATTAAGGAGTCCCCATCATCCAGTCAGTAACAGGTCCTTGACCATCCAGTCGGAGACTAGCATTCGGAGGATATCAAGCTAACCGACTGGCTACCACTCGGTATATCGTAACCTCTCTAGAGGGAAACGGTCGTACGTTTCTAGGTGCATTTATTAGCATTTAGGGCATACGTTACTTGTAACGTATGCATTCAATCGCCACTACTCCACCCCTGTACCGGAACCGTTGTGGAGGGTAGCGCACTCTTTATAAGCCACCCTCTCCCGCTGGTAGAGGGGTTAGCAACTCATTCTATTCCATATTTCCACTCGACAACAAGCTCCCTGAGCACTGAGACGTAGGGCTATTACCTCCACCGTAGAGGGGCCTGAACTCATACAACCTCGCCATAGCTAAGGCTCTGCCCATCCTTTTCGTACCCTACACATCTACTGTCAGGCTTATACCCACGACAGTTGGCGCCCACCGTGGGGCAGGCGTCTAAGCGACTTCCGGCGAGTTTGCGACTACTTCCTTTCGTCATGTCGTCCGGTGGGGATTCGAGAATGGGTCACCAGATCTTCTTCGGCGCTCTCTCCTTCATCGTCGATGATTCGGCGTGGCTTCGGGATGCGCCCCTCGACGTCGAGGCGCTTCCCCGTCGCGGGGCTACGCACTTCCGTTCCGGCGCCCGCGGCATTCTTCTTCTCCAGCAGTCAGTTCCGGTGTCGACCTACACCACCGTCACGCGCCGCGTCAAGCGGTCCCGCGGTTCGCGGCCCCAGCGTTGGGTATAACACGCCCAGGCGCGCCAGAACGCATCTTCACAAGTGGCGGTTCGAGAGTCTATTGTGGTTGCCCCGCCGTCCCAGCGGTCGGGCTCGGTTCCGACTGAGTTTCCTTCCGAGTACGCGGGTCGCGGGCCTGCAGCAGAAGTACACATGGCCAATTCCCATGAAGACCCCCGTCAAGCTGGCCAGAACGAGCACGAGATCGGCGAAGCGTCCGGCGCGCATCGTCCACCTCGCCGTTCTGCCAGTCGGCACACTTGGCGGAGCAACGTGGAGTTGTTCCGCACACCCCTCCTCAACTTGGCTGCAGCTGCCAAGATAGCCGATTCCCTCCAGCCGACTGATTCAGAGGCTGGTAGAGGGATCGAGCAGATCCGAGCCCTGTTGCACACGGCGCAGCAACAGAATTGGGCGGTCTCCCAGTCGCACAACAGGATCTATAATAGTTCTGTTCATGCGAATACGCATCGGTCGGTTCACAGCCCAGGTTCCCATCAGCGGCACAGAGGAGGCAACCGTTCCATAAATCACGAAGATCGCCGCCGTTCATGCACCCCTCCGTGGAGTGGGCCCTACGGGCCCCGACATCATGATGATCGGCGTTCAGTCGGTGACACTTACGACCCAAGGCCCAACGCAAGAGGGCATATCGCCCAGCGGAGGGTCGACAGGGGCCGGGCCCACCGCGATGGTCGCGATATTGATAGTCCGAGTGGAAGCAGGGCCATCGTTTCTGGTCCCGAGTGTTTCAGTCGAGCCATCCGTTCGGCTGACATCCCTCCCAACTTCGGATTGGCAACGGGAATTAACAAGTTTACATGGGAGTCCAAGCCAGAAACGTGGTTGGATGATTACGGAGTGGCAGTCCAGATCGGAGGAGGAGACGAGCATGTCACCATGAAGCACCTCCCTCTGATGCTCGACGGCTCGGCGCGAGCGTGGCTGAACCAGTTGGCCCCCTCAAGCATCTACAGCTAGGCAGATCTGGCCCGGGTGTTCATCAGGACGTTCGAAGGGACGTGCAAGCGCCCTGCTGGCCTCGTGGAGCTCCAGCACCGCGTCCAGAAGCAGAATGAGCCCCTGCGTGACTTCATCCAGCGTTGGACAACTCTCTACCACATGGTGGAGAACGTCACCGAGCATCAAGCAGTCTGCGCCTTCAAAGCAGGTGTGCGGTACAGGGATCTATACCTTAAGTTTGGCCAAACAGGCGACATCTCCATGAGCAAGATGATGGAGATAGCGACACGCTATGCAAATGGTGAAGAAGAGGACCGCATCCGAAGCGGCAAGCACAAAACAGTCGCTGAAGGAGACGGGAGCAACACTCGGAAGCAGAAGCAGAAAGCTCCGACCGCTCCGCAAGCACAAGCTGCAGCCGTAACCAATGCCAAGTTCAAGGGCAAAGGGAAGGCTCAGTTCACCCCCAAGAAGAAGCAGTTCAATAACCCCATCCTGGACCAGCCATGTCCGGTTCATACGAAGATGGACGAAGAGGGCAACCCCATATATGCGAAGCATACCACTCGATAGTGTCGCCTCCTAATCCAGGGGTTTAGTGAAGGGAAACCGAGTGAGAAGGACCATGAACAGGATGAGGATGATAAGGAGGATCCGTTCCCCCAAGTCCATGCAACCCTGATGATTTTTGCTGACGTCGAGAGCAAGAGTCGACTGAAACTGGTGAACAGAGAGGTGAACATGGCCACCCCTCCCAGCCCCAAGTTCCTCAAATGGTCTCAGACTGCGATCACCTTTGACCAGTCGGATGATCCAACACATGTACCCACCCCGGGGAGACAGGCTCTGGTCGTCGACCCGGTGGTAGAAGGAGTCCGACTGCGCAAAGTCCTCATGGATGGCGGCAGCGGCTTGAACATCATGTACGCCGACACACTCAAGGGGATGGGCATCCCGATGTCCAAACTCAGCGAGAACAGCATGCAGTTCCATGGAGTCGTCCCTGGACGGAAGGCCAAGTCACTCGGCCAGATCGCATTGGACGTCGTTTTCGGCTCCGACAAGAACTTCCGCAAGGAAAAGCTGACGTTCGAAGTGGTTGACTTCCAGAGCGCTTATCATGCGATTCTGGGTCGCCCAGCGTATGCGCGTTTCCTGGCCCGTCCATGTTACGTATACCTGAAGCTGAAGATGCCAGGCCCGAAGGGTGTGATCACCATCACAGGCAATCGGCAGCGGCCCGAAGAGTGCCTGCAGCAGGGGTCAAGAATCGCCGACCAGCAGATGGCCGTCCTCGAGCTCAATGAGTACAAGAAAACAGTCGCATCTCTGCCACCCTCGATCCTAAATAGGAATCCGAGCACACCCAATTCCTCCGTGAGAACTGGGACATCTTCGCATGGAAACCCTCTGACATGCCAGGTGTACCCAGGGAGTTGGCTGAGCACCGACTGCACATGGATTCCACCGCTCGGCCTGTCCGAGAGCGCCTGCGCCGGTCCGCCGCGCACAAGAGGAAGGCAATCGGGGAAGAGGTGGCCAAGCTGCTGGCAGCCAACTTCATTCGCGAGGTTCACCACTCCGAGTGGCTCGCCAATGTTGTCATGGTGCCCAAGAAGGACAAGTCGCTCCGAATGTGCATCGACTTCAAGCATCTCAACAAGGTCTACCCGAAAGACCATTTTCCGCTCCCCCGCATAGATCAAATTGTCGATTCGACTGCGGGTTGCGAGCGTCTATCATTTCTTGATGCCTACTCGGGCTATCATCAGATCCGTCTGTATGGTCCCGATGAGTTAAAAACAGCCTTCATCACCCCATTCGGGTGCTTCTGCTACATCACTATGCCATTCGGTTTGAAGAATGCAGGAGCTACCTTTATGCGCATGATCCAAAAATGTCTCCTCGACCAGATCGGTCGGAATGTGGAGGCGTATATGGATGATATGGTAGTCAAGTCACGCAAAGGTTCTGACCTGCTGACTGACTTGGCAGAAACATTCGCCAACCTTCGTAGGTACGATATCAAGCTCAACCCCGCCAAATGTTTATTCGGCGTTCCCAGCGGAAAGTTACTCGGTTTCTTCGTTTCTGAACGAGGGATCGATGTCAACCCCGAAAAGATTGGGACCATTGTCCGAATGGAGAGGCCGGTCAGAATACACGACGTTCAACGGCTCACAAGTTGCCTAGCGGCTTTGAGCAGGTTCATCAGTCGACTCGGCGAGAAAGCGCTTCCTCTGTACCGACTATGAAGAAATCAGATACCTTCGAGTGGACAGGCGAAGCCCAAGTCGCATTCGACGACCTCAAAGTCCTACTTTCCACCCAGCCGGTTCTTACTGCTCCGCTCAGTAAAGAGCCCCTTCTTCTGTATATCGCGGCAACAAATCAAGTCGTCAGTACTGTTCTTACAGTCGAACGAGAAGAAGAAGGCAAAACATACAAAGTTCAGTGGCCAGTGTACTACCTCTCCGAGGTCCTGACTCCTTCCAAGTAGAGGTATCCCCACTATCAAAAACTTATCTACGGGATTTACATGACTGCGAAGAAGGTGGCCCATTATTTCCAAGACCACTCGGTGTCTGTCGTTTCTGATGCTCCATTGTTGGAAATTCTCCACAATCGAGACGCGTGAGGCCGAGTGGCGAAGTGGGCGATGGAGATGCTGTACTGTGATATCAAGTTCAAGGCCAAGAAAGCTATTAAGTCTCAAGCCCTGGCTGACTTCATAGCAGAATGGGTAGAACAACAACAACCGACCCACATCTACTCGACCCATTGGACAGTGTTCTTCGATGGGTCCAAGATGTTGAATGGCTCCGGCACTGGCGTTGTGATCATATTGCCAAAGGGTTACAAGCTCAAGTACGTGCTACAAATACACTTCGATTCCTCCAACAACGAGGCAGAGTATGAAGCTCTCCTCTACGGGTTGCGTATGGCCATCTCACTCGGCGTCCGTCGCCTGATGGTCTACGGCGATTCAGATTTGGTGGTCAATCAAGTGATGAAAGAGTGGGACGTCGGGAACCCCACCATGACTACATACTACAATGCAGTGAGGAAGCTTGAGAAGAAGTTTGAAGGTCTAGAACTTCACCATGTTCCGAGACTGATGAACCAAGCAGCGGATGAGTTGGCAAAACTCGGATCCACTCGGAGACCAATCCCGAGTGACGTCTGCCTCGAGCACCTCCACCTTCCCTGAGTCAAAGAAGATCCTTTTACAGAGGAGCCGGTACAACCGAAGAGCTCAACGGATCCGACTAAAGTCGATGTACCTGCTGTGGTTGATTTGGTCATGGAGATTCTTTCTGTCATCCCCGATTGGACTATGCCGATCATTGCATATATCCTGAGGCAGGAACTACCAGAAGACGAAGTCCAGGCCAGGCAGATAGTCCGCAGGTCGAAGTCATTCACTGCCATTAATGGCCAACTGTACAAAGAAAGTATCTTGGGCGTTCTTCAACGATGCATCTCCCAGAGGAGGGGCAGCTGATTCTAGACGATATTCACTCGGGGACCTGCGGTCATCATGCTTCTTCGAGAGCAATCGTCGCCAAGGCATTCAGGGCTGGTTTCTTCTGGCTGCAGGCTAACGAGATGGCTAAAGATATGGTTGACCGATGTGAGGGCTGCCAGTTCTACTCCAACAAGTCCCACAAGCCGACGTCTGTGTTGAAGACGATCCCTCTTGTGTGGCCGTTTGCAGTGTGGGGATTAGATACAGTCGGCCCATTCAAGACAGGCAAAGGTGGATACACACATCTGTTGGTGGCAGTCGACAAGTTCACGAAATGGATCGAAGCCAAGCCCATCAAGAAGCTCGACGCCTCAACAGCCGTCAAGTTTGTCACGGACATCATCTTCAGATTCGGTGTACCTCACAGCATAATCACGGACAACGGGACAAACGTTGATTCGGACAGATTCAAAGGATTCTGTACAAGCCAAGGTATCCGAGTGGATTTTGCTTCCGTGGCGCACCCGCAGTCCAATGGACAAGCAGAGCGGGCGAACGGACTTATCTTGCAAGGTCTGAAGCCCCGACTCCTGCGAGAGATAGGACATGCCGCTCGCGCTTGGGTTACTGAGCTACCTTCAGTGCTTTGGGGACTTCGCACAACCTCGAGCAGATCTACAGGGCGATCACCGTTCTTCCTCATTTATGGAGAAGAAGCGGTCCTTCCAAGTGACTTGCTTCACAATGCGCCACGAGTCGCACTCTTCTCTGAAGATGAAGCAGAACAAGCAAGGCAAGACGGAGTGGATCTTTTAGAGGAGGAGCGCGAGATGGCACTGACTCGTTCAACCATTTATCAACAAGATCTGCGGCGTTTTCACGCGCGACATGTGAGGAGTCGTACGTTCCAAGCAGGCGACCTGGTGTTCCGAGTGGATCAACAAAGACCTCAAAAGTTGGCTCCTGCCTGGGAAGGACCCTTCATTATCTCCAAGGTGCTGAACAATTCGGGCATACAGACTCTACAACGTCGACAGGGAGACAGACGAGCCGCGAGCATGGAACGGAGATCTCCTGAAGCGCTTCTACACGTGACCGTCGACTGAAGCAATGTAAAGAACAAGTATTGGTGAAATAATATAAAGCAGATTGAGTTTTTTGCAGGTTCAAAGTTCGTTTGCGGTCGCAGACTCCGGTCTCAAAAAAAAACTTAGCTACGATCCAGAATCGCCTAAGTATTAACCTTCTCCGAGTGTGCACTTCACGTCACACTCGGGGGCTTAGCTGCGATCCAGAATCGCCTAAGTTTTAACCTTCTCCGAGTGTGCACTTCACGTCACACTCAGGGCTTAGCTGCGATCCAGAATCGCCTAAGTATTAACCTTCTCCGAGTGTGCACTTCACGTCACACTCGGGGGCTTAGCTGCGATCCAGAATCGCCTAAGTATTAACCTTCTCCGAGTGTGCACTTCACGTCACACTCGGGGGGCTTAGCTGCGATCCAGAATCGCCTAAGTATTAACCTTCTCCGAGTGTGCACTTCACGTCGCACTCGGGGGCTTAGCTGCGATCCAGAATCGCCTAAGTACTAACCTTCTCCGAGTGTGCACTTCACGTCACACTCGGGGGCTTAGCTGCGATCCGGAATCGCCTATGTATTAACATTCTCCGAGTGTGTACTTCACGTCACACTCGGGGGCTTAGCTGCGATCCAGAATCGCCTAAGTATTAACCTTCTCCGAGTGTGCACTTCACGTCACACTCGGAGGCTTAGCTGCGATCCAGAATCGCCTAAGTATTAACGTTCTCCGAGTGTGCACTTAACGTCACACTCGGGGACATAGCTGCGATCCAGAATCGCCTAAGTATTAACCTTCTCCGAGTGTGCACTTAACGTCACACTCGGGGACTTAGCTGCGATCCATAATCGCCTAAGTATTAACCTTCTCCGAGTGTGCACTTCACGTCACACCCGGAGGCTTAGCTGCGATCCAGAATCACCTATTGTTTTAACTTTCTCCGATTTTGAACTTAACGTAACACTCGGGGACTTAGCTGCGATCTAGAATCGCCTAAGTATTAACCTTCTCCGAGTGTGCACTTCATGTCATACTCGGAGGCTTAGCTGTGATCCAGAATCGCCTAAGTATTAACTTTCTACGAGTGTGCACTTAACGTCACACTCGGGGACTTAGCTGCGATCCAGAATCTCCTAAGTATTAACTTTCTCTGAGTGTACACTTAACGTCACACTCGCGGACTTAGCTGCGATCCAGAAATACAACTCGGTGATAATACAGATCCAATCAGAAATTCCATGGACCCTCAATGAGGCTCATGCAGATGTCAAGACAATTGACATGTTCCGAATGTTTCCCTTTGGCTTCACCTAGAAACGCCAAACCGAAACTCGAGTCAAAATTGCAACAGAAGAGCAAACGATTCGATTCAAAGTTCAACCAAAGATAGTGGCTCGGTGTGGATCAAGCTTACCCACACCGAAACAAGAATGTGACGGCCAACAGCAGTGGCCAAAGTTTCTTACAAATAAACACTCGGCATACCGAGGATAAAAGTGTTCTTACGCATCATCTGGATTAACACCAGGACTGGAGGGCTCTACGAACGTGTCCAGATCAATACCGTCGGCGATGCAGGTGGCACTTTCAAGGAAGGTTTCCATGAAGTCTTCGAATCGAAGTTTCTTCGTGTTGGCGACCTTCAACGTCTTTAGTTTCTCCTCGCGCACCTCCTTGCAATGGACTCGGACCACAGACAGAGCAACATCTGTACCACAATGAGCTGCAGATTTCTTCCACGACTGCCCACGGTTCGGAATCTCCTCCAGTCGGGTCATCAGGTTCTCCATCTCCTGCTGCGACTCATCTTCTGGCCAAAGCTCCTTGTCGATTTGGCCGACGACTTCTCTCAGTCGACCGATAAAAGGACCAACTTTCCCCATGCGGATATGCGCACGGAGGAGATCCCGATTGGCGTCCTCGCCGAGTGGAACGTTCTCGAGAATCGACCGCTCCACATCAGCCTCTTCAGCTTCAGCGTCAAAGCAAAAATCTGCGACAACAGGACAAGCAGACAATAAGCACCGAGTGTGACGCGCATAACACAAGCACTCGGAAAAAGCAGGACTTACCAGCCAGACGCGTCATCATCTGCCGAGCCCAGTCGCTGACGTATTTCTCCTGTGCTCTGCACCGTTTGTTCAACACGTCCATTTGTCCCATCAGAGCAGTCCTTTGTTTCCCCATCTTTTCAACTTCTTCAGTCAACACCTTGTTCGCTTCACGCGCCTGCTCCAATGACTTCTCTCGTCCCGCCAGAGCACCCTTCATGCCAGCTATTGCAAGCAGCGCTGCATCAAGCTCACCAGCTAACTGATTCTTCTCCGCCCTGAGAGTCTCATAGGCTGTTCCCATTTCACAAGTTTTCTGCCAGCAAACACCAAGGGACAATCAGAAAGTCCAACAACAAAAGTCTAAGTTCTTCAGACCCCTGCCGACGCAAGCAGTCGACAGCGGCCTCAGGGACTACACCCAGTGGGTTCACTAAGAGTGACCCCACTGGCATGCAACTCAAGCAAGCCCGCCCTATTGAGATGCATGTTACCACCTACGCCTACAAGGCCAATACTACCCGACCTGAGTACAAATTACTCTCGGGGACTCTTACAGTAAGTGCACTCCGAGTGCCACAACTACTCGCACTCGGTCATGTTATTTACAGACCTGACCAAAGCAAAGACAATATGTATAAAGACAACTGCCGGTGCAAGCACTCGACAGAAGTCTCGGGGACTACACCCACTGGGTTCACTCAGAGTGAACCCATTGCAAACAACAGATGCTATCCAAAAACACCCAGTGGGTTACAAGAGAAAAGTAAATACTTACTAGCCCACTTACTCGGATATCATCCCGCAGCTCCAAGCTCCGCTGGTACAAGGACGCGACGGAGTCGTAGGCCCTCTTGGCTTCTCCAGCCATCAGCTCCCCCTGCACCATGGCTCCCTTGGCCGCTCCCACCTGCTCCTCCAGGAGATGCTGGATGTTGAACTCGACATTCGACGAGCCTGGCATCGTCGAAAGTTCATGAGGCATCCCAAGGTCCGCTCCAGTCGGCACCTCAACCACCAGCGCCGGTTCAGTCGGCGGCACGGCGGCGGCGAGAGCAACAACAGGCGGAGCAGCCTCAAGAACGGGCTCCGCAGCCTGTTCAGCTCTCCCCTGATCGCCCTCGTCCATGCAAATCGCCCCTGATAGACCGAACGACGCAAGATCTCAGAAAAAGAAAGAGGCAGAACCTATGATAGAATAAAACACTCGAAGTCACTACAACGCACCTGACTAGGACGAGACGACGTTGTCCGTGTCCATGGGGTCATCCTCCTGGCGCGCCGGAGAGGTTGCAGAAGTAGCGACTCTGTCGAGTGAAATCCATTCGACCAATGAACAGGAATTCACTCGGATATCAGAAGAAATTAGAAGATCGATACACTTACGTGGAGGTGACGGGGACAGCAACCCTCATCCGCGGTAGAGCCTTCCGAGGTTTGGACCCACTCGGTTTGGCCGCCTTGGAAGACTGACCCGCAGGCTCAGCGGCAGCATCCCTGACCCTCTTGGTGCTCCGAGCACTCGGGACCACCGGGGCAGTGGGCGGAGCACTCGAAGATGCTGGAGGGGCCAAGGGAACGGTAGGCTCGTGTCGGCGCTTGGTCCGATGCTCTGTTTGCGGAGGCGGCGAGTCCTGCTCTTCGTCTTCCTCCTCTTCCTCGCTAGTCTCTTCCTCCGACTCCCCGCTGTCGGAGACATACTCAGCGCTCTCCATGCTGCCTTCCTGGCTTCCTTCCTCCTCCTCGGCCGGGTTCCCGTTCGAGACGGGAGAAAACCAATTGGTCCACTCCTGCATAAAATTCAGTCGGCGACATCACACGTCACACAGAGATTCAAGCAAACGATAAGATTAAGACAGTAGGAGCACTCGACAAGTGCCACTCACCTGATTCGGAGGAGGATTATCCGCGCAGAAAGGCTTCACTCGCCGAGATCCTTTGGGATTCTCGCAGGGGCCTGTGATCTGAAGCACCCACGAGGTCACCCTCTCCTCAATCACGCCCACAACGTTGGTCCGAGTGGAATCCTCGGGCCCCGTATAATGCCACATGGCGTGCTCGCGAGCCTGCAGGGGTTGGATACGCCGACCGAGGAAGACCTCCAGCAAGTCTATGCCAGTGACCCCCCTCCTGACGACATCTACAAGCGCCCTGACCAGAGGCTGGATGTCGTTCTTCTCCGCCCTCGTGAGCGCGAGTTGCTTAGGTGGGGCGGGCCGATCTAAGCTAAAGGGAGGCAGCCCTGTCGAAGCATTTGGACACGCGATATCCTGGCAGTAGAACCACGTCGACTGCCAGTTCCTGACCGACTCACTTAGCTGGAGGGCAGGATAACTGCTCCGACTCTTTTTCTGGAAACCTAGGCCCCCGCAGAGCTGGAGAAGATGTGTTTTATCATCTGACTGGCTGAGTCGTTTGATGGTTTGGGATCTAGTAGAAAATATGTGCTTGAACAGCCCCCAATGGGGAGGACAGCCAATGAAACACTCGCACAGAACTATAAAAGCAGAGAGATGGGCAATGGCGTTCGGGGGAAAGTGGTGAAGTTGTGTCCCGAAGTGATTCATGATGCCCTTGAAGAAAGGATGCGGGGGCAAGGAGAAAGCTCGATAGACGTGGCTGAGCAGCAAGACGCGCTCCCCCTCTCGGGGCGTCGGCTCGACCTCGTTCTCCGCCGGCAGCCTCCAAGACTTGTGCACGATCATCCCGTGCTCAACCAGCTGCAGCAGATCCCCCTCCGTCACCGTGGAGAGGAGGAAGTCGCCTTGAATCCACCCCGTCGGCAGCGGCCGCTGCCGCCGCTGAGCAGGAGCCGCCGCCTTCCCCTTCTTCTTAATCGCCTCCATCTTGCTGGTCTGACCCTTGGTCATGGCGGAAACTGCGAACCCGCAGGAGGAAAGAGGAGGGAGGAGTGTAGAGGCACTGGAGGTGGCGAGAGAGACGGAGTAGGCGAAGGCTAGAGATTCGGCGAGCGTAACGAAGAACCCTCGCCGCCGAGATTTAAGTAGGGTTCCGACTGGGTCGTTGGCAGGTGGGCCCGAACCTTATCTCCCGACCCACCGCGGCGATATTAGTGGAGAGGTTGAAGGCGCGAGAATCGAGGCGTTAGGCGCTACTCGAGCGCGATGGCGTCATCCCCGCTGAGCGCGCGGAACCAGAAATTTGAGATCCTGGAAAATCCGCCGGTGTCAATTGACCGGTCGCGTCAAAAGATGCCGCAGAAGCACTCGGCTTCCGACAGTCTGTTTCGCAAGTACTTCCACTCGGATCGTTGGTCAGAAAAGATAAAATGGATCGAGGCAAGCAACGCCCAAGCCAAATCTGTTCCAGTCGGATCCAAACTTCAAGCACCGCTTCGTCGTTTCAACCCCAATCCATTCGGGGACTAATGATGGGGTCATAGTCCTAGGGTAGGGTCATAGGCCTGTCATGTAGGTCCTACCCAAGGACTACCCCTCACAAAGGACAAGGCCCTTAGTCAGTTCCGACTGAATTAAGGAGTCCCCATCATCAAGTCGGTAACAGGTCCTCGACCATCCAATCGGAGACTAGCATTCGGAGGATATCAAGCTAACCGACTGGCTACCACTCGGTACATCGTAACCTCTCTGGAGGGAAATGGTCGTACGTTTCCAGGTGCATTTATTAGCATTTAGGGCATACGTTACCTGTAACGTATGCATTCAATCGCCACTAATCCACCCCTGTACCGGAACGTTGTGGAGGGTAGCGCACTCTTTATAAGCCACCCTCTCCCGCTGGTAGAGGGGTTAGCAACTCATTGTATTCCATATTTCCGCTCGACAACAAGCTCCCTAAGCACTGAGACGTAGGGCTATTACCTCCACCGTAGAGGGGCCTGAACTCATACAACCTCGCCGTAGCTAAGGCTCTGCCCATCCTTTTCGTACCCTACACATCTACTGTCAGGCTTATACCCATGACAGTGTTAGAGCGACACGATCATGGTAGGCTGTACGGAGAGGAGGGTCTTCTGGACGGATGGATACTCCAAGAAAATTTGCTAAGCGTGTAGCATAAACTCCACCAAAGAAATCCCCCTCACTGGCATTTTTATTCAGCCTCCTTGCTATTATAGCACCCATATTCAAGCTCCTGTCACCTGTTACTGCGCTCTTAAGGATACTAAGGTCAAAAGAGCATAGGTGACAATGTGCACCCTTGCCGTTAATGCACCTACCTATGAAGAGGGCTAAGTAGTGCAAGGTAGGGAAATGGGTGCTTCCTATGGTGGCTTGCGTGATATCTCTGGTTTCTCCAAAAGTTATACTGGAGACAAAGTCTCTGACCGAAGACTTAGAAGGATCATTAATACTAGCCCCATCGGGTATCTTACAAATCCTATTGAAATCCTCCAAATCCACGGTATAGGATTTATCGTACAAATCAAACAGTATGGATGAGTCACGGCCAACTGAAAATTTCAATCTACGCAAGAAAGAGGCAGTGAGCATAGCATACTGTTCACATTTATCTGAGAGGAACTCTTCTAACCCGGCATTGCGGACAAGTGTATCAAACTCATCCTTGAAACCTTCTTCGATCATGAACTCATCGGAAGGCCATTCACATGGTTGTACCGGTGTGTCCCTTAGTTGAAAAGGTTCGGGCTCCCAAAATGAAAGACGAGGACCCTTCTTACTTGAGGAACCACCATGAAACTTCCTCCTGAACATAATTTCCTTTTGCTGAAATTTTTGAAGTTCAAGAGAAAAGTGAATGAAGACCCACCACACCTTGTAGTAACTACTCCTACTAGTGCCTAGAGACCGTATCATGCGCTAAAACTACTTGGGACCAGCTAAAATCAACATTTCTAGCTCAAGAACAGGGTCACCAAGGTAGCAAGAATTCGCGAAGGATAAAGTACTAGAGCAAAAACTAATTGGACCAATGGAGGAGTCACTTATCAAGGAGTAATTTCCCCAAAACGGTTCGGAGAATGGTGCTTTGAGCAAGGAGATCGAAAATCATAGCCAAATGAGCAAGAACACGTGTTTGAGCTGCGAAACAATTTTTTTTGGAGGTGGAAGAAGATGCCGGGAGCTGGAATGAGTGGAGAGGGTCCCTGTGGGCCCCACAAGCTTGCCCTCCGCCACCAGGGGGGTGGCGGTGGCAGGGCTTGTGGCCCACTGGTCTGGCCCCCAGGCCAGCTCTCAGGCCCAGTAATTTTCAAAAATTCCAGAAAAAATCATACTAAATTTTCAGGACCATCGGAGAACTTTTATTTTCGAGGTATTTTTCTCCGGGACGCTAAAACAGAAAACAGGAAAAACTAAACTAATTCCAGCATTTTTCTTCTAAGTAACAGAAAATGAAAGCTCAAAACAGAGGTATGTGACTCTTTGATTCATCCATTTCATGGTCATCGAAAGAAATCCGTCAATAGGATTGATCAAGTCCTCATGACAAAACCTTCTCGAATCTCAAGAGAGAACGGAGAATTTTCTAATAGCCACTAAGTCACCTCAATGGGGATATGTATCTGCCCAACAAGAAAAGCATACTTCATCTTGTCACGAGGAATAGGGCAGTCAAAGCTCCCAATAAGAATCGATGAAGTCTTTTCGATAGCATAGATGAAATGTACTTGATATCATTTCTTCGGAAAGTGCACCGTGTGCTCATTACCGTTGACATGGAAAGTGACATTGCCTTTGTTGCAATCTATAACAGCCCCTGTAGTGTTTAAAAAGGGTCTTCCCAGGATGACAGCCATGGCATTGTCCTCGGGAATATCCAAGATAACAAAGTCTGTTAAGATAGTGGTGTTAGCAACCACAACAGGCACATCCTCGCAAATGCCGATAGGGAAAGCAGTTGATTTGTCGGCCATTTGCAGAGAAATTTTAGTGGGTGTCAACTTATCCAAGTCAAGTCTATGATAAAGAGAAAGCGGCATAACACTAACACCGGCTCCAAGGTCACATAAGGCAGTTCTTACGTAGTTTCCTTTAATGGAGCAAGGTATAGTGGGCACTCCGGGATCACCAAGTTTCTTAGGAGTTCCACCCTTGAAAGTGTAGTTGGCAAGCATGGTGGAGATCTCAAGATCTGGTATCTTCCGTTTATTAGTCACGATATCTTTCATGTACTTGGCATACAAAGACATCTTGAGCATACCAGTTAACCGCATCTGCAGAAAGATGGGTCTTATCATCTCAACGAAGCGCTCAAAATCCTCATCATCCTTTTTCTTGGATGGCTTAGGAGGAAAGGGCATAGATCTCTGAACCCATGGCTCCCTTTCTTTACCATGCTTCCTAGCAGTAAAGTCATTCTTATCGTATCTCTTAGGTTGTGGGTTATCAGGATTAACCGTAGGTTCAATCTCGACATCCTCATCATTGCTAGGTTGAGCATTATTATGAACATCACTGTCCATATTGTCACCAGGTTCATGTTCATCACCAGATTGTGTTTTTGCATCACACGCAGAAGTATCATTAGGTTCTTCAGGTGTGACAGTATTTGGTGAACTGGCATGCAGGCTTATATCATCCTTCTTCTTCTCCTTAGGATGACTAGGTGTATCATCATTGATTCCTTGAGAATCTTGATCAATTCTCTTAGGATGACCTTCAGGATACAAAGGTTCCTGAGTCATTTTGCCTCCTCTAGTAATGACTCTGACAGAGTTGTCATTTAATTCATTGAGCAGGTCATTATGAGCTTTAAGTACTTGTTCTACCTGAGTAGTAATCATAGAGGCATGTTTACCCAGAAGCTTCAGATCATTGACATTTCTGTCTACACAAGCACTTAAATGGCTAAGCATATAAGTATGTTGTTCCAAATGTCTGCTAAGATAATCATTGAAACTCTGTTGTTTGGCAACAAAGTTGTCAAATTCATCAAAGCATAGGCTAGCAGGTTTGTCAAAAGGAATATCACTCCCATCAAACCTACGCAGAGAATTCACTTCTACTACCTGTATGGGTTATCGAGACCATGGATCTTTTCGTTAGGTGGTAGATTTTTGACATCTTCAGCTCTAATGCCTTTCTCTTGCATAGATTTCTTGGCTTCTTCCATATATTCGGGACTGAGGAATAGAATACCTCTTTTCTTCGGAGTTGGCTTAGGAGGTGGTTCGGGAATAGTCCAAGCATTATCGTTGATCAAGATGTTATTCAGTAGGGTCTCAGCTTATTCTACAGTTCGTTCCCTAAAAACACAACCGACACAACTATCTAGGTGGTCTCTAGAGGCATCGGTAAGTCCGTTATAGAGGATATCAAGTATCTCGTTCTTCTTAAGAGGGTGATCAGGCAAAGCATTTTGTAGCTGGACGAGCCTCCCCCAAGCTTGTGGGAAACTATCTTCTTGGAGTTGAGCAAAGTTGTATATTTCCTGCAAGGCAGCTTGCTTCTTATGGGTAGGGAAATATTTCTCACAAAAGTAATAGACCATATCCCGGGGACTACTCACACATCCAGGAGCAAGAGAGGTGAACCAGGCTTTAGCGTCATCCTTTAGAGAGAAAGGAAACAACTTAAGGATATAGTAGTGGCGGATCTTGTCCTGATTAGTGAAAAGGGTGGCTATATCGTGTAGTTTGGCTAGATGGGCTACGTCCGTCTCAGACTCATAACTGTGAAAAGGATCATATTCGACTAGAGAGATTATCTCAGGATCGACAGAGAATTCATAATCCTTATCGATAATAAAGATAGGAAGTGGCAAACTTCGGGTCGTATTTCATCCTGGCTTTTAGAGATTTTTCCTTCCACTTGAGAAGTAATTTCTCAGCGTCATAGGCATCCTTACACGCAAGAAAATCCTCAGCTATCTCTCCCTCCATAACGTAACCATCAAGTATATCAGGCAATTCATATCTAGGAGAGCTAGATCTAGCAGGAGCAAAAGCAGGTCCTAACTCAATAATATCGGCAGTTTCAGAAGCATCACGAGCATTGGCAGTAACTCTAGCAATATGAGCATCAAGGAATACCCCTAGTGGAACATCTGGCAAAGTAGTATCTCTAGCAGTATCAAGCATAGCATCATCACGCAAAATAGCATCTCTAGCATCATCAGGCAAAGCAGTATCAAGCATAGCATCTCTAGCAGTATCAGGCAAAGCAGTATCATGCATAGTATCAAGCATAGCATCTCTAGCAGTATCAAGCATAGCATCTCTAGCAGTAGCATCATAAGCATCATCAAACACAGGCGACATATCAAGATTTCTAGCAGGAGGTGATGTCGCAAACTTACTCATAACTGAAGGTGAATCAAGTGCAGAGCTAGATGGCAATTCCGTACCTCCCCTCGTACTTGAGGGCAAGCCTTTGGTTTTTGGATCCTTCAGATTCTTCATAGTGATCAGCAAATATAAATC
Source organism: Hordeum vulgare subsp. vulgare (assembly GCF_904849725.1). NCBI lineage: Eukaryota > Viridiplantae > Streptophyta > Magnoliopsida > Poales > Poaceae > Hordeum > Hordeum vulgare. The sequence continues at coordinate 360,764,201 of NC_058524.1, read as the reverse complement.
CCAAGTAACTCAGAGAATATAGCAATACCTCCCCGGCAACGGCGCCAGAGAAATGCTGACTCCATAACAGCAGACCTTCCCTTGCAACGGCACCAGAAGAATGCTGCTAGCACTCTCCGGCAATCGAAACTAGAAGAATGTTGTTGATGGCCCATGAGCGCGTGGGATCATAGCAGTTTTCGAGGGTAGAGTATTCGACCCAAATTTGTTGATTTGCCAAACAGGAGGTGAGAGAATATCCCAAGTATTAGCAGCTGAATTTATCAGATTCAACCACACCTGAAAGATTAGTATCTGCAAGCAAAGTAGTAACATCAAAGTAATATGATAACAACGGTGTCAGAAACGATCTGTTGACGGCAGACTATTTCTAACAATTGAATCAATGGCGCCAACTTGCCTCGTTGACGGAAATTATCAGCTCCCGTCAACGACCAGCGAACCAAAATTGTAGCAGGTAGCAGCAGTGTAACGAGTAATAGCAGTGGCAAGGAACAGCAGTAGTGACAGCAGTAGCAAGTAGCAACAGAGCAAGGCAAGTAACAGCAGCAGAGCAAGACAAGTAATAGCAGCAGTAGGACAAACTCGTAGGCAATGGGTCGGTGATTTGTTTGGATGATATTCATCATGCAATAGTTATAACACGAAGAGATATGTGGCTAGCTCCCGTTCATCAATGTGATGTAGGCATGCATTCCGTGTGTCGTCATGCGTGCTTAAGGAAAAGAACTTGCATGACATCTATTGTCCATCCCTCCGATGGCAGCGGGGTCCAAAAGGAAACTACGGGATATTAAGGTTCTCCTTTTAATAAAGAACCGGACCAACGCATTAGCACTTGGTGAACACATGTACTCCTCAAACTATGGTCATCACCGGGAGTGGTTCTGGTTATTGTCACTCCGGGGTTGCCGGATCATAACACATAGTAGGTAACTACAACTTGCAAGATCGGATAAAAAACACACATATATTGGTGACAACATAATAATTTCAGATCTGAAATCATGGCACTCGGGCCCTAGTGACAAGCATTAAGCATGGCAAAGTAGTAGCAACATCAATGTCAGAACATAGTGGATACTAGGTATCAATCCCCATCAAAACTAACTCGATTACATGATAGATCTCATCGTATTCATCACCGCCCAGCGAGCCTACGAATAGATTACTCACGAACGACGAAGAGCTTCATTGAATTGGAGAGGGAAGAAGGTTGATGATGACGATGGCGACGATTTCCCCTCTCCGGAGCCCAAAACGGACTCCAAATCTGCCCTCTAGATGAAGAACAGGTTGTGGCGGCGGCTCCGTATCGCAAACGCGACGAAATCTTCTCTTTTTATTTTTTCTAGGATGAAAGTGAACTTATAGAGCTGAGCTGGGGCCGATAGACCTACGTGGGCCCCACAAGCTTGCCCACCGCCACCAGGGGGGTGGCGGAGGCAGGGCTTGTGGCCCACTGGCCCACCACCTCAGGTGGATCTTGGCGCAGATATTTTTCATATTTTCCAAAAATGCTCCCCGTAAATTTTCAGGACGTTTGGAGAACTTTGATTTCTGCACAAAACCAACACCAAGGCAATTCTTCTGAAAACAGTGTCAGTCCAGGTTAGTTCCATTCAAATCATGCAAATTAGAGTCCAAAACAAGGGCAAAAGAGTTTGGAAAAGTAGATACGATGGAGACGTATCACATATCAACCCAGGGCCAGCGACAGATGGGAAACCCACGAATATTCGTGGCTATCCCATGCCCACTCTTGAGTTGGCTGTCCAGATAGCCGCTGCGGAAGCTATCACCCGTCTTCGGCTTCAGTTTTTGCAAGTGGCGGAGATGCAGGAGCTTCGCTATTGTCCCCCTGCATCGGACACAGGCTGCAATTCCTCCGGTACAGGCAAGGATGCAGACCCAGCAATAGCTTGGCTGATCCAGTTTGCTGCTGCCCAGGGATTATTGCTCTTCGGCATTCTCAAACAGCTCAAGGCTGTGGATCAGGATGCCACGCGGGTTGTTACGGAAGCATACCGTGCGGCCCGTCAAGTGGAGCCCAGACCCTATTGCCAAGCTCAGTGCCACCTTCACAGCTGGTACTGCCCTCGCAACCCGTGGACCCATATCAGCCCGGAGACATCCACCGTAACTCCATTATGGGAGCTATCAGGCGACTTCGTCGTCGGGATGTGTTCTGTCAAGCCCCCTTTGCAGCTCCAGCAGTGGAGTCCTACCCTATAGCAGTACCCGAAGACCTAGACAAGAGTTGGCTCAACCTTCGTCCCCCAAGAGAGCCCCAACAGGAGTAAGCCCATGTGTGGCTTCGTCAGTGAACGAAGCCAGAAGATGTCGCGCGTAGGTGTGCTGCGAAGGCTGTTTCTTCGCCAGCACATAGGACTAGGACGTTGTCGTTTGGAGTGCGTTGTAGGTAGCTGCCCAGTAGGGCAATGTGTTGTTGTACTTCTTGCATTACCTGTACCTGTGTGCTGTTGTAATATTATGTGTGCCTGTTTGTCCTGTGTGCTTGGAAGGAATTGTCACCCTGTTAAGCAGAAACGTTTAACCAGTTGACATTGGATTTCTTAAAAACATTTTTATCGGTAGAGCACTTACACCTAATAAACTTGGACTCTCCCAGAGCCCCTAATAAAATGTGAGCTGGTGAATGTGTACGTATGCCAGTAGTACATACACCCACTAGCATTAAAAACCTTAGTATAATCGGCTTGTTATGATTCTTCCTCTGCCTGCGTTGTACCATCATGTGCATTCTGCATCTGCTTGCATATTAGCCTAAATAGATTGCCTACGCATCGTGTGAGCAGCGTTGCAACCTTGGGGAGATTCTGAGAGATTTTATTACAGCGTAGACCGTTACAACCCTTTCCAGACCAAGACCTAGACCGTAGTTCTACCCCTAGTGCCCACTAGTTGTGGTTCCTGTTCAGCCAGGAGCTAACAGCAGCACGGTATCCTAATGATAGAGCTCTACTGACTGCACCCACTCCGCAGACCCAGCAACGCCACTGTCATCATCTGATGCGATGTTGAAAGCTGCCCATGCCGCCCCATCAGCGCTTATTTCGCCTTCTTGAGACGGCCTAGTTGTCCCTCAGCTATCGCTTTAGCCACAGCATCGCGACGATCATCGAGGATCATCGCGCATCGTAGCACCGAGCCGCCCACCAGCGCTGCCAGTAGACCAGCCAGGAGGATTGTGAGGAGCTCCGACCCCACGCCCGCCATTAGCGCCTTGCCTCGTGCTCCAGCAATCAGGAAGAGTAGGTGAAGAGGAGGAAGTAGTGAGGCAGGATGCGACGTAGTAGAGAGAGAGACCGATGTCGCTTTTATAGCCCCGGTCCGGCGTACGTTGAGCGAGGTCCAGGAGGATGTGCGCTGCTCGATCACCAGCATCGAGGAGGGAATCCGAGAGCAGTGCCGACCGGCGTTGTCCCGCGATGGGAGTGCTCTCTACGTCGGCCTCGTGCACGCCGCGCACTACCGGCATAGGATGCTTTACGCCCTAGGAGCTAGGAGTGCGCAGTGCCTAGCCGCACTCCGAGCGGCGCAGGAGCGAGAGAGAGTGAGAGCCATTGGCCGGAGATAGAAGAAGGAGAAGGCTGCCAGTGGACCCTGGTCCCACTCGTCAGCGAGAGGAGGCCACTGTTCATCAGGGCACCCATGCATTTTCGGAAAAAGGAATTTTTGCTTTTTCTAAAACTGATAAGGCTACCCAGTGATCTCTGTGTATAGAGTAGACCCCGCCATAATTGTGTATCGCTCGGGGTGTATCAGTTTTGGTACTCTTAACTCGGTTGTTTTCAACCACAAGGTTAAGACAGATCCCCGAAGCGTTCAAGGGGCGTAGTAGTAATAGTTGTAGTGCTAAGCTAACCTTGGGAATCTCGAGGACGAGATTCTGCTAAGGGGGGAAGGTTTGTAACGTGCTGTTTTTATTCCTTCCTAGCTTTTATATCCCGGATTTCTCCTCTGGAATTTGGCAAATGACCAGGTGAACCCAGTCTATCCCCAACCTCTGAGTGCTTTTTCCATATCCTTGTTCCCTCTTGTCCTTGCTGAGTAAACCCCGAACCCCTTTTTGAAACCCTAGCTCCGAAGTATTGGAACTGGGAATCCTATCTTTGCGTTTTCGAAGGAGCCATCATTTCCATTGTTCTGTTGCTCCTCCAAGTCTTCCCAGAGATCATCATCCCCTCATAGACCCCAGGTGTGCAAAAATATTACAAAGTCATATGCAATATTTCCCCTGTAGAATTAATTCTTGTTTTTTTTCTTGTCTAAGGAATTAAATCCAAGAAAATACTTATCCATCCCCAATGCTCATGAAGTCTTGCAGAGATGTTCTTTGTGATCCTATGAAGCTCTCATAAAATATTGGCCATCATAGAATACAGGAAAATTGCATTTTCCTATTTTATGCCAATATAACATTTTGGGGCCTTTCCAAAGGAACTACCATTTTGGTAGCTAGGAAAAATCCCAAATAATTTGTGGAGCTTCTCATATCCATATGATCATCATTTCCATCAAAATATCAAGTTCCCCAATTCAAAAATTGAGCACAATATCCCATTGCAAATTATGTCCAGATCTTCTGTTTGCAAATGAAGTGCTAGACTCCTTGTTCCCCTTGAGTTGAAATTTTACAGAGTTATTTATCATGTTAAATCATCTTTGTCCACCAAAATTTAGCCCATTTCATCATTCCATCCTTCCCCAGTAAATTATTCAAGATTATGTCCAGAAGGAAGCATTGTGAAGGAAGTACCATTTATATGTGTGCAAATGGTATGAATCTTCGCCAGCATCTTTATATGCCTAAATAAGGAGTCTCCTCCAAATTTCAGCCATTTCCATCTAGCCATTTGACCCAAGCATCAACTTCTTCATTTCTTGTCAGTATGACAAGTTACAAAAGAAGTGACCCATAGACTTGTTTGTTTGAGCTGAATTTTGGCTAGCATAGTGACCTTAGTGAGTGGTCAACCTCAGCCAAGTATGATGCCAAGAGGTGCACTGTGGAGGTGACACCACAACACAAACACCTTGTTGTTGCAAACTATTTGGCTATGGTCTGGTCATCTCATTGCTCCCCATGGTTATCCAAAGGCACAGTGAAGCTCAGTGTTCTTTGGTGAACACCCTAGACATGGTGTGACACCTCAAAGGACATGTGAAGGCCATGGCCACGTGGTGACCATGCGCAGAGACTACCAAAACGGTGCTCTGTGCATTTGCAGTGATGGGAGCTTTGCTCCAGCTAGTTCTAGCTTGTCCAAGCTTATCTAGGAGGTCCCCCAAGTCCTCCTGCACGCTCTAGATCTCTCTTCCCCTTGAACTCTTGCTTCTGGAGGTGCTTGCCGAGGGAATTCCGCCATGGACTTCTAGGAGCTTCTTCCGGAATCGCGAGAACCTTTTCCCCCGAGCTATATAGGGTGCCCGAGCTCCTCCGCGAGCTCGCAAGCACTAGCAGCCCCAATTCCCCCCCTCTTAATCGAGCTCTTGGAGCTCCCTGCTCTCAATGGCCGAGAGCCCCATCGTCCCCATGGCGAGCTCAGCTCCCGGGGAGCTCCCCGTCTCTCTTCTCTTCGGTCTGAGCAACCCCTAGGGCTTGCGAGGTCGCCGCCCCTCTCCTCTTGGTCGGGGAGACCCCGTCGGCGCCGGACATCGGCAGCTGCTCTGCTATCGCAGACACGTCGGAGGCAAGGGCACGGGAGGCCACCCCAGCGGCTAGGACCCCCTTCCCTGGGCGCGGTGTGGCACAGGGCACCTGCCCCGGTCGCCGGCTTCACATCCCGCGCAGAGGAACCGCGGCCACGCCGGCTGGCCGAGCTGCCCCTGCCCCGCTCGAAGGTAGAAGAAGATCTAGGGGAAGGAGGGAGAGAAATGGGGTGGGGTCCCACGTGTAAGAGAGAGGAGATGGGGGTGGGCCCCACCGGCAGTGAGAGAGAGAGGGAGCGTGGATAAGGTGGGCCAGCCCTATAAGAGAGAGAGAGCCCGGGCCCAGGGGAGTAAGTGGAGACGTAAATGGCAGAATACGCTTTCGGTTTACCGAAAGCGTATTTCCCCGAAAGGCGCTTTCTGTTTCAGCTCAGCCGGCCGAACCGCTTAGGTTGTGAACGTTCACTCACTAAGGACTGAAATGAACAGATTTCCGGTGTGTTAGTACGCTTCTTCCCGGAGTATTCATCGACCCGCAGGAAAGCCAACCTTTTACTATGAGCTCTGGACTTGCGTGATAACGTTGCTTGCACTCTATATGTTTAGTTGTATCACCCGTTAGCCTGCATTAGCATATAACCGCGATGATATTAATAGTAGTTCTTAGTTCTAGTTTTCATCCAACATACGCCCTCAGATGTTCCTCTTGCATATTTAATGCTCATATTTGAGTACATAGTGAGGTGCTGTGTGTGACGCTGACGAACCCTTGCTCACATTTCCTTTAGTAATGGCACCATGCCTGAGTCTGTGCTGTTTTCGGCCGTCCGGGGTGGATGCCAAGTTTATATTTATTTTGTTAGCAGTTGTCCCGTGTTCTGAGCTGCTTGTCGGCCTTCACGGGCAACTGTTGAAATTCTTTCCGTAGCGGTGACCCTATGCTCTGAGCTGTGCTTCCGCCGTCTTAGGGAACTGCTACATTCTTCTTATCAACACCACCTCATGTTGTGAGCTGCTTTTCAGCCGTCTTGAGTCGGAGTTGAGTTACTCCGGTAACGTCCCAGATCTGTGTTGTAAAGACCGTTCTGGTGGCTACCAATTTCTTTGCTGATTCTATGCGAGGGTTCCGAAGGTCCCACCAGAAGTTATAATCGGTAAAGTAGTAGCTTGTTATTTATATTATACTGTTGAGATTACTGTCTATGATTACTTTGTGTTTTATCCGACAGTTCATGAATGTAGCTTAGCAGTAGTGGCTTAATTCTATTAATTATTGGATTGTGGTGACATCGGAGTGTCAGCTATGACAAAAATAATACTCAGGATAAGATACCTAGTTGGTTGATCAGAGGTACCTGTCCGGGCCCACCCGCACAACCACCTCTTGCCGATATGGGACGGCCTTGATTTGAGCTGATTGTGTGATCTCTCACCGGTACCTCCAAAGAGGGAGGATTATGCACGCGCGCTGACCCTGTTCAGGTAGGCGGTGATAATCCTGTGAGCCAGTTAAGTTGTTTGTGTCGGCGTCCCCGTTTGGGACAGTTTGTCTGGCCATGATGGTGGCAGGTGTCATGAGGACACAGGTGTCATGAGGACACAGGGCCACCCAGGGCAGGACTCCGGAAGGGAGTGGTTTCCGGTGGTACGTTGAGAGAGTCATGGTTCAGGCAAATTTCGTTGGAGCAATGCTGGTCCAACCGCATGGGATTACGAGGTCAGTGCTCCAGAGTGTGGGTAAAGTGTGCAACCTCTGCAGAGTGTCAAACCTATTCAAATAGCCGTGTCCACGGTAATGGACAGCCCGACCAGACCTCAATAGATGATCAACCATATCTATGATAGTAATGATGGAAGAACTCGTCTCATATGAACATCAGAGGATGTTGATAACATGATGAGTTAGCCAAGAGAAGGCTACATGATGATTAGTCAGATGATCATGTGAGGTGATCCATTCAGGATGGATTGTGAGTATGTCAAGGGTTGTGGTACAACCGAGAAGAGAGTAAGTTGATATTCGGTGACAGTAGGCTAGTAAGTAATCGTTGTGATCTTTGCCATGCTAGTAAGGTAGATTACATGCGTAGTTCATGTCATGCTATGCTTGAGTTATATTTTCCTGTTAGTGCCTTGCCATGCTTAGAATAGCTGTTATATGACTATTATGCTTGCTTTGTTATCTTCTTGTTTGGATGCCATGTATTTGGTTGTCTTGCGAGTACGTTCAAAGTACTCACGTGGCCTTGCACGTGGCCAGTTGCAGGAGAAGACTCGTCGTGCTAGATTGTAACCAAGCCAGTCCTGCGAGTTATGGACCCCAGCCACGGACGTCGATGCCGCTGTATCAAGACCTCTGCTGCCATTTAGCTAGCCGTGGAGTCATGTAATATTGTTGTAAGCAACAATATTGTAACACTCCATCATATTAATAAAGCCATATTTGCCTGGAATTTCTGTATCATGCTCTTGACGTGCGTCCGGTCTTATCCTGGGGACGGACGTGCGTCGGCCCTCTATCGGGGTGCCACACTTAACGTGTTTGTTTTCTTGATGTTTGCGAGTACATTCAAAGTACTCACTGGCTTGTCCCTGGCTATTGTCTTGGCCAAATTGCGTTTGGAGAGGAGCACGATGTCGTCAAACCTGGAACCTTGCAGTCGAGGATAGCAGCCTTGTGAGATAGGAATTTATCTATCCGGGTCAGCTGTTCCTGTGGGAATGGAGTCCCATGGGCACTGGAGATTCCTCGAGTCGCTTCCGCCGTCAACCTTAGACTTTTATTCAACCCAGTAGACCTTCAGGGTCTTGTAACCCACACTTTGTATTTTTCTTGCATATTCTGTATCAAGTAAGTGTCTACCAGCTAACATCAATCCTGGGGCTGGTAAACACATAGACATGTTTTCTGGAAATTATTTTCTGAAAAAACACGTCGCTACAACCTTGGTATCAGAGTCAGGCTGACAATTGGCTAAATCTATCTTAGCCAGGTCGCTATCCCAAAACCGGATATTTATATATCCACCCCAAGCCTAGCCTACCCAATAGGCAACCACAATGGCCATCCGACACCTTTTGGCTGTCGGTGTCTAACCTGTCAGCTCAGCCCTTAAGCTATGTGTCTATGACCGACACCGGAGTTGTCGCCTTCCCTAGCGTGCGATGAAAGACTCCTCAGTCAATATAGGAAGGCTTTGCCTCAACCCAGCAACCCGCAACCTTGAGACCACTACCCTTGTAAACCCCCTTGGATTGCAAGATGCTTGGCCGCATTCCTTGCAACGAGACCCCCGTGCCCAAGCCTGGAGACTTCGTTGTCATCCTCGCATACCTCAGCGACCAAGTTTTTGGCAAAGAAGAATCTCAAGTGTATGTTGTGCATGAGGATCCTACGAGTGACGTCATTCGTTACTTTTGGGCCACGGTGCACATGTATGGAGGAAATCCATCGTTGGAGTGCCTTCACCATTTCACTGCTAGAGCAACCACCAACGAAACCCAAGCTCTTCAGCTTGCAGCCCGAGAGGCTATAATCCAGCTGCCACATCTGTCTCCATGGATGAACAGCCGACCGTTCTGCTACTATCCTAGCTGTGAAGACTATGGTAGTCCGACCCGAGTTGCTAGCGGAGACCTTAAGGCAGACCCTGCCCTGGTGCAAGTTCTGTGCTATTTGAGAGCGCAGGAGGCACTCATCGATCAGATCACCTCTGACTTGGTCATGAGCCGCACGCCAACTCCTCGCCGGCCTGGCAAGCTATTAAGCCACAACTGCCTCCAACAACCAGCACATTTTTGTTGGAATACCTGTTGGACCCTTAAGGTTTGCCCAGCCAGCCATGACCCCAACAAAGCTTCACCACAGTTTGGATGCCTTCTGCAATGAGGTTGTTCCAAGAGCACGTCGTCCGAGACATCGTCGCCATCGCAACCCTGGAGCCCCACTCCATGGTCCTAGTGACTAAGGAGCCTCAACAAATGGAGGAGCCTTACTTGCTACTGAGCCCGTCGGCTCATAGGCCAATGAAGGCGGAGCGAGTCCATTAGAGTAGCTGTCAAGCCCTGGTAACCGTATTACCGTGTAATGTTGTATCCGCCTGTTTGTAATGGAACGATTTTTAATAAAATTGCAGGATGCCTGCACCCCTTGTTTTTATAAGTAGGATTTGCATAAACTAGTCTGCATGGCCTTAGAGTAAAATTTTGGGCGTGAACACCTAGCCACCAAGTCAGCTACCCAAGTGATGTATCACTTGAAAGTTGATACCTGAGTTTTCACCCCGGTGAACCAGGCCACCCAGTGTCATACTGTGTGTGTCCCTAAGCCAGGTACCTAGTAAGACCACCCATGACCGCTCTTAGCACTTCTCACCAAGTGCGCTGCCGCGAGCCAGACCCCATGAGTAACCACGAGGACTCATCCGGAAATTCTGGATGCAACCCCACATAGGTAACTGTGTTGCCTCGCAGCTCACTATAGAATAGCTCTCGTCTGCCCATCCCTTGCCCTTCAGTTCATCACCAAGGGTGTTGACCTATCAGCGGGTGGAATAAATCCACACGCAGGCTAATTTCTTATTTTTCTTTGGTAGTCCATCTTTGTCAGACCAAAGGGGGCATGTTTTTCCAAGACTCCTTATAAGAGAAGTTATATATATATGTTTCCCCCGACTGAGAGTATTTTCTCGAGAACCCCTTGCCTGTATCCCGTTGCCTGTCCTCGGAGTGTACGTTAGTCCAGTGGTATGTTTTCCTGATGCCATGTGAATAGTGGAGTATCATTTGATTGCATTGTCTACACTTGCATATGAGTAATTGTGTGCCATTTGATTTTCTTGTTTGCTCGTGCGTTTGACTAACCATGTCCTGTATTTCCATGAGTGGATTGTTTTCCTTTCCTAAGCAAATCTCGGGGGACGAGAATTATTTTTAAGGGGATAGTGTCTGTCACACCCCAAAATTTTAACAATATTCTTCTGAGATAAAATTTTGCCTCGAATAACAATTTTTAGAAAAACTATTTGCTTCATGGCTCTTTTCAAAGCCTCTTTCCAAAAACTTTTCATTTCAAGCGGCTTTTCAAAAATATTATCATGCTTGAGCCCTTGCTTGCGACCACTTGAATTATTTATTTAATTAGATGGGATTATTATTTTCGCCATGTCTAATTGATATTTCAATTTATGGATTTTTACTTAATCCTTGAAACACTTCTTTTCCTTTATAAAGATATTTTTCCGAGGTAGATATTTTGGATAAATTATGTTGGAATCTGAAAACTTTCATGAAACATTTCTTTTCTTCTCGTAAATCCTTGGGATATTAATTTCTAATCTTTTACCAGATTTCTTTTAATCAAAACTGAATTGTATTTCATTTATAGGGCTATTTTGCACTTCAACCTTGTGAAAACTTCTTCTAAAAATTTACAAGGTAACGTGCGATGTTTCTAGATCACATTTATGCAAAAACCTACTCAAGTATTTTGAATATTTTAAGCACAATAACTGCTTTTCTAATCTGGTCCAGAATTGAGTTTGTACTAAAACCCCTAGAAATAATCTTTCATAAATTCCATAAAATTTTGGGGATATCAAGTATAGCATAAGATTCATGTTTATACAAAAATCCCACTATGTGCTTTGTAAAATTTTAGCAGTACAACCATTTTTCTGTTCTGGTCTAGATTGATGCATTGCATTACAACCCTATTTTTCCTTGCTCTGATTGCTTTGAAATTTTGCATGCTTGTATGGCACCCTACCAAAACCTTAACTCCAGGAGTTGAGCTCCATTGGATGACAATAGATGCATGTGATAATAACTCCAAGTTTCTCTCGAGAATTGTATTTTCAAAAGTTTTCATTAGCTAGTTTTGATTTTTTCCAAACTAACCTCACCACCATTGCTAGAACCTAGAGAGACCCTCATCTGGAGATTTTGGTGGACATCAAAGATCATTTGGAGCCCCTGGTATTTCATCAAGCAGTTTTGGAGCATGGCCAGATTTGGCATGAGGTTTAGCTTGCTCAGTGGACTTTCTGCCCTGGCTCAAAAAACATGTCCAATAGGTTCACCTTACCCTCTAACCCCACCCTGGTGACTTTGGTAAGCTCCTAAGCCCTATAGACATGTCGGTCATTTCGTCGAGCAGGTGTTGTGCATGCTCTGGGTTCACCTAGAGCGCACGTTTTGCACGCCCATATCCGGGTCGTCACGTCCCTCTGCCCTTGCCCCCTGGACCAAATGCAGAGCCGCGTCAACCCTCCTTCCCCTCCGACAGTCGGTCGCGGGCCTGAACGCCAGCAGTGCCGCGGCAGCGCCATAGTCGTGGCGGTTAGTCGGGAGCTCCTGTGCTGCTGCTGTGGTTGTCACCGCCCAAGCCATCCCTAGCCGCCAGCTGTCCCTAGAACCTGTTCCCCGCCTCGTGCGCTTGCTGCCTCGCTGCCCTGCTACCCTGCTGAGCTCCTGCCGCTGTCATTGCTTCGCTCTGCCGCTTCGCTGCTGCTGGCAGAAGTTGCCGCCATCGATCACATCCCCTAGTGTCGGTGAGCTGGCTCGAGCCAGCTATAAAAGGATCACACCGAGCCATCTGTGTTGAATAAATCCTAGTGCATCTCTTGCTGCTAGATAAGTTTAGTTTCTTTTCTCTGAACTTTATTGTAGCGTTTCAGGCTGTTGTCGCTGCTGGGCTGTAGTCAGTTCAGATCCTTATTTCTCGGTCAGGTTAGTTGATTAGAGATAGGTTAGTTGTCCTGGTCTTTGCCTAACAAACCAGGACCAATTCCAGCGGGCACACGACCCACTCGTGGGATGGCACGAGAGTTACGGATCGTGGAGCTCAGCTCCTGCTTTTTTATTCCAAATAAGATGATGGAATAGACTGTCAGAAAAGTTGCAGTTCAGGCAACACAAAAAAACCCACTTTCCACTGATCGAGTAGTTCATCGGACTTGGTTCATTCGATCCTCGGTGATAACAATTGGTATAACAACCTCTTGAAGTCGCAATGGTTGGGACACCACCACCGGCGGCGGTCGCCAGAACGAGGTCGCCTGCAGGTAGGGCACGTCGTGTGCGCTCGCTGAGCCGCGGGCGGAGCAGGACTCGGAGAACTGGCGGCGGTGAAATGGTGGTTCAGGAAACCATCGTAAGGGAGACCGGCGGCGGCGGTGTCGTCTCGTGGTCTCTCCTCACGAACACGAACTACACCGAGTGGGCCATCCTGATGTGCGTCAAGCTGCAAGGTGCAGGCCTCTGGGAGGCGATCGAGACCGGCGACGCTCCGGAGCGATAGGAGAGACAGGCCCTAGGGGCCATCCTGAGCTCGGTGCCACCTGACATGGTCCAGATCCTGGCTGCCAAGGATGACGCCAAGGTGGCCTGGGACACCATCAAGACACTTCGCGTCGGCGTGGATCGCGTCCGAGAAGCGCGCCGGCAGAGGCTACAGAAGGAATTCGACGCGCTCGCGTTCAAAACAGGAGAGAAAGTCGAGGACTTCTCTCTCCGTGTTTCGAGCGTAGTCACAGAGCTGCAATCCATTGGGGACACCACCTCCGAGCTCGACGGCGTCCAGAAGATTCTGCGCGTCGTACCACCGAGGTACTCCCAGATGGCGTGCTCCATAGAGACGCTGCTGGACCTCAAGGACCTCTCCATCGACGAGTTGAGCGGGCACCTTGCGGCGTCAGAAGGGCGTGGCGCGCCGGAACAAGATGCAAGTGGGAGGCTGCTCCTCACTGCGGAGGAGTGGCGAGCCCGCGACGCAAATCACCACGGCGGCAAAGGGAAGAAGACACAAGGCCGTCCGCAGAGCAAGGATGGCGTAGGCAAGACTGACGGCAGCGGGAACCCACCGCGGCGCAAAGGGAAGTGCAACTATTGCGGCATCGAGGGTCACTGGGCGCGCGAGTGCCGCAAGGCGAAGCGCGAGCGGGGCGACCAGGGGAAGCGGGAAGAGGCCAATCTCGTGCAGGCCGCACCTCACGAGACAGACGGAGACCCCGCCATGTTCAGGATACAGGAGGTATCACTGTCGGCCGTGGGCACGGGCGAGCACGTCTTCCTCAACAAAGAGCGAGCTGCCGCGGTCCTCCGACGCTCCTCTGACGACGTCGACTTGGCCTGGTACCTGGATACTGGCGCATCCAATCATATGACGGGAGACGAAGCGTCCTTCGCAGAGCTGGACAGGGGAGTGGCTGGCACCGTGAAATTCGGTGACGGCTCCCTCGTGGAGATCCGCGGCCGCGGAACTGTTCTGTTCACCGTCGGCGGAGAATATCATAGGGCCCTGACGCAGGTGTATTGGATTCCCCGGCTGAAGACCAACATCATCTCCATCGGCCAACTAGACGAGATCGGCTGCCCGACACTTGTCCAGGACGGTTTCATGACTGTTCGAGATCAGCAGCAACGCATCCTCGCCAAGGTGCCTCGTGCACGCAACAGGCTCTACGTCCTGCATCTCCACCTGGTCAGGCATGTGTGTCTGACGACGCACACCACCGAGGATGCATGGCGTTGGCACGCTCGCTATGGCCACCAGCACTTCGATGGGCTTGCACGTCTGGCGCGTCAGAACATGGTGCATGGGTTGCCACTGATCGAGCACCATGAGCAGGTCTGTGACGCCTGTCTTGTCGGAAAGCAGCATCGAATTCCCTTCCCGAAGCAGGCAAGGTTTCGCGCGTCAGAACCGCTGGAGCTGATACACGGAGATCTGTGCGGACCGATCTCGCCGGCGACGTCGAGTGGAAGAAGGTATTTCCTCCTCGTGGTGGATGATTACAATAGATACATGTGGCTATCCCTACTGCACGGCAAAGATGAAGCTACAGAGTGTATCCGCAGATTCCAGGCAAAGGTGGAGCGCGAGACACGACACAAGATCAAGACGCTTCGGACAGATCGGGGAGGGGAATTCACATCGAATGACCTCACGGGCTACCTTGCTGATCTTCGGGTCGAACGACACCTCACCGCTCCCTACACGCCACAGCAGAATGGCGTAGTGGAGCGACGGAATCAGATAGTGGTGGGAATAGCGAGATGCATGATGAAGGCCATGAACGTTCCTGCCCAGTTCTAGGGAGAAGCAGTGAGCACAGCTGTGTTTGTGCTGAATCACGCATACACCAGGTGCATGCAGGGGAAGACCTCGTTCGAGGCATGGCGCGGGAGGAAGCTGAACGTCGACATCCTCCGTGTGTTCGGGTGTGTCGCGCACGCAAAGAGCACACGGCCTCATCTGAGCAAGCTAGAAGACCGTAGCAAGCGTTTGGTGTTCTTCGGCTATGAGAGCGGGAGCAAAGCCTACCGTTTGGATGATCTATATGCAAAGAAGATCGTCGTGTCCCGGGATGTTGTGTTCGAGGAAGAGAGGGCGTGGGACTGGGAGCAGACCCAGCCGACGGTGCAAGCTGTGAGCTTCTTGATAGACCCTCTGTCGACCCTCTCCGGGGGCCTCCCCGTGACGACGACATCAGCCTCGCCCAGCACAGCCCCTGGGCGATCGCTTTCGCCCACCACATCCACGACGCCAGGAGCAGGGAGTGCAGGCCGCTGCGGCTCTACATCACCACCTGCCGCTGCATCGAGCGCTCCTCCAAGCCCGGGAAGGGAGCACACTTCGACAGTACCCGTCACACGAGTACACGCGATGAGGACTCGGGCACAATACGGTATCTTCCTTCCAAACCCTAAATACAATGACAGTGTCAAGTCACCTACACTTTCTTCATCACCCCAGTCACCAGAGGTAGACGACGAGGAGGAGGACCCAGACTACGAGCTGGGCTTGCTGGAAGGAGAAGAGCCAAGCTCGTTTGAGGAAGCACAACAACACGAGTGCTGGCAGCTGGCGATGGCTGACGAGATGGCATCGATCGAGGCCAACCACACTTGGGCCCTGGTTGATCTCCCTCGAGGGCATCGACCGATTGGTTTGAAATGGGTTTACAAGGTGAAGAAAGATGCAGATGATGAGATAGTAAAACATAAAGCACTTTGGTAGCAAAGGGATATGTGCAGAGCCATGGTGCCGACTACGAAGAAGTGTTTGCACCTGTGGCAAGGATGGAGTCAGTGCGCTTGCTTCTCGCCATGGCAGCCAGAGCAGGTTGGACAGTGCATCATATGGATGTAAAGTCTGCATTCCTAAACGGTGAGCTCAGAGAAGAAGTGTATGTGACACAACCACCAGGGTTCATCATCTCTGGACAAACTAGCAAAGTGCTGAAGCTCGACAAGGCACTGTACGGGCTGAAACAGGCCCCACGGGCATGGAACACCAAGTTAGACACCTGTCTGACTGGGTTAGAGTTCAAAAGGTGTGCCTCTGAGCATGGGATTTATGCAAGAGGAAGTGCTAGATCTCGGCTGGTAGTTGGGGTCTACGTAGATGATCTGATCATCACTGGATCAGATGAGGAAGACATTAGAAGGTTCAAGGGTGAGATGCAGAAGCTGTTCAAAATGAGTGATCTTGGGCATCTGAACTACTACCTGGGGATAGAAGTTCACCAGCACAGTGGGGGAATTGATCTCTGCCAAGCTGGTTATGCTGCCAAGATTCTTGAAAGGATAGATATGACAGGTTGCAACTCTTGGCCTATTCCTATGCCGCCCAGGTTCAAGTTAAGCAAAGACAACACTGCACAACCAGTTGATTCAATAGATTTCAGAAGTGTAGTAGGTATGCTGCGCTATCTCATTCACACAAGGCCTGATCTCACTTTCTCAGTTGGCTTCGTGTCAAGGTTCATGGAGGCACCTACCCAGGAACATCTGGCAGCAGTGAAGCACATCCTGCGCTATGTTGCAGGAACTCTGAATTGGGGAGTGCATTACTCCCGTGGCGCTGTCGATGCTCCCCTAATAGGATACAGTGACAGTGATCATGGTGGATGTATGGACACGTGCAGAAGCACCACATGGCTCGTGTACTTCTATGGAAGCAACCTGGTGAGCTGGCAATCGAAGAAACAGAGCATTGTGACCCTTTCTTCTTGCGGGGCTGAGTATGTTGCAGCAGCAACAACAGCTTGCCAGGGCGTGTGGTTAGCACGCCTCCTTAGTGAGATCAAGGTGGAGGCAGTGAAACCGGTGGTGCTCAACATGGACAACAAATCAGCAATGTCATTGTGCAAGAACCCTGTTTTCCACGAGCGAAGCAAGCACATCGATATTAAGTATCATTATATCACAGAGTGTGTGGAGAACGGGAAGATGCAGATCGAATTTGTGAGGACCGAAGAGCAGATGGCCGACTTGCTCACCAAGGCACTCAGTCGTGGGAAACTCCAGGAGCAGCGCACGAAGATCGGCATGGTGGAGATCACAAGAATGCACAAGGTTTAGGGAGCAAATGTTGAATAAATCCTAGTGCATCTCTTGCTGCTAGATAAGTTTAGTTTCTTTTCTCTGAACTTTACTGTAGCGTTTCACGCTCTTGTCGCTGCTGGGCTGCAGTCAGTTCAGGTCCTTATTTCTCGGTCAGGTTAGTTGATTAGAGATAGGGTTAGTTGTCCTAGTCTTTGCCTAACAAACCAGGACCAATTCCAGCGAGCACATGACCCACTCGTGGGATGGCACGAGAGTTACGGATCGTGGAGCCCAGCTCTTGCTTTTGTATTTCGAATAAGATGATGGAATAGGCTGTCAGAAAAGTTGCAGTTCAGGCAACACAAAAAAACCCACTGTCCACTGATCGAGTAGTTCATCGGACTTAGTTCATTCGATCCTCAGTGATAACAGTCTGAGCATCGCAAGCATCCTCCCCTGGCCTAAGCTCTCTCCCCCTCGCCTCTGGTTGACGGAAGCTACAAGATTTTTGACAATAGCACCACGACTGCCTGCGGTGAAATTCACCATGGCCGAAGCCCCTAGCTGCACCCCACCACACCACCCACACCCCCTGAGACCACCTTGAAGCCTCACTGTCGCTAGAGCTCGAGGAAGAGCCGCTGTAGATCGAAGCCTGTGCTCTAGAAAAGACTCACGCCATTGTTGAAGCCCCGCTCAACCCCGAGCTCTGTTGCTCCTCAAACCACCAAAATTGGATGTGTCTCACTCCCACAAGCATGTACATAGTCGGAGCGTGATGAGACATGCCCTATGACTCCGACAATCATTGCCAGAGTGCGTCTCTACTCTGCCCAAGCTCGCGCGGACAGGTGGGAGAAGGACCCAACAGGCGGGACCCGCCTGTCGGTGAGTGAGGCATAGCCCCGAGTGGCCCACATCCCTCTGGTGCATTTCCAATTGTGCAAAGCGTATTCCTGGAGCTATCTCAGCAAGTGCGTTTCTTTAGGGCGAAAGCGTATTTGCCACGAAGCGCTTTCTTTTATTCTGGTTTTAAAAACAGAATTGACCAGGAAGTTTGACTGGCTATAACTTTTTATAGGAAACTCCAAATCATTTGATTCTTTTTCCTACTAGTTTAAAATTTCATCTAGTTTATTTTAAGATTTATTTTGAAATAGGATATGGAGAGAGAAGTAAACATTCAAAAGTTTTGGAATGCAAATCTGCATCTCTTCACACTTAAGGCAAGCATCTTCAATCCATATTTGTATAAGTTGTGTGATGATTGTGGTGGTGATTATATCGCGTGATTTGAGGTTATATTAATAATAGTATCACATGAAATAATACTTTGCATATTCATGCATGCTACTCACATTATAACAATGGTGAAATATGATGGTGCCAAGTGCTAGTTATGAGAGGTCGTGGAATAACTTAGTCACGCGGAACGTGATAGGTTATGGCCTGGTCATGACATGTGCACGATGATGCCGGTAAAACTTGGTCTCTAGTATCGACCTAGATCGAGTCTTGTCTGTGTCATACTTCTTATTGTGCTACCATAGTTCCCTGGATAATGGGTTCGGTATAGTCAGTTGTAGACCTATTATCACTCACACACCAATTAGAGGGGCTGGGATGAAGGTATCCACGGCCGTGGTCTAAATCCAGTCATACAGTCAGGGGGCATGGGTGTTTCCGGTCTGGGACCGGAAGGTAATGGCCCTTCCCAGTGAGCGCGCGGTATAAATTTTTGATCCGATGTTAATCGAGGTTGGAGCCTCCCCGTCTTATGGTTTTGCCTTGGCAGCGTAGTCCGGGTGAAGCCGGGCTTCGCGGAGGAAAATTGGTGTGTGCTGATTGTGAGTGTCCACTTCTAAAATGTCGTACGCGGGATTAGTCTTATCGACTATCGGAAACCATGAATATATGTGATACACCACTATCAAATATATGGGCTAGACGTGAACATGAATATATTTGATAGTGGTGTATCGCATATATTCATGTCTAGCCCATTTGCATCCAAGCATAATTTTCATGTGATGGATTTACCTAGGCCGTTGTTGGTTGTATCTCCAGGAATATTCATGCACGCAAGCATAGAGGCCCCAAATGTTTCTATCGTGATGCGAAATTATTCTATTTTGACTTCTCCAATTGTCCTCGACAATTCTGATATTGATCTAATTCTTGGCATGTATTTTCTTGTGATGAACAAGGCCTACGTCGATTGTGCAGCCAAAGAAGTTAAATTGACTCATCCTTTAGAAGATTTGATCATTTTCTCTGCTCATGATGACACGATTCGTCTATTTTCTCGCAATGAGAAGGGTGAAATCTCAGCCATATCTCAAGTTCTTGTCATTTGTGAGTATGAAGATTTCTTTCCACAAGAATTGCCAGGAATGCCTCCTCACTGGCCCGTAGAGTTTGTGATTGAACGCAAGCCTGGAACTAAAATGGTTTGCGAGCATTCTTATAAACTTGGTCCAAAAGAGCTGGAGGAGTTGCAGAAGCAGCTACATGAATAGGAACGTCTCGATTTGATCAGAGCAAGTTCTTCACAATGGGGTTGTGGTGTTCGTTTTGCCAAGAAAAAAGGTCGCATAGGCCGACTTTGTGTCAACTACTATCCATTCAACAAGAAGATAATCAGGAACAAGTATCCACTTCCCAACATCAACAAATTGTTTGAGCAATTGAAAGGGGCCACGATTTTCTCTAAGCTCAATCTTCGCATGTGCTATCATCAAATCTGTATTCGTGAAGAACATATTCCTAGGAATGCTTTCAGGACATGATTTGCCTCTTATGAGTACCCGGTGGTTTCCTTTGATCTCGCAAATGCTCCTCCGATGTTCTCGCGAATGATGAACTTCGTCTTCTCGTCCTTCAAGAATGAGTTCATCTTGGTATATCTTGATGACATTCTAGTCTTCTCCGAGACTGAGGAAGAGAATGCAGAAATCTTTGGCTTGTGCTTGACAAGCTAACAAAGGATCAGTTCTATGCAAAGTTCCCAAAGTGTGAGTTTTGGCTCAATGAAGTGGTGTAACTTGGCATATCATCTCTGCCGACGGCATCAAGGTGGATCCTAAAAAGTTTCAAGACATTGTAAAGTGGGATCCTCCTCAGAATGTCAAGCAGCTTCGAAGCTTTCTCACGCTTGCAAGCTATTGTAGAAGGTTTGTGGAGAATTTCTCCAAGATTGTAAGCCTTTCTCCAACCTTCTTCAGAAGAGTATAAAATATGTATGGACTCCCGAGTGTGGTTTGGCATTCAATAACCTCAAGGAGAAGCTCAGCTCAGCTCGGGTTCTAACTCCTCCTAATGATTCCAAGCCATTCCAAGTTTTTTGTGATGCATCTTGGCAAGGTGTTGGTGGTGTCCTTATGTAAGAAAAGAAAGTGGTAGCATATACCTCTCGTCAGTTGAAGCCAAGTGATAAGAACAACCCGACTCACGTTCTTGAGTTGGCGGTAGTTGTCCATGCTTTGGTTACTTCGAGACACCTCTTGTTGGGAAGGCAAGTTGAAGTCTACACCGACCACAAGAGTTTGAAATATATCTTCACTCAACCAAATCCCAATCTTCGTCAAACACGTTGGGTGGAGATGATCCAATATTACAATCCAAGCAATGACTACACTCCAAGCAAAGCAAATGTGATTGTAGATGCTTTGAGCAGAAAGGTTGTAGCGATGTGTTTCTCAGAAAATAATTTACAGAAAACATGTATCTGTGTTTACTAGCCCCAGGATTACTATTAGCTCGTAGACACTTACTTGATACAGAATATCCAAGCCAAATACAAAATCTGGGTTACATGACCATGAAGGTCTACTGGGTTGAACAAAAGTCTAAGGTTGACGGCATAAGCTACTCGAGGAATCTCCAGTGCCCATGGGATTCCATTCCCACATGAACAGCTGACCTCGATAAATTCCTATCTCACAAGGCTGCTATCCTCGACTCCTAGATTCTGGGGTTGACGGCATCATGCTCCTCACCAAATGCAATCTGGCCAAAAAAATAACCAGGGACAAGCTAGTGAGTACTTTGAATGTACTCGCAAACATCAAGAAAAAAAACACATGAAGCAGGTGAGATGCATGCAAATTCCACTAACAACTATATCATGTCATTAAAGTTTAATTCAGGGATGCATTTATGACGATATGCTATGTTTCCACCAATGATTTATAAACAAGCAAGGATGATAATGCTGAAAGTAATAATATGCGTGCCACAGTCACACATCTGAGCGACACCACATAAAGGGCTTCTAAGAATGATAATAAGCATGCCACAGTCGGGAGTCTTAACGACACCACATAAAGGGCTTATAAGAAATGATAATAAGCATGCCACAGTCGGGCGTCTCAGCGACACCACACGAACGGCTTATAAGATATGATAACAAGCATGCCACAGTCGGGCGTCTGAGCGACACCACATAAAGGGCTTATAAGAAATGATAATAAGCATGCCACAGTCCGGCGTCTCAGCGACACCACATAAAGGGCTTATAAGAAATGATAATAAGCATGCCACAGTCCGGCGTCTGAACGACACCACATAAAGGGCTTATAAGAAACATTAATAAATATTGAATATCCACGAGGTAGAACCGTTCGAGGGTTATCCAACAACATAATCATAGGGGTTAGTCCAGACTCGTAATAATAATATGATTATCCTCCACATCATCATATGATTTTCCACATCTATTATTATTGTCACCACTTATACTCCTAAGAATGACTCTAGGACGGACACTTGACTCGTCAAACAACGTCCTTGACCAGGGACACGGCTACAAGAATAGTTTTGACTCTGTAGAGGGTGTACATTTTACCCAAAACTCATGGTTTCCGATAGTCGACAAGACTAATCCCATGTACGACATTTTGGAAATGGACACTTACAATCACCACACACCGATTTTCCTCCGTGAAGCCCGGCTTGACCCGGACTACACTGCCAAGGCAAAACCATAAGACTGGGAGGCTCGACCACGATAGCATGGGATCAAAAATTTTTACCGCGCGCTCACTGGGAAGGGCCATTCCCTTCCGGTCCCTGACCAGAAACAACCATGCCCCCTGACCGGATGACTGGATTTAGTCCATGGCCATTGATACCTTCATACCGGCCCCTCTACTTGGTGTGTGACTGATAATAGGTCTACAACTAACTTTATCGAATCCATTATCCATGAAACTGTGGTAGCACGTTATAGAAGTATGACACGGACAAGACTCGATCTATTTTGATACTAGAGTTAACAAAGTTTTACCGGCATCATCGTGCACATGTCATGACTAGGTTATTCCACGACCTCTCATAACTAGCACATGCCATTATCATGTTTCACCATTGTTATAATGTGAGTAGCATGCATGAATATGCAAAGTATTATTTCATATGATACTTTTAGGAATATAACCTCAAATCACGCGATATAATCACCACCACAATCATAACACAACTTATGCAAATATGGATTCAAGATGCTTGCCTTAGGTGTGTACAGATGTAGATTTGCACTCCAAAACTTATGAAAGTTTACTTCTCTCTCCATCTCCTATTTGAAAATAATTCGATTCAACACGTAATTCCAAAACAGTACATAAAAGTTGTTTGATTTTTTTTTCAAAAAAATTAAAATAAACTAGATGAAATTCTAAACCAATAGGAAAAATAATCAATTTATTTGGAGTCTCCTATAAAAAGTTATAGCCAGTCAAACTATCTGGTCAAATCTATTTTTACAAATCAAAATAAAAGAAAACCTTTCGGGTGCAATACGCTTTTGCCAAAGAGAAAGCACATTTGCAGAAACGGTCATTTGGAAATACGCTATACCAGAGGAAAGACGCACTAGGGAGGGTTTGCGCCACTCGGGGCTAGGGCTCAGTCACCGACAGGTGGGGGCCACATGTCGGGTTCTTCCCCCACCCCGCACGCGTTCTGGACAGGAAGAGAGCCGCTCCCGAATGCGATTGCCAGCGGCACAGGGCATCTCCCGCCACGCTCCATCTATGCACATGCTTGGGGAGGAGTGCCACATCCATTATTGGAGGTTGGGGTCGCTGCATAGCCCAAGGTCGAGCAGCATCTCATCCATGGCGGGGAGGCTTTGGCCTCAGGTGGCTCCCGGCTATGCTCGACAATGGGAACGAGTTCCCTGGGGTCTGGGTAGGCTAGAAGTAGTCCTGGGAGGAGGAGAGGGTCTCGGGGCTGCCGGAATCGAGTAGGGGGTCGACGGCGGCGCTTCTGTCAGAGAGGTGCACCGAGGGCTTCTCTGCCAAGATTGAGGCGAGGGGAGGGAAGCTATGGGGCAGGGGAGGCTGCTGCGGTGCTTACGGGGCTCGGGGGGGGGGGGGTCCTCTTATAGCCTGTATACGTCGGTTTCGCGGCGGCCTCCGGATAAGCTCGCGGGCGACAGAGCTCCTTGTGCAACAGGGACGGCAGCAGGGCAGGGGGGCAGCAGCAAGGGCAGCAGCAAACGACGAGGGGGAGGGGTCCAGGGACAAGTGGAGCACGGAGAGGGCTCGGGTGGTGCCGTCCATGGCCGCAACAGAGGAGGAACGACGGCGTTCGCGATGTCGCTGCTCTGCTCGCACAGGGGCGACAATCGGCTGTCGGGGGAGGGGAGGGTTGACGCGTGTTTGCAGCTGGCCAAATGGCAAGGGGCACGGGGACGCGGCGACTCGGCAGCAGCGCGTGCAAAACGTGCGCTTTGGTGCACCCAGAGCGTGCACGCAGGGTGCTCGATGCATCGCCAGTGCACACACCAGTGCATCCAATGCCCATGCAAACAGATAGGGGTAGGCTAGGGGCTAGGGCTAGATTGTTGGACAAGGCATTAGGACCAGGAGACCAATTCCATAATGCAAACTTAAACTCATGCCAAATCTTCCCATGCTCCCAAGTGTTTGATGAAATTCCAGGGGCTCCGAAGGATCTTTTATTCCCACCAAAATATCCCAATCAAGTTCCCTCTAGATGCTAGCAATGGTGGTGAGGTTAGTTTGGCAAAAATCAAAACTACCTAATGCAAACTTTTGAAAATACAATTCTGGACAGAAACTTGGAGTTATTATCACATGCATCTACTATCATCCAATGGGGCACAAATCCGAGAGTTAAGGTTTTGGTACAGTGCCATACAAGCATGCAAAATATCAAAGCAATTCGATCAAGAAAAACTATGGTGGTAGTGGAAAGCATCAATTTGGACCATAACAGAAAAATGGTTGTTACGCTAAATTTTTCCAAGGCACATAGTGGGGTTTTTGCATAAAAATGAATCTCATGCAATACTGGAAATCCCCAAATTTTTATGGAATTTATGAAGGATAGTTTCTAGGGGTTGTAGTACAAACTCAAATCTGGGCGAGATTAGAAAAGTAGTTATTGTGCTCAAAATATTCAAAACACTTGAGTAGATTTTTGCATAAATGTGATCCAGGGGCACCAGAGGTCACCTACAAAATTTTATAGAATTTTTAGAAGAAGTTATCACAAGGTTGCAGTGCAAATCAGCCCTAAAAGGAACTATAAATTTGTTTTTGAATAAAAGAATTCTTGGTTAAAATATGAAAATGAAATATCCCAAGAATTTACGAGAAGAAGGAAATGCTTTTATGCAAGCATTCAGATTCTAACATAATTAATCAAAAACATTCACCTAGGGAAAATACCTTTATAAAGGAAAAGAAGTGTTTCAAAGATTAATTAAAAATCCAGAAATTCAAATATTAGATAGACATGGCCAAAATAATATTTCCATATAAATAATTCAAATGGTCTCAAGCAAGGGATTAAGCACTAAAAGATCTTTGAAAAGCCACTTAGAATTAATGGTTTTGGAAAGAGGCTCTAAAAACAGTCATGAAACAAATTGTTTTTCAAAAAAAAATTAATCTAGGCAAAAATTTATCTCAGAAAAATATTGTTAAAAATTTGGGGTGTGACAAAGGCTCACTCCAATAATCTCATTCTCAAGCCATTTCAGGAAGCTCAACCTTCAAGTAGTTCCTCAAGGATTTCTTGCCAACCTTTAGATTTCTCCTACCTTGGTTTCATAACGGAGGGAAATACTTACCCACATTATGCTGCGATAACATGTTCCTCTTCACGGAAAACCCAACATAGATCACAAGTATCAGCTCCGCACAGGTTCAAACAAGGTTGTCAATCCGTGACGCTACACGACCTTGGGCAGTGGTGCAGTGTGGTCCTTGAAAGTATTAGTGCCATCCTGTCGAACAGCCCGACCCATAAGACGATGCTGATGAGAAGAACGATGCCGTCTGGCGTGCTCACTCACTTTGTCGGCTTGGTCACCATTGTCATGGGGGTGCATAATAGTTGTTCGCCATAATATATGAGACAATAATAAGTTTTACTCCATTATATTTAGGGGATCGTCTAGGGCCGTCCAAACTTAGTGGAGTAAATTTACTCTAGTACGGGTTTATGTAACAGCCCAAGTGAAAGTCGTGTAACATTTGCATGATGGACCTTGTATGACATTACAACTTTTGTTTCACTAAATACGAATTGTTGCTTCATGAATTCACTTGCATCATATCATCACAACATTCATTCCACATAGTTCTCCTTGTTGCTTATGTTGTGATTGATTGGAGTGATGTGTGTCTTGAATTGCTCGATGTTGCAGCTTGTCAAAACCATCCACGCATGCTTGGTACTTACTTCCTCTCTCTTTATGAAAAATCATGCATTTAGATTATTTTCTATTTTGGCAATAGCTTCTTTAAAAATGTTCCTAGGCTCATGAATATTCTAACACCTTCTTTAAAAATGTTCCATGGGAATTGCGAAGTGTATCTATACGTTGTTTGTGTTGGTGCAATGGAGTGAATGATAGACCATATTGCCCTCTGCTAAATGGTGCCAATCCTTTGGAAAATAGGTTTTTCATATTAGCTATTCTTCGTGTCAAATATGCCATGCTGATGTAAACTGTTGTAAATTTCACCTTGTGAATTTTGCTAAGTCTGAGAATGTGCTAAGTTCACCATGCCATGTTGAGAGGATGGTATTAATTAATATGTGCAGTATTTGCTCATTGTTATCTGATGTTAATTGTAGTAATTTTTGCCTTCTATAACCGTGTTAAATTTCATGCCATGAAAGTCCGTGTAGCATAATGTTTCATTGTTGTCAATATGCCATCATGTTAACTTTGCTTGTGAAATATTGGTATTTTCACTAAGTCATAATCTGTTATGTTTTATGCCATATTGTGAGCTTGATTGCCATTGATCTATGCTGCTATCCATATTATTGTTTAAATGGGTTGTTATGCATAATATTTACTTCATCTCCATGTCCTCAATTAGTATGTTGGCCTGCTATAGGTGTTAGTTTTTTCTGTGTGCAATGTGACATGTTGTTGTCTTTGGACAGACTATTATAGACTTGTTTTGCATTTTCTGAGAGTTGTACCCCTTTGTTTTGCATGAAATTTAGGTCCATTCCACCTAGAATTCCGTACCCGACCCAGTGGAATACTTGGGATGCCAAGGAATTTCACATAGCCTCTCTCAAGTTCTGTTTTATCATTGTTGTCTTCCGTACCTTGTCGTGAGGGTTCCGAGTTATCCATAACTCGGTTTTTGACGTTCTTTAGATGCATTTGAATTGTTTTCTTGTGATGCATTCATTTTTTCCATGTTCATGCATGTCCAAATAATTAATCTTAAGGTTATGTCCATAATGGTAATAATTCAATAATTGCATTAGAAAGATGACTAGTGTAGCATGTTGGGGAACGTCGCATGGGAAACAAAAAATTTCCTACGCGCACGAAGACCTATCATGGTGATGTCCATCTACGAGAGGGGATTTCCGATCTACGTACCCTTGTAGATCGCACAGCAGAAGCGTTAAGAAACGCGGTTTATGTAGTGGAACGTCCTCACATCCCTCGATCCGCCCCGCGAACCGTCCCACGAACCGTCCCTCGATCCGTCCCACGATCCGCTCCGATCTACTGCCGAACGGATGGCACCTCCGCGTTCAGCACACGTACAGCTCGACGATGATCTCGGCCTTCTTGATCCAGAAAGAGAGATGGAGAGGTAGATGAGTTCTCCGGCAGCGTGACGGCGCTCCGGAGGTTGGTGGTGATCTAATCTCAGCAGGGCTCCGCCCGAGCTCCGCAGAAACGCGATCTAGAGGTAAAACCGTGGAGGTATGTGGTCGGGCTGCCGTGGCAAAAGTTGTCTCAAATCAGCCCTAAAACCCCACTATATATAGAAGGGAGGGAGGGGAGGAGGCAGCCTCAAAACCTAAAGGTTTGGCCGAAATTGGAGGTGGAGGAGTCCTACTCCAATCCTACTTGGAGTAGGATTCCACCTTCCCACTTGGAAACTCTTTCCACCTTGTGTTTTTCCTTCTCAAACCTTATGGGCCTTAGTGGGAACTTATTCCAGACCACTAGGGGCTGGTTTATCTCTTCCCATAGCCCATGAGACCCCTTGAGGCGTGGCACCCCTCCCGGCACTCCCAGTACACTACCGATGAGCCCGAAACTTTTCCGGTAATGCACAAAAACCTTCCGGTAACCAAATGAGGTCATCCTATATATCAGTCTTCGTTTTCGGACCATTCCGGAAACCCTCGTGACGTCCGTGATCTCATCCGGGACTCCGAACAACATTCGGTAACCAACCATATAACTCAAATACGCATAAAACAACGTCGAACCTTAAGTGTGCAGACCCTGCGGGTTCGAGAACTATGTAGACATGACCCGAGAGACTCCTCGGTCAATATCCAATAGCGGGACCTGGATGCCCATATTGGATCCTACATATTCTACGAAGGACTTATCCTTTGAACCTAAGTGCCAAGGATTCATATAATCCCGTATGTCATTCCCTTTGTCCTTCGGTATGTTACTTGCCTGAGATTCGATCGTCAGTATCCGCATACCTATTTCAATCTCGTTTACCGGCAAGTCTCTTTACTCGTTCCGTAATACAAGATCCCGCAACTTACACTAAGTCACATTGCTTGCAAGGCTTGTGTGTGATGTTGTATTACCGAGTGGGCCCTGAGATACCTCTCCGTCATACGGAGTGACAAATCCGAGTCTTGATCCATACTAACTCAACGAACACCTTCGGAGATACCTGTAGAGCATCTTTATAGTCACCCAGTTACGTTGCGACGTTTGATACACACAAAGCATTCCTCCGGTGTCAGTGAGTTATATGATCTCATGGTCATAGGAACAAATACTTGACACGCAGAAAACAGTAGCAACAAAATGACACGATCAACATGCTACGTCTATTAGTTTGGGTCTAGTCCATCACATGATTATCCTAATGTTTGATCCCGTTATCAAGTAACAACACTTGCCTATGGCCAGGAAACCTTGACCATCTTTGATCAACGAGCTAGTCAACTAGAGGCTTACTAGGGACAGTGTTTTTTCTATGTATCCACACAAGTATTGTGTTTCCAATCAATACAATTATAGCATGGATAATAAGCGATTATCATGAACAAAGAAATATAATAATAACTAATTATTATTGCCTCTAGGGCATATTTCCAACAGTTTCCCACTTGCACTAGAGTCAATAATCTAGTTCACATCACCATGTGATTTCAACGAATCCAACACCCATATAGTTCTGGGGTCTGATCACGTCTTACTCGTGAGAGAGGTTTTAGTCAACGGTTCTGAAACTTTCAGATCCGTGCGTTCTTTACAAATCTTTGTGTCATCTTATAGATGCTGCTACTACGTGCTATTCGGAAATGCTCCAAATATCTACTCTACTATACGAATCCGTTTCACTACTCATAGTTATTCGGATTACTGTCAAAGCTTGCATCGACGTAACCCTTTACGACGAACTCTTTAACCACCTCCATAATCGAGAAAAATTCCTTAGTCTATTTAGTTACTAAGGATAAATTTGACCGCTGATCAGTGATTCAATCCTGGATCACTCTGTGTACCTCTTAACAGACTTGCTGCAAGGCACACATCAGGTGCGGTACTCAGCATGGCATACTTTAGAGTCTACGACTAAGGCATAGAAGACGACCTTTGTCTATTCTCTTTATTCTGTCGTGGTCGGGTTTTGAGTCTTACTCAAATTCACACCTTACAACATAGTCAAGAACTCCTTTTTGCTGATCTATTTCGAATTCCTTCAAAAACTTGTCAAGGCATGCATCTTGTTGAAACTTCTATTAAGCGTTTTGATCTATCTCCATAGATCTTGATGCTCAACGTTCAAGTAGCTCAATCCAGGTATTCCTTTGAAAAACTCCTTTCAAACAACCTTTTATGCTTCACAGAAATTCTACATTACTTCTGATCAACAATATGTCAACCACATATACTTATCAGAAATTCTATAGTGCTCCCACTCACTTCTTTGGAAATACAAGTTTCTCACAAACCTTGTACAAACCCAAAATCTTTGATCATCTCATCGAAGTGTATATTCCAACTCCGAGATGCTTGCACCAGTCCATTGAAGGATCGCTGGAGCTTGCATACTTTTTAGTATCTTTAGGATCGACAAAACCTTCTGGTTGTATCACATACAATGTTTTCTCAGGGAAACCGTCGAGGAAACAATGTTTTGACATCCTATGTGCAATATTTTATAAATAATGCAGCAACTACTAACATAATTCTAACAGACTTTCAGCATCGCTACGAGTGAGAAAGTCTCATCATAGTCAACTTTTTGATCTTGTCGGAAACATCTTTGCGACAAGTCGAGCTTTTCTTAATAGTGACTTATCACCATCATCGTCTGTCTTTCTTTTAAAGATCCATCTTTACTCAATAGTCCTATGACCATCAAGTAGTTCTTCCAAAGTCTACACTTTGTTTTCATACATGGATCCTCTCTCGGATTTCATGGCCTCCAGCCATTTGTCGGAATCCGGACCCACCATTGCTTTCTCCATAACTCGTAGGTTCACTGTTGCTCAACAACATGACCTCCAAGACAGGGTTACCGTACCACTCTGAAGTAGTACGCGACCTTGTCAACCTACGAGGTTTGTAGTAACTTGATCCGATGCTCGATGATCACCATCATCAACTTTCACTTCAATTGGTGTAGGCACCACAGGAACAACTTCCTGCACCCTGCTACACACTGGTTGAAGTGATGGTTCAATAACCTCATCAAGTTCTACCACCCTCCCACTCAATTCTTTCGAGAGAAACCTTTCCTCGAGAAAGGATCCGTTTCTAGAAACAAAGACTTTGCTTTCGAATCTGAGATAGGAGATGTACCCAACTGTTTTGGATATCCTATGAAGATGCATTTATCCACTTTGGCTTCGAGCTTATCAGACTGAAACTTTTTCACATAAGTGTCGAAGCCCCAAACTTTCAAGAAACGACAGTTTAGATTTCTCTAAACCTCAATCTATACCGTGTCATCTCAACGGTAATACGCGGTGCCCTATTTAAAGTGAATGCGGTTGTCTCTAATGCATAACCCATAAACGATAGTGGTAATTCGATAAGAGACATCATAGCATGCACCATACCAAATAGTGCGTGGCTATGATGTTCAGACACATCATCACCCTATGATGTTCCAGGTGGCATGAACTGCGAAACAATTTCCACATTGTCTTAACCGCATACCAAAACTCGTAACTCGGATATTCATTTCTATGATCATATCGTAGACAGTTTATCCTCTTGTTACGACGAACTTCACTCCGAAACAGAATTGAACTTTTCAATATTTCAGACTTGTGATTCATTAAGTAAATACTCTTGTATCTGCTCAAATCGTCATTGAAGTAAGAACATAATGATATCCACTGCGTGCCTCAGCACCCATTGGACTGCATACATCATAATGTATCACTTCCAACAAGTTACTATCTTGTTTCATCTCAATGAAAACAAGGCCTTGCTCATGTGGTATGATTTGCATGCCACTAGTGATTCAAAATCAAGTGAGTATAAAGATCCATCAGCATGGAGCCTCTTCATGCAATTTATACCAACATGACTCAAGCGGCAGTGCCAAAAGTAAGTGGTACTATCATCATTACCTCGTATCTTTTGGCAGCAATATCATGAACATGTGTAACACTACGATCGAGATTCAATAAACCATTGAAGGTGATTATTCAAGCAAATAGAGTAACCATTATTCTCTTTAAATGAATAATCGTATTGCAATAAACACGATCCAATCATGTTCATGCTTAACGCAAGCACCAAATAACAATTATTTAGGTTTAAGACCAATCTCGATGGTAGAGGGAGTGTGCGACATTTGATCATATCAACCTTGGAAACACTTCCAACACGTATCGTCACCTTGCCTTTAGCTAGTCTCCGTTTATGCTATAGCTTTCATTTCGTGTTACTAATCACTTAGCAACCGAACCGGTATCCAATACCCTCGTGCTACTAGGAGTACTAGTAAAGTACACATCAACATCATGTATATCAAATATACTTCTTTCGAATTTTGCCAGCCTTCTTATCTTACCAAGTATCTAGAGTTTCTCCGCCTCAGTGACCGTTCCCCTCATAACAGAAGCGCTTAGTCCTGGGCTTGGGTTTAATCTGGGGTCTCTTCATTAGTGCAGCAACTGTTTTGCCGTTTCACGAAGTATCCCTTCTAGCCCTTGCCTTTATCGAAACTTAGTGGTTTTACTAACCATCAACTATTGATGCTCCTTCTTGATTTCTACTTTCGCAGTGTCAAACATCGCTAATCGCTCAAGGATCATTGTATCTATCCTTGATATGTTATAGTTCATCACGAAGCTCTCACAGCTTGGTGGCAGTGACTTTGGAGAACCATCACTATCTTATCTGGAAGATCAACTCCCACTTGATTCAAGCGATTGTCGTACTCAGATAATCTGAGCACACGCTCAACGATTGAGATTTTCTCCTTTACTTCGTGGACAAAGAATCTTGTCGGAGGTCTCATACCTCTTAACAAGGGCACAAGCATGAAATCACAATTTCATCTCTTTAGAACATCTCTTATGTTCCGTGACATTTCAAAACGTCTTCGGCGCCTTGCTTCTAAGCCATTAAGTATTTTGCACTGAACTATCGTGTAGTCATGAGAAACGTGTATGTCGGATATTCACAACATCTACAGACGACGCTCGAGGTGCAGCACACCGAGTGGTGCATTAAGGACATAAGCCTTCTGCGTAGCAACGAGGACAATCCTCGGTTTTACAGACTCAGTCTGCAAAGTTTGCTACTATCAACTTTCAACTAAAATTTCTCTAGGAACATATAAAAATAGTAGAGCTATAGTGCAAGCTACATCGTAATTTGCAAAGACCATTAGACTATGTTCATGACAATTAGTTCAATTAATCATATTACTTAAGAACTCCCACTCAAAAAGTACATCTCTCTAGTCATTTGAGTGGTACATGATCCAAATCCACTATCTCAAGTCCGATCATCACGTGAGTCGAGAATAGTTTCAGTGGTAAGCATCTCTATGCTAATCATATCAACTATACGATTCATGCTCGACCTTTCAGTCTCATGTGTTCCGAGGCCATGTCTGCACATGCTAGGCTCGTCAAGCTTAACCCGAGTGTTCCGCGTGTGCAACTGTTTTGCACCCGTTGTATGTGAACGTTGAGTCTATCACACCCGATCATCACGTGGTGTCTCGAAACGAAGAACTGTCGCAACGGTGCACAGTCGGGGAGAACACAATTTTGTCTTGAAATTTTAGTGAGAGATCACCGCATAATGCTACCGTCTTTCTAAGCAAGATAAGGTGCATAAAGGATTAACATCACATGCAATTCATAAGTGACATGATATAGCCATCATCATGCACTTCTTGATCTCCATCACCAAAGCACCGGCACGATCTTCTTGTCACCGGCGTCACACCATGATCTCCATCATCATGATCTCCATCAACGTGTCGCCATCGGGGTTGTCGTGCTACTCATGCTATTACTACTAAAGCTACGTCCTAGCAATATAGTAAACACATCTACAAGCACAAACGTTAGTTTAAAGACAACCATATGGCTCCTGCCGGTTGCCGTACCATCGACGTGCAAGTCGATATTAACTATTACAACAAGATCATCTCATACATCCAATATATCACATCACATCGTTGGCCATATCACATCACAAGCATACCCTGCAAAAACAAGTTAGACGTCCTCTAATTGTCGTTGCATGTTTTACGTGGTGACCATGGGTATCTAGTAGGATCGCATCTTACTTACGCAAAGACCACAACGGAGATATAGGAATTTCTATTTAA
This sequence comes from Hordeum vulgare subsp. vulgare, assembly GCF_904849725.1. NCBI lineage: Eukaryota > Viridiplantae > Streptophyta > Magnoliopsida > Poales > Poaceae > Hordeum > Hordeum vulgare. Next base: position 360,730,884 of record NC_058524.1, on the reverse strand, counting down.
CCTCATCCAAGGACCTCCTCGGTCAAATCCGATTCAACGAAAGTTGGAGAAACCGACACTCGCGGGTCATCTTTGAGCAATGGAGTTACTCGTAGCGATGAAACCAGTCTCTCGTAAGCGTACGAGTAATGTCGGTCCGAGCCGCTTCGATCCAACAATACCGCGGAATCAAGAAAAGACTAAGGAGGGCAGCAAAACGCACATCACCGCCCACAAAAACTTTTGTGTTCTACTCGAGAAGACATCTACGCATGAACCTAGCTCATGATGCCACTGTTGGGGAACGTCGCATGGGAAACAAAAAATTTCCTACGCGCACGAAGACCTATCATGGTGATGTCCATCTACGAGAGGGGATTTCCGATCTACGTACCCTTGTAGATCGCACAGCAGAAGCATTAAGAAACACGGTTGATGTAGTGGAACGTCCTCACGTCCCTCGATGCGCCCCGCGAACCGTCCCACGATCCGCTCCGATCTAGTGCCGAACTGACGGCACCTCCGCGTTCAGCACACGTACAACTCGACGATGATCTCGGCCTTCTTGATCCAGCAAGAGAGACGGAGAGGTAGATGAGTTCTCCGGCAGCGTGACGGCGCTCCGGAGGTTGGTGGTGATCTAATCTCAGCAGCGCTCCGCCCGAGCTCCGTAGAAACACGATCTAGAGGTAAAACCGTGGAGGTATGTGGTCGGGCTGCCGTGGCAAAAGTTGTCTCAAATCAGCCGTAAAACCCCACTATATATAGGAGGGAGGGAGGGGAGGAGGCAGCCTCAAAACCTAAAGGTTTGGCCGAAATTGGAGGTGGGGGAGTCCTACTCCAATCCTACTTGGAGTAGGATTCCACCTTCCCACTTGGAAACTCTTTCCACCTTGTGTTTTTTCCTTCTCAAACCTTATGGGCCTTAGTGGGAACTTATTCCAGCCCACTAGGGGCTGGTTTATCTCTTCCCATAGCCCATGAGACCCCTTGGGGCGTGACACCTCTCCTGATGGTCCCCGGCGCCCCTCCCGGCACTCCCAGTACACTACCGATGAGCCCGAAACTTTTCCGGTAATGCACGAAAACCTTCCGGTCACCAAATGAGGTCATCCTATATATCAATCTTCGTTGCTGGACCATTCCGGAAACCCTCGTGACTTCCGTGATCTCATCTGGGACTCCGAACAACATTCGGTAACCAACCATATAACTCAAATACGCATAAAATAACGTCGAACCTTAAGTGTGCAGACCCTGCGGGTTCGAGAACTATGTAGACATGACCCGAGAGACTCCTCGGTCAATATCCAATAGCGGGACCTGGATGCCCATATTGGATCCTACATATTCTACGAAGATCTTATCATTTGAACCTCAGTGCCAAGGATTCATATAATCCCGTATGTCATTCCCTTTGTCCTTCGGTATGTTACTTGCCTGAGATTCGATCGTCAGTATCCGCATACCTATTTCAATCTCGTTTACCGGCAAGTCTCTTTACTCGTTCCATAATACAAGATCCCGCAACTTACACTAAGTCACATTGCTTGCAAGGCTTGTGTGTGATGGTGTATTACCGAGTGGGCCCCGAGATACCTCTCTGTCATACGGAGTGACAAATCCCAGTCTTGATCCATACTAACTCAACGAACACCTTCGGAGATACCTGTAGAGCATCTTTATAGTCACCCAGTTACGTTGCAACGTTTGATACACACAAAGCATTCCTCCGGTGTCAGTGAGTTATATGATCTCATGGTCATAGGAACAAATACTTGACACGCAGAAAACAGTAGCAACAAAATGACACGATCAACATGCTACGTCTATTAGTTTGGGTCTAGTCCATCACATGATTCTCCTAATGTTTGATCCCGTTATCAAATAACAACACTTGCCTATGGCCAGGAAACCTTGACCATCTTTGATCAACGAGCTAGTCAACTAGAGGCTTACTAGGGACAGTGTTTTGTCTATGTATCCACACAAGTATTGTGTTTCCAATCAATACAATTATAGCATGGATAATAAACGATTATCATGAACAAAGAAATATAATAATAACTAATTATTATTGCCTCTAGGGCATATTTCCAACAGACTAGTGTAGCATTACCATGCTTCATTCACATCATATTCATGGACATCATATTGTTTGAGCATCGTGCCGTGGCTGTGTGTTCATTGGATGTTGTATTTTATTTTGGGTAGCGTTTGGGTAGCGTCAGGAGTCGAGTATGAGTACGAGGATCATGTTGAGAATGTTCCTAGAGAGAAAGAGTTTTATCCCCCAGAAGAAGTGTGGGGCGAGATGATCGTTGTCCTTACAATCATTTGTAATTTTGTTATGCTTAGCTATATTTTTTCTCTCATTAATTATTGCTGCCTACCACCTGAATATCAATTCTCCAAAAATGCCTTGATAAGGCTCTACCCCTCCATGTCCTAGAAAACATTGATTGGCAAAGTTAGCGCTTGCTCAACCGTTCTTATAGTGTTGCTAGTTGTAGGTGCAGGTTGATCCATATGGTGACATGAATGTTTGGGATATCATCTTATTATTGCTATTAAATTTAATGCACCTATATACTTGGTAAAAACAGAAGGCTTGGCTGTTTGCTTGATGATTTGTTCCGCTTTTGCTGCCCTGGTTTCCGGTTACCGGTGTTATGTTCCATATTGAGCGCTCATAACACGCTTGGGATTGTTATGGGGACCCCTTGATAATTCTTTTTGGGTTAAGACTCTTCTTAATCAACAACCCGGGATAGTGCTCCTCGTGAGTTTTTTTCCTAACCGGGTGATGTCTGGTGCCCGCTAGTCACCCGGGGTTTCAACCAACTCAATGTCTAGTTCATCTGGTAGTGCAGTGAGAAAGAGATACATGCGGCTCCTACTAGGATCTGTCCTGCGAGGCTGTCTTGCTAGATTTGTTTTACTCTTAGAGAATGTCTTGTGCATGAGGATATCGCGGATACCTCGGGCTATCTCGAGGTTGAGGTTTTCTATCCAGGGCAGCTTGTGATAGTTTGTGATGGACTAGTTGGAGCACCGCGGAAAGGTTAAATCTTTTGGAAAGCCGTGCCCGCAATTATCTGTCAACTTGGAAAAAATTAACATCCGGTTATATAAAACTTAAAGTAAACTTAACTAAAATGAGCCAATTGTGTGTGTAACTGTAACCATCTCTTTTCAAGGGAGTTCAGAAGGAGGACAGAGTGGGGTTATTTTTTAGGTAAGTAGGTGTTCAGGATCACTTCTTGATCATAATTAATTTGCGACGGACATGCGTAGAATCTCATCTTATCTTTAACCGTAAGTTACCCACCAAATAATGCTTAGTGCCGCTACAACCTCACCACATTACCATACCTCGTGCATTGACTTAATTAGGCTCGATATCTAGGTCACGAGATTGCTGAGTCCCCGTGGCTCACAGATTACTACAACACCACAGGTTCAGGTACAGCAGATCCTGATGTAGATGATGCTCCACAGCTCTAGTGGGAGTATGATGAGGACAGCTGGCGCATGTACATTACCTACCCAAACAAGTAAAAGGGTGGTGGTAGTCTCCTCGGATAGTGAGATACACTTCATTGCTTTTACCATTGATTTGGTCCGTGGTCGAACCCTGTTTTATGGATGTTAGTATAAATGTTGTATGACTTGTAATTTAGTATGTGGCGAGTGTAAGCCAACTCATATACTCATCTCCTCTTTAAATGTATCTACAATGATTTCTATACTTGCGAAACGCCGAGATGAGTCTTTGTCTATATTAAGGCCTCGTTACCAAATACGGACAGTGTCGCATCTTGGTTGTTAAAGTTTACTCCACTGAATACTCCACTATTTATTGAGGATCGGTTACAAATTCACTTACATGTTCCCGAGAACCAAAAATGTACTACATTATGTCATGCTATGTTGAAAGTGTGTTATATCGACTAGAGTGTGGTGAATAGGCGATTTTTATGAATTCGTCACTTAGGAAATTCCTTGTGACGAAAGTCCTCAGTCACGAACTGTGTGCAGCGGAATAAGTACTCGGGCAAGTGTGCAAAACAGCAATAGCATAGTCTTCAGAGTAAAATGAAACATTCAGTTTGCATAAGTGAAAGTGCGTTATATCGACTAGAGGGGGGTGAATAGGAGATTTTTAGAATTTCATCACTGAGGAAATTCCTCACTGATGACTAACTTACAGCGGAAACAGTAAAGGATCAGAAGCGCAAAGTTTCACAACAACAATTTTTCAGAGTGAAGAATGTGAAAACAGATTGCACAGTGAGCAGGCACGCAGAATACAGATGTGGATTAACTGATGTGAAGAATTTGGGGTTTAGGAAATTCAGAGAAAGTCTTCAGCAAATTCTTCAAGCAGTTGAAGTGAAAGTCATCCACACATAATACGATAAAAGTAAGGAGTTGAGGAATAAGAAGCCGTTTCTCAGTGAAGACAATCGTTGATGACCTAGTTCCATCTGCTATGACATTCGTACATCTGGTTTGGAGCGGCTTGGTATTGAAACCAAAGGACACACAGTCCCGGGACACACAGTCCCTACCGTATTCTCCTTGAGCTAAGGACACACAGTCCTCGCCCAACACTCGTGGTAAGTCTTCAGGGCAGACTTCCAAACCCTCACAAACTTGGTCACCCGGCGATCCACAATTGACTGCTGGAAAGCTCTAGACCTTGACGCCTAACCGTCTGGAGGATGCACAGTCCTCAAAGGTAAAAGGCTTCAGTCCCACACAGGAACAACTTCTTCAGTGATGCTCAATCACTAGGTTTGGTTTGTGGTTTCGGTGTATGATGTATTTCCTCACTGATGAATTACTCTCGAAAGCTCTGAGGAATTGGGTTGCTCTTATGACAAGTGTTAGTTTCTAACGGAGCAGCCAACCAGCTAGTGGTTGTGGGGGGTGGCTGTTTATAGCCTAGGAGCATCCCGACATGATTTGACACTAATGCCCTTAAATAATATGATCGTTGGAGTGGATAAGACCAATGACTTGGCGTGGCTATCGAAACGGTCGGAACCCTCAACTGTGAGAGTCCTCATGTCACTCGTATTCCTCACTTGAGGCTTTTGGTAGGATTAGGCTTGGGTTGAGCATCATGAGGAAATTCATTCCAAAGTGTAACTTCGACCCCCTTTAACAGTACGGTGTTCCTATTACTCAAAGGCAAAGAAAATAAAACAGAAAGTGTAAATCATCATGCTTCAAATTCTTCAGAGTGATTTTCTTCAGGACACACTGGATTCCTCAATATCAGTATCTTCATGAGGAACATCAATTTCATCGCAGATTCCTCGCGATTCATTTCTTCACCTTCAGACCAAATTCTTCAACTGAAGACATATATTTTTAGGGGTCGATATTCTTCAAATATATCAAACTTCTCAATGACTTATAGATCCTGTGTACACTCATAAGCACGTTAGATACTTAACCTATAAGTCTTCAAACCACCAAAATCACTAAGGGGCACTAGATGCACTTACAATCTCCCCCTTTTTGGTGGTTGATGACAATTAGGTTAAGTCTTCAACAGGGATAAAAAATATGAAGTGTAGATACTCTTTTGAGGAATTTGAAATCAAGATTCAGAGAGACTCCCCCTAAAGATGTGCATTATCTTGAGGATTTTGCTTTTTACAGCAAATGCACATTGATGATTTAAATCATGGAGATCTCCCCCTGAGTCTTGTAAATCATGCATACATGTAATATATCATATGAGGAAAATGAAAATGCATGATGACAAATGGTATCTGACGAATTCCAGCATGCGTGCATTAAAACTTGAGGAATAAGCATGCGAAGAAAAACGTTCTAAAGCGTCAGAGTACCATCGGGCTTAAGTTACAACTCATTACTTAAAAACTTCAGAAGAGCCAAGAGTTTGTAACTTAAATATAGTTCATAAGCCCCAAAAAAATCCCGCTTGAAGACTAACTCTCAAGTTTCTCCCCCTTTGTCATCAAGTGACAAAAAGGGACAAACTGAGGACTAACGTCCGTGAAGATTTCACTTCGTGGCAGTTGAGGAAGAGCCGTGATGCTTCTTGGGAGTAGTCTTCTTCCTTGGACCGGTAGCAGTGTCGAGCTGTTCTTCATCAGTTTCAGAAGTGCGGAATGAAGAAAAGGAGTTGTCTTCAAGGTCTAGCACTGGAATAGGCCTGAACTTCTTCTTGGGAGGCCATGACCATTCAAAGTCTCGCTCAAAGTCCATTTCTTCAAGCTCAGTCTGAGTCTTGAGATGTGCAAGTGTAGCCCAGGTGCGATCAAAAACCTCATGCAGATAGTGATGGTTGAGCTTCACAGAGTTCTATGTTTCGGTGAGGGTTTTCACAATGGCGCCAAACTGGCGTTTGACCCACTTGTCATTGCGATCCACCTTCTGGTGAAGACTGAGGAGGAGCTCTCTTGTATTCATCACGCGAGGAGGAACGGTCCTTGCCGGACGAGTCTCAGTATCATCCCATGAAGAATAAGCCTCTGGCTCTCTGAACTGGCCATCAAGGGGCCTACTGCCTTCTTCAATCACTGATTTGCCTTTTCCTTCAATGGGCTCGAAAGTCTTCTTGTTGACCCGGATAGGAGGCATATAACCAACATGGTTTCGGCACTCAGCGTGGAAGTTGATGCATGTCCTTGTCCTGATGAATCTCATGATCCATGGGGCATATATCTTGTGATCAAAAGGACACATAGCATTGTCGGCCAAAGTCCTCAAGAAGAAATCATGGATGTTGATAGGAATACCATGGATAATGTTGAAGAGGATATTCTTCATGAGGCCTACAACATCTTCTTCATCATCATGGCCTTTGATCGGTGCGATTTTCTTCAGGACACACCGGATTCCTCAATATCAGTATCTTCATGAGGAATATCAATTTCATTGCAGATTCCTCGCGATTCATTTCTTCAGCTTCAGACCAAATTCTTCAACTGAAGACATATATTTTTAGGGGTCGATATTCTTCAAATATATCAAACTCCTCAATGAATTATAGATCCCGTGTACACTCATAAGCACATTAGATACTTAACCTATAAGTCTTCAAACCACCAAAATCACTAAAGGGCACTGGATGCACTTACAATAAGTAGCATGTTCAGGATATGCATGGTAAAGAACAAGTGAAGTGAAGAATTTGGGGTCAGGACATTGCAAAAGTCTTCACTTGATTTATTCAAATAGTAGCAATCGATTTCATCAACATACAATTGAGGAAATGAAAGGGTTGAGTAAATAGAACCACGTGCTCGATGAAGACAGTGGTTTGATGACCCAGTTCCAACTATTGTGATAGTTGTACGTCTTGTTTGGATCAGCTTGGGATTTAAATCAAATGAGGGATCGAAAGTATGTCTAGGGGGGTGCTTAGACTACTTGACAGGATAAAAAGTTAACCTTCTCCCAATTTTAAGCATGGGCCAATTTTAGCAATTATGACTAGTCATGTACAGCCTACACGTGCACATATAAGAGTATAGCAGCGGAAAGTAAAACATGCAAGTGTAAAGTAGAGGGTAAGGTAGGGAGATCAAACACAAGGATTGACACGTCGATTTTTGGCATGGTTTCGATAGATGGCGCTATCGTACGTCCATGTTAGTGGAGACTTCAACCCACGGATGGTAACGACTATGAGAGTCTATGGAGGACTCCACCCACAAGGGGTTCACAAAGAAGCGGCCTTCTCTATTCCAACATGGCTTCCGTCCGCACAAGACTAGCATGTAGATCTTCACGAATTAGGTGATCTCCTTGCCCTTACAAACATCTTGGTTCAACTCCACAAAACTAAGTAGGAGGCTCCCAAGAAACACCTAACCAATCTAGGAGGCACCACCCTCCAAAAGGTAATAGATGTTGTTGTACAATGAACTCCTTGCTCTTGTGCATCAAAATATAGTCTCCTCAACACTCAATCACTCACTCTTAGATTTGGCAGGGGCAGGAGAGCTTGATCTTGTGGAAAGCAACTTGGGGAGTCTAGAAATCAAGGTTCAAATGGTTGAAGTGGAATTTCTTGATCTCAACACATGAGTAGGTGGCTCTCTCTCAGGAAAATGGACCTAGCAAGTGTATGCGTGTTCTGAGTGCTTCCTCTATGAATGAGAGGTTGGTGGAGTGGTATATATAGGCATCCCCCAAAAACCAATTGTTACAACATTATTGCCCAACACGGTGACATCGAAATGAATCTCGATCGTACCGAGTTGCACTAAATGTGGCAACTTTTGAATTCTGAGGAGACCGATATAGTAATATTGATGGTACCAATATGATGACCTAGACTGGTTCCCAAATCTCGGTGAGACCGATTTCAATCTCGAAAATTCTGAAACTTGAGATCTTCTCAACAGAAAGTTGGAAACACAATGTCGGTGGCATCGATAGGAATGTTGGTGGTACCGAGATGGTAGGGTTTGGGATAGGCTCTGTCAATTGTAAAACCGGTAGGGCCAAATGGAAATTGCTGGTGGCACCGATTTTGCTGGTTTGGGTTTGGAAAGAGATATTTTGTGGGAGAATGGCTGAGTGTTTTTCGTGGCTACCTATAAGCAATTGAGCAACCAATTCATCATAATACCTCATCCCATTTTAATAGTATTGGCTTTCCTATGGACTCAATGTGATTTCTCACTAAGTATGAAATGAAGAGTCTTCTTGCTTGAATCTTGACCAATCTTGTTCATTCCTTCCATCAAGGGGCATCTCCTCACAATCCTATAGCCAAAGCATCTCTGAAAATTTCTAAAATATACTTGAGTGAACTCATTAGTCCAATGATGCATATGTTGTAATTAATTACCAAAACCACCTGAGGGAGCAATTGTGCTTTCAATCTCCCCCTTTTTGGTAATTGATGACAACATATAAATCAAAGCTTCGACAAGAGATATAATTAATGATTATCGTCGATGCTTTGAGAAGTATGTGAAAAGCAAGAGCTCCCCCTAAATTTGTGCATTATTGTAAATTTGCGTTTGAATGCAAATGCACAACCGATTATGATTATGGGTTAGTCTTCCCTGTCACATACAACTTGGTGGAGCGCACAAATGATATGAATGAATAGTAATGCACATAACACTAAAGAAGATATGAATGATCAACATGTAGATAGCTCAAAAGTAATAATGTGGTAGCATCAAACAACCATAGTGTATGATCAAACGCACCTCCAAATGGATAAAGTCATCCATAATACCAAAATTTTTGAAAAACCAAACGAGATAAAATAAAGTGCAAAGCTCCCCGTCTAGAAGCCCTTTTTGATCTATACACTCCTCCCCCTTTCGCAACAAGTTACCAAAAAGTTCAAAGGTCTAGAACTAAGCATCTCTCTGCGCTCGATCTCCTCCGATAGCTGAAGATGGAGTGAACAAGAGAGCATCGATCAAGGCTTCTGCAGATGTCGCCAGAGCTGGAGGTGTAGACACTAGAGGTGCTAGAGCAGGAGCTGAAGCTTGAGCTGAGGAAGATGGTCTTGCTTCCGGAACTGGCACAGCTGCCGACCTAGTCTAGGTCCTGAACTGAGTGTTAGTAGGAAGGGCTGAATCATAATCACTGTCGGTGCGTGGAATCTTCACTGAGTCATCTTCATGCTCAGGCTGCTCAATAGTGGTAGTCAACTCCATCACCTTGCAATCGAGGTCATGGAATTTTGTCTCCACGATCCTCTCTAGGCTCTTATGGTTCAGCAAGATCTCAGAAACTTTCTTCTCCATCCCTTGGATGGTGCTGACAAGAAGGGCATCGTCTCATATCTGGTTTTGAGCTCTGGTGGTTGAGCTGGAGCATTCCTAGCGGCCACTACGGTAGCTGCCTCTGTTGCCTCTCTAGCAGTAGATGAGATGGGATGGGTATCATCCATCACAACTTCATTATCTTCAAAATCAAGTTGAAGAGGTAGGTGGGGACGATAAAGTTGATATGCATGCTTGCTAATCTTGGCATTGATGAGCATCTGAATGTATGGAGCATACCCACAAGATCTCTTCTAATCAGCTCCAGTGCTCTAGACATTCTCGTCTATCAAGTCCATCACTCGGAATGGAGTGTGGGTGTCTACAAGGTGCAACATGTTGACGGAATAACCTCTAATCATCTTATCATCACCAAACTTGGGCATCAGGGTGTGTCTCATGATAGTGTTTGTACTGGGCATTCCTGCTTGCAAGAAATAGACAGAGCCAAGTGAGTGACACGGAAGATAATCATTGGGCACAGGCTTGTACATGTTCGCCATGGAGTTGTGATTCATTTTGAGCTGTGAATACACATCCAAGTCCTCTTCTCGTGCTTTAGGAGCGCCAATGATAGTGGCCCATTCAGCAATTGTGGGTTCATACGAGTGACCCTCAGTCATCCGAATAGTTCTTCCATTTGGATAGAAATGAGAAATGGAATAAAACTGCATGATCATGTCATCATTCCAAACAATCATCTCCTTGCCAACAAAATCTTCAATGTTAACCATCCTGAAATTTTCTCTCGCATAAGGAAAATAGGCTTCATTGGCCTTGATGTATTCCCAATCAACATATCTCATGTCGCTGACTGCAGGATTCTTGTCAAGCAAGACTGTCTCATAAAATTGTGTGAAAGCGAAGATCAACAATAGTTCTCCCTCTCACTACATATGGATCAACAAATCTCCACTTCCTCAAACCTGCATCTTTCCTCTTCTTCATATCCTCAACAACTAGGTGAGATGCATCATGAATTGGCAGATGAGGTCTCAGCCTGATAAGCGCAGGGGCATCCTCATCTTCCTTTGCAGCAAAATCTCTGGATGGAGAGCCTTTGTTTTTCTCAGCTGCAGGTATGTCCTTTGTAGTCCTCTTGGGAGCTACAAGCTTCTTAGCCTTAGGTATTGAAGGCTTTGGTGCATATTTCTTGGGCATGGCATCATCCATAAGCTTTTTCTTTTTGGGTGGAGGGACTTCTTTTGGAATTTCTTCCTCCTCCTCATCGGCTTCAATAGTTTCTGTTGGATCTTCATACGGTTTGCCTACCAAAAACATGGAAAATCCTCTTCCTGGATCTCTTCACACCTGGCTTCTTGGCAAGCCTAGCCTCTGGGGCTCTAGTGTCACAAGGTTTAACATACTCCTTCCTCACAGTCTTCATGACTATGGTCTTATCCTTCTGCTTCTGGGGAGCAGATTCCATAGGGATGAAACCGACATCTTCTTCATTAGAATTAAGCTTCCTTATCGTCCTGGTAGCTGCCTTGGGCAAGCTATGAGAGCTAGGAGTACCTGGGTCAGAAGGGGACCTCTCAGGACTAGTGTCTCAATCCGTTTCAACATGGGCATCACTAAAGTTGTTCTTACAACCATCGGAACCTGACATTTTGCAAGACCAAGCAGACAAGCAGACTGACACACTGGCAGACAACCCGACAAGCAGACGCTGTGAAAAGATATAGAAGACATTCAAAAGATAAGCATAACAAAATTGCACAAGTTTTTTGAAATTTGTACTCAGAAAAAATTAGTATCAACTTTCAGCAAAATTGGATTCGGTTCCACCGAGTCACAAATTTCGGGGCCACCAAGACACGTGTTCTCTTTAACAAAAACTTGGCACCTGTTTTGGTTTCACCGAAACGGAGAACTCAGTTACACCAAGAACATTCTGAGTAACTTTAAAACCAAAATTGGTACTACCGAATTTTGCAGCTCACTGACACCGAGATTCAATTGAGCGGATTGTTAAACCTAAATTCTTCTTTGCTCACTAATCTAAGGATTTTTTTCTACTAGATTGAACTTGTAGCAATTGTAGACAGATAATGGCATAACCTTTTGTTCAAGAATCAGATTGGAACACAAAGGGAATTCGAATCCATATGCTAACTTGGCATGGATCCTCTACGGCGGCGATGGCGGTGAAGATCCCGATGGCACCGAGGACTCGTGGCGAAGGCGCACGGGAGAAAATATGTGGATGTCCGGAGACTAGGGCACAACAGCAAAGGGGTGCAGGGTTTGATGTTTGAAGAATATTCCAACTGTCTGGTTTTGCTAGAATTTTATATCCCTTCGCTGTCGGTGACATCGACTTAAGATTTCCAGTGCCACCGAGTTTCACAACTGTCAACTAACAGAGAAACTCGGTGAGGCCAAAAAGCCAAACTTGGTTACACCGAGATGATAGAACTGATCAACCTTAGGCTTTGGTGGGACCGAGATTTTGAGGTCGGTCACACTGAGATTCACTTGGGAGGTTTTGGAATTCAGCCCTTGTCGAGAGGATCTCTGAGTGCTCCTCACAAAGAGTGTCCCTAAAGTGCTTGCTCAAATTTTGTGATGAAGCATGAATAGAATTTGAGACGGGAAAGCATAGATAGCTAGAGGAGGTACTTATGCATTATTTTATATCCAATGGACCAAAAGAAATAGTAAGCCAAATAACAACAATTGGATATCCTCGAATGAGCAAAATATGTGTACCAACATGCTCACACAATAAGATGTCAAATAAAACTTGGTGAACATGCACAAACATTCTAGAGTCTATCAAGCACTTTAGCGATGACGAAGTCATCTATATATGAGTATATTGACTTAGGAGTCAAGTAAGAATACTTGATCATAGGTCATACTCATCATTTAAGCACAAGTGGGGTTACCACTTTTACATAATTCATTACTGTGTTCACATCATTTATGAGACACCTATACTCAAGTCTTAGAGTAAGTCTTCCCCTAGATGTGACATCTGTCACACCCTGTTTTTGCTACCACTTTCTCTATAATGCAATAATCTGAGCTTGTTAAAACTTTTTTCAAAACTAGTGATGTGAGTGCCATGTTTGTCATTGAATGACTTGTGTGATGATCATGTTATGATAAAACCCCATTTCACAATATTGAATTATTTTCAAAACCTTCTTCTTGTTTCTAATCAAGGTAAAAACCTACTTTGAGTTGCACTACTTGCCCTTGATGGCAAGATTGGTTTGTACCCAAAGTTGGTGATCTGATTTTAACTTATTTTAGTATTTCAAAACCACGAGATAATTATTTTTTGAATTATTTTCCTAATTAAATTACATGTCCATTTCTGAGGCCAGAATTGGTATTCCTACTTGGAAAAATACTTTTCTGCCTTAGAAAAATCTAATTAAATTTGGAGATTATCAAAAGAACATATATTTTCCATAGATAACATTTTAAACCCCTATTTATATTACAATTATTTGAGTAAAACCCTGAAACCATTTCTATCTGTTTTGACCTTTTGAAATATTTCCAAAGGAAATATTCTCAATAAAATCCTAGAAAATTCTAGTGGTATCCCTAAGACATATTTGGTGTCCACATAAAGTATCACTTTGATCCAAGGTGATTCAAGACCCCAAATAACCCAAAAACCTCTTCTATCCAGGTTGGAGCTAGAGCAACTCTACATGGCAAAGTTTGTCCTATGATGCTGAAACTTTGCAGGAGTGCCTAATACCTCAAATGAGGGTTCCACAACAAAAATGGGATTTGTGGGACTTAGTTGCCTACACTCTCTTTGGAAGGGACATATCTGGTCAAATAGTGGTGTTTTCAAGTTTACAAAGCTAAACTTGTCCAATGGAGCTCAAACTTGGTTGAAACCCATGTTTTAGCACCAAACCTGAACCTGTTAAGTTGCAGCACCAGTGGTGGGGTTGAACCCCCTCAAACCACTATCAAGCACCTTCTGACAGATGGGAAAAGCCCTCTTAGCCACAGCTAAACCCAACCCCTTTGCTCCAAACTCATAGATTAGGTGGCCAATATCAATACCCAACCCCAGTCAACTGGCCCCTCATTGGTTCAAAGTGGAAATGCCAAAAAACCTAATCTAAGCTTCAGTTCAAAGCTGACAGCACCAGTATTCCTTGTCTCCCTTGACTAGCCGAAGATCCCATGAGACACAAATGGCTAGCCACACTCCCAGCCAGTGCCAGGACATGCTAGACAGGTCCAACATGCCTCAGAGGGCACCAACATGCCGTGGCATGCCAAAACTATGCTCTAGGCGTGCTACAAGAAGCCATCGAGGTGGGTGCGACGCTCTCGGCCAGTTCGATCCTCCCCCGAGGTGTCCAACCTCTTCCCCGACAACCCCTCTACGTCGATTGTCGTGGGTATAAGTATGACAGTAGAAGTATGGGGTACGAAAGTATATGGGCAGAGTCTTAGCTACAGCGAGGATGTATGAGTTCAGGCCCCTCTACGGTGGAGGTAAAAGTCCTACATCTCAGTGCTCTTGGGAGCTTTGTGTCGAGTGTATTGTGGATTACAGCAAGTGCCAACCCCTGCACCAGTGGGGAAGGGCGGCTTATATAGAGTGCGCTGCCCTTCATAATGGCCCGGTGGACAGGGGTGGAATAGTGGCGAGTAAACGCTTACGTTACAAGTAACGTATAACGTAAGCTTTAAATGCTAATAATGGTGCATCAAAACGTATGACCGTTGCCCTCCTGGGAGGCTACGATGTACAGAGTGGATTCCACTCGGTACGTTAGCTGTGCTCCGAGTGGATCATCGCCGACTTGATGATGGGGGCGTCCTTAGTTCAGTCGAAAATGTCTAAGGGCCTTGTCTTCTACGAAGGGTAGTCCTTGGGTAGGACCTATAGGGCAGACCTATGACCCTACCCTGGGACTATAACCCCATCATTAGTCCCCGAATGGATCGGCGTTGGAACGATGAAGTGATGTCTCGAGTTTGGAACCGACTGGTATTGAGGTGACTTTAGCGTTGTTTGCCTTGATCCATTTGATCCTTTCAGCTAGTGATCCGAGTGAATATGCCAGTGAAACGAACCGTGAGGGACCGAATGCTTCCGCGGAATCTTTCGACATGACTGGTCATACTGATAGCGCCGGATTTTCCGGGATCCTCAAATTTCGGTTGCTGCACGCTCAGCGGGGATGACGACATCGCCATCGAGTAGGTTTTGCCTCCTCGATTACCGCGCCGTTATCTTCTCCACTAATCTTGCAGCGGCCGGTTGGGGGGATAAGATCCTGGGCCCACCTGTAGGTGACTCAGTCGGAGGCCTATTAAAGCTTCCCTGGCGGACCTTCCTGTTGCGCTGCTCATCCTCCTCCCGTTAATCTCGCCCTCTCCCGCAACTCCCTGCGCACCTCTAGCCACCTCCTTCCTCTCCTCCTCTGCGGATCCGTCTCCCTCGCCATGACGAAGGGACAGACCAGCAAGCTCCAGGCGAAAAAGAAGAAGAAGGGGGCGGCCTCCACCCAGCGGCGGCAGCGGGCGTTGCCGGCGGGCTGGATCCAGGGGGACTTCCTCCCCTCCTCGGTGACGGAGAACGACGTGCTGGAGCTGGTGGAGCACAGCATAGTCGTCAACAAGACCTACAGGCTGCCGGAAGGCGAGACGGAGCCGGCACCGAAGGAGGGGGGCGCGTTCTGCTGCTCATCCACGTGGCCAAAGGTTTCTCCTTGCCTCCCCATCCTTTCTTCCGAGGTATCATGAATTACTTCGGGGCGCAGCTCCATCACTTCCCTCCAAATGTGATAGCTCATCTTTCCGCATTCATCACCCTCTGCGAGTGCTTCATAGGATGTCCTCCCCACTGGGGGCTCTTCAAGTATGTTTTCTCCGCTAGATCTCAGACTGTTAAGAAGCTTAGCCAGTCTGATGATAAAACGCACATCCTCCAGCTCTGCCTCCCTTCAGCTATCTGAGTCAGTTAGGAACTCGCAATCGTCCTGGTTCTATTGCCAGGACATTGCTTGCCCGAATGCTTCGAGTGGGTTGCCACCTTTCAGTTTAGACCGTCCGGGCCCTCCCAGGAAGCTAGCGCTCTCTAAGGGAGAAAGAACCCAGATCCAGCCTTTGGTCGACGCGCTGATAGCCGTCATCCGGAGGGGAGTCACCGGCATGGACCTGCTGGAGACTTTTCTGGGTCAGCGCATCCAGCCGCTGCAGGCCCGAGACCACGCTATGTGGCATTACACGGGGCCTTCGGATACCACTCGGTCTCATCCAGAGGACGTGAGCGGGGAGATTGTGAGTGCGTGGGTCCGCAACATCACAGGCACATGTGATAACCCCATGGGAGCTCGGCGGGTGAAGGCCTTCCGCGCCGAAAATCCTCCTCCAAATGAGTTGAGTACATGTTGTCGAGTGCTTTTAACCTTCTGAGTTTTATTGCTTTCCTTGTCTCACTGACTGACGTTGCCGACTGTGTTTTGTGCAGGAGTGGACGAACTGGCATTCTGCAGTCTCGAATGGGAATCCAGTCGAGGAAGAGGAAGGTAGCATGGAGGGCAGCGCGGATAGCGCTGAGTACGTCTCTGACAGTGGGGAGACGGAGGAGGAGACGGAAGAGGAGGAGGAGGAGAGTGGAGAGCAGAGCTCCTCACCCTCACGACCAGAACACCGAACCAAGCGCCGTCATGACCCCGCTGCTCCGCCGGCTCCTCCCGTGGCCCCGAGTGCTCGGAGTGTGAAGAGAACCAGGGGCGCTTCTGCCGAGCCCATGAATCAGCCGTCCAAGGTGGCTAAACCCAACGGGTCTAAGCCTCGGAAAGCTTTGCCTTGGATGAGGATCACTGTTCCGGTGGCCTCAGCGTAAGTGTCTTTGTTCTTCCATCTTCCTTCAGTATCCGATTGGACTCTTCTTTTTGGGAATTCATGTTTACCCGTCGAGTGGAATTCACTCAACAGAGCTGCTACCTCCGCCACCTCTCTGCCGCGTCAGGATGATGATCCCATGGACACTGATAACGCCACCACGTCCCAGCAAGGTACGTTGTCGCGACTCCGAGAGCTGTACTACCGTTTCGCGAGTGTTTTCTTTGATCTTGACCTTTTTCTGTATTTTTATTTTGTTCAGTCGAGCTTCCTTTGGAGGTGATCCATCTGGACGATGACGACCAAAGGAGGTCGGAACCAGCTTTGGCGCCTGCTTCTGGGGTTATCCAACCTGCTGCCAATCCCGCCACGAGCGTTCCGCCGACTGAGACGGTGGCCCTCACGGCGGAACCGACTGGAGCAGAGCTCGGGATGCCCAGGGAGCCTTCTGCCACGCCGGGTCCGTCAGCTGTTCAATATGATGCCCGGCGCCTCCCGGAGGATCAGGTAGGAGCCTCCAAGGACGCCATGGTGCAAGTGGAGCTGATGGTGGGCGACGCCAAGAGAGCATATGACTCCATCGCGTCTCTGTACCAGAAGAGCTTGGAGCTTCGGGACGATATCCGAGTAAGTGCGTCACTAAGTGTTTACATTCCTCTTGGTACCAACTGGGGGTTTCAGCGAGATACTCAGATACAGTAGGTTGATTTTTCAGCGGGTTCACTCCGAGTGAACCCAGTGGGTGTAGTCCCCAAGACTTCTGTCAAGTGCTTGCACCGACAGTTGTCTTTATATGTATTTTCCATAATCTCTACAGATCAGAGTTGATCTGCCCGAATGGTACCAGTGGGGGCACGCCGAGTGCACCCGCTGGGTGTAGTCTCCGAGAATAGTGTTACTCATAGTGTTGTTGGTTTGCTATGGAGCTCAATGGGACCGACCTGTTCGAGCTTCATACCAGTGGGGTCACTCTCAGTGAACCCACTGGGTGTAGTCCCCGAGACCGCTGTCGATTGCTTGCATCGGCAGGGGTCTGAAGAATTTTGAGTTTTGACTGTTTTGTCATATCTTTCGAGGCTTTTTCCTTGTTGAATGTGGCTGATCCTCCCTTTGTGTCTCTTCGGCAGAAGACTTGTGAAATGGGATTGGCCTATAATGCTCTGAAGGCCGAGAAGACTCAACTTGCTGCGGACTTGGAGGTGGCTGTGAATGGTCTGACTGGCATGAAGAAGGCTCTCGCTGAACGAGAGAAATCTTTGGAGGAATCTCGGGAGACTAACAAGGCATTGGTGGCCGAGGTAGAAAAAATGAAGAAGGAGAGATCTGACTGGATGGCCCAGCTGAAGTTAATGAACACTCAGTGCAGAGCGCAGGAGAACTACGTAGGCGACTGGACGAAGAAGATGGTCGCACTGCTTGGTGGTAAGTTGCTTTTCGAGTGCTCTTTGACTTTGGAGTTCACTCCGCGCTTATTTTCTCCCTGTCTTTTCTTTGCAGATTTATGTTGGGACGTTGAAGCTGAAACTAAATTGAAAGGTCGCTTGGGCAACCAAATGTTCCACTCGGTGATGAAGCTAACCGGGACATGTTCCGAGTGAATTCCCGCCTTAACAAGGTGGGTCCTTTCATTGGTCGCCTGAGAGGAGTTGTCGGCCGAATTGACAAGGAGATGTGGCCTGAAGATGACTCCCGGAACGAGATAGAGGGGTTGATGACCCGACTGGAGGACGTCCCAAGAAGAGTGCAAGCATGGAAGAAGTCTGCCGCTCGGTGTGGCGCGGACGTGGTGCTGTCTCTGGTCCAAGTGCACTGCAAGGAAGCCCTTGAAGACAAGCTGAAGATGTTGCAGGTCGCCAACACCAAGAAGCTTCGATTTGAAGATTTCATGTTGACCTTCCTCGACACGGCCACTCGGATTACAGATGGAATCGACCTCGACACCTTTGTGGAGCCTGCCAGCCCCGGCAACGCTTGATAAACTTTATGATGAACGCGTATTTACCTCGGTATGCCGAGTGTAGTCTGTATTAAACTTTGGCCACTGCTATTGGCCGGCACATTCGTGGCTCGGTGTGGATAAACTTGATTCACACCGAGCCAACTGATGGTAGAACCAAATCGAATTCTAACCGGATCTTCTGATCTTCTTTCGTTGAGTTTTTTTGACATGATTTTGACTCGTGGTTTTTGTTTGGGCGTCTCCTGGTGAAGGCAATGGAAAACATGCGGAGCATGTAGTTGTCAGTTGTCTTCACATCCACATGAGCCTCAATGAGGGTCTGCTAAGCCTCCGAGTGTATCTCGAGTGCCCACTCGGAGGAAGCTTTTTACTTAGTCGACTCTAGTTCGCAGCTAAGTCTCTGAGTGTGACTTGAAATGCACACTTGGAGCGAGTTGTTTACTTAGGCGACTCTGAGTCGCAGCTAAGTCTCCGACTGTGGCTTTTCGTGCACACTCGGAGCGATTTTTTACTTAGGCGACTCTGGGTTGCAGCTAAGTCTTCGAGCGTGACTTTTAGTGCACACTCAGAGCGAGTTGTTACTTAGGCGACTCTGGGTCGCAGCTAAGTCTCCGAGTGTGACTTTTCGTGCACACTCGTAGCGAATTGTTCCTTAGGCGACTCTGGGTCGTAGCTAAGTCTCCGAGTGTGACTTTTCGTGCACACTGGGAGCGAGTTGTTACTTAGGCGACTCTGGGTCGCAGCTAAGTCTCCGAGCGAGACTTTTTGTGCACACTCGGAGCAAGTTGTTACTTAGGTGACTCTGGGTCGCAGCTAAGTCTCCGAGTGTGACTTTTTGTGCACACTCGGAGCGAGTTGTTACTTAGGCCACTCTGGGTCGCAGCTAATTCTCCGAGTGTGACGTCTCGTGCACACTCGGAGCGAGTTGTTTACTTAGGTGACTCTGAGTCGCAGCTAAGTCCCCGAGTGTGACTTTTTAGTGCACACTCGGAAGGAGCTTTTACTTAGGCCACTCTGGGTCGCAGCTAAGTCCCCGAGTGTGACTTTTCCTGCACACTCGGAGCGAGTTGTCACTTAGGCGACTCTGGGTCGGAGCTAAGTCCCCGAGTGTGACTTTTCGTGCACACTCGGAGCGAGTTGTCACTTAGGCGACTCTGGGTCACAGCTATGTCCCCGAGTGTGACTTTTAGTGCACACTCGGAGCGAGTTTTTACTTAGGCGACTCTGGGTCGCAGCTAAGTCTCCGAGTGTGACTTTTAGTGCACACTCGGAGCGAGTTTTCACTTAGGCGACTCTGGGTCGCAGCTAAGTCCTCGAGTGTGACTTTTCGTGCACACTTGGAGCGAGTTATCACTTAGGCGACTCTGGGTCGCAGCTAAGTCCCCGAGTGTGACTTTTTAGTGCACACTCGGGGCGAGTTTTTACTTAGGCGACTCTGGGTCGCAGCTACGTCTCCGAGTGTGACTTTTAGTGCACACTCGGAGCGAGTTTTTACTTAGGCGACTCTGGGTCGCAACTAAGTCCCCGAGTGTGACTTTTGGCACACACTCGGAGTTAGTTTTTTAGACCAGAGTCTGCAAATGCGGAAGAATTTTGAATCGGCAAGAAATTAATCTCCTTTGTATTACTTCGATGATACTTGCTCTTTACATTGTCTCTGTCGGCGGTTATGTGTAGAAGCGCTTCAGTAGATCTCCATTCCATGCTCGTGGCTCGTCCGTTTCCCTGTCGAGGTTGTAGAGTCGATATGCTCTGTTGTTCAGCACCTTAGAAATGATGAACGGTCCTTCCCAGGCGGGAGCCAACTTGTGTGGTCTCTGTTGATCCACTCGGAGTACCAGGTCGCCTGCTTGGAACGTGCGGCTCCTGATGTGCCGCGCATGAAATCGCCGTAGATCTTGTTGATAAATTGTTGAATGGATCAGTGCGATCTTGTGCTCCTCTTCTGAAAGGTCCACTCCGTCTTGCCTGGCTTGCTCTGCTTCGGCTTCGGAGAAGAGTTTGACTCGTGGAGAGTTGTGAAGCAAGTCACTCGGAAGGACTGCCTCTGCTCCATAAACAAGGAAAAACGGGGATCGCCCTGTCGATCTGTTCGGAGTTGTTCGGAGGCCCCACAGCACCGAAGGCAGCTCGGTGACCCATGTGCCGGCTGCATGTCCAACTTCCCGGAGGAGTCGAGGTTTCAACCCTTGAAGAATGAGTCCATTCGCCCGCTCCGCTTGTCCATTTATTTGGGGGTGCGCGACGGAAGCAAAATCCACTCGGATACCTTGGCCTGCGCAAAAACCTTTGAACCTGTCCGAGTCAAAGTTTGTGCCATTGTCGGTGATTATGCTGTGCGGAACCCCGTATCTGGCGATGATGTCTCTGATAAATTTGATGGCCGTAAGGGCATCAAGCTTCTTGATAGGCTTGGCTTCAATCCACTTGGTAAACTTGTCGACTGCTACCAGCAGATGGGAGAATCCTCCTTGGACTGTCCTGAATGGCCCGACTGTATCTAATCCCCACACGGCAAATGGCCAAGCGAGAGGAATTTTCTTCAGCGCAGACGTTGGCTTGTGGGACTTGTTTGAATAGAACTCACAACCTTCGCAACAGTCGACTATATCTTTTGCCATTTCATTCGCCTGCAACCAGAAGAAACCAGCTCTGAATGCTTTGGCGACGATTGCCCTTGAGGAGGCATGATGGCCGCAAGTTCCCGAGTGAATTTCTTCCAAGATTAACTGCCCCTCTTCAGGAGAGATACACCGCTGAAGGACGCCTGAAACACTTTCCCTGTATAACTGGTCATCAATGACGGTGAAGGACTTCGACCTGCGAACGATCTGCCTAGCTTGGACTTCGTCTTCTGGTAGCTCTTGCCTCATGATGTACGCAATGAATGACACAGTCCATTCGGGAATGACAGCTAGAATCTCCATGATCAAATCAACCACAGCGGGAACCTTGACTTCAGTCTGATCTGTTGAGCTCTTCGGTTGTACAGGTTCCTCTGTAAAAGGTTCTTCTTTTACCGAGGGGAGGTGTAGGTGCTGGAGGCAGACATCACTCGGGACCGGTCTCCGTGTGGATCCAAGTTTTGCCAATTCATCTGCTGCTTGGTTTTTCAGTCGAGGAACATGGTGAAGTTCCAGAACTTCGAACTTCTTCTCGAGCTTCCTTATTGCGTTGCAGTATGCATTCATGGTGTGGTTCCTTACATCCCACTCCTTCATTACTTCATTAACCACTAGATCTGAGTCGCCATAGACCATCACGCGACGGACGCCGAGTGTGATGGCCATGCGCAACCCGTAAAGGAGAGCTTCGTACTCTGCTTCGTTGTTGGAAGAATCAAAATGGATCTACAACACATACTTGAGTTTATCACCTTTTAGGGATATGAGCACTACGCCGGCACCGGAGCCATTCAACATCTTGGACCCATCGAAGAACATGGTCCAATGAGCCGAGTAGATGTGAGTCGGTTGCTGTTGTTCTACCCATTCCGCTATGAAATCAGCAAGAGCTTGAGACTTTATAACTTTCTTGGCTTCGAACTTGATGTCGCAGTATAGCATCTCCATTGCCCACTTTGCCACTCGGCCTGATGCGTCCCGATTGTGGAGAATTTCCGACAACGGAGCATCAGATATGACAGATACCGAGTGTCCTTGTAAATAATGAGCCACCTTCTTTGCAGTCATGTAGATCCCATAAATAAGCTTCTGATAATGGGGATACCTCTGCTTGGAAGGAGTCAGGACTTCGGAAACAATGAGGAATCCGATAGATCCAAGAACTGAAGTCTTGTCCTCAACTACGAGGACAGGTAAGGAACTGCCATCTAGCTCTGCACTTGATTCACCTTCAATTATGAGTAAGTTTGCGACACCACCTCCTGCTAGAAATCTTGATATGTCGTCTGTGCTTGATGATGCTACTTCTGCTACCCATGATGCTTATGATGATGCTATGCTTGATACTGCTTTCCCTAATGATGTTATGCTTGATACTGCTTTGCCACTAGGCGCATTCCTTGATGCACAAATTGCTAGAGTTGCTGCTAGATGTGATGATACTTCTGAAACTGCTGATACTATTGAAGTAGAACCTACTATTTTGCGTGCTAGAACTAGCTCTCCTAGACATGAATTGCCTGATATGCCTGAGTGTTATGTTATGGAGGGAGATATAGCTGAGGATTTTCTTGCGTGTAAGGATAGCTACAATGTTGAGAAACTACTACTCAAGTGGAAAGAAAAATCTCTGAACGCTAGGATGAAATATGACCCGAAGTTTGCTACTTCGCCTATCTTTGTGACCGACAAGGATTATGAATTCTATGTCCACACTGAGTTAATCACTCTGGTCGAATCTGATCCTTTTCACGGTTATGAGTCTGAAACGGTTCTAGCCCATCTTACCAAACTGCACGATATAGCCACCCTATTGACTAGTGAGGAAAAGATTCGCCACTACTATATCCTCAAACTGTTTTCTTTCTCGCTAAAGGATGATGCTAAGACTTGGTTCACTTCCCTTGCTCCTGGTTGTGTGCGTAGCCCCCAGGATATGGTCTACTACTTCTCTGAAACATATTTCCCTGCCCATAAGAAGCAAGCTGCCTTGCAGGAAATATACAACTTTGCACATGCTGGAGAAGAGAGTCTCCCACAAGCTTGGGGGAGGCTCGTCCACCTACTGAATGCTTTGCCTGATCACCCTCTTGAGAAGAATGAAATACTTGATATCTTCTATAATGGACTTACTGATGCTTGTAGAGACCATCTAGATAGTTGTGCCGGTTGTGTTTTTAGGGAATGAACTCTAGAACAAGCTGAGATCCTATTGAATAATATCTTGTGCAATGAGAATGCTTGGACTATTCCCGAACCACCTCCTAAGCCAACTCCGAAGAAAAGAGGTATTCTATTCCTCGGTCCTGAAGATATGCAAGAAGCTAGGAAATATATGAAAGAGAAAGGCATTAGATCTGAAGATGTCAAAAATCTACCACCTATCAAAGAGATCCATGGTCTCGATAACCCGATACAGGTAGTAGAAGTAAATTCTCTACGTAGGTTTGATGAAAGTGATATTCCTTTTGATAAACCTGCTAGCCTATGCCTGGATGAATTCGATTACTTTGTTGCCAAACAACAGAGTTTCAATGATTATGTTAGCGGACAATTGGAACAGAATGCTCGTATGCTTAGTCATTTAAGTGCTTGTGTGGACAGAAATGTCAATGATCTTAAGCTTCTGAGTAAACATGCCTCTATGGTTACTACTCAGGTAGAACAAGTACTTAAGGCTCAGAATGACCTGCTCAATGAGTTGAATGACAATTCCGTCAAAGTCTTCACTAGAGGCAGTAGAATGACTCAGGAACCTTTGTATCCTGTGGGTCACACAAAGAGAATTGAACAAGATTCTCAAGGAGTTAGCGCTGATGCACCTAGTCATCCTAGGAAGAAGAAGAGAGATGATAGGAACTTGCACACTCGCAACCCAGATGCTACAACACCTGAGAGTCCAAACGATGTCTCTGTTTCTGATGCCGAAACACAATCTGGTGATGAACATGAGCCTAATGATAATATCAATAGTGATGTTCAGGTTGATGCTCAACCTAGAAATGATAAGGATGTGGAGATTGAACTTGTTGATCTTGATAACCCACCGCCTAAGAATAGAAGATATGATAAGAATGACTTCACTACTAGGAAGCGCGGTGAAGAAAGGGAACCATGGGTTCATAAACCCATGCCCTTACCTCCCAAACCATCCAAGAAAAAGGATGATGAGGATTTTGAGCGCTTTGTTGAAATGATTAGACCTGTCTTCCTGCAAATGTGTTCGACAGATATGCTCAAAATGTCTCCGTATGCTAAGTACATGAAGGATATTGTTACTAATAAGAGGAGGATACCCGAGGTTGAGATTTCCACCATGCTTGCTAACTATACCTTCAAGGGTGGAACTCCTAAGAAACTAGGTGATCCCGGAGTGCCCACTATACTTTGCTCCATTAAAGGCAACTACGTTAGAACTGCTTTATGCGACCTTGGAGCCGGTGTTAGCGTTATGCCTCTTTCTCTTTATCGTAGACTTGAACTGGATAAGTTGACACCCACTGAAATCTCTCTGCAAATGGCCGACAAATCAACTGCCTTCCCTATTGGCATTTCTGAGGATGTGCCTCTTCTGGTTGCTAACGTTGCTATCTCAACGGACTTTGTTATTCTGGATATTCCCGAGGACGATGCCATGGCGGTCATCCTTGGAAGACCCTTTTTAAACACTGCAGGGGCTGTTATAGATTGCAACAAAGGCAATGTCACTTTCCATGTCAACGGTAATGAGCATACGGTGCACTTTCCGAAGAAACAATATCGAGTACATTGCATCAATGCTATGGAAAAAACTTCATCGATTCTTACTAGGAGCCTTGAATGCCTATACCTCATGTTAAGATGAAGTATGATATGCTTGTTGGAGAGATACACATCCCCATTGAGGTAACCTAG
Organism: Hordeum vulgare subsp. vulgare; assembly: GCF_904849725.1. Classification (NCBI taxonomy): domain Eukaryota; kingdom Viridiplantae; phylum Streptophyta; class Magnoliopsida; order Poales; family Poaceae; genus Hordeum; species Hordeum vulgare. Next base: position 360,705,802 of record NC_058524.1, on the reverse strand, counting down.
TGACTTTACGAAAATTCTCCGTCTTCTTTTGCGATTCAAAAAAGCTTGTCAAGGAGACTTGATCAACCTCACTGACGGATTTCTTTCGATGACCATGAGATGGATGAATCGAGGAGTCACAAACCTCTGTTCCAAGCTTTCACCTTCGGTTGCTTAGAAGACAAATGATAGGTTTAGTTTAGTTTTCCCTGTTTTTTGTCTTAGCGTCCCGTAGAAAAGTACCCCGAAAATAAAAGTTCTCCGAACGTCCTGAAAATCAAGTATGGTTTTTTCTGGAATTTTTTAAAAATATTGAGACGAAGAGCTAGTCTGGGGGATGCGCTAGTGGGTCACAAGCCCAGGAGGCCCGGCCACCCCCCTGGCCGGGCCTGGCAGGCTTGTGGGACCCACATGCACCCCCTGCACTCATTCTATCTCTCATCCACTTCTCCTACCTCCAGAAAAAATTGTTTCGCAGCTCAAACCCGTGTTCTTGCTCCCCTTGCTGGGATTTTCGATGTCCTAGCTCAAAGCACCATTATCCGAACTGTTTTGGGGAAATTACTCCTTGGTAAGTGACTTCTCCATTGGTCCAATTAGTCTTTGCTCTAGTGCCTTATACTTCGTGTATTTTTGGTGCCTTGGTGACCATGTTCTTGAGCTTTGCATACTAATTTTAGCTGGTCCCATGTAGTTTTGATGCGTAATATGGCCTCTAGGCACTTGTGGGAGTAGTTGCTATGAGTTTTGTTGAGCCTTGTTCACTTTTCCTTAGAATTACTAAAAATTTCAGAAATTTTCAGAGATAGAAAAGGGAAAAGATGAGGAGGTTCTTAAGAGGCTCTTCAAGCCGTGACCCCAAGGATGATGGAAGTGAGAAGAAGCCCAAGTATCCGGTCCCTCGAGTTGCAGAAGTTCGAGCGTGCGAATGGCCAAGCAATGTGTTCTTACGCGCCGCCGGACTTTATGAGGACTTTTACTACCTGGTGGACAACGCAGGCCTTACCGCCTACGTTGAAGATAAGTGTCCGCAATACCTCCTCCTCACTAATATCTTCGTACAAAGCGTCAACTTCTACCCGAGGAAGAATCCTCCTATGGTTGAGTTCAAACTTTATGATATCCCCCAGCGCATGTCACTCCAGGATTTTCGCAATGTTTGCAAATTACCTTACGTTGGGGATATTCATGAACCTCGTACATGGGACTTGGAAGATTTCATCGATAATATTGTTGTAGGAGAGGAGAGAGGAGTGTCTTGCATTAGAGCTGCTAGCATACATTTTCCCGTGTTTCGGTACTTCTCACTATTTGTGGGAAAATGTTTGATTGGCCGTGGGAAAGTTGGATCACTTAGCTCCCCAGATCTTGCGGTCTTGCACGAAGCCCTTTATAACGATAAAACTTATAGCTTGGGCGCTATAGTAGCTCATAGGTTGAACACGAACCGTTCTAAAGGCGTTGTCTATGGAGGTATCTATGCTACTCGTCTTGCTAGACATTTTGAGATACCTATTAGACTGGACGAGGAAGAAGAGATTCTTCTTCCTGAGAGATATCTAGATTATGATAGCATGGTTCGCCATGACTTTCTTGATAGAGATATAAATAGAAGGATGATTTATAACCTGGTATTTAGTCAGGGTACTCGTGAGACTATTACTTTGCCTGCTCCTTCTTTGTTCAATCTTCATGCAGGCAGGTACATTATTATGCCCTCAGAAATCTACGCATATTGGGGCTTAGCCCAACCACAGGTGCCCGTGCCCGAGCCACCAGTCAAGTACCAAACGCCGGTTTATTAGTCGGAGCCAGAGGAGCTCACACAGTAGTGGCATCCTCAGTCCACTCCGGAGTACCCGGAGCTGGTTATTTCCCTCCTTGGGAGTAGACTGACTTAGGCCAAAACCCTAAGCTTGCGGGAGTACGTGTTTCTCGCCGACTTTACATTCTTGCTTATGCTTTCACTTTGTTAGTCGGTGTTCACGCTTTGCCACTCTATCAGCCATGCTAGTTTATTTCTTTTTCTACTTCTCTTTTCGTTTCTCTGTCTAGTTTGAGAAAACCCAAAAAGATTTTCTTGTTCTTCTTTTGCTTGTTGGGAGCTTTCCCGTGTAAATAATTTTCTTTTTCTTTGGGTCAAGGTAGAAGATCATGGTTACAATGTTTAGTGGCTCTCGCATGCATATCTGCTTATATGTTAAAGATCCATATTACTTTGTCTTCTCCTTTGTGTTTGCCTGCAGATTCCAGCTTAGTCCAATGCACGAGCACTCTTATTATTGTTCACATCGTTCGATCGTGCAAGCGAAAGGCAATAATGACGATATATGATGAAATGACTGAGCCTGGAAAAGCTGGTATGGACTCGATCTATTTTGTTTTTGTAAATATGACTAGCTCATCGTTTCTAGTTCAGCTTTGTTGTGAGAGAAACATGTTTGCAATGACAACTTAGAGATCATAGTTTCTGATGCCATGCTAAATTAGCTAGGAGCTTATAATGGTTTGTCTTGGATGCCCACATGAATGTTGAGATGACTATGATGTAGTATGATAGGATGGTATCCTCCTTTGAATGATTTAAGTGGCTTGACTTGGCGCATGTTTACGCATGTAGTTGAAACAAAATCAACATAGCCTCTATGATATTCATGTTCATGGTGATTTATGTCCTACTCATGCTTGCACTCAATGTTAGTTAATCTCAATGCATTTTGATGACTGATGTCGCTCTCTACTTGGTCGCTTCACAGTCTTTTGCTAGTCTTCACTTGTACTAAGCGGGAATACTGCTTGTGCATCCACTTCCCTAAACCCAAAGTTGTTCCATATGAGTCCACCATACCTACCTATATGCGGTATCTACCTGCCGTTCCAAGTAAATTTGCATGTGTCACTCCTTAAATCTTCAAGAAATAATTTGATTTGCATGCCCGAAACGGTCATATGGTGACAGGGGCCTATGAGTATCTTCCATGCTAGGCGTGGTATCCTCGATATGTGTTTCTTCACTATCATTCACGAGAAAGGGACCGGTAATTGGAATGCCCAGTTCCATGCTCAAATTGAAGAGATAATTGCAAACAAAACTCCCCCTGGATTGATGTTGGTATGGACGGCACCCGAGTATTCGGCTAGTCGTGGAGTGTGATTGATTGGTGGTGGGGGAGTCAAAACTTTACTTTTTGTTTGGGAACCGCCTATAGCATGTGTAGCGTGGAAGATGGTGAGAACTCTTAGTCATTACGTTGACAATGAAAGTATGCCACCCAAAATTATTATCTCTGTTTTCAAAGCTTGAGCTCTAGCACCTCTGCAAATCAATGCTTCCCTCTGCGATGGGCCTATCTATTTATGTTCCTGTTGAGTCGTCCTCTTCTTATAAAAGCACCAATTAGAGAGCACCTCGGTAACTTTTATGCTTTGCTTTTAACTGTGTTGAGTATGACTGTGACTGGATCTTCTTTGCCATGAATTACAATGTTTAGTCAGCCCTTGGTCTTTGAAGGTGCTTTGAATTTATGTTTTGGGGTCTCAGAAAGACCTAGCGAGATACCATCTATTCGTACTGCTTCATGATTGTTTTGATTGAAGTGTTTACGTTTGAAACTTATTATTATTTGCTCGCTAGTTGATTATGCCATTGATATGAGTTTATCGTGAGACCTAGATGTCATTTGGTTTTGTGGTTTGCTTATGATCTTGCTGAAATTCTGGATATGGGTTAGGCATAATTGCAACAACAAGATCAAACAGAGTTCGTAAAAGTTTTTCTTTTGTCTCTTTCAGTTTGTCAACTGAATTGCTTGAGGACAAGCAAGGCTTTAAGCTTGGGGGAGTTGATACATCTCCGTCGTATCTACTTTTCCAAACTCCTTTGCCCTTGTTTTGGTCTCTAATTTGCATGATTTTAATGGAACTAACCCGGACTGACGTTGTTTTCAGTAGAATTGCCATGGTGTTGTTTTTGCGCAGAAATAAAAGTTCTCGGAATGACCTGGAAATCTACGAGGATTTTTTGTGGAATGTATAAAAAATATTGGCGCAAGAATCAACTGGAGGGACGGAGCCAGGAGCTCACAAACCCACTAGGCCCGCCCCTCGAGGCTCCGCCGCCCCCAATTCCAGCTCTATATATCCTCTTTCGTCCGGAAAAAAATCAAGGAGAAGAGTTCATTGCGTTTTACGATACGGAGGCACCTCCACCTCCTCTTCTTCCTCTGGAGGGCAGATCTGGAATCCGTTCTAGGCTCCAGAGAGGGGAGGTCGTCGCCATCGTCATCATCAACCTTCCTTCATCGCCAATTCCATGATGCTCTTCACCGTTCGTGAGTAATCTCATCGTAGGCTTGCTGGACGATGATGGGTTGGATGACATCTATCATGTAATCGAGTTAGTTTTGATGGGGATTGATCCCTAGTATCCACTATGTTCTGAGATTGATGTTGCTACTACTTTGCCATGCTTAATGCTTGTCACTAGGGCCCGAGTGTCATGATTTCAGATCTGAACCTATTATGTTGTCGCCAATATATGTGTGTTTTAGATCCTATCATGCAAGTTGTAATCACCTACTATGTGTTATGACCCGGCAACCTCGGAGTGACAATAGCCGGAACCACTCCTGGAGATGACCATAGTATGAGGAGTTCATGTATTCACCAAGTGTTAATGCGTTGGTCCGGTTCTTTATCAAAAGGACAAACTTAATATCCCATAGTTTCCATTAGGACCCCGCTGCCACGGGAGGGATGGACAATAGATGTCATGCAAGTTCTTTTCCCTAAGCATGTATGACTACATACGGAATACATGCCTACATTAGATTGACGAACTGAAGCTAGTTACTTATCTCTCCGTGTTATAACTGTTGCATTATGAATAGCATCCGGCATAATCATCCATCACCGATGCAATGCCTACGAGTCTTTCCTACTGGTCCTTGCTACGTTACTTTGCCGCTACTGCTGTCACTCCTGCTACTGTTACTGTGTTGCTACTGTTGTTACTTTGCTACTACTGGTTACTGTTGCTACTGCTGCTATCATACTACCTTGCTACTAATACTTTGCTGCAGATACTAAATCTTTCAGGTGTGGTTGAATTGACAACTCAACTGCTAATACTTGAGAGTATTCTTTGGCTTCCCCTTGAGTCGAATCAATAAATTAGGGTTGAATATTCTACCCTCGAAAACTGTTGTGATCCCCTATACTCGTGGGTTATCAGTATGTTATATACCACGAGTCATGGATGACATGGAATTTTCCCGGATCTCGTGGGTCCAGCGTACTACCTCTGTAGACTGTAAACTATTCGAATAGCCGTGTCCATGGTCAAGGACAGTTGGGTAATCTTGCTTAAACTACGTCCAGACGTTTCTGCATAAACCAAGTGTGTGTGAGTGATGATAAAAAGGTGTTATTATGGTAGTAATGATATGACCAAGTTTGGTGACTTGGCATATAGGGTGAGCCCGGATGGTTCAGCCCTCGGCAGATGTATTGATATATGTAACATGTTCTTCAAAAGTAATTATTTAACTTGATGCATATTCATGATCATTCCACCAAAGATGCATGTTATTGTTATCCTTCACTTTCAATGTTCATATCATTGGTTGTTTGCGAGTACAGTCCAAAGTACTCATTGGCTTGCCACTGGTTATATTATTGACCAGACATGGAAGGACCGGAGTTTGGAGATGAGTATGTCTTCGGAGACGCCCCTGCAAACTAGGACGATTCCGAGTCAGAAAGTCTGTCGGTGTAGGTTTGATGGCATGGACACACGCTTAGCCCCTATGATTTCCGATATTAGTTATATCAGTATGATTTGGCCTTAGGCCCCACCTTGTGAACTTGACCATTCGATCATGTGATGTAATAATTCGGTACTCGGATGTAAGACTCTTATTATTCAGTATCTTTGTGTTCGGTGAGCATTGATCTCTGGGATCACTGAGCACGATCATTCGGCAATCTCGACTTGTAAGTCGGGGTCCTCACAACATCCCCCCAAGAGGGATAATCTAATCTTGGATTTTGTCGTAGAAGGCTTCAAATAGGTGAAGTAGTGGTGGGTGCTCATTGTTGATGAAGATCATCTTGAGTTGGCAGCAATCCTTGTCGTTTCTTACTCTTCTCACCTACATGGAGTTTGTCACAAAGAAAAAGGAACAAATGCAAAGATATAAATGGACATGGAGTGAAATACATGGGAGGTGATGTCCAAAGATACATTAATTACGTTGTCCATTGCTCACCTTTGAGGGAATGTGTGACTCCTTGAACTAATGCATATGGTTATAGTTGATTGCATATAGTTTTTGCCAAAATGTACAAGTGTGAATTTCATTGGCGGATTCACCCCTCAAGAACTTTGTAGTTCCTCCTCTTGGGGACCCACATCACCTTTATGGGGATCCTTGGAGTTGTGGTAGCACTAGATGAGGTAGTACGAGAAGTGTCCTTGGGAACCCACTAAACCTTGGCTTGGCGTTCTTCCTCAAATGAGTCAATCTCCTCTTGAACATTTCCCTTGTCCTTGTGGTCTTGTGGTAGAATGCCATCTTGAAAGCTTGTTCCATTGGGAGGAGTAGGATAATACTTCTCCTCTTGAGGAACAAACTTGGGAATGGGATATGGACCTTCTTCCCGAACTTCTTCATTGATGTTGAAGTATCCAACACCTTGCTTCTTCAGATGTCCTCCTTGCTTGCGAACAATTTCCGCGAATTGCTTACTTCCCGCAAGACTCTTGAAGACACCTCTCTCTATAATCCCTTTCAATAAATCGTTTTCTTGCTGAACTGTAACTTGGATAAGATAATCATTAGAGGAATCAAGATATCTACTAGCAACAACATCATTTGATATAGCTTTAGCATTGTAGTTACTAGATGAAGAAACTTTCTTGTCTTTGTTACTAGTGTTCTTAGGTTTAACTTGTGGAACAAAAGTAGACAAGAGTAATCATTTGGCTAGATAAGAAAAACTCTTCTTTCGAAGATCATCATTGATTTCTTTTAGAAACTCATGTTCCTGCTCTAAATTTAGCTTCTCGAAGCATAGCTTCTCATGAGTTCCTGCAAGCTCTCTATGATCTTCTAGAGTAGTTTAATGATCTGACTTAAAGTGGTTAATTCTTTAGTTAGTCGTTCAATCTCATTCTTATCATCATCATTCGATTTTTTCGAACTAGCATGAATAATTTCAAGTTCATTTTCAATATTATCACTAGTCTTATCAAAGATCAAGTCATCTTCTCCAAACAACTAATCCTCATCACTATCAATGTCAAAGTACTCGGGGTGTGATACCTTGGGGACTTTTGCCATGAAGCAGTTTCAAATCCCTTCATTTGGTGAACCAAATAAGTCGTAGGAGTTGGAGGAAACATGTGCAATGCCAACAACACCTTCATCTTGACTGTAGTTGGAGTTGGAGTGATAGCTTCTCTTGGATTGGTTCTCAGAATCGTAGCCAGAAACCCATTCACCAACGTGAGATTGATTTCTTCTTCTTGAATTGCTCTTTGTGTACTTGTCCTTCTTCTTCGATTCCTTGCCTCTCCATGAGTGTCTTCGTTCATAACGATCTCCTTTACTCATTCTCTCTCTACGATGTGACTCATCTCTTGAGATTTGTCTTCTAGGTGACTCTTCTCTTCGTTTGTGAGGAGCCGAGCACTCATTGGAAAAGTGTCTAGGCTTTCAAAAGTTGTAGCAGTTTCGGTCATGACTAGATGAACACTTCTCATCATATCTTTAGATTGAGATTCTCTCTTTGCCTCTACTCTTGTAAAACTTGTTGAACTTTATGACCATGTGGCTGATCTCTTCATTGGTAACAAGGTTGTCACTTGAAGTAGCGGGAGAATCGACTGAAGCTTTGTAAGCACCGCTTGACTTGTTGTGCAACTCATCTTTGTCCTGAGTGACATTTCATGAGGAACAATACCTCCAAAGACTTCAGTTGAATTGAGATCCTTCTAATTCGGCATCATTTGGATTAATGTGCACAAGGTGTCGTATCTTCCCTCCAAGGCTCTAAGTATCTTCTTGATGATGAATTTGTCGGTCATCTCTTTGCTTCCTAAGCCGGCAAACTCATTTGTGATGAGAGCTAGCCTAGATAACATCTCAGCGACTCCTTCACCATCCTTCATCTTGAACTTGTCAAGCTGACTTTGAAGCACATCCAACTTACATTCCCTGATAGAATCAGTCCCTTCGTGCATATCAATCAAAGTATTCCGAATTTCTTTTGCATTCTCAAGGCAACTGATTTTGTTAAATTCTTCGGGACACAAGCAGTTGAAAAGGATATCACGGGCTTGAGCATTGTATTGCAACATCTTCACCTCATCCGCTATGGCATCACAATCTGGTTCTTTTCCTTCTCCTAAGAAAACACCATGCACACCAACACGAACAACAACCTAAATGGCAGGATTATGACCAAGAATATGCATTTTAATTTTATGCTTCCAACTAGCAAAATTAGTGCCATCGAAATATGGAACTCTAGGGTAATAATTTCCCTCACTAGACGCCATACTATCCTAGGTTGTGAAACCAATACAATGGAGACCAAAGCTCTGATACCACTTGTAAGATTGAAAGTATGTCTAAAAGGGGGTGATTAGACTACTTGACAGGATAAAAACTTAGCCTTTTCCCAATTTTAAGTGTGACCAGTTCTAGCAATTATGACTAGTCAAGTACACCCTACACATGGCATCTAAGAGTATAGCAGCGGAAAGTAAACACATGCAAGTGTAAACAAGAGGGTAAGGTAGGGAGATCAAACACAAAGGTTGACACGTCGATTTTTGGCATGGTTTTGATAGATGGCACTATCGTACGTTCATGTTAGTAGAGACTTAAACCCACGAAGGGTAACGGCTGCGGGAGTCCACGAAGGGCTCCACCTACAAGGGGTCCACAAAGAAGCGGCCTTGTCTATTCCACCACGGCTTCCGTCCACATAGGACTAGCCTCACTGACGGTAGATCTTCACGAAGTAGGCGATCTCCTTTCCGTTACAAACATCTTGGTTCAACTCCACAACAAGAAGTTGGAGGCTCCCAAGCAACACCTAACCAACCTAGGAGGCACCACCCTCCGAAAGGTAATAGATGTGGTAGAAGGATGTACTCCTTGCTCTTGTGCTTCAAAAGATAGTCTCCTCAACACTCAGTCACTCTCTCTCGGATTTGGCAGGGATTGGAAAGATTGATCTTGTGGAAAGCAACTTGGGCAGGCTAGAAATCAAGGTTCAAATGGTTGGAGTCAAATCTCTTGATCTCAACAAATGAGTAGGAGGCTCTCTCCCAAATAATGGATCTGACATATGTATGTGTGTTCTGAGTGCTTCCTCTATGAATGAGCGGTAGGTGGAGGGGTATACATATGCATCCCCCAAAATACAATCGTTACAAGATTATTTCCCAACTAGGTGAAACCGAAATGAATCTCAGTGGTACCGAGTTGCACTAAATGTGGCAACTTTTGAATTCTCGATGAAACCGAAATAGGAATCTTGGTGGTATGTATACCATGTCCTAGGTTGGTTTCCAAATCTCGGTGAGACCAATTTCAAACTCGAATATTCCAAAACTTGAGATCTTCTCAATAGAAAGTTGGTCACACAATCTCGATGGCATAGGTTCTGTCAAGTGTAAAATCGGTAGGGTCGAATGGCAATTGTTGGTGGCACCGATTTTGCTGGTTTGGGTTTGGACGGAGATATTTTGTGGGAGAATGGTTGAGTAATTTTGGTGGCTACCTCTAATCACTTGAGCAATCAATTCATCATAATACCTCATCCTCTTTTAATAGTATTGGATTTCCTATGGACTCAAAGTGATTTCTCACAAAGTATGAAATGAAGAGTCTTCTTGCGTGAAGCTTGAGACAATCCTCTTCCTTCCTTGCATCCAGAGGCATATCCTCACAATCCTATAGCCAAAGCATCTTTAAACTTTTCTGAAATATACTTGAGTGGTCTCATTAGTCCAATGATTCATATGATGTGATTAATTACCAAAACCACCTTAGGGAGCAATTGTGCTTTCACCAAAGGACACATAGTCCCACGACACACGATCCTTAATGTAATCTCCTCGAGCTAAGGACACACAGTCCTCGCCCAACACTCGTGGTATCTCTTCAGGGCACACTTCCAAACTCTCACAAACTCGGCCACCCAATGATCCACAATTTACTGTTGGATGCTCTAGACCATGACGGCTAACCATGTGGAGGATGCATAGTCTTCAAAGGTAACAGGCGTCGGTTTTACACATGAACAATATCTTCAGTGATGCTCAATTACTTTGGGGTTTTTGGGTTTTGGTTTGGGTGTTTGGGGTTTTTCCTCACTAATGATTATCTCTCAAAGTCTTCGAGGAATGGGTTGCTCTGAAATAACAAGTTTTAGTTTGTCTCGCAGAGCAGCCAACTAGCTAGTGATTATGGGGGCGGATATTTATAGCTGGGGAACAATCCCGACTTGATTTGACATAAATACCCCAATGATATGACCGTTATGTGGATAAGGTTAGGGACAGCTGGCACGCGGTGCAGCAACTGTGAAAGTCCTCATGTCACTCATGTTCCTCACTAGTAGGTAACTCACATTGGCGAAAACGTAATTCCTCAGTTAGAGAAAATTCCTCAAAACAATTTGACTAAATTGTAAAATATTTCCAAAGGCTTCACTCGAAGGATTTGTACGTGTAGGCTTTAAGATGAGCATCACTTGGAAACTTTTCCTTAGTTTTACCTATGACAGTACGATGGTCCTATGACTCAAAATAAAGGAAATGAAGCTTCGAAAACAAAAGTCTTCACGCAAAGTCCTTGCATCAATTTCTTCGCCGACACACCAATGTCCTCACTTTCAAAGTCTTCAAGGAAATACGGAAGTCTTCCGCCGAAGAAATACATTTTTAGGGGTCGATATTTTTTGAATAACTCAAACTCCTCAGCCACTTATAGAGCATGTGTACACTCATAAACACATTAGTCTCTTAACCTATTAGTCTTCAATACACCAAAATCACTGAGGGGCACTAGATGCACTTACAATCTCCCCCTTTTTGGTGATTGATGACAAATAAGTTTTCAACGGGGATAATAATATGAAGTTTAAGTACAGTGTTTGAGGGATTTGATTGCAAGATATAGAAAGACTCCCCTGAAGATGTGCATATTTGAGGAATCTGCTTTGGACTGCAAATGCACATTGTAGGTTTATACAATGGAGATCTCCCCCTATATCTTGTAATCCATGCAAGCATTTGACATATATAATGAGGAAATTGAAATGCATGACGGGAAGTCGAGTATGACGAATTTCAGCATGCGTGCATTAATCAACTAAGGAATAAGCATGCGAAGAAAAACGGTTCAAAAGTGCAAGACCACCATCGGACATAAGTTTACAACTCATAGAACCAAACACTTCAGCAAAATGAGAGTTGCAACTTAAACTATATAGTTCAAAAGCCCATAAAGTAGACCCGCTTGAAGACTAACTCAGATTTCTTGCCCTTTGTCATCAAGTGATGAAAAGGGAAGCAACTGAGGACTAACGCCCCTGAAGAATATCAACTTATTGGTGGAGTAGGAGCGTCGACATTGTTGGGGTCGTTCATCATAATTGGACCGGTAGCAGGGTCATCAAGATCCCCAGCTTCATTAGTTGTGCGTGATGAAGAATATGAAATCGCCACCAAGTGAGGAACTACAACTTTGTTGAATTTTTTCTTGGGCGGCCAGGACCATTAAAAATCTTGCTGAAACTCCATTTCAGAAAGTTCCTCACGAGTCTTGAGGTGAGACAAAATGGCCCATGTGCGGTCGAAGATTTCATGAAGATAATAGTTATTTTTCTTCACTGCATTTGGCATCACATTTATATAACAAACAATGTCTCCAAACTGATGCTTTACCCACTTGTGATTGTGATCAACCTCTTGATGAAGACTAAGCAGAAGCTCACCGACAGACATCACGTGTGGGGCAGACTCACGAGGAGCTTTAGCTTTTGTGTCTGAGTCTTGTAACGTAGTGTCTTCATTTGTGGAGTGGGATGCAGCCTTGTGAAATTGTCCATCAAGGGGACGAGACCCCTCATCAATCTAGGATTTGCCTTTGCCTTCAATCAGATCGAAGGATTTCTTGACTAAATCTATTGGGGGCAAATAGCTGAGGTGATTTTGAACATATTCCTTGTAAAGAATTGAGGATCTGGCCCTGATGAATTTCAAAATCCATGGCACATAAGGCATCAGATCAAAAGGTGACAAAGTATTGTTGGTCAAACTCCTCAAGAAGAAACCGTGAAGATTTATTGGAATCCATGGATGATACTGAATAGCAAATTTTCATGATTCCCACAACATCTTCTTCTTTAGAGTTATGGCCCTTGATTGGACTGAGGATTTTGGTCAAAATGCGGTAAACTATCCTGGGCACATAGACCAGTTACTTGACAAGGAAAGTGGGTCTTTGCGGCTTGCCAGTAGCCAAAGGCTTCATCAGCACTTGCATCATGTGATTGGGCAGTGCAGTTTCATCATCGATGCATTTGGCTCCTTCTGGGGGAATTGGAACTGGGACTTCATGAAGTAATTCTGACGCAGGAGATTTGGAATGAGTGTCTTCAGCCATCTAATCCAGAACACAAGTGTTGACATCAGATGCTTCACCTGAGATATGCAAGGTAGCATAGAATTGAAGAATCATTTCCTCATTCCTGTCGCAGATACCCATGCAGAATGGCAGTAGTCCAGCTTCAAAAAGAACATGGAGGAATGGATCAAGGAAAATGAATATTCTCCATATCGGCATGAGGAATTTGCTGATGAATTTTTTTGTTCTTGTTAAAGAGAACAACACCATAGTAGTTCAGCTGAGTAGTGTTCCAGATGTCCATGAAGACTGAGGATTATCAACATGAGGTTCAACAGTGTCCTCACTCTGAGGAGGAGCATTTTCTTCAGCCTTAGTTTTGTCAGTGTGAGGAATATGATGTGTAGATTCATCAACTTCACGTGCAGCAACTTCCTTAGTGGTTTTTTGATTCATAGTGTCTTTAGCTGATGCAGCTGATTCATTCTCCTGGATGGACTTCATCGGAATATTTTTGTCATCAAACGTGTATGAATTTCTTCAGCGGCTCCAGGGGACTAAGGTAATTGAGGAAGTAGAATTTCCATTGGTGAGTTGGGATTGGCTGCTTCCCAGTATTCATCATTGACAACACGTGTTATGCTGCTAATGCCCACTTCATCATCTTTTTCTTCATCTCCCAAATATGTTCTCTTCGGAGGCCGGGGAGATGAGGCTTGAGGAATTGAAGGATTTGGTTCTGCTTCAATTTCTTCATTGAGCTGCTCTGTGGAAGCAACAGTTCGAGTATCTTTGATTTTCTGATCCCCTTTTGGGATGACGTGATCGACACAAAATGGCACCATTTGGTAAGAGGGTGACGTGCTGATAGGAGTAGGATCAATATGTGTAGTTAATGAACTTGTCAAAGTCCTCAAGCGTTTCGGTACTGAGGACTCTGAACTTGTTGAAGCCTTTCTCTTCTATGCCGCTTCCTTTTCAGTAGCCTTCGTTTTCTTCACTTCTGATGCAGAAGGAAGTTGACTTTCTTCACTTTTAAAGACTTTGGTGCCGGAGCAGATACTTCAGGCATGGCTGATGTAGTCGGCCTGGCAATAGAAGTTACTTCGGGCACAACTATTTCTTTAGTTGCCCTGGTAGGTTCGTCGTGTTCAGGTTTTTCACGCACAGAAATTTCTTCATCCCTGTCAGAGTCGTCACGTAGTTCAACAGTGTAGCTGGCCTAAGGAATTTTAGGTTGCGTTTAGGCCGCAACCCGTTTGTTGTGGTCGTTGATGACTTCATTCGCAACATTGACTAATCTGACCTTTGCACCCTTTGAGTCCCCTTTAAAGCGAGTGTATTCTTCACTGAGGTTTTTGATCTTAGTTTGTGCAGAGACGAGCTCATGAGCAATCATAGTCAGAATGTTTTTCTTCACAATAAATACTTTCTGAGTTTGTGCTTTTCTACCACATTTGGCCTTCTCAACCTTCCATTTTTCTTCACTTATGAAGCTAGTGAGCATGTGACCTGGCCGAGGTGGAAGCTTAAAGTCATCAATAGGTCTTCGATGATCTTTGTACCATAGGTCGGTGAAGTATAACACCAACTTTGGATCCATCATGAGGGGAATTGTGGTGCCTTCGGCCTGTGCAATCATCTCCTGCTTGTTTCTGATGATTGCAACAAGTACTTCATCATCAGCTTCTTCTTCTTCTTCTTCAGATCTAGAAGGAACATTGAGGACTATCATGCTAGGGCTGGGACTTTTTCCTCTCATAGCGATCATATTTGTCTTCATGTTTGCACTTGAAGAAGTATGTGTAGAGCCAGAAGCAGAGGGTCCTAAGGGAATTGAAGTCCCCATTGGATGCTGACTTGTAGTCAGTTTCAGCAGTGGTGAGGACTGTGTGCGAGTAGCGGAGGACTTTTGTGTCACCTTAGGAGCTGACTGAGGTAATTGCTATGAGGTATTTTAGTTGAGGACTTTGGCTTGACAATGTTTTCTTCAACAGAGCTCGCTTCGGAGCAGTTTCAGTACTAGAGGCCTCAGCAGCAGAGGAGGAGGCAACAACAGCTGCGGGAGTAGATTCCTCATTGAATCTCTTCTCGGCCTGTTTTGCAACTTGCTATAGTTTGGCATGTTGCTTTGCCCATTCTTCAGGATAGTCTTCACCAGGGTAAAGGCTTGTGGGATCAACAACTTGTTGATTGCCGAGAGGAGATCTTTGGCATGGAGGCTTCAAAGAGAATTTCTTCATGTATTTTGGAGTCACATACGTGTACTCCTTCCATTATGTGGCACATCTCCTCTCAATTTTCTGCAAGCGCGTTTTGCGCTTTTTGTTTGTCTCTTTCGCACAAATTTCTACATTAGGGGTGTAGTATTCATCATATATGTCTTCGGGGATTTCAAAACTAGTGTTGGTGTCAGCCTTCTTTCCACCCTTCTGTTTCTTTTCATCAGCTGTTTTCTTCACTTGAGGAATATGAAGTTTTAAGGAATGCGAAGAGGTATGCAAATTTCCTTCAAGAAATACTACAAATGAGTTAAGTGGATGAGAACCTAGTGATTCGTCAGTAGACATTTTGTACCTGTGAAGAAAGTATAGGTGCGAAGAATTTTAAGAGGTCATATGCTTTCTCACGAGATTTTCATAAATCACTCAAGTTGAAGACGTTGACCAATACTATTTTTGAGGAATTTCTCTAAGTGTTCTTTTCATGGGTTCGAGAGCGATGCAGATCCGAAAATTGAAACAATCGAGGAATCTCTTGAAGAATTGAGTAACTTAGTAAAATTTATCAAGTGTTCTAGACATAGAAGTGTTCATCTCATGAATTTGCTGAGGAATAACACTTTTAGAAGATCTTATGAAACACAAAGAACTACAAGGGCCGTAAACTTAGATTTTAATTACCCTGGTTGAAGAATATGAAGAACACGATGAACTGTACATGGTTAAATAGAAGCTCATCAGTTCAGATCTTCAGCGACCTAACTTGGCGGCTGAAGACAACTACAACGGCGATGGAGGAAGGAGATCCATGGTCGACATGAGTACGGTGATGACGAGGCCGAGCCAGTGAAGCTCTTCCTCACCGGTGATGATGATTTCTACCGGTGGTGCTACGTCTGGCTTCGAGCGGTGAGAGGTGGAAATAAGAGGAATAGATTGACTCAAGGGAGTGAATGTGGTATTTATAGCCCACGTGAAAACAGTCCGTCCCAAAGTTTTAGGATCGGATTGCCCATGGCCCTTCCTCTCTGCTTGACATGTGGCACCCACGCATTAAGTAGTGAAGTTAGTGTAGATCGTGCAGATCATGCTTATCCAATCGTGGGTAGTGGGTGCGGTTTGAGCGGTAACGGCCGAATTTTTTGGAAAAAAATTGAGGACTTTGTTCACAAATTATTCAGCTAACAAGGACTCAGTGAAGACATTGGACCAGTTTCAAATAGAACGCATATGAACAATTTGAGAACAGACTGAGTTGATCTTGGCATACATGGGGAATGGGTCCGATCACATTCACTTAGAGGAAAAATGCAACATGAAGACTTAGCAATAAGTGAATGATGTTGAGGACTTTGAAAGCTCACCAATAGGTATATAGTCAATGAAGAAAACATTTTTATAAGTTTGAAGAATTTGAAATTTTGTGGAATTTGCAAAGCTGAGGAATTTGAAAGTTTAATGAATTTGAAGATTTGAGGGATTTGCCAAAATCTCAACTTTCAAGAATTTCAACTTGAAGAATTTCAAATTGGGTTGGTCACCCGACCCACCATATAAGAATGATGATTTCAGACACCACGTACAATTGTCGTAGGGTCCTAAGAATCAAATTATTCATTAATTTCTTCACACTTAGAGTGTTACTGTTCATTGATTGAAGTAGAACGTTACTTCGTGTGTTGCACATCTAAGTCATCAATTTTGCATAAGTGTTAGGATGTGTGTCCTTTCACAGAATATTCAAAGACTCTAGGATATTTAGCTCACACCGGAACTTGCAAAATTTCTTTTCATCCAAGGGCTTAGTGAAGACATCTTCCAGTTGTTTTTCAGTCTTCACGTGGTCGAGGACGATGTTGCCCTTGAGTACATGATCATGAAGAAAATGATGACGAATCTGGATGTGCTTGCTCTTAGAGTGTTGTACTGGGTTGTATGCAATCTTGATTGCACACTCATTGTCGCATTAAAGTGGCATATTCTTCATATTGATGTCGTATACCTTGAGGGTTTGCTTCATCCACAGTAATTGAGCACAACACGAACCAGCAGCGATGTACTCACCTTCAGCACTGGAAAGCGGCACGCAGTTCTGCTTCTTTGAGGACCAACAGACTAAGGATCTTCCAAGGAAATGGCACGTGCCTAATGTTGACTAGCGATCCACACGGTCACCAGCATAGTCAGAGTTAGAATATCCAACGAGATGAAGATTTGGGCCCTTGGGGTAACATATGTTGGAAATATGCCCTAGAGGCAATAATAAAGTGGTTATTATTATGTTTCCTAGTTCGCGATCATTGTCTATTATTCATGCTATAATTGTTTTAACCGGAAACCGTAATACATGTGTGAATATATATATATCACAATGTGTCCCTAGTGAGCCTCTAGTTGGCTAGATCGTTGATCAATAGATGATCATGGTTTCCTCATCATGGACATTGGATGTCATTAATAACGGTATCACATCATTAGGGAATGATGTGATCGACAAGACCCAATCCTAAGTATAGCACTAGATCGTATTGTTCGTCTGCTAAAGCTTTTCTAATGTCAAGTATCATTCCTTAGACCATGAGATTGTGCAACTCCAAGATACCGTAGGAGTGCTTTGTGTGCATCAAACGTCACAACGTAACTAGGTGATTATAAAGGTGCACTACATGTATCTCCGAAAGTGTTTACTGGGTTGGTACGAATCGATACTGGGATTTGTCAATCCGTGTGACGGAGAGGTATCTCTAGGCCTGATACGTCTCCATCATATCTACTTTTCCAAACTCTTTTGCCCTTGTTTTGGACTCTAATTTGCATGATTTGAATGGAACTAACCCGGACTAACGCTGTTTTCAGCAGAATTGCCATGGTGTTGTTTTTGCGCAGAAATAAAAGTTCTCGGAATGACCTGGAAATTTATGGGGATTTTTTGTGGAATATATAAAAATACTGGCGCAAGAATCAACCGGAGTGGTGGAGCTGATAGCCCACAAGCCCACCAGGCGCGGGCCCCCCTGGTTGCGCCTGGCAGGCTTGTGGGGCCCACGTTGCTCCACCGCCTCCAATCTCAGCTCTATTTAGTCCTTTTTGTCCGGAAAAAAATAAAGGAGAAGAGTTCATCGCGTTTTACGATACGGAGGCGCCGCCACCTCCTGTTCTTCCTCTGGAGGGAAGATCTGGAGTCCGTTCTGGGCTCCGGAGAGGGGAGATCGTCGCCATCGTCATCAACAACATTCCTTCATCGCCAAATCCATGATGCTCTTCACCGTTCGTGAGTAATCTCATCGTAGGCTTGCTGGATGGTGATGGGTTGGATGAGATCTATCATGTAATCGAGTTAGTTTTGACGGGGATTGAGCCCTAGTATCCACTATGTTCTGAGATTGATGTTGCTACTACTTTGCCATGCTTAATGCTTGTCACTAGGGCCCGAGTGCCATGATTTCAGATCTGAACCTATTATGTTGTCGCCAATATATGTGTGTTCTTGATCCTATCTAGCAAGTTGTAGTCTCCTACTATGTGTTATGACCTGGCAACCCCGGAGTGACAATAGCCAGAACCACTCTTGGAGATGACCATAGTATGAGGAGTTCATGTATTCACTATGTGTTAATGCGTTGGTCCGGTTCTTTATTAAAAGGAGAACCTTACTATCCCGTAGTTTCCACTAGGACCCCGCTGCCACGGGAGGGATGGACAATAGTTGTCATGCAAGTTCTATTCCCTAAGCACGTATGACTACCTACGGAATACATGCCTACAATACATTGACGAACTGGAGCTAGTTAAATATCTCTCCGTGTTATAATTTTTGCATGATGAATAGCATCCGGCATAATCATCTATTTGCGATCCAATTCCTACGAGTTTTTCCTACTGGTCCTTGCTAAGTTACTTTGTTGCTACTGCTGTCACTTCTGCTACTATTACTCTATCCCTACTGTTGTCAGTGCTCCTACTGTTACTCTGTTGCTGCTACTGTTACTTTGTTGCTACTGTTGCTATCACACTACCTTGCTACTGATACTTTGCTGCAGATACTAAGTCTTTCAGGTGTGGTTGAATTGACAACTCAACTGCTAATACTTGAGAATATTCTTTGGCTTCCCCTTGTGTCGAATCAATAAATTTGGGTTGAATACTCTACCCTCGAAAACTATTGCGGTCCCCTATACTTGTGGGTTATCAAGACCTTTTTCTGGCGCTGTTGCCCGGGAAGCATAGCTATATTCTCTGAGTCATTTGGGATTTACGTCTGCTGGTCACTATGAGGAATCTAAAAGACACAAAAACCAAAGTCTTGCCTCAACTACGAGGACAGGTAAGGAACTGCCATCTAGCTCTACACTTGATTCACCTTCAGTTATGAGTAAGTTTGCGACACCACCTCCTGCTAGAAATATTGATATGTCGCATGTGCTTGATGATGCTACTTCTGCTGTCCATGATGCTTGTGATGATGTTATGCTTGATACTGCTTTGCCACTAGGTGCATTCCTTGATGCACAAATTGCTAGAGTTGCTGCTAGATGTGATGATACTTCTCAAACTGCTGATACTATTGAAGTAGAACCTGCTATTTTGCCTGTTAGAACTAGCTCTCCTAGATATGAATTGCCTGATATGCTTGAGGGTTATGTTATGGAGGGAGAGATAGCTGAGGACTTCCTAACTTGTAAGGATAGCTATTATGTTGAGAAATTACTGCGCAAGTGGAAAGAAAAATCTTTGAACGCCGGGATGAAATATGACGCGAAGTTTGCTATTTCGCCTATCTTTGTGACCGATAAGGATTATGAATTCTCTATCGACCCTGAGTTAATCACCCTGGTCGAATCTGATCCTTTTCACGGTTATGATTCTGAAACGGTTGTAGCCCATCTTACCAAACTGCACGATATAGCCACCCTATTCACTAGTGAGGAAAAGATCCGCCACTACTATATCCTCAAGCTATTTCCTTTCTTGCTAAAGGATGATGCTAAGACTTGGTTCACTTCTCTTGCTCCTGGTTGTGTGCGTAGCCCCCAGGATATGATCTAATACTTCTCTAAAAAATATTTTCCTGCCCATAAGAAGCAAGTTGCCTTGCAGGAAATATACAACTTGGGGGGAGGCTTGTCCAGCTGCTGAATGCTTTGCCCGATCACCCTCTTGAGAAGAATGAAATACTTGATATCTTCTATAATGGACTAACCGATGCTTCTAAGGACCAACTAGATAGTTGTGTTGGTTGTGTTTTTAGGGAACAAACCGTAGAACAAGCTGAGATCCTATTGAATAATATCCTGTGCAATGAGAATGCTTGGACTATTCCCGAACCACCTCCGAAGTCAACTCCGAAGAAAAGAGGTATCCTATTCCTCAGTCCTAAAGATATGCAAGAAGCTAAGAAATCTATGAAAGAGAAAGGCATTAAATCTGAAGATGTCAAAAATCTACCACCTATCGAAGAGATCCATGGTCTTGATAACACGATGTAGGTAGTAGAGGTAAATTCTCTGCGTAGTTTCAATAAGAGTGACATTCCTTTTAATAAACCGGCTAGCTTATGCCTCGATGAATTTCATAACTTTGTTGCCAAACAACAGAGTTTCAATGATTATGTTAGCAGACAATTGGAACAGAATTCTCGTATGGTTACTTATCTAAGTGCTTGTGTGGACAGAAATGTCAATGATCTTAAGCTCCTGAGTAAACATGCTTCTATGGTTACTACTCAGGTAGAACAAGTACTTAAGGCTCAAAATGACTTGCTCAATGAGTTGAATGACAATTCTGTCAGAGTCGTCACTAGAGGCGGTAGAATGACCCAGGAACCTTTGTATCCTGAGGGTCATCCTAAGAGAATTGAACAAGATTCTCAAGGAGTTAGCACTGATGCACCTAGTCATGCTAGAAAGAAGAAGAGAGATGATAGGAACATGCACGTTAGCAACCCTGTTACACCTGAGAATCCAAACGGTGTCTCTATTTCTGATGCTGAAACACAATCTAGTGATGAACATGAGCCTAATGATAATATCAATAGTGATGTTGATGATGATGCTCAACCTAGCAATGATAAGGATGTGGAGATTGAACCTGTTGATCTTGATAATCCACAGCCTAAGAATAGAAGATACGATAAGAACGATTTCGCTGCTAGGAAGCATGGTAAAGAAAGGGAACCATGGGTTCAGAAATCCATGCTCTTTCCTCCCAAACCATCCAAGAAAAAGGATGATGAGGATTTTGGTCGATTTGTTGAAATGATCAGACCTGTCTTTCTGCCAATGCGTTTGACAGATATGCTCAAGATGTCTCCGTATGCTAAGTACATGAAGGATATTGTGACTAATAAGAGGAGGATGCCCGAGGTTGAGATTTCTGCCATGCTAGCTAATTACACCTTCAAGAGTGGAACTCCTAAGAAACTAGGTGATCCCGGAGTGCCCACTATACCTTGCTCCATTAAAGGCAACTACATTAGAACTGCTTTATGCGACCTTGGAGCCAGTGTTAGTGTTATGCCTCTCTGTATTTATCGTAGACTTGAACTGGATAAGTTGACACCCACTGAAATCTCTCTGCAAATGGCCGACAAATCAACTGCTTTCCCTATCAGCATTTGCGAGGATGTGCCTGTTGTTGTTAACGTCACTATCTTAACAGACTTTGTTATTCTGGATATTCCCGAGGATGATGCCATGGCGGTCATCCTTGGAAGACCCTTTTTAAACACTACAGGGGTCGTTATAGATTGCAACAAAGGCAATGTCACTTTCCATGTTAACGGTAATGAGCATACGGTGCACTTTCCAAAGAAACAATATCGAGTACATTGCATCAATGCTATCGAAAAAACTTCATCGATTCTTATTGGGAGCTTTGAATGCCCTATACCTACTGTTAAGATGAAGTATGATTTGCTTGTTGGGGATATTCACATCCCCATTGAGTTAACCTAGTGACTATTCGAAAATTCTCCGTCTTCTTTTACGATTCGAAAAAGTTTGTCAAGTAGAATTGATCAACCTCATTGACGGATTTCTTTCGATGACCACGAGATGGATGAATTGAGGAGTCACAAACCTCTGTTCCAAGCTTTCACCTTCGGTTGCTTTGAAGAAAAATGATAGATTTAGTTTAGTTTTCCCTGTTTGCTGCTTTTTGCGTCCCGTAGAGAAGTACCCCGAAAATAAAAGTTCTCGGAATGCCGTGAAAATCAAGTATGATTTTTTCAGAAATTTTTGAAAAATTCTGAGGCGAAGAGCTAGTCAGGGGCTGCACCAGTGGGCCACAAGCCCTAGAGGCGCGGGCACCCCCCTGTCAGTGCCTACCAGGCTTGTGGGGCCCACGTGTACCCCCTCCACTTATTCTAGCTCCAATCTGCTTCTCGTACCTCCAGAAAAAATCGTTTCGTAGTTCAAACCCGTGTTCTTATTGCGATTTTCGATCTCCTTGTGGAAAGCACCATTCACCAAGCTGTTTCGGGGAAATTGCCCCTTCGTAAGTGACTCCTCCATTGGTCCAATTAGTTTTTGCTCTAGTGCCTTATACGTCGTGTATTTTTGCTGCCTTGGTGACCCTGTTCTTGAGCTTTGCATGCTAATTTTAGCTGGTCCCAAGTAGTTTTGATGCGTGATATGGCTTCTAGGCACTTGTGGGAGTAGTTGCTACGAGTTTCATTGGGCCTTGTTCACTTTTCCTTAGAGTCACTAAAAATTTCAGAAATTTTCAGAGATAGAAAAGGGAAAAGATGAGGAGGTTCTTAAGAGGCTCTTCAAGCCGTGACCCCAAGGATGATGGAAGTGAGAAAAAGAAACCCAAGTATCTGGTCCCCCGAGTTGCAGAAGTTCGAGCATGCGAGTGGCCTACCGATGTGTTCTTATGCGCCGCTGGACTTTATGAGGACTTTTACTACTTGGTGGAGAACGCATGGCTTACCGCCTTCGTTGAAGATAAGTGTCCGCAATACCTCCTCCTCACTAATATTTTCGTGCAAAGCTTTAACTTCTATCCAAGGAAGAATCCTCCTATGGTTGAGTTCACATTATATGATATCCCCCAACGCATGTCACTTCAGGATTTTTGCAATGTTTGCAAATTACCTTATGTTGGGGATATTCATGAACCTCGTCCACGGGACTTGGAGGCTTTTATCGATACTATTGTTGTAGGAGAGGAGAGAGAAGTGTCTTGCACTAGAGCTACTAGCATACATTTTCCCGTGCTTCAGTACTTCTCAATATTCGTGTGAAAATGTTTGATTGGCCGTGGGAAAGCTGGGGCCTTTAGCTCCCCAGATCTTGTGGTCTTGTGCGAAGCCCTTTATAATCATAAAACTTATAGCTTGGGCGCTATAGTAGTTCAATGGTTGAACACGAACAGTTCTAAAGGCGTTGTCTATGGAGGTATCTATGCTACTCGTCTTGCTAGACATTTTGAGATAACCATTAGACTGGACGAGGAAGAAGAGATTCTTCTTCCGAGAGATATCTAGATTATGATAGCATGGTTCGCCATGACTTTCTTGATAGAGATATAAATAGAAGGACGATTTATAACCTGGTATTTAGTCAGGGTTCTCATGAGACTATTAATTTACCTGCTGCTTCTTTGTTCAATCTTCATACAGGCAGGTACATTATTATGCCCTCGGACATCTACGCATATTGGGGGCATAGCCCAACCATAGGCGCCCGTGCCCGAGCTACCAGTCGAGTACCAGACGCCAGTTTATCAGTGGGAGCCAGAGGAGCTCACACAGCAGTGGCACCCTCAGTCCACTCCGAAGTACCCCGGGGACGGTTATTTCCCTCCTTGGGAGTAGACCAACTTAGGCCAAAAGCCTAAGCTTGGGGGAGTACGTGCTTCTCACCGACTTTATATTCTTGCTTACACTTTCACTTTGTTAGTTGGTGCTCACACTTTGCCACTGTATCATCCATGCTAGTTTATTTCTTTTTCTTGTTTTCTTTTCGTGTGTTTGTCTAGTTTGAGAAAACCCAAAAAGATTTCTCGTTCTTCTTTTGCTTGTTGGGAGCTTTCCCGTGTAAATAGTTTTCTTTTTCTTTGGGTCAAGGTAGAAGACTATGGTTACAATGTTTAGTGGCTCTAGCATGCATATATGTTTATTTGTCAAAGAGACATATTACTTTGTCTTCTCCTTTATGTTTGCTTGCAGATTCCAGCGTAGTCCAATGCACGAGCACTCTTATTATTGTTCACATTTTTAGTTCGTGCAAGTGAAAGGCAATAATGACTATATATGATGAAGTGACTGAGCCAGGAAAAGTTGGTATGAACTCGATCTATTTTGTTTTTGTAAATATGACTTGCTCATCAGTCCTGATTCAGCTTTCTTGTGAGAGAAACATTTTCAATGACAACTTAGAGATCATAGTTTCTGATGACATGCTTAATTAGCTAGGAGCTTATAATGGTTTGTCTTGGATGCCAACATGAATTTTGAGATTACTATGATGTAGTATGATAGGATGGTATCCTTCTTTGAATGATTCAAGTGGCTTGACTTGGCGCATGTTTACGCATGTAGTTGAAACAAAATCAACATAGCCTCTATGATATTCATGTTCATGGTGATTTATGTCCTACTCATGGTTGCACTCAATGTTGGTTAACCTCAATGCATTTTGATGACTGTTGTCGCTCTCTAGTTGTTCGCTTCCCAGTCTTTTGCTAGCCTTCACTTGTACTAAGCGGGAATATTGCTTCTGCATCCACTTCCATAAACCAAAAGTTGTTCCATATGAGTCCACCATACCTACCTATATGCGGTATCTACCTGCTGTTCCAAGTAAATTTGCATGTGCCACTCTCTAAACATTTAAGAAATAATCTGTTTTGCATGCCCGAGCCGCTCATGTGGTGACAAGGGGCGATCAGTATCTTCCGTGCTAGGCATGTTATCCTCGATATGTGTTCATTCACTATCATTCACGAGAAAGGGGCCAGTAATCGGAATTCCCAGTTCCATGCTGAAATCGAAAAGATAATTGCAAACAAAACTCCCCCTGGATTGATGTTGGTATGGATGGCACCCGAGGATTCGGCTAGTCATGGAGTGTGATTGATCGGTGGTGGGGGAGTCCAAACTTTACTTTTCTGTTTGGGAACCGCCTATAGCATGTGTAGCATGGAAGATGGTGAAAAACTCTTAGTCATTGCGTTGACAATGAAAGCATGCCACCCAAAATTATTATCTCTGTTTTCAAAGCTTGAGCTCTGGCACCTCTACAAATCAATGCTTCCCTCGGCGAAGGGCCTATCTATTTATGCTTCTGTTGAATCATCCTCTTCTTTAGAAAAGCACCAATTAGAGAGCACCTCTGTCATTTTTATGCTTTGCTTTTGATCGATATTGAGTATGACTGTGACTGGATCTTCTTTGCCATGAATTACAATGTTTAGTCAGCCCTTGGTCTTTGAAGGTGCTCTACATTTATGTCTTGCGGTCTCAGAAAAGAGCTAGCGAGATACCATCTGTTCGTATTGCGTCATGATTGTTTTGATTCAAGTGCTGACGTTTGAAACGGAGGCGCCGCCACCTCCTGTTCATCGCATTTTACGATACGGAGGCGCCGCCACCTCCTGTTCTTCCTCTGGAGGGCAGATCTGGAGTCCGTTCTGGGCTCCGGAGAGGGGAGATCGTCGCCATCGTCATCACCAACCTTCCTTCATCGCCAAATCCATGATGCTCTTCACCGTTCATGAGTAATCTCATCGTAGGCTGGCTGGACGATGATGAGTTGGATAAGATCTATCATGTAATCGAGTTAGTTTTGACGGGGATTGATCCCTAGTATCCACTATGTTCTAGATTGATGTTGCCACTACTTGGCTATGCTTAATGCTTGTCACTAGGGCCCGAGTGCCATGATTTCAGATCTGAACCTATTATGTTTTCGCCAATATATGTGTCTTTTAGATCCTATCTTGCAAGTTGTAGTCACCTACTATGTGTTATGACCCGGCAACCCCGGAGTGACACCCGGAGATGACCATAGTATGAGGAGTTCATGTATTCACCACGTGTTAATGCGTTGGTCTGGTTCTTTATTAAAAGGAGAACCTTAATATCCCTTAGTTTCCATTAGGACCCCGCTTCCACGGGAGGGATGGACAATAGATGTCATGCAAGTTCTTTTCCCTAAGCACGTATGACTACATACGGAATACATGCCTACATTAGATTGACGAACGGGAGCTAGTGACTTATCTCTCCGTGTTATAGCTATTACATGATGAATCACATCCGGTATACTCAACCATCACCGATCCACTGCCTACGAGTCTTTTACTACTGGTCCTTGCTACGTTAATTTGTCCAGGCTTGTCCCTTGCTACAAAAGGGATTGGGCCACTTTGCTACTACTGTTGCTAATGTTGTTACTGCTAATACTTGAGAATATTCTTTGGCTTCCCGAAGTGTCGAATTAATAAATTTGGGTTGAATACTCTACCCTCGAAAACTGTTGCGATCCCCTATACTTGTGGGTTATCAGGGCCAACTCGGTAATACCTCATCATAATGAGCTCAATGTGACTAGGGAATTCACCACGGGATGATGTGTTGTGGAACGAGTAGAGGGACTTGCCGGCAACGAGATTGAACAAGGTATAGGGATATCGATGATCGAATCACGACCATGTGTCATACCGGTTGACCATGATTGAATCCCCGACACCGTCGTTCATCCGATGAGATCATCGTGGAACATGCAGGAACCAACATGGATATCCAGACCCCGTTGTTCGTTATTTAACGGACAGGTGTCTCGGTCATGTATGCATGTTTCCCGAACCCGTTGGGTCTACACACTTTAGGCTCGATGACGCTAGGGTTGTAATGGGAATAGTATGTGGTTACCAAAGGTTGTTCGGTGTCCCGGATGAGAACCCGTACGTCACGAGGAGTTCCGAAATGGTTCGGAGGTAAAGATTCATATATAGGAAGTGAGGATTTGATCGCTGGAAGTGTTTCGGGATTCGTCAGTAATGTACGAGGACCACCGGAAGGGTTCCGGGGGTCCACCGGGAAGTGCCACCAGCCCCAAAAGGCTACATGGGCCAAGAGTGGAAGGGAACCAGGCCCTAGAGGGGTTGGTGCGCCTCCCACCTTAGCCCAAGGTGCAAGAGAGGGCCAGGGAAAAACCCTAGGCACGGGGGCTGCCTTGGGCGCCAAGCCCACCCTAGGGCGCCGCCCCTCCCCCACTTGGCTTCCGGCCCTCCCCATCTAGGGCTACCGTGCCACCTAGGGTGGAAACCCTAGGGGTGGCACACCCTCCTCCCTCTCCTCCTATATAAACCCAAGGGGTTTTGGGGCTGCAACACACAATTGCCTCTCTCCCTCGGCGCAACCCTACTTCTCCTCCTCCTCATCCTCCGCAGTGCTTGGCGAAGCCGTGTCGGAATACCACGCAGCTCCATCGTCACCACGCCGTCGTGCTCCTGGAGCTCTCCCTTAGCCTCTCCTCTCTCCTTGCTGGATCAAGGTGAGGGAGACGTCATCGAGATGCACGTGTGTTGAACGCGGAGGCGCCGTTGTTCAGCGCTTTGATCGGAATCCACCGCGATCTGAATCGCTACGAGTATGACTCCATCAACCGCATTTTAGTAACACTTCTGCTTAGCAATCTTCAAAGGTATGAAGATGCTCTACCCCTTGGCTCGTTGTTGGTTTCTCCTAGATAGATCCTTGTGTGATGTAGGAAAATTTTGAAATTACTACGTTCCCCAACAGTGGCATCTGAGCCAGGTTCTATGTGTAGATTCTATACACGAGTAGAACACAAAAGTGGTGGGCGATGATTTTGTTAATTGCTTGTCGTTAGTTGTCTTATCTTGATTCGGCGGCATCATGGGATGAAGCGGCCCGGACCGAGTTTACACGTACTCTTACGTGAGACTGGGTCCACCGACCGACATGCACTTGTTTCTCCCACTTTAGTCAGATCGGATTCGATGAAGAGGGTCCTTAGAAGGGTAAATGGCATTGGCATATTAACGTTGTGGCTGTCACGTAGGTAAGAAGCGTTCTTGGTAGAAACCCTAACCAGCCACGTAAAACTTGCAAC
Source organism: Hordeum vulgare subsp. vulgare (assembly GCF_904849725.1). Taxonomy (NCBI): domain Eukaryota; kingdom Viridiplantae; phylum Streptophyta; class Magnoliopsida; order Poales; family Poaceae; genus Hordeum; species Hordeum vulgare. The sequence goes on along the minus strand of NC_058524.1, from coordinate 360,677,869 downwards.
AAGAATTTGCAGGGTATGATATGTGATGTGATATGGCCAAAAGGATGTGATGCATTAGATTGATCATGTTCTTGTAATAGGATTCACGACTTGCATGTCGATGAGTATGACAACCAACATGAGCCATAGGAATTGTCTTAATGTATTGTATGAGATGCAACGACATGTGATTACTTTACTTTATTGCTAACCGTTAGCTATAGTAGTAGAAGTAATAGTTGGCGAGAAGACTTCGCAAAGACACAATGATGGAGATCATGGTGTCATGCCGATGACAATGATAATCATGGTGCCCCGAAGATGGAGATCAAAGGAGCAAGATGATATTGTCCATATCATGTCACTATATGACTGCATGTGATGTTTATCATGTTTTTCATCTTATTGCTTAGAACGACGGTAGCAAAGATAAGATGATCCCTCATTAAAATTTTGAGATATATATTCCTCTAAATGTGCACCGTTGCAAAGGATCGTTGTCTCGAAGCACCACTTGATGATCCGGTATGATATATTCTAACGTTTGCATACAACGGGTGTAAGCGAGATTTACACATGCAAAACACTTAGGTTGACTCGATGAGCCTAGCATGTACAGACATGGCCTCAAATACGAGAGACCTAAAGGTTGAACATAAGTCGTATGGATGATACAATTAGCATGGAGATGCTCACAATTGATGACTAGTCTGTCTCATGTGATGATTGGACACAGGCTAGTCGACGTGGATCATGTAACACTTGGATGCCTAGAGGGATGTCGATCTAAGTGGGAGTTCATTAAATAATTGGATTAGATGAACTTAATTATCATGCACTTCATCTAAAATTGTCTTTACAAATATTGTAGATCCAACGTCCAACGCAAATGTCCCATTCAACTTCAATGTGTTCCTAGAGAAAACCAAGCTTAAAGACGATGGGAGGAACTACGTAGACTGGGCTCATAACTTAAAGCTCATCCTCATGGCTTCCAAGAAGGCATATGTCCTTGATGCACCGCTAGGTGTCCCTACTGTTCTCGTGGCATCCCATGACATTAGGAACGTCTGGCACTCGCGGACTGATGAATACTCTCTGATTCAGTGTGGCATGCTTTACAGTTTAGAACCGGGGCTCCAAATGGGTTTTGAGCAACATGGAGCATATGATATGTTCGAGGAGCTTAAACTAGTTTTTCAAGCTCATGCTTGGGTCGATAGATATGAAGTATCCAGCATATTCTTTAGCTATAAGATGGAGGAGAATAGTTCTGCAGTGAACACATACTCAGAATGTCTGGGTTGCACAACCGCTTGACTCAGCTGGGAGTTGAACTTCCAGATGACGCGGTCATTGATAGAATCCTCCAGTCGCTTCCACCTAGCTATAAGGGCCTTGTGATGAATTACAACATGCAAGGGATGGAGAAGACCATTCCGAGTAGTATTCAATGCTGACATCTGCAGAGGTAGAAGTCAAGAAAGAACATCAAGTGTTGATGGTGAATAAAACCACCAGTTTCAAGAAAGGCAAGGGTAAAAAGAACTTCTAGAAAGACGGGAAAGCAGTTGCCGCGCCCGGTAAACCAGTTGCCCGGAAGAAGCCAAAGAAAGGACCCAAGCCTGAGACTGAGTTCTATTACTGCAAGGGAACCGGTCACCAGAAGCGGAACTGCCCCAAATACATAGAGGATAAGAAGGCCGGCAATGTCAAAGGTATATATGATATACATGTTATTGATGTGTACCTTACCAGTGCTCGTAGTAGCTCCTGGGTATTTGATACCAATGTTTTTGCTCACATTTGCAACTCAAAACAGGAACTGCGGAACAAGCGTTGGCTGGCAAAGACAAGGTGACGATGCGCGTCGGGATTGGTTCCAAGGTCGATTTGATCGCCGTCGGCATGCTACCTCTACATCTACCTTCGGGATTAGTTTTAAACCTTAATAATTGTTATTTAGTACCTTCTTTGAGCATGAACATTGTATGGGATCTTGCTTGATGCAAGATGGCTACTCATTTAAATCTAGGAATAATTGTTGTTCTATTTATATGAGTGGTATGTTTTATGGCCATGCCCCACTCGTCAATGGTTTATTCTTGGTGAATCTCGAACGTGATGTTACACATATTCATGGTCTGAGTACCAAAAGATGTAAGGTTGATAATGATAGTCCCACATACTTGTGGCACCGCCGCCCTGGTCATAACGGCGTCAAGCGCATGAAGAAAATCCATACAGATGGACTTTTGTGGTCTCTTGATTTTGAATCATTTGACACATGCGAACCATGCCTCATGGGCAAGATGACCAAGTCTCTGTCTTCTGGAACAATGGAGAGAGCAACCAACTTATTGGAAATTATACATACCGATGTATGCGGTCCAATGAGAGGTGAGGCTCACGGTGGTTATCGTCTTGTTCTCAGCCTCACCGATGATTTAAGTAGATATGGGTATGTCTACTTAATGAAGCACGAGTCTTAAACCTTTGAAAGGTTCAAGGAATTTCAGAGTGAGGTAGAGAATCAACTTGACAAGAAAATAAAGTTCTTATGATGTGATCATGGAGGAGAATATTTGATTCACGAGTTTGGCACGCACCTAATAAAATGTGGAATTGTTTCACAACTCACGCCGCCTGGCACACCACAGCATAACAGTGTGTCTGAACGTCGTAATCACACTCTATTGGATATGGTGCGATCTATGATGTCTCTTACTAATTTACCGCTATCATTTTGGGGATATGCATTGGAAACTGCCACATTCACTTTAAATAGGGCACCATGTAAATCCGTTGAGACGACATGGTATGAATTATGGTTTGTTAAGAAACCTAAGTTGTTGTTTCTGAAAGTTTGGGGCTGCGATGCTTATGTGAAGAAACTTCAACCTGAGAAGCTCGAACCCAAAGCAGAAAAATGCGTCTTCATAGGATACCCTAAGGATGCTATCGGGTATACCTTCTATCTTAGATCCGATGGAAAAATATTTGTTGCCAAGAACGGATCCTTTCTAGAGAAAGAGTTTCTCTCGAAAGAAGGAAGTGGGAGGAAAGTAGAACTTGATGAGGTAATCATACCTCCTCTCGAACCGGAGAGTAGCGCAACACAAGAAAATGTTTTTGAGGTGCCTGCACCGGCTAGAAAAGAAGTTAATGATGATGATCATGAAACTTCAGATCAAGTTGCTATTGAACCTCGAATGTCCACAAGGACACGTTCCGCCCCAGAGTGGTACGACACCCTGTCATGGAAATCATGTTGTTGGACAACAGTGAACCTTCGAACTATGAGGAAGCGATGGCGAGCCCGGATTCCAACAAATGGCTTGAGGCCAGGAAATCTGAGATAGGATCCATGTATGAGAACAAAGTATGGACTTTGGTGGACTTTCCGGATGATCGGCAAGCCATACAAAATAAATGGATCTTTAAGAAGAAGACTGACGCGGATGGTAATGTGACCATATAGAAGGCTCGACTTCTCGCTAAGGGTTATCGACAAGTTCAAGGGATTGACTATGATGAGAACTTCTCACCCGTAGTGATGCCAAAGTTGGTCCGAATCATGTTAGCAGTTGCCGCGTTTTATGATTATGAAATCTGGCAAATGGAGGTCAAAACGACATTCCTGAACGGCGTTATTAAGGAAGAATTGTATATGATAATGCTAACAAGGTAAGCATGCTCCAGCGCTCCATCTATGGGTTGGTGCAAGCATCTCGGAGTTCGAACATTCGCTTTTATGAGGTGATCAAAGCGTTTGGGTTTGTACAGACTTATGGAGAACCTTGTATTTACAAGAAAGTGAGTGGGAGATCTGTAGCATTTCTCATATTATATGTGGATGACATATTGTTTATGGGAAATGATATAGAATTATTGGAAAGCATAAAGGCCCATTTGAATAAGAGTTTTTCAATGACGGACCGTGGAGAAGCTGCTTACATATTAGGCATCCAGATCTATAGAGATAGATCGAGATGCGTGATTGGTCTTTCACAAAGCAAATACCTTGACAAGATATTGAAGAAGTTCAATATGGATAAGGTTGTCGACGTTCTGGGAAAGGGGGTACCTAGAGCTGCCTGCCTATGGCCCAAGGCTGGCCCACTTCATCGACCGAAAACTAACTAGGCACGGCACCACTCAGGGCAAGGCCCTCGCGAGGGCCCGAGCCTTGCAAGGAGGAGCAGGATGAAGACCCACGGGGGGGGGGGGCTCCTCGAGACCCCTCCGGAGCGGCGGAGATTCCAAGGCAAGGCCCAGCCTCAGGTTTCAACGATGACGTGTAGGAAGGATAAGCGAGGAGAAGACAGAAGGGTGCAGCAGTTTCCCCTTTAGTGCAAAGGGGGCAAGAACGTACCGGGGTTCCCAAGGCATCTTCCAAAGGTCTCCCTTCTTGTGTAGCAAAGCCAACGCCACCCGCTAGCAGGACAAACGTCATCCCTGGACACGTCCCTGCAGCGCTGACAACCACTTTGCACGCCAAGACCACCTTTGGGCAGGAGAGCAGGTTTCCATGTTCCCCTTCAAAAATTGGCCATTGTGCCCTTCCCGCCGAAACGATAAGGGAAGAGCACCAGGGCCACCACTATATATAGAGGGTAGGTTAATTCGTAGAGGAGGACCCTATTCATTCATTTGCCCACTGGCACCACATGTAGTCCACCTAGCCTCGGGAGGCCCTCGAACAATGTACTAGTTCATCCACCAAACACCACGAGATGCAATCCACCAAAGCAGCAGTAGGGTATTACACTTCCCAGCGGCCCGAACCTGGGTAAACTACCGAGTTCTTTGTTTTCCTCACCATCGAGTGAGCTCCTTGCCATCCCCGACGAGTAGCGAGTTAGGTGAGGCGAGCCCACGAGAGACCCTCGTACAAGCCCGTGAGTTTGAATCTTTAGGGTTTTGCGGAGCCGGAAATCCGACATTTGGCCTGCCAGGTAGGGGGCGTGTCAAGGTTTCCTCCCAGCTCCGCCTTCACCAAGCTTCGCCGCTCCGACGGGTGACGCTCGCCGGGCTTGCGCCGATCGTCGCGACACCCGCGTTGCTCAGATGGCGCCCGCAGGCCCCGCCAACGCGTCGGTCACCATCGCCAGTGGTGAACACCGCCACAGGCCCTGATGCTCAGGAACAACAAGGATCCTCCCAGCCGGCTACCGAGCAGGCCGACGGCCGCACCGCCACTCCCTCGCTTGTCCAGGCTTCCGGGTCGGCCTCACGCGCCCGATTGGAGATGCCGCATGACCGGCGCGCGCTTGTCATGGCCACCGAACTGCTCCATTACCGCCCCGCCCCTGACCGCCACAATGTCTGGCTCCAGCACACCGAGGTGCTCGTCGTCGCTGCCGGTAACTCCGTTACATTCTGTTGCTCGCTTCGACCCCAACCATCCCTAACAAACGATGAGGAGCAAGATGCGCCACACCCACCTCCACCGCATGGCACGAACCCCGATCCCAGGCAGGAAGCGCGTCCCAGTGACCGGCCTCGCGAACCCAGGGCGGGGCCGGGAGATGAAGCAAGCTGTCAGGTGGTCCCTCGGCCACTCGCCGACGAGCGCGCGCTCCCGGTGCTACAAGTCCTGCGCCGCGAGTGTGACCCGTCGCCGTGCGCCGCGAGTGCTACAAGCAGACCCAATGGAACACCAGGACCAGGTCGCCGTCGTGCCAGTTGCACCCGTCGGGCCGGTGGGGTGCCTCGCCATCGCCCCTGAGCTCTACCCAACAGCATGGCCTTCCAAGTTCTAGCCTTTCCTACCCCCGCGCTACGACGACACCCTGGACCTGGCCGAGTTCCTGCAACTCTACATGTTGAGCATCAGGGCGGCAGGAGGAGGCGACAAGGTCATGGCATGCTGGTTCCCCATGGCTCTCAAGGGCGGTGTGCTTTCTTGGCTCCTCAACCTCCCAAAGGCGTCCATCACCTCCTGGGATGGTCAGCGCGAATGCTTCCTTGCCAACTTCCAGGGCACCTGCGACCGCGCTCCCACCATGAACGACTTACGGCGCTTCAAGCAGCAGGAGGGGGACACCCTCCACAAGTTCATACAGTGCTTCACAGTCATGAGGCTCAAGATCCCCAAGGCGTCGGATGAGGCCGTCATTTCAACCTTCACCGACAGAGTCACCGACCTCAAGATGAAGGAGGAGCTTGCCATGAGTGATGAAATGAGCACTGCACTTGAGATGTTCACCCTGACAAACAAGTGCGCCAGGGCTAAAGAAGGTCACATGTCACTCATCGGGCCTCAGGCAGCGGAACCACAAGAGAAGAAGGCCAAGGCCAAGGAAGCGAAGCGCAAGGCTATTGCGGTGCTCGCAGCCGAGCCTGAGACAAAGTATGACCAAGGAGGAGAGCGTCCGTCACAAGGGGGGCCAATGTGCATCGGCCATGGCACCAACGGCCATGATACCTCCGAGTGCCAAGAGCTCCAACTGGTCCGTGTCGAGCACTTCAGCACGCGCCCTAGACGGGGAGGCAGAGGCCCCACGCGCAGCGGTGGTCGCAGTGGAGGTCGATGGGATGACCGGGAGCCGCGTCAGGGGTGGCGTGAACAGCCTCATGAAGACCGTTGGTGCGGCCAACCTCAGGAGGACCGCTGGCGCGAGCAGACCCGCGACGACCGTTGGCGCGATGACCCTTAGGAGAGGCAATGACGCGGTTAGCCTCGTGAGGCTCGCCCTCATGAGGCTGAGCTGCCTCCACCACCCAGAAGGACGGATGAAGACAAGCAGGACGATGGGGCTGGGGGCTTCCACGAGGTTAGGGCGCTGGCCTCCATCCTGGGCAACGCCCAGATCCCGACTTCCAACCGCACCTTCAAGCAGTTCGCACGGGAGGTGAATGCCGCTCTCCTGAAGCCTGAAGTGATGCGCCCCCTCAACTGGTCCCAAACCACCATCACCTTTGAACCAAGTGATTATCTCAGGTGCTCGTTCATGGACGGCAAAGTCCCCATGATGTGCACCTCGACCATCAATAACGTCCTCGTCACCAAGACCCTTATCGATAGTGGAGCGAGGCTCAACGTCCTCTTGGTTGAGACCTACGAGAAACTCCAGCTACCGTATGAACAGGTCATGCTGACCGTGCCCTTCACACGAGTTACAGAGGGGTCCATCGTGCCCATTGGGCAACTGCATCTGCCATCACCTTTGTCGAGCGCATGAACTACCACACTAATATCATCTTCTTCGACGCCGCGCACATCTACCTGCCGTAGAACACGATCCTTGGGTACCCGGCTCTCCCCAAGTTCATGGCAGTGACCCACCATGGCTACAATGTCCTCAAGATGCCAGGGAGCGGAGGCGTTATCACCATCGCCTACGACAAGAAGGATGTTCGAGCACGCCTAACGCGCAGTGGCGACGGAACACTCTGATAACGAAGAAGACGAGCTACCTCGCGAGGACCCACGCAAGAAGAAGAAGCAACTCCTCCCCACGGAGCGCCCGGGGGCTTCGGGCTCCGTGCGCGGGGACAGGGCCATGCCTCCCATTGCATAGGAAGGCGCACTCAGCGCCCCCTTGGGTCAGGGATGGGGGCTCCCACCAAGGAGGCTCCGGGCCTGACCAGTGAGGCGTGGGTGGCGCTCGAGCACAACCGGAGGGCGAGCTATGGCACGCGTCCGCCCAGCTCCCGTGAGTCCATCATCACAACAATCCAAGAACTTTGGGAGGCCCAGGTTGTGCGAGGCGGAGACTATCCTACATCGCCAATCGTAGTCGCCGTTGTCGGCACGGTAGATCGGCCCCGCATCAGCATCAACGCTAGCGCAATCGACAGAGCCGCGGCTCAAGGCCCCTTTTGGCCCGTGCGAGCTGACCATCGGTCGGTGTGCCCAAGAGACGGCACCATCATGCCCTTTGGGCTGGGGAACGCGGCTACTACCTATCGGAGGCTCCAACAGGCCATGCTCATGCCTTGCCTGTTGGGGCATCGTGAGGAAGAGGAGGAGATGCTCGGACCAAGCGAAGGTCCCGAGCCTTGGGGGACGGCGGACCCGTCAGGGTTGCGATCGTTGAAGCAGGAGATCAAGCAAAGGCGGCGCCCTCGGCACTTCAGCGGCATTGCCGCTAGGTGACTTTTGGTTGGCTCGTGCGAGGTAACTTTTTGGCTTACTCCGTCCGAGGGCGCCCACGGGGCCGCGTGGCCTCCAGGAGTTCAGGGCATTCCCCACCGCTACTTTCATTTAAGTTGTTTCTATTGCACCCACTTCGAACCCTTACATTCTACCTTGCTTGCGTCTTCGGGCGGTCGACCCGTGCCTGGGGGCTCCAGTCGAAGCAAAATTGTCAGAATCGCCACTCAAGTCTTAGAATCTTACGATCTTACGATCCAAACTAGCCCCTCCAATTCTACGATTTTGCTCATAGAATCTAAGTTTCTATCGTCCTAATAGTTATGATTCTACGATTCACGATCCTAGCTACGAAACTCCGATCCGATTCAGAATCGCGATTCTGACAACTTTGGGCCGAAGCTTATCCTTGCAGGCCTCTTGAGGCACTAGACACATTGTCTCTCTCCCGATGAAGAAGAAGTCAGCAGGGTTTACCAATGACCCAAAGGGAATCGGGCCCCAATGCCTCGGGGGTAGGTACACTCGCGAGGCCAAAGCATCCTCGCGACCTCCCAGATACGCCCCCACCGTGACACTCTCACGTAATAACAAGCCGAGGCTATATACGCCTAGGGCCCCCGAGGACGCGGAGGGTCCATCCCACGCCTAGTGGAAGCCCTATGCTCCGCGCTGGGGAGAAGACCAAATGGAATCAGGCGCCTAATGCCTCGTCGATAGGGACACTCGCGAGGCCAAAGCGTCCTCCGACCTCCCAGCTACACCCCCACCGTGACACTCTCACATAATAACGAGTCGAGGTTGTATACGCCCAGGGCCCCCTCAGGACGCCGAGTGGTCCATCCCACGCCTAGTGGTAGCCCTACGCTCCGCGCTGGGGAGAAGACAGAGGCAATCAACCCAGTCCGCCAATGACTATGCCCACAGCTGGCAAAGAAATCAACACAGTCCACCAATGACTATGCCCACAGCTGGCCATGAAGTCAACTTAGTCCACCTATGACCACGCCAACGCCCAGTGCGGGGGACAGACAACTTGAGGTATGGAGCCGCTCGTACATCAAGGGGGACCCCCTAAGCTTCGCGACTCAGGGGCCTAACTGCACCCGTAGCCCCTTCCCTCTTGGGCCGTCCTGGTTTTCGATTGGTTCAACAGTAGTGGAGGTCCGCACAGGGTGGGCCCTGCCGACGCAGATCCTAGTGCGCTCAACAATCCACTTAAAATCTCTCAGGGAGAATACTCGAGTCGCTCGTACGTCAAGGGGGACTCTTGAGCATCGCGACTCAGGAGCGTGAGCTGTGCTCGTAGCCCCTTCCCCGTTTGGGCCGTCCTGGTTTCCGGTCGGTTCAACCGCGGCGGATATACGCGTGGGGCGGGCCCTGCCGACTCAGAGTGCTAAAGGAATTCGGGAATCTCAAATTGTCATTTTCTTAGCAGGGACATTGGAGTCGCTCGTACGTCAAGGAGGACTCTTGAGCATCGCGACTCACGCGCATGAAGTTTGCCCGTAGCACCTTCCCCCTTTGGGCCGTCCTGGTTTTCGGTCCATCCAATTGTGACGGAGTTACGCACGCGGCGGGACCTGCCGACGCAGAGTGCTGAAGGTATTCTGAAGTTTCAAAATCCTCGCCGTGTTCCTCTCGTGAGGGCTGCTCGCATGTCAAAGAGGACCCCTGAGCATCACGACTCAGGGGCCTAACTACGCTCGTAGCACCTCCCCCCTTTGGGCCGTCCTGGTTTCCGATCGGTTCTGTCGGATTTCAGGCTCCGCAAAACCCTAAGGATTCGAACACAAGGGGCATGTAGGACGGTCTCTCCCAGCTCCTGCCTCACCTAGCATGCTACTCGATGGAACCAACGAAGCACTCACTCGATGGTGAGGGGAAGACAGAACACAATAGTTTACCCAGTTTCGGGCCGCTGCGAGGCGTAAAACCCTACTCCTTCTTTTGGTGGAATGCCTCTCATGGAGGTTGGTGGATGAACTAATACAGTGCTCTCGAGCCTCCGGAGGCCAAGTGGCTTGGTGTGTTGCCCTTGGGTTTGGATGAACCGATCCGCCTACTAAGCGTCCTACCCTCTCTATTTATAGTGGAGGCTCGGGTCCTCTTCCCTTATCGTTGGCGAGAAGGGATCCCACAACGGCTAGTTTCGGTGGGGGACAAGGGAACATGCTTCCTCTATCAAAAGTGGTCTTCACCTGCAAAGTAGCTGCCAGCGCTGCAGAGGCGAGCGCAGGGATGATGCCCGTCCTGCTGGCGCGTGATACGTCTCCAACGTATATATTTTCCGAACTATTTTGCCCTTGTTTTGGCCTCTAACTTGCATGATTTGAATGGAACTAACACGGACTAACGCTGTTTTCAGAAGAATTGCCATGGTGTTGTTTTTGTGCAGAAATAAAAGTTCTCGGAATGTCCTAAAAATTTACGGAGAATTTTTCTGGAATAAAATAAAAATACCTGCGCAAAGATCCACCGGAGGGGGCGTGCGAGTGGGCCACAAGCCCCTGGGCCGCGGCCACCCCCCTAGGCTGCGCCGTGAGAGCTTGTGGGGCCCACGTGGCACCACCGCCTCCAAACTCAGCTCTATATCTTCTGTCTCGCCCGCAAAAAAATCAGAGAGAAGGATTCATCGCGTTTTACGATACGGAGGCGCCGCCACGTCCTGTTCTTCATCTGGAGGGCAGATCTGGAGTCCGTTCGAGGCTCCGGAGATGGGAGATCGTCGCCATCGTCATCATCAACCTTCCTCCATCGACAATTCCATGATGCTCTTCATCGTTCGTGAGTAATCTCATCGTAGGCTTGCTGGACGGTGATGAGTTGGATAAGATCTATCATGTAATCGAGTTAGTTTTGACGGGGATTGATCCCTAGTATCCACTATGTTCTAGATTGATGTTGCCACTACTTGGCTATGCTTAATGCTTGTCACTAGGGCCCGAGTGCCATGATTTCAGATCTGAACCTATTATGTTTTCGCCAATATATGTGTCTTTTAGATCCTATCTTGCAAGTTGTAGTCACCTACTATGTGTTATGACCCGGCAACCCCGGAGTGACACCCGGAGATGACCATAGTATGAGGAGTTCATGTATTCACCACGTGTTAATGCGTTGGTCTGGTTCTTTATTAAAAGGAGAACCTTAATATCCCGTAGTTTCCATTAGGACCCCGCTTCCATAGGAGGGATGGACAATAGATGTCATGCAAGTTCTTTTCCCTAAGCACGTATGACTACATACGGAATACATGCCTACATTAGATTGACGAACGGGAGCTAGTGACTTATCTCTCCGTGTTATAGCTGTTACATGATGAATCACATCCGGTATACTCAACCATCACCGATCCACTGCCTACGAGTCTTTTACTACTGGTCCTTGCTACGTTAATTTGTCCAGGCTTGTCCCTTGCTACAAAAGGGATTGGGCCACTTTGCTACTACTGTTGCTAATGTTGTTACTCTGCTGCTACTGTTGTTCCTTGATACTTTGATGTTACTTATTGCAGGACTTTTTTGACACCGTTGCCGGGGAAGAATAGTTCCCCGTCCACGTGCAACTTACTGGCGCCATTGATACAACAGTTAGGAATAGTCTGCCGTCAACAGATCTGTTTCTCACACCTTTGCTATCGTACTACCTTGCTACTGATACTTTGCTTGCAGACACTAATCTTTCAGGTGTGGTTGAATCTAACAAACTCAGCTGCTAATACTTGAGAATATTCTTTCGCTTCCCCTTGTGGCGAATCAACAAATTTGGGTTGAATACTCTACCGTTGAAAACTGTTGCGATCCCCTACACTTGTGGGTTATCAGCGCGCGGCCGTGGTCTCGTTGCACCGGAAGGGAAACCTTTGGAAGATGCCTTTGAAGCCCTGGTATACTCCCACCTCCTTTGCACTAAAGGGGAAACTGTCCCATCCGGCCATCTACTGCTCGCATGTCCTTCCCTGGCCTCATCCTTGACTCCTAAGGCCTAGCCTTGCCTCGAAATATTCCCCGCTCCGGAGGGGTCCTGAGGAGGCGCCCTGCGGGTCTTGATGTCGCTCTTCCTTGTGAGGCTTGGCCCCTCGCGAGGGCCTTGTCCTGGGTGGTGATGTGCCAGTCGATCGTGTGTTGATGAAGTGGGCCAGCCCTAGGCTACAGGCAAGCAGGTCTGGCTACCCCCATTTCCAGAACACCGACAGTAGCCCCCGGGCCCAAGGCGCACCTGGCTTGGCTTCTCGGCGAAGCCTTGAGAGCGGCCCGAAGCATCGCGGGCCCCATTTGCATGCGGGTCAGGCTACCCACCTGTCCCGTAGCTGCGTGGCGACGCTCTTGCTCCTCGAGGCGCCCGGGTGGTGCCAAGCCACAACGATGTGATCCCCAAGAGTCGTGCAGGCCATCATATTGCTCATTGAATGGCATGGGTGTGGCCTGACCAAACCCAATGGCCCTTGCGGATGTGACTGATCGCTGGACAGGTGAGGCGACGTGGGCGGCAGCGCTTCCGTCGGCCCACCTCTTGGCCCTCGTGGGGCGTGCGATGCCCATGCTCCTGCGGCGGTTCGTAGGTAGGGCTCGCCTATAAATTCACCCAGCCGCTTCGGGGGGCACCGCAACCTCGAGCTTCTTCTCGGCTTCGTCCGTCTGCCGCAAGGAAACCTCTTCTCTCCTTCGCCCTTCATCTTCATGGCGTTCCCCGGAGACGGCTCTGGCCGGGGGAAGCGTGTGGCGCGTCCTGCACCTTCGTCCGCCCCCGGAGGCAGCGGCGGAGGGCCCTCAGGGCCTACACGTGTCCGCCACCGCTGCGCTATGGCGGATGAGTAAGTCCTTCATTCGTTTCCTTTGCTTGTTGCTTCATCTGTTGTCCTCGGGTTGATCTTCCTTCTTCTTTAGCGCGCCCTCCTCCAAGAAGCCAAAGCTCGGCAAGCTCCAAGAGGAGGTGGAGGAGCTTCTGGCCCGGCTTGAGAGCACCCTGGCCACCCTCCGTACTCCAGCGAAGGCGAGGCGGCACACGCCGTGCGGGAGGCGGCACACGCCGTGCAAGCCGCTCAGGACGAGGCGTCGTACGCCCGGCTGATGGCGTCCTAGCGCGCCCTGAACTTCACGGACATTGCATACCAGGCGACCACCATGATGCGCCGGTTTGCGCGGGAGGACTCGGCGCTACCTAACGTGAGGAGCGACGGGGGCTGCCTTGTCTTCTTCCAGGAGGTCGTGGAGGTGCTTGAGGCTGGCGTCCGACGCATGGAGGAGGATTGCGCGTCCAGCGCGTGCGAGCTTCTAGGCCTTGCCCTGACGCTCGTCTTCTCCAACTTGCACTGCCTTGCTCCGGAGCTCGACCTTCAGCACGTCGTTGAGCCGACGCCTATTGAGCCCCGCCGTCTTCTCCGGGACAAGGTCCGCCCTTATGTGGACGCCCTGGTGGGGCGGTACGTCCAGGTGCCCGCCTCGAGTGAGGAGGGTGATCCCGACACCAGGCCAATTGGCGCCATGGGTGATGTGAGCAGCCCCTCCCTTTAGTGCCCAAACTCTAGTTTGCCTTCTCCTGTAATAGTGGATCAAGAACTCTGCCCTTTCAGGCGTTAAGCTTTTGCCATTATTACCTTCGATGTTCTCCTCTTTCCTTTTTGCTCCTCAGCTGATGGCTTGCATGTTGGTGGTTGTTGCGGCTGGGCTGCAAAGCTTAGGGCCCATCACTGCACCTGTCGTGGCTCGGGGCGACGGGGGAAGCGCGACCTATTGGAGGTCCTGCCCTCCCAAGGCACCTCTCGTGTCGCCGCGTGCTCGGGCGTTGGTCTCGCTCCTCGTTGCCGTCCAATCCTTGGGCCCTCCATCCCTTTGTTAGTGCGGATGTTTTCAATTCACCGCTAGTTTGTCATAAAGCGAGAAGGTCCCGGTCGGGGCCTGCGAGGCAGTTAGCTTGTGGGGTTTTGTCAGTCCTTTGCGTAGTTCCTCGTATGTGGTTCATGTTTTGTAAGTGGGACGAGGTGAAGACCCTTTCGGCACTCTATGTCTGCAGGTCCCGGTCTCGCACATTTCCCTACCGCCAAGAGGCGCAACCCGTTACCAAGGCTGCTCCTGACGGGGCAAAGCACCGGCCCCCTGGGGGCCGAGTGGCTTTGCGATAAGTAAGGCTCCTAAGATGCACTGCTCAGGAGCCCCCTTTGACACTCAAGCCGCTTTGTGTCATCAGGCCCCGGCCCTGCTCATCTCCCCACCGCAATTAGGCTCGCGCTTCACAAGGCGGGGCCCCGCCACTCCTGGCGCCGTTCGAGGCTCCCGAACAGCGCCAACAGTGGCGGGTGGCATTACGGACGGTAAGGATCCTAAGGCGTGCCCAGGAACCCCCTTTCTGGCGCCCGAGTGATTCCGCACATCGTTCCTTTGGTCATCGCACCAGGGGGCCCTGAGACCTCCCGAAACTATTTGTGGTGGAATCAAGTTTCGGTTCGGACAACCGAGCGGGAGTTGAGTACTGAAAAAGGTTGCCCCTGGGGTGGCCAGTCCTTGCATTCATGCTCCTTGACTCCTAGGGGCGGCGCGGAGCGATTATCTCCAAACACGTCCTTCGGACAGGAGGTTTCAAAGCCAGTGAAATCAGAAACGCAAGAGAAAGCCCCCCCCCTTTTATTTTTCAAACGTCAGGCATTGAGATTGGAAAAAACCAACTTTTGAAATCGGCTAGTTCAAACTCAGCAGAAGATAGTTCGAATCCAAGAAAAAGCAAGCAAGCACCGCGTTCGACCTTAAGGCTTGCATAATCATTGGCGGACTATATGGGTTTCCTTGCCAGCTGCGAGCATGGCCATTGGTGGACCATGCTAATTGCCTTCATCTTCTCCCAAGCGCGGAGCGTAGGGCTACCACTAGGCGTGGCATGGACCCCCTCCGCATCCTCGGGGGGCCGTGGGCGTATACAGCGTCGGCTCGTTGTTACGTGAAAGTGTCACGGTGGGGGTGTATAGGGGAGGTCGCGAGGATGCTTTGGCCTCGCTAGTGTCCGTATTCTCGAGGCATGGGGGACTGAGCTTCGGGAGTCATTGGTGGACTGTGTTGATTTCCTCCATCTGTACCCAGCGCGGAGCATAGGTCTTCCACTAGGCATGGGGTGGACCCCTTCCATGTCCTCGGGGGGCCCTAGGCGTATATAGCCTGGGCTCGTTATTGCGTGAGAGTGTCACACGATGAAGTAGATGCCAGAAGGATTGAAGGACGATGCAGAGGTGCAATGGGTTAATGCAGGTCTTGCATGCTCCTTCCCCGGAGGCCAATTAAGGGCTTTTCTATGACTCTACATCGACATGTCCTAGTCCTGCACATTTCCCGACTGTTGTTGCATGGTACCGAGTGAACGGATGTAGCTACGGGGTCGGGCCCTGCCTCCCCTAACAACGACAGAATCACCATGGACGCTGTCAGGGGCAGCAGGTGGCCTTGTCACCGGTAAGGTCCCTCAGGCGCGATGCTCAGGAGCCCCCTTCTAACGTTCGAGCAGCTCTACGTCGCCAGGATCCAGTCCTGCACATTTCCCGACCATCGTTGCATGGGACCGAGTGAACGGATGTAGCTACGGGGTCAGGCCCTGCATCCCCCGATAACGACCGGATCACCAAGGACGCTTTCAAGGGTGGCAGGTGGCCTTGCAACCTGTAAGGCCCCTGGAGCGCCATGCTCTAGAGCCCCCTTCTGACGTTCAAGATACTCTACATCGCCAGGACCCGGCCCCGCACATTTCCCGACCGCCGCTACTTGTGACCAAATGAACGATCTCAGCTACGGGGTCAGGCCCTGCCACCCGTGATAACCACCGGATCACCAAGGACGATATCAAGAGCGGAAGGTGGCCTTGTGACCGGTAAGGCCCCTGAGGCGCGATGCTCAGGAGCCCCCCTAGATGCTGAAGCGACTCTGATTTTATCCTGTCGATTGTGGTCCTGAGGAGCCGTGGCGCTTCCCCAATCCCCGCATTGGGGTGATGCGTACCGGCCGGTGCCCCCGAGCGAGGAAGGTGGATCAGCAAAATATGCAACCAAGGTAGTGTGTCAGGTCACCAAGTGGATGTAATGGAAATTGTAAAAGATTGCGCAAACGATACGACATGCAGAAGTATGCCCTCAATAGTTGAAGTCCCTACGATAAGAACACACCTCTTAAGGAAGTAAATCCAAAAAATTACCTAAAATAGCTCCTCTGCACCTGAGGAGCGCCTCATGAGGCCTGGCCCCTGACGCCCACTCCTGCATTGTGGTCGTCGCTGGTGATCCGTGCCACTTGCGTATGGTCGCGGCATTTGACACCTCCTCCTAAGGCTCGTGGGCTTGGCCTTACGTAGTTCTTCCGCAGGGAAGGCGGTTGGCGCCCCGCCCTGCGGCTTCAGGGCGCCTCCCTGCCCGCGCCTTCCTGAGGAGGATAGGCGCCCGGGGGGTGCGCCTGAAGCTCTTCCTCGTCAGGAGGGTTAGGTGATGCCACATACTCCCGCACGTACGGCTCCATTGTAGGCGCTCGACCATCCCCCATGGCCGGTGAGCAGTGCGACGGTGGCGGTCCTCCTTGGTGGCGGAGGGGGGTCTCCCCTACAGAATTGCACGGAGTTCTTCCTACGAAAGGATCTGCGCGAAGTCGCTTGTTGCTGTTGCTGTCATCAGTTGGTCCCGACGGTGTCCTGTGCTGACTCCCTCCTTGGTGTCCTGTCATGTCTCCGTTGTCGTAACTCATCCGCACCATCGCCTCCGTCCTCTGTTGGCTGCGTCGGAGGGAGCGCTCATGTCTAGACACCCCGGATTGTCAAGGGCCAACGTGGTCTTGGTGATGCGCGCTAGCGTGTGTGTCGGTCGCCCCACCTTTCTCCTCGTGTCCCTGGTGGTTGTCAGCGTGGTGCACCTCGGAGTCGATCGCTGGGGTCTGGAGAAGGAGGAGGTTTGCGCGAAGCGCGTCTCTCTCAACCTCATCCGGAGCGGGTAGGGCCCCGATGCTTGTAGGACCGGGAACCGGCATACAGTGTGAGGCCCCGGCGCCCGAAGCGTGTGGCCTTGAGGATGCACCTAGTTGGATGGTCTTATAGGTGATGGCGATCAACTCCATGATGTGGTCCGCCTAGGAAATGAAGCCCCTGGTGTCGGTCGTTGGCGGAGCATCTCTCTTGCCATCCGCAATGCGTCGTGTGCGCTGAGGTCCCCCAAGTTGATTCGGCGCCCTGCGGGTGCCTGGGCCGCCGTCTAGCCACCATGCGCCTGGGTGGCACGGGTGGCCGACACGATGGAAACGATGTTGATGACCTGGTACGAGCCGCCTGGTACCGCGACGCCGGCATGTGAGCTTCCAGCCGCTGTGATGTGGCGGTCGGAGACCAGCTCGCCGAGGCTCGGAGAAGCTGGTTGGTCACCGGCCATCGGTGCAGCGGTCTGGGAAGGAGGAAGCTAGGAGAAGACCTTCACACACCCCCTACGTGGCGTGCCAAATGTCGGATTTCGGGCTCCGCAAAACCCTAAGGATTCGAACACTAGGGGCGTGTACGATGGTCTCTCCTAGCTCTTGCCTCACCTGGCCTGCTACTCGATGGAAATGACGAAGGACTCACTTGATGGTGAGGGGAACACAGAACTCGACAGTTTACCCACGTTCGGGCCGCTGTGAGGCGTAAAACCCTACTCCTGCTTTTGATGGATTGCATCTCACGGAGGTTGGTGGACGAACTAATATAGTGCTCTCGAGCCTCCGGAGGCCAAGTGGCTTGGTGTGGTGCCCTTGGGTTTGGATGAACCAATCCCCCTATTAAGCGTCCTACCCTCTCTATTTATAATGGAGGCTCGAGTCCTCTTCCCTTATCGTTGGCGGGAAGTGATCCCACAACAGCCAGTTTTGGTGGGGGACTATCGGTGTTCTGGGAATGGGGATACCCAGACCTGCCTGCGTGCGGCCCAGGGCTGGCCCACTTCATGAACACAAGATCGACTGGCACAGTACCACCCAGGACAAGGCCCTCACGAGGGTCCAAGCCTCGCAAGGAATATCGACATCAAGACCCGCACTGGGCCTCCTCGGGACCCCTCCGGAGCGGCGGATATTTCAAGGCAAGGCCAGGCCTCAAGAGTCAAGGATGAGGCCAGGGAAGGATAGGCGAGCAGTAGATGGCAGGACGAGACCGGTTCCCCTTTATTGCAAAGGAGGTGGGAGCGTACCAGGGCTCCAAAGACATCTTCCAAAGGTTCCCTTTCGGTGCAACAAGACCATGGCCTCCCGCGGGCAGGACGGGCGTCATCCCTGTGCTCACCTCTGCCTTTGCAGCGCTGGCAGCTACTTTGGAGGCGAAGACCACTTTTGACAGGGGAAGCATGTTTCCTTGTCCCCCATCGAAACTGGCCATTGTTGGATCCCTTCCCACCAACGATAAGGAAAGAGTTTCCGGGCCTCCACTATAAATAGAGAGGGTAGGATGCTTAGTAGGGGGATGGGTTCGACTCAGCCCAAGGGAAACACACCAAGCCACTTGGCCTCCGGAGGCTTGAGAGCACAGTATTAGTTCATCCACCAACCTCCGTGAGAGGCAATCCACCAAAAGCAGGAGTAGGTTTTTACGCCTCGCAATGGCCCGAACCCGGGTAAACTATTTTGTTCTATGTTCCCCTCACCATCGAGTGATTCCTTCGTCTTTTCATCGAGTAGCAGGCTAGGTGAGGCAGTAGCTGGGAGAGACCGTCATGCACGCCCCTTTTGTTCGAATCCTTAGGGTTTTGCGAAGCCCGAAATCTGACATTTCGTGCGCCAGGTAGGGGGCGTGTGAAGGTCTTCTCCTAGATTCCTCCTTCCCAGGCCGCTGCACCGAGGGCCGGCGACCAACCAGCTTCTCCAAGCCACATCACAGCAGCTGGAAGCTTGCATGCCAGCGTCGCGGTACCAACCGGCTCATACCAGGTCGTCAACATCGTTTCCACCGTGGCAGTTACCCGTGCCACCCAGCCGCATGGTGGCTGGGCGGCGGCCCAGGCACCCGTAGCTCGCCTATCAACTTGGGGGACCTCAGCACACACGACGCGTTGCGGATGGCAAGACAGATGCTCCACCAACGACCGACACCAGGGGACTTCGACGCCTGGGCGGACCACATCATGGAGCTGATCGCCATCGCCCATAGGACCATCCAACCCAGTGCATCATCAAGGCCACAAGCGTCGGGTGTCGGGGGCTCGCATCGCGTGCCGGTCCCCGAGCCTGCAAGCTTCGGTGCCCTACCCGCTCCGGGCGTTGCCGAGAGAGAGGCGCTCCGCGCTGCCCTCCTCCTTCTCCAAACCCAAGCGACCAGCTCCAAGGCGCATGATACATCTCAAACGTATCTATAATTTTTGATGGTTTCACGCCGATATCTTGTCTTCTTTGGTTGTTTTATGAACCTTTTATATCTTTTTTGGGACTAACTTATTAATTCAGTGCCAAGTGCCAGTTCCTGTTTTTTCCGTGTTTTTGACTCTTTTCAGATCTGATTTCGGAACGGAGTCCAAACGGAAGAAAAAACCCGAAATGATTTTTTTCCCGAACGGACGAGGACCAGGGGAATTTTGGGCCAAGCCAGGTGCGCTCCAGGGAGCCCACAAGCCCCCACTCCGCCACCAGGGGGAGGCGGCGATGGGCAGGCTTGTGGCCTCCTTGGCCGCCCCCTGACCTAGGTCTTTGGCCTATAAATTCCCAAATATTCCGCAAAAAATCAAGGGAGCCTCGAAAATACTTTTCCGCCGCCGCAAGCTTCCGTTTCCGCAAGATCTCATCTGGAGACCCTTCCCGGCACCCTGCCGGAGGGGACTTTGGAGTTGGAGGGCTTCATCATCATCATCATCGCCCCTCCAATGACTCGTGAGTAGTTCACTTCAGACCTACGTGTCCGTAGTTAGTAGCTAGATGGCTTCTTCTCTCTCTTCGATCTTCAATACAAAGTTCTCCATGATCTTCATGGAGATCTATCCGATGTAATCTTCTTTGGCGGTGTGTTTGTCGAGATCCGATGAATTGTGGATTTGTGATCAGATTATCTATGATATATATTTGAGTCTTTGCTGATTTATTATATGCATGATTTGATATCCTTGTAAGTCCCTCCGAGTCTTGGGTTTTGTTTGGCTAACTAGATCTATGATTCTTGCAATGGGAGAAGTGCTTGGTTTTGGGTTCTACCATGTGGTGACCTTTCCCAGTGATAGTAGGGGCAGTAAGGCACACATCAGGTAGTTGCCATCAAGGGTAAAAAGATGGGGGTTTTATCATTGGTTTGAGATTATCCCTCTACATCATGTCATCTTGCTTAAGGCGTTACTCTGTTCTTATGGACTTAATACACTAGATGCATGCTGGATAGCGATCGACGTGTGGAGTAATAGTAGTAGATGCAGAAAGTATCGGTCTACTTGTTTTGGACGTGATGCCTATAGAAACAATCATTGCATAGATATCGTCACGACTTTGCGCGGTTCTATCAATTGCTCGACAGTAATTTGTTCACCCACCGTCTACTTGCTTTCATGAGAGAAGCCACTAGTAAACACTACGGCCCCCGGGTCTATTCACATCCATCGTTTACACCTCCGCTTTTACTTTGCTTTGTTACTTTGTAGCTTTCAGTTCTCACTTGGCAAACAATTTATAAGGGATTGACAACCCCTTCATAGTGTTGGGAGCAAGTTTTTGTGTTTGTGCCGGATCTTGAGATACTCCTCCACTGGATTGATACCTTGGTTCTCAAACTGAGGGAAGTACTTACCACCGCTACGCTACATCACCCTTTCCGCTTCGAGGGAACACCAACGCAAGGCTCCAAGGCCACGGGGGAAATCCTTTGCATACTTTCCTAGGAAGTCCCTTAAGGCGTAGCCGTAGCAGAAGGATCAAGCCAAGTATTCTCCCGTCGACGTGCCTATTTCTGGTGCCATTGGAAGATCTTTTTTTTGCAGTAGCAGAAGTATTTCTGGCGCCGTTGCCGGGGAGGAGAAATCAAGATCTATCCTAGTAGGTCTCACAAACTCTTCTCTTGCATTTACATTTGTTGCCGGTTTCCTCTCGTTTTCCTCTCCCCCACTTCACATTTGCCGTTTTCATTCGCCTTTCTCCTTCGCCGTTTTCTTTTGCCCTTGTCGTTTTCCTTTGTCGGTTTCTTGCTTGCTTGTGTGCTTGTTTGTTTGTTGAAGACATCATGTCTGAAAACACCAAACTTTGCGACTTCTCGAGCACTAATAATAATGATTTTATTAGTACTCCGATTGCTCCCGCCACTAGTGTGGAATCGTATGAAATCAACGCAAATTTGCTGAATCTTGTTATGAAAGAGCAATTCTCTAGCCTTCCTAGTGAAGATGCCCCATACCATCTCAATACCTTCATTGAGCTTTGCGATATGCAAAAGAAAAGACATGTGGATAATGACGTGATTAAGTTGAAACTTTTTACTTTCTCGTTGCGAGATCGTGCAAAAACTTGGTTTTCTTCTTTGCCTAAAAATAGTATCGATTCTTGGGATAGGTGCAAAGATGCTTACATATCCAAGTATTTTCCGCCGGCTAAGATCATCTCCATACGTAACGATATCATGAATTTCAAGCAACTTGATCATGAACATGTTGCACAATCTTGGGAGAGGATGAAGCTTATGATTAGAAATTGTCCCGCTCATGGCTTGAATTTGTGGATGATTATACAAATCTTTTACGCTCGCTTGAATTTCGCTTCTCGCAATATCTTGAACTCCGCCTCAGGTGGAACGTTCATGGAGATCACGTTAGGAGACACTACAAAACTCCTAGACAATATCATGACCAACTACTCTCAGTGGCACACTGAAAGGTCGCCTGCTAGCAAAAAGGTGCACGCTATAGAAGAGATTAACTCACTTAGTGCTAAGATGGATGAGTTGATGAATTTGGTTGCTAGTAGAAACGCTACCATAGATCCTAAGGACATGCCACTATCTTCTTTGATTGAGAGTAGCAACGCTAGTTTGGACGTGAATTTTGTTGGTAGGAACAATTTTGGCAACAACAATGCTTTTAGAGGAAACTATGTTCCTAGGCCTTTTCCTAGTAACTCCTCTAATAATTATGGCAATTCCTACGGCAACACTTATGGAAATCACAACAAATTACCCTCTGGTCTAGAGAGTAATATCAAAGAGTTCATCAACTCTCAAATGATTTTCAATGCGTCCATAGAGGAAAAACTACTCAAAATAGACGATTTGGCTAAGAGCGTTGATAGGATGTCTTTTGATATTGATGCTTTGAAAGTTAGATGCGCTCCTCCCAAGATCAACTTGGATGAAACTTTGAAAGCCATGCGTATCTCCATGAATGAGAGCAAAGAAAGAACCGCCCAAATTCGCGCTAGACATGAATGGTTTAAAAGGGTGCGTTCTAGTGATGCAAATCACGAAGATCTTAAAGTGCTTGGTGTTTCTCCTCTTGAATCTTTGTTTCCGTGTGTCAAACCTACTTATGGAGGGGCTGGATATGAATCCACTTTGGTTGAAAAACGCCCCAATGATTCGGAAACCACCTATCTTGATGATAAAGGTGTGGACAGTGGAGTAGAAGAAGTCAAAATTTTGGGTAGTAATGAAACTCCCACTTTGGATTTCAAGGAATTCAATTATGATAATTTCTCCTTGTTTGAATGCATCTCTTTGATGTAATCCATTGCAAACTCTCCACATGCTTATAGCCAAAGCAAAGCCTTTACCGCGCATATCGTAGATGCTATGATGAAATCTCTTGAAGAGAAGCTCGAACTAGAAGTCTCTATACCTAGAAAACTTCATGATGAGTGGGAATCTACTATCAAAATCAAGATCAAAAACTATGAGTGCAATGCTTTGTGTGATTTGGGTGCTAGTGTTTCCGCGGTTCCAAAGTCTTTATGTGATATTCTTGGTTTTCATGAGATTGAAGAGTGTTCTCTTAATTTGCATCTTGCGGATTCTACTGTCAAGAAACCCATGGGGAGGATCGATGATGTTCTTATTGTTGCAAATAAGAACTATGTACCCGTGGATTTCATTGTACTTGACATAGATTGCAATCCTTCATGTCCCATTATTCTTGGTAGACCTTTCCTAAGGACTATTGGTGCTATCATCGATATGAAGGAAGGGAATATTAGATTTCAATTTCCTTTAAAGAAGGGCGTGGAGCACTTTCCTAGAAAGAAAATAAGATTGCCTTATGAATCTATGATGAGGGCTACTTATGGTTTAAGCACCAAAGATGACTATACGTGATTCCATCACTTTCGCCTAGCTAAGGGCGTTAAACAAAAGCGCTTGTTGGGAGGCAACCCAACGAATATATCCTTTTTCTTTCTGTTTCTGTTTTCCACACTTTTATAATTCTGTTATGATTGTGTTTTTTGTGTTTTTTTGCGTTTGTGCCATGCAAAACCGTTATGATTAGTCTTGGGGATGATCGTTTGGTCATGCTGGAAAAGACAGAAACCTTCTGCTCACGAAAAGAATTTTAATTTTTTTTATGTAAGAGATTTTGAGTTGATTCTTTTTGCTGCTGATTGCTACGCAAATGCTTCAGACTTTCGTAATTGTTCAGAATTTGTGAAGTACCAGAGGTATAGGAAATATACAGATTGCTACAGACTGGTCTGCTGTTATCAAATTCTGTTTTTGTTGTGTTGGTTGCTTATTTTGATGAAACTATGGATAGTATCGGGGGGTATTAGCCATGGAAGATTGAAAGTACAGTAACCCAACATCAGCACAAGTAGAATTTAAGTTGGCGACAGTACCTAAGGAAGTGGTGGTTTGCTTTCTTGTACTAATGTTATCACGAGTTTCTGTTTAAGTTTTGTGTTGTGAAGTTTTCAAGTTTTGGGTGAAGTTCTTATGGACAAAGAGATAAAGAGTAGCAAGAGCTCAAGCTTGGGGATGCCCAAGCCACCCCAAGAGATTCAAGGATGCCGTAAAAGCCTAATCTTGTGGATGCCCCGGGAAGGCATCCCCTCTCTCGTCTTCAATCCATCGGTAACGTT
Source organism: Hordeum vulgare subsp. vulgare (assembly GCF_904849725.1). Classification (NCBI taxonomy): domain Eukaryota; kingdom Viridiplantae; phylum Streptophyta; class Magnoliopsida; order Poales; family Poaceae; genus Hordeum; species Hordeum vulgare. The sequence continues at coordinate 360,653,782 of NC_058524.1, read as the reverse complement.
ACTTGGGGATATATTTTAATTCACCACATGTTATGTGTTTTTGCTTGGAGCGTCTTGTATCGTAGGAGACTTTTATTTTTGTTGTGTCACAATCATCCTTGCTGCACACCTAGATAGAGAGACATGCACTCACCGTGATTTTGTCGAGCTTCACTTATATCTTTTGGTAGACAATTCAGCTCACATGTGCTTCACTTATATCTTTTGAGCTAGATACTTTTGCTCTATGTGCTTCACTTATATATTTTAGAGCGCAGAGGTGCGTGGCTTTGTAATTGATCTATGCTTTGAAAGTAGTCTCAAAAGGGGTAGTTATCCAAAGGGATACGAAAACTTCCACCTTCATGTGCATTGAATAGTTAGAGAAGTTTGATTCATCTCAATTAGTTTTGAGTTGTGGTTTTGGTAATATTGAAAGTCATGCTAGTAAGGTGTTGTGGATCTAGAAATACTTGTGTTGAAGTTAGTGATTCTCGTAGCATGCATGTATGGTGAACCGCTATGTGATGAAATCTGAGCATGATTAGTATATTGATTGTCATCCTTTGCGTGGCGGTCGGGATCGCGCGATTGTTTATACCTACCAACCCTTCCCCTAGGAGTATGAGTTGAATGCTTTGTTTCGATTACTAATAAAACTTATGCAACAAGTATATGAGTTCTTCATGACTAATGTTGTTTCCATGGTTCAAATGCACTTTCACCTTCCACCATCACTATCTTCTTAGTGTCGTGCAACTTTCGCCGGTGCACAAAACCCACCATTAGCCTCCCTCAAAACAGCCACCATACCTACCTATTATGGCTTTTTCAAAGTCATTCCGAGATATATTGCCATGCAACTACCACCATGACATGTACCCCCACGTCTACTTTGCCTTCGCACGATCGTGAGATAGCTAGCATGATGTTTCCATTGATGTCTATGCCATGCTAGATCATTGCCACGGTACACTACCGAAGGCATTCCATATAGAGTCATCGTAACTCTAAGTTTTGAGTTGAAAGTGTGATGATCATCATTAATGGAGCATTGTCCCATGTGAGAAAATAGAAGAGGCCAAAGAAGCCCACAAAAAAAGAGGCCAAAGAGCCCACCAAATAAAAAAAAGGGAGAAAAAGAGAGAAGGGACAATGCTACCACTTTTTCCACACTTGTGCATACTAAGCACCATGATCTTCATGATTGAGAGTCTCTCGTTTTGTCACCACCATATAGCTAGTGGGAAATTTTCATTAAATAACTTGGCTTGTATATTCCAATGATAGGCTCCCTCAAAATTGCCTTAGGTCTTCGTGAGCAAGCAAGTTGGATGCACACCCACTAGTTTTCTTTAAGACCTTTTGCATACTCGTAGCTCTAGTGCATCATTTTTAGGGCAATCCCTACTCATTCACATTGATATCTATTGATGAGCATCTCCACAGTTCATTGATATGCCTAGTTAATGTGACTATCTTCTCCTTTTTTGTCTTGCAACCTCCACCACATTCCACACCATCTATAGTGCTATAACCATGGCTCACGCTCATGTATTGAGTGAGAGTTGAAAAGGTTTGAGAAAGTAAAGGTGTGAAACAATTACTTGGCCAATACCGGGGTTGTGCATGATTTAAATTCGTTGTGCAATGATGATAGAGCATAGCCAGACTATATGCTTTTGTAGGGATAACTTTCTTTTGGCCTTGTTATTTTGAAAGTTCATGATTACCTTGCTAGTTTTCTTGAATTATTATTGTTTCCACGTCAATAGCAAACTATTGATTTGAATCTAATGGATCCGAACATTCACGTCACATAAGAGGAATTACAAGGGACACCTATGCTAGGTAGCATGAAAGCATCAAAAAGTCATTCTTATCACTTCCCTACTCGAGGACGAGCAGGAGTTAAGCTTGGGGATGCTTGATACGTCTCAAACGTATCTACAATTTTTTATGATTCCACACTGATATATTGTCTTCTTTGGTTGTTTTATGAACCTTTTATATCTTTTTTGGGACTAACTTATTAATTCAGTGCCAAGTGTCAGTTCCTGTTTTTTCCGTGTTTTTGACTCTTTTCAGATCTATTTTGGAACGGAGTCCAAACGGAAGAAAAACCCCGAAATGATTTTTTCCCGAATGGAAGAAGACCAAGGGACTTTTGGGCCAAGCCAGGTGGGCTCCAGGGAGCCCACAAGCCCCCACTCCGCCACCAAGGGGGAGGCGGCGGTGGGCAGGCTTGTGGCCTCCCTGGCCGCCCCCAGACCTAGGTCTTCGGCCTATAAATTCCCAAATATTCCGCAAAAAATCAAGGGAGCCTCGAAAATACTTTTCCGCCGCCGCAAGCTTCCGTTTCCGCGAGATCTCATCTGGAGACCCTTCCCGGCACCCTGCCGGAGGGGACTTTGGAGTTGGAGGGCATCTTCATCATCATCATCGCCCCTCCAATGACTCGTGAGTAGTTCACTTCAGACCTACGTGCCCGTAGTTAGTAGCTAGATGTCTTCTTCTCTCTCTTGGATCTTCAATACAAAGTTCTCCATGATCTTCATGGAGATCCATCCGATGTAATCTTCTTTGGCGGTGTGTTTGTCGAGATCCGATGAATTGTGGATTTCTGATCAGATTATCTATGATATATATTTGAGTCTTTGCTGATTTCTTATATGCATGATTTAATATCCTTGTAAGTCTCTTCGAGTCTTGGGTTTTGTTTGGCCAACTAGATTTATGATTCTTACAATGGGACAAGTGCTTGGTTTTGGGTTCTACCATGTGGTGACCTTTCCCAGTGACAGTAGGGGCAGCAAGGCACACATCAAGTAGTTGCCATCAAGGGTAAAAAGATGGGTTTTTATCATTGGTTTGAGATTATCCCTCTACATCATGTCATCTTGCTTAAGGCGTTACTCTGTTCTTATGGACTTAATACACTAGATGCATGCTGGATAGCGGTCGACGTGTGGAGTAATAGTAGTAGATGCAGAAAGTATCGGTCTACTTGTTTCGGACGTGATGCCTATAGAAACAATCATTGCATAGATATCGTCACGACTTTGCACGGTTCTATCAATTGCTCGACAGTAATTTGTTCACCCACCGTCTACTTGCTTTCATGAGAGAAGCCACTAGTAAATACTACAGCCCCCGGGTCTATTCACATCAATCATTTACACCTCCGCTTTTGCTTTGCTTTGTTACTTTTTTGCTTTCAGTTCTCACTTGGCAAACAATCTATAGGGGATTGACAACCCCTTCATAGCGTTGGGAGCAAGTTTTTGTGTTTGTGCAGGATCTTGAGATACTCCTCCACTGGATTGATACCTTGGTTCTCAAACTGAGGGAAGTACTTACCACCGATACGCTACATCACCCTTTCCGCTTCTAGGGAACACCAAGGCAAGGCTCCAAGGCCACGGGGGAAATCCTTTGCATACTTTCCTAGGAAGTCCCTTAAGGCGTAGCCGCAGCAGAAGGATCAAGCCAAGTATTCTCCCGTCGACGTGCATATTTGTGGCGCCATTGGAAGGTATTTTGTTGCAGTAGCAGCGCACCACGCCGAAAAACACCAAGGACGCGAGGAGAACGGCGGGATGACCGACGCACACGCTAGCACGCATCACCAAGACCAAGTCGGCCCCTGAAAATCCAGGGCGGCTAGACAGGAGCGCTCCCTCCAGCACAGCCAGCAAAGGGCGTAGGCAATGGCGCGGACGAACTACGACAACAGAGACATGAATGGACACCAAGGAGGGAGTCAGCACCGGGCGGCGCCGGGACCAGCCAAGGGCAGCAACAGGAACATGCGACTTCGCGCAGAGGCCTTTCGCAGGAAGAACTCCGAGCAATATTGTCGGGGACAGCCCCACCGCCACCAAGTGGGACCGCCACCGTCGCACTGTTGACCGGCCACAGGGGACAGTCGAGCGCCTACATGGAGCCGTACGTGCCGGAGTATGCGGCATCACCGGACCCTCCCAACGAGGAAGAGCTTCAGGCGTCCCCCTGTGCGCCTATCCTCCTCGGGGGTGAGGAACGTTTTGGGGCCCCTCCTTGAGCCGGGCCCAAGAGGCGCGGGCAGGGAGGCGCCCTCAAGTCACGGGGCGCGGAACCAGCCACCCTCCCCGCGGAAGAGCTATGTAATGCCAAACCCACGGGCCTCAGGAGGACGAGTCGAATGCCGCAATGAGACACAAGTGGCACGGATCACCCGCGACAACCACGATGCAGGCGTGGGCGTCGGTGGCCAGGCCACACGAGGCGCTCCTCGGGCGCAAGGGAGCTATTCGAGGTAATTTTTTGGATTTACTGCCTTAAGAGATTTTCTGTTGACCATAGGAACTTCAACCATTCGGGGCATACTTATGCATGTTGTATCATTTGCGCAATATTTTACAATTTCCATTGCATCCACTTGGCTACCTAACACACTGCCTTGCTTGCATCTTTCGGCAATCCACCTTCCTTGCTCGGGGGCACCACAGCTCCTCAGGAACACAATCACAGGATAAAATCAGAGTCGCTTGAGCATCCAGGGGGCTCCTGAGCATCGCGCCTCAGGGGCCTTACCGGTCACAAGGCCACCTGCCGCTCTTGATATCGTCCTCGGTGATCCGATCGTTATCAGGGGTGGAAGGGCCTGACCCCGTAGCTGAGATCGTTCATTGGATCGCACGCAGTGGCGGGCGGGAAATGTGCGGGACTGGGTCCTGGTGACGCAGAGCCGCTTGAACATAAAAATAGGGCTCCAGAGCCCGGCACTCCAGGGTCCTTACCGGTTGCAAGTCCACGTGCCGCCCTTGACCGCGTCCTTGGTGATCCGGTCATTATCAGGGGAGGCAAGGCCTAACACTGTAGCTACATCCGTTCACTTGGTCCTACACAATGGCGGTCGGGCAATGTGTAGGACTAGATCATGGCGACGTTGAGCCCCTCAAACATTAGAAGGGGGCTCCTGAGCATCGTGCCTCAGGGACCTTACCGGTCACAAGGCCACTTGCCGCCCTTGACAGCGTCCTTGGTGATCCGGTCGTTATAAGGGGAGGCAGGGCCCGACCCTGTAGCTACATCCGTTCACTCTGTCCCTCGCAACGGTGCTCGAGAAATGTGTGGGACTGGTACCTTTCGACGTAGAGTCACAGAAAAGCCCTTAATTGGCCTCCGGGGAAGGAGCATGCAAGACCTGCATCAACCCGTCGCATCTCTGCATCGACCTTCAATCCTTCCGGAACCTACTTCATCGAGTGACACTCTCACATAATAAAGAGTCAAGGTTGTATATGCCCAGGGCCCCCCGAGGACGCGGAAGGGGTCCACCCCACGCCTAGTGGAAGACCTATGTTCCGTGCTGGGAACATATGGAGGAAACCAACATAGTCCACGAATGACTCCTGAAGCTCAGGCCCCAATGCCTCAGGGGTAGTGACACTTGCGAGGCCAAAGCGTCCTCGCGACCTCCCACATAGACCCCACCGTGACACTCTCACGTAATAAGGAGCCGAGGCTGTATACGCCCAGGTCCCCCCGAGGACGCGGAGGGGTCCATCCCACACCTAGTGGCAGCCCTACGCTCCGGGGAGAAGATGAAGGCAATCAGCATGTTCCGCCAATGGCCATGCTCGCAGCTTGCAAGGAAACCCATATAGTCCGCCAATGACTATGCCAGCCTTAATGCCGGACGCGGCGCTTGCTTGCTTTTTCTTGGATTCGAACTATCTTCTGCTGAGTTTGAACTGGACGATTTCAAAAGTTGAATTTTCCAATCTCAATGCCCGACATTTGAAAAATAAAAAGGGGGGTGGACTTTCTCTGGCGTTTCTTATTTCACTTGCTTTGAAACCTCCCGTCCGGAGGACATGTTTGGAGATAACCACTCCACGCCGCCCCTAGGAGTCAAGGAGCATGAAAGCAAGGACTTGCCACCCCAGGGGCACTAGTTTTTAGTAGTGAACCCCGGCTTGGGGGTCCGGACCGAAACTTGGTACCACCACAAAGAGTGTCGGGAGGCCTCAAGGCCCCCTGGGGCGATGACCAAAGGAACGAAGTGCGGAATTGCACGGGTGCCAACAAGGGGGTTCTTGCACGCACCCCAGGAGACTTACCCACCGTAATGTGACCCGCCACTATTGGCGCCGTCCGGGAGCCTCAGACGGCGCCAGGAATGGCGGGGGCCCGCCCTGTGAAGCGCGAGCCTAACGTCGATGGGCAGACCTGCGGGGACGTGGCCTAATGATGCAGAGCGGCTTGAGTGTCAAGGGCGGCTCCTGAGCAGTGCACCTCAGGAGCCTTACTGGTTGCAAAGCACTCGGCCACCAAGGCGCCGGGGCTTTGCCCCGTGAGGAGCATCCTTGGTAATGGGTTGTGCCTCACGGCGGTAAGGAAATGTGCGGGACCACGACCTGCAGACATAGAGTTCCGAAAGGGTCTTCACCCCGTCCCACTTACGAAACAGGAACCACACAGGAGGAACTACGTAGGGGACCGACACAAACTCACGAGCTAAGTGCCTTGCAAGCCCCGAATGGGACCCTTTTGCTTTACGACAAACTAACGGTGGATTGAAAACATGCGCACTAACGAAGGGATGCAGGACCTAAGGGTTCGACGACAGCGAGGAGCGAGTCCAATGCCCAAGCCCACGGCGTCACGAGAAGTGCCTCGGGGGGGACCTCCAGAGGGAAATGCTTCCCACATCGTCCCAATCCATGGCAGGTGCAGCGACGGGCCCTCAGCTTTGCAGCCCTTCCGCAACAACCACCAGCATGCAAGGTAATAATAGCAAAGGTTCAACGCCCGACGGGGTATGGTCTTTTTTCACATCGCACGAACAGGTAAGCAAAAGATGGGGGACACCTAGGGGAGGAACCGCCGGCGGTGCCCTTGACGACCACGGGCTAGGTGTCGGAGTCCTCCTCCTCGCTAGAGACGGGCACCCGGGCACACCGCTCCACCAGAGCAGCCACATGCGGGCGGACCTCATCCCAGAGAATACGGCGGGACTCAATAGGTGCCAGCTCAACGACGCGCCGAAGGTCAAGCTCCGGATCAAGGCAGCGCAGGTTGGAGAAGACAAGCGTCAAGGCAAGGCCCAAAATCTCACGCGCATCAGCCACGTTGTCCTCCTCCACACGGTAGACGTCGATCTCTAGAGTCTCCACGACCCTCTCAAAGTAGGTGAGGTAGCCCCCATCGCTCTTCACGTTGGGCAGCGCTGGGACCTCCCCCACAAATTGGCACGTCGCGTCGATCGCCTGGCTAGTAATGCCAGCGAACTACTTGATGTGCTGGTACGCCATCATTCAGACGTTCGACGCCTCACCCTTCGCAATCAGGACAGTGCCGGTCGCCTCCTGGACTTGCTTCTGTAGCGATGCCAACTCCGCCACGGCCTCCGCCTCGTCCCCACGGGCGGCCTGGAGTGCGGCTTCGGCATTTGCGAGACGGGCCCGCAGCCCCTCCACCTCCTCCTGAATCTCTTCAAGCTTTGGCCTTTCGGAGGAGGGTGCGCTGAAGAAGAAGGAAGATCAACCCCAGGACAACAGATGAAGCAACAAGCAAAGGAAACGCAATGAAGGACTTATTCATCAGCGAGAGCCCAACGGTGACGGACACGCTTAGGCCCTCAGGGCATTCCGTCGTTTCCCCCAAGGGCAGACGAAGGCGCCGGACGCTTCCCCCGACCAGAACCATCTCTAGGGGATGCCATGAAGACGAAGGGCGAAGGAGAGAAGAGGTTTTCTCGCGGCAGACGGATGAAGCAGAGAAGAAGCTCGAGGTTGCGGTGCCCCCCCCGAAGCCGCTGGGCGAATTTATATGCGAGCCCTAGCCAACAACCGTCGTGGGAGCATGGGCATCGCACGCACCACGAGGGCCATGAGGTGGCCCGATGGAAGCGCTGTCGCCCACGTCGTCTCACCTGCCCATCGATCGGACACATCCACGAGGGCCGTTGGCTGTGGCCAGGCCGCACCCATGTCATTCAATGAGCAACATGATGGCCTGCGCGACACTTGGGGATCGCATCATCGTGGCCTGGCACCACCCGAGCGTCTCGACGAGCGAGAGCGTCACCGTGCAGCTACGGGACACGTGGGTCGCCTGACCCGCGGGCAAATAGGGCCCGTAATGCTTCGGGCTGCCTTCAAGGCTTCGTCGAGAAGCCAACCAAGGCGCGCCTTGGGCCTGGGGGCTACTGTCGGCGTTCTGGGAATGGGGTACCCAGACCTACCGGCTTGTGGCCCAGGTTTGGCCCACTTCATCAACACAAGATCGGCTGGAACGGTACCACCCGGTACAAGGCCCTAGCGAGGGGCCAAGCCTCGCGAGGAAGAGCGACATCACTACCCGCAGGGGGCCTCCTCAGGGCCCCTCCGAAGTAGAGGATATTTCGAGGCAAGGCTGGGCCTTAGGAGTCAAGGGTGACGCCAGGTAAGGACAGATGAGCAGTAGATGGCAGGACGGGATAGTTTCCCCTTTAGTGCAAAGGAGGTGGGAGCGTACCAGGGATCCAAAGGCATTTTCCAAAGGTTCCCATTCGGTGCAACAAGACCACGGCTTCCCTCCGGTAGGACGGGCGTCATCCCTGCACCCACCTCTGCAGCACTGGCAGCTACTTTGTAAGCGAAGACCTCTTTTGACACGGGAAGCATGTTCCCTTGTACCCCATCGAAACTAGCCGTTGTGGTATCCCTTCCCGCCAACGATAAGGGAAGAGGACCCGAGCCTCCAGTATAAATAGAGAGGGTAGGACGCTTAGTAGGGGGATCGGTTCATCCCAACCCAAGGGAACACACCAAACCACTTGGCCTCTGGAGGCTCAAGAGCACTTTTTTAGTTCATCCACCAACCTCAGTGAGAGGCAATCCACCAAAAGCAGGAGTAGGGTTTTACGCCTCGCAGCGGCCCGAACCTGGGTAAACTGTTGTGTTCTGTGTTCCCCTCACCATCGAGTAAATCCTTCGTCGTTCCATCGAGTAGCAGGCTAGGTGAGGTAGGAGCTGGGAGAGACCGTCGTACACGCCCCTTGTGTTCGAATCCTTAGGGTTTTGCGGAGCCTGAAATCTGACACGGACAAGCGAGCATGCTTCCCCTATCAAAAGTGGTCTTCGCCTGCAAAGTAGCTACCAGCACTTCAGAGGTGGACACAGGGATGACGCCAGTCCTGCCGGCGGGCGGCCGTGGTCTCGTTGCACAGGAAGGTAAACCTTTGGAAGATGCCTTTGAAGCCCTCGTACCCACCCACCTCCTTTGCACTAAAGGGGAAACTATCCCATCCTGCCATCTACTGCTTGCATGTCCTTCCCTCGCGTCATCCTTGACTCCTGAAGCCCGACCTTGCCTCGAAACATCGGCCGCTCCAGATAGGTCCTGAGGAGGCCTCCTGTGGGTCTTGATGTCGCTCTTCCTCGCGAGGCTTGGCCCCTCGAGAGGGCCTTGTCCCGGGTGGTGCCGTGACAGTCGATCTTGTGTTGATGAAGTTGACCAGCCCTGGGCCGCAGGCAGGCAGGTCTGGGTACACCCATTCCAAGAAAGCCGACAGGTTCACTATGTCAGATTTCGGGCTCCACAACACCCTAAAGATACAAACTCAGCGGCATGTAAGAAGATCGCTGACGGCCTAACCTCGCCTAGCTCGCTACTCGATGGACAATGCAAGGAACTCATTCGATGGTGAGATAGACACAGAACACGGCAATTTACCCAGGTGCGGGCCGCTGAGAAGCGTAATACTCTACCCCTGCTTTGGTGATGAACTAGTAGAGTGTTCTTGAGGGCCTCCGGAGGCTTGTGTTGTATCCATGGGTCAATGGAATGAGTTCGTCCTTCTATGAAGCAACCTATCCTCTATCTATAGTGGCGGACTGGGTCCTCTTCTCTTATCGTTTTGGCGGGAAGGGATCCCACAATGGCTTCTTTCAAAGGGGGACAGGGGAACATGCTTCCCCAGTCCAAAAGTGGTCTTCGCCTTCAAAGTGGCTGCCAGTGCTGTAGAGGCAGGTTCAGGGATGACGTCCGTCCTACCGGCGGACAACCATGGTCTTGTTGCACCAAAATAGAAACCTTTTGGAGATGCCTTGGGAACCTCTGGTACGTCCTGGCCTCCTTTGCACTAAAGCGGAAACTGCGCCGCCCCTTTGTCTGCTGCTCACATGTACTTCCCTTGCGTCATCCTTGAACTCCTGAGGACGGGCCTCGCATCGGAATATCCGCCGCTCCAGAGGGGTCGTGAGGAGGCCCCCTGCGGGTCTTGACGTCGTTCCTCATCATGAGCCTTGGCCCCTCACGAGGGCCTTGCCTTGAGTGATGTTGGGCCCGTTAGCTTGCTTGATGAAGTGGGCCAGCCCTGGGCCGCAGGCATGCAGGTCTGGGTACCCCCATTCCCAGAATGCTGACAGAAGCCCCCGGGCCCAAGGCGCGCCTGGGTTGGCTTCTCGGTGAAACCTTCCGGGCGGCCCTAAGCGTCGCGGGTCCTAGTTTCCTGCGGGCCAGGCGGCACACGTGTCTAGTGGACATGTGATGACGCTCTCGCTCCTCGAGGCGTCCAGGGTGCGCCAGGCCATGATGGCACGATCTCCAAGAACCGTGCAGGCCATCATTGTTCTCATTGAATGGCGTCGGTGCGACCTGACCACACCCAACGGCCCTTGCGGACACGTGAAGCGACGTGGGCGGCAGCGCTCCTGTTGGCCCACCTCGCGACCCCCGTGGTGCATACGACACTCGCGCTCCCACGATGGTTGGTGGCCATGGTTCGCCTAAAAAACTGCCCCGCACCCGTCAAGGGGGAGGCACCGCAATCTTGAGCTTCATCTCTGCTTCCTTTTGCTCCATCGGGAAAAACTCCTCTCCTCTTCATTTCTCTATCTTCCATGGCGTCTCGAGGAGGCGAACCTGGCAGGGGGAAGTGCGCGGCACCGTCCGCGCCCCTGTCCGCCCCCGGAGGCAGCGGCGGATGGCCATCGGGGCCTCCGCGCGTAGGTCACCGCTCTTCTCTGGCCAATGAGTAAGTCCCTCGCCTTTGCCTCTTTTCCTGGTTATCCCGTGAGTTGCTTAGTGGTTGATCTCTCCTCTTCTCCAGCGCACCCTCCGCCAAGAAACCCAAGCTTGGCGAGCTTCAGGAGGAGGTGGAGGGGCTGCGGGCCCAATTCGAGAGCGCTGAGGCTGCCCTCCAGGCCGCACGCCATGGCGAGGGGGAGGCCAATGCAGAGCTAGCGTCGATGCAGCAGCAGGTCCAGGAGGCGACCGACGCCATCCTAGCTGCCAAGGAAGAGGAGTTGCACGCCCGGATGATGGCATTCCAGCGCGCCAAGCAATTCCTGGGCGACCAGGACGGGATGCGCCGGTTTGTGGGGGACGCCCCGGCGCTGCCGAATGTGAGAAATGACGGGGGATACCTCGCCTTCGTCCAGAAGGTGGTGGAGACGCTGGAGGCTGGCGCCTCCTGCATGGAGGAGGACAGCGTGGCCGATGCGCGCGAGCTTCTGGGCCTTGCCTTGACGCTCGACTTCTCCAACCTGCGCCGCCTTGCCCCGCAGCTCGACCTTCGGCGCGTCGTCGAACCGGCGCCCGCTCAGTCTCCTCGTCTTCTCCGGGACGAAGTCAGCCCACATGTGGACATACTGGTGGAGCGATACATCCAGGTGCCCGTCTCCAGCAAGGAGGAGGGCTCCGACACCGAGCCTACAGGCGCCAAGGGTGACATCGGTGGCCTCTCCCCTAGGCGCCCCCAGCTTCTGTTTACCTGCTCCTACGATGTTTGATCAAGAACCCTGCCCTGTCGGGCGTTAAGCTTTTGTCCGTCGTTTTCCCGTTCACTCTTGAATTGATGGTTTTCTCGCTCGTGGTCGTTGCGGCTTGGCTTCGAAGCTTAGGCCCGTCGCTGCCCCAGCTAGTGCTCGGGGGCAACGGCGGCCAGGGCCCTCACGAGGTCCCTTCCTCCAGAGGTACCGCTCGTGCCGCTGCACGCTTGGTCGATGGCCTCATTCCTCGCCGCAGCTGAATCCTTAGGCCGTGCATCCCTTTTTAGTACGAATGTTTTTAATTTGTTGTTAGTTTGGCGTGAAACCAAATGACCCCCATCTGGGCTTGCGGGGTACTTAGCTCGTGGGTTTGCGTCGGTCCCTTCCGTAGCTCCTCCTGAGTAGCTCCTTCTTTGTATGCAGGATGGGGTGGAGACCCTTTCCGCACTCTATGTTTGCGGGCCCTGGTCCCACTCCGTGTCCGGTGAGGCTCCAGAGGCTTGATGCTAAGGAGGCCCCTTTGGCGCTTGAGTGATTCCTCTTCCTGTTCCTTTGGCCATCGCCCCAGGATGCCCTGAGGCCTCCTGGGACTCTTTGTGATGATATCGTGCTTCGATTCGAACCCCCGAGCGGGGGTTGATCACCGAAAATGTTTGCCCCTGGGACGGCAAGTCCTTGCTTTCGCTCCTTGGCGGAGCATTCAGCTCCTCAGAGAATGTCATCCATAAAAGAGGCCTCAAAACAGGCGAAATGAGAAAGCGCAAGAGAAAGTTCCACCCCCTTTTTTCAAACATCAACTTCTAAAATTGACACATGTAAGTCCGGCGGCAGATAGTTCGAAATCCAGGGAAAAGCAAGAAAATGCCACGTCCGGCACCTAAGCTCGCATAGTCATTGGTGGACTATGTGGGTTTCCTTGCCAGCTACGGGCATAGTCATTGGTGGACTAAGTTGATTGCCTCCATCTGCACCCAGCGCGGAGCATAAGTCTTCCACTAGGCGTGGGGTGGGTCCCTTTCGCGTCTTCGGGGGGGCTGGGCGTATACAGCCTCGGCTTGTTATTACGTGAGAGTGTCACTATGGGGGTGTATATGGGAGGTCGCGAGGACGATTTGGCCTCGCGAGTATCCCTAGCCCCGAGGCATAGGCACCTGATTCCGGAAGTCATTGGGGGATTATGTTGATTACCCCCATTTTCCCCCAGCGGTGAGCATAAGGCTTCCACTAGGCGTGGGATGGACCCCTTCCGCATCCTCGGGGGGGGGGGGGGCTAGGTGTATACAGCCTCTGCTCGTTATTACGTGAGAGTGTCACGGTATGAAGTAGGTTCCAGAAGGATTGAAGCACGATGCAGAGGTGTGACGGGTTGATGCAGGTCCTTAGCGCTCCTTCTCCTGAGGCCGGTAGAGGTATTTTCTATTGCTCTACGTCGGCAGGTCCTAGTCCCGCGCATTTCCCTACCGCCGTGAGGTGCCTCATGGGGCAAGGCCCTGGCTCCCCTGATACCAACCGAATGTGCCTGGACGGCACCAGGGTGTCCAAGTGGCTTTGTGACCTGTAAGGATCCTGAGGCGCGATGCTAAGAAGCCCCCTTTAACGTTCGAGCAGCTCTGCATCGCTAAGATCCAGTCCCGCACATTTCCCCACCGCCGTTGCGTGTGACCAAATGAACGGATGTAGCTACGGGGTCAAGCCCTGCCACCCCTGATAACGACCGAATGTCCGTGGACGATATCAAGGGTGGCAGGTGGCCTTATGACCACCAAGGCCCTGGAGGCTCGATGCTCAAGACCCCCTCTTTGACGCTGAAGCGACTCTGCGTCGCCAGGACCCGGTCCCGCACATTTCACAACCGCTGTTGCTTCCGGTCGAATGGACGATCTAAGTTACGGGTTCAAGCCCTGCCACCCCTGATAACGACCGAATGTCCGTGGACGATATCAAGGGCGGCAGTTGGCCTTGTGACCAATAAGGCCCCTGAGGCGCGATGCTCAGGAGCCCCCCTTTGACGCTCAAGTGGCCCCCATTTCATCCTATTGATTGTGGCCCTGGGGAGCCGCGGGGCCTCCCAAGTCCCCGCATCGGGGCGACGCGCACCGGCCGGAGCCACCGAGCGAGGGGGATAGATTGCCCGGAGATGCAAGCAAGGTAAGATGTCAGGTCGCCGAATGGATGCAGCAGGAGATATAGAAACATGAGTAAATGATATGATAGGCAGGGGCATGCCGTGAACACCTGAAGTCCCTATGATCAGCAGGCACCCCCTAGAGGAGTGAACCCAAAAAATTACCTCGCATATCTTCTTCGCGTACCACGGGCGCCACGTGAGGCCTGGCCCTCGGCACCTACTCCAGCCACGTGGTTGCTGCGTGTGGCATGCGCCACTTGTGCCTCGTTGCTTCATATGACTTGTCCTCTTGAGGCCTGGGGTCTGGTTCTTCGCAGTTTCTCCGCGGGGGCGACGGTTGGCGTCGCGCCCCACGGCCTGGGGGTGCTGGGGCCTCCAGGGCGCTCCTTACTCCTAGGGAGAGTAGGCACCCGGGGTGGGCGCTTGAGGCTCTTCTTCGTCGGGAGGGTAGGCGGCATCGCATACTCCGGTACGTAGGGCTCCATGTAGGCGTTAAATTAACCTCCAAAGTCGTTCAGCAACGTGACTGTGGCGGGCCCCCTCATTGGCGGAGGGGTCCCCCAGGCCGTGTTGCTCAAAGATCTTCCTGCGATGAGCTTCCGCACGAAGCCGCTCGTTCCTGTTGTCGCCGTTGGTTGGTCCCGGTGTTGCTCGGTGCAGACTCCCCCTTGGTGCCCTGGCGTCTCTCCATTGTCGTAGCTTTCCCGCATGGACGTCTCCGCCACCTGCTGGCTGCGCCTGAGGGAGCGCTCCCGACTGTCCTCTCAAGGTTGTCGAGGACCGACCTGGTCTTGGCGATGTGCGCTGGCGTGTGCATTGAACACCATGTCGTTCTCTGCGCGCCCATGGTGGTCGCCATCATGAAGTGTCGCGAGGCAGTCCGCCGGGACTTGAAGGAGGAGGAGGGTAGCGCGAGATGCGCCCCTCTCGGCCCCGCCACTTTCAGGAGGGGCTAGGTCGCTTGCAGGCCCAGGGACTGGCACGAGGTGGGAGCCCCCGACGACCGGCGCCTGTGGCCATGAAGGAGAGTGGGGTCGGATGGCCTTCTAGGCGATGGCGATCAGCCCCATGATGTGGTCTGCCCAAGCATCGAAGCCCCTTGCGTTGGTCGTTGGAGGAGCATCTCGCTCGCCATGTGCATCGGTTGGTGCCCGCCGAGGTCCGCCAAGTTGGTGCCGCGGGGCGGGGATGCCGGGGTCGCCTCCGAGCCATCGTGTGCCTGGGTGGCACGAGTCGTCGCGACGGTGGAGCTGATGTTGACAATATGGTACGAGCCGCCTGATACCACAACGCCGGTACACGTTGTGGTATGACGGTTGGAGGCCAGCTCGACGAGGCTCGAAGGACCTTGCTGGGCACCGGTCATCGTGGCAGCGGGCTTAGGGGCGATGAACCTCGGAGAAGACCTCGACACGCCCCCTACCAGGCACGCCAAATGCAGATTTCAGGCTCCACAAAACCCTAAAGATTCAAACTCAGGGGCATGTACAAAGATCTCTCACAGCCTAAACTCGCCTAGCTCGCTACTCTTTGGACAAGGCAAGGAACTCACTCGATGGTGAGGAAGACACAGAACATGGTAGCTTACCCAGGTTTGGGCTGCTGAGAAGCGTAATGCCCTACTCCTGCTTTGGTGGATTGCCTCTCTTGGAGGTGGGCAGATGAACTAGTAGAGTGTTCTTCAGGGCCTCCGGAGGCTTGGTATTCTGCCTGTGGGTTAATCGAATGAGTATAGCCTTCTACGAAGCAACCTATCCTCTATATATAGTGGCGGCCCGGGTCCTCTTCCCTTATCATTTGGGTGGGAAGGGATCCCACAGTGGCCAATTTCAAAGGGGGCGGGGGAACATGCTTCCCCTATCCAAAAGTGGTCTTCGCCTGCAAAGTGGCTGCCAGCGCTGCACGGGCGGGTTCAGGGATGACGTTCGTCCTGCCGGCGGGTGGCCATGGTCTTGTTGCACCAGAATGGAAACCTTTTGGAGATGCCTTGGGAACCTCTGGTATGTCCTGGCCTCCTTTGTACTAAAGGGGAAACTGCACCGCCCCGCTATCTGTTGCTCGCTTCTCCTTCCCTTGCGTCATCCTTGACTCCTAAGGACGGGGCTCGCCTTGGAATATCCACCACTCCGGAGGGGTCCTGAGGAGCCCCCCTACGGGTCTTGATGTCATTCCTCCTCGTGAGGCTTAGCCCCTCATGAGGGCCTTGCCTTGAGTGTTTCTAGGCCCGTTAGCTTGCTTGATGAAGTGGGCCAGTCCTGGGCCGCAGGCAGGCAGGTCTGGGAACCCCCATTCCTAGAACGCCGACACACTTGAGGCGGAGGTACGCACGGGGCTGGCTCTGCGGACGCAGAGTATCACAGCAAACATGAAAGAAACTAGGCGAAGAAACCATTCAAGTAGTCAGCCAGTTAGTACAAGCCTCAACAAGTTCTTGAAAACACAAATAAGTTTGACGCCTCCACGAGGCACGATGTGCATTGCAAGGAAAAAACAGGGAGAAGAAATCAGGAGGAGCCGCCGCCGCCGATCGCTCCATCTTTAGGGGGCTTGTCGTTGGCGTCAGAAGCATCGCCTTCCCCTTCGTCGGCTTCAGCGGCACCCGGAGATGGAGGAGCTGCGACATGGGTGAACCTCTTCACCAACGCCTCCACGGGGCCCTTCACCGCCTCCGCAACACTGTGGCAGACCTGAGTGGGGACCAAAAGGATCACGGAGCCGCAGTCAAATCCCGTCTCACGAAGATGGAGGTAACTGAAGACGTGTGACGCAGCCTTGAAGAAGAGGTCGCGGAACTCGCTGCAAGATCTTGTCCACCTGGGCGATGGCGTCCTCCAACGCCACGGCGAGCTCCGACACGAGCATGGCGAAGCCGCTCTTTGGGGTGGCCAGAGGCTCGTCTAACCTGTCCCGGTAGAGGGTGCGAAGCCTGAGCTCAACATCATGGAAGCTGAACAGCTCCACGTCCTTCTTCTTCTCAGCCGCAGTGAGGGCTTCCCCCTTGGCATCGAGAAGGGTCTTCCTCTAGGTGATCTCCTTCTCCTGCTCATCCAAGCACGCCTACTTCGCGCCCAGTTGATTTTCCTCCTGAAACAACTCTTCTTCCCGGGCGGCGAGCTTGGCCTTGTGGGCCACAAGTTCCTCCTCTTGCAGGCAAAGCCGCTCGGTTAGCTTGGCTTGTTCTACTTGGAAGACATTCAGGCGATCCTCCGCCTCTTCGTACTGTTTGGAAGCTGTCGTGGCTTCCTTCAGCGCCTCTCGACTACGGCACGGGCGGCTTTGGCCTCCTTCTCGCCCTTCGCCATCGCAACGATGACCCTGCCCAGGGTCGTGAAGGCATTGTTCAGGACGCCCTGGGTGAATACCAAAGTCTTCAGGATCTCCTCCTGAGGGGACTCTGGTGCTGCCGCGGGCAGTGCTGTCATGGAGGCATCGTCACGAAGGACAAGGGGCTCCGGAGGCTGCTCAGAGACTGCGAGCATTGGCGCATCAGTAGACCGAGGGGCCTCAAGAGCCTGCCCCTCGGGCAAGAGCACCGCCGCGACCTCCTCAGGATGCGTCGGGGGCTCGGGGGGCTCGGCGACCAAGGCCAGAGAGGTCGCCCACGAGCCTCCCCTTCTTCATCGGCAGGCTCTGGCGCATTGGGGAGAGCCGGCGGTGCGTCAGGAGTAACCTTCGGCTTGACGCCCGCCTTCTTCTTCTTCGCCCCCGGCAAAGCAACGTCCCTGGACATCAGGCAACAAAAGAATCAGCCATGCACGGACGATGAGCGCGCGGAGCATGCCAAGACGAGCCACTTACTCTTCAAAATCGCGCCACCTCTTCTTCCTCTCCGCCTAGGAGACGGTAGGGGCGACAGGGCCCCCCACGGAAGGCGTGAGCCCGACGCCTCAGATCTCCCGCCGGGAGAGGCGGGACGAGCCAAGGGCGGCTCAGCCCTGTGCCTCTGAGGGGCGAGCACGCACGTGGACAGCGTGGCGCGCGAGGCCGATGCGGGTAACCTAGAGGTCTTGGTCGGGCGCAAGGACATCACCATGGAGACCTTGCCGGTGGCATCATCATCTTTAAGCTTGCACAGATGGAGGGCCTGCGATGCGGGAGGCGCGATCGCGAGGCACTCTTCAACGGTCTTCTCCGAGTCCTCCCCGCCGGGGGTGCATCTGATGATACCTCCACCAAACTGCATCCCTTAGGCATGTCACAAGATCCCCCGATCATCGAAGACAGGTAGCGCGGCGATCAAATCAGCCCGGTCGTCGAGATGGTACAGCAGACCCAGAGACTCGGGCATTTCACCAGGGTCACCACCCAGGAAGATCGCCACGGCCCTGTTCAGCTCCTGAGTGGGAAGGTCCTGGGACCGGAGCCTAAGCTCGTTGTCACCACCCCGGTAGTCCTACAGGGGCCTGGAGTGGGCCTGAAGAGGCGCCAGGCGCTGCGCCAAGAATTGCTTCACTATCACTCCTCCAATCAGCCTCCTGGCGCTCATGTCGCGGGAGAAGCGCTCCAGAATTGGCATGACCCGAGGGTCGGAGAGCTTCGTCGAGCTCCACGCCGAAGTTTTCTCCGGGAGCAACTTTGGATTTTCTAGTCGAGGGTTGGCGTCTGTGAGACTCATGAGAACCCAGCGGTGCCTGAAGTTTTCCACCTTCTTTCCGGCCTTCAGTAGCAAATTTCCGCTCTAGGCCGCTACGAAGGAGACGCACGCCGACAAATGGGCGCCGTCGTGCAAACGTAGGCTGAAGAAATGACGGAAGAGGGCTACTAAAGGTCGCACGCCCACGAAGGCCTCGCTCTAGAAAGCGAAGAGGGACAGAAGCAAGATGGAGTTGGGCTGGAGATGAAGGGCCTGGATCCCGTAGTGATTCAGAATGGCGGTGAAGAATGAGGAGAACGGCGGCATTAGACCGACGAAGACGCTATGGAGGAAGAAGCAGTATACCACCTTCGAAGCGGGCCGCTTCTCCATGGCGCCAGGCCAGATCAGGGTCCGCCCATACTCGTTGGACTCGGCCGTTGTCCATGGAATCACGTGGGCAAGATCCACATCCTTGGATAGGGCACACTCCAGGAGCGGAGGAGCCGGGGCAGGACCTTGCACCTCTAGATTCTACTTATCGACGGGCGCCATCGCTGAACTGTCAAGGGAGCAACGCGGCGCTGGATCTGGGAGATGCCGGATGGAGTTGGAGACCGAGGAAGAAGAGCGAGTTTGGGAGAAGGTAAAGCAATAATGGACCAACGCAATGGGTCAGGTTCCTGAAAACTCGAGTGAGAACAGAAGGCAAGGGAAACCCGACATCAGTCGCAAGACGTGCGCCAGACCTAGCCCACAGGCGTTAAGGGCCCACGGCGCTTCAGTACGCCCTCAAGGCTTCGCCGGAAAGCCAGCCCAAGTGCGCCTTGGGCCCGGGGGCTACTGTCGGTGTTCTGGGGAAGGGGGTACCCAGACCTGCCTGCTTGTGGCCCAGGGTGGCCCACTTCATCGACCGAAAACCAACCAGGCACGGCACCACTCACGGCAAGGCCCTCGCGAGGGCCCGAGCCTCGCGGGGAGGAGCAGCATCAATACCCGCGGGGGCCTCCTCCGGGCCCCTCCGGAGCGGCGGAGATTCCGAGGCAAGGCCCAGCCTAAGGAGTCAAGGATGACGTGTAGGAAGGACAGGCGAGCAGCAGATAGCAGGTCGAAGCAATTTCCCCTTTAGTGCAAAGGGGGCAAGGACGTACCGGGGTTCCCAAGGCATCTTCCAAAGGTTTCCCTTCTGGTGTAAGAAAGCCATCGCCGCCCGCCAACACGACAGACATCATCCCTGGACCCATCCCTGCAGCACTTGCAGCCACTATACAGGCGAGGACCACCTTTGGGCAGGAGAGCATGTTCACCTGATCCCCTTCAAAAACTGGCCATTGTGGGATCCCTTCCCGCCGAAACGATAAGGGAAGAGGACCGGGGCCGCCAGTATATATAGAGGGTAGGTTACATAGTAGAGGAGGACCCGATTCATTCATTTGCCCACTCGCACCACACATAGGCACCTAGCCTCTGGAGGCCCTCTAACACTGTACTAGTTCATCCAGCAAACTCCATGAGAAGCAATCCACCAAAGCAGGAGTAGGGTATTACGCTTCCCAGCGGCCCAAACCTGGGTAAACTGCCGTGTTTTGTGTTTTCCTCGCCATCAAGTAAGCTCCTTGTCGTCCCCGACGATTAGCGAGTTAGGTCAGGCGAGCCCACGAGAGATCCTCGTACACACCTCTGAGTTCGAATCTTTAGGGTTTTGCGGAGCCCGAAATCTACCAAAGGCCAAGAAGGGGTTTTGCCTGTATTACAAGGTGTGTGGTTGAGTACGACTCAACGCCCGACCACGGCAGAAGATAGAGAAAAGATGAGTATTGTTCCCTATTCTTCAGCCATAGGCTCTATTATGTATGCCATGATGTGTACTAGACATGATGTGAACCTTGCCATAAATTTGGTAGGGAGGTACCAAAGTTATCTAGGAGTGGATCAGTGGACAACGATCAAGAATATCCTAATGTACCTGAAAAGGACTAAAGATATGTTTCTCGTTTATGGAGGTATCGAAGAGCTCGTCATAAAGGGTTACGTCGATGCTGGCTTAGACACAGATCCGGATAACTCCAAGTCAGAAACCGGATACGTGCATATTTTGAATAATGGGGCAGTCAGCTAGTGCAGTTGCAAGAAAAGCATCGTGGCAACATCTACATGTGAAGCGGAGTACATAGCTTCTTCGGAAGCACCGCAGGAAGGAGTGTGGATGAACGAGTTCATCACCGACCTAGGAGTGATTCCCAGTGCGTCGGGCCCGATGAATCTCTTTGTCACAACACTGGTGCTATTGCCATTGCCAAGGAGCCCAGGTTTCACAAGAAGACCAAGCACATCAAGCGCCGCTTCAACTCCATTTGTTGATATATCCAGGATGGAGATATAGATATTTGAAAAGTACATACGGATCTGAATGTCGTAGATCCGTTGACTAAACCTCTTCCATGAGCAAAACATGATCAGCACCAGCACTCTATTGGTGTTCGATTCATCAAAATGTAACTAGATTATTGACTCTAGTGCAAGTAGGAGACTGTTGGAAATATGCCTTAGAAGCAATAATAAATTCCTTATTATTATATTTCCTAGTTCATGATAAATGTCTATTATTCATGCTATAATTGTATTAACCGGAAACCGTAATACATGTGTGAATGTATAGATCACAATGTGTCCCTAGTGAGCCTCTAGTTGGCTAGATCGTTGATCAATAGATGATCATGGTTTCCTGATAATGGACATAGGATGTCATTGATAATGGGATCACATCATTCAGGAATGATTTGATGGACAAGACCCAATCCTATGCATAGCACTAGATCGTATTGTTCGTCTGCTAAACCTTTTCTTATGGCAAGTATCATTCCTTAGACCATGAGTTGTGCAAATCCCGGATATCATATGTCGACGATGCTAGGTCAACACCTATGGGGATCAATGTGATACCCTTGTGATCGTAGGGCGGGGAAGACAGTGTCAAGAGCAGATCTAACGATCAACACCCAGCAAACCCTTTTTACCTAGGTTCGGGCCACTTACGCGTAAAACCCTACGTCCTCCTCGCCTGATCGTATTATGCATTTTTTGTTGTTCGTTACACTAATGATAACCGCCTTCTTGGCCAATATCCAAAGAGTCTAACCCCTTGTGAATGAGCTAAGGGCCTCCTTTTGTAGGCAAAGGGGTCACCTACACTGCTCGATGGTAGGTTTACAAGATGTTACACTGAACCTAGAGCGGTGCTTATCCATCTACCGCTGTCAGGTGCATTAAATGCACGTCTTGTCCTTGTCAGCTAAGTGCTGGTGAAGACATGTGTCCAGGTGTTTCGACACCTGGACGCCCCACTGGCGCATGCGGAATGCGCTGGAACTCAGGGGGGCGGTGGCACTGGGGCGAGGGTGGTCGCCCTCGAATGTCTAGCCACGTCATCCCGGCAAGGGTGCTTGCCTAGACCTTGGGTCTTCGTCCCGGCAAGGAAGCTTGTTGGTGGCTTCGGCTATCCTCCCGGCGAGGGAGGCTCGCTGGGGTCTTGTGCTTGGTGCATTCATCACGCCCATTAAATAGATGTGGCCTTGGGTATCTTCCCGGCAAGGCAGGCTTGTCGGGGCCTTGGATATCTTGGGGGTGCGTCTTGTGTGGACTCTGCCACGCCCTGCCGTCAGGGGCTCTTTGCGCCCATGCACAAGTCTGGGGCACTGGAGACCCTAGTCTTTAGAGCACCGACAGGAGCCCCTGGGCCTGGCCAACACACGCGCGCGGAGCGTTGTTGGGCTAGGCCCAAAGAGGTGCACGGGCCTTCGTGGCTGGATCTGCTGGCAGTTGCCTTTCCCCACGCCGCGCATCAGATGCATGAAGTGGGATATCATGCGCGGAGTGGCCTCTCCGCCTCCTGAAACGCCTCTGCCACGCACGTGGCATGCGCAGTCATTGATGGACAGGTGGCAGACGAGGCCTTGAAAGGCGCAGTAGTGGCTGGGGCCGCCCGTGCATGCATTGACGCATCAGGGCGGTTCTCTGTTTGCCCGTGAGCTTGAGCGATTGCTCGTAGAGGGTGGCGGCTTCTGGAGTAAGGGAGGCTAGCCCCCGCGCCCCGCCCTATAAATTGGAGGGTTTTTCGAGGGGTTTTGCTCACTCAACTCCCTTTGAATCCACCAACTCCTCGATCTTGGCCTTCTGAATCTTCTTATGTATGTTGGTGGCGCTTGCCCCTAACGGGGTCGGCCACCGTCGGCCGTGAGGGCGACGAGGGGATCCCGTTCTAATCATGCCACAGCTTCTGAGGGTGTCGCGGTGGAAGGGGGCCCGAACGCCCGTGGTGGAGGAAGGGCGAGGGGCCAAGGTCGCCGCGGCGGTCGAGGCCGAGGGAGCCGGAGCGCTACTCCAACGCCTCCGCCTTCCCCGGGGCTTGCTCCTATGGCGACCCTCCATGTTGCTTTACGGGGCCCCACATGTGCTTCTCGACTGCTGCGAAGGTCGCTCGAGCGGCATTGGGAGCTCCGCTTCGAGCGGCGATGACGAGGGGGACGGCGTCGGTGAGGGTGCCAGGCCTAGTCACAAGCCTGGGGGAATTGAATCAGATGGCGATTCCCCTGGCTGGGACTGAGTGCTTCCTGCACTCACGCGTCCCGGCTACGCCCCTCCCTCGCCTCGGAGGGGGGATCTCAACAGGCTCCGTCGCCCCCTTCTCGCGGCTTGATGAGGCCGAACCAGCTTCCGTCGGTACAGCGCTGGGTGGGCCAGTATGGATGTACAGCGGGCCTTGTCGCGTCCTGTTTTGCATGAACTCCAATTCCTCCGCGTAGGTTAATCCTCGTCAAAAGACAGAGTGTTTAGGTTGGGATAACCACGCTTTGTAAGTGAAGCCAAGTGTATCCATTCATATGAATGAAAAAAGACTGTTTTTCCCTTTTTCGATAGCGTTCTTTGTATGATTCGTTTTTGCATAATCTGGGAGCTTGTCGGCGACTACCGGCAAGGCTCCTTGCCGCGTTCGGCGCAACCATGGAAATCGCCAAGCGCAGCTTGAGATGAAATCAGGTGCTACGTAGTCGCTTGGTTTGTTGATCAGGTTCGCAACTGTTTGAAGGCGCTCTGTGGCCATTTAGGTCATTTGAACGAGTTCGAAACAAAGACAAGGTGCATCGAACTATGGGAAGATCCCAGTACGCGCAAACTCCTCACACAAAGATTGGAAACTTTAGAAATGAAAAAGCAAATGATCTATCTACTTCAGATCTGAATCTCAAACTTAAAAACTTATCTGTCCGCGTCGTGGTTACGGGGCGCTTGAATCTTTTGCCGGGGCGTCGGAGCCCTCGGCAAGCAAGAAATCACCGCTCCAAGCGGTCTCTTCTCCGGCAGGGACTTCTTGCCGACGGTCCGTGTCCGTCGCTTGGAGAAAGAGCCAGCTAGGGTGTAACCCCTTTGCCTTTCTATTGCTAGGTCGTGCTTGCGGAGCCCCCGAGCACGTCTTTGGACGACGATGTGACGCTCTCAGGGGCGCAACACTCGTGCTGCAGTGCGCGCCGGGGCTTCGGGACCATGTGGCGCATGCTCAACGACTATGCATCCCTCCGCGGAGGTGCGTCCGTCGGAGTATGCGGTGGGGCCTTTGTGAAGCGCCCAAGCACGCCCTCGAGAGTTGCACATCGGCCCCCGAGCGATGCATCGGTCTGACGATGCTGCTCTTGGAGCCTCCGCCTCCCTGCCCCGCTCGCGCTGTGGGGACCCCGACTTACGAATCGAGATCGCCGAATGAACGTGCTCAGTGATCCCAGAGAACAATGCTCACTAAACACACAGATACTGAATAATAGAGTCTTATATCCAAGTACCGAATTATTACATCACATGACCGAATGGTCAAGTTGACAAGATAGGGCCTAAGGCCAGATCATACTGATACAACTAATATCAGAAATAATAGGGGCTAAGCGGGTGCCCATGCCCTCAAGCCTTCACCGACATGCATTCTGACTGGGAATGGTCCTGGTTTGCAGGGGCGTCTCCGAAGACGTACTCATCTCCAAACTCCGGTCCTTCCATGTCTAGTCAATAATATAACATGTGGCAAGCCAATGAGTACTTTTGAATGTACTCGCAAATAGCCCATGATATGAACAATGAAAGTGAAGGATAACAACATCATACATCTCTGGTGGAATTCACCTTGGTGGTAAATGATCATGAATATGCATCAAGTTAAAGAATTACTTTTGAAGAACAGGTTACAGATATCCATATCTACTGAGGGTTGAACCATCCGGGTTCACCATGTATGCCAAGTCACCAAACTTGGTCATAACATTACTTTCATAATCACTCCTTTCATCACAACTCACACACACACTTGGTTTATGCGGAAACAACTGGACGTAGTTTAAGTAGGATTACCCAACTGTCCTTGACCATGGACACAGCTATTCGAATAGTTTTACACTCTGCAGAAGTAGTACGCTAGACCCATGAGATCCGGGAAACTTCCGTGTCATCCACGACTCGTGGTATATAACATACCCGAGGTAAGTACCCGATTAATGCCTTTCCCATGACGATACTAGACAAAGAGGTCCACTCGATTGGTACCCAGACCACATGTTGTACGTCTTACGAGCACCAACTTTGGACAGTATCAACCATGCAGGGACCAATGGTGTGCCTGGAACACATAAAAACGGCATAGGCGCCCTACCTGGCACGACCTCATCACGAGAGTGACCACACATCACTCCCGCCGCTAGTATAATGTGGCTCTTTGCTAGCACCGACCAGAGTAATCAACACAGCCCCGTCCCATAAAGGGGTAACGTGGTCGTACATGTAAGGTTGGAATGTTCGTCATATCATAAATCTATTCCCATTTCCGAAACCATACTCACGCAAATACCTGGTGCACCACTTCACCAAAAGTGGCCAACTTGCTCATCTTCACCCTCGGGCATTAGTGGCACCCGACGGGGTTTTCATAAATCTTTGATTTATACCAACACATGCTCATGCTACTGTTACTCTAGCTTTACTTGTCATCGTGATACAAGCATGACCCTCATAGGTGGTAGGATCAAGCTTAATGCATGTGCTCCGGAGGAGCCATCGGTAACATCACATCATTGATTTATAGGCACTTATGATCATATGAAACGGAAATACTTGCTATAATAACATGCAATATAACATCTGCTCAGTCATTGTCTAAGGGATGCTTGCCTTGGTCAGCTAGGTATCCAGGGTCTTCGAGGTCTTCCGCACCGATTCCCTCGTCACACGGATTTTCTATCATCATCAAAAGAATAAATAAGAAATAGCTCACTCAAAAACAGATCACAAAGTCATTTTAAAAATGTTATTTATTACTGATAACTCTAAGTTTTTATTTTTAAAAATAATTGCCTCTGATTCCAATGTAGGAACATTTTTAAAACCAACCAAACAGAAGCAAAACTATTCCAATTTAATCCTTTTTATTATTGTAAACATAATAGTTGCTGAAAAATTTAACCAATGGTTTTATTAAATACTACATATTTTTAGAAAAATATCGGTGGAAAAATTATAGTTTTACACTTGTTAAATATTTTTATAAAAATCTTCGAAAACCCAGTTTTCAAACAAAAGAAAAATGGGCAACAGTCCCTGGCCTGGCTTGGCCTGGAACTGGGCCATCCCAAAGGCCAGCCAGCAGCCTGCCTAGGCGCGCGCGTCGTCAGGTTTGAACCTGATGTGCGGGGCCCTGCAGTCAGTGGCTGCGGGCAGCGAGGGAGAGGGGGTTGGGCCACACACAGGTGGGGAACACCTGTCGGGGTCGTCTCCTACCTCTAGCCACAGAGGAGGAGGAGCACGTCGGTGAGGCTGCCGACGTCCTCGGGGCCCAACGAAGATAGAAATGGGTTCGGCTCGTCGTCGCCTACCTACTGGTGCTCGTAACAACGAAGGAGAGGCTCAGGTTCAACGACGACGAAGAGTCCGTGGCGGAGGAATTTTGAGAGGTGGTCGAGAGGGTAGCTAGGGGCACGGAAATGCTTGGGAAAGTTGGGGGAAAGCTTCCTGTGGTCGAGGGGAGTGGTTTGGTGGGTCGTGGGACGCAGGAGCCATCGTGTAGCCAGAGATCGATCGGAGCTCCGAGGCGGAAGGGCCTCGGTCGATCTCGAGCATCGGGGCTCTGCTGGCTTGCTGGGGTGGCTAGGGAGGTGCTAGTGGTCGTGGCGAAGCTGTCTGAGGGGTGTTGGAGCGAGGGGGAGGGCTATAAATAGGCCCGCGACAGTGAGTCGATTCGGGAGCGCTGGTGACTCACCGTGGCGTGCATGGGGGTGCAGAGAGGAGCTGCGGTCAAAACCACGGTCTCAGGACGTGGTTTTGGACTGCCAGAACCATCTTCAAAAGAGCGAGAGAGAGGGGAGTCGAGCATCAATGGCCGCACAACTTTGGCCGATACTGGTGCGCACGGGCACGCATCGCAAAAACTCTAGCGCTGGAGAGGAGGGGCCGTGATGGTCGCTCGATGCAGAGGGGTTGTCGGGGAAGAGGTTGGACACCTTGGGGGAGGCTGGAACTGGTCGAGGGCGTCGCCTCCACCTTGGTGGCTTCCTGTAGAGCGCACCCAGAGCGCAGGTTTGGCATGCCACGGCATGCGGGTGCGCTCTGAGGTGCTTTGGACATTTCTAGCATGTCCTGGGCACTAGCTGGGATAAGGCTAGCCGTGGAAGTCTCGTGGGAGCTTCGGCTGGTCTAGGGAGACAAGAGAAACATGTGCTGTCAGCTTTGAGCTCAAGCTTAGATTGGGGTTTTTTGGCATTTCTACTTCGAACCAGAGAGGGGCCAGTTGACTGGGGATGGGCATTGATACTGGCCACCTAATCTTAGAGTTTGGAGTAAAGGGGTTGGGTTTAGCTATGGCTAAGGGGCCTTTTACCCATCTGTCAGAAGGTGCTTGACAGTGGTTTGGGGTGGTTGCACCCCACCACTGGTGCTGCAACTTAACAGGTTTTGGTTTGGTGCTAAAACATGGGGTTTCACCAAGTTTGAGCATCACTGGACAAGTTTAGCTTTGTAAACTTGAAAATTTCACCATTTAACCAGACATGTCCCTTCCAAAGAGAGTGTGGGCAATTTTAATCCCACAAATCACATTTTTGGTGGGGAACCCTCATTTGAGGTATTAGGCACGCCTGCAAAGTTTCAACATCATTGGACATACGTTGATATGTAGAGTTGCTGTAACTTCATTCTGGACAGAAGGGGTTTTGTAGTTATTTGGGGTCCTTAATCACCTTGGATTAAAGTGAAGATTTATGTGGACACCAAATATGGCTTAGGGATACCACTGGAATTTTCTAGGATTTTATTGAGAATATTTCCTTTGGAAATAATTCAAAAGGTGAAAACAGACAGAAATGGTTTTCAGGGTTTTAGTCAAAAAATTATAATATAAATAGGGGTTTAAAATCTTATGTATGGAAAATATATGTCCTTTTGATCATCTCAAAATTTAATGAGATTTTTCTAAGGTAGAAAGGTATTTTTCCATGTAGGAATACCATTTCTCGCCTCAGAAATGGACATGCAAATAAATTTAGAAAACAATTCACAAAATAATTATTTTGTGGTTTTGGAGCACTAAAATATAGTTAAAATCAGATCACCAACTTTGGGTAGGAACACTCCTTGCCATCAAGGGCATGTAGTGCAACCGAAAGTAGGGTTTTACCTTAATCAAAAACAAGTAACGGTTTTTGGAAATAATTCAATATTGTGAAATGGGGTTTTTATCATCACATGATCAAACACACAAGCATACAATGACAACCATGGCACTCACAACATTAGTTTTGAAAAAGTTTTAACTAGCTCAGATTTTTGCTTTACAAAGAAAGTGGTAGTGAAAACAGGGTGTGACACACGCGCGTGTAGCAATGCGCTCGTGCAGGCCTTGGGAAGCCGTAGCAGAACAGGGCGCCCGCCGCGGTACCCCATTTCCGGGGGAACGTGGCATAGCGCCCAAGCTACGATGGAGTCGATGTTGAGTTTGCTCCGATTCACGTGTCTCTCCCCCCCCCCTACGTGGCGCGCCAAAGATGTCGGCGATGCTAGGTCGACACCTATGGGGATCAACGTGATACCCTTTTGATCGTAGGGCAGAGAAAGACAACATCAAGAGCAGATCTAACGGTCAACACCCCGCAAACCCTTTTTACCCAGGTTCGGGTCGCTTACGCGTGAAACTCTACGTCCTCCTAGTCTTATCGTATTAAGCGTTTTTTGTTGTTCGTTACAATGATGATAACCGTCTTCTTGTCCAATCTCCAAAGAGTCTAACCCCTTGTGAATGAGCTAAGGGCCTCCTTTTACAGGCAAAGGGGTCACCTAAAGTGCTTGATGGTAGGTTCACGAGATGTTACAGTGAACTTAGAGCGGGGCCTATCCATCTAGCGCTGTCAGGTGCATTAAATGCACGTCTTGTCCTTGTCAGCTAAGTGCTGGTGAAGAAAAGTGTCCAGGTGTTTCGACACCTGGACGCCCCGCTGGAGCGTACGGAATGCGCTAGAACTCTGGGGGCGGTGGCACTGTGGCGAGGGCGGTCGCCCTTCAGTGCCTAGCCACGTCGTCCCGGCAAGGGTGCTTGCTGGGGCCTTGGGTCTTCGTCCCGACAAGGAAGCTTGCCGAGGGCTTCGGCTATCTTTCCGGCGAGGGAAGCTAGCCGGGGTCTTGTGCTTGGTGCGTTCATCACGCCCATTAAACGGACGTGGCCTTGGGTATCTTCCCGGCAAGGCAGGCTTGCCGGGGCCTTGGATATGTTGGGGGTGCGTCTTGTCTGGACTCTGCCACGCCCTCCCATCAGGGGCTCTTTGTGCCCGTGCACAACTCTGGGGCACTGGAGACCCCAGTCTTCAGTGCACCGACACCGTAGGAGTGCTTTGGGTGTATCAGACGTCACAACGTAACTGAGTGATTATAAAGGTGCACTACAGGTATCTCTGAAAGTATTTGTTGGGTTGGTACGAATCGATACTGGGATTTGTCACTCCGTGTGACGGAGAGGTATCTCTGGGCCCACTCGGGAATCCATCATCATAATGAGGTCAATGTGACTAAGGAGTTAGCCACGGGATGATGTGTTACAGAATGAATAAAGAGACTTGTCGGCAATGAGATTGAACAATGTATAGGGATAGCGACAATCGAATCTCGGGCAAGTGTCATACCGGTAGACAAAGGGAATTGCATACGCGATTGATTGAATCCCCGACATCATGGTTCATCCGATGAGATCATCGTGGAACATGTGGGAACCAACATGGATATCTAGACCCCGGTGTTCGTTATTGACCGGAGAATTGTCTCGGTCATGGCTGCATGTTTCCCGAACCCGTAGGGTCTACACACTTAAGGTTCGATAACACTAGAGTTGTACTGGGAATAGTATGTGGTTACCGAAGGTTGTTCAGAGTCCGGGATGATATCCCGAAAGTAATGAGAATTTCCGGAATGGTCATGAGGTAAAGATTCATATATAGGAAGTGAGGTTTTGATCACCGAAAGTGTTTCGGGATTCGTTGGTAATGGATCGGGACCACCAGAAGGGTTCCGGCGGTCCACAGGCAAGGGCCACCAGCCCCAAAAGGCTACATGGGCCAAGAATGGAAGGGAACGAGCCCATAGATAGGCTGGTTCGCCTCCCACCCAGCCCAAGGCGCAAGAGAGGCCAAAGGGGGGGCAAACCCTAGGCGTGGGGGCTGCCTTGGGCGCCGCCCCTCCTCCACTTGGCCACCGGCCCTCCCCATCTACGGTTGTCGCACCACCTAGGGTGGAAACCCTAGGGGTGGCGCACCCTCCTCCCTCTTCTCCTATATAAACCCAAGGGGTTTGGGGGCTGCAAAACACAATTGCCTCTCTCCCTCGGCACAACCCTACTTATCCTCATCCTTGTCCTCCGTAGTGCTTGGTGAAGCCCTGTCGGAATACCATGCAGCTCCACGTTCACCATGTCGTCGTGCTGCCGGAGCTCTCCCACAACCTCTCCTCTCTCCTTGCTAGATCAAGGTGTAGGAGACGTCACTGGGTGGCACGTGTGTTGAACACGTAGGTGCCGTTGTTCGGCGCTTAGATCGGAATCCACCGCGATCTGAATCGCTACGAGTACGACTCCATCAACCACGTTCTAGTAACGCTTCCGCTTAGCAATCTTCAAAGGTATGAGGATGCTCTACCCCTTGGCTCATTGTTGGTTTCTCCTAGATAGATCATTGTGTGACGTAGGTTAATTTTGAAATTACTATGTTCCCCAACACCATAATCCAAGCGTTGGTGTGTGAGCTAGATATCGAAGAATACGCTTCACAGCCTTATGGTGTGATTCCTTCGGTGTTGCTAGGAAACGGGCACACATGGAAACAGTAATCATAATATCTGGCCTAGATGCACACAGGTACAATAAAGAGCTAATCATAGAGCGATATACCTGTTGATCGAAATCTTTACCATTTTCTTCAGTGCATAGGTGGCCGTTGGTAGGCATGGGAATTTGACGCCTTTGCATTCATGCATGCCGAATTTCTTCAAGACATCCTTGAGGTATTTCTCTTGAGAGATGAATATGCCATTGCATTGTTGACGAATTTGTATTCCTACAAAGAATTTCATGGACATTTTATATTCTTCACCCATCATGTAGGCAAATTCGTCACTGTAACGTTTGTCAGTACAACAAAAGATAATATCGTCTACAAATATTTGGCACAAAAATAGTTAATTATCATAGGATTTTTTTAAAAGAGTAGGATCAAGTGAACCGGGTTTGAAGCCTTTATTCATGAGGAATCCCTTCAATGTGTCATACCACACCCGAGGGGCTTGCTTGAGGCCATAGAGAGCCTAGTTGAGTGTGAAGACTTTGTCCGGATGCTTTGGATCTTCAAAACCTGGGGGTTGAGCAACATATACTTCTTCCTCAAGCTTATCGTTCAGGAATGCGCTTTTCACATCCATTTGATATAAGTTGATATTGTGATGGTTAGCATAAGAAAGCAATATACGAATAGCTTAAAGTCTAGAAACAAGTGCAAAAGTTTCATCAAAGTCAATTCCTTCAACCTGTGTGTAGCCTTGGGCTACAAGTTGTGCCTTGTTCCTCACTACCTGACCATCTTTTTCTTTCTTGTTTCGGTAGATCCACTTGGTACAGATGAAATTTTGCTTGTGAGGATCAGGCTACTTGACAAGTCCCCACACATTGTTAAGCTTGAATTGATGAAGTTCTTCTGGCATTGCTTGAATCCACTCTGGTTCCATGAAGGCTTCATCAACTTTTGAGGGTTTTGTGATAGACACGAAGGAAGAATGCCCACAAAAGTTAATTAAATGTGAAGCTTTTGAGTGAGTGAGGGGACCTGGTGCATTGATGTCACCGAGGATTTTGTCAATTTGCACTTCTTTTGTGATCCTTGGATGCGCGGGTTGAAGACTTTGATCGGGTTGAGGAATTTGACCAGGAGCAATGTAACACCATGTGTTTAGCTTTCCTGACTAATTAACTTATTTCAAAAATTAGGACCAATTAAAAAATTTGTGAATGCCTGTGATGCTTGAAGCGACTATTGTTTGCTTGCTTGCTTGAATGCATGTGTTTGCTTCTCAACAATTTCTATTACTCTCCAGACTCACCTCCTTAGCCCAAAACTCCTGCCTAATGATCATGCCATGTGTTTAGGACAAGAAACTAATTTTTACCAAATACTATTTCACCAAAATGCATTTCTTTGAATTAAACTTTCAAACCCCTGAGATGAGATTTGTACTACAAGTCCTCAAATTAGGTAATTTATCTTGCTCCAATTAATTTATTTAAAACCTATTATGAGAATGTCTTCCAAAAACCATAATATTATTATTTTAAAAGTTATTTTATTATTTTATTTAAATGCCTTTTTGTGAGGCCAGAAATGGTATCTTATGAAGGAAAGTTATTTTTATTACTTTCAAAATATTTGAGAAAATTTAGGGAAACTCAATGAGCATATATATTCCATATATATGAGTTTCAACACATGGTCATGTTCAAAATATTGAGCAAACCCCTTCCAAACCTTTCCTGCCTATTTCAAGCTTTTGGAATATTTCTATAAGAAATATTCTCAATAAATTCCAGTAAAATTCGAGCATGTCACCTAAGATATGTTTGATGATATTGCCAAGTTTCCTATCAATCCAAGTTGATTTGACTCCCCTAATTATTCTAAAACCCGGTATGACCAGATCCAAATTTGAGCAACTCTACATTGTCAATTATCTCCAAATGTGCTCAAATTTTGTAGTCATGTTCTGATACTCAAATAATGCATCCACACCAAGTGGTGTATCAAGGAGAATAGAAGAACTTCTCCCAAGCCCCTCAAAACCCTCTTTGTTGATTTCTGACTTTGGGAAACTTTATATTATAAAGTTTCTCCATTTGCCCCCAAACTTTTTGGGCATGCCTTAATTCTCAAATAATTCCCCCACACCAAATATTGGATTTGTGGAAATTGATTTGAATAGTTTTGTAAGTAGAAACCTATTTCTGCCCATTTCATGTGTTTTCCAAGTCTACATTGGAAACCTTCTTCACCAAATCCCAAATTTGGTGTCCAAGCTTATTTTCATCTATTATTTGATCCTGTTAAGTTTCATATCCATTGAAGTCCACCTGGTTGCTCTACCACTCATCAAACACCTTGTGTGCATTCACTTTAATGGCTACTTTGGTCCTTTCCACTTTTACCCTTGAGCTCAACTTTCTACCACAACTTCATATAGCTGCATTCTACCTCCAGTAACATTTCCATGACCACTCGTCAATTATTGGAGAGTGGCTCCATGTAACTATTCCTCATTTTTACCCTTGGAATCACCATTTTTACCCTCTTGCCCCACTTCTACTTAAGCCAAAGCCCCCATCTCTTTCCAAAGGACCCCTAGCATCCCAAGGCATCATTTCAAACCAACAGATGGCATGCTCACATGGAGAAAATGAGCAGCACATCTAGAGCTAGATTTCTGGCTAGAAAGTAGCTTTGTACATCAAGTAGTAGCTACCCTCCCTTGCTTGAGCTAAAACTTTGCACAAATGTAGTCCTTCCATGCCTAAGGCTGCTACACATGCTTTCTCCCCATTATCTCCCGTGTTAGTGCCGTCATTAGTAACCCTAAGTTTGTTGTTGCGAACTCAACACCAGTCAAAACCTGTTCAAACCAGCTCCACTTGGGGCCAAATTTCACCAGTGCCTTGTGGCCTGCATGCCTTGCATGTTTGACAGCTTGGCCTGACCAAAAGGTAGCCCAGGACAACAGGTGGGGTGGTGACCACCACCCTGGAGTGCAGAAATGGTGCTCTGCACTTTTTCTCCTTGCTCCAGTCCATTTCTAGCTGGTCCAAGATGTCTCAGTATGTCTCAGATCCTTCTCTTAACCATTCAAATCACTTCCCATCACGAGCTAGCTTCCAAGCACCCTCTAGAGCATGTGGCACCCATGCACAAGGATGCCCCCGAGAGCTTCCAAGCTATCTTCCTTCCTCTAACTCTCTTATCCCCCCCTTTTCTCGAGTGTCTCTTGCTTCCCCTACCTTGTGAACATCCCATGCTCCCCTTTTTTAGCCCATGCTCTCTCCCCAAGCCCTCCTCCTTTTCCTGCCATGCCATGGACGAACACCACCAGGGGTCTTCGCTCATGCCGGGCTAACCAGGGGGTTTCCCCTCGCCTCTAGCTTCCCCTCGGGTTCCTCCTAGCTGGCGCTGCTCCTCCCGAGCACCTCCGGCTCCCTCCCTTCATCGCTAGTGCCGAAACCAGAGAGGTCGTCGGTCTCCCCGCAGCTGCCGCCGCCGGCTCCCCTTGCAGCCTCTCTACGGGCGCCTTGTTTGGGAATGGGGGTGGCACGGTCCCCCGAACCCGCCGGTGCTCTCACCTGGGCAGGGGATGGACGAAGGCGCGACGCCCGCGCGGCTACCTCCCTCTCTTCATGGTTCCTCCATGCCGGCGTGAGGAAGAGGATGACCCTACACGGGGGGCCCCGTGTCAGTGAACTGGGCTAGGCCAACTGCCTCTTGTGGCCGCGCCTCCGTGGGAGTGCGCCACGTGCGGTGAAGGCGCACTAGCGAAAACCGCCTTCGGCGTGTCCCTTCGTTGGCGGCCCAAGCTGCTAGGACGGACCGAAGGCCTATCTAGCGCCCTGGGCGCAAGATAACCCCGAAGGCTGAGCTACTTTTTCTGATTTTTCCCTTTTGCATAACTTCAAAAATCCATTCAAAAACCATTCTAACTCCAAATTGTTTGATTCAAATTCCTGCAGGTTCCTAAAATTCAGGGCTATCCAAATATGAGCCTTGCACATTTTTCCAAGCAATCTTTGTGTGGGGTTTTTATTAAAATTCAAATCTGGATAATTTAAACCCCACTTTGTGAAAATCCTTGACGATTCAAATCAACTCCAGTTGGAGTGATTCCAATTTCCAGAGACTTATTATATCATGCCCCATTTTTGAAGCGCTGGTCAACATTTTTATCTAAGTTTATTCTCTTGTATTAAATAAATAGCTTCCTATTGCTATTTATTCCATTAAAAAATTCCTAGAGTATTCATCCCAACTTCAAATCCAGTGAAACAACTTCCTAAATATTTCTAAAATTCCTCTCTATTAAATGAGTGCCTCCGCTCATTTTTATCCTAATATTTTCTGTGGGCTTCATAAATAATTCCCTACTCCTCCTTTACTCCAATCAGAAATCCCTGATGGTCCAACTCTCCTCTAGCAAGCTTCATGTATTTTTCTTATGACCAGAGATGTCCAAGAAAAATATAACTTCTATTTATGTAGCACTTTTGTTTCTGCGTGCTGTGTGGCTTACCGTGGTTGTTTCCAATGATAGTTGACACGTAGACGGAGTACTCGGAGTTGGAGCGGAAGACCTTGAAGACACCAAGGACTTATGTGAGCAAAGGCAAGCAGCCCTTTGACCATGACTGAGCATATGTTATATTGCATGTTAAGATAGCAAATATTTATGTTGCATATGATCATAAGTGCCGGTAAATCATTGATGTGATGTTACTGATGGCTCATCCAGAGCACATGCATAGAGCATGATCCTACCACCTATGAAGGTCATGCTAGTATCATGTTAACAAGTAAAGCTAGAGTAATAGTAGCATGAGCATGTTGTTGGTATAAATCAAAGACTTAAGAAAACCCCGTCGGGTGCCACTAATGCCCGAGGGTGATGATGAGTTAGGTGGCCACTTTCGGTGAAGTGGTGCACCTGGTATTTGCGTGAGTATGGTTTTAGAAATGGGAATATATTTTTGATGTGTTGACCGTCCCAACCTTACATGTACGACCACATTACCCCTTTATGGGACGGGGCTGTGTTGATTACTCTGGTCGGTGCTAGGAAAGAGCCACATTACTAGTGGCGGGAGTGATGTGTGGTCACTCTCGTGATGGGGTCGTGCCATGTAGGGCGACTATGCCATTTGTATGAGTTCCAGGCACACCGTTGGTCCCTACATGGTTGATACTGTCCAGAGTCGGTGCTCATAAGATGTACAACATGTGGGCTGGGTAATAATCGAGTGGACCTCTTTGTCTAGTATCGTTAGGGGAAAGGCATTGATCGGGTACTTACCTCGGGTATGTTATATACCGCGAGCCGTGGATGACATGGAAGTTTCCCGAATCTCGTGGGTCCAGCATACTACCTCTGCAGAGTGTAGAACTATTCGAATAGTCGTGTCCACGGTCAAGGACAGTTGGGTGGTGCTGCTTAAACTACGTCCAGTTGTTTCCGCATAAACCAAGTGTGTGTGAGTATGTGGTAAATGGAGTTTTATGAAAGAGTTGACATGACCAAGTTTGGTGACTTGGCATATAGGGTGTACCCGGATGGTTTAGCCCTTGATAGATATATTGATGTTTGTAACCTGTTATTCAAAAGTAGTTTTTAACTTATGATGCATACTCATGATCATGTTTATTTACCACCAAGAGGATATCCAACAAAGAAGCATATTATTTTTATCCTTCACTTGCATTGTTCATATCATGGGTTGTTTGCGAGTATAATCAAAAGTACTCATTGGCTTGCCACTGGTTATTTCATTGACCAGGTATGAAAGAACATGATTTGGTGAAGAGTAACTCGGTGACGTTCTTGCGAGCTAGGACACTTCCCAGTCAGGATGCCTGTAGATTAAGGCTCATGGCATGGGTTCACGCTTTCGACCAATAATTCCTTTATTGGTCCAGTTTGGTGTGTTGGCCCTCAAGGCCCTATATATGTAAGACTTGACCGATAAGGTCATTTATTGTACCAAATGATATGAATGGATGTAAGACCCTTAATATTCAGCATCCGTGTGTTTGGTGAGCATTGATCTCTCGGATCACTGAGCACGTTCATTCGGCGATCTCGACTCGTAAGTCGGGGTCCCCACAAGCAATTTCCTCAAGTGCACCAACACAAATTTCTTTGTTTTTTGGGATGACTTCTTCAATAGACTATTGTTCTTCAGTGGGAATGATATCTTCAGTAGCCTTGAACCTAATTTATTCCTTAGGAGGCATTTCATCTACCATAGGAGACCGTGCTCTCTTTGCGAGTTGTTAGTTTCATCGAACTGCACATCTATAGTTTCAACAACTTTGTTGCGGTAGTTGTTGAAGACTCTGTAGGTGTGTGAGTCCTTTCTATAACCAATCATAAAACCATCATGTGCTTTCGGTGCAAACTTTGCACTATGGTGAGGATCTCTAATCAAACATCTTGCACTGAAGACTTTCAAATAACTTACGTTGGGTTTCTTGTCAGTGAGGAATTCATATGAGGTCTTCTTGAGGAATTTGTGAAGATATACCTTGTTGATGATGTGGCAGGCTACACTAGTAGGAGAAATGCTAGTAGTAGCGCTGGTTTTTCCCTTACCAGTAGCGCTTGTGCCAGCGTTACTGCAATCGCGCTACAGCTAATCTATTAGATGTAGCGCTGAAAATACAAGCGCTACTGGTATACACATTAGAAGTAGCGCTGGAAAAAATAAAGCGCTACTGCTAAGCCAGCGCTACTCTAATATTCCTGCTTTTAATATTTAATTCGCGTCGTATTTATGTACCCCCTATGTATTTGTGCATGCTCTATACAGTGGTTTCATCATATCATAATAAACATGCATAATTTGCATCACATCATACACATAAAGTAGTCTCTTCATTTATACCATCATCATCATCATTATCCAACACAAATATCATCAAATCTCGAAAATAGCAATACACACGAGTCATGGCACACCCACAAGTTTCATCATCCCTATATAAACCATCATGTAGAAGAGAAGGGCGATCAGCATGAGCAAGAGCGCGACTATGTAGTACTTCCTGAGGCACCGGTTTGGCTCCATCTCTTGACGTAGCATCCACCTCAAGTAACTCATTTCCGCTTCGGCTTTGCTATCGAACCCTATGTGGCTAGCCCCCAGTTACCTGTCCACCTGGGCCTGAGCGTCTGGCCAGTGGTCGAACACTCCTAGAACCCTCCCAATGAATACGACGTAGCAGTCCTTCGCCATCTCCGATCTATGTACCTGCATCGTATGTTGATTAATTCAATGATATATAATATGCAACATAATGTACTTGAGAAACACAAGCAGTAAACATATATAAATAACGAAGTTCCTCATACACAAACTAATTAACTAGAGCGATGTACGGTAGTTCATATAAAGACTAGTAGTATAAATTATAACTGAACACACACATTGTCATCGTCAATCACTATTCCTCATCGAAGTTCCAATCTTCATATTCAGGGATGAAGCACCCGAGCTTCTTGAAAGGATTCATGTCTAGACCCTGAGCGACTAGCACATCTAGGACATTCTCCCGCCTCATTGTCCCATGGTAGAACATCCCTCCTTGTTCGATGACCTACTTCGTGATCACCTGGGCAAGTTCACACTAGATGTGATAAAACTCAGCTCGGATTCGATGATCCGGTGTGCTTCCTATGCTTGTGGCCCAGTTGAGAATCTCGGCATCACAGGAATTAGATGACATGCAAAGGCATTGTCTATCCCCTCTGAACTCGATCATGTGATGCATGAGGTTGAATAAATCAGCCCTACTACCATTTGGTTGCTGGATGCACCAGAAGTTGGTCTTATGGCCGAAAGTCGGTGCTCTGTTCCTGTACTTTTTCACCTTGATATATCCACCAGTGAAGTTGTAGGTGAAAATGTCACTATCGAGAACATTCTTTATGTGCGTGTAATCCTTCTTCTTGATGTTCATCGATGAGTCCAAGTACAGAGCATAGGAGTATTGAGGGTACAAACAGATGAGGACGCCCCCCCCCCCTGCTGTGCAAAATAAACAAAGCTCAAATTAGCCTCCATGCTTGTAAAGGAATGGTCAAAACTTACGAAAGTATATCCATGGATAACATACGTGGGATGATAAGGCACGAGAATCATTTCCTTGTCCTTATTAGCAAGCATGAAGTCGCTGATGTACTTGCTCGCAGAGTCCCGGTGCTCTTGGCACTCTGCCAACCAGCTCTCGTGCATATAGTACGAGTCCCCAACACACATATATTCTATGTTCTCGCGCCAGATGATGTAGTTGATATGTAGCTCATACAGGCGGATGAACTGAAAATCCAGCTTGGTCAGGTGGAACATGTCATAGATGTAGTCAAATCCCAAGATGAACTTGTCCGCGGGCCATGTGTCGACGTATCCACTCGCACCCGGAACCTGAACCGGGTAAAGCTGGTATCCTGGTTTTTTGAGCTAAGAAGTTTCTTCTCTATGGCCAGCACATCATCATGAAGTCTCCTTAGATCATTGTTTTTATGCTCTCTACCGCTTTCTGAGGTAGGATCGGGTGGCCGACAACATGGAAACGCTCCGCACCTTCGACAGGTATCCTATCTACCTCCCGGGGCTGCGGCTGGCTGCTTGAAGCAGCTCTGGCACCTTTACAACCTTTCTTTTCCGGTCTCCTCCTTTGCTTCTTGGAAGGTGGTGGTAGTGAGCCCGCCATACCTTCCCTAACCACACCCCCAGCGTCGTCGGGCTAATTATTAGTGGACGGCCCCTGTGTTGTTCTTGCTGGGTAGAGGCGGCATCTGGAGGCGTCTCCTACGAGGATCGCATGAAGAGAGACTTTTTGCAATCAGCCGTCGGACTCCGGCTCCGGCAAATCAGGCATCATCATGTCATATGCATGTTCATAGTCTAAGTCATATTGTTGAGCATCGTCACAACCGGTATTGATATATTGGTTAGGGTCGTCTTCATCATCCTCCTCCATGACATCATCAACATTTGCTTCTTCGACGCGGGCGACGTCATCTCGCACTAATGGAGGCTCTCCCTCACCGCGTCGTCCGCTATCTCCCCCCATGCCAGGTGCAGGACATTGGGTAGGTGGGGTGGTGTTCATACCTTGCTAATGAGTTGACGTTGGTGTGCTATGAGGTGCCTAGACATGAAGGTGAGTCTTTGGCCAAGGCAAGAACCAGTTCTTGCATGCGGCAATCAGTTGAGGGTTCTCGTCATCACCGGCTAGTGCCGGAAGAGCCAAATCCTCGAAGCCCGCTTTGACATTGGCCACCCAAACTTTGAAGACGCCATGGGGCATCTGCTTGTTGGCGATCATGGGGTCATTCGGCTTGATTATCGTTGCCTTTCCCACGTCCACCTTTTGGCCGTTGATATCATACAGTAGGGTGCACAGGGTTTCGTCGGCCTGCGAAGACATGACTACGACGTTAGACATGCGAAAGGCAACTGAAACGGAAGACTATATAGATATGCTTGTGACTAGTGTATGACACATAATTACTGTGATGGCGTCGAGCTCAGCCAAAGAAGAAGCCCCGCCGAGCACGCCAGAGATGGAGGACGGGCAGCTGTGAACCAGAGCGAGACCAGGTAC
The DNA here is from genome assembly GCF_904849725.1 of Hordeum vulgare subsp. vulgare. Classification (NCBI taxonomy): domain Eukaryota; kingdom Viridiplantae; phylum Streptophyta; class Magnoliopsida; order Poales; family Poaceae; genus Hordeum; species Hordeum vulgare. Next base: position 360,613,393 of record NC_058524.1, on the reverse strand, counting down.
GGGAGCATTTGCGGCTGCATGAGCAGGTGCTGGTGGTGCGATGTTCGCCGAATTGCTCCCGACAAAGATGAGTAGTGGAAAGTCCTCTGTCCGTGCTCCTGGATTCCTCCTCACATACTCAAAAACTGCCGGAACCAATTGGCACAAGGAAGCTGCCACAGTTGCATTGACCTTATTGTCAACTACCTTGGTCAACTCTTCTTTGGTTTGATCGACCGCCCGCGCGACCTTCTCGTCGATGGTCAGTTGAGTATGATCCCGTATGTTCTTTCTTTCCTCCGGCTTCTCGTGGTAGCATCTCTTCCACGAGGAGCCATCTCTGACGCCGTGCACACGTCCACGCGACGAAGGTTTGTACATCGAGACATTTTTCAGTATGTTCAGGGTCCGGTTGAACGGTTGTCCCACTTGGGCGTCGCCGACGACTGACATGACTCGTTCCTTTCAGCTGCCTTTTGGTGCTACTCTTTCTGCAGAAGGAACGTGGATGGTTTACAAATGTGACAAAACTGGTTGTCGAATTAACTAGAAGCTAATTAATATAATTAAGGTGGTAATACAACAATTACCATTAGTCTCATGAACTCCCTCGTGTTTGGGTCAGTGTAAAATATCTTCTTGACGGGGTCCCACTTGTGCCTGACCCTAATCCAGTCACGCTCCAACGGGTCGGTGAACTCCGCCAAGGGGTCTGGAATTCCGTGAGTTTCACGTTCGGCGTCCTCCTTGGACCATGTGCTCCTCTTCCCCTCATAACCACGGCTTCCAAGGCGGTGGGTAGGCGTGTTCCTGGCTTGGAGCCCCTTCATTTTCTTCGACTTCTCCTGGGCTTCTTCTGTAGCGCAATTCTCTTTGAATTTTTCAAAATCCTCTTCCGTTATTGACAAATTGTCAGCATGAATCTTGGACCACGGTTCATTCTTCAGAATAGCTTTTTTCACCCGTACTTTCCAGGCGAACAAGGTGTTGGTGAACGTCACCATTGCCTTGCTGTTTATCTTTGTCATGTTTTTGTCCTTCCACGGATGTTCTACATCTAAATCCCGGCCGGGGAACAGGAACCTGTTGTGCAACTTCGTTAGGAGTGATTGCTCCATATGTGGTATCTTCTTCAACTATCTGTCATTGATGTTGGCGGTTTCCCAGCGGATGCATCCTAGTTGATTGCCGTACGACTTGCGCGCTTTCTCCGGCTCCGTTGGCTCTAATTTCGTGGGGCGCAATGATACGTCTCCGTCGTATCTATAATTTTTGATTGTTTCATGCCAATATTCTACAACTTTCATATACTTTTGGCAACTTTTTATACTATTTTTGGGACTAACATATTGATCCAGTGCCCAGTGCGAGTTCGTGTTTGTTGTATGTTTTTTGTTTCGCAGAATATCCATACTAAACAAAGTCCAAACGAACTAAAAACTTACGGGGATTTTTTTTGGAATACTTATGATTTTTGGGAAGAAGAATCAACGCGAGGCGATGCACGGAGGGTCCACAAGCCCTGTAGCCGCCACCAGGAGGTACGACGGCGGCTGGCAGGCTTGTGGCTACTCCTTAAGGCGGTTGGAGTCCTTCTCTCGCCACAAGAAAGATAATATACGGAAGAAAATCGTGTTAAAATTTCAGCCCAATCGGAGTTACGGATCTCCGGGAATTTAAGAAACGGTGAAACGTTGAATCTGGGAGCGCAGAAACAGAAGGACACAGAGAGAGATCCAATCTCGGAGGGGCTCTCACCCCTCCGCCGCCATGGAGACCATGTACCACAGGGGAAACCCTTCTCCCATCTAGGGAGGAGGTCAAGGAAGAAGAAGAAGGAGGGGGGCTCTCTCCCCCTCTCTCCCGGCGGCGCCGGATAGCCGCCCGGGACATCATCATGTGACAGCGATCTACACCAACACCTCCGTCATCTTCACCAACATCTCCATCATCTTCCCCCATCTATATTCAGCGATTCACTCTCCCGCAACCTGCTGTACCCTCTACTTGAATATGGTTCTTTATGCTACATATTATTATCCAATGATGTGTTGCTATCCTATGATGTCTGAGTAGATTATCGTTGTCCTATCGGTGATTGATGAATTGCTATGATTGGTTTAATTTGCTTGTGGTTATGTTGATGTCCTTTGGTGCCCATCATATGATCGCGCGCGTGGATCACACCATAGGGTTATTTGTATGTTGATAGGACTATGTATTGGCAGGCTAGAGTGACAGAAGCTTCAAACCTAGCATAGAAATTGATGCATATGGGATTGAAGGGGGACCAATATATCTTATTGCTATGGTTGGGTTTTACCTTAATGAATGTTAGTAGTTGCGGACGCTTGCTAATAGTTCTAATCATAAGTGCATAGAATTCCAAGTAAGGGATGACATGCTAGCACAGGCCTCTCCCACATGATACTTGCTATCGATCTAGTAACGTAGTCAATTGCTTAGGGACAATTCCGCAACTCCTACCACCACTTTTCCACACTCGTTAGACACTCGTATTTGTTTCTTTATCTAACCAGCCCCTAGTTTTATTTACGTGTTCTTTACTTTCTTGCAAGCCTATCCTATCACTCCTACAAAGTACTTCTAGTTTCATACTTGTTCTAGGTAAAGCGAACGTAAAGTGTGCGTAGAGTTGTATCGGTGGTCGATAGAACTTGAGGGAATATTTGTCCTACCTTTAGCTCCTCGTTGGGTTCGGCACTCTTACTTATCGAGAAAGGCTACAATTGATCCCCTATACTTGTGGGTTATCAAGACCTTTTTCCGGCGCCTTTGCCGAGGAGCAATAGCGTGGGTTGAATATTCTCGTGTGTGCTTGTTTGCTTTATCACTAAGTAGATTTATTTGTTGTTCTAAGCTGTTCTTTATCTTTAGTTATGGATATGGAACACGAAATACCAAAAAAATTAGGTGTACTTGCTACTCATGGAGATGGGGAACCTCCTAAAACCCTCGATGCTCGTTACGTGGAAAATATTATATACTTCTTTAATAATCCTGAGAAAGCCCCATTCAATTATATAATGGGATACACGTTGGATCAACGTGAATACTTTAGGGATTATCACTTGACTCAAAAAGGGAAACTTTTATGGGATCAAATCCATTTGTTGAAATGGTATGCTTGGGAACTATGCAAGAGACATGGTGTTACTTGTTGCTCTAGGATGAAGGCTCCACACCTTCCCTTTCCTTGTGAGTTTAATGATCATAGAACCTTGGCTTCTTATGCTAATGGTATATATGATTACTATGATGTGGATCAAATAGAAGAGTTTGTTGCTTTTATGGGTGTTTATGAAATTGAGGCTCTATTTAAAAGGTATGATGATAATGATGATACTCCTTACGGATCTGAAAATTTGGCTATGCTTCGTTATTGTTATACTAATTATGAATATAATGCCCATATTGAACGATTTAAGGAGAAATCCTATGCTGCCCAAGAAGAGACTATTATTTTGCGGGAAACTATAGAAGAAGAAAATGTTGAAATTGTGAGCTCATTAGATGAAAAAGATGAAGAGGAGAGCGAAGAACAAAAGGAGGAAGAGCGGACTAGCTACTCGTGTCCACCTTCTAATGAGAGTAACTCTTCTACTCATACATTATTTAATTTTCCTTTGTTCTTACCGAAGGATGAATGCTATGATCCCTTGGATTCGTTTGAAATATCCCTTTTTGATGAACTTGATGCTTGCTACGCTTGTGGCCATGATGCCAATATGAATGATGCTTATGAAGATGAGCTAGCTATAGTCCCTTATGTTACACATGATGATTTTTATGAATATAATATACATGTGCTTGCTGCTCCTACTTGCAATTATTATGAGATCGTAACTACATCTCCACCTCTCTATGTTTCCAATGCGGAAAATTGCAAGAAACTGCTTATGCTATGTATTGGCCTTTACTTGATGTGCATGAATTGTTTTTTTACGACATGCCAATGCATAGGAAGAGAGTTATACTTCGTCATTGCATGATATTTGTTACCTTGTGCTCACTACTAAATTTCAAATCATTGCTAATTAAAATTGGCTTTGATATACCTTGGGATCCGGGTGGATCCATTACTTGAGCACTTTATGCCTAGTTTAATGGCTTTAAAGAAAGCGCTGCCTGGGAGACAACCTGGAAGTTTTAGAGAGTCATTTATTTCTATTGAGTGCTTTTGTTTAGTTTAGAAACAAAAAAACATATAGAGGGGAACTTAAAATATTTTCAAAAAGAGAAGCGATTGAAAGGTGATGCATTGCGGAAGTGAGGGTCGACCTTGAACACTTGTGTTCATGCTCATGGAAACAATGTAGAAATTTTCATGGAAGTTTCTCACAAAAATAATTATACCCTTGTACACTTCCTTTGTTTTGTTAAAAAAATAATGTGCCAAGCAAAGCCTTTACGATTAGTTTGGGTGATAGTTGTTTGATCACGGTGAGAAAAGACAGAAACTTTCTACTCACGAAATTAGTTTTCATTTTTATTCTGGAAGAGTTTTTGAGTTGATTATTTTTTGTAATGATTCATATGCAAATTTTCCAGACGTTCGTAATGTTTCAGATTTTTTGAAATATCAGAAGTATACGGAATATACAGATTGCTACAGATTGTTCTGTTTTGACAGATTCTGTTTTCTTTGCATTGTTCTCTAATTCTGATAAATCTATGGGTAGTATCGGGGGGGTATGAACCATGGTGAAGTTGGATTACAGTTGATATAATGCTTATATGAATTTAGAATGAGTTCACAACAGTACTTGAAGTGGTGATTTATTTTATTATACTAACGGATCTCACGAAGTTTGTTGAGTTTTGTGTGATTGAAGTTTTCAAGTTTTGGGTGAGAGCACGATGGATGAAGGAATAAGGAGAGGAAAGAGCATAAGATTGGGGATGCCCGAGGCACCCCAAGGTCATAATCAATGAAGACTCAAGCATCTAAGCTTGGGGATGCCCTGGAAGGCATCCCCTCTTTCGCCTACAATCTATCGGTAATTTTACTCGAAGCTATATTTTAATTCGTCACATGATATGTGCAAATGCTTGGAGCGTCTTTTGTGTTTATTTTTCCTTTTTCTTTTATGCACCATTCTGGTATGAGATAGTCCTTCGTTGGCTTTATGGAATGCCTCTTGTGCTTCACTTATATCTTTTGAAGTTTGGATTGCCTGTCTCCCTACACATAGAAAACCGCCATTTGTAGAATGATCTTTTGCTTCACTTATATTTGTTAGAGCAGGGCATATCTTTTGTAGAAAGAATTAAACTCAAATGCTTCACTTATACCTATTTAGAGAGTTAACACGAGTTGGCCATTCACATGGTTAGTCATAAAATCCTACATAAAACTTGTAGATCACTCAATATGATATGTTTGATTCCTTGCAATAGTTTTGTGACATGAATATGTGATATTAGAGTCATGCTAGTGAGTAATTTTTTATTCATAGAAATACTTGTGTTAAGGTTTGTGATTCCCGTAGCATGCACGTATGGTAAACTGTTATGTGATGAAGTCGGAGCATGATTTATTTATTGATTGTCATCCTTTGTGTGGAGCTCGGGATCGCGCGATGGTTAACTCCTACCAACCTTTCCCCTAGGAGCATGCATGTAGTACCTTGTTTCGATGACTAATATACTTTTGTAATAAGTATGTGAGTTCTTTATGACTAATGTTGAGTCCATGGATTATACGCACTCTCACCCTTACACCATTGCTAGCCTCTCTAGTATCGCGCAACTTTCACCGGTGCATTACACCCACCATATAGCCTTCCTCAAAACAGCCACCATACCTACCTATTATGGCATTTTCATAGCCATTCCGAGATATATTGCCATGCAACTACCACCGTTCCGTCTCATGACATGTGCCACCACTTCCATATTGCCATTGCATGATCGTAAGATAGCTAGCATGATGTTTCCATGGCTTGTCCGTTTTTTGATGTCATTGCTATGCTAGATCATTGTCACGGTACACTACCGAAGGCATTTCATATAGAGTCATCATTGCTCTAAGTATTGAGTTGTAAGTGTGATGATCATTATTAATAGAGCATTGTCCCATGTGAGGAAATAAAAGAGGCCAGCGAAGCCCATTTACAAAAAAGAGGCCAAAGATGCCCACCAAAATAGAAAAAATATATTAAAAAAAGAGGCCAAAGAGCCCACACAAAAAATGAGAGAAAAGAGAGAAGGGACAATTGCTACTATCCTCTTTCCACACTTGTGCTTCAAATAGCACTATGATCTTCATGACAGAGAGTCTCCTATGTTGTCACTTCCATATACTAGTGGGAAATTTTCATTATATAACTTGGCTTGTATATTCCAGTGATGGGCTTCCTCAAAATTGCCCTAGGTCTTCGTGACCAAGCAAGTTGGGTGCACACCCACTAGTTTCTTTTGTGAGCTTTCATACACTTATAAGCTCTAGTGCATCCGTTGCGTGGCAATCCCTACTCACTCGCATTGATATATATTGATGGGCATCTCCATAGCCCGTTGATACGCCTAGTTGATGTGAGACTATCTCCTCCTTTTTTGTCTTCTCCACAACCACCATATTCTATTCCACCTATAGTGCCATGTCCATGGCTCACGATCATGTATTGTGTGAAAGTTGAAAAGGTTTGAGAACACTAAAGTATGAAACAATTGTTTGGCTAAAACTGGGTTGTGCATGATTTAAATACGTTGTGTGGGGAAGATGGAGCATAGCCAGACTTTATGATTTTGTAGGGATAACTTTCTTTGGACATGGTATTTTGCGAAGACATGATTTCTCTATTAGTATGCTTGAAATATTATTGTCTTTATGTCAAATGATAGACTATTGCTTTGAATCACTCGTGTTTTAGTATTCATGCCATGATTAGATTATACGATCAAGATTATGCTAGGTAGCATTCCACATCAAAAATTGTCTTTTTTATCATTTACCTACTCGAGGACGAGCAGGAATTAAGCTTGGGGATGCTCATACATCTCCGTCGTATCTATAATTTTTGATTGTTTCATGCCAATATTCTACAACTTTCATATACTTTTGGCAAATTTTTATACTATTTTTGGGACTAACATATTGATCCAGTGCCCAGTGCCAGTTCCTGTTTGTTGCATCTTTTTTGTTTCACAGAATATCCATACCAAACGAAGTCCAAACGTAATAAAAACTTACGGGAATTTTTTTGGAATATTTATGATTTTTGGGAAGAAGAATCAACGCGAGGCGATGCACGGAGGGCCCACAAGCCCTCTAGCCGCCACCAGGAGGTACGGCGACGGCTGGCAGGCTTGTGGCCACTCCTTAAGGCGGTTGGAGCCCTTCTTTAGCCGCAAGAAAACTAAATCCGGAAGAAAATCCTGTTAAAATTTCATCTCAATCGGAGTTACGGATCTCCGGGAATTTAATAAACGATGAAACGCAGAATCTGGGAGTGCAGAAACAGAAGGACACAGAGAGAGATATCCAATCTCGGAGGGGCTCTCGCCCCTCCGCCTCCACGGAGACCATGGACCAGAGGGGAAACCCTTCTCCCATCTAGGGAGGAGGTCAAGGAAGAAGAAGAAGGAGGGGGCTCTCTCCCCCTCTCTCACGGTGGCGCCGGAACGCCGCCCGGGACATCATCGTGTGACGGCGATTATACCAACACCTCCGTCATCTTCACCAACATCTCCATCATCTTCCCCCATCTATATTCAGCGGTTCACTCTCCCGCCACCTGCTGTACCCTCTACTTGAACATGGTGCTTTATGCTACATATTATTATCCAATGATGTGTTGCTATCCTATGATGTCTGAGTAGATTATCGTTGTCCTATCGGTGATTGATGAATTGCTATGATTGGTTTAATTTCCTTGTGGTTATGTTGATGTCCTTTGGTGCCCAGCATACGATCGCGCACATGGATCACACCATAGGGTTAGTTGTATGTTGATAGGACTATGTATTGGCAGGCTAGAGTGACAGAAGCTTCAAACCTAGCATAGAAATTGATGCATATGGGATTTAAGGGGGACCAATATATCTTATTGCTATGTTGGGTTTTACCTTAATGAACGTTAGTAGTTGCAGACGCTTGCTAATAGTTCTAATCATAAGTGCATAGAATTCCAAGTAAGGGATGACATGCTAGCACAGGCCTCTCCCACATGATACTTGCTATCGATCTAGTAACGTAGTCAATTGCTTAGGGACAATTTCGCAACTCCTACCACCACTTTTCCACACTCGTTAGACACTCGTATTTGTTTCTTTATCTAACCAGCTCCTAGTTTTATTTACGTGTTCTTTACTTTCTTGCAAGCCTATCCTATCACTCCTACAAAGTACTTCTAGTTTCATACTTGTTCTAGGTAAAGCGAATGTAAAGTGTGCGTAGAGTTGTATCGGTGGTCGATAGAACTTGAGGGAATATTTGTCCTACCTTTAGCTCCTCGTTGGGTTCGACACTCTTACTTATCGAGAAATGGTACAATTGATCCCCTATACTTGTGGGTTATCATGCATCGCTGTGGCCATGATTTGTCTAGTGCCGAGGTCATTTGGTTTTATTGCCCTCTTCGACTTCGGTCCTTCACCGACTAAGTCAGCATCGTCGCTAGACTTGGGGGCGGTGTCGGTGCCGGTGGCGGTGCCAGCGTCGGTGTCGGGGTTGGTCTCACTGGCACCCTGCATCCCCGGTTTGCATTGGTCCAGGTATTTGAAATATTCATCTGCTTCCTGAAGATGGTCATCTCCGGCGCGACCAGAACCCACGTCTTCGTCGTGGCTAGAAATATTAATTTCCTACGAGTTGTTAATTATTATAGTTTAATTCTAGGCCGAATAACATGAATAATAAAAAGGGACCTATTATAATAGTTCATGTCATTTATAAACAGAATTAACCTAAATAATTATGAAACAAAATTAACCTAAATAATTCTAAAAACAGAATTAACCTATAAAAATATAATTCCCTCTCCTTCCTCCTCTTCTTCCTCTCCTCTTCTCCTTCCTCTCCTTCCTCTTTTACTTCTCCTCTTTTTCTTCTACTTCTCCTCTTCTTTTATTTTTCCTCTACTTCTCCGATTCATTCCCATTTCCGGAAATTCCAGGGCACTCCATATGTCCTAGTTTCTAGCACTAGTCATGCTGAAATTCACGAAAAAATTCGGCATGACCTTTGCTAAAAAGTGGACATATGGAGCGCCTAAAATTTGCCGGAACAGAAATTAATCAACATTTCGGAAAAACATAGGTCACTCGGATATAGCAAAATGAAGAAGTAAAACTGAAAACCATATAGGCAAATCATATCACTGGCATTTATGCTGGACATGTTCCTCAAAAATCATATACTCCTAACTCATTTCTCTAACAGTCAAAAAAACCAATACTCTAATTGTCTGGAAAAGCAATACCATATGTCTAGAATTTCCACTCTGGAGATACATGCATATTAATTAAACTACTAACTAGTGTCCCGGATCATCTCCTAATAAGTAAATCTAGGTACAAAATGAAAGAGAATATGCCATAATTAAAGTAATGCTTATCATTTTGAGTAAAATTTATGCAAAATTGAGATGCGCCGTTTTCCTTGCACTTGCATGTTACATGTCTCCGGCAAACAAGTGAATCTTCCTCAGCAAAGTCCCCGTCTCTTTTTTGCTATTACTAGCTAGCTTTGGTTGTATGCATTCACATACCAGGTTCTTGGGATAGCTACATGTTTAGAACAAATTTTCCCTAGACATACATATTGTAGATTTTTTTTCTGAAACAAATTGTAGAATTGAGATGAACAAATTAGAAAACAAAAGAAGAGGTCTGATGTTTGTCGCCAAAAAAAGGCACAAGCCCTCCCCGTGCTGGTTCCTATTCTTGGGGCTAAAACCACCTCCGATGGGGAGGGCTTCGGGGGAGGGCTCCGGTGGGGAGGGCTCTAGTGGGGAGGGCTCCGATCGGGAGGGCTCCGGGGGAGGGCTTCGGTGGGGAGGGCTCCGGTGGGGAGAGCTCCGGGCAGGGCTCCGGTTGGGAGGCCTCCAGGGGAGGGCTCCGGTGGGGAGGGCTCTAGGGGAGGGCTCCGGTGGGGAGGGCTCCGACGGGAGGGAAGCAGGGGCTTACCGGAGCAGGAGGGCTCCGGTGGGCGGGGAGTTGGGGGCTCACCGGCGTGGGGAGGGCTCCTGCGAGCGGGGACGGCTCCAGCGAGCGGGGACGGCTCCGGCGGGCGGCAGCGGCGAGAGGGGGAGTAGAGCACGCGTGGGAGAGGGGGAGAGGGAAGGACTGGAGGGACAGGGGGAGTTAGGGGATTTTGGGTCGGGTTAAGCAGAGATAGCAGTAGCACTAGATTGGTTCCAGCGCTACTGCTAAGTTAGCAGTACCGCTGGTGCTAACCGAGCGCTATTGCTAAATGACCTAGTTTATATAGCAGTAGCGCTGGTTTGGTTCCAGCGCAACTACTAAGTTAGCAGTAGCGTCGGTGCCAAACGAGCGCTACTATTAACTTTATTTTCTTTATTGCTTTTATTTATTAATTTGTTTTATTTATTTTTCTTTATAATTTTAATTTTTCTTTATTATTTTATTTTTATTACCTTTCTTTCCTTTTTATTATTTTCCTTTCCTTTTCTTTTTCTTTTGTATTGCTTTCTCCCTTTTTGTTTTTTTTGGTTTTTCTCCCAGCGGCCTCTCTCACGCATGCAGTCGATGACGAGAACATCTCCCTCAGACACTATGTGAATATCACTAGAACCATGTGTTGTCCGGTACACAAAATGCATACATATATATAAATGATTGTTTCTCAACTGCATCGAAGACGTTTCACGTTGAGCTTCTTCCCTTTCTTTTTCGTTGTCTTGATTTTTCTTTTCCGACACCATGGAGTATGATCTTTCTTTGGTAATGTAGTTTTGATTCTTCTTTTCACGTATGCTTCATCGTCATCGCCATCGTCATCTTCCCTCATCGGGCTGCCGTATTGGTTGTAGTCTTCCTCGTTGGCGACTCCATCCATTCCGACGATGTTCCTTTTGCCTCTCCTCACGACAACACGGCTGGGATTGGTCGGGTCGGTTATGAAGAAGCATTGTGTCATGTGCTTAGCGTGTATCTATGGCTCAGTTTTGGCGATGACATTAACGTTGATGGTAACGCTCTTTGCATCGGGTATAGACATGGTAGTGAAATACTTATTTTCTCTTACGGCGGCCTTAGCCCACCTGACACGGAACGTTTTCGCATCGTGCTTTCCAACATAGTTAAGCTCCCAGATCTCTTGGACTCTTTCGTAGAATCTTTCAGTTGTGCCGTTGGAGTCGGTCACGTATTCAGTCGTCACCCCTGAGTTTTGGTAATCACTGTCCATGTCTTTGGCCTCCGTGTAGAACGTGTACCCATTGATATCATATGCCTCATAGGACACGAGTTTGGGCGCAGGGCCCTGTGCTAAGACGTGTATGAAAACCCGTCCGCACTGTCCTCTACGGGGGGATTACCACGAACTTTCTCTTTGAACCAACGCAAGAAAGTGGCGTTGTGCTCTATAGTAACTTCATCGTCTGTCTTGCGCATCCCCTGATCACGGTACTTCTTTGTGATGATGTCTTTGTGTAGTGTTACATAATCATATACCACATCTAGGTTTTGTAGCACTACTAAGTTAGCCATGTCAAAGTCGTCCCGTCGATCCGAGTAGTCCACGTGCAATTCCCTCTGGCCGTTGTTGTGGCCTTCTCCTCCGAGCCTCCCATGGTGCTTGTTGACGGGCAAACCAACAACACGGTCTTCTTTCCCCATATAATTCTCGCAAAAGGAGATGCACTCTTGGGTCAGATACCCCTGGACGATGCTCCCCTCGGGACGGGCCATCTTACGAACGAATCCTTTGATCACCCCATTCATCCTCTCCAACGGCATCATGCTGCGAAGGAATGTCGGCCCGAGGTGGATGATGTCGTCCACGATGTGGACACATAGATGCACCATGATGTCAAAAAATGCAGGCGAGAAGTCATCTCGAGCTCACATAGTATGACAACGATCTCTTCCTGTAGCCTTCGCAGCTGGCTTCACACTGATGGACTTTGGAGAGATAACGTCGAACAAGTTGCAAAGACCAGTAAGTGTCTCACGGACGTGCTTGTCCATTATCCCTCTAATGGAAACCGAGAGTATCTGCGTCATCATCACGTGACAGTCAGGAGACTTCATCCCGCTGAACCTTTTCTTCTTGGTGTCCAGAAATCTGCTTATCTTCCCACAATAACCGGAACTAAATTTGATTCCTGTAAGGCACTTGACGAATTGATCGATCTCCTTCAGAGTTTAGATGAAGCAAGAAGGGGGCAACAATTCTGCTCTTTCTTGTTGACTTTTCTTCCGCTTGGCTCCGTCGCCGTCTCCTTCTCTGTCTCCTCCGTCGACTTTTTATAGGGCATGTGGAGATCCCCCCTGATCTCCAAATCCTCCAAGTCTGTCCTTTCCTTCGGCCCATCTTTGGTCTTCTCCGGCATGTTCATCAGTGTGCCAAGCAATATTTGGATTACATTGTTCGCTATATGCATTTGATCAAGGCAATGAGGTGTGTCAGGATTGGGCCAGTACTCCAAGTCCGAGAAAACAAACCTCGTTTTCCATACCTTCAGAAGCGGATCCAACGCCTTTTCCATCTTTCCCGGCGCGGGGCACTGTTGATAGTTATTCAACAGCTCGTTGATTTTGGTGCCGCTCCTCTTACATGGAGGTTCTCGATGCTCATCCAAACCACTGAATAGATCTCCACGTTTTCTCCACCGGTCATCCTTTTCGAGCCATCTATGATGCCCCATGTACACGATTTTCCCAGACCCGCCATCTTTTGTTGATGTAAGCTGCTGAGACGTTGTATCATCCATGCACCTCATACATCCGTTGTATCCGTGGCACACCTGGCCTGAGGTGTACCCGTAACCGAGATAGTCGTGCACTGTCTTCATCAGCACAACTCTCATATAGAAATAATCTCTTGTGCTGGCGTCCCATGTCTTGACCAGCGATTTCCATAACGTGTCTAGCTCCTCTTTCAGAAGCACCATATATAGGTTAATATTATTTCCTAGTTGTTTTGGCCCTTGAATCATCATGCTCATGTGTATGTACTTTGTCTTCATGCACTTCCATGGGGGGGGGGGGGGTTGTACATCCATACAAAAACGGGCCATGTGTTGTGGTTGGTACTCTGGTGTCCAAACGGATTCATGCCACCGGTACACGCACCAAGCACGATGTTCCCTGCATCTTCTTCGAAAAACGATATTCGGCATTGAGTGCTCTCCACTGGCTACCATCTACGAGGTGTCTCACCTTCAGATCATCTCCATCATCGGGCTTCTTACTCTCCTCGTGCCGGCGCATGAGCCTTGGTTCCTTAGGATCTAAGAAATACCGCTGCAGACGGGGAGTGATCGGAAAGTACCATACAACTTTTGGTGGAGCTTTCTTTCCTGCCTTCTTGTATCGAGAAGCATTGCACACTGGACACCTGGTTTTTTTTGCGTGCTCACCCCGATAAATGATGCAATTGTTGGTGCATGCGTGGTATCTAATGTGCGGCAGATCCAGAGGGCAAACGATTTTCTTGGCCTCATCGACACTAGTAGGACATAGGTTCCCTGCGGGAAGAACTTTATTTTCAAGATACTTCAAGTGCTCATCGAGGCTTTTGTTTGTCCATTTGTTTTTGGCCTTCATCTTTAGAAGTTCGAGCGTGAAACTCAAGCGGGTAACCTCGGGATGGAAACCGTCATATAATCGAGTCTTCGAGTCTACTTCAAGTTGCGCCAGCTTGGCCTCCTCTCTATAATCAACTGTGTTGCTATTCATACTCTTGTGAAGGAGGTCTCGAACATGAGGGTACTGCACGACTGAACTTAGTAGTGTCGAAGTCTGCGGCATGTCCATAGACTCTTCTCCGCCATGTCCGGACTCTGCTTCTTTGCCATGTCCAGAATCTTCTCTGACGCCATGTTCAGACACTTCACAGCCATCGTGTGCGGCGACATCGTCTTCGTGTCGATCGGTCATCTCTTCATCTAGACCCATGTCATTATTCCCTGCCATGTGGACGTCCTCATCATCATCTTCACTTATCCACCGAGTATAGCCATCCATGCAACCACTGATCAGCAAGTGGGCCTTCAAACTGCCACAATCAAAATGATCCAAATTTACTCATTCTTTGCATCTTGTACACGGACATCTAATCCGAGTCCAATCATTTTCATACATGTCCATAATCGCGGATTGCAAGTATCGCTCCACCTTCCTACCACTGACCTTCATGACTGCAAGGTATAACAAGCAAAAGGGTCATAAACAAAATGCATGCATATAAAAATTTGGGATGACCTTGCCTAAAAACAGGACATATCTTGTTTGCTCGTAATTCGCCAAAACGGAAATAAATCGACATTTCGGCAAAACATAAGCAACTAACGGGTCATGTGACTCACACAATATCCCTTCATATCGCAAACACACATATTCCCATTATTGAAATGCACAATTTTTTACTCACCTATATATATCTCGAGAGAGATTGTGCACGGCTAAACAGTGGAGAAGTAACAATGGTGGAGAAGTAACTTAGAGAGGGGAAAGGAGAAAGGAGGGTATAGGGTAAAGGGGGGAAGCGGGAGAGGGGGTGTGTGTGGGTGAAATGAGGGCAACAATGGTGGAGGAAAGGAGAAAGGAGGGGATAGGGTAAGGGGGCAGGGGGAGAGGGGGGTGTGTGGGTGATAGGTAGAAGGAAGAGAGAAGAAGGGAAAGAGTGGTGGAGAAGTAACAATGAAGGAGGAAAGGAGAACGGAGGGCAAAGGGGGAGGAAGGGGGAGAGGGGCTGTGTCTGCGGGTGAAAAGCTGCCCATAGCCATGTGTAGCAGTAGTGCTGGTTCCAGAGGAGCGCTACTACTATTGCACTTAGCAGTAGCACTTTTCCCCAGCCAGCGCTGCTACTACAGATGCTGTCGGTGGCCTCGTTAGTTCCCTTTTAGCAGTAGTGTTGGTTCCAGGGAAGCGCTACTGCTATGGAACTTAGTTGTAATGCTTTTTACAGTCCAGCGCTACTACTACAGATACTGTGGTGGCCTTGTTGGGCCCCGTTTAATAGTAGCGCTGGAACTGCAACCAGTGCTACTACTACGGTAGTTAGCAGTAGCACGTCCTATTTCCAGCGCTACTCCTAAGTAGCAGCAGCGCGTGCTATTTTCTAGCACTACTACTAGGCTCCTACCTATAAGGTTTTTCCTCCTAGTCTTATGTTGATTGCCTCAAGCCACAAGCGACGAGGAGTCTGATATTCTTCAAGCATAGTGTGTGCCATCTCCACAAGAGTCATGTTCTTGTACTCCACGATGTCATTCTGTTGAGGAGTATGAGGGAGAGAGAGCTCATGAGTAATACCAATTTCATCAAGATAGTCATTAAGACCAGTGTTCTTCAACTTTGTCCCATTGTCACTCCTGATGTGCTTGATCTTGACGCCGAAATTCGTGGACGCCCTTAAGGAAAATCGTTTGAAGATTTCCTGCACTTCAGTTTTGTAAAGGGTAATATGCACCCAAGTATAACGAGAATAGTCATCAATGATGACAAAGCCATATAGTGATGCTGCATTGGTTAGAGTGTTGGAAATATGCACTAGAGGCAATAATAAAGTAGTTATTATTATATTTCCTAGTTCATGATAATTTTCTATTATTCATGCTATAATTGTATTAAACGGAAATCGTAATACATTTGTGAATATATAGATCACAATGTGTCCCTAGTGAGCCTCTAGTTGGCTAGCTCGTTGATCAATAGATGATCATGGTTTCCTGATCATGGACATTGGATGTCATTGATAACGGGATCACATCATTGGGGAATGATGTGATGGACAAGACCCAATTCTAAGCATAGCACTAGATCATATTGTTCATCTCCTAAAGATTTTCTAATGTCAAGTATCATTTCCTTAGACTATGAGATTGTGAAACTCCCGGATACCGTAGGAGTGCTTTGGGTGTATCAAACATCACAACGTAACTGGGTGATTATAAAGGTGCACTACAGGCATCTGCGAAAGTGTCTGTTGGCTTGGTACGAATCGAGACTGGGATTTGTCACTCCATGTGAGGGAGAGGTATCTCTGGGCCCACTCGATAATGCATCATCATAATGAGCTCAATGTGACTATGGAGTTAGCCACGGGATGATGTGTTACTGAACGAGTAAAGAGACTTCCCGGTAATGAGATAGAACAAGGTATAGGGATAGCGACGATCGAATCTCGGGCAAGTATCATACCGGTAGACAAAGGGAATTGCATACGTGATTGATTGAATCCCCGACATCGTGGTTCATCCGATGAGATCATCGTGAAACATGTGGGAGCCAACATGGGTATCCAGATCCCGCTGTTGGTTATTGACCGGAGAGGTGTCTTTGTCATGTCTCCATGGTTCCCAAACCCGTAGAGTCTACACACTTAAGGTTCGATGACGCTAGGGTTGTAATGGGAATATTATGTGTTTACCGAAGGTTGTTCTGAGTCCCGGGTGAGATCCCGGACATAACGAGGAGCTCCGGAATAGTCCGGAGGTAAAGATTCATATATAGGAAGTGGAGATTTTATCGCCGGAAACGTTTTGGGAATCGTCGGTATTGTACCGGGACCACCAGAAGGGTTCCGGGGTCCACCGGGAAGGGCCACTGATGACGAGATGATGTATATACTTCTCGCACCTCGTTGGTTACTGATACGTTGATTTTGCATCATGCTTTCATGTTGATATTTATCGCTTTATGGGCTGTTATATTACATTGTAGTACCATATTTATGCCTTTTCTCTCTTATTTTGCAAGCTTTGTTTGAAGAGGGAGAATTCAGGCAGCTGGAATTTTGGACTGGAAAAGGAGCAAATCTGAGTCCTCTATTCTGCATAACTCCAAGTGCCCTGAAAATTTACGTGGAATTTTTTGGGAATATATAAAAAATACTGGGCGAAAGAAGTACCAGAGGGGAGCTACCAGGGCCCCACAAGCCTGGTAGCCACCATCCCCCTGGTGGCGGCTACAGGGCTTGTGGGCTCCCTGACGGCCCACTGGCCCCCCTCTTTTGCTATATGAAGGGTTTTGTTCTAGAAAAAATCAAGAGGGAGCTTTTTCGTGGTTTCTCCACCGTCACGAGGCGGAACTTGAGCAGATCCAATCTAGAGCTCCGGCAGGACGATCCTGCTGGGGAAACTTCCCTCCCGGAGGGGGAAATCATCGCCATCGTCATCACCAACACTCCTCTCGTTGGAGGGGAGGCATATTCATCAACATCTTCATCAGCACCGTCTCCTCTCCAATCCCTAGTTCATCTCTTGTAACCAATCTCCGTCTCGCGACTCCGATTGGTACTTGTAAGGTTGCTAGTAGTGTTGATTACTCTTTGTAGTTGATGCTAGTTGGATTACTTGGTGGAAGAGTTTATCTTCAGTTACTTGATGCTATTTATTACACCTTTGATCATGATTATGATTATGCTTTGTGAGTAGTTACTTTTGTTCCTGAGGACATGGGATAAGTCATGCTAATAACAGTCATGTGAATTTGGTATTCGTTCGGTATTTTGATATGTTGTATGTTGTCTTTTCCTCTAGTGGTGTTATGTGAACGTCGACCACATAACACTTCACCACACTTGGGCCTAGCGGAAGGCATTGGGGAGTAGTAAGTAGATGATGGGTTGCTGGAGTGACAGAAGCTTAAACCCGAGTCTATGTGTTGCTTCGTAAGGGGCTGATTTGGATCCACTAGTTTAATGCTATGGTTAGACCTTGTCTTAATTCTTCTTTCGTAGTTGCGGATGCTTGCGAGAGGGGTTAATCATAAGTGGGATGCTTGTCCAAGTAAGGGCAGTACCCAAGCGCCGGTCCACCCACATATCAAACTATCAAAGTAACGAACGCGAATCACATGAACATGATGAAACTAGCATAACAGAAATTCCCGTGTGTCCTCGGCGAGCGTTTATCCTCCTATAATACTTTGTTCAGGCTTGTCCCTTGCTACAAAAGGGATTGGGCCACTTGCTGCACCATTGCTACTACTAGTTACTTGTTACTTTTCACTTGCTACGTTTCACCTCGCTACATCATCACTTGTTATCGCTACTTTTAGCGCTTGCAGTTATTACCTTGCTGAAAACCGTTTATCAGAGCCTTCTGCGCCTCGGTGAGTTCGACACTCTTACTTATCGAAAGGACTATGATTGATCCCCTATACTTGTGGGTCATCAAGACTCTTTTCTGGCAACGTTGCCGGGGAGTGAAGCGCCTTTGGTAAGTGGAATTTGGTAAGGAAACATTTATATACTGTGCTGAAATTTATTGTCATTTGTCACTATGGAAATTGTTCCTTTGAGGAGTTTGTTCGGGGTATCTTCACCACGAACGGAAGCACGAGGAGTTGTTCCTCAACCTGAGGTACCTACTGAAAATATCTTTTATGAAATTCCTTTGGGTATGCTTGAGAAACTGCTGGCTAATCCTTTTACAGGAGATGGATCTTCACATCCAGACTTGCATCTGATCTATGTAGATGAAGTTTGTGGTTTGTTTAAGCTTGCAGGTTTGCCCGAGGATGAGGTAAAGAAGAAAGTCTTTCCTTTATCTTTGAAGGATAAGGCGTTGACATGGTATAGGCTATGTGATGATACTGGATCATGGGACTACAACCGGTTGAAATTGGAATTTCATCAAAAGTTCTATACTATGCATTTAGTACATCGTGATCGGAATTATATTTATAACTTTTGGCCTCGTGATAGGGAAAGCATAGCTCAAGCTTGGGGGAGGCTTAAATCAATTTTATATTCATGCCCCAATCATGAGCTCTCGAGAGAAATTATCACTCAAAACTTTTATGCTCTGCTTTCTCATGAAGATCGTACCATGCTTGACACTTCTTGTACCGGTTCTTTTATGAAGAAGGATATTGACCACAAGTGGAATTTATTGGAAAGAATCAAACGTAACTCTGAAGATTGGGAGCTGGAAGAAGGTAAGGAGTCAGGTATGAATTTCCAGTTTGATTGCGTTAAATCTTTTGTTGAAACAAACACTTCTAGAGATTTTAGCGCTAAGTATGGACTTGACTCTGAGATAGTAACTTCTCTTTGTGAATCTTTTGCTGCTCATGTTGATCTTCCCAAAGAGAAGTGGTTTAAGTATCATCCTCCTGTAGAAAGCAACATAGTCAAAACCAATCTAGTTGAGGAGAAATTCATTGCTTTTAGTGATCATGTTGTTCCTTGTTCCTACGTTGAGAAACCACCTTACCCTGCTAGGAAAAAGGATTATTCTAAAGCTCCAACTGTAATACGTAGGGGTTACATTAGACCACTTGCACCCCCTGAGGAGATTAGAGTTGAACCTAGTGTTGCTATTATCAAAGATCTCTTGGCCGAAGAGATAGATGGGCATGTTATCAAATTCTGTGAGGACTCTGCTAGAATTGCTAAACCTCACGTGAAAGACAAATACGGACATGTAGTTGGCCTGCCCGTTGTTTCTGTCAAGATAGGAGATCACTGTTACCATGGTTTATGTGATATGGGAGCTAGTGTTAGTGCAATACCCCGTTCCTTATATGATGAAATCAAAGATGAGATTGCACCTCCTGAGCTGGAACCCATTGATGTCACTATTACGCTAGCTAATAGAGACACTATCTGCCCTGTGGGAATTGTGAGAGACGTAGAAGTCATGTGTGGTAAGACGAAGTATCCTACTGATATCCTCGTCCTTGGTACTGCACAAGATAGCTTTTGTCCCATCATATTCGGTAGACCCTTTCTCAACACTGTCAATGCTCACATTGATTGCATTAAGCAAACTGTCATAGTTAGTTTCGAGGGTGTGTCTCATGAATTTAACTTCTCCAAGTTTGGAAGACAACCCCATGAAAAAGAGTCATCTGGTAGGGATGAAATCATTGCTCTTGTCTCTATTGTCGTACCTCCTACGGATCCTTTAGAGCAATATCTGCTTGAGCATGAAAATGATATGCATATGGAGGAAAGAGATGAGATAGATAAAATTGTCTTAGAACAATATCCTATTCTCAAGAATAATCTGCCTGTTTGCTTGGGGATCCTCCCCCACCAAAGGGTGATCCTGTGTTTGAGCTTAAACAGTTGCCTGATACTCTTAAGTATGCCTATCTTGATGAGAAGGAGATATATCCTGTTATTATTAGTGCTCTCCTCTCAGAGCACGAAGAGAAGAAGTTACTAAAAACTTTGAGGAAGCACCGTGCTGCTATTGGATATACTCTTGATGATCATAAGGGTATTAGTCCCACTCTATGTCAGCACAAGATTAAAACCGATCCTGATTCAAAACCAGTTGCTGATCATCAAAGGAGATTAAATCCTAAGATGAAAGAGGTCATTAGAAAATAAATATTAAAGCTTCTGGAAGAAGCAACCATTTATCACGTTGCTCATAGTGATTGGGTAAGTCCAGTACATTGCGTACCTAAGAAGGGAGGTATCACCGTCGTTCCTAACGATAAGAATGAATTAATCCCACAAAGGATTATTACTGGCTATAGGATGGTGATAGACTTCCGAAAACTGAACAAGGCAACCAGGAAAGACCATTATCCTTTGCCGTTTATCGACCAAATGCTAGAAAGGCTATCCAAACACACATACATCTGCTTTCTAGACGGTTATTCAGGTTTCTCGCAAATACCTGTTGCACAATCTGATCAGAAGAAAACCACTTTCACCTGCCCCTTCGGTACCTTTGCTTATAGACGTATGCCTTTTGGCTTATGCAATGCGCCCGCCACCTTTCAAAGATGTATGATGGCTATATTATCTGACTTTTGTGAAAAGATTGTCGAGGTTTTCATGGATGACTTCTCCGTTTACGGGTCTTCCTTTGATGATTGCCTCAGCAACCTTGATCGAGTCTTACAGAGATGCAAAGATACCAACCTCGTCTTGAATTGGGAGAAGTGCAACTTTATGGTTAATGAAGGCATCGTCTTAGGACACGAAATTTCTGAGAGAGGCATTGAAGTTGATAAGGCTAAGGTTGATGCAATTGAGAAAATGCCTTGCCCCAAAGATATCAGAGGTATACAAAGTTTCCTATGTCATGCTGGTTTCTATAGAAGGTTCATTAAAGACTTCTCTAAGATTTCTAGGCCTCTTACCAACCTCTTGCAGAAGGATGTTCCTTTTGTTTTTGATGAGGATTGTGAGGAAGCTTTCGAAATACTTAAGAAGGCTTTGATAACCACACCTATTGTTCAACCACATGACTGGAACTTGCCCTTTGAAATCATGTGCGACGCTGGTGATTATGTTGTTGGTGATGTTCTAGGACAAAGAGTTGACAAGAAGTTGAATGTTATTCACTACGCTAGTAAAACTCTAGACAGTGCCCAAAGAAACTATGCCACTACGGAAAAGGAGTTTTTAGCAGTCGTGTTTGCATGTCAAAAGTTCAGATCTTATATAGTTGATTCCAGAGTCACTATTCACTCTAATCATGCTGCTATTAAGTACCTTATGGAGAAGAAGGACGATAAGCCTAGGCTGATCAGATGGGTTCTCCCGCTACAGGAATTTGATTTGCATGTCGTTGACCGAAAGGGTGCTGATAACCCTGTAGCAGATAACTTGTCGAGGCTAGAGAATGTCCTTGATGACCCACGACCTATTGATGACAGCTTTCCTGATGAGCAATTAAATGTCGTCCGCACTTCACATAGTGCACCGTGGTATGCTGATTACGCAAATTATATCGTAGCCAAATACATACCACCCAGTTTCACCTATCAGCAAAAGAAGAAATTCTTCTTTGATTTGAGACACTACTTTTGGGATGATCCTCACCTTTATAAGGAAGGATTAGATGGTGTTATTAGACGTTGTGTGCCTGAACTTGAACAGGGACAGATCGTGCAGAAGTGTCATTCCAAAGCCTACGGAGGACACCACGCTGGAGATAGAACTGCTCATAAGGTATTGCAATCAGGTTTCTATTGGCCCACTCTCTTCAAGGATGCCCGTAAGTTTGTCTTGTCTTGTGACGAATGCCAAAGAATAGGGAACATCAGTAAGCATCAGGAAATGCCTATGAACTATTCACTTGTCATTGAACCGTTCGATGTCTGGGGCTTTGATTATATGGGACCCTTCCCGAGTTCCAGTGGGTACACTCACATCTTAGTTGTTGTGGATTATGTCACTAAGTGGGTAGAGGTTATCCCCACTAAAAATGATGAACCCACACCTCTATTAAGATGCTTAAAGAAGTCATTTTCCCAAGATTTGGAGTCCCTAGATATTTGATGACTGATGGCGGTTCACACTTCATTCATGGTATTTTCCGCAAGATGCTCGCTAAGTATGATGTCAACCATAGAGTTGCATCTCCTTATCATCCTCAGTCTAGTGGTCAAGTGGAGTTGAGTAATAGGGAGATCAAATTGATCCTACAAAAGACTGTCAATAGATCTCGAAAGAATTGGTCTAGCAAACTTGATGATGCACTATGGGCTTATAGGACTGCTTATAAGAATCCCATGGGCATGTTGCCGTATAAAATGGTTTACGGTAAGGCCTGTCATTTAACTCTTGAGCTGGAACACAAAGCTTATTGGGGAATCAAAGAGCTCAACTTTGATTTCAAACTTGCCAGTGAGAAGCGGTTGGTTGATATCAGTTCATTAGATGAATGGAGGGCCCAGGCATATGAGAATGCCAAGTTGTTCAAGGAAAAGGTTAAGAGATGGCACAATAAACGAATACAGAAACGAGAGTTCAATGTAGGTGATTATGTCCTGCTATACAATTCTCGCTTAAGATTCTTCGCAGGCAAGCTTCTCTCTAAATGGGAAGGTCCTTACGTTATCGAGGAAGTATATCATTCCGGTGCCATCAAAATCAATAACACGGAAGGAAATTTTCATAGAGTGGTAAATGGGCAAAGAATCAAGCATTATATCTCCGGTACTCCCATAAATGTTGAGACCAATATCATCAATATCATAACTCCAGAGGAGTACATAAGGGATGTTTATCAGCCTTTTCCAGACCCTGAAAACGAAGAGGTATCTATTCCGGTAAGTAATTGGACTCCGAAGCTTTTCCAATAGTAAATTTCCTCCATTTTGGAATTTTTGGAAAATTAGAAAAATAAAAACCAGTCCGGAGAGCGCACGACGCAGCCACAAGCTTGGTAGCCGCCACCTACCCCCCCTGGCGGCGGCTACAGGGCTTGTGGGCACCTCGTGTGCCTCCCGGACTCCGTTTTCTTGCGGAGCACTCCTTCTGGTCGAGAAAAAATCATTATATATACGCCGGAAGGTTTTGATCTCTGTATCGCGCAGTTTTCCTCTGTTTTCGTTTTGAGCCTGTTTCTGTGGGAGATCTAGATCATCATGGCTTCCCCAAATGCTCCTAAGGACAAGATCTTCGAGAAGGTCATCAATCCCTACCTCACGAAAGTGCTAAAACACCCTCAATCTATCAAGATGAGCAAGGGGATGTTGCACATCCGTGATGTTGAGGGGCGTAAGAAGACCGGAAGCGTCGAGACGAGGCTCGAAGCAATGGAGCAACAAGTCTTCAAGTGTCAAGGGATGGTGGAGCGTGGACTCAACGCCAACCACATGATGATCAAGGAGTTCACCAGCAATCACTAGATGGATGCCATTGACATTGGGAAACACCTCTCCAGGCTCTATGACATGGTTGACCAACTTCAGGGCCAGATCTATGACCTGCAGAACCAAAACTATGAGTATGAGTATAGATTTAAATCAATATGGTTGGCTGCAGATTTGAGGATTCCGGCGACTCGTTCATCCTATCATGATGGAGCACCTATGCCTTGGAAGATGGAGGATTAGACTACTTCAACAACACCACCACCATCACCACCAAAGGAAGACAACTAAGCATTGGTATGGGCAATCCCCTTGGCTTCTGCCAAGCTTGGGGGAGTTGCCCTGGTATCGTATCACCTTTATATCTTTTGCTTTTACCTTTGTTTTAGTTCTTTCCTTTTTAGTTTTTATTTCTTCTCTTGGTGGAATAAGTCTTTAGTGTTTCGTTTGAGTCTTTTGCCTTGTGTCTCCCCGATGTATTCAAGCTTGCGAGCTATATAATAAAGAGTATCTTAGTCAAGGGCTTTGCTTTGTGTCGTGATCAAAAGTATGAAAAGAACGATAGCATGAAAGATCATGAGATGGTCTTATGGAAAGTGATAGCTTCACATATGACACGTATGATGATTGAAACTTGTTGAGAATAAATCAACATAGACCTCAGTCATTGTTGCAATTAATAAGAAGTAATAAGGAAAGAGAGGTTCACATATAAATATATCATCTTAGACACTTTTTACAATTGTGAGCACTCACCAAACTATTACATGCTTAGGAGTAGATGTTGGACAAGGAAGACAACATAATGAATTGTGTTTGCTTGGTTCGAAACAATGTTATATGATTAAAGATCCCTTAGCATGTGACGATTGCTTCCACCTCATATTAGCCAAAACTCCGCACCAAGTAGAGATACTACTTGTGCATCCATAAACCTTCAACCCAGTTTTGCCATGAGAGTCCACCATACCTACCTATGGATTGAATAAGATCCTTCAAGTAAGTTGTCATCGGTGCAAGCAATAAAAATTACTCTCTAATATGTATGATCTATTAGTGTGTGTAAAATAAGCTTTGTAAGAACCTGTGATGAGGAAGACATAAAACCGACAGACTGCATAATAAAGTTCTTTATCACAGGAGGCAATATAAAGTGATGTTCCTCCGCACTAAGAGGACACGCATTCAAACCTCAAAAGCGCATGACAACCTATGCTTCCCTCTGCGAAGGGCCTATCTTGTACCTTTACTTTTTGCCCTTGTAAGAGTCATGGTGATCTTCACCAATTCCCTATTTTTGCCTTTGTCTTGGCTACCGTCACATGCTTGGGAAAGATCTATATTCTTATATCAACCTGGAGTTGAGTACTTATGCTTTATTATTGTTGACTTTACCCTTGAGGTAAATAGTTAGGAGGCAAAACTATAAGCCCCTATCTTCCTCTGTATCCAGCTGAAACTTTGATACCATGAGTACCACGTGAGTTGTAATTAGTGTGGAAAACAAAAGAGATGATTGAGTATGTGGGTTTGCCTTACAAGCTCTTATTTGACTCTTTCTGATGTTATGATAAATTGCAATTGCTTCAATGACTTTGGACTGTTGTTGGTTACTTCTCAGTAAGGTTTTTGCTTCATACTTTGCTTTGTGAAGGAATTGTTACTTTCCCATAAGAATCTTTATGATGTATTGTTGTTCTATGTGTGATCATGATGCCCTCATGTATGTATTATGTTTTATCGACACCTTCGTCCCTAAACATGTTGACATGTTTATGGAACTTGGTTTTCGCTTGAGGACAAGCGAGGTCTAAGCTTGGGGGAGTTGATACGTCCATTTTGCATCATGCTTTCATGTTGATATTTATCCCTTTATGGGCTGTTATATTACTTTGTGGTACCATATTTATGCCTTTTCTCTCTTATTTGGCATGGTTTGTTTGA
Source organism: Hordeum vulgare subsp. vulgare (assembly GCF_904849725.1). Classification (NCBI taxonomy): domain Eukaryota; kingdom Viridiplantae; phylum Streptophyta; class Magnoliopsida; order Poales; family Poaceae; genus Hordeum; species Hordeum vulgare. Next base: position 360,587,743 of record NC_058524.1, on the reverse strand, counting down.
AGAGGGAGAATTCAGGCAGCTGGAATTCTGGACTGGAAAAGGAGCAAATCTGAGTCCTCTATTCTGCACAACTCCAAATGCCCTGAAATTTTACGTGGAATTTTTTGGGAATATATAAAAAATATTGGGCGAAAGAAGTACCAGAGGGGAGCTACCGGGGCCCCACAAGCCAGGTAGCCGCCACCCCCCCCCCCCCCCTTGGTGGCAGCTACAGGGCTTGTGGGCTCCCTGGCGGCCCACTGGCCCCCCTCTTTTGCTATATGAAGGGTTTCATTCCAGAAAAAATCAAGAGGGAGCTTTTTCGTGGTTTCTCCGCCGCCACGAGGCGGAACTTGAGCAGATCCAATCTAGAGCTCCGGCAGGACGATCCTGCTGGGGAAACTTCCCTCTCGGAGGGGGAAATCGCCGCCATCGTCATCACCAACACTCCTCTCGTCGGAGGGGAGGCATCTTCATCAACATCTTCATCAACACCATCTCCTCTCCAATCCCTAGTTCATCTCTTGTAACCAATCTCCGTCTCGCGACTCCGATTGGTACTTGTAAGGTTGCTAGTAGTGTTGATTACTCTTTGTAGTTGATGCTAGTTGGATTACTTGGTGGAAGAGTTTATGTTCAAATCCTTGATGCTATTCATTACACCTCTGATCATGATTATGATTATGCTTTGTGAGTAGTTACTTTTGTTCCTCAGGACATGGGATAAGTCATGCTAATAATAGTCATGTGAATTTGGTATTCGGTCAGTATTTTGATATGCTGTATGTTGTCTTTTCCTCTAGTGGTGTTATGTGAACGTCAACTACATAACACTTCACCATACTTGGGCCTAGAGGAAGGCATTGGGGAGTAGTAAGTAGATGATGGGTTGCTGGAGTGACAGAAGCTTAAACCCCAGTCTATGTGTTGCTTCGTAAGGGGCTCATTTGGATCCACTAGTTTAATGCTATGGTTAGACGTTGTCTTAATTCTTCTTTCGTAGTTGCGGATGCTTGCGAGAGGGGTTAATCATAAGTGGGATTCTTGTCCAAGTAAGGGCAGTACCCAAGCACCGGTCCACATACATATCAAACTATCAAAGTAACGAACGTGAATCACATGAACATGATGAAACTAGCATGACAGAAATTCCCGTGTGTCCTCGGGAGCGTTTTTCCTCCTATAATACTTTTCAGGCTTGTCCCTTGCTACAAAAGGGATTGGGCCACTTGTTGCACCATTGCTACTACTTGTTACTTGTTACTTTTCACTTGCTACGTTTCACCTCGCTACATCATCACTTGTTACCGCTACTTTCGGTGCTTGCAGTTATTACCTTGTTGAAAATCGTTTATCAGTGCCTTCTGCTCCTCGTTGGGTTCGACACTATTACTTATCGAAAGGACTACGATTGATCCCCTATACTTGTGGGTCATCACTTACCCCAAGTGGAAGGTTGAGATGTAGTCAGCAGCTAGCTTTCCCTTACACTGAGACTCCTAGGATCTACAAGTAGGTGTCTTCCACCCGGGCGCTAGCAGAAGATGTGGACCTGCACACACAACAAATAACTTTGCTCCCAATGAGTACAAGTAGTTTGCAAAGGATCAAAACACAATACAGAAGGTAATAGTGATTGCAATGGGAAAGTAAATGAAAGCAGTAAATGATGAAGGTGTAAACAATGATGGTGATATGGACCGGAGTCAGATGATGGTCTCTCGTGATGTCTCTCTCCCAAAAGACGATAAACAACTATGCTTGGGTAAACAAATCACAGTTGGGCAATTGACAGAATTTTGAACGCACCGCAATGCTAATTATGCTACTTGATAGTTAGAGGCTCAATAGTAATGGGCAGTACGCCCAGAAAATTAGACCATTTATTCATCAGCATCTACTTACTAATCATCCACGTTGAGATATCTATCTAGAACATCTCGCCGGTATTAAGTGGCGAGTCCCACCCAAAGTGTAAACTCAAAGCAACGGACAACTGCATTAACGAACCATGCGTAAGGTAAACAATCCTTGCAACCGTGGTCACAAGCACCATTGTTTTCACCCTGGTGGCAACAGCACATCCCCTAGTCTCATGTTTCTGTCACTCAAGCTAGACATTGAGGGGCATGAACCCACAATCATGCATAATGCTCCCTCTTGGAGTTACAATCTACTACTCGGCCAAAGCAATAAATAGTAAGAGAGAACATGCATGAATCACTAAGCAACATAATATAAAAGGATAATAAAATACATAACTCATAACAATCTGAACATAATCTCATAATCCATCGGATCCCAACAAACCGAGCATAGCAATAGCAGGAGAATTACATAGATGCATTGATCATGTAGGGCAGCTCACAATGACTAACCATTGAAGCACAAGATTGGAGAGAAGACATCACATAGCTACTGGCCATGGACCCATGGTCCAAGGAGGACTACTCACGGCACGTCCGGGAAGTGTCCATGGCGGTGGAGAAGCTCCCTGAGGCCAATCCTCCCTCCGGTAGGATGCCAGGAAGAGGTCTCCTGGCGCCCGATCTCGGAAGTGCTGCGGTGGCGGAACGATGGAGAAATTCGCGATTTTGGAAGTTGTGGAAGGATTTCCTCTCGAGACTCTAAATATAGGCCAAAGGATGGCACCGGAGGAGGTGGGGCCCACCCAGGCGGCCTCCTGGCGCGGCCTAGGGCCTGGCCGCGCCAGCAGGTCGCCTGGGCAGCCCGTGGCACCCCTCTGGCCCATCTTCGGTGATCCGGAAGCTTATGTTTCGCAGATTTTTTATATATTTTTCCTGGAATTTTTCAGGTTTCGGAAAATTGGGTAAAAGCCCCTGCAAAATAGTCATCAGCAGACAGAAACTAGATATGATGTGAGGAGTAGGGATTGCCATGTAACGGATGCACATATGAGCTAAGGTAAGCTGTCCAATGGAACTAGTGGGGGTGCATCGAACTTGTTTTCTCATGAAGACCTATAGCTCATTTGAGGAGGCTCGTCATTGTAATATGCAAACCAAGTTCTATAGTGTAAGGGTCCCCACATAGTTATGCATGAATGATAATCTCTATGTAGTACCAACATAGCAATGGAGTACGAGTGTGGATCTTCAAAAACAATAGTAGTGTTGCCCCCTTCTCTCTTTTTATTTCTTTTTCTTTTTCTGTTCCTCTTTTTATTTTTTATTTTTTTTGTGGCCTCTTTGGCTCTTTCTTTTTATCTCTCATTTGTCCTCTTTGGGATCTTTTGTTTGTCCTCTTTGGGATCTTTTCCTCACTTAAGGGCAGCACTCTATGTTTTACATGAAAATAAAGAAGATCATCACACTTTATAAGAAGTACTCAACATAAAGACAAGTGAAAACTATCATGATGTATGCAAATGTATGCCTCTGCCAGTGTAGCAGGATATGCAGTGATACTAGCACATCATGTAGCAATAATTGGAGCAAGACCCAACTATCATGCGGCTCTATGATCAAGCAAAAGCATGTATGACATGAAGATCAAGTCATGAGATGGTGGATGTTGCATGGCAATGTATCTCGGGAAGGCTATGGAAATGCATTAATAAGTAGGTATGATGGCTGTTTTGAGGGAAGATATAGTGAGGCTTATGTATGACAGAGCGTATCATGTCATGGGTTTGAATGCACCGGCGGAGTTTACACCAACTCTCAATGTGAGAAAGGGCAATGCACGGTATCGAAGAGGCTAGCAAAATATGGATTGTGCAAGTGCCAACAATCGAATACTCACATTAGTCTGAAGAACTCATACACTTATTATCGGTAACTCTCTATCTAGTTAGGAAATTCACAAAGATACAAGTAGCCCTAGGAGGAGTGTTTGGGGGTTTGGTTATCCTTGCGCATCCTCGACTCATGGTAAAGTGAGGGTACTCTATATATTCCAACCCCTCCAGAGGTTAGCGATCAATTTAGTAGCTAGAGTTCTCAACTAATTTTTGTTTTTGGAAAACATACGGATTTCCTAAAATGCGACACCTATCACTAATAGGCTCAAGCTCTTGGCACAAATATTCCAAACATTACTCAAATCAATACCTCAAAACTATTGCAAGTTAATATTATATTTAAATAGCAACCTCAATTACCTACTCATGCAAGACACACAACTCAGTGCAACGAGCCAACTCTCTAAACAAGATAAGCATGATAACTCAAGAGAGTTGCAAAAGCAACCTAAATAAAATCTCTTAAAAAGATAAGCATGAAAACTAAGAGCTAAGCATGATAGTAGCTATGAAAAGATGAAGAACACACAAAGAAGATAAGCATGAAAACCTATGTTGTGCTCTAGAGTGGAATGGAGCGTGTCTCTCTCCCAAACAAGGTAGTCTAGGTTCCGACTTGTTATGAACATCAAGCAAAACTAAAACAGACTAAAATGTAAAGAGTGGGACGCTCCAAGCATAACACATAACATATGAAGGGATAAAAATATAGCATGGAGATGGACGAACTGATGATTGTTGATAGAGAAGGGGATGCACGGGGGCATCCCCAAGCTTACACGCTTGAGTCTCCTTTAATATTTTTTGGGGTGCATGGGGGCATCCCCAAGATTGAGCGCTTGACGCTCCTATATCTTCTTTCATCATCTCCCATCGCATACTTGAAAACTCCCTTCATACGAAACTCATCATGAGCTGATTAGAGTGGTTAGTACCCCTTAACAAAATAATTCATTACCAGCTGGAAATAAATATTTTCATGAAAAGCTACTGGTTCTCATGATTGTGAAAAGGTTTTTGCAAATAAAAAGTAAGTTTAGGATTTGCAAAACAATGGAAGCACAAAACATGGCACAATCTATGAAAAACAAAACAACAGGTAGTAAATAAATTATTCGGGGCACTTCTGCAACTCAAATCAAAAACTCAGAACAGATGCCAGAAAGGAAATTATATAGAGCATGCTTTAAAAAAATTAGATCAAAAATATGATCTGGTGATTTCTGGCGAATTTTTCCGTCAGGCAGACATAATCTGTTTTTCGGACAACATGTCACAATTTTTGAACTTTCTTGCAATCAGAGACTATAACTTGGCACAAAGCTTAAAAATAAAGATACAATGATGGTGCTACAGTAGTAACAAGCATAAAGACCACTAAAGCAGAAAGTAAAAACTAATTGGGGTTCCTACCAACAAGCGCTTTCTTTTATGCCTTTGAGCTAGGCATAATGCAAGAACATCAAGTGTTATCAACTCCAAAAGAATAACTTGCCCGAGTAACGGACTCATAAGGTAACTTGATCTTCTTCCGAGGGAAGTGTTCCATTACCTTTTTAAGGGGAACTTGGAATTTAATAATTCCCTCTTTCATGTCAATGATAGCACCAACGGTGCGGAGAAAAGGGCGTCCCAAAATAATTGGACATGAAGGATCACATTCAATGTCCATCATAAGAAAATCAACGGGCACATAATTATCATTGACAATAATAAGCACATCATCAATTCTCCCTAAAGGTTTCTTTATGGAAGAATCAACAAGACGAACACAAAAAGAATGTGGATCTTAAGGTTTCCAATCAAGCATATCATACATTCTTTTGGGCATAACGGAGGCACTAGCTCCAACATCACACCATGCAAAGCAAGAGATATTATTCAATTTTATTTTGACCATAGGATCCCAACCATCTTCTAGTTTCTTAGGAATAGAAGTCTCTAGCTTGAGCTTCTGCTCCCTAGCTTTGATAATATCATTGGTAATATGCTCGGTGAAGGAAATATTTAGTGTACTAGTGTGGGGGTCTTTAGCCATTCTTTGCAAAAAAAGGTGATAACTTCGGAAAGACTACAACTGTCAAAATTTATAATATTGCTATTAAGTAAAATTGTAGTGTCATCCTCTATGTTTGATTTGCTCTCTATTATAAGAGTTTGGAACCCATGGCAACAAGCAAGAGCAGAGCAACTAATTTTTTTGTGGTTTTTGGTATAGGACTCTAAAGCAAAAACTAAAAAGCAAACTAACAAGGCTGAAAAAACAAAGGTAAAAGATAGCGTGCAACTCCCCTATCTTGAAGACTGGAGTCCCTGACAACGGCGCCAGAAAACTTTCCTTGATGACGAGATGATGTATATACTTCTCGCTCCTCATTGGTTACCCCAAGTGGAAGGTTGAGATGTAGTCAGCAGCAAGCTTTCCCTTACACGGAGACTGTAAGGTTTATCGAACCAGGAGGACTCCTAAGATCAACAAGTAGGTGTCTTCTACCCTAGCGCTAGCAGAAGACGTGAACATGCACACATAACAAATAAACTTTCTCCCAACAAGTACAGAGAGGTTGTCAATCTCTCCAGCCTTGTAGTTTGCAAAGGATCAAAACACAAGCGGGAAGGTAATAGTGATTGCAACGGGAAAGTAAATGAAAGCGGTAAATGATGCAGGTGTAAACAATGATGGTGATATGGCCCGGAGTCACATGATGTTCACTAGTGATTTCTCTCTCCCAAAAGATGATGAACAACTATGCTTGGGTAAACAAATCAGAGTTGGGCAATTGACAGAATTATGAACGCACCACAATGCTAATTTTGCCACTTGATAGTTAGAGGTTCAATAGTAATGGGAGGTTCGCCAAGACAAGTAGACCGTTTATTCATCAGCATCTACTTACTAATCATCCACCTTGAGATATCTATCCAAAACATCTCGCCGGTATTAAGTTGCGAGTCCCACCAAAAGTGTAAACTCAAAGCAACGTACTACTGCATTAACGGACTAAGCGTAAGGTAAACAATCCTTGCAACCGTGGTCACAAGCACCGTTGTTTTCTCCCTAGTGGCAACAGCACATCCCATAGTCTCATGTTTCTATCACTCAAGCTGGACATCGAGGGGCATGAACCCACAATCATGCATAACGCTCCCTCTTGGAGTTACAAACTACTACTCGACCAAAGCAATAAATAGTAATGGAGAACATGCATGAATCACTAAGGAACATAATATAAAAATATAATCGAATAAATAACTCATCACAATTTGAACATAATATCATAATCCATCATATCCCAACAAACCGAGCATAGCAATAGCAAGAGAATTACATAGATGCCTTGATCATGTAGGGCAGCTCACAAGGACTAACCATTGAAGCACAAGATTGGAGAGAAGACATCACATAGCTACTTGTCATGGACCCATGGTCCAACGAGGACTACTCATGGCACGTCCGGGAAGCGTCCATGGCGGTGGAGAAGCTCCTGGAGGTCAATCCTCCCTCCGGCATGGTGCCGAGAAGAGTTCTCGTGATGCTCCCGATCTCGGAAGCGCTGCGGCGGCGGAACGATGGCGAAATTAGCGATTCTGGAAGTTGTGGAAGGGTTTCCTCTCGGGACTCTAAATATAGGCCAAAGGAGGGCACCGGAGGAGGTGGGGCCCACCCAGGCGGCCTCCTGGAGTGGCCTAGGGCCTAGCTGCGCTAGCTGGTCGCCTGGGTAGCCCCTGGCCCCTTTGGCCCATCTTCGGTGATCTCGAAGCTTCTGTTTCGCTGATTTTTTATATATTTTTCTTGGAATTTTTTGGGCTTCAGAAAATTGGGTAAAAGCCCCTGCAAAATAGTCATCAACACACAGAAACTGGCAGTGGGTGCACTAAGTTAATAGGTTAGTCCAAATATGTGTAAAAAGATATAAAAGTGTAGCAAAACATATAACAATGTCACCCAAAAGATCATGGAACAAGCAGAAATTATAGATACGTTTGGGACGTATCAGCCACCAGCCCCGAAGGTCTACATGGTCCAAAAGTGGATGGGATCCAGCCCCTAGGTGGGCTGGTGCGCCACCACCAAGGTCCCAAGGCGCATAAGAGGGCTAAGGGGGCCAAACCCTAGGCGTGGGAGGCTGCCTTGGGCGCTAAGCATACCCTTGGGCGTCGACCCTCCTCCATCTTGGACGTCGCACCTCCTAGGGTTTCCTTAGGGGTGGCTGGCCCCCTCTCTCCCTCCCTCCTATATATAGAGAGGGATTTGGGAGTCCTCCACGCACAATTACACCTCTCCAAGGCGCAACCCTACCTCTCCCTCTTCTCCTCCTCTGTGGTGCTTGGCGAAACCCTACTGGAGAACTGCATAGCTCCACCGTCACCACGCCGTCGTGCTGCCGGAGCTCTCCCACAGCTCATCCTCTCTCCTTGCTGGATCAAAGCATAGGATATGTCACCGGGCTGCACGTGTGTTGAACACGGAGGCGCCGTTGTTCAGCGCTTAGATCGGAATGTTCCGTGATCTGAATTGCTACGAGTACGACTCCATCAACCGCGTTCTAGTAACGCTTCTGCTTAGCGATCTTCAAAGGTATGAAGATGCTCTACCCCATTTCTCGTTGCTGGTTTCTCCTAGATAGATCCTTGTGTGACGTAGGAAATTTTTTGAATTACTACTACGTTCCCCAACAGTGGCATCCGAGCCAGGTTCTATGCGTAGATTCTATGCACACTACAGGAATCAGCTTCTTTGCCGTCTGCCATCACAGACGGCAAAGAGTAAATCCCGGATGGCAAAGAGAATATCACAGATGGCAAAGAATCTCACGGCCGGCAAATTTTTTGCGTCAGCCTACGACGGCATCGTACCTTATTTGTCGTCTGTCTCCCCAAAGCGGACGGCAAAGAGCTTTGCCATCAGCTTGCATAGGAGCAGTCGGCAAAGTGATTGAGACGACAGCCGACAGGCGTTGCCTCCGTTAGGGGCTAACAAAGGCTTTGTCGTCTGCCTCCCCCTCTTCTTTGTCGTCTGCCTCCCCCCCTCTTCTTTGTCGTCTGCCTCCCCCTCTTCTTTGTCGTCTGCCTCCTCCTCCTCCTCCCCCCCCCCCTCCACTCTTTGTCGTCTGCCTACCCCTCCCCCCCTCCTCTGTGCCCTCTTCTTTGTCGTCTGCCCCCCTGGAAGCAGACGGCAAATATACTATATGGCCAGCTGCTACTGCCCAGGTTGCACAGCTGGGACCACGTGGCACCTTTGTTGTCGGTCAGCTGATGGCAAAGGCCTTTGCCATCAGCTGGCAGACGGCAAAGAGCCTATATTGTCACATTTTTGTTTATTTTTTCTATTTCACATCACATATACATATAATCCAGATAACATATATGATAAATAGGTCACAACACATATATGATATACATATAGAGCTCATCAATGCCATTTGTTCATCAACGTACATCCCATATATCAAAAGAACCAACACATACAAAGTTTCATCTATATATACATACATATAGTTGAACATATATTGTTCATCCATATATACATATACATATGGTTCCACATTGTTCATCAAATCAAATAAAAACGGAAACTAAAACACTCCAATGCCAGCTTCCATGCATGTAGTACATCCAATCTGCAAAATGGGAATAAGAAAGTCAGAATAAGAAGAACAACAACATATATATGACAAATAAGCTAAATTGAAGAAGAAAGAGAAGAAGAAAGAAGAGAACAAGGAGAAGAAAAACAAGAAGGAGGAGGAGGAGGAGGAGGGGAAGGGGAAGGAGAAGGAGAAGGAGGAGGAGAATAAGAAAAAAGAAGAGAAGGAGAAGGAGAACAAGGAGGAGAAGGAGGAGGAGAGAAGAAGAAGGAGAATAAGGAGGGCTCCTTCTCCTCCTTCTCCTTCTTCTTCTTCTCTTCTTCTTCTCCTCCTTCTTCTTCTTCTCCTTCTCCTTCTCCTTCTCTTCTTCTCTTCTTCTTCTTCTTCTTCCTTCTTTTCATTTCTCCTCTTCTCCTCTTCTTGGAGCTAAATTAGCTAACTATGTCCTTTTGGAGCTCAATGGTCTAATTATGTCATTATAGAGGAAAACAAGCTAAGTATATAATACTAATGAGCTAACCAAGGTTCTTATGCCATTTTGAGCTTATAATGTCTTTTAGGAGCTAAATTGGCTAATTATATCATTGTTGGGGAAATTAAGGCAAGGAGAATATGAAAGAGGAGAAGAAAGAGGAGGCGGAGGAGAAGAAGAATAAATAAAGAAGAAGTAGAAGAAGGAGGAGAAGGACTAGAAGGTCCTTGGCCTTCTCCTCCTTCTCCTCCTCCTCCTCCTCCTCCTCCTCCTTCTCTTCTTCTTCTTCTTCTTTCTTTTGATTTTTCCTATTTCTTCTCCTCTTCTCCTCTTCTTGGAGCTAAATTAGCTAAATATGTCTTTTTGGAGCTAAATGGGCTAATTATCCCATTTTAGAGAAAACAAGCTAAGTATATAATATTAATGAGCTAACCAAGGTTCTTATGCCATTTGGAGGTTATTATGGCATTTTGGAGCTAAATGGGCTAATTATGTCATTGTTGGGGAAATTAAGGCAAGGATAATATGAAATAGGAGAAGAAAGAGGGGGAGGAGAAGAAGAAGAAGAAATTAAGAAGAAGGAGGAGAAGGAGGAGGAGGAGAAGGACTAGAAGGTCCTTGGCCTTCTCCTCCTGCTCCTCCTCCTCCTCCTCCTTCTCCTTCTTCTCTTCTTCTTCTTCTTTCTTTCTTTTCATTTTTCCTATTTATTCTCCTCTTCTTGGAGCTAAATTAGCTAACTATGTCTTTTTGGAGCTAAATGGGCTAATTATCTCATTTTAGAGGAAAACAAGCTAAGTATATAATATTAATCAGCTAACCAAGGTTCTTGTGCTATTTTGAGCTTATCATGGAATTTTGGAGCTAAATGGGCTAATTATGTCATTGTTGGGGAAATTAAGGCAAGGAGAATATGAAAGAGGAAAAGAAATAGGAGGAGGAGGAGGAGAAGAAGAAGAAATAAAGAAGAAGGAGGAGAAGGAGGACGAGGAGGAGAAGGACTAGAAGGTCCTTGGCCTTCTCCTCCTTCTCCTCCTCCTCCTTCTCCTCCTCCTCCTCCTCCTTCTCCTTCTTCTCCTCCTCCTTCTTCTCCTTATCCTTCTCTTCTCTTTCTATTCTTCTTTTTGTTCTTCCTTTTCATTTCTCCTCTTCTTGGAGATAAATTAGCTAACTATGTCTTTTTGGAGCTAAATGGGCTAATTATCCCATTTTAGAGGAAAACAAGCTAAGTATATAATATTAATGAGCTAACCAAGGTTCTTATGCCATTTTGAGGTTATTATGGCATTTTGGAGCTAAATGGGCTAATTATGTCATTGTTGGGGAAATTAAGTCAAGGAGAATATGAAATAGGAGAAGAAAGAGGAGGAGGAGAAGAAGAAGAAGAAATAAAGAAGAAGGAGGAGAAGGAGGAGGAGGAGGAGAAGGGCTAGAAGGTCCTTGGCCTTCTCCTCCTTCTCCTCCTCCTCCTCCTCCTCCTTCTCCTTCTTCTTTTCTTCTTCTTCTTTCTTTCTTTTCATTTCTCCTATTTCTTCTCCTCTTCTCCTCTTCTTGGAGCTAAATTAGCTAACTATGTCTTTTTGGAGCTAAATGGGCTAATTATCTCATTTTATAGGAAAACAAGCTAAGTATATAATATTAATGAGCTAACCAAGGTTCTTATGCCATTTTGACCTTATTATGGCATTTTGGAGCTAAATGGGCTAATTATGTCATTGTTGGGGAAATTAAGGCAAGGAGAATATGAAAGAGGAGAAGAAAGAGGAGGAGGAGGAGAAGAAGAAGAAATAAAGAAGAAGAAGGAGAAGGAGGAGGAGGAGGAGAAGGACTAGAAGGTCCTTGGCCTTCTCCTCCATCTCCTCCTCCTCCTCCTCCTCCTACTTCTTCTCTTCTTCTTCTTCTTCTTTCTTTTCATTTTTCCTATTTCTTCTCCTCTTCTTGGAGCTAAATTAGCTAACTATGTCTTTTTGGAGCTAAATGGGCTAATTATGTCATTGTTGGGGAAATTAAGGCAAGGAGAATATGAAAGAGGAGAAGTGAAACTTACCGTAGTGGTCATCAAGGAGGAGAAACACCTGGAGAAGGGTCGTGCGATGCCGCTCGGGAGTTATTCTGCAGAATAGATATTTTGCAATGTCTCGGTTAGCATGATGACACTCAATTATTAATACTAGTTTATAATGAAACTCGCCGTGCCAATCGAAGAGAAGACGGGCATCGGCGGAGGGACTTGACCGCTCTTCTCGCAAAGATCCTGAAGAGTGGGTCGTATTAGTTAGTAATGAAATAGACATTACACACATGATTTGGCTAATGTGAAAAAAAAACTTACCACAAAAAGCTCGTACAGGGCCCGTTGACCCGCCTCATTCCGGGACCTCTCCTCCTCAATCAATCGTGCCGTGGTCTGGTCCCTCTCATCAAGAGCAGCCTGACTTACCAATCTCCCTTTCTCAAGAGCAGCTTCAAGAGCAGCCTGGCTTGCCAATCTCTCTTTCTCAAGAGCAGCCTGGTTTGCCAATCTCTCTTTCTGAAGAGCAGCCTGAAACACCATTCCTCGTTACCACAGTAATGATCTATGGCGACACACATAATGAAATGGATGAAAGTGTTCTTAGTCCGTACAACTAACCTCGATGGCAAGATCGACTGGCCGTGGACGACGCATTATCTCAGGACAGCTGCTCGACTGGCGCGCCTTGATCTCCGGGAGAGTGAGTGGACAACGTATTATCCTATCTCCAATGGCTATCGAGCCATGGGGCCTCCCACCACCAGATATCATCACCAGCTCTGGATCCAAAGGTTCCTGGCTAGGGTTAAAGTCATCCCCTTTCGTAGCCTTCCCCGCGTCCCTGTATGCCACGAGCTTTTGGTGGGATGATATGGTGGTGAAGTTATTGGGATCATCCAGGTCAGACTCAGAGAATGCCTTCGCCTTCTTGTACGAGGAAGTATGGGCCATGCCATAAAGGTCGTACAAGTGTGGCATCTCCGTCTTATTGTGATGCGCCTAAAAGAGAGGAACAAAATATTAGCATGAAGAGTGAATTGCATGAATCATGAAGCAAATCACATACCCAGTTTCGTCCGAACTAAAGTAAGTTGGCGCTGCCTTGATGGTGTGGCACACCAACCATTTGGCTACGCCGATCCTTCGCATTCTCGTGGACGGCTCGCCAGCTGCCTGTGCACCACTCATCAACCAACGCCTCCCAACAATCCATCTTATCCGCACACCATCTCGGGGGCACTTGTAAGTTATTAGAAAGAATTTTCAGTGCTACGCCTATGAATGAAATCAAGAAAACTACGTAGAAGGACTTAAGAATAGGTAATTACCTTCATGTATTGCTCCTTCTTCAGAAACTTTCCACGGCAATCCTTCTTCTGCTTCTTAATACCTTGTGTGGCGTAGTAATCTCGAATAGCATGCGGCCGAGCCTCGTGGCGCAAGTTCTGTAGTAACCGCCTACACTCGGCCTCGAGAACCCTAGCCGCCTCCTCCTCATATCCATCCTCACACCTATAGAAGGTCTGCAATCAAACGTGAAAACACCGATTAGTACAATAATTAGCTATATTGTTAATTTTAGATTCTGTAAAAGGATAATTTACCCAAAAGCTCTTGATCACCATCTCGGCCCTCGTGTGGCACAAGACACCATCTATAATCTCCTTCGGCGGGGCCTGCGCAGCCTGGTAGTGCTCCCAGGAAAATCCTAGTGTAGGAACCTCACCCTCACCAGGCAACGTGACAAACCCCGGGAAATTTGTCCGGCAAAGCACACCAAGGATGGAGTTCGGCCTGCGGACTCCAAGAGGGTGTACCCATCCCCTGCAGTATGATAAGTTCAACGCATTAGATATTTGAACAAACTTGAAGGCAAAAGCTAAAAAAAGAGTAAATGTACTTACCTATCTCCTTCAGGTTTAATCACCGGCCTCTGCTCGCGGGTAGCCGGTGCTACCGGGAGACGTGTACTACCACGCTTGTACACGGTGGCCCCGTCCACCTGCACATCGCCCTCACTATCCGTAAGCTCATCCCTGCCATCCCTGCCCCCTGAGCCACCCGGACCCTCGGTCCAATCTGGCAACTCGGTACGATCCGTCCAGGTCTCCCATCCAGGCCTCTCCACGTCGGGTGAAGCCTCCGGAACCGTAGTCTCGTGGGCCGAATGCACCTCGACCCGTGGCTGCTCCTGGACCGGAGTCTCATGGGACGAATGCCCGTCAACACCAGGCTCCTGGAACGGAGTCCCCGTAGCCTCCTCCGCAAACGGGTCGACCATAGTAGTCCTATGATCGGGTGAATGAGCTGGTGGTGGTGGCGAGGACGGCTCAACAGTCCTCCTGGATCTTCCGTGGCCACCACCTCTCCCTGTACCCTTCCCCTTCTTCCCTACCCGACCAGCACCTCTCCCAGTGGGCAATGCCGCCGACGAAGAAGAACCCACGGGTGGTGTCGACAGACTGTCTGCCAAGGCTCTACGGAGAAATAAGGGTGGAAGGGAAGTACCGCCCCTCGTGCGGGGCGCCTGGGAAGAACCCGTCGAGCGATCTGGACCAGCGCCCACCATCTTTCCACACCTGGTGACCTGCCATGATAAAGATTAAAAGAAATTAGTACAACATAAAAAAATAGAATAACTCACATGAATAATAATATGTACATGAATAACAAAGATTAAAATATATGTAATTTAAGTTGTGAATCTTACAAACTAATAATCATCATCAATAAATGCATCATCATCATCCCTATCACGCATGTCTTCATGAATGACGTGCTCGTCGGGTTCAACGGCGTGAAGTTGTGAAAGGCCTTCCTTTAATCGTTGAAGCATTGATAGGTCATCCGCATTAGTAACCTCTACGAGTTCCAGGTCTTCTGGTTCCGGATCAGGGCTGGAGTCGGATTCATTGTCGCTGTCTACTTCCATGTTCTTGGGTGAAGCACGGCGGTTCTTGAAACGTTTCTTGGAAAGACGTGTTTCTTGGAAGAATTCTCCATCATATGTGTCTGGGTTAATGTGAGGTTCATAATCCTGTTCATTTGGGAGAGGTGGTCTGACATGTGGCGACACTTCAAAAACAACATACCAACCTTCCAGATTCTTATCCGTTTGGCATGCCCACGGTAGATAGAAAACTTGGGTCACCTGTTGAGCCGTAATATAGACATCGGGAACATCTAAATGGGTGTTTGGATTGATTTCGACTAGTCCTATATGTTCATGAGTCCTTCTAGTCTTCTTCGGCTGGAACCAATAACATTCGAAGACTACGACGTTCGGTGGGTTTTCACCATAGAATTGAAGTTCATAAATTGCTTCAACTCTTCCATAATACTCGATAACACCTTCGCCGATAGCAGAGACACCACAATTTGTAGATTTCAGGTCGGGCATAGATAGCTCTATGCCAAAGGTACGAAAGAGATACCCGTTGATGTCGTATTTCTCAAATGAACGAACCTTATAGTCAAAACCATTAGCGGCTTGTCTCAATTCGGCGTCCATAGACTCTGAATTAGCCTACAAGTTTAATATGAAACGATTGTTGCATTAGCCGCAAGTTAGACCAAGAAATGAAATGGCCATTATTGATAATTACCATTTGTTTGAACCAAGAGATGAAACCGGGATAGCCGCCTCCTATCATTGATAGAAGCTCATACTTTTCGACGGAATCATTTTCGATCACCGCTCCATCCAAGAATTTGGCGACGTAACGGTTGTTTGAAATATCCGGGAATAAGAGCAGTTCAAATGAATTAGAAGTTACAGGAAAATGTGCCGAGAACTCACTCGATGTACGGCCGCACTTCTGTTAGGTTGTTGAAGATATACAACGGAATGTTCCGCCATTCTTCGACATCCAACGTTATTGCTTTTGAAGCACCGGCTGGTGCGAGCTTCCCTTTGAATAGGCTGAGGTTGGACCCACCTTTTTTAGGGTCTGCATCATTGTGCCGAGGCTTCGGATTATGCAAATGATGATTTTTGGCTTCGTAGTGTGTTGTACATGTACCACACACGCATTTTGAAGTTTTCTTTTCTAGCGACATCGTATGTCTTGACCCCATTATCCCAAGCTTCTTCCAATTCATCCTTAAGCGGTTGCAGGTACACATTCATATTCTTCCCTGGATAATTGGGCCCTGGAATTATCAACGTCAGAAATATGTTCTTTCTTTGCATAATCTGCCCGGGGGGAGATTGAGTGGAATGACAAATACAGGCCAACAACTGTATTGGGTTGTCGTCATGCCGAAGGGATTAAAACCATCTGTGGCGGCGCAGACTCGAGGATTCCTTGGATCTGCCGCTTTATCCTGATGCAATCCATCGAAATGTTTCCACGCTTCCCCATCCGATGTGTACCATCATCTTATTCCCATTCACATATAGTTCGGTTCTTTTGCCCAATTTGTGCCATGTCATCTGTCTGGCTGTCTCTTCGACCATGAAAAGACATTGAAGTCTTAGTACGATTGGCATATACCGAAGAGCACTAACTGCGATTTTCGTCTGCCTCTTCTCACCCATACCGTTGTCTACCACAAGATACCTGCAAGACTCGCAATTGGGACAATAGTCCAAGTGTGCATACTCCTTCCTAAATAAGACACATCCTTTCTCACATGCATCTATCTTCTCATAGGTCATCTTAAGTACATGAAGTATTTTGTCCGACTGGTACAGGTTTGCAGGCATGACATGGCCTTTGGGTAGGAAGCGTCCAAATAGTGTCATCATCGCGTCGTAGCATTCTCTTCCCAAGTTGAACTGAGCCTTCATAGCCATTACTTGTGCAATTGCATCCAGCTGACAGAGCTCAATGTGCTCATGGAGATGACGTTTTGAAGACTCCAACATTTCATAAAAGGTCTTTGCAGATTCCTCCATCTCATCTTCCGAATCCCAAGCATCATCAAAGTCTTGCACCATGTCTTCGATCCCGGTACCATGCTCGTCCGTGCGACGACGGACCACCTCAGCTCTTATGCGTTGTATAGACTCACCATGAAATGTCCACACCGTATAATTAGGCTTAAAACCCCTCCTCTGCAGGTGTTTAATCATTACAGCCTCTGTCGTCTTTTTGTAGTTGTCGCATCCAGGACAGGGGCAATAGTTTCTTTCCTGGCCATTTGCGAATGCGGCTTTCACAAATTCCTTTGTTTTTTACAAACCATTCTTTCGTCATCTCTTTCTGACTACGGTGACCGGTATACATCCACGCACGATCACTCGTCTTGCATAGCTACTAAAGATAGAAGAAATATATTTATATATAATTTAGCATTTATATTCATCGGTTAATCAGGTTCGCCATTTTTATTACGTCCAGGCAACCTACACGCTAATAGGTAAAGATAGGTCCTAATCCCACCCGAGTATGTGTAGATTGGGTTCGTTTTCCCATGCTCTGCTCCGGATCGAACGCAAAATTTCGGCAGCACCTCCCCGCTGGTCTCGTGATACATGTCTCCGCAATAAACAGAGAGGATGTGCATCCGGAGAACAACAGGGAGGCACTGACGAAATTCCGCATCGGATCCAGAGCACAACATACGGGAAAACGAACCCAATCTACGCATACTCGGGTTGTCCATGGGTAATGTTGGACAATTCGAAAGGATGGCGGTTATAAATATGCAAAGACATGCATATATATAGATGTCGCCCTTTCGAACGGGAGACGCATATTGGTCACGCATACTGATAAATTAATTTAATTACCTAAATCTAGAAAGTTTCATCCGGAAACCGAGCCACAGTAAATGAAGGGGTGAGGAGGAGATGAAATTTGTACTGACCCACGAATGCAGGGGCGGAGCTCGTAAAACGCACGGGCAGGTCTTCGCACAGCAAACCTCACAGCGACGAGACAACTATCACATGTAAATCCACCCGATCAACACAAATATTCTAATTATGTCATTTTAGAGGAAAACAAGTTAAGAATATAATATTCATGAGCTAACCAAGGTTTTTATGCCATTTTGTAGCTAAATGGGCTAATTATCTCATTGTTGGGGAAAATAGGGTCAGAAGAATAAGATAGAGGAGAAGAAAGAGGAGGGGGAGAAGAAGAAGAAGAAATCAAGAAGAAGGAGAAGGAGGAGGAGGAGAAGAAGGAGGGGAAGAAGGAGGAGGAGAAGGTATTCTTCTTCTCTTCTTCTCTTCTTCTTCTCTTCTTATTTTCTTCTTCTCCTTCTTATTTTTGTCTTCTCCTCCTCCTCCTCTTCTTCTTCTTCTTCTCCTCCTCCTCCTCCTCTTCTCCTCCTCCTCTTCTCCTCTTCTCCTCCTCCTCCTCTTCTTCTTCTTCTTCCTATTCTTTCTATTAAGCTACTAACTAACTAACCAAGCTAACTAAACCTATCGCTAAACCTAGATAGCACTAAACAGCAAAAAAAGAGAATCTACCACTAAGTAACTAAAAAAGAATCTAGCTACCACTAAATACCAAACAATAAAAAATCAACTTGTTCTTCTTTTTTCTCTTCTTCTCCTTCTTATTTTTTTATTATTCTCTTCTTCTCTTCTTCTTATCTTCTTCTTTACTTCTTCTCCTTCTTATTTTTTCTTCTCTTCTTCTTCTTCTTCTTCTCCTTCTTCTTTTTTTCTTCTCTTCTTCTT
Organism: Hordeum vulgare subsp. vulgare; assembly: GCF_904849725.1. Taxonomy (NCBI): domain Eukaryota; kingdom Viridiplantae; phylum Streptophyta; class Magnoliopsida; order Poales; family Poaceae; genus Hordeum; species Hordeum vulgare. The sequence continues at coordinate 360,569,293 of NC_058524.1, read as the reverse complement.
CTTCTTCTTCTTCTTCTTCTTCTTCTTCTTCTTCTTCTCCTCCTCCTCCTACTCCTACTCCTCTTCTTCTTCTCCTCTTCTCGTCCTCCTCCTCCTCCTCTTCTCCTCTTATCCTCCTCCACCTAACTAACCAAGCTAACTAAGTAACCTAACTAAAACTACTAACCTAACTAAATCTACCACTAAAACTACTAACAATAATCTAGCTACCACTAATTAACAAAAGAAAACTAAATCTATAAATTAGCAAAAAAAGAAAGAAAAAAAAAGGACTCACCGGAGGGGGGCGGCCGGGGCGGAAGAGGGTGCGCCGGTGGAGGAGACGACGGTGGTGGCGGAGCGGGTGGTGGTGGAGAAGGGGCGAGCTCTGACGGCGGTGGTGGAGGAGGAGGTCCCGGGGAGGAGGAGGGGGCGTGGTGGAGGAGGGGGCGCAGGGAGGAGGGGGCACAGGGAGGCCGGAGGAGGGCGGAGGGAGGCCGGAGGAGGAGGGGCCGGCGGCGCAGGGAGGCCGGAGGCCGGAGGAGGGAGGAGGAGGGGTGCAGGGAGGCCAGAGGAGGGGGCGGCGGCGCAGGGAGGCTGGAGGCCGGAGGAGCAGGGGGCGCAGGGAGGCCGGAGGAGGAGGGGGCGCAGGGAGGCCGGAGGAGGAGCGGGCGCAGGGAGGCCGGAGGAGGTGGGGTGGCAGCGCAGGGAGGCCGGAGGAGGGCGCGGTGGCGGTGGTGGTGTCGGGGGCGAGAGAGAGGGGTGTGGGGTGGCCGTTAGGGGGTGAGAGAGAGGCGCGTGGGGGTGGGGCTAACGGCCGTTAGGGGCGCACCCTCTTTGCCGTCCCCCTCCCGACGGCACAGAGGAGAAAAGCGGACAGCAAAGAGAGAGGCCGTTAGAAGGGAGAGAGGGGGTGCGGGGTCGGCCAGCCGAGCGCTTTGCCGTCTGGCTAAGTTAAGTTTGCCGTGAGCCCAGATCTTTGCCGTCAGCCTGACTAGTGTTTGTCGTGAGCCATCAGACGGCAAAGAAGCAGCAGATGGCAAAGACTCTCTTTGCCATCAGCCTTCTCTTTGTAGTCTGGTTTCTGGTAGCTGATGGCAAAGAGGGTCTTTGCCATCAGCCAGCAGACGGCAAAGAAGCAGCAGATGGCAAAAAACTGTTTTCCAGTAGTGGCACAAGTGGAACACAAAAGTCGTAGGCGATGATTTTTTCAATTGCTTGCCATTGCTAGTCTTTTCTTGATTCAGCGGCATCGTGGGATGAAGCGGCCCGGACCAACATTACACGTACTCTTAGGCGAGACTATTTCCACGACCGACATGCACTTCTTGCATAAGGTGGCTAGCGGGTGTCTATCTCTCCCACTTTAGTCGAATCGGATTTGATGAAGAGGGTCCTTATGAAGGGTAAATATCATTGGCATATCAACTTTGTGGTTGTCACGTAGGTAAGAAGCGTTCTTTCTAGAAACCCTAATCAGCCACGTAAAACTTGCAACAACAATTAGAGGACGTCTAACTTGTTTTTGTAGGGTATGCTATGTGATGTGATATGGACAAAAGGATGTGATGTTACATATGTGATATATGAGATTGATCATGTTCTTGTAATAGGATTCACGACTTGCATGTCGATGAGTATGACTACCGGCAGGAGCCATAGGAGTTGTCTTAATTTATTGTATGAGATGCAACGCCATGTGATTACTTTACTTTATCGCTAACCGTTAGCTATAGTAGTAGAAGTAATAGTTGGCGAGACGACTTCGCAATGACACAATGATGGAGAACATGATGATGGAGATCATGGTGTCATGCCGGTGACAATGATGATCATGGTGCCCCGAAGATGGAGATCAAAGGAGCAAGATGATATTAGCCATATCATGTCACTATATGATTGCATGTGATGTTTATCATGTTTTTCAACTTATTGCTTAGAACGGCAGTAGAAAATATAAGATGATCCCTCATTAAAAGTTCGAGATAAGTTTTCCAATAAGTGTGCACTATTGTGAAGGATTGTTGTCTCGAAGCACCATGTGATGATCGGGTGTGGTAGATTCTAATGTTCGAATACAACGGGTGTAAGCCAGATTTACACACGCAAAACACTTAGGTTGACTCGACGAGCCTAGCATGTACAGACATAGCCTCGAATACGGGAGACCGACAGGTCGAACATGAGTCGTATGGTTGATACGATCGGCATGGAGATGCTCACCATTGTTGACTAGTCCGCCGCACGTGATGATCGGACACGGGCTAGTCGACGTGGATCATGTAACACTTGGATGACTAGAGGGATGTCGATCTAAGTGTGAGTTCATTATATAATTTGATTAGATGAACTTAATTATCATGAACTTAGTCTAAAATTGTCTTTACAGATATTGTAGATCCATTGGCCAACGCAAATGTCCCATTCAACTTCAACGCGTTCCTAAAGAAAACCAAGCAGAAATACGATGGGAGAAACTATGCGGACTAGGCTCATAATTTAAAGCTCATCCTCATGGCTTTCAAAAAAGGCTATGTCCTTGATACACCTCTAGGTGATCCTCCCGTCCCCGCGGTAACCCAGGACATTAGGAATGTCTCGCAGTCCCGGAGTGATGACTACTCTCTAGTTCAGTGCGGCATGCTTTACAGTTTAGAACCGGGGCACCAAAGGCGTTTTGAGCAACATGGGGCATATGAGATGTTCGAGGAGATGAAACTAGTTTTTAAGCTCATGCCCGCGTCGAGAGATATGAATTCTCCAACAAGTTCTTTAGGTGTAATATGGAGGAAAATAGTTCTGTCAGTTAGCACATACTCAGAATATATGGGTTGCACAACCGCTTGACTCAACTGGAAGTTGAACTTCCGGATGACGCGGTCATTGACAGAATCCTCCAGTCACTTCCACCTAACTATAAGGGCTTTGTGATGAATTACAACATGCAAGGGATGGAAAAGGCCATTCCCGAGTTGTATTCAATGCTGAAATCGTCGGAGGTAGAAATCAAGAAAGAACATCAAGTGTTGATGGTGAATAAGACCACTAGTTTCAAGAAAGACAATGGTAAAAAGAACTTCAAGAAGGATGGCAAAGCAGTTGTCGTGCTCGGTAAACCAGATGCGGGGAAGAAGCCAAAGAAAGGACCCAAGCCTGAGACTTAGTACTAATACTACAAGGGAACCGGTCATGGAAGCGAAATTGCACCAAGTACTTAGCGGATAAGAAGGCCGACAACGTCAAAGATATATATGATATACATGTTATTGATGTGTACCTTACCAGCGATCGTAGTAGCTCCTGGGTATGTGATACCGGTGTTGCTGCTCTTATCTACAACTCAAAACAGGAACTGCGGAATAAGCGGAGGCTGGGTAAGGACCAGGTGACGATGCGCGTCGAGAATGGTTCCAAGGTCGATGTGATCGCCGTCGGCATGGTACCTCTACATCTACCTTCGGGGTTAGTTTTAAACCTTAATAAATGTTATTTAGTACTAGCTTTGAGCATGAACATTGTATCGGGACCTCGCTTGATGCAAGATGGCAACTCATTTAAATCTGAGAATAATGGTCGTTCTATTTATATGAGTGGTACATTTTATGGTCATGCCCCGCTGGTCAATGGTTTATTCTTAATGAATCTCGAACGTGCTGTTACACATATTCATAGTGTGAGTACCAAAAGAGTTTAGATTGATAATGATAGTCCCACAATCTTGTGGCACTGCCGCCTTGGTCATATCGGCGTCAAGCGCATGAAGAAACTCCATACAGATGGACTTTTGCAGTCTCTTGATTTTGAATCATTTGACACATGCGAACCGTGCCTCATGGGCAAAATGACCAAGACTCTGTTCTCCAAACAATGGAGCGAGCAACCAACTTGTTGGAAATAATACATGGTGACGTATGCGGTCCAATGAGCGTTGAGGCTCGCGGAGGCTATCGTTATGTTCTCACCCTCACTGATGATTTAAGTAGATATGGGTATGTCTACTTAATGAAGCACAAGTCTGAATCCTTTGAAAGGTTCAAGGAATTTTGGAGTGAGGTAGAGAATCAACGTGACAAGAAAATAAAGTTCTTGCGATCTAATCGTGGAGGAGAATATCTGAGTCACAAGTTTGGCACGCACTTAAGAAAATGTGGAATTGTTTCACAACTCATGCCGCCTGGCACACCAGAGCGTAACGGTGTGTTTGAACGTCGTACTCGCACTCTACTGGATATGGTGCGATCTATGATGTCTCTTACTGATTTACCGCTATCATTTTGGGGATATGCATTGGAAACTGCCGCATTCACTTTAAATAGGGCACCGTCTAAATCTGTTGATATGACACCGTTTGAATTATGGTTTGGCAAGAAACCTAAGTTGTCATTTCTGAAAGTTTGGGGCTGCGATGCTTATGTGAAGAAACTTCAACCTGAGAAGCTCGAACCCAAAGCGGAAAAATGCGTCTTCATAGGATACCCTAAGGAAACTATTGGGTATACCTTCTATCTTAGAACTGAAGGCAAAATCTTTATTGCCAAGAACGGATCCTTTCTAGAGAAAGAGTTTCTCTCGAAAGAAGTAAGTGGGAAGAAAGTAGAACTTGTTGAGGTAATTGTACCTCCTCTCGAACCGGAGAGTAGCGTAGCGCAGGAAAATGTTCATGTGAGCCTCCACCGACTAGAGAAGAAGATAATGATGATGATCATGAATATTTGGATCAAGTTCCTACTGAACCTCGAAGGTCCACAAGGACACATTCCGCACCAGAGTGGTACCGCAATCCTGTCATGGAAATCATGTTGTTGGACAACAGTGAACCTTCGAACTATGAAGAAGCGATGGCGGACCCGGATTCCAACAAATGGCTTGAAGCCATGAAATCCAAGATAGGATCCATGTATGAGAACAAAGTATGGACTTTGGTGGACTTTCCCAATGATCGGCGAGCCATAGAAAATTAATAGATCTTTAAGAACAACACTGACGCGGATGGTAATGTGACCATCTATAAGGATCGACTTGTCGCTAAGGGTTATCGACGAGTTCAAGGGATTGACTACGATGAGACCTTCTCACCCGTAGCGATGCTAAAGTCGGTCCGAATCATGTTAGCACTTGCCGCATTTTATGATTATGAGGTCTAGCAAATGGACATCAAAACGGCATTCCTGAATGGATTTTTTAAATAAGAATTGTATATGATACAGCCGGAAGGTTTTGTCGATCCTAGTAATGCTGACAAGGTATGCAAGCTCCAGCGCTCCATGTATGGACTGGTGCAAGCATATCGGAGTTGGAACATTCGCTTTGATGAGGTGAACAAAGCGTTTGGGTTTGTACAGACTAATGGAGAAGCCTGTATTTACAAGAAAGTGAGTGGGAGCTCTGTAGCATTTCTCATATTATATGTGGATGACATATTGTTGATGGGAAATGATATAGAACTTTTGGAAAACATAAAGGCCTATTTGAATAAGAGTTTTTCAATGAAGGACCTTGGAGAAGCTGCTTACATATTAGGCATCAAAATCTCTAGAGATAGATCGAGACGCGTCATAGGTATTTCACAAAGCACATACCTTGACAAGATATTGAAGAAGGTCAATATGGATAAGGCCAAGAAGGGGTTCTTGCATGTATTACAAAGTGTGAGGTTGAGTACGACTCAACTCCCGCCACGACATAAAATAGAGAAAAGATGAGTATCGTCCCCTATGCTTCAGCCGTAGGCTCTATTATGTATGACATGTTGTGTACCAGGCCTGATGTGAACCTTGCCATAAGTTTGGTAGGGAGGTACCAAAGTGATCCAGGAGTGGATCACTGGACAGCGGTCAAGAACATCCTTAAGTACATGAAAAGGACTAAACATATGTTTCTCTTTTATGGAGGTGTCAAGCAGCTCGTCGTAAAGGGTTACGTTCATGCTAGCTTCGACGCAGATCCGGATGACTCCAAGTCACAAACTGGATACGTGTATATTTTGAATAATGGGGCAGCCAGCTGGTGCAGTTGCAAGCAAAGTGTCGTGGCGGCATCTACATGTGAAGCGGAGTACATAGCTACTTCGGAAGTAGCACATGAAGGAGTTTGGATGAAGGAGTTCATCACCGACCTAGGAGTGATTCCCAGTGCGTCGGGCCCGATGACTCTGTTCTATGACAACACTAGAGTTATTGACATTGCAAAGGAGCCCAGGTTTCACAAGAAGGCCAAGCACATCAAGTGCCGCTTGAACTCCATTCGTGGATACATCCAGGATGGACACACAGATATTTGTAAAGTACATACGCATCTGAATGTCGTAGATCCGTTGACTAAACCTCTTCCATGGGCAAAACATGATCAACACCACAACTCTATGGATGTTCGATTCATCACAATGTAACTAGATTATTGACTCTAGTGCAAGTGGGAGGCTGTTGGAAATATGCCCTAGAGGCACTAATAAAGTGATTATTATTATATTTCCTAGTTCATGATAATTGTCTATTATTCATGCTATAATTATATTAAATGGAAACCATAATACATGTGTGAATATATAGATCACAATGTGTCCCTAGTGAGCCTCAAGTTGGCTAGCTCGTTGATCAATAGATGATCATGGTTTCGTGATCATGGACATTGGATGTCATTGATAACGGGATCACATCATTGGGGAATGATGTGATGGAAAAGACCCGATCCTAAGCATAGCACTAGATTGTATTGTTCATCTGCTAAAGCTTTTCTAATGTCAAGTATCATTTCCTTAGACCATGAGATTGTGCAACTCCCGGATACCGTAGGAGTGCTTTGGGTGTATTAAACGTCACAACATAACTGGGTGATTTTAAAGGTGCACTACAGGTATCTCCGAAAGTGTCTGTTGGGTTGGTACGAATCAAGACTGGGATTTGTCACTCCGTGTGACGGAGAGGTATCTCTGGGCCCACTCGCTAATGTATCATCATAATGAGCTCAATCTGACTAAGGAGTTAGCCACGGGATGATGTGTTACGGAAGGAATAAAGAGACTTGCCGGTAACGAGATTGAACAAGGTATAGGGTTACCGACGATCGAATCTCGGGCAAGTATCATACTAGTAGACAAAGGGAATTGCATACGGTAATGATTGAATCCCCGACATCGTGGTTCATACGATGAGATCATCGCGCAACATGTGGGAGCCAACATGGGTATCTAAATCCCGCTGTTGGTTATTTACTTGAGAGGTGTCTCGGTCATGCTGCATGGTTCCCGAACCCGCATGGTCTACACACTTGAGCTTCGATGATGCTAGGATTGTAAAGGGGCTAGTATGTGCTTACCGAAGGTTGTTCGGAGTCCCATATGAGATGCCAGACGTCACGAGGAGCGCCAGAATGGTCCGGAGGTAAAGATTCAGATATAGGAAGTGGAGATTAGATCGCCGAAAACGTTTCTTGAATCGTCGGTATTGTATCGGGACCAGCGGAAGGGTTCCGGGGGTCCACCGGGAAGGGCCACCAGCCCCGAAGGGCTACATGGGCCAAAAGTGGATGGGAACCAGCCCCTAGGTGGGCTCGTGCGCCACCACCAAGGGCCCAAGGCGCACGAGGGGGCTAAGGGGGCAAACCCTAGGCGTGGGAGGCTGCCTTGAGCGCCAAGCCCACCCTATGGCATCGCCCTTCCTCCATCTTGGCTGCCCCACCTCCTAGGGTTTCCTTAGGGGTGGTCGACCCCCTCTCTCCCTCCCTCCTATATATAGAGAGGGATTTGGGAGGGCTGCACACACAATTACATGTGTCCAAGGCACAGCCCTACCTCTACCTCTTCTCCTCCTCCCTAATGCTTGGCGAAGCCCTGCCGGAGAAATGCCTAGCTCCACCGTCACCACGTCGTCGTGCTGCCAGAGCTCTCCCTCAACTCCTCCTCTCTCCTTGCTGGAACAAGGAGTAGAAGATGTCACCGGGCTGCACGTGTGTTGAACGCGGAGGCGCCATTGTTCGACGCTTAGATCGGAATCTTCCGCGATCTGAATCGATGCGAGTACGACTCCATCAACCGCATTCTAGTAGCGCTTCCGCTTAGCGATCTTCAAAGGTAGACTCTTTGCTAAGTTCAATACTAAATATAGACTCTTGCTTGTTATTGTCTTGACTTGAATTGCATATCTTATTTGTTTTACTTTGAAGTTCTTATATGTTTGTTAGCATGTCACCACAAAAATTATTGTGTTATCATTTACCTACTCGATGAAGAGCAGGAATTAAGCTTGGGGATGTTGATACGTCCCAAACGTATCTATAACTTTTGCTTGTTCCATGATCTTTTGGATGCCATTGTTATATGTTTTGCTAATCTTTTATATCTTTTTACACATATTTGGACTAACCTACTAACTCAGTGCACCCAGTGCCAGTTTCTATCTACTGTTGTATTTTTTGCAGAGAGTTTTACCCAAATTTAGAGAGTCCCAAAAATCCCGAGAAAAATATATAAAAATCAGCGTGACGAAAGCTTCTAGAGCACCAAAGGTGGGCCAGAGGGGAGCCAGGGCTTGCCCAGGCGGCCTCCCTGCACGGCTTGGCCCCTGGTCATGCCCACAGGTCGCCTGGGTGGGGCCCACCTCCTCGCCTATATTTACCTCTTCGATAGGAAACCCTTGGAGGAGATCCAAAATCGTGAATTTCTCCATCGTTACGCCGCCGCAACACTTTCGAGATTGGGAGCGTCAGAAAACCTCTTCCCGGCACCCTTTCGGACAGAGGATTGACCTCCGGGAGCTTCTCCACTACCATGGACACTTCCCGGACGTGTCGTGAGTAGTCGTCCTTGGACCATGAGTCCATGACCAATAGCTATTTGATGTCTTCTCTCCAATCTTGTGCTTCAACGATTAGCCCTTGTGAGCTGCCCTATATGATCAAGGCATCTATGTAATTTTCCTACTATTGTTATGCTCGGTTTGCTGAAATCCGATGGATTATGAGATTATGTTCAGATTGTGATGAGTTATATATGTGATTATCCTTTAATATTATGTTCTTTAGTGATGCATGCATGTTCTTCATTACTCTTTATTGCTTCGGTCAAGTAGTAGATTATAACTCCAAGAGGGAGCGTTATGCATGATTGTGTGTTCATGCCCCCTGATGTCTAGCTTGAGTGACAAAAACATGAGACTAGGGGATGTGTTGTTGCCACCAGGGAGAAACCAATGGAGCTTATGACCGCGGTTGCAAGGATTGTTTACCTTACGCAATGTTCGTTAATGTAGTTGTCCGTTGATTTGAGTTTACACTTTGGGTGGCGCTCGCAACTTCATACCAGCGAGATGTTGTGGATAGATATCTCAAGGTGGATGATTAGTAAGTAGATGCTGATGAATAAACGGTCTACTTGTCTCGGCGTACTGCCCATTACTTTTGAGCCTCTAACTTTCTAGTAGCATAATTAGCATTGCGGTGCATTTATAATTCTATCAATTGCCCAGTTGTAATTTTTTTATCCATGCATAGTTATTTATCGTCTTTTGGGAGAGATACATCACTAGTGGACATCATGTGAATCAGGTCCATATTACCACCAGTGCTTACACCTCCACCATTTACCGTCTTTATTTACTTTTTTGTTGCAATCACTATCACTATTCCCGCTTGTGTTTTGATCATTTGCAAACTACAAGGCAGGATAGATTGACAACCTCTCTATACTCGTTGGGAGCAAAGTTACTTGTTGTGTGTGAAGGTCCACGTCTTTTGCTAGCGGCAGAGCAGCGGACACCTACTTGTTGATCCTCGGAGTCCTCCTGGTTTGATAAACCATATAGTCCCCATGTAAGGGAATTTTGTTGCTGACTACATCTCCACCTTCCACTTGGGGTAACCAACGAGGGGCGAGAAGTACATCCATGAACTCATCATCACTATGCTGCTCACCGGTGCAACTCCGACGGAGCTGCGGGTAACGAGAGGTGCGAGGCTAGTAGGGAGAGAGGTCAAGGGGAGAGCGGAGGTTGCGCTCTTGCAGGGCAAAGGAGAGGTGGTCGCGCGATGGAGAGGTACGGCGGTGACAATCTGCTGTACAGGAGATCGCCGGAGGTGAAGAAGAGTCGGTCCTCATGGACATTGAGGTGGTCGACCTTGGCGTCCGAGCTTCGCGGGAACGGAACCCCCTTGGCATCTGCATGCTCCTAGTCCAGTCGGGGAAGAATAGGGGCGACATCTACGCCAGTGTCGAGCTGCTACAGGAACGGGTCATGGCGTCGATGGCGTGTGGAGCTTGCCCCAATGCCGCTACGAGGGAGAGGGGGAGGGGAACGGCGAGGATTAGGTTGAGAGAGGTCACGGTGCTGCTAAATATCCCGATCCACGCGCTCCTGGCCTTTTGATACAAGCTGGAGAGCAATCGATGGTGGAGTTGGGGTCATACATGAGGTGACGTCATGAGGAGGAAGAAAAAGTTCGCCAGCCAGGCCTGGGCCGAAAGAACAGGACATCAGCCTGCTCTTCCCCTCTCTGCGTTTAAATCCTTTTTGGAAATAAAACATGACAGCCTCGTTGAATACTTCACAGGGCTTAAAAGGAAAAGATTTTAAACAAAAGAAAAATAGCTCTGGTCTTCTAAAATCATGCCACAATTTATAAAAATAAATTGGGAATTTTTGACGAGCAAAGCAAATGCCTTTTATTTTAAATAAGAAACTGGTTTTAAATAAAAACTAAAAGGAAAATAGGTTCAACCAAAAGGGGTTGCACACCACAATTAATAAGAAGATTTGTAGAAGGGGGGACATTTTTATGAAGGCAAAACAAAAACTTTTAAACCTGCCACAAATATAATTGGAAAGGACGGTATTTTGAAACTATGGTGCAGCAAGGGATTTTGAGGTGGATCTTGTTGCACCCAACCATATTGGAAACACCAAGGAACATCCACACATAGCACGCACACTTCCTAGCAAGGTGCAACACAAGCAACACAAGACAAGAACGAAATGAAATGATGCTATGCATGATGCCATGATTCTATGATGCACAAGAGGTGAAGCCAAACTTAAACTCTTTATTCAAATTCAACATGCTAACAAAAGAAGGTGCCATACAAGGAAAGATAATACAAGAGGGGGAACGTATTGCATTGGGGCTATCACAACTCTCCCACACTACAAGAGGATCTCGAACAAAGATCTAGGACTGGAAGACTCTAGGTATTCCGAATGGAGGAGGTCCTCGCGTTCCCAAGTTGCTTCTTTGTCGGAATGATGTGAGCATTGAACTTTGAGGAACTTGATTGACTTGTTGCGGGTCTTGCGCTCGGTCTCTTCCAGAATTTCAATAGGATGCTCATGGTAGGATAGGCGTGGCTGGAGATCAATATCTTGGAGATCAACTGTTCGCTCGGGAGTCTTGAAGCATCACTAGAGCTAAGAGACGTGAAACACATCATGCACATTGGAGAACTTGGATGGAAGCTCTAACTGATATGCAAGATCACCTCTCTTACCAACAACTTTGAAAGGACCAATAAAGCAAGGAGCAAGCTTTTCTTTTATGCCGAAGCACTGAGTGCCCTCCATGAGAGACACTTTGAGATACACAAAATCATCGAGCTGAAAAGTCATGTCACGATGCTTGCTTTGTTATTATCCCGAATAACACGACACATTTCTTCTGTTAAGCGATCATGTCATTCCCAGGAATGTGACGCTCGCCATTCTCAGACAAATTGAGCGGGGTACGGCACTTCCTGCCATATAGAATCTCGAATGTAGCCTTGCCTCGGCTTGCTTGAAAGTTCTTGTTGTATGAGAACTCGGCAAACGGGAGACAATCTTCCCACTTCATGCCAAAAGAAATCACACATGCTCTAAGCATATCTTCAAGGATTTGATGGACTCTCCCAACTTGACCACTTGTCTAAGGATGAAAGTTGTACTGAAACAGATCTTAGTACCCATTGCAGTGTGAAAGGAATCCCAGAACTTGGAAGTAAAGATGCTTCCACGATCTGAAGAAATGAGCATAGGAACACCGTGCAAAGAGACTATCCTTGACGTATACAACTCTGCAAGCTGAGCTGCCGAGATAGATTCTTTGACTGGAAGGAAATAAGCACCTTTCATCAACTTGTCAATGACAACGAAGATGGCATCGTTGCCTCTCTTGGACTTCAGAAACCCTGTGACAAAATACATTTCCACATGATCGAATTTCCACTTGGGTATGGGCAAGGGATGAAGGAGTCCTGCTGGATGTTGATGCTCCACCTTCACTCTGTGACACATCACACTTGTTCACAAACTAAGCAATCTCACATTTCATGCGAGTCCACCAGAAGGTCTGCTTCAGATCTTGATACATTCTGGAGCTACCCTCACGTATCAAGAGGAGGGAATTATGGGTTTCATCCATGATAACTTTCCTGATCTCTCCTTTTGGAACGACAAGGCGGTCCTCGAAGAACAAGGTATCTCTGTGGTCAACATGGAAGTACTTATATTTCGGAATGCTCTTTGCCAAGCCAATATTCACTTTCTTCACCATAGAATCAAGAAGATGAGCTTGGCGGACTTGGTCTTCCAAAGTAGGAGAAATTTGGAGATTCGCAAGAAATCCCTGAGGTACTATCTGAAGGTCGAGCTTCCTAAAATATTCACAAAGATCAGGCTAGAGATGCTTCATGATGAGAGTGTTGTAGTAAGCCTTTCTGATCAAAGCATCTGCAATGACATTTGCTTTGCCTGGAGTAAAGTCAATGCTTGGATTATAATCTTGGATCATCTCCACCCAACGAGTTTGACGAAGATTGAGATTAGGTTGAGTGAAGATGTATTTTTAGACTCTTGTGATTGGTGTAGACTTCAACCTGTCTTCCCAACAAGAGGTGTCTCCAAGTCATCAAAGCATGGATCACTGCCACCAACTTGAGATCATGAGTGGGGTAGTTTTTCTCACTCGGCCTCAACTGCCTCGAGGTATAAGCTACCACTTTCTTCTCTTAAATGAGAACTGCGCCAAGACCTTGGAGAGAAGCATCACAGAACACTTGGAAAGGCTTGGGATCATCAGGAGGAGTCAAGACTGGAGTTGAAGTGACCTTCTCTTTGAGTGCATCGAAAGTGAATTGACACTCCGGAGACCAAACGTACTTCACACTCTTTTGAAGAAGGTTGGACATAGGCTTGGCAATCTTGGAGAAGTTCTCAACGAACCTTCTGCAATAGCTTGCAAGCCCGAGAAAGCTTCGAAGCTGCTTCACATTCCGAGGAGGATCCCACTGAACAATTGCCTGCACCTTTGTAGGATTAACTTTGATGCCCTCGGCAAAGATGATGTGTCCAAGGTACACAACTTCCTTCAACCAGAATTCACATTTGGGAAACTTAGCATAGAACTTATGCTCTCTTAGCTTATCAAGCACAAGACGGAGATGTTCTTCATGCTCTTCCTCCGTTTCAAAAAAGATGAGAATGTCATCAAGGTACACCAAGACAAATTCATTTTTGAAGGGAGATAAGATATAATTCATCATCCAAGAGAAGGTCGGAGGAGCATTGGCAAGACCAAAAGACATCACTATGTACTCATAAGAGCCAAAGCTTGTTGTGAACGCAGTCTTGGTAATATCTTCTTAACAAATGCAGATCGAATGATAGCCCATCCGGAGATCAAGCTTAGAGAAAATCTTGGTCCCTTTCGATTGCTCGAACAATTCGTTGATGTTGGGAAGTGTATACTTGTTTCTGATTGTCTTCTTATTCAATGGACGGTAGTCGATACAAAGTCGGTCTGTGCCATCCTTCTTCTTGACAAACAGAACACCACAACCCCAAGGAGATGAACTTGGTCTGATCAGACCCAAACGTTCTTGCTCATCAAGTTTCTTCTTCAACTCTTTCAGCTCTTCGGGGCCAAGTTTATACGGACGCTTGTAGACCGGTTCAGTTCCAGGTTCAAGTTCAATAACAAACTTAACTAGCCAGTGTGGAGGCATTCCTGGCAATTCTTATGGAAAGATATCTTCATACTCACACACAACCGGAACTTGAGAAATGGGTGAGATTTCACCTTTCTCATTGAGGGAAAAGAGATGGATCATGTCATCGCGAGCAGCGAAAATAATCACGTCCTCTGAAGGATGGGTCAACTTGACTTATTTGGCTTCACAATCGACAAAAGCCTTGTTCATTGCTAGAAAATCCATGCCAAGGATCAGATCAATATCCAACTGGCCAAGGACAATTGGAGAAGCTAGAAAAGAATATAGTTGCCCATATTAATAGAAGCATTTGCAACAAACCAACGAGAACTCATGAGCTTCCCCGGAGAAACGACAAACCAACGAGAACTCATGAGCTTCCTCGGAGAAACAACATCTAAAGCCTTTGGCAATTCTTCATGATGCAAATCATGCTTTACCCCAAAAGGGTATCACTATAGGAATCAGACTCTTTGTCGTATGCTATAACATACGGCAAAGAGGTGTTCCACGGACGACAATGTCCTTTGCCGTCTGTCTCTTGTCGGTAATGTTTCTGCAACAACTTTTGACGGCACAGTACCTTCTTTGTCGTCTGCCTCTAGGAAGCGGACGGCAATGTCCTTTCCATCAGCCATATGCCCAAGCTCACGGCAAATTACCTTTAGTCGGCAGCCGAAGGCAACTACTCCATTAGGTGACTAACAGAGCACTTTGTCATCCGCCTTATTTCACAGCCTTTGCCATCTGCCTTACAGGCCCTTTGCCGTCTGCCTCCTCGCCTCTTTGATGTCTGCCTCGTAGGCCCTTTGCCGTCTGTCGTCTGCCTCCTTCCTCCAGCATCTTTGTCGTTTGCTGGCTTTGGTGGTGGACGGCAAAATGACTAGATGGACTAGCTGCTCATGCCCCAGGTGGCACAGGTGGATGCTACCTGGCCTCTTTGTCGTCTGCTTCCTGATGGCAAAGGCCTTTGCCATCAGCTGGCAGACGACAAAGAGCCCATATAGTCCCTGTTTTATTTTAATTCACAACACATATATATATTTGAAAACACATATATGATAAATTTTTCACAACACATATGTGATATACATATAAAGTTCATCAATGTATATCCCATATATCGAAAGAACCAACATACAAAGTTTTACACTGTTCATCCATAGATACATATACATATAGTTTAACATTGTTCATCAACTCAAATGAAAACTAGAACTAAAGCACTCCATGAATGCCAGCTTCCATGCATGTACTACATCCAATCTGCAAAAATGTGAATAAGAAAGTCATAAGAAGAAGAAGAACAACAACATATGATGTTTTTGAGCTAATTATGTCATTTTAGAGGAAAACAAGCTAAGTATATAATATTCATGAGCTAACCAAGGTTCTTATGCCATTTTGAGCTTATTATCTCATTTTGGAGCTAAATGGGCTAATTATGTCATTGTTGGGGAAAATAAGGTAAGGAGAATATGGAAGAGGAGAAGAAAGAGGAGGAGGAGAAGAAGAAGAAGAAATCAAGAAGAAGGAGAAGAAGGAGGAGAAGGAGGAGGAGGAGGAGAAGTAGGAGAAGAAGGAGAAGGTCTTCTCCTCCTCCTCCTTCTTCTCCTCCTCCTCCTTCTCCTTCTCTTCTTCTTCTTCTTCTTCTTCCTTCTTTTCATCTTTCCTATTTCTTCTCCTCTTCTCCTCTTCTTGGAGCTAAATTATCTAATTATGTCTTTTTGGAGCTAAATGGGCTAATTATGTCATTTTAGAGGAAAACAAGCTAAGTATGTAATATTCATGAGCTAACCAAGGTTCTTATGCCATTTTGAGCTTATTATGTCATTTTGGAGCTAAATGGGCTAATTATGTCATTGTTGGAGGCAAAAGGTAAGGATAATATGAAAGAGGAGAAGAAAGAGGAGGAGGAGGAGGAGAAGAAGAAATCAAGAAGAAGGAGAAGAAGGAGGAGGAGGAGGAGAAGGAGGAGGAGAAGAAGGAGAAGGTCTTCTCCTCCTTCTCCTTCTTCTCCTCCTCCTTCTTCTCCTCCTCCTCCTTGTCCTTCTCTTCTTCTTCACTTCTTCTTCTTCTTCTTCTTGTTACTTCTTTTCATTTTTTCCTATTTCTTCTCCTCTTCTCCTCTTCTTGGAGCTAAATTATCTAATTATGTCATTTTGGAGCTAAATGGGCTAATTATGTCATTTTGGAGCTAAAGAGGCTAAGTATATAATATTCATGAGCTAACCAAGGTTCTTATGCCATTTTGAGCTTAATATGTCATTTTGGAGCTAAATGGGCTAATTATGTCATTGTTGGGGAAATAAGGTAAGGAGAATATGAAAGAGGAGAAGAAAGAAGAGGAGGAGAAGAAGAAGGAGAAGAAGAAAGAGAAGGAGGAGGAGGAAAAGGAGAAGAAGGAAAAGGTCTTCTCCTCCCTCTCCTTCTTCTCCTCCTCCTCTCCTCCTCCTTCTCTTCTTCTTCTTCTTCTTCTTCCTTCTATTCATTTTTCCTATTTCTTCTCCTCTTCTCCTCTTCTTGGAGCTAAATTATCTAATTATGTCTTTTTGGAGCTAAATGGGCTAATTATGTCATTTTGGAGCTAAATGGGCTAATTATGTCATTGTTGGGGAAAATAAGGTAAGGAGAATATGAAAGAGGAGAATAAAGAGGAGGGGGAGAAGAAGAAGAAGAAATCAAGAAGAAGGAGAAGAAGAAGGAGAAGGAGGAGGAGGAGAAGAAGGAAAAGGTCTTCTCCTACTTCTCCTTCTTCTCCTCCTCCTTCTCCTCATCCTCTTTCTCCTTCTCTTCTTCTTCTCTTCTTCTTCTTCTTCCTCCTTCTTTTCATTTTTCCTATTTCTACTCTTCTTCTCCTATTCTTGGAGCTAAATTTTCTAATTATTTATTTTTGGAGCTAAATGGGCTAATTATGTCATTTTGGAGCTAAATTGGCTAAGTATATAATATTCATGAGCTAACCAAGATTCTTATGCAATTTTGAGCTTATTATGTCATATTGGAGCTAAATGGGATAATTATGTCATTGTTGGGGAAAATAAGGTAAGGAGAATATAAAAGAGGGGAACAAAGAGGAGGAGGAGGAGAAGAAGAAGAAATCAAGAAGAAGGAGAAGAAGAAGGGGAAGGAGGAGGAGGAGGAGAAGGGGGAGAAGAAGGAGAAGGTCTCCTCCTCCTCCTCTCCTCCTCCTTCTTCTCCTCCTCCTCCTTCTCCTCTTCTTCTTCTTCTCTTCTTCTTCTTCTTCTTCCTCCTTCTTTTCATTTTTCCTATTTCTTCTCCTCTTCTCCTCTTCTTAGAGCTAAATTATCTAATTATGTCTTTTTGGAGCTAAATGGGCTAATTATGTCATTTTGGAGCTAAACAGGCGAAGTATATAATATTCATGAGCTAACCAAGGTTCTTATGCCATTTTGAGCTTATTATGTCATTTTGGAGCTAAATGGGCTAATTATGTCATTGTTGGGGAAAATAAGGTAAGGAGTATATGAAAGAGGAGAAGAAAGAGGAGGAGGAGAAGAAGAAGAAATCAAGAAGAAGGAGAAGAAGAAGGAGAAGGAGGAGAAGATGGAGAAGGTCTTCTCCTCCTTCTCCTTCTTATCCTCCTCCTCTCCTCCTCCTTCTCCTCCTCCTCCTCCTTC
The DNA here is from genome assembly GCF_904849725.1 of Hordeum vulgare subsp. vulgare. Classification (NCBI taxonomy): domain Eukaryota; kingdom Viridiplantae; phylum Streptophyta; class Magnoliopsida; order Poales; family Poaceae; genus Hordeum; species Hordeum vulgare. The sequence continues at coordinate 360,551,725 of NC_058524.1, read as the reverse complement.
TCCTTCTCTTCTTCTTCTCTTATTCTTCTTATTATTCTTCCTTCTTTTCATTTTTCCTATTTCTTATCCTCTTCTCCTCTTCTTGGAGCTAAATTATCTAATTATGTCCTTTTGGAGCTAAATGGGCTAATTATGTCATTTTGGAGCTAAATTAGCTAAGTTGTGAGCTAACCAAGGTTCTTACGATGTTTTTACCTAAGTAAGCAAAACTAGCTAATTATGTCAAAAATGAACTAGAGAAACCTTACTACAGTGGTCATCAAGGAGGAGAAACACCAGGGTTGCTCTCGTCGGCTTCGTTTGGAGATGGTTGCCCTGGAGAAGGGTCGTGCGATGCCGCTCGGGAGTTATTCTATAGAAAAGATATTTTGCAATGTCTGAGTTAGCATGATGACACACAATTGTTAATACTAGTTTATAATGACCACTGAAATGAAACTCACCGTGCCAATCACAGAGAAGACGGGCATCACGGGGGGGCTTCATCGGTCTTCTTGTACATAGACTGCACATTCGGTTTTGAAGAGTCAGTCGTATTAGTTAGTAATGAAACACATACCCCCTAGAGTGGACGAGAAAGAAAGGATTTTTTCTTCGAGCAATACACACATAATTTCGCTAATGTGAAAAAGAAACTTACCACAATAATCTCGTACATGGCCTGGTGAGCCGCCTCATTCCGGGCCCTCTCCTCCTCAATCAACCGAGCCGTGGTCTGGTCCCTCTCCTCAAGAGCAGCCTGAAGAGTAGCCTGGCTTGCCGCTCTCTCTTTCGCAAGAGCAGCCTCGGTTGCCGCTCTCTCTTTCTCAAGAGCAACCTCGTTTGCCGCTCTCTCTTTCTTAAGAGCAAGCTGCAACACCATTCCTCGTTACCACAGTAATGATCGATGGCCACACACACAATGAAATGGATGAAAGTTTTCTGAGTACGTACAACTAATGTCAATGGCAAGATTGACTGCCCATGGACGAGGCGTTATCTCAGGACAGGAGCTCTACTGGCGCGCCTTGATCTCCGGGAGAGTGAGTGGACAATGTATTATCCCATCTCCAATGGCTATCGAGCCATGGAGCCTCCCGCCACCAGATATCATCACCAGCTTTGGATCCAAAGGTTCCTGGCTTGGGTTAAAGTCCTCCCCTTTCCAACCCTTACCCGTGTCCCTGTATTTCACGAGCTTGTGGTGGGATGAGATGTTGGTGAATTTATTTGGATCATCCAGGTCAGACTCAAAGAATGCTTTCGCCTTCTTGTACGAGGCGGTATGGGCCATGCCATAAAGGTCGTACAACTCTGGCATCTCCGTCTTATTGTGATGCGCCTAAAAGAGTAGCAAGGGGCTCAAGCTAGCTTGAAGAATGAATTGCATGAATCATGAAGCAAACCACATACCCTGTTTCATCCGAACTGAAGTAAGTTGGCGCTGCCTTGATGGTGTGGCACACCAACCATTTGGCTACGCCGATCCTTCGCATTGTCGTGGACGGCTCGCCAGTTGCCTGTGCACCACTCATCCACCAACGCCACCCAACAATCCATCTTATCCGCACACCATCTCGGGGGCACCTACAAGTTATTAGAAAGAATTTTGAGCGCTACGCCTGTGAATCAAATCTAGAAAACTACGTACAAGGCCTAAGAATGGGTAATTACCTTCATGTATTGCACCTTCTTCACATACTTTCCGCGGCACTTCGTCTTCTGCTTCTTAATACCACACGTGGCGTAGTAGGCTCGAATGGCCCGCGGCCGAGCCTCGTGGCGTAAGTTCTATAATAACCGCCTACACTCGGCCTCGATAACCTTGGCCTCCTCCTCCTCATAACCCTCATCGATTAGTACAATAATTAGCTATACTGTTAATTTTAGATTGTCTAAAAGGATAATTTACCCAAAACCTGTTGATCACCATATCGGCCCCATGTGGCACAAGACACCATCTATAATCTCCTCTGGCGGGGCCTGCGCAGCCTGGTAGTGCTTCCAGGCAAATCCTAGTGTAGGAACTTGACCCTCACCACGCAATGTGACAAACCTCCGGAAATTTGTCCGACAAAGCACACCAAGGACCTTGTTCGGCTTGTAGACTCCACCAGGGTGTTTCCATCCCCTGCAGAATGATAAGGTCAACGCATTAGATATTTGAAGAAACTTGAAGGCAGAAGCTAAAAAGAGTAAATGTACTTACCTATCCCCTTCAGGCTTAATCATCGGCCTCTGCTCGCGGGTAGCCGGCGCGACCGGGAGACGTGTACTACCATGCTTGTACACGGTGGCCATGTCCACCTGCACGTCGCCCTCACTATCCGTAGACTCATCCCCGCCATCAATAGAACAGCCACCCGGACCCTCGATCCAATCCGGCACCTCGGTCCGATCCGGTCAGGCAGCCCATTTGAACCTCTCCACGTCGGCCGAAGTGTGTGTGGCAGGAGTCTCCTGGGACGTAGCCTCAGGAACCCGCGGGCGGCGTCGTCAGACTGTCTGCCAAGGCTCTACGGAGAGATAGGGGTGGAATGGAAGTACCACCCCTCGTGTGGGCTGCCGAAGAAGAACCCGTCGAGTGATCTGGACCCGCGCCCACCATCTTTCAACACTTGCTGACCTGGCATGATAAAGATTAAAAGAAATTAGTACAACATAAAAAAATTGAATAACTCAAATGAATAGTAATATGTACATATATAATTTAAGTTGGGAATCTTACAAACTAATAATCATCATCAATAAATGCATCATCATCATCAGTATCACACATGTCTTCATGAATGACATGCTCATCGGGTTCAACGGCATGAAGTTGTGGTAGGCCTTTACGTAATCGGTCAAGCATTGATAGGTCATCCGCATCAGTAACCTCTTCTTGTTCCAGCTTTGTTGGTTCCGGCTCAGGGGTGAAGTCAGATTCATTGTTGCTGTCTACTTCCATGTTCTAGGGTGAAGCACGGCGGTTCTTGAAACTTTTCTTGGAAAGAAGTGTTTCTTGGAAGAATTCTCCATCATATGTGTCTGGGTAAATGTGAGGTTCATAATCCTGTTCATTTGGGAGAGGTGGTCTAACACGTGGCGGCACTTCATAAACAACATACCAACCTTCCAGATTCTTAGCAGTTTGGCATGCCCACGGTAGATAGAAAACTTGGGTCGCCTGTTGAGCCGTAATATAGACATCGGGAACATCTAAATGGGTGTTTGGATTGATTTCAACTAGTCCTATATGTTCATGAGTCCTTCTAGTCTCCGTCGACTGGAACCAATAACATTTGAAGACTACGACGTTCGGTGGGTTTTCACCATAGAATTAAAGTTCATAAATTGCTTCAACTCTTCCATAATAATTGATAACACCTTTGCCGATAGCAGGAACACCACAATTTGTAGATTTCCGGTCAGGCATAGATAGCTCTTTGCCAAAGGTACGAAAGAGATACCCGTTGATGTTGTATTTCTCAAATGAACGGACCTTATAGTCAAAACCATTAGCGGCTTGTCTCAATTCGGCGTCCATAGACTCTGAATTAGCCTACAAGTTTAATACGAAATGATTGTTGCATTAGCCGCAAGTTAGACCAAGAAATGAAAAGGTCCATTATTGATAATTACCATTTGTTTGAACCAAGAGATGAAACCGGGATAGCCGCCTCCTGTCTTTGCCAGAAGCTCATACTCTTCGACGGAATCATTTTGGATCACCACTCCATCCAAGAATTTGACGACGCATCGGTTGTATGAAATATCCGCGAATAAGAGAAGTTCAAAGGAATTAGAAGTTACGCGAAAATGTGTCGAGAACTTACTCGATGTACGGCCGCACTACTGTTAAGTTGTTGAAGATATACAACGTAATGTTTCGCCATATTTCGACATCCAATGTTATTGGTTTCGAAGCACCGGCTGGTGCGAGCTTCCCTTTGAATAGGCTGAGGTTGGACCCACCTTTTTTAGGGTCTGCCTCATTGTGTTGTGGCTTCGGATTATGCAAATGATGATTTTTGGCTTCATAGTGTGCTGTCACAAAGTTTGCCACCTCCTCAGTAATGAATGCCTCAGCCATCGATGCTTCAATTCTACGCTTATTTTTACATTTAACTTGAAGCGTCTTCTGCATCCTCTCAGTTGCATAGCACCAACAATTTTGCACGGGCCCACCCAATCTTGCATCGGTCGGTAGATGTAAAATCAAATGCTGCATTGGATTAAAGAAGCCCGGCGGAAAGATCTTCTCTAACCTGCACAGCAACTCCGGTGCAAACTCCTCCATGTCATCTACCACGCCAGGCGACAATTCTTTCGCACAAAGAACACGGAAGAAATAGCTCAGCTCCGCCAGTACTAGCCATTCATCCTCGGGAATAAAGCCACGTAACATCACCGGCATTACCCTCTCTAGCCATATGTGCCAATCATGACTCTTGAGGCCAAAGATTTTTATTTTTTCAAGACTCGCTGCATACCCATCGGGGAACATCAAGTGCATTTTGACCCACAAGATAATTTCCCTCATAGCTGGCCTTCCAAGATTGAACCAGGCCTTTGGCTTCGACCACTTCTCCTTTCCTTTGCCTTCTCGCATGTTTTGTAATGGTCTGTGACATAGTGTCTCTTGATCGACTCTAGCCTTAGTATTATCCTTTGTCTTCCCATCTATGTTGAACAATGTACCAAAAATAGCCTCTCCGATATTCTTTTCAGTGTGCATCATGTCGATATTGTGTGGAAGAAGGAGGTCTTTGAAGTAAGGCAGATCCCAGAAGCATGGCTTGTGAGTCCAGGCGTGTTTTGAATTATACCCCTTGAAATACCTTGGACGCTCTGGATCAGGCTCGAGGGAGTTTAACTGATCTAGGATCTGTTGGCCTGTCAACGCAGGTGGTGCCAAGTTTTTGACAACTTTACCTCTGGTAAAGTTCTTCTTGTCTTTTCTGAACTGATGGTTAGGATCCAGGAACTGTCTATGCAAGTCAAAGCAAGAATACTTCCGACCCTCCTGCAACCAATGAAACTGAAGTGCTGCCTTGCATTGGGAGCACGGGAACCTTCCATGCACACACCATCCAGAGAATAGCGCATACGCCGGCAAGTCATGCATAGAGTACATGTACCACACATGCATTTTTGAAGTTTTGTTTTCTAGCGGCATCGTATGTCTTGACCCCATTATCCCAAGCTTCTTGCAATTCATCCTTAAGCGTCTACAGGTACACATTCATATTCTTCCCCGAATAATTGGGCCCTGGAATTATCAACGTCAGAAATATGTTCTTTCTTTGCATAATCTGCCCGGGGGGGGGGGATTGAGTGGAATGACAAATACAGGACAACAACTGTATTGGGTTGTCGTCATGCCGAAGGGATTAAAACCATCCATGGCGGCGCAGACTCGAGGATTCATTGGATCTACCACTTTATCCTGATGTAATCCATCAAAATGTTTCCACGCTTCCCCATCCGATGTGTGTACAGCCATCTTATTCCCATCCGCATCTAGTTCGGTTCTTTTGCCCAATTTGTGCCATGTCATCTGTCTGGCTGTCTCTTCGACCATGAAAAGACATTGAAGCCTTGGTACGATTGGCATATACCGAAGAACACTAACTGCAATTTTGGTCTGCCACTTCTCACCCATACCGTTGTCTACCACAAGATACTTGCAAGACTCGCAATTGGGACAATAATCCAAGTGTGCATACTCCTTCCTAAATAAGACACATCCTTTATCATATGCATCTATCTTCTCATAGGGCATCTTCAGTACACAAAGTATTTTGTCCGACTGGTACAGGTTTGCGGGCATGACATGGCCTTTGGGTAGGAAGCATCCAAATAGTGACATCATCGCGTCGTAGCATTCTCTTCCCAAGTTGAACTGAGCCTTCAGAGCCATTACTTGTGCAATTGCATCCAGCTGACAAAGCTCAGTGTGCTCATGGAGAGGATGTTTTGAAGACTCCAAGATTTCATAGAAGGCCTTTGTAGATTCCTCCATCTCATCTTCCGAATCCCGAGCATCAAAGTCTTGCACCATAGCTTCGATCACGGTACCATGCTCGTCGGTGCGATGACGGACCACATTAGCTTTGGTGCATTGTATAGACTCACCATGAAATCCACACCGTACAATTAGGCTTAAAACCCCTCCTCTGCACGTGTTTAATCATTACAGCATCTATCGTCTTTTTATAGTTGTCGCATCCAGGACAGGGGCAATAGTTTCTTTCCTGGCCATTTGCAAATGCGGCTTTCACAAATTCCTTGGTTTTTAGAAACCATTCTTTCGTCATCTCTTTCTGACTAGGGTGACCGGTGTACATCCACGCACGATCACTCATCTTGCCTAGCTACTAAACACACAAGAAATATATTTACATATAATTTAGCATATATATACATCAGTTAATAAAGTTCGCCATTTTTATTACGTCCATGCAACCTACACGCTAATAGGTAAAGATAGGTCCTAATCCCACCCGAGTATGTGTATATTGGGTTTGTTTTCCCATGTTGTGCTCTGGATCAAACGCAAAATTTCAGCAGCACCTCCCCGCTATTCTTCTGATACACGTCTCCGCAATAAACAAAGAGGATGTGTATCCGGAGAACAACAGGGATGCACTGGCGAAATTATGTATCAGATCCGGAACAAAGCATATCGGAAAACGAACCCAATCTACAAATACTCGGGCTGTCGATGGATAACATTGGGCAATTCAAAAGAATCACGGTTTTAAATATAAGCAAATGCATGCATATTTATAATTGTAACCCTTTCGAACGGGAGACGCATACTGGTCACGCATACTGATAAATTAATTTAATTACCTACATCTAGCAAGTTTCATCTGAAAACCGACCCACAGTAAATGAAGGTGCGAGGAGGAGATGACATTTGTACTGACCCACGAATGCAGGGGTGGAGCTTGTAGAATGCACGGGGAGGTCTTCGCACAGCAGACCTCACAGCGATGAGACAACTATCACATGTAAATCCACCCGATCAACACAAATATTTTGTGTTCATTAATAAAATCAAAAAATATACGACCTAACACAAATATACGGCGTATTAACAGTTTCGCGGAGTTTCGTGCTGGGGTGTCAGGATGTCGTGTCGGGGCGTCGTGTCGGGGTGTCGGGGCATCGTGTCAAGGTGTCAGGGTGTCTTTTTCTTCTTCATCCTCTGCTTTTTTACCTCTTCTTCCTTTTCTTCTTCTTCCATTTCTTCCTTTTCTTCTTCTTCTTCTACTTCTTCTTCTTCTTCTTCTTCTCTTCTTCTTCTGTCGACAGGAGGAGAGAAGAAGGAGAAGAAGAAGGAGAAGGAGGAGGAGAGAACAAGGAAAGAACAAGGAGAAGAGGAAGGAGAAGAAGGAGGGCTCCTTCTCCTCCTCCTCCTCCTTCTCCTTCTTCTTCTCTTCTTCTTCTTCTTCCTTCTTTTCATTTTTCCTATTTCTTCTCCTCTTCTCCAATTCTTCTTCTTCTTCTTCTTCTTCTTCTTCCTCTTATTTCTATTTCTATTTTTCTTTATCCTCTTCTTCTACTTATTCTTCTTTTCTTGTTTTTTCTCTTCTTCTCCTTATTATTTTTTTCTTCTTCTCTTCTTCTTTTCTTCTTCTTCTCTTCTTCTCTTCTATTCTTCTTATTTTTTTCTTCTCCTCCTCCTCCTCTTCTTCTTCTTCTTCTTCTTCTTCTTCTTCTTCTTCTCCTCCTCCTCCTCCTCCTCCTCCTCCTCTTCTCCTCTTCTCCTCCTCCTCTTCTTCTTCTTCTTCTTCCTCTTTTTTCTATTAAGCTAACTAACCAAGCTAACTAACTAACCTAACTAATTTAACAAGCTAACTAACTAACCTAAACCTAATAAACTAAAAAACTAACCTAACAAATTTAACATAAATAAAAATAAGGAAAACCTAACCTAACCATACAAATTGCATGGGGGGCTCACCGGCGGGGCTGCTGGGGCTTCGTGGGCGCGGCGAGGCGCCGGGGCGTTGGGGGCTGTCGGGCGCCGGGGGTGTTGGGGTGGCGGGGCGGCGCCGGGGGCGGTGAGGCGGCGGCGTCGGGGCTGTGGGGCACCGGGGCAGCACCGGGGGCGGTTGGGCAGTGGCACTGGGGCTGTGGGGCACTGGGGCGGCGCTGGGGACGGTGGTGGCGGCGCTGGGCGTTGGGGAGAGGAGTGGAAGAGTGGAGTGTGTGTGAGTGAGTGAGAGAGAGGGGTCGGGGTGGGGGTGGGGGCAAAGAGTCGTTACAGACGTTAGCTCTTTGTCGTCTGCTGGTTGCTCTTTGCCGTGTCCGGCAAACGGCAAAGAAGAGATTCCAGTTTGACCTAACGTCCCCGTAGTCAGGTGGGCCCCACCTTTAGCTTTGCCGTCTGTTGTGCGGCTCTTTGCCGTTTGCGGCTGACGGCAAAGAAGTGACTGATGGGAAAGACGTTCTATGCCATCAGTCAGTTCTTTGTCGTCCGCTTTGTGGAAGCTGACGGCAAAGACACTCTTTGCCATCAGCCATCAGAAGGCAAAGATCTGGCAGACGGCAAATAACTGAATTCCAGTAGTGTATGATATTAAAGAATGCGATGCACCAGTGTCAAATAAAACCTTTGCGGGAATAGAATTAACTGAGAGATTACCCATGATCACATCTGAGGAGTTCTCGGCCTCAACTGCATTCACCATGTTCACCCTTGCTGACCTGGGATTGAACTTCATCATTGCATTGCTTGGAGGCCTGATTGGAGGAGGAGGCGGAAGACGTTGCTGACTGGTACACTTGTTAGAGCAGCGACCCTTCTGACCACACTTGTGACAATTCACCTCTGACAGCGGATGGAATTGCATTTGAGGATTTCCTTGCTTCAGCTGCTGATACTTCTGCTAGAAAGCTGGGTTGGGTGGGTGGGAAGAAGCATGACCACGAGACTGCTTGAACTATTGAGGCTGCCGAGGAGGGGGAGAAACCCAATATTTATGTTGCTTCAGAACCACCTGAGTTGAGGAAGAGGAACTAGATTCTCTGAAACGTTTACTTAAGTTCTCAAATTTGAGCAAGGCCGACTCAGCCCTGAGAGTCAAGTCATAGAACTGGTCGAACTCAGTGGGATCGTGCAAGGCAAGGGCATGCTGCAAGTCTTGCTTCAGACCACCACAGAACAGATAAATCTTGCTCTTCTGTGTGGAATGTTTTGCTTAGCATACCGAGCGAGATCCTGGAACTCCACATTATAGTTGTACACAAACGAACTCCCTTGCTTCAAGTGCCTAAATTTCTCATGCATCTCTTCCACAAAACTGGCTAGAATATAGTGAGCCCAGAAATCCCTGCAGAAATCATCCCAGTTGATCACTGTGTCGCCTCTGGAATCTTTCAATTGCTGCCACCATTCTGCTGCCTGCCCCTTGATACGTCTCCAATGTATACATAATTTATGAAATATTCATGCCATGTTTACAATAATTCCATATGATTTTGGCATGAATTTATTAGAACTAACAAGGACTGGCGTTGTTTTCAGCAGAAGTACCATGGTGTCGTTTTTTGTGCAGAAATAAAAGTTCTCGGAATGGGCTGAAAATTTACGGTGATTTTTTATGGAACAAAAGAGACCCCCGAGCACCAGAGCTGGGCCACGAAGTGGATGAAAATCCACAAGCATGCTGGGCGCGGCCACCCCCTAGGTCGTGCCTTGTGGCTTGTGACCTCCTCGGGAACCTTCCTGACGTGAGACCGATGCCAAAAGTTCCTATAAATACCAAAACCCCTAGAAAGAAACCTAGATCGGGAGTTCCGCCGCCGCAAGCCTCCAGAGCCACGAAAAACCAATCGGGATGCCGTTCTGACCGTGTCGGAAGGTGAAACCATCACCGGAGGCCATCTTCATCATCACAGCGGTCTCCATGACGAGGAGGGAGTAGTTCACCCTCGGGGCTGAGGGTATGTATTAGTAGTTATGTGTTCAATCTCTCTCTCTCTCTCTCGTGTTCTTGATATGGCACGATCTTGATGTATCGCGAGCTTTATTAATATAGATGAATCATATGGAGTTTTCCCCTCTCTATCTTCTTGTGATGAATTAAGTTTTCCCTTTGAAGTTTTCTTATCGGGTTGAGTCTTTAAGGATTTAAGAACACTTGATGTATGTCTTGCGATTGGATATCTGTGGTGACAATGGCACATTCTATTGATCCACTTAATGTACGTTTTGGTGGTCAACTTGCGGGTTCTGTGACCTTGGGAATCTATGCATAGGGGTTGGCACATGTTTCTTCTTGACTTTCCGGTAGAATTTTTGGGGCACTCTTTGAAGTTCTTTGTGTTGGATTGAACATGACGAATCTAAAATTATGTGATGCATATAGTATAATCATGCCCATGGGTACTTGTGGTGACATTGGAGTATCTAGGTGACATTAGAGTTTTGGTTGATGTGTATCTTAAGGTGTTATTTTAGTACGAACTCTAGGGTTGTTCGTGACACTTATAGAGATAGCTCATAAGATTGATCAAAAAAGATAACTTTGAGGTGGTTTCGTGCCCTACAATAATTTCTTCGTTTGTTCTCCGCTATTTGTGACTTTGGAGTCACTACAAGAAATATGTCAACTAGCGACCTTCTGTGAGTGACCCCAACTGAATTGGTCGTAAATCCACGACCATTTCGCTAGGAAGGGCTCAAATCCACGTCAGCTTGGTCATAAAGCAGATAACAGTTGTTAACGACCTTATTTCTACCTGATTACGACCAATATAAATGGTCATGAGGTTGTGAACGTGGATGCATTGGCACTTAAGGGCAGCTCCTTTTTAAATGTATTGTGAAGGAAGTACCGTTTTTATTTATCCAAATGGTATGATTTTTTTACAGCGCCTTCATATGCCCAAAGTATCATCCTTCTCCAAATTGCAGCTCAATCCAATCATCTATGTGAGCCCAACTTCAATTTCTATTTTTTGTCCAGATTGGCACATTGCAAAGGAAGTGCTATCTAGACCCCTCCTATTTCCCTCAGACTTTTCGGGCTCTCTTACATATTCAAATCATTTCTACATGCCGATATTCAACTCCATTTGCCTAGTAAAGCTTCGTCGGCAAATTTCTAAAGTTTCTATCCACAAAGAAACTTTTTGAAGGAAGTACTTGTTAGGATTATCCAAATGATCTAATATGTTTCAAATGTTTCATATGCTCAAATAATCACTCTCCGCAAAAAATTAGATTTATCAAGCAATCCATGTGACCTCATCATCCAAACTTTTATTTTGGTCATATTTTTAGTTTGTGAAACAACTATATTTTATAATGCTTATTATTTATGAAATTTTACGAGGGAATGTTGATATGTATATAACTTCTCTCCACCAAATTTTAGCTTATTTTATTTTGCCAATTTTTCTAAATAATTTTCCCAAGGTTCTGTCCAAAGAAGAGCATTGTGAAGGAAGTACCACTTTGGCACGTCCAAATGGTATCAAATTTGAACATTACCTACCTACGCCCAAATTACTATCCTCCGCAAAATTTCATCTCAATCCATTCATTCATTTGAGCCCAGCTTCAACATTCATATTTCTTTCTAGTGTGATACTTTGCAAAGCAAGTACCATCTAGGCTCTTCCGTTTGATTTGAAAATTTTCCAAGAGAGTCTCCTTAGTTTACGATCATCGTCAGCCAAAACTCAGGCTCATTGGCCATGTTCATTTCCCCCACCATTAATCAAACACTTGGCTGCTAATTCATGTTTGAGCTTAGTTATGTCTCCTTGTAAGATTCTTCTCTTGTATTCTTCTTCCTAACACCTACCGGGGGGGGGGGGGTGTCCGACACATCAGACATGCATAGGCCACCCATAACACGTGGCAACGCCAAGGTCACACGGTGACCATGCGGTTGGCATGGCAGTTTGCGCGCTCTGGAGTTGGGCTCCTCGGACACCATCCAAACCTCGACGTCCTACCACGACACCATGTATCTTTGATTAAAGGTATACTTATGTACCTATAAATGATTTTTGGGGAAAATAAAGAGCAAACTATAATGCACCTGCTGTTCAAATTTGACCCGCTTCTTGCTGAATCGGGGGAAATTTGCCTTTTTCACGAGAGGTGTCTCAAAGATTTTTACACCCAACCATTTTGTCAATTGTTCATTAAATATGATGTAATATTTTATAAAAATGATTCGGTCCAATTTTGCAACAAATATATGGTAGGTCCTTCACAAAACAACTCATTTTGGGCATTCAAAAAATAGAAAATGAATTTTCCGTCCAAAGAAAATGAAAACTTCCTTAGACAACGTTGTTTGCCATTCCAAGATGCACTCTTGTGCACAATATGAGGTCATTTTAATAAACTATGCCATGAATGTGGCCATAACATTGAGCATCTCGCTCGAAAGCTATGAATCTTCACACATGATAGCTCAATCTGAGAACACTTTTTAAAAATAATTACTGTATTACAAGTTTATTATTTTTCCTGGTAACTTTGTTAAGGACACAATGCGAAGCTTTTCCAATTTTTTAAATTTTCCTGCCCGTTTCAAAATAAGGTCAAAACGGTGGGCATGACCGTTCCTAGCTAGTGGTTGAATATTGGAAAAAAATTGGTGTTTCTTTGATTAAATAGATACTTATGAACCTAGAAATGATTTTTGGAAAAAATAAAGAACAAACTATAAGGCACCTGCAGTCAAATTTGACCCGGATCCTACTAAATCAAGGGAAACTTGTCTTTTTCACAAGAGGTGACTCAAATATTTTGACAGCCAACCATTTGATCAATTGTACAATATGACCTAATATTTTAGAAAAATTATTCGGTCTAATTTTGCTACAAATATATGGTAGGTCATTCACAAAAAACTCATTTTGGACGGTCGAAAAATAGAAAATGAATTTTTCATACAAGTAAAATGAAAAGTTCCTGAAGCAACATTGTTTGTCATTCCAATATGCACCCTTGTGCACAATATTAGATCATTTTAACAAACTATGCCATGAATGTGGCCATAAGATTGATCATTTGGCTTGAAAGCCACTAATCTTCACACATGATAGCTCATTTATGAGAACACGATTTAAAAATAATTAACGTATTACAAATTTGTTATTGTTCCTGGAATTTTTTTGGTGTTATGTGATTAAATGTATAATTTCGTATCAAGAAATGATTTTTGCAAAAAATAAAAAGCAATCTACGATGCAGCCGAATTTCAAATTTAACCGGTTCCTAGTGAATGAGGGAAAACATGTCTTTTTTACAAGAAGTGACTCAAAGATTTTGACACCCAACCATTTTGTCAATTGTACGTTAAATATAATATAATATTTTAGAAAAATGATCCGGTTCAATTTTTCAACAAATATATGGTAGATCCTTAAAAAAAACTCATTTTAGACACTCAAAAAATAAAAAATGAACTAGTTTGAGTGTCACATATTTTCAACCAATCAGAAGGGAGAAACCACCCTCCCAGGGATCATCCCACTGTAGCCGATCTAAGCCGTTCACGCCCACCGATCTAACGTCTCTCATTAACCCTCCTCCGTGACCTAATCCAAAGAGCGCAGCCTCCTTCTCCACCGCGAGCCCTCTCTCTCTCCATTCTCTCCAGATCCGATCGAGGCACCACCCCCACCCACCGTCGAGGCCCTCATCCTTCCGTCGCTGCCCTGCGAAGACGGTGGCTGGATCGACGTGTGCCAACACTGGATCCGCACGGGCGCCTGATGTGGAGCCGTTCCGGAGCAGCGGAGCGGAGCACTGGATCTACAGGGAGCCTCATCTGGATCCGCTGGGCCACACCGACATGGACGTGAAGATCTCCGAGACGGCGGCACTCCGGTACCAATCCCCGATACCTTACTCTCTTTCTTTGACGGCACACCGCAGCGCACCGCACGAGGTTTGATCTCGTTCTCTTCGTCGAGCTTTCTGCAGCAGCCAAGATCAAGATGAAGTCGAGCAGCGGCGGCTATGTCGTGGGAGTTCCGGTGACCTCTGAGGCGTACGGGATAGAGGAGAAGGCGTCGTCGGCCAGGGACGGCCAGTCGTTCAGGAAGGGCGACGGCGACCACCTTGCCGTTTCTTTGACGCATCCGAGCCTCTACACGTCTTTCGGCTACAAGCACAGTAAGTGCCGATCATGCCTGCCTGCCTGCATGGTCATACTATTGTGCCATCAGACTTCAGATGCATATACATGCACATGCATGCAAATTAAGCAAGTATAGCGAGGCCTATGCTAATTAGATTGTGTGTTGATTCTGCAGGCAGCAAGGGTCAGGTTGTCCACTGGGTGAGCAAGCTGAGCAGAAGGGCGCAAGGCTTCCGTGAGCATGGTGAGTACTAAGACGTACGCACTCGATCGTGCATATATGTTTCTTCTGTAATTCAACGGCTGTTAAATGTTGATACATGAAGAAAGGTGCTTGTGTTCTTACCAATATTGTTCATCTTATTATTATTGTGCAGTGATCTTGGGTCCCAAGATATCGGAGACCGTGAAGGGGAAGCTGAGCCTGGGGGCCAAGATCCTGTAGGCCGGCGGGATCGAGCGCGTGTTCCGGAAGGCGTTCACGGCGGACAAAGGCGAGCGGCTGGTGAAGGCGCTGCAGTGCTACCTCTACACCACCGGCGGGCCCATCGCCAACAGCAACAAGGGCGACGTGCTTCCGCCTCACAAGTCAGATGCCATCTCTAACAGCAAGAAGGGCGGCGTGCTTCAGCCTCACAAGGTGAGCTTGCTTGTACTTCCCCTCTTCTCAGTTTGGCTGCTTGCTATGGTAGGATTTCTGCCATTCTGGTTAGAAATTATTGTCGAAAATGTGATCTGGATCCCTTATCGTCATTGGTGTGCTGTGCAAATCGTCTCTTATATGCCTTCATTTATGCCACTTTAGTAGGATAATCTATCAATTAGTGATCGTGCAATGCTAATTGCTGAAAATGGATGTTGTGGTCCTAATCAATAACAAAACACATCTACTGTTCTTTTTTGGGAATAAAATTTCGTTAGGTGTGTTACTAGATCAGTCATGGACTGAATAATTTAGTGAAATTCAGCTAAGATAATGCAGTCAAATTCAACTACAGCTTCATGCATATGATGTTAAGTAGGAGGATAATGGTTGATTGATTATTAAAATACAGCAGGTTGGTAAATCCATGGGCAGAGCAAGTTGTATGATGGTTCATTTATATTTATCCCGGGTTTTCATGTGCTACCAGCACCAGAGCTGTGCCACTCTTCCATCCTTTCTACCAACATCGTTGTTGTTCCACTCAACCAACAGGTAGCTCACCACTAGCGGTTGGTGATGCTCACCGCCTCCACCCTATCTCAAGTAGAAGAGGAGCGACTCTGTCCTCTGCTTCCTACCCCGACGAGTGCCACTCTCCTCTTTTTAATTTTCCAAACTACACGTATTGTCATTCTTCAGTCAATAAAAATGAGCGCCAGCTACTTCCATTATTCAGTCAACAACTGTGATTGTAAGCAAGCTCTTCATTGTCAATAACTGTAGTTGTAAGAAAGTTTTCATTTCTTTTGTTAATAATTATATTGTCTTATTGAACAAACTCCAACTACTACTAGTGTCTCGTAGCGATAAAATTTAGTCATTTTTCGAGTTTATTATAGAACAAACTGCAGCTACTGTCTACTAGTGTCTAGTGGTGATAAAATTCAGTCATTTATTATTGAACAAATTACAGCTACAAAATAAGTTGTCGTTTTCTGTCATGTGCAGATTACATAATAAGAATCATCAATCATGCACAGAATATCACTTGTCATTTTATTTGTGGACTAAGACTGATATATTTATATATGTACTGCAGCATATCTACTATCTCAGTTTATTTGTGGACTCATATAATTATGTAGTTATGTACTGCTATTCTGCCTATTGTTGGTTGTTATGTAAATGAGTAAATCTATGCATTGTTATCCTATTTGAAAATGCCCAAACAAGATATGTGTAGTTAAAGTGTTGTCCAATTTTTACTTGTTGTGTCATATTGTAGTATCTAATTATGATGTGTTAAAGGCTTAAAGCGCATACTTGTTGATTGTTTGTTATTGAGATGACATAGAACTGAGCTCCAAGTTTCTTACACTAATGCAGAAAAATAAAAGCTAGATGTAGGTGCTTCTGTTATGAGAATGTTATATGCATAGTTTCCTGTTAAATCTGAAGTTTTACAAGAAATTTTCATTGTTATGAGAATTTAATATTCACGATTTCACTTGATTATGTTTCTAACTTCTCATAATTTATTATTTGCAGATGTTGGCCTTCATTTTTTAAAAGTTTGGTGTACAAGAGCTGCTTTAGGTAGAATAATTCTGAAGAAAACCCACTCCCACCAATGCATTTTAGCTCATTGGAGCTAGTTATGTGTATATTTAGTTGCATTTTTTGGTTGAATACCAGATTTGTATGATGTATGATTGTAATGTACTTTGGTTGATTTTATTATGAAATATTATGCATTATTGGCTCTTTTTAAATCAAGTTATCTAATTGCATAAATATAGAATTGGCGTGGGGCACCCAAACAACAATTCTGGTAATTATTCCCATTTGACTAGCGGGTCTTACTTTAAAATGGGAAAGAAACAGGAAAAAGGCTAAGGCCCAAAACAATATGGCTTGTAAAAGGCTGCAGCCCAAAAAAATAAAATGTTGTTGGGCTTGGCCCATGTAGATGACCAAAATTGTAAGGAAAAAAATATATAAATAGGCTAAATTACAGAGCTCGGCCCATATAGACACCGAATTGGACCGGGTTGATTCTAATCGACGACCTTTTCATTTGGTCGCAATTTTGCCACGTCAGCTTGCCATGTCAGATTCCACGTGGTTTGGGCAGATTGCCAGCGATCAAAAAATTGGACGTAGAATCAATGACCTTTTATTTTGGTCGTTATAGTTCATTAGAGAACCGGTTTTTGGTCGTAAAAAGGTCGCAAATGGAAACCAACGACAATTTGATGACAAATATTGAAGGTCGTAAGTTAGCATATTTCTTGTAGTGAGTGAACTCTTTGTCCCCCATGAAGGATTTACATATGATTCAACTATGTTAGTATTGTTGAGAGAACTTGCACTAGTGAAAGTATGGACCTTAGGCCTTGTTTCCAAGCATTTATACAATGTTTTGCTCGTTGTTTACTATTTGTTACCTTGCTTTTTTTTATATATATTTTCCGATTAAAAAACATATATCTACCATCCATATTACACGTGTATCACCATCTCTTCGTCGAACTAGTGCACCTATACAATTTACCATTGTATTGGGTGTGTTCGGGACACAAGAGACTCTTTGTTATTTGATTACACGGTTGCTTGAGAGAGGCCATCTTCATCCCACGCCACCCACGGATTGATAAACCTTAGGCCATCCACTTGAGGGAAATTTGCTACTCTCCTACAAAACTCTGCGCTTGGAGGCCCAACACTAGTCTACAAGAAGAAGGTTGTGTAGTAGACATCAAACTCTTTTCTGGCACCGTTGTCGGGGAGGTTAGGTAAGCGACACTCACATCCCGTTAATGAAGCTCTTTTCTGGCGTCGTTGCGAGGGAGGTGAGTGCTTGAAGGTATATCTTTATATCTTGCAATTAAATCTTTTAGTTTCTTGTTTTCACTAGTTTGGTTTCATAAAAGAAAACTGCAAAAAATGGAATTGAGGTTGCCTCATATGCTTCATCTTTTCAATGTCTTTCACGAAAATGGTGTAAAGGAAAATTGTGCTCGAGTGTTAGAAGAAGTTATTAAAATGTTTGGCACTAAATCTTTGAGTGATGATCATTATAGCAATATTGTTAGTACGAATTCTCTGAATATTCATGATGCTAATGATATGCAAAGCCACAAGCTTGGGAATGCTATGCTTGATGAATATGATATTTTTAGTCCCCCAAGTTTTGATGAGCAAAACTATTATGATGATAGCATGGCTCCTTTGTATGATGATTATTGCGATGACATGTATGTTATTAAGAGTGTTAGTAACCATGAAACTTGTTATCATGATTTTAATATTCAAAGTGGTTATGTCAATCAAGTACCTCATGATAGTTATTTTGTTGAGTTTGCTCCTACTATTATGAATGAGAAGAAGTTTGCTTATGTGGAGAGTGATAAATTTTCTATGCTTGTAGATCATGAAAAGAATGTTGTATGTGATAGTTATATTTTTGAATTCCTTCATGATGCTACTGAAAATTATTATGAGGGAGGAACATATGCTTGTAGGAATCACAATAATATCAAGTTTCCTCTCTATGTGTTCAAAGTTTTGAAGTTATGCTTGTTTTGCCTTCCTATGCTAGTTGATTCTTGCTCCCATAAATTGTTTTTTCACAAAATCCTTATGCATAGGAAGTGGGTTAGACTTAAATGTGCTTGTCATGAGATTCATGATGCTCTTTTGCATGTTATAATTATTATTCCTATGTGAGCATCATTGAAATCATCATACCTAGCTAAAAGGCTTTAAAGAAAAGCGCTTGTTGGGACACAACCCAACACTTTCACTTTCTATTTTTTGGTGTTCACATGATTAAGCAACTGTAGTAATCATGTTTTATGCCTTTTTCAATAAAGTGCCAAGTAAAGCCTTTGGGACAGTGTGGATGATAGTTGACTTGATTCTGTGCAAAAAAGAAACATTTGCTCTCACTCCAGGAAATTTGTAAATTCACTGGAACGTGCTTTTGATCTGAACACATGATTGCTATATAAATTTCCTGGATTGTCCTAATTTTTCAGAATTTTTAGAGACGGGGAAGTATGGTTACACTACAGATCTTCATAGGTTGTTCTGTTTTTGACAGATTCTGTTTTTGCGTGCATAATTTGCTTGTTTTAGTGTTCCCTTAGCTTATACTCAGTGATATAAATTCTGGGGATAGTAGAATACAATAGGTATCATATGGGAACAATTATGAATCTTGTCTTGACAGTACCTAAGTGAATGATCATTATTTATTATACTAACCCATCTCACAAAGTTCTGTTAAGTCTGTGATTGAAGTTTTCAAGGTTTGGGTGAGACACCAATATGTGGAGAATAAGGAGTAATAAGAACCTAAGCTTGGGGATTCCCAAGGCACCCCCAAGGTAATATCCAATGAAGACTCAAGCGCCTAAGCTTGGGGTGCCCTGGAAGGCATCCCCTCTTTCCTATTCAACATTATCGGTATGTCTTACTTGGAGCTATATTTTATTCGTCACATAATATGAGTTTTTCTTGGAGCGTCATTTTCTTTTGTTGTTCTCTATTAGGTGTTATTTATAATCTTGTTTTTCAATAAAAGGTTCCATGAATTGCATTAGGATGCTTGCATTGCATGCTTTGATTGGTGCTCTGTAAAACCAGAAACTGGTGTTGTAGTGTTTGAATTTTCATATTTTACTGGAACATGGAAATTTTCTGAAATTTTTACACAGGGTTTTCATATAAATTTTATAGCATTTCATAAATTATCATAATTTTTGAGTTACAGAAGTACACTATTTTCATAAATTGCTACAGTCTGTTATGCTTGGACAGATTGCCGTCATAGTTTTGTTATCTACTTATCCTATAGTTTCCATATCCTATATTGGTAGATATAAATTATGGAAATGAAATTATAAAGTACCTAATGTTTTAAAATTATTGTGCAACTTGTCTTTGCAGTACATAAAGAGTTGTTATATTATTATGTGTGCTAACCTATCTCACGAGTTCTTTCTGAGTTTTGTGTGGATGAAGTTTTTGAGAATAGGTGAACCCATTATATGAGAGGATTGAACGAGATTCAAAAGTTCAAGCTTGGGGATGACCAAGGCACCTTCAAGATGCCTCAAGCATATAAGCTTGGGGATGCTACACATCCCACCTCTCTTCGTCAACTATCGGTTAGCCTATGTTGACCCTAAATTTTTATTTGTTCACATGATGCGTCCTATTCTTGGAGTGCTATTTTTATTTTGCTTGATCTTTAAATAAATTACTCAGATATGAAAATCTTTATTGAGAAATAGATAGAAAGTCCTCACACAGCTACTTAATTGTTTGACTACTCATTGATCTTCACTTATATGTTTTGGAGCAGTTTTGTCATTTACTTTCGTGCTTCATTTATATCCTATGAGTAAATGGTTGAATGAATTGAATATCATAAATCTTAAATTAAATATGTTTCATATACTTATCCCATGGGGAGTAATGACTTCACATATAAGAAGTATAGGTGGTAAAATTTATTGAAAGTTGGCAAATACCGCATTGGTCACTTGAACAATTCATGAAAGAATATGAAAGGAAGAGAGATTTCACATATAAATATACTATCTTGGAAATCTTCTATGATTGTGAATATCCCTTACTTATTTTCAAACTTGAGCAAATTAGTTGAATTTGGACAATGTAATGAGTTATGCTTGTGTATATTTGTATAAAAGTTATATTGTTATGGATCCTCCAACATGTGGTGCTTGCTTCCACCTCATACTAGCCAAAACTTCCGCACCAAGTAGAAATACTACTTGTGCATCCAAACACTCGTAAACCCAAAGTTGTTCCACATCAGTCCACCGTACCTACCTATATGTGGTATTTGCCTGTCGTTCCAAGTAAATTTGCATGTTCGAGACTCTAAACCTTCAAATAATATTCTGTTTTGTATGCCTGAATCGCTCAATATAGTGACTAGGGGTTGTCAGTATCTTCCATACTAGGTGAGTTATTCTCATGATATGTGTTGATTCACTATCTTTCACGAGAAAGTGGTTGGTATTCGGGATGCCCAGTCCCATGCTCAAAATTCAAATCAAAATTTAATGAAACAAAACTCCTCTAGGATTGTTGTTTGTATGGACGGTACCCATGGATTCGGCTCACCGTGGAGTGTGATTAATTGGTGGAGGGGGAGTAAAAACATTACCATTCTGTTTGGGAACCGCCTATAATGTATATAGCATGGAGGATACTGAGATCTCTCGGTTGTTATGTTGACAATAAAAGCATACCGCTCAAAATTATTATTCGTCTCTGTTTTAAAAGCTTGAGCTCTATCACCTCTGCAAATCAATGCTTCCCTCTGCCAAGAGCCTATCTTTTACTTTCTACTACCTACCTTTATACAAGAGTCATGGTGATCTTCACCACTTCCTATATGTTGCCTTTTTCTCTTGGCAAGCATCATGTGGTGGGAAAAGATCCAAGCATATATGGCCATTCAAGTATATTTGATCATGAATTATTATTGTTGACAATTATCTATATGATAAATAAGTTGGGAGGCGAAACTTGAAGACCCTATCTTTCTCTGTGTTCGATGGATGCCATTTTCTCTAAAACTATGCTTCGAGTGTTAGCAATCATGGAAGACTATATGATAGTTGAGTATGTGGAATTTGCTAAATCAAAAGCTCTTACACAGACCCTTCCTGAAAATAAGATGAATTGCAATTGTTCGATGACTAGGATTATGGTTTTTTAGTTTTCAAGAAACTTTTGGTCTATACTTTAACATGTGAATAGCTTGTTACTAGTATCATTTTTCAAACTTGTGCACTTGCTAGCATTCACACTTCATAAATTATTCCTTTTATCATTTACCTACTCGAGGATGAGCAGGAATTAAGCTTGGGGATGCTGATACGTCTCAAATGTATCTATAATTTATGAAGTGTTCCTACCATGTTTACAATAATTCTATATGATTTTGGTATGATTTTATTAGAACTAACCTGGACTGACGTTGTTTTAAGCAGAACTACCATGGTGTCGTTTTTTGTGCAGAAACAAAAGTTCTCGAAGTAGGCTGAAAATTTGCGGTGATTTTTTATGGACCAAAAGAGACCCTCGAAGAACCAGAGCTGGGCTAGGAAGTGGATGAGGAAGCCACAAGCCCATGTGGCTTGTGACCTGCTCAGGAACCTTCGTGACATGATACCTACGCCAAAAGTTCCTATAAATACAAAAAAACCCAGAAAGAAACCTAGATCGGAAGTTCCGCCGCCGCATGCCTCCAGAGCCACGAAAAACTAATCGGGAGCTTGTTCCGGCACCCTGCCGAAGGGGGAAACCATCACCGGAGGCCATCTTCATCATCCCGGCGGTCTCCATGGAGAGGAGGGAGTAGTTCACCCTCGGGGCTGAGGGTATGTACTTGTAGTTATGTGTTCAATCTCTCTCTCTCTCGTGTTCTTGAGATGGCGCGATCTTGATGTACCGCGAGCTTTATTAATATAGATGAATCATATGGAGTTTCCCCTCTCTATATTCTTGTGATAAATTAAGTGACATTAGGGTTTTGGTTGATGTGTATCTTAAGGTGTTATTTTAGTACGAACTCTAGGGATGTTCGTGACACTTATAGGGATAGCTCATAAGATTGATCAGAAAAGATAACTTTGAGGTGGTTTCGTACCCTACAATAATTTTCCGTTTGTTCTCTCCTATTTGTGACTTTGGAGTGAACTATTTGTCGCACGTGAGGGATTTATATATGATTCAACTAAGTTAGTATTGTTGAGAGAACCTGCACTAGTGAAAGTATGGACCTTAGGGCTTGTTTCCAAGCACTTATACAATGTTTTGCTCGTTGTTTACTATTTTTTACCTTGCTGTTTTTATATTTTCATATTACAAAAACCTATATTTACCATCCATATTACACTTGTATCACCATCTCTTCACCAAACTAGTGCACCTATACAATTTACCATTGTATTGGGTGTGTTCGGGACACAAGAGACTTATTGTTATTTGATTGCACGGTGGTTTGAGAGAGACCATCTTCATTTTACGCCTCCCATGGATTGATAAACCTTAGGTTATCCACTTGAGGGAAATTTACTACTGTCCTACGAAACTCTGCGCTTGGAGGCCCAACATGAGTCTACAAGAAGAAGGTTGTGTAGTAGACATCACCCCTTGAGCTGGAATGTTGCAAACTTGACAATGTCCTCTGGCTTGACATTACTGCACTCAAAGTGTTTGTTCATGTCACGGAGCCAGTCGTCCGCATCGAATGGCCGGTCACAGTAGGTGAAGGACTTCCGCTGATTTGCCAGGAATTGATTCACAGATGCAAACTGCTGACCACAATTGTTGAAATTTCCTTTGTGCCCTTGGTTCCTCTCTTGCAACAACTAGAGCAACATCTGAGTGTTTGCATTGGTTGCAGCCATCACAGCCTGCCATGCCTCATGAGGAGGAGGCGGAGGGGGTGGTGGAGGGTTTGTCTACTCATCCTCACAACCCGGATTCTGGCAAGTTGGTGGAGCCATCCTGGAGACGGACAACAACATTAGACCAGAGATGAAAATTCAAAGATGAAGCTCATTCAATGGACAGAAATATTTGAACAATAATTCATAGCAATTGCGCTTGAACTTAAATTAGTAAGAATGTTTCCACAAAATTACTGTAGACAACGCGTGATTCAGAGCCACTTGCAATTGTCAAGTATGATCTAGGATTGCTCGGGACAAATGTATATTCCCAACATACATCTGATGAAAGAATTCCAAGGTTACTAATGGAATTCCCACCTAAGAACTTCCAAATTTTCTAGTCATGCAATCGGGTCCATGGATACAAGGGGAAATTTATCAATCAACTCCTAGCAATAAAACTAACTCGTCCAGTGTATCACACGTCAACACAAAACCAGAATCTTGGAAACTCGCCTTTCTTAGACCCTCGAGATTACAACGATATTAAGTATGGCAGTACATATGAACGCTCTCCACCAGTACTCGGGATGCGAGACTCCTCTGGCCACTACTAGTATTGAAGCAATTTCGAACATCCTCCGTCCTGAGATACTAAGAAATCTGAACGATAACGATGTGCTCAAGAATCCCCTGGAGCTCGAGCTCCCCGAAAGAAATCAAGTCAGGCAGGAGGCACCAAGACAGAACTCTGTCACATCGACATCATATAGATTCCAAAATATTCGTGTGATCCTAGTTTTGTTTTGAGCGAGAAGAGGAGTAGAATTAAAATTTCCTAAGTCGCGAACCTCACCAGAGCATAGAAGAGGAGAAAAAAAAGAAACCTTCTCTCCGATATAACTAAGACTCAAAATAGTTTTTCACTAGATTCGACTTGGTCAAGTTCGATCAACCAAAGGCTCCTATGGTCGTAAGGCTCTGATTACCAACATGTAACGTCTAAGATGTGGCACTTTCCTTATTTGGGGGCAAGGCCTCAAAAGAGGAAAGAGTCGCATCGAAGCGTTTCGCAAGCAGGATAAACATTGCAATACATAATAGTTGGAAGAGTAATAAGATTTGGCTTACACTCGTCACAAGCTAAATTACAGATCCACATAGTCATTCATTATTCAGATAGAAAACAGGGTCCGACTACGGACAAGATAAACGACAAAAGCTAATGCTATCCCGCCTTGCTAGGCCCACGATCATGTCCAAGTGCCTCTAATCCTTGGAGTACGTCACGTACAGCCTGCCACTATCCTTGTCAAACTCCAACTTTAGCTGGGTATCCTCGGACGCATCTGTATCTGGGGTACCTATACCTGTGGGTGGTTGTAGTAATCTATGAGCCACAAGGAGTCAGCAATTTCATGACCTTGGTGTCGAGTCTAACTAAGTCATTAGGTGAGGATGGGGTATGAGTTTGAGTTTGCAGCAACCTAAGCATTTATGGTGGCTAACTTACGTTGAACAAGAATTAAAGATATGGTGGTCTATGAATGACGTTTGTTAACTAAGAATAATCACTAAGTGATCCTGAACACATACTTACGTCAGTCATAACCCCACCATGTTCTCGATCAGAGAAGGAACTCTGAAGGAGACAGTCATGGTTACGCACATAGTTGACAGGTTTTAGTTAAGTTACTTTAAGTTACCTAAAACTGGATGTTAACAAAGTTTCCACGATTGCCACATAACCGCGGGCATGGCTTTTCGAAAGATTTAACCCTGCAGGGGTGCTCCAACTAATCCATCACAATTACCTCAGGCCGCAAAGAAATCCTTGATCACGAAACTCACGACCTCGTCGGATTCCTTAGTGGAAAACCTCAACTCTGAGAAGACCCAAAGTCTCACCGGAATCCCAATGCACAAGATATGTCGTTAAGGTAAGACAAGTCCAGCAAGACCGCCCGACGTGTCGACGAACCCGATAGGAGCCGTGTATCTCGTTCTCAGGACACTATGGATGAGCCACACTACGAGTTTAACCAAACCTTGAGTTGCCCTGTGGTGGCCCCATAGTCTGCCCGTTTTGGACCAACAATCATGAGGAGCACTGGCCCGAGGGTTGATTAAGTTCCTCGAGGTAGCTAATCCCTATGCTTTTATTAAGTTGTTAGCAAATTTAACACCAAAGTTGGGTCTTTCCACACAAGCCTTAGACTAAACGATTTACCAAGGGTGTGCCCATAACAACCCCAGATGTGTTAGCGACGCTCAGTTATGGAATAAAATACCAGTAGCCGAAATAAAACACTGGTAGCCGAAACTAAGGTGCTAAAACGGAACAAATCACCTGGCAAAAGGCCAGGCCTTTCGCCTCATACCAAGTATACAGGTGCATTAATTAAATAGCATTTAAATAAGATGATAATCAAAGGCCGATGTTATCATATGGACCATCTTGCACCTGCAACTAGCAATGCTATCAGGGGGTTGAGCAGCACTAACTTAGCCAAACAATATTTTGCTAGGAGGTGAAGGTGAAAGGTTTCATGGAAATGTTTGGAGGCTTTTTTATCAAGTGTTAGGCAACTGCAAATAACGATTGGAAACGATTCAACTAGGCATAACAAAGTTAGAAACGGTGTCAAGGTCACGATCATCCTGTGTGTGAGATCTTCAGACTGGAACTGCTCTTGATCTTCTTGAACATACTCAGTAGAATCCTCAAACTCGTTCTCAACTCCTGATGCTAGCCAAAAGAAATGAACATCCAATAAACACCAGAAAAAGACAATGCTACAAGCAATATGATGCATGTGTGGCATTAAAGGAAGCATGGCATTTCTACACTAGTCACCTTTCATGCATTACTTTAGTTATTACTATTCTAGACAGAACCCCAAGTTATCTTATTTATTCATTCATGAACATGGAAGGAATGGATACAACACGCAAGGATGGTGCAAAATCATATAAAGAACGTCGTGGACCGACATACGTAGCTCTCGGAAACTACAAAATAAGTTACAAGGGCTACGGAGATATAACAGCAAAATACAAGTAGCTATGGGAATCCACTTGGCATTCCAAGGTTGGCACTGGAACAAGCATCAAATTCCAGGTGGAATATAGCTAAAGACCACACTAATCCATCAAACATAGCTCACACAAAGCACAGAACATTATAGCACACAATCTGTCCATGTCCAGCATATTACCACTTTACTCAGAGGAGTTAAGTAGCTACAGCCCACCTTATGGCATGAAATTTAACAGAGCTATAGAGGAATACAAATGCTAGCAATCACTAGTTCATTCCTTTGACTAAAACCCCACAGAAAACTTAATAGGCACATATCAATAGGGCATGAAAATAATAGCAGAAACTCAGACTTAGTGAAAATCTCAGATTTTCACTTTCTGCCATTTTCAACAAAGTGGCAACTTTGACAGGGAAATAAACTACGATGCAAAGTCCTATGACAAGGAATCAATGTGTAGAGGGGTTCAGCCAATACATTTCATGACATTGGTGCAACCACCAAAGGTCAACATAGTCACGAAAACCATGCTCACAACAGAGGAAGAAAATAATGGTTCCCACACTTAGAAATATTTCTAGATACCAAAACAACAACATTTTCACCCCTTGAAAATGGCAAAGGAACCACTTATTCACAAGAAAATCATGCTAGACAAAAATACCAGGCCCTAGTAAACATAAAAATCTAGAACTTTCATGTTGGAACAATCTTCATAGCATGCATAGAATTAAGCCTACAAAAATGACAAAATGCCACCTCATCACACAATGCGTTTTTTGCCAACTTGCTCAAAAGTAAAATATGATGCCACCATTGGATTCCTTGGGTTTTTCTACCGCAATTCCATATATCACACACATATACTTGCATGTATAAAACTACTCAAAACAGAAAAGGAAAAACCAATACAAATCATAACTCACTTATATGTCCCATCATGCCAGATTTGGCATATTCCATTTATGGTATTATTCCAGAAATGGAAATATCACAGAGAAAAAAAATCAGCATAGAATAATTTAACAGGGGGGTTCCAGTGGTCATAGACACTAGGGCCCCCAGTGCATGATAGGTGGGCCGTGTGTCCCAGTTGTCACTGGCACACTGCAGAACCTACAAAGAAAATATGATGCCACCATTGGATTCCTTGGGTTTTTCTACCCCAATTCCATATATCACACACATATACTTGCTTGTATAAAACTACTCAAAACAGAAAAGGAAAAAACCAATACAAATCATAACTCACTTATATGTCCCATCAGGCCAGATTTGGCATATGCTAGATTTAGCATATTCCATTAATGGAATTATTCCAGAAATGGAAATATCACACAGAAAACAAATCGACATAGAATAATTTAACAGGGGGGTTCCAGTGGTCATAGACACTAGGGTCCCCAGTGCATGACAGGTGGGCCGTGTTGCCCACTTGTCACTGGCACACTGCACAACCTACAGAGAAAATAAAAGGGAGTAGTGGGGGTTCAAACCCACTACCTCACCCCAACACACACTACACCCTGACCACTTGGCTACACTTGTGCAGGTGCACTAATAGGGGAGTATACCACATATGCTGGATACTATCACAGGCTACAGAAGGGAAAAAGTAAACAACAGAAAGGAAAAAAGCGCGAGGGGGAGTCGAACTCCTAACCACAGGCATGAGTTGTCGCTCTGTTGCCACTGCGGCAGGCTGCGGCTATTGCTCTAACAAAGGAAATGAACAAGGTAAACAGACACTACACCACTAGCACATCGAAGGAAAAAGGCAGAATTAAAAGGGGGTGCTAGGTTTCGAACCCTCGACCTCGAGGTCGTTGCGCTGTGCTCGAACTAGTATGCTAGGTGTGGTGGATCTTCTCAAGGAGGGGATCCACCCGAGACGATATTTAAAAATGGGGTGCCTTCTCTGTTTAACACACAGGGGTCGGCGACAAACTACCGGTGCACTCACGTGCACGCCACACGGCGCTACGTGGGGATCTACCGGAGGCTACGCTGGGTGATGCGGAGGGGCATCTACACGGTGCTATGTAGCATGCATGCATACACGCGGCTGTGCGTGAGCGACTGCTGCTACGCTGCTCACCAGTGCAACTCCGTCGGAGCTGCGGGTAACTCGAAGTGCGAGGCTAGCAGGGAGAGAGTGCAAGGGGAGAGCGGAGGTTGCACTCACCCAGGGCAGAGGAGAGGTGGCCGCGCGATGGAGAGTTACGATAGCGACAATCAGTTGCACAGGAGGTCGCCGGAGGTCAAGAAGAGCCGGTCATCATGGACATCGAGGTGGTCGACCTTGGCGTCCGATCTTCGCGGGAATGGAACCCCCTTGGCGTCCGCATGCTCCTAGTCCAGTCGGTGAAGAAGAGGGGCGACGGCTACGCCGGCGTCGAGCTGCTGCACGAGCCAGCCATGGCATCGGTAGCGTTTGGAGCTCGCCCCAACGGTGCTAGGAGGGAGAGGAGGAGGTGAACGGCGACGGTTAGGTTTAGAGAGGCTGCGGTGCTGCTAAATATCCCGATCCACACGCTCCTGGCCGTCTAATATGAGCTGGAGAGCGATCGGTGGTGGAGCTGGGGTCGTACATGAGGTGACGTTGGGAGGAGGAAGAAAAGGTTCACGAGCGAGGCCTGGGTCGAAACAACATGACATAGGCCTCCTCTTCCCCTCTGTGCGTATAAAACCCTTTTGCAAATAAAACATGACAGCCTCGTTGAATAATTCACACGGCTTAAAAGGAAAAGATTTTAAACAAAAGAAAAATAGATGTGGTCTTCTAAAATCCTGCCACAATTTATAAAAATAAATTGGGCATATTTGAAGAGCAAAACAAATGCCTTTTAATTTAAATAAGAATCTATTTTTAAATAAAAACTGAAAGGAAAATAATTTCAACCAAAGGGGGTTGCACACCACAATTAATAAGAAGATTTGTAGAAGGGGGGAAAATTTTTACGAAGGCAAAACATAAACTTTTAAACCTACCACAAATATAATTGGAAAGGAGGGTGTTTTCGAACTATGGTGCAACAAGGGGTTTTGAGGTGGATCTTGTTGCACCCAACCATATTGCAAACACCAAGGCACGTCCACACATAGCACTCACACTTCCTACCAAGGTGCAACACAAGCAACACCCGACAAGAACAAAATGAAATGATGCTATGCATGATGCCATGATGCCATGATGCACAAGAGATGAAGCTAAACTTAAACTCTTTATTCAAATCCAACATGCCAACAAAGGAAGGTGCAATACAAGGAAAGATAATACAAGAGGGCAGAGGTATTGCATTGGGGCTGTCACATCGGTCAAATCCGATTCAACTAAATTTGAAGAAATAGACACCCGCCAGTCATCTTTATACAACAAGTTGCATGTTAGTCGATGAAACCGGTCTCTCGTAAGCGTACAAGTAACGTTGGTCCGGGCCGCTTCAATCCAACAATACCGCTGAATCAAGGAAAGACTAAGAAGGGCAGCAAATTGAACATCAACGACCACAAACTCTTTTGTGTTCTACTCAAGATGTCATCTACACATACACCTAGCTCATGATGCCACTAATGGGGAACGTCGCATGGGAAACAAAAAAATCGTACGCACACGCAAGACCTATCTATGGTGATGATCATCTATGAGAGGGGAGAGTGCATCTACATACCCTTGTAGATTGCTAAGCGGAAGCGTATATAACGCGGTTGATGTAGTGGAACATCTTCATGATCCAAATTGCAGCCCGTCCCGCGATCTCATCGCGACCCGTCCCGCAATCCCATCATGATCCATCCCAATCCAGTGGCGAATGGTCGGCACCTCCGCGTTCAGCACACGTACATCTCGATGACGATCTCCGCCTTCTTGATCCAGTAAGAGAAATAAAGAGTTAGCTGAATTCTCCGGCAGCACGACGGTGTGGCGGCGATGGTGGTGGAGCTACTCCGGCAGGGCTTCGCCGTACTGTATCGAACTAGCTTCAAGTTGTCACGAAGAGGTGGAGGAGAGAGGTTTGTGCCTTGTCTTGAGGTGCCAAAAGCCTCTCTCACCTCCACTGTATATAGGAGGGAGGGGAGGGGTGGCGCACTAGGGCAAGGCCCCAGGGTTTTGCCGAAACAAGGGAGGAGGAGGAGGAGTCCTCCTCCAATACAACTTGGAAGGAGTCCTCCTTCCCAATTCAGTTTTGGCCCACCCACCGTTATTTTTATCCCTTGGACAAAATAGGCTTCCTCGGGCTGGCCATCAGCACACTAAGGGTTGGTGCGCCACCCTCAGGCCTCTTTGGTTCTCTCTCGGGTGGGTGGCCCCTCCCGGTAGAACTCCGGAACCCATTCGTCACTCCCGATACTTTACTGGTAATGCCCGAAAACCTTCCGGAAGCCAGATGGATACTTCTTATATATCAATGTTCGTCTCCGGACCATTCCGGAAACCCTCATGACTTCCAGTATCTCATCCGGGACTCCGAACAACCTTTGGTTACCAACATCAATAATTCAACTATACCGAAACGTCACCGAACCCTAACTGTGCAAACCCTGTTGGAAATATGCCCTAGAGACAATAAAAAAATGGTTATTGTCATATTTCCTTGTTCATGATAATCGTCTATTGTTCATGCTATAATTGTATTAACATGAAACAATAATACATATGTAAATAAATAGATCACAATGTGTCCCTAACAAGACTCTAGTTGGCTAGCTCGTTGATCAATAGATGATCATGATTTCCTGATCATGGACACTGTATGTCATTGATAACGGGATCACATCATTAGGAGAATGATGTGATGGACAAGACCCAATCCTAAGCATAGCACTAGATCGTGTTGTTCGTATGCTAAAGATTTTCTAATGTCAAGTATCTTTTCCTTCGACCGTGAGATTGTGCAACTCCCGGATACCGTAGGAGTGCTTTGGGTGTATCAAACATCACAACGTAACTGGGTGACTATAAAGCTGCACTACGTGTATCTCCGAAAGTATTTGTTGGGTTGGTACAGATCGAGATCGGGATTTTTCACTCCGTGTGACGGAGAGGTATCTCTGGGCCCACTCGATAGAACTTCATCATAATGAGCTCAATGTGACTAAGGAGTTAGTCACGGGATGATGTGCTACGGAACGACTAAAGAGACTTGCCGGTAACGAGATTGAACAAGGTATAGGGATACCGACGATCGAATCTCGGGCAAGTTCTATACCGATAGACAAAGGGAATTGTATACGGGATTGATTGAATCCTTGACATCGTGGTTCATCCGATGAGATCATCATGGAACATGTGGGAACCACCATGGGTATCCAGACCCCGCTGATGGTTATTGGCCGGAGAGGTGTCTCGGTCATGTCTGCATGCCTCCAGAACCCGTAGGGTCTACACACTTAAGGTTCAATGACGCTAGGGTTATAGGGAATTGTTTTACGAGGTTACCAAAGGTTATTCGGAGTCCCGGATGAGATCCCAGACGTCACGAGGAGCTCCGGAATAATCCGGAGGTAAAGATTGATATATAGGATGGATGGGTGTGGACGCCGAAAATGTTTCGGGCACCACCGGCAACGTGCCGGGACCAATGGAAGGGTTCCGCGGGCCCACCGAGAGGGGTCACCAGCCCCGGGAGGCTTCATGGGCCAAGTGTGAGAGGGAACCAGCCCCTAGGTGGGCTGGTGTGCCCCCCACACCCAGCCCAAGGCACACAAGAGAGGAAGGAGGGGAAACCCTAGGCGCTAGTGGGCCTAAGGCCCACCTAGGGGTGCGCCACCCCCCTCCCTTGCCCTGGCCGCCGCCCTAGCCTCCCATCTGGGGGCTCCCTTAGGGGTGGGAACCCTAAGGGTTGCGCCTCCCTCCCCTTCCCACTATATATAGTGGAGGTTTTGGCCTTTGGAGACACGCAATTCTTTCTCCCTCAACGCAGCCCTACTTCTCCTCTCCCTCCTCTCCCACGGTGCTTGGCGAAGCCCTGCCGAGAGACCTCGTAGCTCCACCTCCACCACGCCGTCATGATGCCGGAGCTCTTCCCCAACCTCTCCCTCCTCCTTGCTGGTTCAAGGTGCAGGAGACGTCACCGGGCTGCACGTGTGTGGAACGCGGAGGTGTCATGGTTCGGCACTAGATCGGAATCACACCGCGATCTGAATCACAGTGAGTACGACTCCATCAACCGCCTTCTAGCAACGCTTTCGCTTAGCGGTCTTCGAAGGTACGAAGATGCTCTCACCCCTCTCTCGTTGCTGGTTTCTCCATAGGAAGATCCATGTATGGCATAGAAATTTTTTGAATTTTTGCTACGTTACCCAACAGTGGCATCCGAGCCAGGTTTTCTATGCGTATATTCTTTGCACGAGTAGAACACAAAGGTTGTGGGCGCTGATTTTTCTCAATTGCTTACCACTACTAGTCTTATTCCTTTCCGGTGGTATTGTAGGATGAAGTGGCCCGGACCGACAGTACACGTACGCTTACGTGAGACAGGTTCCACTGCGTGACATGCACATGGTGCATAAGGTGGCTAGCGGGTGTCCGTCTCTCCTACTCTAGTCGGATTGGATTTGATGAAAAGGGTCCTTATGAAGGGTAAATAGCTTTGGAATATCAACGTTGTGGGTGTCACGTAGGTAAGAAGGCGTTCTTGCTAGAAACCCAAATCAGCCACGTAAAACTTGCAACAACAATTAGAGGACGTCTAACTTGTTTTTGCAGGGTATGACATGTGATGTGATATGGCCAGAGGATGTGATGTTACATGTGTGATGTATGAGATGATCATGTTCTTGTAATAGGATTCACAACTTGCATGTCGATGAGTATGACAACCGGCAGGAGCCATAGGAGTTGTCTTAATATATTGTATGAGATGCAACACCATGTGTTTACTACTTTTACTTCATTGCTAACGGTTAGCTGTAGTAGTAGTAGTAATAGTTGGCGTGACAACTTCACGGAGACGCAATGATGGAGATCATGGTGTCACGCCGGTGACAATGATGATCATGCGATGCCCGAAGATGGAAATCGAAGGAGCAAAGATGATGATGGCCATATCATGTCACTATATGATTGCATGTGATGTTTATCATGTTTTTCATCTTATTGCTTAGAACGACGGTAGCACAATAAGATGATCCCTCATAAAATTTCGAGAATGTATTCCCCTAAGTGTGCACCATTGCGAAGGATCGTTGTCTCGAAGCACCACGTGATGATCGGGTGTGATAGATTCTAATGTTCACATACAACGGGTGTAAGCCAGATTTACACACGCGAAACACTTAGGTTGACTCGACGAGCCTAGCATGTACAGATATGGACTCGAATACGAGAGACCGAAAGGTCGAACATGAGTCGTATGGTTGATGCGATCAGCATGGAGATGCTCGCCATCGACGACTAGTCCGTCTCACGTGATGATCGGACACGGTTAGTCGACATGGATAATGTAACACTTAGATGACTAGAGGGATGTCGATTTAAGTGGGAGTTCATACATAATTTGATTAGATGAACTGAATTATCATGAACTTAGTCTAAAAGTTGTCTTTACAAATATTTTAGATCCAATGGCCAACACACCTGTCAACCTCAATTTCAACGCGTTCCTAGAGAAAAAATAAGCTGAAAGATGATGGTAGCAACTATGCGGGCTGGGTCCGTAACTTAAAGCTCATCCTGATTGCATCCAAGAAGGCTTATGTCCTTGATGCGCCGCTAGGTGACCCTCCTATTCCCGCGGCAGCCCAAGACGTTGAGAACGGCTGGCAAACGCGGAGTGATGACTACTCTCTGGTTAGGTGTGGCATGCTATATAGTTTAGAACCGGGGCTCCAAAGGCGTTCTCAGCAACACGGAGCATATGAGATGTTCCAGGAGCTGAAACTAGTTTTTCAAGCTCATGCCTGGGTCGAGAGATATGAAGTCTCCGATAAGTTCTTTAGCTGCAATATCGAGGAGAACAGTTATGTTAGTGAGCATATACTCAGAATGTCTGGGTTGCACGGTCGTCTGACTCAGCTTGGAGTCGAACTTCCGGATGATGTCGTAATTGATAGAATCCTCGAGTCTCTCCCACCAAGCTATAAGGGTTTTCTATAGAACTACAACATGCAAGGGATGGAGAAGACCATTCCCGAGTAGTACTCGATGCTGAAATATGTAGAAGTAGAAAACAAGAAAGAGCATCAAGTGTTGATGGTCAATAAGACCACCAGTTTCAAAAGGGGCAAGGGTAAAAAGAACTTCAAGAAAGACGGCAAAGTTGTTGCGATGCCCGGAAATACAGTTCCGGGAAGAAGAAAAAGAATGGACCCAAGCCTGAGACTGAGTGCTACTATTGCAAGGGAACCGGTCACTGGAAGCAAAACTGCCCCAAGTACTTAGCGGATAAGAAGGCCGGAACCGTGAAAGGTATATATGGTATACATGTTATTGATGTGTACCTTACTAGCGCTCGTAGTAGCTCCTGGGTATTTGATACCAGTGTTGTTGCTCACATTTGCAACTCGAAGCAGGAACTGCGGAATAAACGGAGGCTGGCTAAGGACGAGGTGATGATGCGTGTCGAGAATGGTTCCAAGGTCGATGTGATCGCCGTCGGCACGCTACCTCTACCTCTACTTTCGGGATTAGTTTAAAACCTTAATAATTGTTATTTAGTACCAGCATTGAGCATGAACATTGTATCAAGGTCTTGCTTAATGCGAGACGGCTACTCATTTAAGTCAGAGAATAATGGTTGTCCTATTTATATGAGTGATATGTTCTATGGTCATGCTCCACTGGTGAATGGTTTATTTTTGATGAATCTCGATCGTGATGTTACACATATTCGTAGTGTGAATACCAAAAGATGTAAGGTTGATAATGATAGTCCCACATACTTGTGGCAGTGCTGCCTTGGTCATATCGGTGCCAAGCGCATGAAGCAACTCCATATTGATGGACTGTTAGAGTCTCTTGATTTTGAATCATTTGACACATGCGAACCGTGCCTCATGGGCAAGATGACTAAGACTCCGTTCTCAGGAGTAATGGAACGAGCAACCGACTTATTGGAAATAATACATACTGATGTATGCGGTCCAATGAATGTTGAAGCTCGCGGTGGATATCGTTATGTTCTCACTCTCACTGATGATTTGAGTAGGTATGGATATATCTACTTGATGAAGCACAAGTCTGAAACATTTGAAAAGTTCAAAGAATTTTAGAGTGAGGTTGAAAATCAATGTGACAAGAAAATAAAGTGTCTACGATCTGATCGTGGAGGAGAATATTTGAGTCACGAGTTTGGCACACACCTAAGGAAATGTGGAATTGTTTCACAATTGACGCCGCCTGGCACACCGCAACGTAACGGAGTGTCTGAACGTCGTAATCGCACTTTATTAGATATGGTGCGTCTATGATGTCTCTTACCAACATACCGCTATCATTCTGGGGATACGCATTGGAAACTGCAGCATTCACTTTAAATAGGGCACCGTCTAAATCCGTTGAGACGACACCGTATGAATTATGGTTTGGCAAGAGGCCTAAGCTATTGCTTATAAAATTTTGGGGCTGCGATGCTTATGTGAAGAAACTTCAACCAGAAAAACCCGAACCCAAAGCGGAGAAATGCGTATTCATAGGATACCCTAAGGAAACTATTGGGTATACCTACTATCTTAGGTCCGAAGGTAAAATCTTTGTTGCCAAGAACGGATCCTTTCTAGAGAAAGAGTTTCTCTTGAAAGAAGTAAGTGGGAGGAAAGTAGAACTTGATGAGGTAATTGTACCTCCTCTCGAACCGGAGAGTAGCTCAGCGCGGGAAAATGTTCCTGTGGCGCCTACACCAACTGAAGAGGAAGTTAATGATGAGGATCATGAAGCTTTGGATCAAGTTGCTACTAAACCATGAAGGTCCACAAGGTACGTTCCGCACCAGAGTGGTACGGCAACCCTGTGATGGAGGTCATGTTGTTAGAACCTTCGAACTATGAAGAAGCAATGGCGGGCCCGGATTCCAACAAATGGCTTGAGGCCATGAAATCCGAGATAGGATCCATGCATGAGAACAGAGTATGGGCTTCGGTGGACTTGCCCGATGATCGGAGAGCCATAGAAAATAAATGGATCTTCAAGAAGAAGACTAACGCAAACGGTAATGTGACCATTTATAAAGCTCGACTTGTCGCAAAGGTTTTCGACAAATTCAAGGAGTTGACTATGGTGAGACTTTCTCTCCCGTAGCGAAGCTGAAGTCAGTCCGAATCATGTTAGCAATAGCCGCTTTTCATGATTATGAAATTTGGCAAATGGACGTCAAAACAGCGTTCCTTAACGGGTATCTTAAGGAAGAGTTGTATATGATGCAACTAGAAGGTTTTGTCGATCCTAAGAGTGCTAACAAGGTATGCAAGCTCCAGCGCTCCATCTATGGGCTGGTGCAAGCATCTCAGAGTTGGAACATTTGCTTTAATGAGGTGATTAAAGCGTTTGGGTTCATACAGCTTTATGGAGAAGCTTGTCTGTACAAGAAAGTGAGTGGGAGCTCTGTAGCTTTTCTCATACTATATGTGGATGACATATTATTGATGGGGAATGATATAAAGTTATTGGAAAGCATAAAGGCCTACTTGAATAAGAGTTTTTCAATTAAGGACCTTGGAGAAGCTGCATACATATTAGGCATCAAGATCTATAGAGATAGATCGAGACGCCTCAAAGGTCTTTCACAAAGTACATACCTTGACATGATATTGAAGAAGTTCAATATGGAAAACTCGAAGAAGGGGTTCTTGCCAGTTTTGCAAGGTATGAGATTGAGTAAGACTCAGTCACCGACCACGACAGCAGATAGAGAGAAGATGAGTATTGCCCCCTATGCTTCAGCTATGGGCTCTCTAATGTATGCCATGTTGTGTACCAGAACTGCTATAAACATTGCAATAAGTTTGGTAGGAAGGTACCAATGTGATCCCGGTATGGAACACTGGACAGCGGTCAGGAATATCCTTAAGTATCTGAAAAGGACTAAGGAGATGTTTCTCGTTTATGGAGGTGACGATGAGCTCGCCGTAAAGGGTTACGCTCATGCTAGCTTCGACATAGATCCAGATGACTCCAAGTCACAAACCCGATACGTGGATGTTCTGAATGGTGGGGCAGTGAGCTGGTGCAGCAGCAAGCACGACGTCGTGGCAGCATCTACATGTGAAGCGGAGTACATAGCTGCTTCGGAAGCAGCTCATGAAGGGATCAGGATGAAGGAGTTCATCACCGACCTTGGAGTGGTCCAAGCGCGTCAGGTCCGATGACACTCTTCTGTGATAACACTGGAGCCATTGCCATAGCCAAGGAGCCCAGATTTCATAGGAAGACCAAGCACATCCAACGCTGCTACAACTCCATCCAGGACCACATCCAGAGGAGTCATAGATATTTGTAAAGTACACACGGATCTGAATACTGCATACCCGTTGACTAAACCTCTTCCACGAGCAAAACATGATCAACACCACAATGCTATGGGTGTTCGATTCATCACAATGTAACTAGATTATTGACTCTAGTGCAAGTGGGAGACTGTTGGAAATATGACCTAGAGGCAATAATAAAATGGTTATTGTCATATTTCCTTGTTCATGATAATCGTCTATTGTTCATGCTATAATTGTATTAACAGGAAACAGTAATACATGTGTGAATAAATAGATCACAATGTCTCCCTAGCAAGCCTCTAGTTGGCTAGCTTGTTGATCAATAGATGATCATGGTTTCCTGATCATGGACATTGGATGTCATTGATAACTGGATCACATCATTAGGAGAATGATGTGATGGACAAGACCCAATCCTAAGCATAGCACTAGATCGTGTTGTTCGTATGCTAAAGCTTTTCTAATGTCAAGTATCTTTTCCTTCGATCGTGAGATTGTGCAACTCCTGGATACCGTAGGAGTGCTTTGGGTGTATCAAACGTCACAACATAACTAGGTGACAATAAAGGTGCACTACGGGTATCTCCGAAAGTATTTGTTGGGTTGGTACGAATCGAGATCGGGATTTGTCACTCCGTGTGACGGAGAGGTATATCTGGGCCCACTCGGTAGAACATCATCATAATGAGCTCAATGTGACTAAGGAGTTAGTCACGAGATGATGTGCTACGGAACGAGTAAAGAGACTTGCCGGCAACGAGATTGAACAAGGTATAGGGATACCGACGATCGAATCTCGGGCAAGTTCTATACCGATAGACAAAGGGAATTGTATACAGGATTGATTGAATCCTTGACATCGTGGTTCATCCGATGAGATCATCGTGGAACATGTGGGAACCACCATGGGTATCCAGACCCCACTGATGGTTATTGGCCGGAGAGGTGTCTCGGTCATGTCTGCATGCCTCCCGAACCCGTAGGGTCTACACACTTAAGGTTCGATGACGCTAGGGTTATAAGGAATTTTTGTACGAGGTTACCGAAGGTTGTTCGGAGTACCGTATGAGATCCCGGACGTCCCGAGGAGCTCCAGAATAGTCCAGAGGTAAAGATTGACATATGGGATGGATGCGTGTGGACGCCGAAAATGTTTCGGGCACCACCGGCAACGTGCCGGGACCACCGGAAGGGTTCCGAGGGCCCACCGGGAGGGGCCACCAGCCCCGAGAGGCTTCGTGGGCCAAGTGTGAGAGGGAACAAACCCCTAGGTGGGCTGGTGCGCCCCCCACACGCAGGCCAAGGCGCACAAGAGAGGAAGGAGGGGAAACCCTAGGCGCTGGTGGGCCTAAGGCCCACCTAGGGGTGCGCCACCCCCTCCCTTGCCCTCGCCGCCGCCCTAGCCCCCCATCTGGGAGCTTCCGCACTCCTTAGGGGTGGGAACACAAAGGGCTGCCACTCCCTCCCCTTCCCCCTATACATAGTGGAGGTTTTGGCCTTTGGAGACACGCAATTCTTTCTCTCTCGGCGCAGCCCTGCTTCTCCTCTCCCTCCTCTCCCATGGTGCTTGGCGAAGCCTTGCCGGGATACCTCGCAGCTCCACCGCCACCACGCCATCGTGCTGCCAGAGCTCTTCCCCAACCTCTCCCTCCTCCTTGCAGGTTCAAGGTGCGGGAGACGTCACCGGGCTGCACGTGTGTTGAACGCGGAGGTGCCGTGGTTCGGCACTAGATTGGAATCACACCGCGATCTGAATCGCAACGAGTACGACTCCATCAACCGCGTTCTACCAACACTTCCGCTTAGCGATCTTCAAAGGTACGAAGATTCTCTCACCCCTCTCTCGTTGCTGGTTTCTCCATAGGAAGATCCATGCATGGCTTAGGAAAATTTTGAATTTTTGCTACGTTACCGAACAGACCCTGCGGGTTCGATAACTATGTTGACATGACCTGAGACACTCTCCGGTCAATAACCAATAGCGGGACCTGGATGCCCATATTGACTCCAACATATTCTACGAATATCTTTATCGATTGAACCTCTATGTCAAGGATTCAGTTAATCCCGTATGATGTTCCCATTGTCCATCGGTATGTTACTTGCCCGAGATTCCATCGTCGGTATCTCCATACCTAGTTCAATCTCGTTACAGGAAAGTCTCTTAACTCGTTCGTAATACAAGATCATGTGACTAACTCTTTAGTCACATTGCTTGCAAGGCTTGTTTTGATGTTGTATTACCGAGTGGGCCCTAAGATACCTCTCCGTCACACGGACTAACAAATCCTAGTCTTGATTCACGCCAACCCAACAGACACCTTCGGAGATAGCTGTAGAGCACCTTTATAGTCACCCAGTTACGTTGCGATGTTTGATACACACAAGGTATTCCTCTGGTGTCCCGGAGTTGCATGATCTCATGGTCATAGGAACAAATACATTGACATGCAGAAAAAAGTAGCAATAAACTGACACGGTCATATGCTACGTTCATAGTTTGGGTCTTGTCCATCACATCATTCTCCTAATGATGTGATCCCGTTATCAAGTGACAACACTTGTCTATGGACAGGAAACCTTGACCATCTTTGATCAACGAGCTAGTCAACTAGAAGTTCACTAGGGATTGTGTGTTGTCTATGTATCCACACATGTATTTGAGTTTGCAATCAATACAATTCAAGCATGGATAAAAAACGATTATCATGAACAAGGAAGTATAATAATAACCAATTTATTGTTGCCTCTAGGGCATATTTCCAATAGCAGCCAACCAGCTAGTGGTTATGCGGGGCAGCTATTTATAGCCATGGAGCAATCTCGACATGATTTGACATAAATGCCCCAATGATATGACCATTATGTGTATAAGGTTAGGGACAACTGGCGTCCGGCGCGGTAACGGCCGGAACGTTTCAACTGTGAAATTCCTCATGCCACTCATGTTTCTCACTGGTAGGTAATTTTCACTTGCGAAAACATAACTCCTGAGTTAGAGAAAATTCCTCAGAATAATTTGACTAAACTATAAAATGATTCCAAAGGCTTCACTCGAAGGATTTGTATGTGTAGGCTTTGAGATGAGCATCACTTGGAAACTTTTCCTTCGTTTTACCTCGATCCCCTTTAACAATACATTGGTCCTATGATTCAAAATAAAGGAAATGAAAATTCGAAAATAGAAGTCTTCACGCTTCAAAGTCATTGCACCAATTTCTTCGCTGACACACCAATTTCCTCACTTTCAAAATCTTCAAGGAAATACCAAAGTCTTTAGCCGAAGACATGCATTTTTAGGGGTCGATATTTTTTGAAGAACTCAAACTCCCCAGCGACTTATAGAGACTGTGTATACTCATAAACACATTAGTCTCTTAACCTATAAGTCTTCAATACACCAAAATCACTAAGGGACACGAGATGCACTTACATATGTTTAACACAAACGACGCCTTTGGTTCGCGGCAGGGACAACCTTGAGTTGGGCAGAGGGGGTGGCCAGCCCGTGCCCCCAAGATGTAAGGGATCCCACCCACGGGTACGTACATAGGTACGCTCGAAAAGAAAAAGAAAAAAAGTACGTACATATATACATAGCCAGCGAGGTTAGCCCACACACGCGCAGCTTAGACCATGGGCTCAACTAGCCCAAGTGCATGCATCCGCTCATTTCTCATCCCCTATAGCTCGTAGACCTAACCCTAGAAAACGGAGACCTAGCCTTCAATGGCGCGTGTTCAGTTTTCTAAATTCCTTTTTGGGACGACCAGATCAGATCGCAAGTTCGCATCTTCAAGAGAATTGATATCCTGTCATGACCACAGGCTCTGATCGGGAGTTGTCTTCTCGCCCGCGAACCCGCTTTCCAATATTCAC
The DNA here is from genome assembly GCF_904849725.1 of Hordeum vulgare subsp. vulgare. NCBI lineage: Eukaryota > Viridiplantae > Streptophyta > Magnoliopsida > Poales > Poaceae > Hordeum > Hordeum vulgare. Next base: position 360,510,204 of record NC_058524.1, on the reverse strand, counting down.
TTCTGATGCCATCCGATGTCGTACGGCGTACTCGTACTCACACACATACGTATATCATGATACCAATCCACATCGGATCATCGTTGAGCCCCCAGTCCGGCCATCTCCAACTGATCCGAAGTATAGATATTACTATTCTCTATTACTTCCCCGTTCTTAAATATATGTCTTTTTAAGGATTGCACTACGAACTACATACGGATGTATATAGACATATTCTAGAGTATAGGTTCATCTATTTTACCCCAGATGTAGAACATAGTGATTTTTTTAATAAGACTTATATTTAGGAACGAATGGGGTAGTAACTAATTAGTAATTTATTTGTCTTTGCATATACGCGACATAGCTTTTGTGTCAACTATTTCATATGATTATTAGTTTAGGATTATCTTTGCATTCATTTAAATATCAAAATACATATACATATACTAGCAAAGTTTCCGTGTGCATAAACTTGAAAAAAATCATCTTGTTTTTTGTATATAATTTCAACTAGAAACATGTTAGGTTTAGCGTAAACTATATTTCTCTTATTTGTTTAGATGATGAGGGGAAGGATTGTGGTTGGTTTGAAGAGATTAAGGATTTTCTACAAATGCTGAGGACATCGGCAAAGGTCTTTTTGCAATACCACAACCTACCTCGCATGCGTTATATGTAGATCACATCGTGAGAAATGGAAAACATAATGTAATAATAAACACGGACTTTTGTGAGAGTAGAGATATTGATTATTATTTTCACGATGGTTTATTAAGGATCCCCAAGTTTTGACCCCAAAATCTCAGGATCGGCCCTGATTCGTGGTCATCTACCGTATGTGGTTATGGTATATGGGGAAGCTCTTCATTCGATTCTTCCTACCAAATACGTAAGTTGTTTGGTTACAACATGTAACTTCCGATTTCATAATTAGTTTGGGTGGTTTTTTTATCAACTGTAACACCCCGGACACATCCGCCGGTGGTCGATACTCCTGGCGGGATCTAGACTGGCCCCACATATCAATACTAGTCTTTTCTGCGCACTTTGTCCTCACTCATGCGCACCCGAGATGAACTTCCCGGTCAGTCACCGTCCTCACTCATGCGCACCCGGGATGAACTTCCCGGTCAGTCACCCATCCTAGAACTACTCCAAGCCGAGCACGCTTAACCTGGGAGTTCTGTTTGAATGGGCTCCTGGAAAAGAAGGAATTCCTTATTGATATGAGTAGTCTATCATCCCTAATAAGCCAGGCTATCACATATACCACCACTTAGAGGAACCGACGTCCTCGTCGGGCCACATGAGCGTTCCCTCTTGGCACAAACGTCTGTGCATCCGGTCCAGTACATGTACCATGTCGTGTGCCACGACGGGTCACAAATGTCATGAACAACATGACCGCACACCTGTCCGCAAACATCCGTGTAACCGCGAGGGTTGACTCTGATACCAAACTTGTAACACCCCGGACACACCCGCCGGTGATCGTTACTCCTGGCAGAATCTAGACTGGCTCCACATATCAATACTAGTCTTTTCTGCGCACTTTGTCCTCACTCATGCGCATCCTGGATGAACTTTCCGGTCGGTCACCCATCCTAGATCTACTCCAAGCCGAGCGCGCTTAACGTGGGAGTTCTGTTTGAATGGGCTTCCGGAAAAGAAGGAATTTCTTATTAATATGAGTAATCTATCATCCCTAATAAGCTAGGCTATCACACCCCCGTAATTAGAAGACGCGGCTATGGAATACGTTGTCTTTCGATAGAAAAGGAAATCTAATGTAAGATTTTTAATATTACCTATTTTTTGGAATCAATCTACAGTTGGATGGTTAAAGGGACAGTGGTATCCCCAGCCCATCAGAGTCTAAGTCTTGTTGTTCGTATTACTTTTAGAATTTTTCTTAAAGGGATATTACTTTTGAATTTATTTTCAACTATGCGCATTCAATGGACAAATTTTTCGATAATAGAAATATATTAATGTCAAGTGGATATCAATTACACCCGACCTCTGCCACAATATAATGTCAAGACCTAGTCTAGACATCAAGGATGCACATAGTCAAACGAAGAAGAAGAAAAGAAAAAAGAAAAATCACGAAACTTATCAGCGAATCAGGACACTACTAGAAAAAGGTTTATCCCCAATATCTCTACTAATAGCGCACCATGATGGTGGTGCGCCACTGCTATATAGCAGTGGTGCACCAGAATCAGGTGCGCCATTGCTATGTTTTTACTAATGACGCACTACATGAGCAGTGCGCCATTGCTATTTTTTTGATCCATCCCCCACGAGACATAGCAATGGCGCACCACACCTAGGTGCGCCACTGCTATGCTACATAGAGTGGCGCACCTAGCCGTGGTGCGTCATTACTAACGTCGCACACACGCAAACACACACAGGTGGATCGCCTTTTAGGTTTTTAAAAAATTAAAAGGAAATGATAAAAGATTAAAAAATTCAAAAAATAGATGCCCATGTGTTATGTGTTCTAGTTGTTAGGAAAATTAATAAATATGAATTTTGATTTTTTTTGCAAAAGGCCGCCGTGTTTCATTAAAATGGCTGTAACTTTTGCATACAACCTCTGATGAAAAAATATATATGAAAAATCATCTACTCGAAAAGTTACATCCGAATTCAACATGGGAGAACCCCGTTGAAGATTTTTTTAGAATCCCAAAAACCTAACAGATAAAAGTTATGATGCTTTTAAGATCTGGAGGCAATTTTTTTTTAAAAAAATGTAATAAATAAATAAATTAGCAATGGCACACCTTATGAATAATGCGCCACTACTATTTTCCCGCCTTCACAATTCAAAAAAAATCGAAAAAATAAAAAATATAGCAATGACGCATCAGTGAATAGTGCGCCACTACTATTTTTCCGCCTTCACACACACACACAAATAGCAATGGCGCACCATTGGTGCGCCACTGCTAAGTTGGGACAAAAGTTTAAAAGGGCCGGCCAGCCACTTACACCTTCATTCTTCTCCTCCTCTCCTCCACTCCATCTCCTCCTCTCCGGCGACCTCCTCCTCCTCACGGTGCTCCTCCTCCGGTGACCTCCTCCTCACGGTGCTACTCCTCCTCCCTCCTCTCCTCCTCCGACGACCTCCTCCTCCCTCCTCTCCTCCTCACCGTGCTCCTCCTTCCTCTCCTGCTCACGGTCCTCCTCCTCCTCTCCGACGACCTCCTCCTCCCTCCTCTCCTGATCCTCACGGTCTCTTCTCCCTCCTCTCCTCCTCACGGTCTCTCCTCCCTCCTCCTCTACTTCCGGTCACATGTGGAGCTCCCCCGGCACAAAGAACGTACTAGATCCAGGTCGAGAATGAAATTTGAAAAAAAATTCAAGCAACAAAAAAGAGCAAAAAAACAAGCCAAAAAAATGAGCCAGATCTAGATCCAGATCCAAATTCAAAATTCAAAAATAGCAATGGCGCATGGTGAGGGTTAGACGGTGCGCCATTACTATTTTCCCGCCTTCAAAATAAAAAAAAATAAAAAAAAAAAGTTACCAGTGACGCACCTGTAGCAATAGTAACGGCGCACTACAAGATGCGCCACTGCTACCTGCAATACTAATGACGCACCAGAGGTGTCCCATTAGTATTTGTTACTAGTGGCGTGATAATAGTGGCGCACATATAGTGCGCCATTAATAACAAAAACTGAGGCGCCACTAATAGCCTTTTTTCTATTAGTGAGATGAACTACCACCATGAGAGGCCACACCTCGGCTGCAAAAAAGGTTCTCCTAGAATGAAGCCTTTAAGAAGAAAACCCTGCACCAACACGGTCATTACCTAATCATAGATCATGGGTTTTCATCCCGAAAAAAGTGTCATTGGACTCCATACAATGCCACGTACAACTAGTGAAGGTCACACCTAGCGTTTTCAACCCAGAGGTCGACTCTTTGTGCCCAGGAGCGCCACCAAGAAGTCCACATGTGCTGTCGCCCCTGCTAGCCGAGGCTGCTGCAAAACACCAATCCTCCAGTCCACAGTCTTCACCACATCCAAACTTGCCTGGGTCATCACTTGAAATCTTGAACTCAACACGATCCATCAAGATCAAGTAGTAATTCTCCATCATTGTCAGCACCACGGTATTCGCCGGTAAATATGTCGTGGTGTACCTCATGGTACCGAATACCAGAGTGTGACAGGTCCACAAAAAGTACCTACGACATCATTAGAGAATTAGGACGATTGTCGGTGCGGACATCAGTCTAGGTGCTTAGCAGCACTAGCTCCGCAAAGCAACTCTTCGTTGCGCGGGCCAGACGCACGTCCGCGAGTGGCTCATCACCCGGTGGTCAATGTGCCGGAGCGGCAAATTGCGGGCGACACCACGGACTCCACTGAAACCATGAATTCGATCTGGTCTGAACATGGTGTCCTGCAGACCACACCCGCGTCCACGAGCGGCTGACGGTGCTCCGACGATCTGACCGCCGTCTTCTTGTGTGGTCGGCCTCACGATCCGGCTGCCATCGTCTTGTGTCGACGGCTTCTTGATCTGTCTGCCCCATTCCTGCATCGTGGCCTCCCGATCTGGCAGCAGGTCGCCGGCTTTCCAATCTAGACATCGGAGTTGGGTGCACGTCTAGGACAGCAAGCCACCAACAACTTGCATATGGATCTGGATGCATGCTGCCCCATGCACATTGGCGCTGGACTGATTGTGCGCGTAGACTTGAATCACTTGATCCGTAGACGGCCACTGGCCGGAGCGCAAGGGTGGTTCAGATCAGAGACGACGGGATCGATGAAGGCTGCTCCGGTAATCAAAAGAAAACTTGCAGGAGCGCCTCGTAGCCACCATCCGTCATCTGACGACCTCCGATGACAACGACGGGGGTAGGGATGTCAGCGAGGGTCGCCGACGGCCGGGACAGTAGGTTCCCCGAATTGTTCGGTCTAAACGATGCGCATAAATTCAATGAATGTGTATGTGTATATAAACGTTTGAGTTTGTATTGTTTTTTTAGTGTTTCAAAGAATCTAAGAGGCAAAAGATCCAATTTCTCGTTCGTGGGGGATTGAATGATTTGCCCCATTTTACAACGGGTTAGATGATTTGCCCCAATATCTTCTATTCTTAAATAGTTGCAATCCATTATCTATTTTTTCTTTTCATGCAACCATGCCACATTATCAAGTCATGCATTTAGTCATAAGTACTTATTTTTTTCATCCACTATCTATTTTTTCTTCTCATGCAACCATGTCATAATGTCACATCATCAAGTCATGCATTTAGTCATAAGTACTTATTTTTCCTCATGTTACTATATGCCACATCATCAAGTATATGATCATAAGTTAGAATGTGTGCACTAATCTACACATTATTTCACTACTTTTGTTATGGGCATAAGCGGCATAAGCGGTATATACTTTATAGGCAAATATATGTAGATCATGTTACACTTCTTTTACGCATCTTTTGTCATATGATTCATATGAGTTATTGTTTCTAAAATTTAAAACGAGAGCAATCCTAATATAGTTATTGTTTCTAAAATTTAAAACGAGAGCAATCCTAATATTTTTTAGCAATAGTTTTGATTTTCAACATCTGTTTAGCATGGTTTCCGCAGCAACGCGCGGCGCATCTTCTAGTTATGTCAATGACTAGTGGCCCGAGGCGACTTGCGGAGGCAACGGGAGGGGAAGATCTTTTGTTGCCAGGTGGCCAGGGCGCCGGATCTGGTGGTCGTGGCGCGATCTCGGCCTCGGCTTCGAGACGAGAGGCCACCCGCGAATATCTCCCCCCGCCAATGGCCTCCCGCCCTCGCTCACCCTATCCTCTCCTCTACCTCCGGCCCAGCTTCTCCACTGCACTAACGCAGTAAAACCAGCGCGCGCAGGAGTTAATAGCCTCTGTGTGTCTCTCTCCACATGCGGGCGTGTGGTGTCCATTGAGCTTCTAGTTACTTCCTAGCTAGTGCTACTTGGTTATTGCCTCCGACGTCCGTCGTCTTCTTCCCCCCCCCCCCCCCCCCCCCCCCCGCGCCGCCGCGCAGGTACGAGCACGAGGCCGTCGGTTTCCTGTAATCGCGCGCTAATACGGCGCAGATAATTGAACGGGCAGCGAGACATGACGGCGACGCCTTCTTTGATCGGGCTGAGCGCAGGCAACCGCCTTCTGAGCACGTCCTTCGGGCCGCCCAATGACCTGCTCTCCGACAAGGTCAACAGCCACATGACCAGCGCGGCGGGAGACGCCCACGGCTCCTCCTCGCTGCAGTTCGCGCCACCGGCCGCATCGAAGCTCACCGTCGCCGCGCACAGGCTCAAGCTCTCCCCACATGGCCGCGCGCAGGTCATGCGTGCCCTCAGGCAGAGCGCGCTCGCGCCGCAGCCTCCACCACTGTTGCTCGCCGACGAGTTCTCTCTCGATGCCATTATCCTGCTGCAGAGGTCCATGCTCGAGAAGCAGTGGAAGCTCCCCTTCGAGGACGACGACGGCGGCGGCGATGGCCACCATGGGGATGACATTGATTCGGCCGAGGACGATGACGACAAGAGCAGGAGCAGCTCCGTCGTCGTGGCGCGCTCCGGCGTCTCGGCGAGGCAGCGGCGGATGAGCGGCCGGAGGCGCGGGAGGTCCAAGAAAGGCAGCGGCGCCGTGCACCTGAGCATCAGCCCCGAGCTGCTGCAGAGCAGAAACCGCATATACCTCCGCGGCACCGTCAGCAAGGAGCTCCTCACGCACAAGCAGGTTGTCCACCTCTCCAAGAAGATCAAGGACGGGATATGGCTGCAGCAGCAAAGATCAAAGTACGCGATAAGCCAGCCACCACCCCCCCCCCCCCCCCCCCACACACACACACACACAAAAAAAAAAAAAATTCAGTGATCCATTCAGCCAACATAATATGCTTGTTCTCCGAAATCAAGAACCATTGCCACTGCTGCTTTGCGCTGTGCTGTCAAGTTTGTTTAACCTGCTTCTGAAACATTGATTCAGGCTGACAGAAATACTGGGGAATGAGCCGTCCTACAAGCAGATGGCCCAATCACTTCGGATATCGACACCGGAGCTGCGGTCAAGAATGCGCGAGTCGTTCCTCGCGAGGGAGGTGCTAACGATGAGCAACATCCGTTTGGTCATATCCATCGCCCAGAAGTATGACAAGTTGGGGGTTGAGCTGTCCGACCTGATTCAGGTAATCACATCCTGTTCTGTTCATGGGCATTTGTATCTGCTGTTTATTTCACCAGGACAGTTAGCATGTTTCACAAACATCAACATGTAACATGTTGTGCAATTTGGTTGGTGATTCAGGGTGGTCTCATAGGGCTACTCCGCGGGATTGAAAAGTTCGATGCATCCAGGGGGTTCAGAATTTCCACTTACGTATACTGGTGGATTCGTCAGGTGAGACCTCTTTGCTGATCTCTTCAGTACTAATGAGATAATCTTTGCACTCTTTATTCATTCATTAATTTCCTTGTTACCAGGGTGTTTCAAGGGCACTCGCGGACAACTCGAAAACATTCAGGCTCCCTACTTACATGCATGAGAGGCTGATTGCGATTCGTGCTGCAAAGTACGCATTGGAGGACCAAGGGGTTTCTCCGACAACACAAGTATGGGCGGAGTACTAGTTTTATTTACTTGAAGCATTTCAAGTGGCATGATTGTGTGTTCATCATGTTGTTCTGTTACTTCTTCTCTAACTTTCTTGTCATTGTCCTCAGAACATCGCAGAGTTGCTCAATATATCGGAAAAGAAAGTACACAATGCTACAGAGGTATTTGCATATTTATTGTCCCAAATATGATTTCTTGTGTTTAACCTTTTTACACTTTTGGACTTCTCACAATAATTTCGCATTTTCAAAATCCAGGCTGTCAACAAGGCTCTTTCGTTGGATCAACAGGCATTCCCCTCCTTAAATGGCCTACCTGGAGATACACTCCATAGCGTAAGCTGTTACACTACCAGACATTAAATACCACCAAAATACTTTTTCACCGTTGATATATTCCTCGGGGTTAACTTCGATTTCCTTTTCCGCTCGTTCTCAGTATATAGAGGATCAAAATGTTGCGAATGATCCATGGCATGGATTTGAGGAGTGGTATCTAAAGGTAACCTTATTGCTATTGTTGTTCGTTTCCTCGTGATTTTCAGTCAAATATGTTTTACCTTAAGATTCCACTGATACCAGGAGGAAGTCAACAACCTTCTAATCTCAAATCTAACTGAACGTGAGAGGCACATCATTCGGTTATATCATGGTATAGGAAAACAATGCCATACATGGGAGGATATTAGCAGACAGTAAGTATTACTTCTTCAACTGAACATGAACTTTTGCCATGCCTTGCGCTTCTTAATTACTGTCAAAAGAAATTTCATCGACACAACATCACAATTTTCTGATTCCTTTTTTGTCAAGGTTATTTTATTTCACAGTCAAGTAGTTATTCGCCTGAAAATGTTTTGAAATTTCCGCGTACAGTGTTCATATCATCGACATTTTTTTCCGACAAACGGTGGTTTTTATTAGCTGAAACTGTGTTAGACATGCTAAGCTCAGGTCATTAGGCTAGTTTTCTGGTTAAAATAAATAGTGCATGGCTGCTGATGTGACACATCCATGCAGCATGCATGTAGTAGATGGAGACGTGCAGCACGATCTCTCTCCCGTTCTTTCTGTTATTGTTCTCGAAACAGGCTTTCGCCCCGCTTTATATATAAAGCACATAGGCCAGAATCCATACATCAAGTCCCAACAACGAAATAGAGAAAAGGGTCTGCTGGGGCAACAGCACAATCCAGCCCAAGAAAAGAGAAGAAACAAAAAATGCCATCCAGGGACAAGCTAAGCAGCAAGCGAAGTAGAGGAGAGCCGTCGGGCGACCATCATCAACGCGTCCAGGTAGCGCTGAAGCCGGTCCCGGTCTCGAGGCCTAACGAGCGGATGCCAGTGCTGCAAGAAGGCAAGGGATTTGAAGAACGAGTCAGATGCACGCCGCTGAAACACCTTCTCAATCACCATTTTATTGCGAGTAGTCCAAAGAGTTCACATCATAGCTGCAAAGACCAGCCAGAACAGTCGGCGTTTATGGCCGACCTGGGTAGCCCGCACCTGCAGAAAATCTGCAAGGTCATAGGCCTTCCATTCCGGTCCCAGAGCCTTGCGCACAAAGCACCAAAGTGCCTGTGCCGCGATGCAGGAGAACAGAATGTGAGAACAAGTCTCCGGGACGTGGCACATGGGACAGATGCCGGTACCCGGATCATGGTGTTTCAGCACCTCGGTCCCAGAAGGTAAACGGTCTCGGAGAAGCTGCCAAACAAAAATCTTAATCTTCAAGGGTAACGGTGCCTTCCAGAGTGGAGATAGCCACGGGAGGACCGGCATCCTGCACAACGCCAAGTAGGCCGAACTAACAGAGAATTTTCCCGAGGGAGAAAGACTCCAAGAAACACTATCTCTGACCGTCGAGACCGGGAGGGTAACCACTGCCAGTAGTAATTCCCTGTCCTCGAGCTCAGCTGAACCAAGGGGACAGCGGAAAGCGACATGCCATCCGTCCTCCAGAGCAGATGCAGAGACAAGGACAGCAGGGTCGGAGCAGATAACAAAGAGCCTCGGAAAGCGACAGCGTAAAGGCTCCCCCTCCAACCAGGGATCTAACCAAAACTGGGTCCTAGACCCATTGCCCACCGAGACCCGCAGACCCAACCTAATCTCGTGCTTAATGCTCTGGATAGATTTCCAGAACTACGATCCATTCGCGAGCGAGCAGGCCAAGAGGGGTCTGCCTCTAAGGTACTTGGCCTCAATCAATTGAAGCCACAAACCCCCATCTCCCTGCAGGATCCGCCACACCCAACGGAGCATCAGGGCCACGTTCATGCGGCGGGACGCAGGTATGCCCAAGCCCCCTCGGTCTTTTGGCACGCAGATGTCGGCCCATTTCACCATGTGATACTTGGGTCTACCATTCCCTGCCTGCCAAAAAAATCTAGCCAGCTCCTTGTCAAAGGCACTGTGCACACCTTCAGGCAGGAGGTACATCCCCATCATATACATGGGGAGGCTCGCAAGGTTAGCACTTATGAGAATGGATTTGCTACCTTTAGACGTGAACCTGCCACACCAGGGCTTCGCGCGGGACGCTACTCGTCCCACAAGCGGATCAAACCCACTAACCAGAATCCTGGACTCAGCCAGGGGCATCCCCAAATACGAGATGGGGAAAGCAGCCAACTTGCAGTTAAGGTTGTCCGTGATCCTGTGCTGCTCGGCATCAGAGTAGCCCAGGACCACCACCTCACTCTTATCAAAGTTAACCTTAAGTCCAGACATTTCCTCGAAGCAGAGCAAAAGGAACTTAAGATTAGCAATGTCCGAGTCCGAGCCTGAGACCATGATCATGGTGTCATCCGCATATTGGAGGTGGGAGACCCCACCACCCGGGATGAGGTGGCCAACCACCCCCTGGATATGCCCGGCTAGCTTTGCCTTATCCAGGATGCCAGCAAGGGCGTCAGCAGCGAGATTAAAAAGCAGGGGGAAATAGGGTCTCCTTGCTTGACCCCCCTGGAAGCCTGGAAAAAGGGGTCTACTTCGTCATTGATATTGATCGCGGTGCTACCGGATCGAACCAGTTGCATGATCCAGGAACACCACCTCTCGTCAAATCCGCGCCGCTGCATCACCAACCTCAAGAAGGACCAGTCAAGACGGTCATACGCCTTCTGGAAGTCCAATTTGAGGAAGACCCCCTTGAGACCCTTGGACGCCACCTCGTGAACAATCTCGTGAAGGGCAAGAATCCCGTCATGGATCCTCCGGCCCTTCAGGAATGCGGACTGGAGGGGGTGAGCAATCCGTTCGGCCACAGGGGACAAACGACTGGCTCATACTTTCACAAAAATACGCGCCAACACGTTAATAACCGTAATAGGACAGAATTGCCGAATATCCGAGGCCCCAACTAGTTTGGGGATGAGAGCAATGACTCCAAAGTTAATCCTGCCCATGTCCAGGGTGCCTATATAAAATTCATGGAACATGGGCATGATGACCGGGCGCACGGTCTCCCAGAATCGCTGGAAGAAAACCACCGGGAGGCTGTCCGGCCCCGGGGCCGAGCACGCCTTCATAGACGCGATAGCCCTGCCAACTTCTTCCGAGGAGAATGGGAGAGTGAGTTTCGCATTCTCCACGTCGGACACCTAATCAACTGGCGGCCAGAAGTCCTCACAAAGGGAGGAGCCTCCTCGCGGCACAGCCGAGAATAACTCCTTATAGAAGGAGTAAATATGGGATGAGATGTCTTCTGGGTTTTCCAGCAGAGCATCCCCATCCCAGAGGAAAGGGATGACACATTTCCGCCTACGGCCGTTAGCGATGGCCTGAAAAAACGCGGTGTTTGCATCCCCCTTGAGAAGCCAGTTCTGGCCTCCTCGACGTTGCCAGAACAATTCCTCACTTCTGAATATGTCCATGAGCTCGACATCGAGGGAGTATCTCCGGGTCCAGTCATCTGGGGACAGGCCCGGCCCGTCCGCCAAGTCATCTAGGGTTTTAATCTGGCCCAGCAGGGCCCCTTTACGGGCCCGGAGATCAGCACCCAAATTAGCGCCCCAGCCCTTCATGGCCTGTCGAGCCATCTTAGCACATTGTTGCCAGATGTCCACCGCACAGAAGATACGCGTCGGGGAGGCGGCAGCAAGATGCCATCGGTCGCGGACCAGCTCGCAGAAACTAGGCTGTTCTAGCCAAAATGTCTCAAAGCGAAAGCGCCGGCGTGGCACGCTTGTGCATCTGGAGGTCGTGGGATGGGGCGGCAAATCCGGATCACAGCAAGCTGGCCGGGGTAGTTGGTAGGTTCCTAATTTGTAACAGATAAAAGTTTAAAGAAAGAGCAGAAAACGCTGCGCAGTTACGGCAACACAAAGGACTCGCAAGATCGTTCGTGTTCATCTAGCTCTCGCTGGTTCCTCTCTCTCTCTCTCTCATTCGATCGTCCGGCAACTACAATTGATACCAGAGCCTTGGTGTTTGTTCCTTGCTCTGGCGACCGGCGGTGTCTAATCCGGGGCGGCCATGCCCGACGACGAAGCGAGGAAGAAGAACAGCGTGGAGAAGTCTGCGACGCCGTTCGCGCGCCTCACCAGCAGCGGCAGTGGCGAGGTTCGCGTCGTTGAGGGGATGGTGCGCGAGACGGAGTCCTCGTCGGCGTCAATGATGCTGACACGGACCAACTACATGGAGTGGTCTCTTTTCATGCAAGTAACGATCCGGTGACGAAGCACAAGGCCGTCCAGAAATTCTTCCACGTCGTGCCGCGGAAGTACCGTTAGATAGCAATGGCCATCGAGTCACTCATGGACCTCAAGACGATGACCATTGAGGAGCTCACCGGGCGTCTCTCGGCGTGTGAGGACCACTATGGCCTTGACGACGCCGCGCACCCCGGTGGGCAGCTCCTTGCCTCCTATCTGCCGAAGAGTGGGCCGCTCGCGAGCACAAGTTCGGGGTTCGGATCGTCATCAGACGACAACAATGGCAAGAGCAAATCGCCGGCCAAGGGCGGCGGCAGCAGCGGGAGGCCTGCGACCGGCAACGGCGGATCGGGAGGATCCAGTAGCTCCGGTGGAAAAAAGAAAGGTAAATGCCACCATTGTGGCAAGACCGGACATTGGAAAAAGGATTGCTGGTCATGGCTGAAAGAGCAAAAGGAGCAAGGAAAAAGGAGCAGGTCAAACTCGTCCGTGACGGCGGCGACGAACACGATCAAGGCCTGTTCATGGCCGTGGTCACCAACGTTTCTACGCCTGAGCTGGTGACGCCCCAAGCTGTGTTCCTCAATGAAGAAAAAGTTATCCTCGTTCCTTCACCCGATGGACTTTGGTACTTTAACACCGGTGCGTCCAGCCACATGACAGGGGAGAAATCCATGTTTGCCATGCTCGATGAGGGATTGCATGGCACTGTGAAATTTGGTGATGGTTCTGTTGTGGCTATCATCAGAGGCAAAAGTGGCGATGAAAGCGTGCACTTTCAGATGTCTACTATATACCCAGTCTATGCAGCAATATCATCTCAGTCGGACAACTCGATGAAGGAGGATGCAAGATTGAGATTGAAGACAGTACGATGACCATCCAAGACCCGGGCCGGCGCATACTGGCTTGTGTCAAGCGCATGGCCAGCAGGCTGTACACGAGCGTGCTCTCCATTGATGGTCCGGCCTGCCTTCTTACGAAGTCGGACGACATCACCTCGCGCTGGTACGCTAGGATGGGACACCTGCACTTCCGGGCCTTGCGTGCCATGTCTTCAAAGCAGATGGTACGTGGCATGCCGATCATCGATCGCGTCGAGGAATACTGCGATGGCTGCGCTTTGGGCAAGCACCACCGGGCGCCCTTCCCCCAGGTGGTCACATATCGCGCTGAACAAGGGCTCGAGTTGGTCCACACGGATTTGTGCAGGCCAAGTACTTCTTGTTAGTAGTTGATGATTACTCACGCTACATGTGGTTGGAGTTGCTGAAATCCAAGGATGAGGCACACCAGAAGTTCAAGAAGGTGCAGGAATGGCCGAAGCAGAAGGAAGGTGCAGACTCCGCGCGTTTCGGTCAGACCGAGGCGCCGAGTTCAACTCGCTGGAATTTAAGGAGTATTGCGATGGACTGGGAATCAAGCACTACACAACCGCAACCTACTCTTCTCAGCAAAACGGAGTGATGGAGCGTCGAAACCAAACCGTCGTCGAGATGGCGCGCTGTCTCCTCAAGAGCATGGCGGTGCCGTCGTTCTTCTGAACGGAAGCGGTGAAGACAGCGGTGTACCTTCTTAACAGGGCGCCCACGCACAGCTTGGACGGAGTGACGCCGTATGAGGCCTGGCACGGTCGCAAGCCGAGTGTGCAGCACTTGCGCACATTTGGGCGTGTGACGCACGTTATTAGGCCCCGGAGTAACCAAGCTCTCTGATCGATCGACAATGATGATCTTTGTTGGATATGAAGAAGGATCGAAGAGCTATCGTGTTTTTTTAGAGAAGGAGGTTAAACCCCCGGCCTCTGCATCAATCGATGCATGCAGCCATCTTATTAATTATTTCACAAAGGTCCAACAAGAGTATACATCAATCCATCAAAAGCCACCACTCACACCCACAAACTCGATAATGTGGAGTGCTCTCACTCCACATATCTAAGACCAGTGTTGTTTTCAATCCATCCACATAACGTATCGAGAACAACAGCCGGTGCAGCATACCTAAAATGCACACCTTACGCACACGTTTTACCAGCCGACATCATCCTCGAACCACTGACCCATCTTCAGGAAAGAGATCCACATCATCCTTGCCAGTCCAATCATCCGTCGACGCCACCACGGCGCCCAGCGGCGCCACCGCCCTGCGCTCATCCGTCCATATGCGAAGACTCCGGGAGATCTGTCGTGCGTATCACCTGCCAACCAGGCATGACTTAGCGTAGCACCTGTCGGCCAGGCATGACTTGACAGCTCCACCGAAATTCCGTGCAAGACGAAGCCGCTCCACCTCCTGCCTCAGTCTGCCAACGCTGCTCCACAAGCGATGCTCCCAAGAGAGAAACGGCACCGCAGTACCGCCATCGTCCGATCTGGAAGACCAGATCCTAGGGTTTCCCCAGAAGCAGTGCCCACCACAAGCAACCGTTCAGGACTCACACAGTGCCCACCACCACTCAGCCCTCAAGGCGACGCCTTCAGGAAGGTCACGACGTCAAGGACGCCGCCGCCGCCCACCGGAGTTAGGGTTTTCACCCGAGAGGCAAGGAAAGGGAGCAGAGGAGCAGATGTACCGACGTCTCCAAAAAGAATAACGGCGCCCTTGAGCGTCGTCGTCGGCGCGGCCGGCCTGGGCCAACCAAGGGGTTTCCCCCAATCCGAATCTCCTCCACCGACTTCACCCACAAGAAGGGCCCCGGCAACCACGCCGGCACCGCCAATAATCCGCAGGAGAGAGGCCCACAGATCAGGACCTGGGGGGCGCAGGTGGCAGTGCGGGCGGCGCCCGATGAAGGGGAACAACACACCTCCACAACGACGCTTCCAAGAAAGATAGCGGCACCCGTGGGCGTCGCCGTCGCGGCTCCGATGAAACCAGAGCAAGGATTTCTCCCGGAGCTGCGCTGGATATCCACCGCCACCGACCGCTGAGCATGGCCGCCACGCACCATCACGACCCCCAGCCAAGGCCACTGCACTGCGCGCCCTGGACACTGCTCGTGCCCAGCCTACCAGCGCAGCCGCACCCGGCTGCCGCTCCCTACCACCAGGGCCGAGCGCCTCGCTAGATCCGGCCATGGAGCCCCGGATCCGCCCTCCATCGCCGCCGATTGGCGAGATCACACCGGATCCCGCAACCGCCGACGCGGGGCGCCGCCGTCAGAGCCCGAAGGCTGACGCGAGGGGCCCCGCCGCCGCCATCCCCGGGGCGCGCGCGGCTTCGCCGGCGTCCCCTCCGGCAGCGGCGAAGCGGGAGGGAGACGGAGAGGGGGTCCGGTGGCAGCGCGGTGCGTGTCTCTACGCGAAGAGGATGCGCGCCGGCGACGTGCTCGCGAGGCGCCGGACTGGAGGAGCACGGGCCGGGCAGATCGGGAGCCGGGGCAGCGGCGTGGAACTGATGAGATGGGGTGGCGGCGACTGGCGCACGAGATGGGGTGGCGGCGGCTGGCGCACAAGAAGAGCTATCGTGTGTATGATCCAACCAGCAAAAAGGTAAAGTAACACGTGATGTTTTATTTAAGGAGAGCAGGCCTTGGAACTGGAGTGCCCAGGATGCGGTCACTACGCCCACACCGACGATATTCACTGTGGTCTACACCATTGACCATGGTGTACATGAGCTGGATACGGGCGGCTCGCCCGCGTCTACACCAAGGAGCGCGGTGCCACCACCCTCTACACCACCAATGGGATCGCCGCTGAACTCCGCCGACATGCCGACCCAGTCGGCGGTCGGCATGCCGCAGACCGAGCCACGCACACCTGCGCTGATGCGAGAAATGCGCTGGGCTACGCCGCCCACACATGATGATGTGCGACGCTGACTCCGGACCTATACGGTGCTGGCGCTTGTCGTGCGTCTTCGACGAGACTGAAGATGAGGCCGTCTGAGAAGAGCTCGAGCGCTGCCTGCTCACGATGGAGGAGCTGCGCAGCATCACGAAGGCTCTGAACGACGGAGCCTGGAAGGCTGCGATGGACACGGAGATGGCATCTATTGGCGAAAATAACACGTGGGAGCACGCCTACTTGCTGGCTGGTCACAAAGCCATCGGTTTGAAGTGGGTGTATCGTGTGAAGCGTGACCCAGATGGCAGCATAGTCAAGTACAAGGCTCGCTTAGTGGCGAAAGGCTATGTGGAACGAGAAGCGTGGACAACGAGGAAGTTTTTGCGCCAGTGGCATAGATGGAGACCGTACGGCTGCTTCTCGCGCTCACCGCGCACTCCGGCTGGGAGGTGCACCATATGGATGTAAAATCCGCATTTCTCAACGATGACCTCGTCGAGGAAGTGTATGTGGCGCAGCCGCCAGGGTACGTCACCGCCGGCAAGGAGGAGCAAGTTTTGCGGCTTCGGAAAGCACTCTATGGGCTTCGGAAAGCACTCTATGGGCTGCGGCAAGCTTCAAGGGCCTGGTACGCGAAGCTGGACAAGACTCTGGGCACGTTGGGGTTCACGCGCAGTCCATTGAAGCCTGCCGTGTATCGCTGCGGGAATGCACACTCCTTTCTGCTAGTGGGAGTGTATGTTGATGACCTCATCATCACCGGCACCTATGAGGCATCCATCAAGAGTTTAAAGGGCAGATGCAAGAGCTGTTTAAAATGACAGATCTCGGCCTGCTGAGCTACCGCTTGGGCACTGAGGTAATCCAATCCAAAGATTCAATTACACTGTCAAAAAAGCTATGCAGAGAAGGTGTTGGAAGTGGCTGGGATGACCGGGTGCGATGGCTGCCAAACTCTCATGGAGTGCCGGCTCAAGCTCTGGAAAGATGATGAGGCAAAATCTGCTGATCCTTCATTGTATCGTAGTGCTATTGACAGCCTAAGATACTTGGTTCATACCAGGCCGGACATCACTCACACGGTCGGGATAGTAAGCAGGTTTATGGAGAAGCCCACCGTTACTCACTGGACAGCCGTGTAGCAAATTCTTCGGTATGTGAGAAGTACATTGAGCTGTGGCTGTTGCTACCCGCGGGGATCCGGCAAGGCTCAACTTGTCGGATTCAATGACAGTGATCACGCCGGAGAAGTCGGAGATCGCAAGAGCACTTCGAGTCGGATCTTCTTTCTTGGTGAGAACCCTGTGTCATGGACCTCTCAGAACCAAAAGATTGTGGCTATCAGTTCTTGTGAGGCGGAGTACGTGGCAGCAGCGGCGGCAACATGCCAAGGTCTCTGGCTGAGTCGTCTTCTTGCAGAAATGAGAGGGGAAGAAGCCAACACTTTCAAGCTTCTGATGGACAAGTTTGCTACTGCACTGGCGAAGAATTCCGTTCATCACGACCGCAACAAATATATTGATGTCAAGTTCCATTTTATCTAAGATTGTGTTGAAAAGAAAGAGGTGCAGATTGATCATGTTGGCATTAATGATCGGCTGATGTGTTGACGAAGGCAATGGGTCGGGTGAAGTTCGTCGAGCTACGACACATACTTGGAATGAAGGAGGTCGGCAAAGGATGCTGAGCTGAGGGGGTGAAATGTAGCTCAGGTCATTAGGCTAGTTTTCTGCTTAAAATAAATAGTGCATGGCTGCCGATGTGACATCCATGCAGCATGCATGTAGCAGATGGAAACGTGCTGCATGCACGATCTCTCTCCCATTTTTTCTGTTATTGTTAACCCGATCAGCCTGACGTGCTTGTGCATCCGAAGGTCGTGGGATGGCGCGGCAAATCCGGATCACAGCGAGCTGGCCGGGGTAGTTGATAGTTTCCTAATTTGTAACAGATAAAAGATTATGAAAAGAGCAAAAAACGCTGTGCAGTTACGGCAGCACAAAAGACTCGCAAGATCGTTCGTGTTCATCACGAGGATATAGACATGACCATTACTAACTGAACGTCGTTCTTTCTTGCCACGTGATGTTCTAATCCTGATCTTTAAAACATTCTTCAGGTTCGGGCTTTCCAGGGAGAGGGTGAGGCAAGTAGGGCTTATCGCAATGGAGAAGCTGAAGCATGCTGCGAGGCGGAAAAAGCTGGATGCGTTGCTCCAGGATTACTGAGCTGAGGTGTTTTCCATGTTGTGCTGGGGCTAAATCCAGACACACAGTGGTTGTATATAGTCGAATCCAGACACACAGTGGTAGTATATAGTCGAAAAGAGAGAGTGACACATAGGTTACATCATTGAATGGCTTCTACTGCCACTCGTCTGCAGATAATCATACCTATACATTTTGTGACAACAGGCATGCATGATCAACGTCTCAATGCCACATTTTCCCTGGAAGCCGTTCAAGTATTCTGTACTGTATATATAACTAGCGTCCAATGATCCGTTGTGGGGAAGAAAGCCTATGGAAGAGCGGCTCACGACCCGCCCCTACAATCAACAAGATAGCCCTTCATTATTTGAGTTCGGAAAGTCACAGGAAAAAAAAAGTCAGCATCTCAAAATGCTTTTTAAAGTAAAGTTTTGTAGGCTTTGGAAATATTTGTTAAAGTTCATCTAAAAAATATAATTTTTATTTACTGTTCACCCGAGCTTAAATGAGCTTAGAAGCAGAAGGATGCTTTCCCACCTTTCATTGTCTGACTTTGTTTCTTTTTATTTTAGGATGAATGACTTTGTATCTAGATAGAAATCTAAGATTCCTCTCACGCATTCTTCTATTTTCCGCCCTCCAACGGCCTTGGAAATAAAGAAGAGCTCCAAGATTCCCGTGGCTTCTGCCGGTGCCTGAGGTGGGTGCAGAGAAATAGTCAGAGTACAAACATCGGATGAAGCAGTTAACAAAAACAAAGGCTTTCTTTAAAACCATAGGGATAAATGGGCTTTCTATGAGAGACAGAGCACAATTAACCACAAGCCTCTGAATTGGCCACCAGAATAGCTACGTATAGAACAACCCGTTCGGTTTTGAGCATATGGCAAATCCTACGGCCAAAGACGCTCTACACATGACATCTGATGGTTAAAATCATTAAGTTTGTGAGAGGACATGGATTAGGCTCTGTTTTACCGTCCTAAATGAATGCCTCATGTAGCTTGGTCAAATAGAGCAAGACCTATCTCATGAATCTTTCTCCTTGTTATTGGCATGACTTGCGTTCTAAATAATTGTTGTGCTGAAGTAAGTTTTTAGACCCCGAAACCGTCGAACAATAGTTCTACGGTAATTTTTTTAATTAAAAAGAAGTGTAAATATGTACATGCAAAGAAAAGAAAAAGGAAGATACATGTCAACTACCCAGCTCCTGTTTTTTCTGACATGATGAAATACTATCTGATGGAGTCTGTGGGTAGGGAACTTATCTATTGTTCTAGACATGCAATGTTCTTCTCTTTAGTTCTGTGCTTGACTAGAGAGAGATCTTGGTATAGACCCTGCTTCCAGGCATCTAGGCTTGGGGGGATATTATTGAAGATTTTCTCATTTCTTTGCATCCATATGTTCCAGCATCCCATAATGACAATGTCCATGGCAATCTGGGGTGGGAAACATTGTTTGAGGAAGATGAATCATCAAAAGCAAAGACACCTCTGTGTCTGTTTGGAGCAATAATATCCCAACAAGAAATCGCAAATTGACAGTCCCACGGGAGATGTAGAGATGTTTCCTCAACTTGTTCTTGGCAGAGTGCACATTCATAGTTCTGAAGCAAGAAGTTTTCCCTTTTAAGCAGGCTTCTGGAGCTAATTTTGTCATGAAGTAGCAACCAAAAGAAAATTTGGTGCCTTATTCTGTTGGCTACTTTCCATAGGTCTCTGAACAAGTGATGTGTTACACAAGGACCCATCAGGTGCTTGTACATCTTGCTGATAGAGAAAATGACAGATTTCCACTCATATGTCCAAGTATCATTATTGTTTCCAAGCTACTGCAGAATGGGTGCAATATCATTCAATTGCTGAAAGGCAATGGTAGAGAGTAGGGTGTTGAATTGCTCCATGATATCCAACGATTGCTTCATGTGTATTACTGAACATTGGCGATTCATTGGAAAAGACTGTAATTCAGGTAGAGAGTAGGGTTGTGGTGCCAATTGTTAGTCCAGAACAGAGTGGTGTCTCCACTACCCACTATAGAGTTAGACACTTCCATGAAGAGAGGAAGTAGTTTCAAATGTGCTTTCCACCAAAAAGAACCTTCCAGTTTGTCTTATGGTGGGTTGGTGGTGTAATATGTTTCCCACAACAAATTAACCCGCGACAGATTTTGCTTGTTGAAGAATTTGTGCAGATTATTGATAAGCAAGGCTTTGTTATGCAGATGAATATCTACCACTCCTAATCCTCGAGGGGACTTAGGTTTACAAATCGTCTCCCAGGATATCATTGCTTTTCCAGCTTCTTCAGAACCATATTTTCTCCAAAAGCAGTGCCTAAGGTATTTATTTATCTCATCAATTACTCCCAATGGCATGTCAAGGCACCTCATGAAGAAAGTTGGAAGGGAGGAGAATACTGATTTTATTAGTTGTAGCCTTCCATCATTGTCTCCCAGGAAATAATTGATGAAGTATGTTGCCTTATGACAAAGCAGAACAAACACATGTCATTTATTGTTTTTGAGAAATCCAACGGTAGGGGGGGTTATAGCTAGCACGAGAAGGCAACAATATTATCAAATGGTTTGGAGAACCGGATGGACCATAGGTCTAGGGCCTCTTTTTGCTCATATGTTAGGAATATCACGAGAACAGGGAACTTGTAGGAAACGGGATGCCAAGTAACTCAAATCTCATGAATAAGGATAGGAAAAGAGATGTCCTTTGGTTCACATCATAGGATTCCATTGAGTCTAAGCTAGGGCCTCTTTGAGTTGCAGGAATTATAAAATGTAGCAATAAAAAAACATAGGAATGAAGTTGGACTCCTGGCCTGAAGAAACAACAACAGAGATAATAATTCTCCAGAGCTCAACATGATGTGAAATTTTACGAATATTTATTTTGGAATATATAAAAAAATACTAGGAGAAAGAATTACCAAAGAGGAGCCTCGATGGGTCCACAAGCCTGGGTGGCGCGCCCTTCTCCCCAAGGCGTGTTACCCTTGTTTATGGGTGTCTCACCGTGTGTTTTCCCTCTCCTGACTAAGTTAACATAACTCAAAAGTTAGGACTAATAATTTTTTTCT
Source organism: Hordeum vulgare subsp. vulgare (assembly GCF_904849725.1). Classification (NCBI taxonomy): domain Eukaryota; kingdom Viridiplantae; phylum Streptophyta; class Magnoliopsida; order Poales; family Poaceae; genus Hordeum; species Hordeum vulgare. Next base: position 360,488,832 of record NC_058524.1, on the reverse strand, counting down.
ATATGATTTGATGCATGAACTGATTGCTACTTGCTTGCTTCATTGTGTTTTAAATCACAAAACTTCTCCTTCTCTCAAGAATCATCTCCTTGATCCAAATAATTACCCACTCACCATACCATGTGTATAGGAGTTAAAACTATATTTACAAAATATTATTTTAACCAAAAAGCATTTATTCGACTTAAGCTTTAAAAAAACCTGGATTGAGGTTTGTACTACAAGTTCTCAAATTAGGGAATTTGTTTTGCCCCAAAGATAATATTTGGACCATATTATCAAAAAGACTTCCTAAAACAACAAAATTATCATTTTAAAAGTTATTTTCCTGTTTTATTTAAATGTCTTTTTCCGAGGCCAGAAATGGTCTTTTATAAGGGAAAATATTTTTATGCTTAAAAAATATTTGAATTTTTTAGGGAAACTGAGTGGACATATATGTTCCATATATAAGAGTTCCAACACATGGTCATGTTAAAAATATTGGACTAAACCCTTCAAAACCCTTTGTGCCTATTTCAAGTATTTGAAATATTTCTATAAGAAATATTCTCAAATAATCCTAAGAAAATTCTAGCAAGTCACACATGATATGTGTGGTGATATTGCCAAGTTTAATATCAATCCTAATTACGTTGTTTCATAACAATATTCCAAAATCCTGTTTGTCCAAATCCAGACTTGGGAAACTTTACATTGCCAAGTGTCTCCAATTATTCTCAAACTTTGCGGACATGTTCTAATCATCTCAAAATGCATCCGGACCAAGTGGTGCATCAAGGCGAACAAATTCACTTGACCAAATCCCCTCAAAACCACTTCTGTTGATTTCTAGAATTGGGAATATTTGCATTGTCAAGTTTATCCAATTGTACCCAAACTTTTTGGGCATGCTCTAAACCCCAAATAATGCCACCACACCAAGTGGTGCATTGGGGGGAAGAAAATTGCATAAATGAATCTAAGAAAAACCCTTTGTGCCCCATTTTTAGGGTTTATAGAGTTTACATTGGAAACTTTTATCACCAAATCCCAAATTTGGTGATAAACCTCATTTTCACCTAACATTTCATCCTGTTGAATATCAAGGAAAGTAGACTCCATTTACTTGCCCAAAACTACATCAAACACCTTCTGGTGATTTTCCAAAGTTACTGTTTTCACCACTTTTACTATTTCCCTTGCTCTAAAGTTTTTACCGTAACACCTCCTAGTGTCCATTTACCTCGAGTAAAAAGATCTAGCCCTAGTTCAATGATTGAAGGGGGTAAAACCCTACTTCACCCCTATGTTTTTGCCATGGCAAACCACTTCTACCTCCCCTCTCACTCCTACCCCTGCCTTGCACCCTAAGCTACCATAAAGCATCTCGAGAAGACCCTAGGAGCTAGTGGACAAGGTTAGGCGGCACAAAGCGCGTGGGGGGCATGGACATGCCAGCCATTTGGAGCGTTTTGGAGCGCGCTACAGTGCACCAGAGCACTATAGCCGCGTCCTGCCTGAGGCCCCAACCACCTCGAGCGGAACTAGATTGCCACGAGCCCCTCCTTGGCATGCGCAAGATGCCGGCTGTCTCCCCCCTCACCCCTCTCTCTACATGGACCCCTGGTCATGCGTGCCTGATGCCACGAAGCACCGCCACTCGCTGCTTGCGTGAGGGATCTGCCCCGAGCTCTTCCCGTTCTCTCCTTTCTTCCGCATCGTGGACTAGTCCCACGAACACCATCAAGCCACTCTAGCCCTGTAACGCCCAAGATGTGATCGTGTCCTTATTTTGGCATGAGGGCCTCGATAGGGATAAAAGCGCATCTCATCGTTTCGCAAGAATGGATATCGTTATAAGTACATGTACTGAAGAGGTGAGTATATGGAATTGGCTTACACTCGCCACAAGCTACAACAAGTTCACATCAATACATTAACATATTCAATCACCATGTAGAAGAGCAGGGTCCGACTACGGACGAAAACAAACGATGAAAAAATGACATCCATGCTTGCTATCCTAGGCTGCCGGCCTGGATCCCATCCTAGACCGACGAATAAGAAGAAGAAGAACAAACTCCAAATAGAACAATCATCGTGCTCACGTCAAAGTGACTCTTTACCTGTACCTGCAACTGTTGTTATAGTAATTTGTGAGCCATAGGGACTCAACAATCTCATTTCCAAAGGTATCAAGACTAGCAAAGCTTATGTCTGAGGTATGGTTAAGTGGTGAGGCTACAACAAGCGACTAAGCATTTATTTGAGGTGGCTAACTCACGAGTACAAGAATAAAAGGGGGGATGGTCTACGCATAACAGATGGGACTAATGATGATCAAATGAATGATCCTGAACACCTACTTACGTCAAACATAACCCCACCGTGTCCTCCTCCGGATGCAGAACTCACGAGAAGAGGCAGTCACGGTTACGCACACAATTGGCATATTTTAATTAAGTTTACTTCAAGTTATCTAGAATCGGACGTTAAACAAAGTTTCCAAGTTTTCCACATAACCGTGGGCACGACTTTCCGAAAGATTTAACCCTGCAAGGGCGCTCCAACTAGTCCATCACAAACTACCACAGGCTACGCCGAAATGACCTCGATTAGGGAAACCCGTGATCTCCTCGGGTTCCTATTGGAAAACCTCAACCTAGAGATATCCCAAAGTATCCTCAGAATCCCATGTACGAGACGCTCGAGAAAGGTAAAACAAGTCCAGAAAGGCCGCCCGGCGTGTCGACGATCCCGATAGGAGCCGCGTATCTCAAGACACGACAGATAAGCGAAGCGTATGGTGGCCTAATACACATCTCCCGAGTTGCCCGGGTTGGCCCCGCACGATGTTCTTTTTTGGACTAGCACCAGCAACACTGCCCCCCTATATTATGTTGAATTACTCCTCGGGTTCATGACGCCCTATGTTCTTTAACGCTGTTCAGTATTATTATGTTGGGAAAATATAGTACCATTGTTGGGCCTTGCCAGATGAGTTCTATCCCAAAACAAAAGTCAAGGGGGTCCCCATAACAACACCAAGCATGTTAGGAGCGCTCATTTATGGAACATAACACCGGTAGTCGAAACTAAGACGACAAAGGTGGACAAAACACCAGGCTGGAAGGCCAAGCCTTCCACCTTTTACCAAGTATATAGGTGCATTAAATTAATTAACAATAATATGGTTATATAACAAGGAACCCATGTTGGCACATGGAAAGCAACTGCATCGGCAAATAGCAACGATATAAGAAGGCTGAGCAAGCGGTAACATAGCCAAATAGTGGTATGCTCGGTTGTGGAAAGGTTAGATATTTTCATGGCAATGTTGGGAGGCTTATTTAACAGGTGGTAGGTAGAGAGACATAGCGAAAGAAACAATACAACTAGCATGGCAATGATAGTAATGGTATCTAGGGAAATGATCATTTTGCTAGTGATCCTACTTGGAAGAAGAACGAATCTGTGAAGCAAACGAACCAACGTAGTCAAACGGATCCTCACACTTCGAAGTGGATCTAAACTCTATCGGAAAGAAGCAAACCGGAAACCAGAATCAACACACGATATTCACCACGACACATGCACGATATGATGCACAACCTAATATGATGCATGTCCATTTCAATTATGCAAGGCATGGCATGGCAATTCACAACAGTCAAACACTACACATTAAGTGAAGCTCAATATACAATGAGTTGCATATTGACGAAACTCCACATACAAATTATTTAGTTCACTCCCGTTTAGGTACACGGGAATATTAAATGTTGTTTAAACATGGCAAGAGGTGAATCATGTGATTCTACACGTCATTCTAGTCGGCTTACACACAGAACGTTTGAATGGAGCTATGGTTAAAAATACGTGCAAAACAAGACATTATGCCATGAATGCAACATGCGTGCAGTTTTATGAAAACATTAGCAAGAAGGATATGAAGCATGTGTCGCCATGGCGAAAGAAAGGGAACCATGGCGGAAAAACGGAAATGATGACACAGCAACGTTCCGCTTCGATAACTCGACGAGATACCCATGCCAACGAATTGTGAGTGCGTGTGTGTCATGCCAAAGAATGATGGGGTGATCCCGGTTACCAGATTCCCATGTGTCGGAGGCATGAATATGGGGTGCCTGCAACTAACATGGCATCTACGAAACGGACAACATAACACCTCACACGACAATGCATTCGGTCCACGGGTGATCTTCTCGCAGGTTATACCTTTGAAGCGTGCGTTCGGGGTGGACCGAGTCATTACGGTGTATATGTACAAGGGTCGTCGTGGATGTCGTGGAAGTAGTTGTTCCCGCGATAGTAGTTGAAGTAGTGGTACACGGGTCTTCGACGACGGTAGTCGTACACGCTCCGTAGATGTCCGGGGTCGTCGAGGACGTCGTGGAAGTAGTGGTACAAGTGTCATCGAGGAAGTAGTCGTACACGATTGGAGAGGAACTTGATGAATCCACGATCTTCGGAGGTAGGCGGTAGTTGTTCTCGGTAGAATAGGCAGGAGTTCGACAACGAAACATCCGAGGCGGCGGCTTTGACTGATGAGCAGGCCATGCGTGGCTTGGGCCTTGGCTGTTTCTGGGCGAGGCCGACGCTCTGCTGGTCTGGTGCAGTGTGAGGCGGCCTTGGCATGACTCGCGAGCTGGTGGATCTGGACGGTCTAGGTAAGGAGGCGGAAGCCTGGCTTGGCTTGGAGGCGAGCAGGGAGAAGGCTACGATGCCCACGCGGTCAATGCGTCGTTGAAGAGGTGCGGTCTGGCGGTCAAAGCCGGATGCAGACGAACAGAGGAGCGTGCAGGGCCTCGGTCGTCCTACCGGAGCAGAAGGCTAGAGGCGGCGAGGATCAAGACGGCGAGGGCAAGGCTGACCATATAGACTGCATGGACGGGCGAATCCGGGCTCCTGGAATCCATTCCTGACGATGAGGCACCTTGGGGCGAGGACGGGCGACTCCATGGCGACGGTCTCCTGCGAGGGGCAGAGAGAGCGCTCACAGGGAGAGCGAGGCATGGGGAGGAAGGACGAGAGGCAAGGACGCGTGTCGGCGGCCTGGTCCTGGAGATCGACGCCGACGGGGGCTTGAACGGCGACCGGAGAAGGCTCGATAGCGAGCTCCTACTGATCCAGCGAGGAGGTCCTCGGGTGCGTCCCGTGCGGCGACCGAGAGATGGCACATTGACGAGCGTCTCCATGGGAGCATGCGCGGCTGCGGGAGCTCCTGTTCCTGTCGTCGTGCGGATGAATCCCTCTGCGATGCATGGACGCGTCCAGGATCTAAGGAGCAATACACAGAATGGATTTGGCTGCTCGTTGGTTGGTCCGATGGTGAAAACAAGGAGCGGGGCTAGTTGGATGGATCAGGGGATATCTCGAGGAAGGAGATGTATCTGGCGGCGGCGGGATGGGACAAAGGTCCTAGATTTTTAGGGTTGGCATCTATTTAAAACATGTGGGATTAGGGTAGGGGGGTCTTGCACCATTTTCAGGCCGTCAGATCTCGATCGGATGGTCCAAAACAAAGGGGTAGGCTAGGTGGGTGGTGTTGGACCGTGTAGAATAGGCTTTGCTGAGAAGATAGAGATATTTGCGGCCCGACAATGAGATTTTAAATACCAAAAAACGTCCGACGATAAACCGATGACGGTGCCGCTAGGGTCGACCGTTCGGCTATCAAATGGACCCCGATTGCAACGAAATTTGGCAGACGACCTACCTACATTAAAATAAGACCGCATGCCAAGTTTCAACCCAATTCGAGAAAGTTTTATACACACTTTTGAAAACAATATTTTTAACGATGCCGCGGGCGTGTGCGGCGGTCAACGACGAAAACAGAGAGAACCGGCAACTACGAACGCATGCAAGTTCTGAAAACTGACGACAACGAAGTGCCAATGCAATGCGGATGATGCGAATGGTGCGATGATGAATGCACAAACAAATAATCATAGGGCGGCTATGGAATAAAAGGGGAATCTTCTGGAGCATCGGTCTCAGGCTATTACAAGCCCCTAGTGGCCGCGAGGGCCGTTCTCATGAGCGGCTGTGAGCCTCGTCCATGGAGAGTGTGGGGACCCCGACTTATAAGTCATGATCATCGAATGTACGTGATCAGTGATCTAAGAGATCAATGCTCACCGAACACGTAGAAACTGAATAACAAGAGTCTTACATCCATACATACCGTCTGATACAAATAAGGACCATTACGGTCAAGTCTTACATAGGTAGGGCCATGAAGGTGAACACACCAAACTCAACTAATAGCGGAGATCTTGGTTGAAAGCTTGAACCCATGCCATCAGCCTTAACCTACATGCATTCTGACAACGAAGTGTCCTAGCTCGCAGGAACGTCTCCAACGTACAATTCACCATCTCCTGTTCTCTTTTACCTGGTCAATGAAATAACCAGTGGCAAGCCAATGAGTACTTTGAATGTACTTGCAAGCAACCCATGTTGTGGAACAAGGCAATAATGAAACATGATATAACACTGGTAGGGTATTTTTGCGGAAAGCATATTTTTTCCCTAGTGCAGCAACATGATCAAATTCTTGGGTGACAAGCACCACAAGGCATAGCGGTAACCTGATAAGCAGATTACATATATCAATATAATCCGAGGGTCGGACATCCCATGTCCAACCATCATGCCAAGTCACCTAACTTAGCTCGAGTATCATCACTTCCCATGTCACCATCTTGTTCTCATATTACCCCACGCACACACACTTGGTTTATGTGGAAACCATTAGACGTAGTTTAAGAAGGATTACCCAACTGTCCTTGACCGTGGACACGACTATTCAAATAGTTTTACACTCTGCAGAGGTTGCGCGCTGTACCCACGAGACTCGGGGAACTTCCATGTCATCCACGACTTGCGGTATATAACATACCCAAGGTAAGCACCCGAACAATGCCTTTCCCATGGTGACACTAAACAAAGAGTCCACTCGTTGGTGCCATCCCTCGTGATGTACATCATATGAGCCTCGCTCTAGATCGTACCATCCATGAGGGCACGCAACGGTGAGCCAGGAACCTGTAAAAACAGCATGGTCGCCATACCTGGCACGACCCCATCATGAGAGTGACCACGTCACTCCCGCCACTAATAATGTGGGCTCTCTGCTAATATCGACCAAAGTAATCAACAAAGCCCCGTTCCCATATTGGGGTATAATGGTCGCACAATTAAGGTTGGGACGGTCGACAAATCTTAAATCTAATCCCGTTTCTGTAACCACGCACACATAACCGTTCTAGGTACACCACTTCTTTCTCAAGTGGTCGTCCATCTCAACACCACCACCCTCGGGCATTAGTGGCCCTCGACCGTGTTTTTGAAAAGCCTTTGTAACACACCCTTCATTGTCACCATGCATATTCCCATCCCTTCTTGTGTATCAACTACTAGCAACTAGCTACATCCAATATGCACAACCCTCATAGGTGTTAGGGTCATGACCAAGTGCAGGTTTCAACAGGTATTCTTCGGGGACAACCCAACAAGGCGGGTCTCCGATCCAACTAGAATATATGCATAAGTAAGGCATCATATGACATGCAAGTAAAAGTTTCTAAGGCATGGTCAAAGGGTTGCTTGCCTTGCTCAAATAAGTCTTCGGGGTCTTCAAGGTCTTCCGGTCCAACTTCGAGTACTACGTTTATTTCGCCAACTATCATCGAAAACGACAACGATAAGCCACACAACAAGCAAAAAAGAAAAGCACTCTATAAATAGGAGTTTTATTTCTCTTGAACATCTCTGGTTATAAGAAGAAATGCCTAAATTTGTTCTAAGGGATTTGGATCACCAGAGATTTTTGAATGGTGGAAATGGAGGCATCACTGGCCCCACAAGAAGTCTATAGAAATTATTCTGCTAAAAATGATTGGAGGCACTCATTTAATAGGGCATGATTTCATAAATATTTAGGAAGTGGTTTCTTTGGATTTGGAGTTGGTTTAATTATTCTAGGGGTTTTACAATATCAAATAAATGGAAAAAGGGCTATTTAATTGACCTAGCAGAATCAATGCCAGAAACAAATGTTGACTAAGGCTAGAAAAATAGTGCATGATATTTAGGGCACCTAGATATTGGAATCACTCCATTTCGAGTTGATTTGAGTGCTTTAAGAATTTACAAAGGTGGGTTGCAAATATTCAAATATGTATTTGAAAATTAATACTACAGAAAATTTCTTCGGGAAAATATGCAATGCATATATTGGGATAGGCCTTGATTTTTGGGACATCCAGGATTTTGATATCCAGGATTTTGAATAATCAAATTTGGAGCTAGAAGCAATTAGTTATGAATTAGTTAAATTCTCTCAAAAAGGAAAAATGATAAAGCGGGGTTATACCAATTGGCTATATTGCGCCCAAGGCGCCTGGTAGGAAGCCGGGCCGGCCTAGTAGCTCGGCCTGGCGTGCGAAGGGGGCCATGCCGAAGGCGCTTTCACCCTGTGGTGCTTTCGCTGCGGGGAGGCGAATTCAGCGGAGGCGCCTCCACTTAAAAACTGTCGGCCCGGCCTGTTGGGTCACTGGCAGGGGCCTCGACTTGAGAAGGTCATCCCCCACCTCCCGCCTGAACAGGGGAAGGCACGGGAGGCGAGGCCGAGCGGGCGCCGACGCTGACCCGGCGACTCAGGCCGCCTCCAGCGAGGCCCGGCACGCCGACAAGATCTGGAGGCTGCGTCGCCTCCATTCTCGTGATGATTCTATGTCAAATCACATGTTGCATGTTTGCTTAGTTTAGCCTATTGTAGCATGTACATTTGAAACAATTCAATTTTCTTCACCAACATTGGGATGGTATAGTGATGAGCATTGTCAACCTTTTGATATAAATAAGAGCTTCACTTATATGTGCAAACTGAGTTGCAATATTTTCATGCTTTCTACTTCTTGTGATAATATTTTGGGTTTATATTTCATAACATATGAAAGTTACTCTTGTATACATGTGTCATAGGTGCAAAAACCAAGGGAAGTAAAAATGGATGACATATACATATACAACATGTACACCTTGCCTCTTTTGTTAGCCAAATTTCAGATTAAGTTTGTAACAACAAACTTTAGGCTAGTACAAAGTATTTTTAAGGGGTAATGCAGGTGGGGCTTCCTTTGTGATTAAGTTTGCAACAGCAAACTTTAGGCTAGTACAAAGTATTTTTACTGTGAGGAATTTGAATCAAAACCTTGTCTAGTAGTCTTAGGCATAGAATAAATAGAAGACTACCAAGTTTCAGATCAAGGAGAGGAGTGTAGCTAGCACTTTTAGTCCAAGGCCACATTGTGCCAAAAATCAAGTTTCAGAAGGGCTGCTCATATTTCCCACATGAACATGCCATATCTTTTCTTGAAATAGTTCATTGACATACTAGAGATGCTCTGGAAAGATGTGGGGAAATTGGATTGAACAAAATTATTGGAAGAGAGTAAAAGAGGTGCTGCCATGGTAAAAAGGAGAGGTAAAGAGAGAGAGCCACCCTCCAATAACTGACCAGGGTCCATGGGAAAGTTATTGGAGGTGATAGAGAGATAGAAGAAGTTGTGGTAAAAGTTTGGGCTCAAGGAGAATAGCATAAGGGGTCAAAGAAGCAAGTTTGGTAACTGAGCAGAAGGTGTTTGATGGGTGTTAGGGCTAGCAAATGAATTCCAATTGCTATGAAACTTAATAGGGTCACATGATAGGTGAAAATGAGACATGATACCAAATTTAGGATTTGTTGGAGGAAGTTTCCGATGTAGACTTGAAAAACCCTAGAAATAGGCAGAAATGACTTTCCAAAGATAAACTCATGCAATATAATCCCCACAAATGCACCACTTGAAGTGGTGCCATTATTTGATTATTAAATCATGCCCAAAAAGTTTGGGATAAATTGGAGGAACTTCACAATGTAAAGTTTCTCAATTCTAGAATTCAGCAGAGAGGGTTTTGAGGGTATTGGGGCAAGTTCCTTTGTTCTCCTTGATGCACCACTTGGTGTGGATGCATTATTGGAGCATCAAAAGAGGTCCACCAAATCTGAGCACAATTGGAGTCACTTGGCAATGTAGAGTTGCTCAAATTTGAATCTGGACAGATATGGTTTTGGAATATTTAGCTATACCACATCAACTTGGATTGAGACGAAACTTGGCGAGGTCATCACATATATCATGTGTGAATTTCTAGAATTTTACTGGGATATATTGAGAATATTTCTTATAAAATATTCCAAAAGCTTGAAATAGGCAGAAAGGGTTTTGAAGGGTTTTGTCCAATATTTTTAACATGACCATGTGTTGAAACTCTTATATATGGAATATATATGCCCACCGAGTTTCTCTAAATTTTCTCAAATATTCTGAAAGCAATAAAAATAATCTTTCTTTGTAAAAGACCATTTTTGGCCTCAGAAAGAGTATTTAAATAAAATAGGAAAATAACATTTAAAATAATAATTTTGTGATTTTGGGAACTCTTTTTGAGAATAGGATTTAAATCAAATATTTGGGGCAAAACATCTTCCCTAAACCGAGGACTTGTAGTAAAAATCCCAAGTGAGGGGTTTTTTGAAAGCTTAAATTAAATAAATTCTTTTTGGTCAAAGTAATATTTGGTAAGAATAGATTTTGGTCCTATACACATGGTATGGTCATTGGACCAAGGTTTGGAACAAGAAGATGAGTCTAGAGAGTAGGAGGGAGTTTTGTGATTTAAAACATAAGAAAACAAGCAAGCTAACAACAATCACATCAAGCATCACAAACATTCACAAAATTTTTAATTCGTCTTAATTTTTAAGATATGTTTGTTTAGCCAGGAGAGTCAAAACATAGGGTGTGACAGCGAGTTCGATAACGCTATAAATAGTGACCCCTGAACCCCATTGTCTTCATTCCTTGCCTCCCCGTACTCTGACTTGGACGCCCGCACCGCCTGTTCTTCCTCCGTAGTCCTTGAGCTCGGGATTGGGCATGAATGTCGCAGCATCGGCTCACCGCCGATCGCTCGGTACTGACCTTCTCCGTCCTCGTTCCCCTTCATTCTGAGATGGCAGTGCTCCCCTGAACCTCTCCCGACACTCTCTCCTCTCTATCGATGCTTAGGAAGAGAAGTTCATCCTCGGCTGAAGCCCCTCCGCCTCGAGTCCTCATCGCCGGAACACCAGGGCCCTCCGGCGCTCCTCTCCGGCCCACCCAATCTACAGCAGCCCCCGGGGCCTAGCAGTGGTTGCCATTCATCTTGTCATCGCGGGAAGTGCCGCAGTGAGATCCCGTGCCGCCCATGTTGCAAGGAAGGAGATGAAAGCGGGCCTCGCTTGTCATACTCCCTTCCCTCTCCTCTCTCTTTTTCCTTTTTATCCAAACTTTCAAAAATTCCACATAAATAAATAATTATCCAAGTTGAATTATTCAAACTCCTAAATTTCTCTGAAATCCATACCACTTAATGGAGCAATTTCCATAATTTTTCATTAGAAGATTTTGCCGTGTTCAAAGTTAAGTTTAAATTTCAGCCTCCCAAAGCCACTTTGTAAAATTCCTAGAGCACCCTAATCAACTACAAATGGAATGATTCCAATTTCTAGATGCTCTAGATAGCATGCCCTATTTAACTAGCCTTGGTCAACATTTTTCCTATGCTTTATTCTGGATGGGCCAAATAAATATCTCCCTTTTTCCATTTATTCCATATTAGGAAATTCATAGAATATTCATCCCAACTACAAATCCAATTAAACCACGTCCTAAATATTTCTAAAATCGTGCCCTATTTAATAGGTGCATGCACTCATTTTTAACAAAAAAATTTTGTAGACTTGTTATAGGATCATCAATTCCTTCATTTCCATTATTCAAGAATCTCTGATGATCCAAATCCATTAGAACAAACTTTAGGTATTTTCTTGAGACTATAGGTGTCCAAGAAAAATAAAACTCCTATTTATAGAGTAATTTTATTTTTTTGCTTGTTGTGTTGCTTATTGTGGGTGTTTCCGACGATAGTTGACGAAGTAGACGAAGTGCTCGGAGTTGGACTAGAAGCTCATGAAGACATCGAAGACTTTGATGAACTAGGAAAGCAGCCCTTTGACCACGTCTAAGAAACTATTTTATGCATGTCATATAGCACTTTATTCCGTTGCATTGAATCATGAATCAGTGATCGCCATGATGGGTTACTATCATTACTTCCTCATTGATACATGCACTAAGCATCACCCTACCTTCCTATGAGGATTGTGCAGGTGGGAAGTAGTTAGGATGCTAGTAGTTGCTATGAAAATGGGATGGGAATATGCATGGTGTAGGAAAAGAAATGATTTCCAAAACTTTTCAAAAATCCCATCGAGTGCACTAATGCCCGAAGGAAATGGTGTCGAGTTAGGTAATCACTTGAGAAAGAAGTGGTGTACCAAGATAAGTGGTGTGTGTGTTTTCGAAAATGGATTAGATTTAAGGTCTGCTGATCATCCCAACTATTTATGTGCAACCACGATACCCCTTTATGTGACATGGCTTTGTTGATAACTTTGGTCAATGCTAGCACAGAGCCCGCATTACTAGTGGCGAGAGGGCCAGAGTCACCCTCTCGATACGGGGTCGTGCCAGGTAGGGCGACCATGGGTTGTTTTCGCAGACACCAGGCACACCGTTACGTCCCCTTAGGGATGGTATGATCTTGAGTGGGTTTCGTATGATATACATCATGAGGACGTGGGACAACGAGTGGACTCTTTGTTTAGTGTCGCTAGGGGAAAGACATTGTTCGGGTGCTTACCTCGGGTATGTAATATATCGTGAGTAGTGGTTGACATGAAAGTTCCCCTAGTCTTATGGGTAAAGCACACAAACCTCTTAAGAGTGTAAGAACTATTCGAATAGCCATGTCCACGGTCTTGGATAGTTGGAGGTCATTCTTAAACTACGTCTGATGTTTTCTCAAACTTGGTGTGTGTGTGCGTATGAGAAATATGTTACTTGAGATAAGTCAGGTGACTTCACATGATGATTTAACATGAGATGTTCAAACCCTTGCTTACATTGATAGCTGTAACTTGTTCATATTGATATGTGTAACTTCATGATGCATGCCTTTACAAGACACATTGATCATGTCATTGCACTTAAAAATTAGCTTTCCGCCACTTACCTACTTACTGCTATATCACACATTGTTATTACCTTGTTCCAAAAATGGTTTGCTTGCGTGTACATTCAAAGTAATCATTGGCTTGCCACTGGTTATTTTATTGGCCTGGCTTAAAAGAACATGGTATGATCAAGAATACCTAGGTGACGTACATGCGAGCTAGGACACTTCCGAGTGAGAATGCCTATAGGGTTAAGGAAGATGGCATGGGTTCACACTATCGATAAAGAGTTCTACTTCAAATATATGAAGACTTTGCCATAATGGCCATATTCGAGTAAAACGATACGTAATAAATGTAAGACTCTTGTTATTCAGTTTTTGTGTGTTTAGTGAGCATTGATCTTTGGGATCACCGTGTACGTACATCCGGTGATCACGACTTATGAGTCGGGGTCCCCACAATGGGGCCCATAGAGGTCCACTATTGATGCCCTTCTCGTATATGAAGCCATTTACCCTAGATAAACATAAATAAAGATAACACTTTCAGGACTTCCATCGCCGTCTCGATGCGTCACCAAGGCATGATCACTTTTGCTCTCTAGCGGAGGGATTTCTCCGGAAAAACTCCACCCTGGGAGGGGGGAAAATAGGACACAACATCATCACCAATTCTCCTCTCATCATGGGAGGCTCCATCTTCATCAACATCTTCGCCACCACCATCTAATCTCCAAACCCTAGTTCATATCTTCTGCTTAGTCTTTGTATAAAACATAGATTGGTACGTGGGCATGCTAGTAGTGTTGATTACAACTTGCATTTGATGGTAGTTTGTGTCACAGCCCTAGATTTAGAATTGTTTGTCATTGCATTCATGCATGCATTTTTATTTTTATTTTGAATTTGAAATGGGGAAGTGATCAAGCCTCACGAACCAAATTTTTGAAAATAGCCAACATAGGAATTGCTTCAAAATGATCCAAGAAAATGTTCCAAATATTCTGTGAAAATATTGGGATGAGGTTAATTTGCCAACCAATATTTTGAAAACACACAAACATTTTATATTGGACTTTTGAATTAATCAAACAATTATTTGAAGTGGAATTATATTTTCTATATATAAAATATAGTTCCATTAATTCTGAAACCTTTATGTGGCATTTAATATATCTATTTATATCACATAACAATTTTTCAGGATTTTATAAAATGATTTTATATTATTTTTTAAAATCAAAACAAATTCCAGAAATAAAAGAAACAAAATAAAACAAAGAAGGAACTTACCAGGCGAAGCTTACCTGGCCCAGCCCACCAGCCTCCCGTGGTCATCGTCTTCCTCACGCAGCTGCGTGGCAGCAGCGCAGCGACCGGGTCCACCTCCTGCTTCCTCTCGGAGCATATCTCCTCGCCTGGAGATGCCCCAGAGCCCCTTCTCTCTTCTCCACCCCTCTCTGGTTTCCCTCCCTCGCTCTCTCGCCATCTCCCGGCCAGGGCCGAGCGCTGTCGTCGCTACCGCTCGTCGTTGCCGCAGCCTTCGGCCACCCCTCGCCTCTCTTTCGTGCCCAACGGAACGACCTCCTCTCCCTGCTCCTCCTCGTCGAAGGAATCAAGGACGGAGCCCCCCTGACGCCGCCATCCCCACCGTCCCCCTTCCCTCCGGCCGCCGGTCTCCTCTCATCGATTCCCCGGCCACAACATGCCGCTGAGCCCGCGTCTGCTCCCCTGGATCCGCTGTGAGCCGCCGTTTCCATTCCCCCTTGTCCCCATCTCATTCCCTGCTCCGGAACCCCGCGCCTGACCAAGCCGAGCACCGCCGCCGGTAGAGCTCGCCGCCGTTGCTACTTCACGCCATCCCCGGCAGCTCCGAGGCCTCCATCCGAAGCGCCACAACCCCAAGAACCCATTCCACCCATCCACGCCTTGAATGGACGCCGATGCCTAATTACGAGTTAATTAACCCCCTTCAGACACTGATAGTGGGCCCTAATGCCTCAAAATTAGGAATTAAAGTTAAATTAAACTCTGTTAAGTAGATGTGACACTGACGTGTGGACCCCACACGTCAGATTTGACTTTGACTAGGTCAGTTGACCTTGTGAGGTCATGCTGACGTAGTGATGATGAAATAAAACCTTTCTGGATTAAATCAATTCAGAAAATTCCAGAAAATCACAAAAACTTCAAAAAAGCATAGAAAAAAAATATAACTCCAAATGAAACAAATAATATGTGAAAAATGATCAGAAAAATGCAAGGAATGTGATTATGCCATGTTCATGCATGTTAGAGCAAGTTAACATCACCAAGTAGGGAAAATGATGATTAGGGTAAATTTAATAAATAGCTTGGAGTTGGAATTTTATGTCTATTTGAATTCCACTTCAATTAATATGAACACACATTGAGCTAGGTAACTTAGTACCTTAACATGCGATATCATACATCATGTTTGGTGCATTGCATTGAATGTGTTCTTTTCTATTTGTCCATGCTGTTCCCTCTCGGTAGACGATGGTTCTGACGATGTGATCGTTGACATTGATGAAGACTAATTGCTATCTTCAGACGTGTGAGGCAAGCAAACCCCCCTTGAACATCCTGATACAATCCCACTCTCTCACTCCTGCTCTCTTTTACTGCATTAGGACCACATTGATTTAACTGTTACTTGTTCTCGGTAGTTGAACCCATTCCTCTGCATGACCTGATTTTGCCACAGTAAATAGTTGAAACCACTTAGCATGAGTAGCAACTTCTTGAGCCTTGATGTGCTACTCATCCATGCTTGCTTACTGTGCCTGCTATGCTTAGAGTTGCGTTGGGTATGATCCATCTGGATGATGAATCAGAATGGTTGTGTTCATGTCCTACATTGTGAGAGTAAAGGTGTGAATCCGATTTGGTAAAGGTAGCAATGAGAGGCCATGTAGGAGTACATGGTGGGTTGTCTCATTGGGACCGTCCTTAAGAACTGATTTCTCTGTATGTTATCCAAGAAAAGATACTACCACACATTGGGTTCCGGGATGTCGACCCCTCTCGGCTTATTAATCGCCTAGATATCTGTATAGGAGTTGCAACTAGTTTTTGGTGTTTGTAGGAAAAGTGTTGGGAGTCGTGTTTAGCCCTGCCTGACGGGGTAGGCTTCACTATGGTAGATACACAGTGGCATGGTGTACCAAGTGGCACCCGGATGGTGGGCTTGGGAACCCTATGCACATCGTTTGGGGCCGTTAAGGAAACTTCGGTCGGACTTCCTTGCGGGTTCAGTCTCAGATAGGCGATAGACCTGGACTAGGGTCTTGTGTGGTTAACGGTCGTGGCCGACACCCACGTCAGTGCTTCCGCTCGAAGGTTGCCGAGATGCATGACGTGCATATGGTGATAAGTGGTGAGAGCATGTGTGAAGAAGTATACCCCTGTAAAATTCAACTAATCTATGCATCTACAACTCAGAAAAATCATGTGCTCTTGAGTTGCCCCTCTTCAATTGTTTCGGACCTTCATTTATGAGAGGATAGTCGAGAGTAGTTGTGCATTCGTGTCATCGATGTCTATTATTCCCGTGGTCTATCAAGTTGTTCTATTTTCGAATGACTGGGAGAAGCAAACTCCAGTTCCTCATCCATTTCTTGGATTAGGTTTAAGTAGTTGTGTTCCACAGATCAAAATGCCAATCCAGCTTTTGTTCCATTCTATCTTGGAGTATTACCCTCTTTTGTCAAGAATGTTGTGAGAATTGCACCATCTCTTTTGAACTCTTGATGTAGTGATACTTCTCACCATCATTGTTCATTCCTCGGTCTCCGTGTTGGTTGTAACCGGAATATTGACAAGTGAACCATGATGTGTGAATTCAATACTTGTAGCAACGTCATTGCTTTGTACTTAATGGACAATAATTTCACTCTTATGGTGATGGTGATTGAATCGTCATCCTAAGATTGACCGTGCTACCTAGTCCATGTTTCATGGTGCACTTTTCGATCAATGGGTTAGGATTGTGTCAATCCCTCGCTCTTTGATCATATCATCTTGCCCTGAAAAGCGGGATTGTTCCCGAGCTTAATAACATATCGGTGGTTTGTGATTTTCCAAATATCTTCTCGGAAGTATTACCAGGTTGTTTCCTGACTGTTATGATTGAGCTCGTGGTCAAGTTGGTTTTCCTATAAACCACCCCTTCTCCAAGAATCCGTGTTGGGTACCCCTCGAACTAGTGGGTTAAGCTAAACAACAACTTGGAGAGTTGGAAGATAAAAGCTTCGCCTAAACTTAGTTCATTTTAAAGGGATATCTTTTCTGTTGTGTGAGTCTTGAAGAAAGATAATATTCTCATCGGTTGATTCATGTGATCAATTGTTTCATATACTATCTTGTCCAATTTTTTATTTGAATATGGGCTATCGTCAAATCAAACTCAGAACCAAAGATTTTCGTAACGGTGTCTTACTCTTGGTTTTCCTTGAGCGTACACCATTATATTCTTTGATCTGACCAATGCTATTATCTTGCTCACATAGTTGTGGAAATCCATATATATGGGTTTGCTCGATGAATTGTTGTTGAGTCCATCTACAACATTTTCATTTGCTCCATGATCTATGTTGGACATTAAGTTCATGTTGGAAACTTTGTATGCATTGTCTTCGTGTCTCGTGCACGAGGTTATATGTTAGGTGTAAGAAGTGATTTCCTCTCCATTCGCATGTAATTAGTGCAAGTTGCCACCGTGAATTCAAGAAAAGTTAATTTGTTTTCTTTGGAATCATCCCTAGTCAGTCATGCACGTGCGAAGTATTCTATGGATTGATAGAGTGATCATCCTTATTCCATATGTATCTCCTAGCACACAAAGCCACTGATTGATTTGTTCAAGGAAAATAAGCTAAATGCTAATCCATGGTAAGGAACAAGGCTTCGTTATCTGCAAGGATGGTTCCCACCCAGAACTCGGTAGTGTTTTGTGGTAAGACTTTTCATGTGATCATCATTGTCTTGGATAGTGTGTTCACGTGGGTCTTGCAATCCAGCTCATGTTTTGGAGTTGGCTTCCGTAGTTCATCTCCTGAGAATCTCGCAACATTATCTCGTCGATTTGTGTTGCATACTTTATTTTCAGACATGCTGAGTGTGAAACATCATGTCACCAACTAGATCTGAATCTCAGGCAGATATGATTGTTGTAACGCTTCCCAAGGATTATAATATTGGTCTCTCTATAACCGGTAAAGTGATGTCGTGGCTAATACACCTAGTCGGAATACTTAATACTATAATATCTTGCATCAGCAACCTTAGCCATCTCCCCTGAGGACCTTGTATGACTTATTTTGGAAGTTATTCCTCATGGACCCCCTTTGAGCCCCGAAGTCCGACCTTTACTTGATGTTCTAGATACTAAGAAGTTGAATTACCCTATTACATCAAGGAGAACATTATAAGCGGTGTGCTAAATATCTCTCGGTCGATCATCCAGATTTCGTTCCCTTGGCATCGCTAAGGTGAAATCTGAGAAAGTGTTGTCTTCCTTTGCATCTGCATTCACCATTATTATTCAACATGGTAGTATGATGTGTCACCAAGATCTTGGCACGGATATTGGTAAAACCTTGATGAATATGGAAATGCTAAAGTTCTTGAGAGCACGCTCAGACACTAGGTTATAGCCTCGGTACTAATTGGAATGTGCCTTCCATTTGTCGAGTTGCTCTATAACTCTAGTTTCCTTACAAACTGAGTATGCCATTCTTCCGAACTTGTTCAAACGATCATTTGTGAATTGCCTTACCCTGGTATGAAGAGTATGAATGATCTTTGGATCAAAAGTAATTCTTTTTGCCACTTAAGGTAATAACTCTACGAGTCACCCTCCTAAGGTGCCCCGTTATGGTATGAAGGGCAACATGATTCTTGCTACTTTCAAACCCCGTCCCCATCTATTTTAAGCATGAAATTGTTGCCTACCAATTGAACCTCTATCATATGCCACATTTCCTCATTCCTGTTATGTGTTTTGTGTCTCAGCTCAATGTGGGGACCCCAACTTACCAGTCGAGATCGCCAATGAATGTGCTCAGTGATCCGAGAGATCAATGCTCACCGAACACACACATACTGAATAATAAGAGTCTTACATCGAAGTACCGAATTATTACATCGCGTGACCGAATGGTCAAGTTCACAAGGTAGGGCCTATAAGGCCAATCACACGGATACAACTAGTAGCGGAAATCTTAGGGCTAAGCGGTGCCCATGCCATCAGCCTACACCAACATGCATTTTGACTGGGAAGCGTCCTAGTTCGCAGGGGCGTCTCCGAAGACGTACTCTTCTCCAAACTCCGGTCCTTCCATGTCTGTTCAATAATATAACCAGTGGCAAGCCAATGAGTACTTTCGAATGTACTCGCAAACAGCCCATGATATGAACATTGCAAGTGAAGGACAACAATAATATGCATCTTTGGTGGATAACATCTTGGTTGTAAATAAACATGATCATGGGTATGCATCATAAGTTAAATGTTATTTGAAGAAAAGGTTATAGATACCAATATATCTGTCGAGGGCTGAACACTCTGGGTTCACCCTATATGCCAAGTCACCAAACTTGGTCATATCAAGTCTTTCATATTACTCCATTTACCACACACTCACACACACTTGGTTTATGCGGAAACGACTAGACGTAGTTTAAGCAGGATTACCCAACTGTCCTTGACCGTGGACACGGTTATTTGAATAGTTTTACACTCTGCAGAGGTTGCACGCTGGACCCACGAGATCCGGGAAACTTCCGTGTCATCCACGACTCGCGGTATATAATATACCCGAGGTAAGTACCCGATCAATGCCTTTCCCCTGACGATACTAGACAAAGAGGTCCACTCGATTAGTACCCAACCCACATGTTGTACATCTTACGAGCACCGACTCTGGACAGTATCAACCGTGCGGGGACCAACAGTGTGATTGGAACACGTAAAAACGGCATAGTCGCCCTACCTGGCACGACCCCATCATGAGAGTGACCACACATCACTCCCGCCACTAGTAATGTGACTCTTTGCTAGCACCGACCAGAGTAATCAACAAAGCCCCGTCCCATAAAGGGGTAATGTGGTCGTACATGTAAGGTTGGGATGGTCGACACGTCATAAATCTATTCCCATTTTCGAAACCATACTCACTAAAATACCCGGTGCACCACTTCACCAAAAGTGACCACCTAACTCATCATCATCCTGGGGCATTACTAGCACCCGACGGGGTTTTCATAACCTTGGTTTTATGCCAACAACATGCTCATGCTACTGCTATTCTAGCTTTACTTGTCAACATGATGTTAGCGTGACCCTCATAGGTGGTAGGATCATGCTCAAAATACAAGTGCTCTGGAGGAGCCTTCGGTAACATCACTTCAATGATTTACCGACACTTATGATCACATGCAACGGAAATATTTTCTACACTGACATGCATCATAACATATGCTCAGACATGGTCAAAGGGCTACTTGCCTTGGTCAGCTAGGTATCCGAGGTCTTCGAGGTCTTTCGCTCTGACTCCTTCATCACACGGGTTTTCTATCATTGTTTAAAGATAAAAATAATAAGTAGCTCACTCCAAAACAGATCAAAAAGTCATTTTAAAAATGTTGGTTATTTCTGATAAATCGAGGTTGTTATTTGAAAAATATTTGCTTCTGGTTTTACACAAAGAATATTTTTTAAAATCAACTTAGTAGAAGCAAAACTATTCCAATTTAATCCTTCTTATTATTATAAAATAGAATAGTTGCTACAAAAATTCATCCAATGGATCAGTTAAATACTACACATTTTTAGAAGAATAATAGTGGAAAAATTATATTTTTACACTGGTGAAATATTTTTATAAAAATCATTTAAACTTAGGTTTTAAATCAAAAAGAAAAAGGCTACAGACCTTGGCCTGGCTTGGCCTGGGACTGGGCGGGTCCAATGGCCAGCCAACCAGCGTGCGCAGGCGCTCGCGCCGTCAGGTTTGAACCTGACGCACGGGTCCCTGCAGTTAGTGGCTGCGGGCAGCGAGGGAGAGAGAGATGGGCCACCGACAGGTGGGGCACACCTGTCGGGGTCGTCTCCTACCTCTGGCCAGAGAGGAGGAGGAGCACGTTGGTGTGGCTACGGACGTCCTCGGGCCCTAACGATGACGGGAATGGGTCTGCCTCATCGTCGCCTACCTGATGATGGTCGAGAAGACGGCGGAGGGGCTCAGGTTCATCGGCGACGTGGTAGCTGTGGCAGAGGGGTTTCGGGCGAAGGTGGAGGGGGTAGCTAGGGGCACGAATTTGCTTGGGGAAGAGAGGGGAAAGCTTCCTGAGGGCACTGAGAGTGGTTTGGTGGGCAGAGGAACGCGGGAGCCGACGTGTAACCGGAGATCGACCGGAGCTCCGAGGCGGAGGGGCCTCGGTCGGTCTCGAGTACCGGGGCTCTGCCTGCTCAAAGAGGAGGCTAGGGAGGTGATTGAGGTTGCTGCGATGAGGAATGAGTGGTGCTAGAGCGAGGGGAGAGGCTATATAGAGGCTCGCGATGGTGAGCCGACTCGGGAGCGTCGGTGATTCACCGTGGCGTTCAAGGGGGCGCAGAGAGGAGTTGGGGTCGAAACCACGGTCTAACGACGTGGTTTTGGACTACCAGGACTCAGTGCGAGGGAGGGAGAGAGAGGAGAGGCGAGCTACCATGGCCACACATATCTGGCCGGTTCTGATGTGCGTGGGCACGTGTCACACCAACTCTTAGCGCAGGAGAGAAGGGGCCTTGATGGTCACCTGATGCAAAGAGGTTGTCGGGGGAGAGGAGAGACATATCGGGGAGGCTGGAACTGGTCGAGAGCGTCGCCCCACCTCGGTGGCGCTCTATAGCGCGCCCAAAGCGCAGCTTTGCCATGCCACGGCATGCTGGTGCGCTCTGCGGTGCCTTGGACGTATCTAGCATGTCCTGGGCACTGGCTGGGAGATGGCTAGCTCTTGGAGACCCGTGGGAGCTTCGGCTGGTCAAGGGGGACAAGGAAAACAGGTGCTGTCAGCCTTGAGCTGAAGCTTAGATTGGGTTTTTTGGCATTTCTACTTTGAACCAGAGAGGGGCGAGTTGACTGGGGCTTGGCATTGGTGCTAGCCACCTAATCTCAGAGTTTGGGAGAAAGGGTTGGGGTTTAGCTAAGGTTAGGAGGGGTTTTACCCATTTGTCAGAAGGTGCTCGACAGTGGTTTTGGGTGGTTGCACATCACCACTGGTTCTGCAACTTAACAGGATTGGGTTGGGTGCTAAAACAACGAGCTTCACTAAGTTTGAGCTCCATTGGACAAGTTTAGCTTTGTAAACTTGAAAACATCACCAAATGGCCAGATCTGTTCCTTCCAAATAGAGTGTGGGCAAATTAAGTTCCACGAATCCCATTTTTGGCACGGAGCCCTCATTTGAGGTATTAGGCACTCCTGCAAAGTTTCAACTCCATTGGACAAACTTTGCTACGTAGAGTTGCTCTAACTTTATTCTGGACAGAAGGGGTTTTGCAACTATTTGGTGCCCTTAATCATCTTGCATCAAGGTGAAATTTTATATGGATACCAAATATGGCCTAGGGATACCACTGGAATTTTCTAGGAATTTATTGAGAATATTTCCTTTGGAAATATTTCAAAAGGTCAAAACAGACAGAAAGGGTTTTCAGGGTTTTACTCAAATAATAATAATATAAATAGGGGTTGAAAATCTCATGCATGGAAAATATATGTCCTTCTGATCATCTCCAAAGTTTCTCACATTTTTCTAAGGCAGAAAGGTATTTTTCCATACAGGAATTCCATTTCTAGCCTCAGAAATGGACATGCAATTAAATTAGAAAAAAAATTCATAAAATAATTATTATATGGTTTTGGTATCTAAAATGGTGCTAGAACAAGATCACCAACTTTGGGTAATAACACTCCTTGCCATCAAGGACTTGTAGTGCAACCCAAAGGATGGTTTTGCTTTAACCAGAAATAATAAAAAAGGTTTTGAAAATAATTAAGTCATGAGAAATGTGATTTTTAATATCACATGATCAAGCATACAAGCATGCAATGACAATCATGGCACTCACAACATTAGTTTTGAGAAAGTTATAATAAACTCAGATTTTTGAATTACAGAAAAAATGGTTGTGAAAACAGGGTGTGACACTAAAGGGACGTTCCTACGTCTTATTCTATGAGTTGATCATGAGTTGCTCGATCTTTGAGGAGATCAAATCTGGTAGAGTCTTCCTGTTCTTTTGTCATCGTGTTAGATGAAGACCTCGAAGACAAAGATGTCAGGACCAGCATGATGCAATGAATCAACATCTCTGAGAAGGGCAATTGGATCATGAAGATTGAGATAGCTACTGTTCCCCTCTGTTCTCTTACCCTATGCTTGAATCTGTGGACGAGATTCTTGTTTAGTGTGGATGAGTTGTCACAACCCTAGATTTAGAATTTTTTGTCATTGCATTCATGCATGCATTTTTATTTTTCTTTTGAATTTGAAATGGGGAAGTGATCAATCCTCACGAACCAAATTTTTGAAAACAGGCAACATAGGAATTGCTTCAAAACGATCCAAGAAAATGTTCCAAATATTCTGTGAAAATATTGGGATGAGGTAAATTTGCCAACCAATATTTTGAAAACACAAAAATATTTTGTATTGGACTTTTGAATTAATCAAACAATTAATTGAAGTGGAATTATATTTGCTATATATAAAATATAGTTCCATTAATTCTGAAACTTTTATGTGGCATTTAATATATCTATTTATGTCACATAACAATTTTTCAGGATTTTATAAAATGATTTCAATTATTTTTTAAATCAAAAAAAATGCCAGAAATAAAAGAAACAAAATAAAACAGAGAAGGAACTTACCAAGCGCAGCTTACGTGACCCAGCCCACTAGCCTCCCCTGGTCATCGTCTTCTTCACGCAGCTGCGTGGCAGCAGCGCAGCGACCGTGGCCATTGATACGTCCATTTTGCGTCATGCTTTAATGTTGATATTTATCGCTTTATGGGCTGTTATTACACTTCACGGTACAATACTTATGCCTTTTCTCTCTTATTTCGCAAGGTTTACATGAAGAGGGAGAATGCCGACAGCTGGATTCTGGCCTGAAAAAGGAGCAAGTTTGAGATACCTATTCTGCGCAAATCCAAAAGCCGTGAAAATCAACGAGGATTTATTTTGGAATTTATAAAAAATAATGGGCCGAAGAAGTACCAGAGGGGAGCCAGCAGGAGGCCACAAGCCTGCTAGGCGCGGCCTACCCCCTGGCCGCGCCTAGGGGGCTTGTGGGCTCCCTGTTGGCCCTCTGGCCCCCTTCTTTTGCTATAAGGAGGGTTTCGTTCCGAAAAAAAATCAAGTGGAGGCTTTCAGGAGGAATCGCCGCCGCCATGAGGCGGGACTTGAGCAGAACCAATCTAGAGCTCCGGCAGGGTCGTCCTGCCGTGGAAACTTCCCTCCCGGAGGGGGAAATCGTCGCCATCGTCATCACCAACACTCCTCTCATCGGAGGGGACTCATCACCATCAACATATTCATCAGCACCATCTCATCTCCAAACCCTAGTTCATCTCTTGTAACCAATCTCCGTCTCGCGACTCCGATTGGTACCTCTAAGGTTGCTAGTAGTGTTAATTACTCTTTGTAGTTGATGCTAGTTGGATTACTTGGTGGAAGATTATATGTTTAGATCCTTGATGCTATTCAATACCTCTCTGTGGTCATGAATATTATTATGCTTTGTGAGTAGTTACTTTTGTTCCTGCAGACATGGGATAAGTCATGCTATAAGTAGTCATGTGAATTTGGTATTCATTCGATATTTTGATGTGTTGTATGTTGTCTCTCCTCTAGTGGTGTTATGTGAACGTCGACTACATAACACTTCACCATTATTTGGGCCTAGAGGAAGGCATTTGGAAGTAGTAAGTAGATGATGGGTTGCTAGAGTGACAAGCTTAAACCCTAGTTTATGCGTTGCTTCGTAAGGGGCTGATTTGGATCCACTAGTTTAATGCTATGGTTAGACTTTGTCTTAATTCTTCTTTCGAGTTGCGGATTCTTGTGAGAGGGGTTAATCATAAGTTGGATGCTTTTCCAAGTAAGGGCAGTACCCAAGCGCCGGTCCACCCACATATCGAACTATCAAAGTAGCGAACGCGAATCATATGAACGTGATGAATACTAGTTTGACAGAAATTCCCATGTGTCCTCGGGAGCGCTTTACCTCCTATAAGAGTTTTTCCAGGCTTTTCCCTTGCTACAAAAAAGATTGGGGCACTTTGCTGCACCGTTGTTACTTTTGTTACTTGCTACTTGCTACGAATCATCTTACCACATAACTATTTGTTACCGATAATTTCAGTGCTTGCAGAGATTACCTTGTTGAAAACCACTTGTCAGATCCTTCTGCTCCTCGTTGGGTTCGACACTCTTACTTATCTAAAGGACTAGATAGATCCCCTACTCTTGTGGGTCATCAATACTCTTTTCTGGCGCCGTTGCCGGGGAGTGAAGGGCCTTTGGTAAGTGTAATTTGGTAAGGAAACATTTATATAGTGTGCTGAAATTTATTGTCACTTGTCACTATGGAAACTAATCCTTTGAGGAGCTTGTTCGGGGTATCTTCACCTCGAACGGAAGCACAAAGAGTTGCTCCTCAACCTTCTGTACCTACTGAAAATATTTTCTATGAATTTCCTTCGGGTATGCTTGAGAAACTGCTGACTAATCCTTTTACAGGAGATGGAACATCACATCCCCACTTGCATCTAATATATGTAGATGAAGTTTGTGGTTTATTTAAGCTTGCAGGTTTGCCCGAGGATGAGGTCAATAAGAAGGTCTTTCCCTTATCTTTGAGGGATAAAGCATTGACATGGTATAGGCTATGTGATGATACTGGATCATGGAACTACAACTGGTTGAAATTGGAATTTCATCAAAAGTTTTATCCTATGCATCTAGTACATCGTGATCGGAATTATATTTATAATTTTTGTCCTTGTGACAGAGAAAGCATCGCCCAAGATTGGGGGAGGATTAAATCGATGTTATATTCATGCCCCAACCATGAGCTCTCGAGAGAAATTATCATTCAGAACTTCTATGCTCGGCTTTCTCATGATGATCGCACCATGCTTGACACTTCTTGTACCGGTTCTTTTATTAAGAGAGATATTGACTTCAGATGGAATTTATTGGAAAGAATTAAACGCAACTCTGAAGATTTGGAGTTTGATGAAGGTAAGGAGTTAGGTATGAATCTCAAGTTTGATTGCATTAAATCCTTTGTTGAAACAAATACTTTTTGTGATTTTAGCGCTATATATGGACTTGACTCTGAGATAGTAGCTTCATTGTGTGAATCATTTGCAGCTCATATTGATCTCTCTAAAGAGAAGTGGTTTAAATATCATCCTCCCTTAGAAGTCAATGTAGTTAAACCCAATCCAGTTGAAGAGAAAGTCATTGCCTATAATGATCCTATTGTTCCCAGTGCTTACATTGAGAAACCACCTTTCCCTGTTAGGATAAAGGATAATTCTAAAGTTTCAACTGTGATACGTAGGGGCTACATTAGAACACCTACACCCCCTGAGCAAATTAGAGTTGAACCTAGCATTGCTATTATCAAAGATCTCCTGTCCGACAATGTTGATGGCCATGATATTCACTTCTGTGAAGGTGCTGCTAGAATTGCTAAACCACATGCTAGAGACAAACATAGGCCTATTGTTGGCACACCCGTTGTTTCTGTTAAGATAGGAGATCATTGTTATCATGGTTTATGTGCCATGGGTGCTAGTGTTAGTGCAATACCTCAATCCTTATATGATGAAATTAAAGACGAGATTGCACCTGTTGAGATGGAACCTATTGATGTCACTATTCAGCTTGCCAATAGAGATACTATCTGCCCTGTGGGAATTTTGGAGATGTTGAAGTCTTGTGTGGTAAAACGAAGTATCCTGCTGATTTCCTCGTTCTTGCTACCACAAAAGATAGCTTTTGTCCCATCATATTTGGCAGACCTTTCCTCAATACTGTCAATGCTCATATTGACTGTGAGAAGCAAACTGTCACTGTTGGCTTTGAAGGTGTGTCACATGAGTTCAATTTCTCCAAGTTTGGTAGACAACCTCATGAAAAAGAGTTGCCTAGTAAGGATTAAATTATTGCCCTAGCTTCTATTGTCGTGCCCCTACTGATCCTTTAGAGCAATACTTGCTTGAGCATGAAAATGATATGCATATGGATGAAAGGGATGAGATAGATAGAGTTATCTTTGAACTGCTTGGAGAACTGCTTGGAGCACTGCTTGGAGAACCACCCCCACCAAAGGGTGATCCTGTGTTCCAGCTTAAACAGTTGCCTGATACTCTTAAGTATGCTTATCTCGATGAAAAAGAGATATATCCTGTTATTATTAGTGCTAGCCTCTTAGAGCATGAAGAGAAGAAGTTACTAAAAACTCTGAGGAAGCACCGTAATGCTATTGGATATACTCTTGATCATCTTAAGGGCATTAGTACCACTCTATGCCAGCACAAGATTAAAACCAATCCTGATTCCAAACTAGTTGCCGATCATCAACGGAGATTAAATCCTTAGATGAAGGAGGTAGTAAGAAAAGAAATACTAAAGTTCTTGGAAGCAGGTATTATCTATCCTGTTACTCATAGTGATTGGATGAGTCCGGTGCATTGCGTCCCTAAGAAGGGAGGTATTACCATTGTCGCTAATGATAAGGATGAATTGATCCCCTAGAGGATTATTACTGGCTATAGGATGGTGATCGATTCTAGGAAATTGAATAAGGCCACTAGGAAATCGACCAAATGCTAGAAAGACTGTCTAAACACACACACTTCTGCTTTCTAGATGGTTATTCTGGTTTCTCCCAAATACCAGTTGCACAATCTGATCAGGAGAAAACCACTTTCACCTGCCCTTTCGGTACCTTTGCTTACAGACATATGCCTTTTGGCTTGTGTAATGCACCTGCCACCTTTCAAAGATGTATGATGGCTATATTCACTGACTTTTGTGAAAAGATTATTGAGGTTTTCATGGATGACTTCTCCGTTTATGGGTCTTCTTTTGAGGATTGCCTCAGCAACCTTGATCGAGTCTTGCAGAGATGTAAAGATACCAATCTTGTCTTGAATTGGGAGAAGTGCCACTTTATGGTTAATGAAGGCATCGTCTTAGGACATAAAATTTCTGAAAGAGGTATTGAAGTCGATAAGGCTAAGGTTGATGCGATCGGGAAAATGCCATGCCCCACAGATATCAAAGGTATAAGAAGTTTCCTTGGTCATGCTGGTTTCTATACAAGGTTCATTAAATACTTCTCTAAGATTTCTAGGCCTCTTACCAATCTCTTGCAAAACGATATTCCTTTTGTTTTTGACGATGATTGTGAGGAAGCCTTCGAAATACTTAAGAAGGCCTTGATAACTGTGCCTATTGTTCAACCACCTGATTGGAACTTACCTTTTGAAATCATGTGTGATGCTAGTGATTATGCTGTTGGCGCTGTTCTAGGACAAAGAGTTGATAAGAAGTTGAATGTTATTCACTATGCTAGTAAAACTCTAGACAGTGCCCAAAGAAACTATGCTACTACTGAAAAGGAATTTTTAGCAGTCGTGTTTGCATGTGAAAAGTTCAGATCTTACATAGTTGATTCCAAGGTCACTATTCACACTGATCACGCTGCTATTACGTACCTCATGGAAAAGAAAGATGCTAAACCTAGACTTATCAGATGGGTTCTCTTGCTACAAGAATTTGATTTGCATGTTGTCAACAGGAAGGGTGCTGAGAACCCCGTAGCAGATAACTTGTCTAGGTTGGAGAATGTTCTTGATGACCCACAACCTATTGATGATAGCTTTCCTGATGAGCAATTGAATGTCATCAATACTTCACGTAGTACACCGTGGTATGCTGATTATGCAAACTATATCGTTGCCAAATATATACCACCTAGTTTCACATACCAGCAAAAGAAGAAATTCTTCTTTGATTTGAGACATTACTTTTGGGATGATCCTCACCTTTATAAGGAAGGAGTAGATGGTGTTATTAGACGTTGTGTACCTGGACATGAACAGGGACAGATCCTACATAAGTCTCACTCCGAGGCTTATGGAGGACACCATCCGAGAGATAGAACTGCCACAAGGTATTGCAATCAGGTTTCCATTGGCCCACTCTCTTTAAGGATGCCCGTAAGTTTGTCTTGTCTTGTGATGAATGTCAAAGAATAGGTAATATCAGTAAACGTCAGGAAATGCCTATGAACTATTCACTTGTCATTGAAACATTTGATGTTTGGGGCTTTTATTATATGGGACCTTTTCCAAAATCCAACGGGTATAGTCATATCCTAGTTGTTGTTGATTACGTTACTAAGTGGGTAGAAGCTATCCCAACTAGTAGTGCTGATCACAACACCTCTATCAGGATGCTTAAAGAAGTTATTTTCCCTAGATTTGGAGTCCCTAGATATCTAATGACCGACGGTGGTTCACATTTCATTCATGGTCCTTTCCGTAAAATGCTTGCTAAGTATGATGTCAACCATAGAGTTGCATCTCCCTATCATCCTCAGTCTAGTGGTCAAGTAGAGCTAAGGAATAGAGAGATTAAACTAATTCTGCAAAAGACTGTCAATAGGTCTAGAAAGAATTGGTCTAAGAAGCTCGATGATGCACTGTGGGCTTATAGAACTGCTTATAAGAATCCCATGGGCATGTCTCCGTACGAAATGGTTTACGGCAAAGCATGTCATTTACCTATTGAGCTAGATCATAAAGCTTATTGGGAAATAAAAGAGCTCAACTTTGATTTCAAACTTGCTGGTGAGAAGAGGTTATTTGATATTAGCTCGTTTGATGAATGGAGAACTCAGGCATATGAGAATGCCAAGTTGTTCAAAGAAAAGGTTAAGAGGTGGCATGATAAAAGGATACAAAAGCGTGAGTTCAATGTAGGTGATTATGTCTTGCTATATAATTCTCGTTTAAGATATTTTGCAGGCAAGCTTATCTCTAAATGGGAAGGTCCCTACATTGTTGAGGAAGTATATCGTTACGGTGCCATCAAGATCAACAACACGGAAGGTAATTTTCCGAGAGTGGTAAATGGGCAAAGAATCAAGCATTATATCTCAGGTACTCCCATAAATGTTGAAAGCAATATTATCAATAACATAACTCCGTAGGAGTACATAAGGGATATTTATCAGTCTGTTTCAGACTCCGAAAATGAAGAGGTATGTGATTCGGTAAGTAAACAGACTCCAAAACTTTTCCAGTAGGAAATTTTCTCCGTTTTGGATTTTTTAGAAAAATAGAAAAATTTAAAGCAGTCCGGAAAGCGCACGAGGAGTCGACAAGCCTGCCAGGCGTAGGCCACCCCCTTGGCCGCGCCTGGGGGGCTTGTGACCACCTCGTGTGCCTCCAGGACTCCGTTTTCTTGTGGAGTACTCCTTCTGGTCAGAAAAAAATCATTATATATTGTCCCGTAAGGTCTGATCCTTATATCATGCAAATTTCCTGCATTTTCGTTTCGAGCCTATTTCTGCTGCACATCTAGATCACTATGACATCCCCAAAAGCTCCGAAGGACAAGATCTTCGAGAAGGTCATCAATCCCTACCTCGCGGGAGTGCTGCAACACCCTCAATCTATCAAGATGCGTGAGGGGATGCTGCACATCCGTGATGTTGAGTGGCCCAAGAAGACCGGAAGCATGGAGGTGAGGCTCGAAGCAATGGAGCAACAAGTCTTCAAGTGCCCAGGGATGGTGGAGCGCGGAATCAATGCCAACCACATGATGATCACGGAGTTCACCAACAAGCACAAGATCCATGCCAATGACATCGGGAAGCACCTCTCCAGGCTCTATGTCAGAATTGATCACCTCCAAGCCCATATCTATGACGTGCAGAACCAAAACTGTGAGTATAAGTATAGATTTAAATCAATACGGTTGGCTGTAGATTTGAGGATTCCGGAGACTCAGTCATCTTTCCATGATGGAGCACCTATGCCTTGGAAGACGGAGGATCAAACCCGTGTTGCAACAACTCCACCACCATCACCATCAAAGGAAGACAACTAAGCATGGGTATGGGCAATCCCCTTGGCTTGTGCCAAGCTTGGGGGAGTTGCCCCGGTATCGTATCATCATCACATCTTTTGCCTTTACCTTTTCTTAGTTCGATCCTTTTTGGTTTTATATTTCTCTAGTAGAATAAAGTCCTTAGTGTTTTAGGCTTGAGTTTTTCTTTGTATCTCCCCCATGTATTCGAGCTCGTGAGCCATATAATAAAGAGAGTTTCAGTTAAGGGCCTTGCCTCATGCCATGATAAAAAAAATGATAATATATCAAAAGCATGAAAGATCATGTAATGATCTTATGGGAAGTGATGGCTTCACATATAAAAAGAATGTTGATTGAAACTTGTTGAGGGTGGACAAACATCGACCTTGGTCATTGTTGCAATTAATAGGAAGTGATAAAGAAGGAGAGGTTCACATATAAATATATCATCTTTGACACCATCTATGATTGTGAACACTCACTAAACTATTACATGCTTAGAAGTAGATGTTGAACAAGGAAGACAACATAATGAATTATGTTTTCTTGGTTCCGAATAATGATTATATGACTAGAGATCCCTTAGCATGTGACGCTTGCTTCCACCTCATATCAGCCAAACTTCTGCACTAAGTAGAGATACTACTTGTGCATCCATAAACCTTAAACCCAATTTTGCCTTGAGAGTCCACCATACCTACCTATGGATTGAATAAGATCCCTCAAGTAAGTTGTCATCGGTGCAAGCAATAAAAATTGCTCCCTAATTATGTATGATCTATTAGTGTTTGGAAAACAAGCTTTGTACGAACCTGTAATGAGAAAGACATAAAATCGACGG
Organism: Hordeum vulgare subsp. vulgare; assembly: GCF_904849725.1. Lineage (NCBI taxonomy): Eukaryota > Viridiplantae > Streptophyta > Magnoliopsida > Poales > Poaceae > Hordeum > Hordeum vulgare. The sequence goes on along the minus strand of NC_058524.1, from coordinate 360,456,681 downwards.
ACTGCATAATAAAGTTCTGTATCACAGGAGGCAATATAAAGTGACGTTCCTTCACACTAAGAGGCCGCACATCCAAACCTCAAAAGCGCATGACAACCTCTGCTTCCCTCTGCGAAGGGCCTATCTTGTACCTTTACATTTTTCCCTTGAAAGAGTCATGGTGATCTACAACAATTCCTCACTTCACCTTTTTCTTGGCTAACGTCATATGCTAGGGAAAGATCTATATTCATATGTCAACTTGGAAGTAAGTATTCATGGATTATTCTTGTTGACATTACCCTTGAGGTAAGTAGTTGGGAGGCGAAACTATAATCCCCTATCTTTCTCTGTGTCCGACTGAAACTTTGATCTCACGAGTACCGCGTGAGTTGTAGCAATTGTAGAAGACGAAAGGATGGTTGAGTATGTGAATTTGTTTTACAAGCTCTTATTTGACTCTGTCCGATGTTATGATAAATTGCAATGGCTTCAATGATTATAGGCTATTGGTTGTTAATTCTCAGTAAGGTTCTTGATCCTTACTTTACTTTGTGAAGGAATTGTCACTTTAGCATGAGAGATTATATGATGATATTGCTGTTCTGATTATGATCATGATGCCTGCATGTCCGTATCTTGTTTAGTCGACACCTCTCTCTCTAAACATGTGGGCATATTTATTGATCTCGGCTTTCGCTTGAGGACAAGCGAGGTCTAAGCTTCGGAGAGTTGAAACGTCCATTTTGCATCATTCTTTAATGTTGATATTTATCGCTTTATGGGCTGTTATTACACTTCATGGTACAATACTTATGCCTTTTCTCTCTTATTTCGCAAGGTTTACATGAAGAGGGCGAATGCTGGCAGCTGGAATTCTGGCCTGAAAAAGGAGCATGTTTGAGATACCTATTCTGCGCAACTCTAAAAGCCATGAAAATCAATGAGGATTTATTTTGTAATTAATAAAAAATACTGGGCCGAAGAAGTACCAGAGGGGAGCCAGCAGGAGGCCACAAGCCTGCTAGGCGCGGCCTACCCCCTGGCTGCGCCTAGGGGGCTTGTGGGCTCCCTGTTGGCCCTCTAGACGCTCTCTTTTGCTATAAGGAGGGTTCCGTTCCGAAAAAAAATCAAGAGGAGGCTTTCGGGAGGAATCGCCACCGCCACGAGGCGGAACTTGAGCAGGACCAATCTAGAGCTCCGGTAGGGTCGTCATGCTCGGGAAACTTCCCTCCCGGAGGGGGAAATCGTCGCCATTGTCATCACCAACACTCCTCTCATCGGAGGGGACTCATCACCATCAACATCTTCATTAGCACCATATCATCTCCAAACCCTAGTTCATCTCTTGTAACCAATCTCCGTCTCGCGACTCTGATTGGTACCTGTAAGGTTGCTAGTAGTGTTAATTACTCTTTTTAGTTGATGCTAGTTGGATTACTTGGTGAAAGATTATATGTTCAGATCCTTGATGCTATTCAATACCTCTCTGGTCATGAATATTATTATGCTTTGTGAGTAGTTACTTTTGTTCCTAAGGACATGGGATAAGTCATGCTATAATTAGTCATGTGAATTTGGTATCGGTTTGATATTTTGATGTGTTGTATGTTGTCTCTCCTCTAGTGGTGTTATGTGAACGTCGACTTCATAACACTTCACCATTATTTGGGCCTAGAGGAAGGCATTGGGAAGTAGTAAGTAGATGATGGGTTGCTAGAGTGACAGAAGCTTAAACCCTAGTTTATGTGTTGCTTCGTAAGGGGCTGATTTGGATCCACTAGTTTAATGCTATGGTTAGACTTTGTATTAATTCTTCTTTCGTAGTTGCCGATGCTTGCGAGAGGGGTTAATCATAAGTGGGATGCTTGTCCAAGTAAGGGCAGTACCCAAGTGCCGGTCCACCCACATATCAAACTATCAAAGTAGCGAACGCGAATCATATGAACGTGATGAAAACTAGCTTGACAGAAATTCCCATATGTCCTCGGGAGCGCTTGACCTCCTATAAGAGTTTGTCCAGGCTTGTTCCTTGCTACAAAAGGGACTGGGACACTTTGGTGCATCGTTGTTACTTTTTTTACTTGCTACTTGCTACGAATCATCTTACCACACAACTACTTGTTACCGATAATTTCAGTGCTTGCAGAGATTACCATGCTGAAAACCACTTGCAAATCCTTCTGCTCCTTGTTGGCTTCGACACTCTTACTTATCGAAAGGACTACGATAGATCCATTACACTTGTGGTTCATCAGCCACCTCCTGCTTCCACTTCCTGCTGCTTCCCGGAGCATATCTCCTCTCCTGGAGATGCCCCAGAGCCCCTTCTCTCTTCTCTACCCCTCTCTGGTTCCCCTCTCTCGCTCTCTCGCCATCTCCCGGCCATGGCCGAGCGCTGCCGTCGCGGCCGCTTGTCGTTGCCGCAGCCTCCGACCACCACTCGCCTTTCTTTCATGCCCAACGGAACAACGTCGTCTCCCTGCTCCTCCTCGTCGAAGGAATCGAGGCCGGAGCCCCCTTGACGCCGCCATCGCCACCGTCCCCCTCACCTCCGGCCGTCGGTCCCCTCTCGTCGATTCCCCAGCCACAACACGCGCTGAGCCCACCGACTCCGCCCCTGGATCCGCTGTGAGCCGCCGTTTCCATTCCCCCTTCTCCTTGTCTTGTTCCCTGCTCCGCAACCCCGCGCCTGACCAAGCCGAGCGCCGCCGCCGCTAGAGCTCGCCGCCATTGCTGCTGCACGCCATCCTCAGCAGCCCCGAGGCCTCTATCCGAAGCGCCACAACCCCAGGAACCCATTCCACCCATCCGAGGCTTGAATGGACGCCGATACCGCGATTCTGGTGAGCCTCCGTCGCCCTAATGGTCGCCGGCGTCGACCTCGCCGGCCTCAGCCACTCCCATGTGGGCCTGACCCGTCTTGGATTAGGCTAAGCCTAATTACCAGTTAATTAACCCCCTTCAGACATTGACACTGGGCCCCAACGCCTCAAAATTAGGAATTAAAGTTAAATTAAACTATGTTAAGTAGATGTGACACTGACGTGTGGACCCCACACGTCAGATTTGACTTTGACCAGGTCAGTTAACCTGCTGAGGTCATGCTGACATAGTGATGATGCAATAAAACATTTCTGGATTAAGCCAATTCAGAAAATTCCATAAAATAACTAAAACTTCAAAAAATCTAAGAAAATAAAATATCACTCCAAATGAAACAAATAATATATGAAAAATGATCAGAAAATGCAAGGAATGTGATTATGCCATGTTCATGCATGCTAGAGCAAGTTAACATGACCAAGTAGGGAAAATGCTGATTAGGGTAAATTTAATAAATAGTTTGGAGTTGGAATTTGATGCCTATTTGAATTCCACTTCAATGAATATGACCAAACATTGAGCTAGGTAACTCAGTACCTTAACATGCCACATAATACATCATGTTTGGTGCATTGCATTGAATGTGTTCTTTTCTATTTGCCGGTGCTGTCCCCTCTTGGTAGACGATGGTTCCGACGATGTGATCGTTGACATTGATGAAGACTCATTGCTATCTTCAGACGTTTCAGGCAAGCAAACCCCCCTTGAACATCCTGATACAATCCCACTCTCTCGCTCCTGCTCTCTTTTACCGCATTAGGACCACATCGATTCAACTGTTACTTGTTCTCGGTAGTTGAACCCATTCCTCTGCATGACCTGATTTTGCCACAGTAAATAGTTGAAACCACTTAGCATGAGTAGCAAATTCTTGAGCCTTGATCTGCTACTTATCCATGCGTGCTTACTATGCCTGCTATGCTTAGAGTTGCGTCGGGTCTGATCCATCTAGACGATGAATCAGAATGGTTGTGTTCATGTCCTACAGTGTGAGAGTAAAGGTGTGAATCCGATTTGGTAAAGGTACCGATGAGAGGCCATGTAGGAGTACATGGTGGGTTGTCTCATTGGGACCATCCTTAAGAACTAAGTTCTTTGTATGTAATCCAAGACAAGATACTACCACACATTGGGTTTCGGTAACTCGACCCCTCTCGGCTTATTAATCGCCTAGATCTCTGTCCAGGAATTGCAACTAGTTTCTGGTGTTTCTAGGAAAAGTGTTGGTGGCCGTGTTTAGCTCTGCCTGACGGGGTAGGCTTCACTACGGTAGATACAAAGTGGCATGGTGTACCAAGTGGCACCCGGATGGTGGGCTTGGGAACCCTACACACATCTTTTGGGGCCATTAAGGAAACTTCGGCCGGAGTTCCTTGCGGGTTCAGTCTCAAATAGGTGATAAACCTGGACTAGGGTCTTGTGTGGTTAACGGTCGTGGCCGACACCCACGCAAAGTGCTTCCGCTTGAAGGTTGCCGAGATGCATGACATGCATATGGTGATAAGTGGTGAGAGCGTGTGTGAAGAAGTATACCCATGCAGGGTGATTTAATCTGTTTGAATAGCCGCGTCCACGAATATGGATTACTTGGAAACATTACGTGGTACATAGACAACTTGGAATGGATACTCTAAAATATGTCAGATAAGTGTGAGTTCTATGGATGGCTTTCTCGTACGGAGACGAGAGTGGATCCATAGTGGTGTATTGATTGGTGAATATGTGGACTTGTGTGCGCTATCCCACCTCAAAGAAATAACTTGTCGTCGTAGTACAGGTTAGTCAAGAGTCAAAGCTGGCTTGCTGCAATTAAATTCCACAACCCCATCATTGATATTGATGCATATGTAGGTAGTTCTAATGTAAGTCTTGCTGAGTACCTTTGTACTTGACGTCAGCTGTGCTTCCCCAGCAATAGTGCTAGAAAAGTGCTGATCCTGCAATCTCTAGTGTTAGCTAGACGAATGCTTATGCCAATGAACCTTCTCCTGCAACGGCACCAGAAGAATGCTGCTAGCACTCCCCGGCAATGAAACTGGAAGAATGTTGTTGATGGCCCACCAGCGCGTGGGTTCGCAGCAGTTTTCGAGGGTAGAGTATTCGACCCAATTTGTAGATCGCTGGTTAGGAGGTGAGAGTATACTCTCAAGTATTAGCAGCTGAATTTGTCATATTCAACCACACCTGAAAGATTAGTATCTGCAAGCACAATAGTAACAGCAAAGTAATATGATAACAACGGTGTCAAAAACGATCTGTTGACAGCAGACTATTCCTAACAATTGTATCAATGGCGCCTCCGTTGCCGCGTCGACGGAAGTTCTCAGTTCCCATGAACGGTCGGTGAATCAACAGTGTAGTAGGTAGTAGCAGTGTAACGGGCAATAGCAGTGGCAAGGAACAACAATAGTGACAACAGTAGCAAGTAGCAACAGTAGCAAGCGACAGTAGTAGCAACAGTAGTAGCAGCAGCAGAGCAAGACAAGTAACAACAATAGCAACAGTAGTAGCAGCACCAGAGCAAGACAAGTAACAACAGTAGCAACAGTAGGACAAACTCGTAGGCAATGGGTCGGTGATTTGTTTGGATGATATTCATCATGCAACAGCTATAACACGGAGAGATATGTGGCTAGCTCCCGTTCGTCAATGTGATGTAGGCATGCATTCCGTATGTCGTCATACGTGCTTAGGGAAAAGAACTTGCATGACATCTATTGTCCATCCCTCCCGTGGCAGCGGGGTCCAAAAGGAAACTACGGGATATTAAGGTTCTCCTTTTAATAAAGAACCGGACCAACGCATGAGCACTTGGTGAACACATGAACTCCTCAAACTATGGTCATCACCGGGAGTGGTTCCGGTTATTGTCACTCTAGGGTCGCCGGATCATAACACATAGTAGGTAACTACAACTTGCAAGATCGGATCTAAAACACACATATATTGGTGACAACATAATAATTTCAGATCTGAAATCATGGCACTCGGGCCCTAGTGACAAGCATTAAGCATGGCAAAGTAGTAGCAACATCAAATCTCAAAACATAGTGGATACTAGGGATCAATCCCCATCAAAACTAACTCGATTACATGATAGATCTCATCCTACTCATCACCGCCCAGCGAGCCTACGAATAGATTACTCACGAACGACGAAGAGCTTCATGGAATTGGAGAGGGAAGAAGGTTGATGATGACGATTTCCCCTCTCCGAAGCCGAAGATGGACTCCAGATCTGCCCTCCAGATGAAGAACAGGAGGTGGCGGCGCCTCCGTATCGAAAATGCGACGAAAACTTCTCTTTTTATTTTTTCTCGGACGAAAGGCAAATTATAGAGCTGGAGCTAGGGGCGACAGGTGCCTGTGGGCCCCACAAGCCTTCCCACCGCCACCAGGGGTGGTGGTGGCGGAGCAGGGGCTTGTGGCCCACTGGCCCACCCCCTGAGGTGGAACTTGGCGTAGATATTTTTGATATTTTTCAAAACCGCTCCCCGTAAATTGTCAGGACGTTTGGAGAACTTTGATTTCTGCACAAAAATAACACCAAGGCAATTCTGCTGAAAACAACGTCAGTCCAGGTTAGTTCCATTCAAATCATGCAAATTATAGTCCAAAACAAGGGCAAAAGAGTTTGGAAAAGTAGATATGTTGGAGACGTATCAACTCCCCCAAGCTTAAAACCTTGCTTGTCCTCAAGCAACTCAGTTGACAAACTGAGAGAGAAAGAAAAAACTTTGACAAACTCTGTGTGATCTTGTTGTTGCAACTATGTCTAACTCATAACCAGAATTTCAACAAGATCACAAGTTAACCACATAAGCAAATGACACAAAGGTCTCACGGTAAACTAATATCAATGGCATAATCAGCTAACACGCAAATAATAATGAGTTTCAAATACCTACACTTCAATCAAAACAAGCATGAAGCAATATGAATAGGTGGTATCTCGCTAGCTCTTTCTGAGACGGCAAAACATAAATGCAGAGCACTTTCAAAGAGCAAGGGCTGACTAAACATTGTAATTCATAGCAATAAAGATCCAGTCATAGTCATACACAATATCAATCAAAAGCAAAGCATAAAATGACAGAGGTGCTCTCTAATTGGTGCTTATATAAGAGGAGGATGACTCGACAGGAAAATAAATAGACATGCCCTTCGCAGAGGGAAGCATTGATTTGCATAGGTGCCAAAGCTCAAGCTTTGAAAACAGAGATAATAATTTTGGGTGGCATGCTTTCATTGTCAATGCAATGACCAAGAGTTGTCAATATCTTCCATGCTACTCATGCTATAGGCGGTTTCCAAACAGAAAAGTAAAGTTTTAACTCCCCCACCACCAATCAATCACACTCCACGGCTAACCGAATCCTCGGGTACCGTCCATACTACCATCAATCCGGGGGGAGTCTTGTTTTATAGTTATGTTTTCGATTTAAGCATGGAACTGGGCATCCCAAATACCGGCCCCTTTCTCGTGAAGGACTGTGAATAAACACATGTCGAGGATAACACTCCTAGCATGGAAGATACCAATAGCCCTCTGTCACCACATGAGCGGTTCGGGCATGCAAAACAGATTATTTCTTGAAGGTTTAGAGAATGGCACATGCAAATTTACTTGGAACGGCAGGTAGATACCGCAAATAGGTAGGTATGGTGGACTCTCATGGAAATTTTTTTGGGTTCATGGAAGTGGATGCAGAAGCAGCATTCCCGCTTAGTACAAGTGAAGGCTAGCAAAAGACTGGGAAGCGACCAACTAGAGAGCGACAACAGTCATCAAGATGCAATGAGTTTGACTAACATTAAATGCAAGCATGAACAGGATATAAATCACCATGAATATGAACATCATAGAGACTATGTTGATTTTGTTTCAACTACATGCATGAACATGTGCCAAGTCAAGCCACTTGAAACATTCAAAGGAGAATACCATCCTATCATACTACATCACAGTCATCTCAAAATCTATGTTGGCGATCAAGACAAACCATTATAAGCTCTCAGCTAAATAAGCATGGCATCAGAAACTATGATCTCTAAGTTGTCATTGCAAACATGGTTCTCTCACAACAAAGCAAAATCTGGTTCGACAAGCTAGTCGTATTTACAAAAACAAAATAGATTGTGTTCATACCAGCTTTTCAGTCCGAGTCACGTCATCATATATCATCATTGTTGCCCTTCATTTTCACGATCGAACGATGAAAACGATAATAAGCGCATTGGACTAAGCTGAATCTGCAGGAAAACACAAAGGAGAAGACAAAATAATATGGCTCTTTGAAAGCTAAACAGGTAAGCATGTAAGAACCACTAAGCATTGTAACCAATATCTTCTACCTTGACCCAAAGAAAAAGAAAGCTATTTACACGGGAAAGCTCCCAACAAGCAAAAGAAGAAAGAAAAATCTTTTTGGGTTTTCTCAAAAGGACACAAAACAAGAAAACAAGAAAACAAAAAGAAACTAGCATGGATAGTAGAGTGGCAAAGTGTAAACACCGGCTAACAAAGTGAAGGCATAAGCATGAATGTAAAGTCGGTGAGAACACGTACTCCCCCAAGCTTAGGGTTTTGGCCTAGCTTGTTCTACTCCCAAGGATGATCCTGGCAAAACCCAAATTCATAATGGGTGTTATACAGGAGTGCTGCAGTCACTGCCTAAATAGCTTCCTCATGAAGTCGTGCAGCCGTTGCCTCCCTCTCATACTCCTCAGCCTCTCCTATGGTTATGTAGTATCTTCGTTTAACCTGAAAGTCAAAGAAAGCAGGAGCAGGAAGGGTAATATGGAAAACACGCTGCCGGTTAAATATCAAGCGGTATAGGAGGGATCCATGATCTCTCTCAAGGAACTGGTAGCGTGTTAGAGCGACACGATCAAGGTAGGCTGTATGGAGAGGAGGGTCTTCTGGACGGATGGATACCCCAAGAAAATTTGCTAAGCGTGTAGCATAAACTCCACCAAAGAAATCCCCCTCACTGGCATTTTTATTCAGCCTCCTTGCTACAATGGCTCCCATATTGAAGCTCCTGTCACCTGTTACTGCGCTCTTAAGGATACTAAGGTCGGAAGCGCAAAGGTGACAATGTGCACCCTTGCCGTTAATGCACCTACCTATGAAGAGGGCAAGGTAGTGCAAGGCAGGGAAATGGATGCTTCCTATGGTGGCTTGCGTGATATCTCTGGTTTCTCCAACAGTTATACTGGCGACAAAGTCTCTGACCGAAGACTTAGGAGGATCATTAACACTACCCCCATCAGGTATCTTGCAGATCCTATTGAAATCCTCCAGATCCATGGTATAGGATTTATCGTACAGATCAAACAGTATGGATGATTCATGCCCAGCTAAAAATTTAAATCTACGCATGAAATAGGCAGTGAGCATAGCATACTGTTCACATTTATCTGAGAGGAATTCTTCTAACCCGGCATTGCGGACAAGTGCATCGAACTCATCCTTGAAGATTGATTCGATCATGAACTCATCGGAAGGCCATTCACATGGTTGAACCGGTGCGTCCCTTAGTTGAAAAGGTTCGGGCTCCCAAAAGGAGAGACGAGGACCCTTCTTACTTGAGGAACCACCATGAAACTTCCTCCTGAACATAATTTCCTTTGCTGAAATTTTTGAAGTTTAAGAGAAAAGTGAATAAAGACCCACCACACCTTGTAGCAACTACTCCTACTAGTGCCTAGAGACCGTATCACGCGCTAAAACTACTTGGGACCAGCTAAAATCAACTTTTCTATCTCAAGAACAGGGTCACCAAGGTAGCAAGAATTCGCGAAGGATAAAGCACTAGAGAAAAAACTAAATGGACCAATTGAGGAGTCACTTACCAAGGAGCAATTTCCCCAAAACAGTTCGGAGAATGGTGCTTTGAGCAAGGAGATCGAAAATCACAGCCAAATGAGCTAGAACACGGGTTTGAGCTGCAAAACAATTTTTTCTGGAGGTGGAAGAAGAGGCTGAGAGCTGGAGTGAGTGGAGGGGGTGCCTATGGGCCCCACAAGCTTGCACCCCGCCACCAGGGGGGTAGTGGCGGTGGGGGGGCTTGTGGCCCACTGGTCAGGCCCCCTGACCAGCTCTCAGACCCAGAAATTTACAAAAATTCCAGAGAAAATCATACTAAATTTTAGGACCATCGGAGAACTTTTATTTTTGAGGTATTTTTCTCCGGGACGCTAAAACAGAAAACAGGAAAAGCTAAACTAATTCCATCATTTTTCTTCTAAGCAACAGAAAATGAAGACTCAAAACTCAGGTATGTGACTGTGTGATTCATCCGTTCATGGTCATCGGAAGAAATTCGTCAGTGGGGTTGATCAAGTCCTTATGACAAAACCTTCTCGAATCGCAAGAGAGAACGGAGAATTTTCGAATAGCCACTAAGTCACCTCAATGGGGATATGAATCTCCCCAACAAGCAAATCATACTTCATCTTGACACGAGGAATAGGAATCGATGAAGTCTTTTCGATAGCATTGATGCAATCTACTGGATATCGTTTCTTCGGAAAGTGCACTGTGTGCTCATTACCGTTGAAATGGAAAGTGACATTGCCTTTGTTGCAATCTATAATAGATTACTCACGAACGACGAAGAGCTTCATGGAATTGGAGAGGGAAGAAGGTTGATGATGACGATTTCCCCTCTCCGGAGCCCAAGACGGACTCCAGATCTGCCCTCCAGATGAAGAACAGGAGGTGGCGGCGCCTCCGTATCGAAAACGCGACGAAAACTTCTCTTTTTATTTTTTCTGGGATGAAAGGCAACTGATAAAGCTGGAGTTGGGGGCGGCAGGTGCCTGTGGGCCCCACAAGCCTGCCCACCGCCACCAGGGGGTGGTGGCGGAGCAGGGGCTTGTGGCCCACTGGCCCACCCCCTGAGGTGGAACTTGGCGCAGATATTTTTGATATTTTCCAAAACTGCTCCCCGTAAATTTTTAGGACGTTTAGAGAACTTTGATTTCTGAACAAAAATAACACCAAGGCAATTCTGCTGAAAACAGCGTCAGTCCAGGTTAGTTCCATTCAAATCATGCAAATTATAGTCCAGAACAAGGGCAAAAGAGTTTGGAAAAGTAGATACGTTGGAGACGTATCAGTACTCACGGTTGATTTATTTATGTTTTTGCAAAGAATCTTTTATTCTCATTATTGGTTCTATACGATGTGATCGATGTTGACCGGAGGAGCTTGGGAATCTAGACAGAGGTCAGGCTCCTTTGGTAGGGACCTTGTAGATTTTCAGGCTCCTCCAATCACTTTTAGTAGATGTCTGTACCTAGAAATGATATGCTTTCACTTGATGCTTGTATGACTTGAGTGTAGGGTCGTGTGACCCTTGTTTGTAATATCATGCTATGTTGACTCTTATGAGTCTTTAATAAAAGCTTGAGTCATAGAGTTATGTTGTGACGCCATGTTGTATCTACACATATCGTGCATATTGTGTGTATGTTATGAAATGGATTATATGTGTGGGATTCTACACCTAGTTGTGCGCCTCTAGTAGTACTCTTTACAGGGAAATGCCTCTTTGTGCTTCCACCGAGCCTTGGTAGCTTGCTACTGCTCCGGACACATCGATTGGCCGACATGTATCCTTCTTTGCTGATGTGTCTGCCCCGTCGGGGAAATGTCACACGGTGTAATGGAGTCCTTATAGCTTGGTACGACTCGTCTACACACGTTGATGACCGACACCTTCTTTGCTGGGTTATGTATGCCTGTCCCTGTACGGATGTACCACTTGGGTTTATAACTAGTCATGTCAACCTGGATTCTTTGTCGTTTGAATGCTAGTGGCACATTCATATACGTGAGCCAAAAGATGCAAACGGTCCCGGCCAAGGTAAGGTGGCACCCGTGGAGTTAACCGTGCGTGAGGCCGCAAAGTGATGTGATGTGTTTTATAGGCCGGGTTCTTATGACTTAGGATCGGGGTCCCGACAACTTGTTTATTTGGTGGAAGATCTTTATGTTAAGATCGTTGATTCCATAGTTATACCTACTAAACATGTTCAATATTATGAGTTGTGAGTAGTTGTATTTGTTCTTGAGGACATGGGAGAAGTCTTCTTATTAGTAATCATGTGAAGTTGGTCATCATTCAATGTTGATGTTAAGTTGTGTTGATCTTCCTTTAGTTGTGAATGTAGACTACATGACACTTCACCGTCTTTAGGCCCGAGGGAAGGCATCACAGAATTAGTTTGTAGATGATGGTTTGCGGGACTTGCTGAAACATAAACCCGACTTTATGAATTTTGTTGCGAGGTGCTATTTTGGATCTTTACTATTATTGCTAGATTTGTGTTAATTACGTCTCTTCTATTTGCGGATGCTTTCATGGAGGGTATAATCATAAGTAGGTGTTTATTCAAGTAAGAAAAACACCTTAGCTCCGTACCACCCACACAACAACCTATCAAAGCAATGAATGTAGGTCCATAAATCATGGAGAAAATAGCTAAACGATATTCCCGTGCATCCTCAAGAGAACTTTAATCACTATAAAAAGTTCAACTGAATTTTCCTTAGAAACATTAAGGATTGGGCCACTTGCTTCACCTTGCTACTTTTGTTACTTGTTACCAATTATCTTGCTAACAATCTATCTATCAAAACAATCTTACATCACTTGCAGAAAATACCTTGCTGAAAACCGCTTATTGATTCTGTTCCTCGTTGGGTTTGACACTCTTTATTATTGAAAGGACTAAGATTGATCCCTTATACTTTTGGGTCATCAAGACTATTTTCTGGCACCATTGCCGGGGAGTGTAGCGCTCTTGGTAAATGGAACTTGGTAAGGAAACATTTATTGTATGTGCTAGATTTTATCACTAGTACTGTCACAGGTTTATTATAGCATCAAAATGTGCATGTTTATTTTGCATGACAATTTGAATTTGAATTAGGGAAAATAGAAATTTAACATTGCCATCACAACATTTATTATAATAAAAATGGGACTTGACATCTCTCGCAACAGTCCACATATTAACACGAGCATCTTAATGACATATTATCAAACATTAGAAATGAGACACTAGAGATGGGATCATCATGAACAGTAGTGCACTACCAGTTATTGATGGGTTGTGACATAGTCTCCTCCGAAGACTGTGATCACTTCCTTAAGAGATGACTAAGAATTCCCTCCATTTCTTGTTTCTTTTTGATACGTCCATCATGCATCCTGAATTCTTATTGATATTTTTGTTATTTTTGTCCATTATTCCTCATTGTGATACAATTCTTATGCATTTTCTCTTTGAATGTACAAGGTACACCACGAAGATGGAAAATATAGGAAAGTGGAATTCTGGACGTGAAAACCAAGAAAAAGGGTAAAAAACACTGGACTCCAAATGAACTGAAATTTGACGGAAATGTTTTATGGAATATGTGAGAATTATTGGTCCAAAAATATACCAGAGGGGGCCAGCTGCTGGCGACGAGCCAGCAGGGCGCGATGACCCCCGTGGTCGTGGCATGTTGCCTCGTGGGGGCCCAACAGGTCTCTCACGCCCTCTTATCCTATATGGTGTGTTTTGAACTAGAAAAAAAATCATAAGCACACTTTCGGAATGAAGCACCATCGTATCGAGGCTGAAACCTGGGTAGAGGCCCGTTTGCTCTCCGGCATAAATATTCTGCCAGGGAATTCCTGTCCGGGAGGGGGAAATCGAAGCCATCGTCATCACCAACGCTCCCTACTTCGTGGAAGGACCAATCTCCATCAACATCTTCACGAGCACCATCTCATCTCCAACCCTAATTCATCTCTTGTATCAAATCTTTGTCTCAAAACCTCAGATTGGTACAAGTGGGTTACTAGTAGTGTTGATTACATCTTGTAGTTGATGCTTGTTGGATTACTTGGTGGAAGATATGATGTTCAGATCCTTTATCACAATTATTAGACCTCTGATTTTGAACATGTTGATGAGGTGTGAGTAGTTAATATTATTCCCGGGGACATGTGAGAAGTCTTGTTATAAGTAATCATGTGAAGTTGTTATTCGTTTGATATTTTGATGTTGTGTATGTTGTTTGTTCTCTTAGTGGTGTCATTTGAACATGGACTAGACGACACTTCACCATGTTATGGGCCTAAGGGAAGTCATTGTGGAGTATTAAGTAGATGATGTGTTGCGAGGGTGAAAAAAGCTTAAATCGCAGATTATGTGTTGCTTCATAAGGGGTTGCTTTGGAGCCATAGGTTTAATGATATAGTTAGATTTATCTTAATTCTTCTTTCGTAGTCACGGATGGTTGCGAGAGGGGGTAATCATAAGTGAGTTTTTTTATCCAAGTAAGAACAACACCTTAGCATCGGTCCACCCACATACCAAATTACGAAAGTAACGAACATGAACCAACTTAACAAGATGAGCACGACTAGATAGGAATTTCCATGTGTCCCTACGAGTGTTTGCTTTATATAAGAGTACTTTCAAGCCAGTCCTTTGCTATAAAAAGGATTGGGCTACCTTGCTGCAAAATTGCTACTATTGTTACTTGTCACTTGTTATGAATTATCTTTGTCATTGGAAACGACGCTCTATGGGACCGTCAAGGCCCCTTTATGTGGGTGTACGGGAACTTTGGGTGCACAGAGAGCATCACGGATGTCTGCATGCATGGTGGTTTAGACAGGTTCAGGCCGCTCGGAAGCTTAAAACCATACGTCCTATGTTTTGGTGGATTATGTATGTGTTCACAGTACAAGAGCGCTCTCCCGACAAGGATGGTCAAGCGCAGAAGATATGCGTGTAGAATGAATTGATATTAGACCTTTCTAAAGGTAGCCCCGGTCCTCCTTTTATAGTCCAAGGGGTTACCACAATGGCGGAAATGGTCTTTACATCGGTAAATAGTCACACGATAGCTGCCGAAACTACTGACAGGAGCTATAGTGGTAAATACCTAACTCTGATGGACTCGGATAGGCGCATTAAATGTGTTGTGAGGTGGCGCGCTGGCGATGTTCCCCGACGAGGATTGCCTCTCCTTTTGTGTCATTCGCTTAGCTACCTCTTATTCTTCTGCCATGCTATAGGACGGGTGTCATTAAAGTTGTCATAACTCCCACCTAGCTGGCACACGCCTCGACCAAATCCATCTAACCGTCTGCTCGCTCGACACCTAGCTGATGTAGGCAATTATCCCATCAACATGGAGTGATGGCTCGACGGGTGGAGGCCTTGGCGGGGATGCTCGCTGCTGGGTCTTCTCCCTCCCAACAAGTTGACTTGCCGGGCCTTGTCTTGATGTTACTTGGAGGTTGGTGTTGGGCAGAAAGGTCGTGCCGTCCCGGGAAACGCGTTTGCATGTGTACAAGTCTCGGTACTAAGGGCCTTGTATCTTAGTACACCGACAATAGCCCCCGGCCCTGGGCCACACTTGCGTCCGTGACATTGTTGGACTAGGACCAAAAACAGTGCACAGTCACAGGAGGCCGCAATACCCTGCAGTTATACTGGTTTTTACTGCTTCACCCAAGACGCGCATTGACTGATGGTCATGGGAGTGGTGGAGCAAGGCGACGCCCACAAAACGCATCTTAGGAAAACGCAAGCAAGGCATGTTATTGGCGGAACTGGGTAGTCGCTGCAGTCGTGTGCAGTTGCTCCTCGGGTGGCGCAGAGCCAACCCCCTCGCCTCCTCCATATAAAAAGAGGCTTAAGGGAAGAGTTTCTCATTCACCTCCCCTCCTTCCAGACTTCCAATCAGCACTGTTATTCTCCTGTGTCTTCCTCCTTAGCTTTTGAGAGCTACCATCGCAATGGTGAGGGGCAGAGTCCGCGGTCGAGCCCGGGCACCAGCAGTTGGCTCGAGGACCCCTCTTCAGATGCGCATCATGGTGACAACACTGGGTATGGTGCCGATTCTCGTGGTAGGAGCGCATCACTGAACCTTGGAGTACAGGGCGCTCCGCACCGTGGCGGCGTTCCTCCCCCGCCGATCCGGGCAGAGCCCCCTGCGGGGGATGCGGCGCACGAATTTGTAGTCTCGTTGCATAGGCGCCCCCACAGCTAGTTGCAGCTTCCCGATCCCTTTGCCAGGGCAATGGAAGGCAGTAGTCCCACGGGTCTGTGGCTCTGGGCATATCCATGCTGCAACAGACTCGTCTGGGTGGCGGTCGACTTCCCCCTGGCAGCACCATGTTCTTGACATGGGGGTGGAAGTCGTTCACGCTCTCCCGTGGCTTGGGTACGGAGGATCTTTTCCACTTCAGGTTTGACGGAGATGCCATGCTCTCTGTGAGGTTTTTCAGGAGCTCCCGCACTCGGCTGGACTATTGTGCTGAAAGTTCCAGCGACAACGAGCTTGACACTTCCAGCGACAACGATGATGACGATAGCTCCCCCAATGCCAAGCTCTAGGGCGACGACGCCGAGTAGGCGTAATGGCGTTGTGGCGGGATTCGGAAGGTGCCGCCTTGTCTTGGCTTGGCTGGCCGAACTTGGCGCTCCATCTGCAAGTCCTCATTCGTGGATCAATCGCCACATCGTAGTGGCATATCTCCTTCCGTGTTTAAGTAGTACCCTATGTAATCTTGTGAGGAATATGCAAGGAAAATTATAGGGTACTGCGTGACAAGTTCTTAAACGTTCGTCATGCCTTGGTGACAATCCGCTCTTTCCTTCGCGAGCCTACACTCGTGTATCTTTATTCCATATGCTTTCCGGGAACGCTAGTCGGCACACGCATATTAGCCGCGGACGCTTTCAGGAATAAATCCTTAGCGGTCTTCTAGCGGAGCTGCCGGTAGGATTATCTTACCATCCTTGCCGCAAATGCTTGGAGTGTTTAACTAATATATCCAAGCATGCAACAATTTTGACAAGGCCCTATGCATCGCTTACCGGTGCGCGCATCTTCACCATAGATGTCTTTAGGGTCAAGTCCCTAGTATCCCAATGATGACGTCGCCATCGGTAAGACTACTTCGTCGTCCTTACCACGGCTGCTCGGGGTGTTGAGTATGCCCCAAACACCTAAGCATGCAACAATTTCAACAAAGTCCTCTCATGTGCAGGTTTTTTACACCAGCGCCAACTTGGTCACAGAAAAATAAGTTATTTTTGAGATTTTTTTTACTTAGCTTTCTCTCACTGCCTCCCTTGCCGCAAGGTGGTTGTACCCGCGTCTATAGGTGTCCATGCCGTCATCCCCCCGGATGACTTGCATGTGAGGGGATTCTCTCCCTTTTGAGAAAAAGAAAGAAGGGAAAATATCGGAGGGTAGGAACCTTGGCGGTCCGATATCTACCTTACACAAGTGATGAGTAACCACAACATTTTACCGAAAAATAAGTAACATAAATATGTAACTTGACAAAAAGTTGTAGAGTACTTAGCTTTATTTACTATGTATAGGGTCATCACATGGCTTTGTATAAAGGATTACAGTCCTTGTCGGGAGACTTGAACAAATGTGGTTGCCGGGTGGCCCGATAACCGCGCCTTACGGATAAAACTTGTGAAGATGCTCGATATTCTACAAGTTCTACATCGGGGTGCCGTATTGTCACACCCTGTGTTTGTACTACTTTACCACATTATGTTTTCATAAAATTTAGAGCCATTCAAGAATTTTTTGCATGCTTGTGATGTTTGACCTGGTTATTACTTGCTTGTGTGGTTGATTGTGTTTTTAAACAAAAAAAATATTCTCCTCTCTAGAACTCATCTCCTTGACCCCAAACCTTTGCCAAATGATCATGCCATGTGTGTAGGACCATAAACTATTTTTATAAAATAATGCATTTATTTATTTCAAGCTTTCAAAACCCCCTGAGTTGAGATTTGTACTACAAGTCCCCAACTTATGAGCGATGCTTTACCCCACGGACTTTATTTGGATCCTATTATCAAAAGGACTTCCCAGAACCACCAAAGACTATAAATGGTATTTCATAGGAAAAAGTTATTTTATTACTTCAAAAATATTTGAGAAAATTTAGGGAAATTCACTGGACATATATTTTTCCATATATAATATTTTCAACACATGGTAATGTTCAAAATATTGGACAAAATCCTTGCAAACCCATCCTGCCTATTTCAAGCTTTTGAAATATTTCTGTACGAAATATTCTCAAAAAATTCGAGGAAAAGTTTACCAAGTCACACATGCTATATGTTTTGATCTTGTAAAGTTTCATCCCAATCCAAGTTGATTTGGTCCACCAAAATATTCCAATACCCTCTTTGTCGAGAACCAAATTCGAGCAACTTTACATTGCCAACTTTATCCAATTGATCTCAAACATTGCAGCAGTGAGCTAGACCCAAAATAAGGATGCTACACTAAGTTGTGCATTTGTGGGGTTAGATTTACCCAACTAAGTCTACAGAAATCTGATTTTGTCCATTTCTAGGGTTTTTCATATTTACATTGTCAAATTTGCTCAAATGAGCTCAAACCTTGTGATCCCTCTCATTTTTGCCCATGAATTGATCCTATTAAATCTCACTGCAAGTGGTTAATTTTACCTTGCTCAAAACAGCATTAAACACCTTGTGGTGATTTGGTAAAACTCTTGCTTCCACCCCTTGTACTATTCCCCTTGCTCCAAAATTTTACCAAAGCTTGTCTAAGACCCATAGCACTCCCATCAGCACCCCAATGTCTATGAGCATGGTTTTATTGGTGAAAACCACATTTACTCCTTTGGATATCATTTTTTCTCCCCTCTCCCTATATTCTCTCTCTCCACGCCAGCATTGAGAGTATCGAAGACCTCGTTCCCCTTTGTTTATTCCTCCTGCACCCTCTTAACATTAGTGGTTGCGCTAGAGCACGTCAGGGGCATCATCATGCAGGCCATACACGCTCTATGGAGCACGCTACAGGATAGCCGATGCGCTCCACAGGTTTGACCTCACGTGCCCATCATCCTTGAGCCCCTCCCGCACGCTAGGAGGATTGTCTCGACGAACAAAAGACGCCTGGGTAACGGCTCCATCCTCTCTGCCCCTCCTACTATTCCCTACCGCGTGCGCACGCTGCCGCCTGAGACCCCCAATCCATGAGCTCACACGCGCGGTGCCACAGGGCCTTCCCCCTTGTCCTCTGCCGCCTGGCACCTCCCTGCAATGCCATAGAGCCGGAGTCGGATGCTTCTGGGAAAGAGCCATCTGGAATCAGATCAGATCCGGAAGCCGCCGGGGAAGTCCCCGAGTCGAAAGAGTCGGCGGTTGTGTCGGCCGGGACGAAGATGGACTCCGACTCGGGAGATGGCTTGATCGAAGACTTAAGCAGCCGCTCAAGGGAGACATCGGCTGGCATGGCCTACCGGGTGGATCCAATCTTGGCCAATCTGCCGACCGCCTCATTGTTCACTTGGGGGACATGGTGGAATTCGCAGCCGTCGAAGGAGCTGGTCAGCTGGTGGACGAGGAAGCGGTATCTCGCCATGTCGGCGTCCTGGGCATCCCATTCGCCCGAGACTTGTTGTACCATGAGGTCTGAGTCGCGGAAGCAAAGGACACACGAGATGCCGATTTCTCACTCGAGCCGGAGCTCATGGATGAGTGCCTCGTACTCATCCACATTGTTGGAGGCGGCGAAGTGGATCTGAAGCACGTACTAGAGCTCGACCCCTTGGGGGAGCTATCAAAATGCATGCGCCAATGTGTTGAGTCAGAGGGAATCGACACGTACTGGGTCTCCGACCAGTCGACAAGGAAGTCACCCAGCGTTTGGGACTTGATGACCATGCGGGGCTTGTACTCGATGTCGTGATCATCTAGGGCGATGACCCACTTGGCAATGCGGTCGGCGGCGTCCCGGCTGGCCATGGTCTCTGAGAGTGGAGCCGTGCTCACCATGGTGATGGTATGCTCCTATAAGTATTGCTCCAGCTTGTTAGCGGCGAAGTGCATGACGTAGCTCATCTTCTTGTAACAGGGGTAGTTCTGATTGGAGTTGGAGAGGACCTCACTTAGGTAGTAGAGAGGGCACTGAACCAGTAGCATCCTGCCTTCATCTAGCCGCTCCATGACTAGGACGACATTGAACACATAGGTGGTGGCCGCGATTGTCGGATTTCGGACTCCGCATAACCCTAAAGATTCGGACTCAGGGGCGTGTACGAAGTTCTCTCTCGGACTCACCTCACCTAGCTCGCTGCTCGGCGAGGATGTCAAAGAACTCACTCGATTGTGAGGAAGACACAGAACACAGGAGTTTACCCAGGTCCGGGCCGTTGGGAAGCGTAATCCCCTACTCCTACTTTGGTGGATTGCCTCTCGTGGAGGTTGGTGGATGAACTAGTACTGTGTTTGAGGGCCTCGAGAGGATGAATGGTCTTTGTGTGGCGTCCGTGGGTGAATGAATGGATCTTTGTTGGGGTGGATGAGATTGGACCCCCCTTGACAAAGTAATGTATCCTCTATATATAGTGGCGGCCCCGATCCCCTTCCCTTAGCGCTTCGGCGGGAAGGATCCCACAATGGCCAATTCTGAAGGGGAACAAGAGAACCTGCTCTCCTTCCCAAAGGTGGTCTTCGCATGCAAAGTGGCTGTCAGCGCAGCAGGTTCGGGTCCAGGGATGACGTCCGTTCTGCTGGCGGGCGGCGATGGCTTCGTCACACCAGAAGGGAAACCTTTGGAAGATGCCTTGGGAACCCCAGTACATCCTTGCCCCCTTTGCATTAAAGGGAAACTGCTCCACCGTGCTGTCTGCTGCTCGCCTGTCCTTCCTACACGTCATCCTTGACTCCTGAGGCCGGGTCTTGCCTCTGTATCTCTGCCGCTCCGGAGGGGCCCTGATGAGCCCCCCTGCGGGTCTTGAAGTTGTTCCTCCTTGCGAGGATTGGTCCCTCGCGAGGGCCTTGCCTTGAGTGATGCCAAGCCTATTGGTTTTCGGTCGATGAAGTGGGCTAGACCTGGGCCGCAGATAGGCAGGTCTGGGTACCCCCATTCCCAAAACGTTGACAGCAGCCCCCTGGCCCAAGGCAGGCCTGGGTTGGCCTCTCGGCGAAGCCTTGAGGGCGGCCTAAAGCATCGCAGGCCCTATTTGTCTGCGTGCGAGGCGGCACACGTGTCCGCAGCCATGTGGTGACGCTCTCGCTCCTCGAGGCATCCGGGGTGCGCTAGGCCACGATGGCACAATCTCCAAGAACCGCGCAGACCATCATTGTTCTCATTGAATGGCATCGGTGCGACCTGACCACGCCCAACGGCCCTCGCGGACGTGACCGCTTGGTGTTAGAGCATATATCTCCATATGTGGTTTTGGTAATTGATGACAATTCCTATGGACTAATGGTTGCCTTAAGTTACATTTATGGATTTGTCCATAGGCACTTCTTGAAGTCCATCTGTTGGGTTCAAGGAGTTTATATGATGACCAAGGTGGTATTCAAGGTATTATCCAAAGAATGGTCATAGAGACACAAGGTTGATCAAGATATCAGACAAAGAGTAAATCAAGATGATCAAGACACAAAGCGTACAAGATTTACCGAGAGGGATCAAGTGATCCCATGGTATGGTAAGCATTGTCCATTACGTGTTTGTGTACTAACCCATGGTCTTCGTGAGAGTTCTATGTGGGGGTTAGGTGTGTTTCCATGGGCTTGCGTCAAAGGGAAGATCTCATACAACCCATGAAGTATGGCATCAAGTTGTGATCGTCATCAAGATTGCGATGTGCAAGTTCAAGTGGATCAACACGAAGATATCATGCTTGAAGCTTGCCGTCAATTGTGGTGGCAATGGGCTTGTGAAGATATGTTGAAGAGTGGCTCACCCATAGTGAGTATGGGGGAGCAATCAACTAGTCTTCATCAAGCCAACGCAATCAAGAAAGGTGGTCCATCTTGAGGAAGCCAAGATCATCATCATCTAGCTCAAGAGGACGAGGCGCAAGGTATAGGTTTGCCCTTGATAGGTTTTTTGTTTAGGATAGATTGTTGTACTATCAAGGGGGGCTCTCAAGTGAGTAGCTTGATCATATCGTTCGTTGAGAGCTTAAACCATTTGCATCCTTGCATCATACTTCTTGGTTCTTGTTTGGTGTTTCTCTTTGTGAGTTTTAGAGCTTATGATCATCTTCGTGACAAGCTCGAGTTCATCGAAAACGGAGTCCATATGCATCTACTATGATGTTTTCGATGATTGGTGTTTTTGCCGGTTCTTCATTCATAGAGGACTCACATCTCTATATCATTGGCATTTTCATATCTGTTTGGATAGCTCTTGTCATCCTGAATCCAACAAGCTTGGGTTTGCTCGATTCGGAGCTCGTATGCGAAAGTTATGGCTGTTTCAGTGGCGAGCGGTACTACCGCTGGACCTAGCGGTAGTACCGGTGGACGTAGCAGTAGTACCGCTGGCCCTAGCGGTAGTACCGCTGGCTGGCGGTAGTACCGCCCCTGGTCAGCGGTAGTACCGCTCCAGGAGCTTAGTACCGCCTGCCTAGCGGTTGTTCGTGGACGGACCTTTTTGCGAAGACTTTCTTGGCGGTGGTAGTGCCTTTGCACTACCAGGGGCCCAGTGGTAGTACCGCTGGAGTGCCAGCGGTAGTACCGCTGCAACCAGCGGTAGTACCGCTAGTCGGCGGTAGTACCGTTGCAGTCAGCGGTAGTACCGCCGGAGGGTCAGTGGTAGTACCGCTGGAGCCAGCGGTAGTACCGCTGGGCTCGGGCTGTAAGTGGGGGTAACGGTCTGATTCCTTCCCCCACTATATAAAGGGGGTCTTCTTCCCCCTTGGCCTCATCCATTTGTTGAGCTCTTGTTCTACCTCCATTGTTGACATTCTTAGAGCTTTCTTACTCTCAATCCCTCCAATGATTCTTGCTTGTTCTTGAGGGAAAAGAGAGAGGAGATCTAGATCCACATCTCCACCAATCCCTTTCTCCTCTATGTGAGGGGAACCCCTTGGATCTTGATCTTGGAGTTCTTTGTGATCTCCTTGTTCTTCCTCTCATATTTCTCCATAGCTTTCGTTGTTGTGGAGGGATTTGAGTGTGAGGGACTTGACCACTTCGTGTGTTCTTGCCATTGCATTGGTTGCATCGGTTTGAGTTCTCCACGGTGATACGTGGAAGTGAAGGTTGAGAAGCTTATTACCTTTGGTACTTAGTACCCTAGATATTGTTCTTCGTGGGTGCTTTGGCGTCCTAGAAGCTTGGTGGTGTCTCGGAGCTCAATCATTGTGGTGTGAAGCTCCGGGAAAGCGTCGGGGGTCTCCAATTAGGTTGTGGAGATTGCCGTGAGCAATTTGTACGGGTACCAGTAACCGCCCCCAAGGGTTGCCACGTGTACGGGTTCGGTAAGCGCCCCCAAGGTTTGCCATTTGTACGGGTTCGGTGACCGCCCTCAAGGGTCCCTTAGTGGAATCACGGCATCTTGCATTGTGCGAGGGCGTGAGGAGATTACGGTGGCCTTAGTGGCATCTTGGGGAGCATTGTGCCTCCACACCGCTCCAACGGAGATTAGCATCCGCAAGGGTGTGAACTTCGGGATACATCATCGTCTCCGCGTGCCTCGGTTATCTCTTACCGGAACCCTTTACTTATGCACTTTACTTTGTGATAGCCATATTGTCTCGTGTCATATATCTTGCTATCACTTAGTTGTTTATCTTGCTTAGCATAAGTTGTTGGTGCACATATGTGAGCCTAGTTGTTTGAGGTTTTGTGCTTGACATATTAAACGTTAGTTTTATTCCGCATTTGTTCAAGCCTAAACCTTAATTATTTTAAAGCGCCTATTCACCCCCCTCTAGGCGACATCCACGTCCTTTCACTTGGTAGACAGGTGAAGCGACGTGGGCGACAACGCTCCCATCGGCCCACCTCGTGACCTTCGTGGGGGCGCGCGACGCTCGCGCTCCCTTGACGGTTGGTGGTCGTGGTTCGCCTATAAATCTGCCTCGCTCCCATCAAGGGGGAGGCACTGCAATCCTGAGCTTCCTCTCTGCTTCCTTTTGCTTCATCGAGAAAAACTCCTCTCCACTTCGTTTCTTTGTCTTCGATGGCGTCTCTGGGAGGCAGACCTGCTAAGGGGAAGCGCGCGGCTCCGTCCGCGCCCCCGTTTGCCCCCGGTAGCAGGGGTGGAGGGCCCTCGGGTTCTCCGCGTGTCCGTTACCGCTGGGCTCGGGCTGACGAGTAAGTCCCTCGCCTGCGCCCTTTTTCCTGGTTATCCCATTCGCTGCTTGGTGGTTGATCTTTGCCCTTCTACAGTGCGCCCACCGCCAAGAAACCCAAGCTTGGCGAGCTTCACGAGTAGATGGAGGGGCTACGGGCCCAGCTCGAGAGCGCCAAGGCCACCCTCCTGGCCGCCCACCAGGGCGAGGCGGAGACCAAGGTGGAGCTGGTGTAGCTGCAGCAGCAGGTCCAGGAGGCGAGCGACGCTGCTCAGGCCGCCCAGAAGAAGGTAGCGTGCGCCCGGATGATGGTATCCCAGCGCACCAAACAGTTCATGGACATTGCCGGCAAAGCGGCAGGCGCGACGCGCCGGTTCGTGGGAGACGCCCCGGTGCTGCCAAATGTGAGAAGTGACGTGGGCTACCTTGCCTTCTTCTAGAAGGTGGTGGAGACGCTGGAGGCTGACGTCTCTCGTGTGGAGGAGGATAGCGCAACCGACGCGCGCGAGCTTCTGGGCCTTGCCTTGACGCTCCTCTTCTCCAACCTATGCCGCCTTGTCCCGCAGCTCGACCTCCGGCGCATCGTCGAGCCGGCGCCCGCTGAGTTCCCTTGTCTTCTCCGGGACGAAGTCCGCCCGCACGTGGACGTCCTGGTGGAGCGGTACGTCTGGGTGCCTGTCTCCAGTGAGGAGGAGGGCTCCGACACCGAGCCTGCAGGTGCCAAGGTCGACGTCGACGACCTCTCCCCCTAGGCGCCCCCGGCTTTTGCTTACCTGCTCCTACGATGTTGGATCAAGAACTCAGACCTGTCGGGCATTAAGCTTTGGTGTTATTACCTTTTCCATCCGTCATTTTCCCTTTCGCTCTTGAATTGATGGTTTGCTCGCTGGTGGTTGTTGCGGCTTGTATTCGAAGCTTAGGGCCCGTCGCTGCCCCAACCATAGCTCGGGGGTAACGGTAGCCAGTGCCTGGAGGAGGTCCCGTCCTCCCGAGGCACCGCTCATGTCGTAGAACGCTTGGTTGATGGCCTCGTTCCTCGCCGTAGTTGAATCCTTAGGCCCTGCATCCCTTTGTTAGTACACGTGTTTTTAATTTGTTGTTGGTTTGGCGTGAAACCAAATGACCCCCGTATGGGCCTACGGGGTACTTAGCTCGTGGGTTTGCGCCGGCCCCTTCCGTAGCTCCTCCTCAGTAGCTCCTTCTCTATAGGTGGGATGGGGTGGAGACCCTTTCGGCACTCTATGTTTGAGGGCCCTGGTCCCGCACCTTATGTTCGGTGAGGCTCGTGAGGCTCGATGCTCAGGATCCCCCTTTGGCGATTGAGCGATTGCTCTTCCCGTTTCTTTGTTCATCGCCCCAGGACGCCCTGAGGCCTCTTGAGACTCTTTGTGGTGATATCGTGCTTCGATCCGCAACCCCCAACGGGGGTTGATCGACGAAAATGTTTGCCCCTGGGATGGCAAGTTCTTGCTTTCGCTCCTTGGCCCCTAGGGGCGATGCGGAGCATGCAACTCCGCAGAAAACCCCGAAAGAGAGGGTTCAAAGCCGAGAAAGCGCAAGAGAAAATTCCACCCCCTTTTTGTTTTTAAAACATCAACTTTTAAGATTGACAGATTTAAGTCCGGTAGAAGATAGTTCAAAATCGAGGAAAAGCAAGCAAACACCGCGTCTGGCACCTAGGCTGGCATAGTCATTGGTGGACTATGTGGGTTTTCTTGCCAGCTGCGGGCATAGTCATTGCTAGACTGATTTGATTGCCTCGAAAGGGGTGACGAAAGAGGTCTTAAGCCGATCGTCCGGGTCGAGCTTTATCTGGTGGTAGCCGGAGTATGTGTCTAGGAAGGACAACAAATCACAGTCCGCGGTGGACTCGATCACTTGATTTATTCGGGGCAGAACGAATGGATCTTTGGGGCATGCCTTGTTGGGGCCGTTGTAGTCGATGCACATGCACATGATCTTGTTCTTTTTCAACACGAGAACTGGGTTGGCCAGCTAGTCCGGGTGGAACACTTCCATGATTCGCCCTGCTGCGAGCAGCCGGTCGATTTCTTCACCTATGATGTGTTGCTTCTCTTTAGAGAAATGGTGGAGGGGATGCTTGACCGGCTTGGCATCCGGCCACACATGGAGTTTGTGCTCGGCGTACTTCCTCGGTACACCCAACATGTCTCTAGGAGACCATGCGGAGATGTCCCGACTCTCACGGAGCAAGTCGATGAGCTTGCCTTCCTATTTGCTGTTGAGGTTGGCACCGACGATGATGCACTGGTTGGGGTTGGTCGGGTTGAGAGGCACCTGCTTGGTGGGCTTGGACGGCATGAGCATCGCCTCGTTAGGCGACTGGCGAGGCGGATCCGGCATAGCCAGTTGCGCCCCGGCTTGAGCCATGAGCTAGTCGAGCCGACACCTTTCTTAGGCGATGATGAGAGATTCGGCCAACCGGTTGCCGGTTTGGGCGCACTCGATGGACTTATTGTAGTACCAATAGATAGTGGGGAACCGTCATGAATTTGGCCAATGTCGGACAGACCAGAAATGAGTGGTAGGGGTTGCTCCGGTCCACCACCTCGAACGAGATCGACTCGCGGCGGAAGTGGCACTTGGTGCCGAAGAGGACATCGAGCTGGATATTGCTGATATGAGAGCAAGATTGTCCTAACACGATGCCGTGGAACACCGTCCGGGGTTGCAGCAGGTGGGACTCCTTGAGGCCAAGCTTGAGAAGGCTGTCGCTTTAGAGGATGTTAACGTTGTTGCCGCTGTCGACCAACTCCTGTGAGTACCAGCACGTCAGCTTCTCGGACGTGATGGTGGGATCGAGGATGAGGGCGTATTCGTAGGGGTTTGGCATCGCCGGGTGGTCCCCCCGGCTCCAAGTAACCGGCTTGCGAGAATCAGCAGGTGAGCTTCTCAGACGCGATGGTGGGGTCGAGGATGAGGGCGTAGCCGTAGGGGTTTGGCATCACGGCCTGGTGGTCCTCCCGGCTCCAGGTAACCGGCTTGTGAGGCCAATGCATGTACTAGGGGACAGAGGACACCGGGGCATTCACCTCGTGTCGGTGCTTGCGCTGGGCATGCTGGCCGTCATCCTCCCTAGTGAAGACGACGTATGCGTCGCCCTGTTCAGGGAAGCGGCCAGGAGTCGGCCGTCCCTGGGAGCCAAAGCCGTGGACGGCGGAGGAGCCAGACCCGGAGCCACTGTGCTTGGGGGAGGAGGCGTCGGAAGGCCCTCACCCTGAGCCAATCGCTAGGAGAAGCTCCATTGCCAAAGAGTGTGTGTGGATGGCTTCACGACGCTATGCATCTTGCATGGCGCATGGAAAATTAGCTCGAACATGAGCTTGGCTGCTTGACGACCTTCCTGGATTGGTGCCGCTAGAGACCATCCTGGCCGACCGGTTGCTCTTCTTCGGTGGTCGCGACCTACTGGCTCTTATAATCCGGGTCCAGCTGGTCGGCCTTTCGCTTGTTGTTGGAGTCTTTGTTTTGCTGGAGCCAGCCATCACCAGCCAACTTCAGGTTGGCCGACCGACCGGACACGTCTTTGTCGGCCATGTCGATCTCGACACGCATTGAAGACTCGGCCGTAGTGTGACAGCCCGAGACCGACGCTCCAGAAGATTCCCCTTTATTCCGCTATGACCAGGATAATTATTGGTTGTCGCATTCTTTATTGCATCATTCGCATCATCCGCATTGCATCAGCATTCCGTTGCCGTCATTTTTCAAAACCTGCATCCGTTATTAGTTGCCGGTTCTCTCTGTTTTTGTCGCTGACCATTTTGAGACCAACCATACACGCACGTGCCCGGGACATCGATAAAATATTGTCTTTAAAGGTGTCCTAAAAATATACTCGGATTGGGTTGAACTTGGTGTGCGGTCTTAATATAGTGTAGGTAGGCCGCGTGCCAAATTTCATCGCAATCGGAGTTCGTTTCATACCCGTACCGTTAAATATATAGCGCCACTATAGCCGATTTAGTCATTGGATGTTTCGGTGTTTTAAAACTCTGACGCCGGGTGCCCATTTTCCCTCTCATCTCCACCTATCCCCCTCTACACAGCCCATAGCCTATCCAATCCTAGGGCGCAACCGGAGCCATCCGATCGAGATCGGAGGGACCAAAACCTAGCCGCCTTGAATTCCATGCGCAACTTCCTCCCTCAGCTGCCTCCACCTTCCAGCTCTAGGCGCACGACCCACAGATCCAAATTCGGCCCGCCCGGACCCAGATCGAGCAACGAGCTCCGCTTGCCCCGAGTTCCAGATCGGGAGCTCCTTCCGATCCATAGCCCGTCGCCGGCCGATGCCCTCCCTTCACCGGAGCCCCTGGAGGCCTAGGCCTCGCCGAACCAGGCCGCCTCTCCTCCTCCCTCTGCTCCTATTCTCTTCCTCCTCTCTCTCCCTCGCAGCCTAATCTCTCCTCTCTCTTTTGCAGGTGAAGCCAGTCGCCGCCGCATCTGTAGGTCATCGCCGGCCCGCCTCCGGCCAGGATCCGACCTCCCCGATATCGACCGCGCCGGATCTGTCTGTTCCCAGCCGTCCCATGCCTCGCCCGACGCTAGCCCCGCCATTGAACCCCGTTGCCGGTACCTGCTCCTACCGCCGCTCGAGGAGGAGGACGAGCCCTTGCTGCGGGAGCCTCACTCGCCCGCGTGGGCCAGGCCATGCACCGCCAGCCGGCCCAGCATCGCCCAACTGAGGCCCAGCCGCACCTCGCCCCTAGTCGTGCCCGAGCAAGGCCCATCTCGAGCGCTCCTCAGCCGGCTTACCCCAAGTCCAGCTCCAGATCCGGCCCATGGCCGAGATGAGCCATATATGTAAATGGACTAGAACGACACGTAGAATAACGCGAGCCCTTTGTTTTGCCGCTTAACAAACATAAAAAGTGATTAGGACAGATCTAGATAGATTGCAAAGTTAACACATGGGGTCAGTTCGGAGATGCTATATGTTGTTTCCGACCTCATTTAAAATGCCCAGTCTGGTAGTTTATTTGTGCTTTACCCCTTGCCATGTTTAACAACATTTAATATTGCTTCATCTCGATAGAGTTCCGCAAGCGTGTCGGAATGTGAGGACCCGTTCGACTATGTCGGTTCGTGTGCTTCACGTGGTCGTTCTCTTCCAAGCAGGATCTTAGGAAAGATGATCATTTCCCTAGATACCATTACCATCATTGACATGCTAGTTCTTTCGTTTCTATCCTTATGTCTCGCTTCCTACCACCTGTTAATTATCATCCTCCCAACATTGCCATGAATACCTTCAATCTTTCTACAACCTAGAAAACCACTGATTACCTATGTTACCGCTTGCTTAACCATTGGATACCGTTGTGAGTTGCAGGTGCAGTTGCTTCCATGAACAAACATGGGTTCCTTCTTATATCACCATATTATTGCTAATTAATTTAATGCACCTATATACTTGGTAAAAGGTGGAAGGCTTGGCCTTCTAGCCTGGTGTTTTGTTCCACCTTTGCCGCTTTAGTTTTGGATACCAGTGTTATATTCCATAAGTGAGAGCTCCTAACATGCTTGGGGTTGTTATAGGGACCCCATAGATTCTCGTTTTCGGATAAAGCTCGTCTAGCAAGGCCCAACATTGGTACTATATTTTCCCAACATAATAATTCCGTTAATTCTAAAAACATAGGGCATCATGAACCCGAGGAGTAATTCAACATAATATAGGGAGGGCCAGTGTTGATGGTGCTGGTCCAAAACAGAGCCACTTGTGGGGCCACTAGGGGCAACTTGGGGGATGTTTATCCTGCCACCGTATGTAGTGCTCATCCATCGTGTCTTGAGAACGAGATACGCAACTCCTATGAGGATCGTCGACACGCCGGGCGGCCTTGCTAGACTTGTTTTACCTTTCTCGAGCGTCTTGTGCGAGGGATTCCGAGGATGCTTTGGGTTATCTCGAGGTTGAGGTTTTCCAATAGGAACCGAGGAGATCACGGGTTTCCCTGATCGATGTCATTCCGTCGCAGCGTGTAGTAGTTTGTGATGGACTAGTTGGAGCACTCATGCAGGGTTAAATCTTTCGGAAAGCCATGCCCGCGGTTATGTGGCAACTTGGAAACATTTTTTTAACATCCGGTTCTAGATAACATGAAATTAACTTAATTAAAATATGCGGACTGAGTGCATAACCGTGACTGTCTCTTTCGTGATCTCCTTCTCCGATCAGGACATGATGGGGTTATGACTGACGTAAGTAGGTGTTCAGGATCATTCATTCGATCATCAGTAGTTCACATCCTCTATGCGTAGATGATCCTCCTCTTATTCTTTTACTCGTAAGTTATCCACCTCAAATAAATGCTTAGTCGCTTGTTGCAGCCTCACCACTTAACCATGCCTCACCCATTAACCTTTGCTAGTCTTGATACCTTTGAAAATGAGATTGCTGAGTCCCATTGGCTCACAGATTACTACAACACCAGTTGCTGGTACAGGTAAGGAGTTATTATGACGTGAGCACGATGATTGTGCTTATTGTAGTTTCTTCTTCTTCCTCTTCATCGATCTAGGATGGGTTCCAGGCCGAAAACTTAGGATAGCAAGGATGGACGTCATTCTTTTATCGTTTGTTTTCGTCTGTAGACGGACCCTGCTCTTCTTCATGATGATTGTATGTATTGTACTGATGTGACTCTGATGTAGCTTGTGGCGAGTGTAAGCCAACTCCTTATACTCATCTCTTCAGTACAATTTACTCGTAACGATATCCACTCTTGGGAAACGACGAGATGCGTTTCTATCCCTGTCGAGGCCCTCATGACAAAATAAGGATAGGACCGCATCTTGGGTATTACAAGTTGGTATCAGAGCAGTACCGACATAGGAGCCCCCTTGATAGATCGAACTTGGCCGAGTCGAGTCTAGTGAAAAAACTGCTTTGACTCTAGTTATATATCAGAGAGTAGGATTCTTTTTTCTCCTCTTCTATGCTCTCGTGAGGAATCTTGACATATGCATTTTAATTCTACTCCTCTTCTTACTCAATTTTTTTAGGATTGCACGGATATTTTTGGAATCTATATGATGTCGATGTGATGGAGTTCTGATTTGGTGCCTCCTGATGTCTTGATTTTATTCCGGGGAGTTGAGCACCAAGGGTTTCTTGAGCACATCATTATCATTCAGATTTCTTAGTATCTCAGGACGAAGGATGTTTGAAATTGCTTCAGTACTGGTAGTGGTGAGATAACCCCGACATCCCGAGTACTGGTGCAGATAGTTCGGGAGTATCGCCATACTTAGTATCGTTGTGATTACGAGGGTCTCAGATAGGTAAAGTTCCAAGATTCTGGTTAGGTGTTGACGGATGTGATATACTAGATGGGTTAGATGCTAGGAGTTGTGTGATGAATTTCTCCTTGTATACTTGGACCCGATTGCATGACCAGAAATTTTGGGAGTTCTTAGGTGGGAATTCAAGTAGTTACTTATAGGACAATCTTCCAACAGATGCATGATGTGAGGTTGGGGTTCGACATCTAGTGGATTCGTTTGTTCATGGTCGTCTTATAGCGGTTCTCCTTGTGTCTTAAAGAGTCCTTGTAGCTTGCTACGACTCGGGGACGCTTCATATGTCGTGTGCACTGCCTTGTATGTGATGTCTACTATAGGATAGAGCCCGTGCGATCGTATCCACGAAAATATCGGACGAAATCTCTGTCATGAATTTGTTCTGGCTTGTGTTGTAACCCTAATCCTTGGTTTGTTGACTATGGTAATTCAAGTTCCTTCGATGTCAAGTGGTGAATTCATATCTTTCCAAGAGGTGTTCTCAAATTTTTATGGGAATGCAAATTCTTTTGCTCAATCAAGTTGTGTTTTCAATTCTTTTTCAACCAGAGTGCTTCTCTTCAGTTAATTCATTCTTCTCAAATATTTGGAAGATCAATATCTCATTTCCTTCCGGAGTTCATCTCATCTATTCCAAGTTGTCTTTGTTTTCCCCGCGCTCCCGCCCCTTTTTCTTCAATGTTTCAGTTATCATCCTATTGTCTTCCTTTCATTATTGCTTCCTCTATCTTTTCTTTTCTTTTGTTCCCGGTGATTCATTGTGAATATTCTCAGGAGTTGCTAGTTCATCATTCTTCATTCTTATTTTTCTTCTCTGGTGGGTTCAATTCAACCTTTAGGGTTCATCATATCCTTTTCACGCTTTAAATTCTTTCCCATGTTGAAAATTCTTATCAAGTCTTTCTTGTTGTCATCTCTCTCCATTCTATTCGGAGTATTCAAGTTATCTTAGAGTTTCTTGTTTTCAATTCTTGCAATTAATTTGAGGTGCTAACCTCATCAAGTTTTCAGTTATGCCGGTGCAGTATCTCTCTTTCTAGGCAATCTTTTCAATGAAAGTTTCCTTGAGTGGGCCCATAACCCACATGTTCTTTCTCGGATATTCTAATCTTTTCCGGAGATCTCTAATTCTTTTCAAGTGTGACGTAAGAATGATTTACATGAGTCATGTACCTTCTCCAAGATCGCTTCAAATTTATTTTCATCGTTGGCTTAACTTTTCATATTCTTATTCTGGAGTGTCTCAGTAATTCTTGGTGGTGTTCTCCTCATCATTTTAGCTTCGAAGACTGAAGAGGTGTTTCTCTCAAATCTTGCTCCATTCTGGTGAAGATTGTCTTTTCAGCTTTGTGTTATCATCTTGAATTGTTCTCGATCATGAGAAATTCCTTCCATGTCTATCCGGTGCATTTCTGTGTTGTTTTCATTTCCCGATCCTCCGAAGGCTATCATTTCAGAAGATTTCTTTGCTCTCAGGTTTCAGCTTTCATTCTCAAATTCTTCTCAATTGTTGTCTCTTCGTTCGTCTCTCAAATATTCCGGTGCCTTGTTGAAGTTTTCTGTTAGGGAGATCATTATCCCGTCATTCTCAAGGTGTTCTTTAGGATTCTTGTTGGGAGCTCAAGTATTCTTTATCCTGCATTTCAACATGCAATTCTTCATCCATTATCCTTTGAGGTGGTGTTATAATGTTCTTGTTAGTGGAGGAGTCTTGAAGAGAAGGTATTTCAACAAGGTGATATTTAAATCCACCAATTCTTTGATCATGGTATGTTTTCAAACCCATGGTTTCGTCATTGAAGTTATCTTGGATTAGATTTCACCTTAAGCTTTCCTAGGGATTGTTTCTATTGTGGTGATTATCGTTGATCCAAGTTCTCAATATCCTCTTGGTGTAAGAACTTTTGCCTCTCTTGTTGCATCGAATCAATCCTTGTTATTGTTTGTGGCTAGTTGTCACCTCATTATTTTGGGATGGTTTTCATAAGTCCACTACAAGCTTGTTCTTTTTATTGTTGGTTTTCCAACAACTTCGTTCAATTCTTCTTGCAAGGCTGCTTGTCAAATTCAATTGTGATAGAACTTTTCATTTTCTTCTCCATTCTTTTCCTTCCAATATTCTAGTTTCTATTATTTTATTCCGTAGGCATTGTCATGTTGCTCTTTTGAGTCAATCATCTTGTTCTATCGAGATCATGTTCTTTCCTTGTTTTTAAATTTAGTTAGTTTTTTGCGAATCTTCTCAAGATCTTTCCATTGTATCGAATTTCTGCCCTTTTTCCAACAAAAGTGTTGCTAAAATTTTGTGTGAATTCTTGCTTGTTCTTCATGTAATTCTTCTTCTCTTTGCAGCCTTCAAGATTCATTGGTTTCACTCATTTGTCAAAGAAGCGACTAAGTTTTACCTCTTGCTTTCTCTTCCTCTTCCCCTTTCATTCTTAGATCTCGGGGTGAGATCTCTTGTTAGTGTAGGAGAGTTGTGACAGCCCGAGACCGATGCTCCAGAAGATTCCCCTTTATTCCGCTATGGCCGGGATAATTATTGGTTGTCGCATTCATCATCACATCATTCGCATCATCCACATTGCATGGACACTTTGTTGCCACCAGTTTTCAAAACCTGCATCTGTTATTGGTTGCCGGTTCTCTCCATTTTTGTCGTTGTCCGTTTTGAGACCAACCACACACGCACGCGCCCGCGGCATCGATAAAATATTGTTTTTAAAGGTGTCCAAAAATATTCTCGGATTGGCTTGAAACTTGGTGTGCGGTCTTAATATAGTGTAGGTAGGCTGCCTGCCAAGTTTCGTCGCAATCGGAGTTCGTATTTGCTACTCGCACCGTTAAATATATAGCGGCACTATAGACGGTTGAGTTATCGGACGTTTGAGTGTTTTAAAACTCTGTCGCCGGGTGCCCGTTTTCCCTCTCATCTCCACCTAGCCCCCTCTACATGGCCCACTATCTTATCCAATCCTAGCGTGTAATCGGAGCCGTCCGATCGAGATCGGAGGGTCCGAAAACACCCTAAATAGCAAACCCTAACCCCTGTCCCTATATAAACATACCCCCTTCCTATTTTGGACCAAACCCTAGCTGCCTCTAATTATGTGCGCAACTTCCTCCCTCAGCCACCTCCACCTTCCACCTCCAGCCGCGTGGGCCCGCAGACCCAGATCGTACCCGCCCAGGCCCGGATCAAGCAGCCAGCCCCGCTTGCCCCGAGCTCAAAATCGGGATCTCCTCCCCATTCAAAGCCCGCCGCCACCCGATGCCCTCCCTTCGCCGGAGCCCCTGGAGGCCGCCGCCTCGCCGGACCAGGCCGCCTCTCCTCCTCCCTCTGCTCCTCTTCTCTTCCTCTCCTCTCTCCCTCGTAGTCTCATCTCTCCTCTCTCTCTCTTTTGCACGTCCAGCCAGCCGCCACCGCATTCGTAGGTCACCGCTGGCCCGCCTCCGGCAAGGATCCCGCTGCCCCGACCTTGACCGACCCAGATCTGTCTGTTCCCGGCCGCCCCTTTCCTCGCCCGGCGCTTGCCATGCCGTTGAACCCCGCCGTCGGTTCCTGCCCCGCTGCGGGCGCCTCGTTCGCCCGCGTGGGCCATGCCTTGCACCCCGCCAGCCAGCCGAACATCGCCCAGCTGAGGCCTAGGCGCACCTCGCCCCGAGCCGTGGCCCAGCTCCAGCGCCCCTGAGCCGGCCTGCCCCGAGTCCAGCTCAAGATCTGACCCACGGCCGAGGGGAGCCCCTATTCCGCGCCTAGTGCGTTTTTATGTTCCTCTTGCCCGTGTTAGGCCTGTGAAGCTCGAGATTCGGCCCGTAGGTTCTTTTATTATTCCGCCAAATTTATGAATTTCAGAAAGTGTATTGATTTTCAAACGCCCGTAAGTTTTAATCCGTGCGTCGGACCGCGATGAGTTATATATGTAACCTGGCTAGAATTTCGCATAGATTAATATTTCAAAATTCTCATGCATATTTAAAGCTGCTTAGCATGCTGTTTGCATTGGTTTGTGTGTCAACGTGTTAAAAACGGTTTAGGTCGTAGTTATTTACTCGCAGCTCCGTTGGAGATGAGCCATATATGTAAATGGACTAGAACGACGCGTAAAATCATGTGAACCACTTTGTTTTAGCGCTTAACAAACATAAAAAATGATTAGGATAGATCTGGACAGATTGCAAAGTTAACACATGGGGTCAGTTCAGAGATGCTATATGTCGTTTCTGGCCTCATTTTGAATGCCTAGTTACGTATTTGATTCGTGCTTCACCCCTTGGCATGTTTAAAAACATTTAATATTGCCGTTTAAATAAACGGGAGTGAACTAAATAATCAAACGTGGAGTTTCGTCAATATGCAACCCGTTGCATATTGAGCTTCACTTAATGTGTAGTGTTTGATTGTCTGAATTGCCATGCCATGCCTTGCATATTTGAACCGATCATGCATCATATGTGAATTGCATCATGTCGTGCATGTGCTGTGGTGAATATCGTGTGTTGATGCTTGTTTCCGGTTTGCTTTGCCCCGATAGAGTTCTGCAAGCGTGTCAGAATGTGAGGACCCGTTCGACTACGTCGGTTCATCTTCTTCACGGAGTCGTTCTCTTCCAAGCAGGATCTCAGGCAAGATGATCATTTATCTAGATACTATTACTATCATTGCCATGCTAGTTCTTTCGTTTCTATTGTTTTGTCTCGCTGCCTACCACCTATTAATTATCAGCGTGCCAACATTGCCATGAAAACCTTCAACCTTTCTACAACCTAGGAAGCCACTGATTGGCTATGTTACCGCTTGCTTAACCATTGGATAGCGTTGCTTGTTGCAGGTGCAGTTGCTTCCATGCGCAAACATGGGTTCCTTGTTATATCACCATATTTTTGCTAATTAATTTAATGCACCTATATACTTGGTAAAAGGTGGAAGGCTTGGCCTTCTAGCCTGGTGTTTTGTTCCACCTTTGCCGCCTTAGTTTCGGCTACCGGTGTTATGTTCCATAAGTAAGCGCTCCTAACATGCTTGGGGTTGATATGGGGACCCCCTAGATTCTCGTTTTGGGATAAAGCTCGTCTGCAAAGTCCCAACATTGGTACTATATTTGCACAACATAATAATTCTGTTAATACTCAAAATATAGGGTGTCATGAACCCGAGGAGTAATTCAACATAATACTGAGAGGGCCAGTGCCGATGGTGCGGGCCCAAAATAGAGCCACTTGCGGGACCACCCGCGGCAACTCGAGGGATGACTATCTGGCCACCATATGTAGTGCTCATCCGTCGTGTACCGAGAACGAGATACGTGGCTCCTATCGGGATCATCGACACGCCGGGCGACCTTGCTGTTCTTGTTTTACCTTTCTTGAGCGTCTTGTGCAAGGAATTCCGAGGATGCTTCGGGTTATCTCGATGTTGATGTTTTCCAATAGGAACCGAGGACATCACGGGTTTCCCTGATCAAGGTCATTCCGTCGTAGCGTGTGGTATTTTGTGATGGACTAGTTGGAGCACCCCTGGAGGGTTAAATATTTCGGAAAGCTTTGCCCGCGGTTATGTGGCAATGTGAAAACTTTGTTTAACATCCAGTTTTAGATAACTTGAAATTAACTTAATTAAAATATGCCAACTGAGTGCGTAACTGTGACGGTCTCTTTCGTGAGCTCCTTCTTCGATCGAGGAGACGGTCAGGTTATGACTGGCATAAGTAGGTGTTCAAGATCATTCATTTGATCAGTAGTAGTTCACATCCGCTATGCGTAGATCATCCCCCTCTTATTCTTGTACTCATAAGTTAGACACCTCAAATAAATGTTTAGTTGCTTGCTGTAGCCTCAGCACTTAACCATGCCTCACCCATTAAGCTTTGCT
This sequence comes from Hordeum vulgare subsp. vulgare, assembly GCF_904849725.1. Taxonomy (NCBI): domain Eukaryota; kingdom Viridiplantae; phylum Streptophyta; class Magnoliopsida; order Poales; family Poaceae; genus Hordeum; species Hordeum vulgare. Next base: position 360,419,478 of record NC_058524.1, on the reverse strand, counting down.
AGTCTTGATACCTTTGGAAATGAGATTGTTGAATCCCCTGTGGCTCACAGATTACTACGACACCTGTTGAAGGTACATGTAAGGAGTTATTATGACGTGAGCGCCATGATTGTGCTATTTGGAGTTTGTTCTGGTTCCTCTTCATCGATCTAGGATGGGTTCCAGGCCGACAACCTGGGATAGCAAGGATGGATGTCGTTCTTTTATCATTTATTTTCATCCGTAGACAGACCCTGCTCTTTTTCATGATGATTGTATGTATTGTACTGATGTGTCTCTAATGTAGCTTGTGGCGAGTGTAAGCCAACTCCTTATACTCATCTCTTCAGTACATGCACTTATAACGATATCCATTCTTGTGAAACAACGAGATGCATTTCTATCCTTGTCGAGGCCCTTGTACCAAAATAAGGATAGGACTGCATCTTGGGCGTTACACGTAGTCTGCCGTGATCATGAGGTATGCCAAAGGAGCCATCTCAGGGCACATGAGCTTATGCTTGAGCAGGGTGCCGTCTCGGTAGCCCTCGAAGAAGTACTAGACTGCCTACACTTTGTGCACCCCTTTGCAGGAGTTGTGCAGCTCAATCCATCACATGAGGTAGTCACATAGCGACTCGTCCAGGCCCTGGATGTACATGGCCGACTCACGGGATGGTCGGGACGCTTGAAGATGCCGGTGAACTTGCACACGAATGCTTTTTCAAAGTCTGTCTAGGTGTTGAATGTTCCTGTCGGATGGCTATTTAACCATGTTCGAGCTGAGCCGAGCAGCATGAGCGACTCGTAGCACACCGCCACGCGCTTGTTGCCCTCGGTGATGCTGGTGGCAGTGGTGTAGTCGACCAACCAGTCCTCCAACTTGGCGGAGCAGTTGTACTTGGGGGTGTCACGAGGCAGCATGAACCCGGTGCCAAAAGGCTCGTTACAGATGCAGGTGTTAAATTAGGCCGACCCAATTGGCCCTTCCTCCTACAGGAGGTTGGACTCATCCAGTGGGTCGAGGCGGCATCGAGCGTCGTTTTTGTAACAGTCCAAGACCGATGCTCCAAAAGATTCCCTTTTCATTTGGTTGTGGCATTCATCACTACATCATTCGCATCATCTGCATAGCACCGGAACTCCGCTGCCGTCATTTTTCAAAAGTTTGCATCCCTTATTAGTGACCAATTCTCTCTGTTCTTGTCGTTGACCATTTTCGTGTCCACCACACTCGCATGCCCCCGCGATATCATTAAAATGTTATTTATAAAAGTGTGTTTCAAACTTTCTCGTAATTGGTCGAAACGTGGCATGTGGTCTTAATAGAGTGTAGATAGACAGCGTGCCAAATTTTGTCGGATTCGGAGGTGGTTTGATACCCGAACCGTTAAACCTATAGTGGCACTATAGCCTGTTCATATCACACATGTTTTCGATTTATAAAAACTCTATCAAGGGCCGCCACCTCTCTCTCATCTCAGCCCAAGTCCAAATACATGGGCCACTACCACCTAGCCTAAGCCCCCTTCGCCCGCAGCCGTCCGATAGATCGAACGGTCCGAAAATGGACTAAATCCCTAACTCTAAGCCTCCTATCTATAAATAGATAGCTCCCCTTCCTAATATGGAAGAAATCATAATCGTTCCTTGTTTTTTGTGCAGCTACCAGCCTCCCCAACCGGCATCCTTGAGCTCCCCTGTCCACCGCACCGGTCCCGCTAGGCCCAGGTCCTGCCGCTCCTAGCCTGGGTCGCCGCCGCCAGCCCCAAGCGCTCCTACCGCCCCCCGCATGCCCTCGTGGGCACGGAAGCCCGTACCAGCCATGCGGACCCACCGACAAGCCGCCACTACAACGGACCACCCCACCTCGCGGCCGGTTGCCCTCTTCCATCCATTTCCTTCTTCCTCCTCTCTTCCTCTCCCTAACCTCCCGCCAGCCTGATCTCATGTAGGTCAGCCCCGCTGCCATGGACGCCGAGGTTCCCACAGCCGGACCCGTCGCCTCGCTCCCGCCCCAATTTTCCTCGATCCCATTAGGGATCAGGAGGAGGACGATGGGAGGCGCTGCGCTCGCCTTGTGGGCCAGGCCTAGCTTGCCGCGTCAGCGGCCGAGCACCACATTCCCCCTCCACCTGCTTTATATCCGGCCCAAGGCCATCTGGTAAGCCTCCCACTATAACTCGCTCCATGCACCATTTTACTATTTCGCGCTCAACCCGTTCGTCGTGAAAACGACTAAGTCCATTAAAACTGTGTGCATAAACCTTCATATTAGCTTTTTGTAGTGCTTGTAGTTTGTAAACCATACATCAATTTTAACATGAAAAATCATCTACTCGATGTGCTCTACATGATGGAAGTCTTTTATTGTGCATTAGGATTCATTTTATTGATAAAATTTGTGTTGGAAAAGTGCATATCGTCGTAAACAACAAAAACTGATATTTTAGTTAAACTTTGGTCGATGATTGCATCTAATCCGTAGGTCTTTTGCATGTGGTTCCTTCTTGAGATTTCTTCTATGTGATGTCTAATTTGATGCCATGACTCTGGCGTCCAAGTAAATCATATTGCTTGTATAATTATGTTGTCTAATGGTGCTATCATGTTAAAACTATTAATCTGTTAACATTAAGTTCCATTTTGTGAAGTTCTAATTAAGCAAACCGTGCCTCTTTTGAATGTGTGCCAATGGAGTGAATTTTAGTATGCCTTGTCTAATTGCTGTTAGTAGGTTTGCCATGCCATGAATGTCATGTTTAGCTGTAGTTTTCTCATGTGAACGTGGCATAAAAATGTTGCTGTATTGAGGGTCCGATGTCTGGAATCTGCTATATTTAGTTTCTATGTTTCCATGTGAATTGCCATTAATCTACAACCACTTTATGGTTGGTCCAACGGAGTGAATTGTAAAGCATGTTATCCTGTGTTAGTTTGTGTCAAGTTTTCAAGTATTGGTTTGGTATCCTAGTTAATTTTGCTGTTAAACATGTCAATCTGATAAAACTGTCGTTCCTTGCACCATAAAAGTGTGAGAAACTACGTAGTTTAGAATGCCATGTTGTGTTGATGCTAGCTATGATTGTGTGCATAATTAGACCTTGATAGTATGGAATGAAATGAAGTGCATCATGTCTACTACCATGCTGTATATTTCCATGCCATGATATGCCTTGTAGCATGTCTTTTTCTTGTTGTCAATATGCCTTCATAATAAAACTGCTTTGTTAAAACCTGTTATTTTCACCAAGTCTGAAACTTTGTTCAAGTAGGCATATCGTGAGCTCATTTCCTATTGATCCATGCTTCCAATAAATTTGCTCCTATGAAATGAATTATTATGAATCTTGTAAACTACTGCTCGACGTTTTGTTTGTGCAATTTAGATTTGTGTATCTTGTTGTTTTAATGTGTGCAAAATGACATGTTGATGTTTTGGACATATTATAGCTAGAACTTGTGTTGCTTGCAGTTGTTGTACCGTTGCTCCAGTTTGAACATGCCATATATGAAAATTCCTTACAATTTTATGTAGTTTCATAATATCTTGTTGTATGCATGTTTTAAAATGATTTTGATTGTCATTTGCATACATTTTGCATTCATGACATATTTATCTTGTGTTGCTCATATCTTTTAAATTGTAGCTCCATTTTAGACGTGTAGAATCGACTAGAATGACGTGTAGAATCACATGGTGCATTTTGTTTCCCTATTTAATAAATGTAAAACATGGTCTGTTGAAGTCTAGACCAAATTCTAAATTAAAATATGGGGTTGTTTTGGAAATACTATAAGTTCTTTTCGACCTCATTTAAAATGCCTAGGTAGATAGTTTATTTATGCTTCACCTCTTGCCATGTTTAATAACATTTAATATTATCGTGTACCTAAATGAGAGTGAGCTAAATTGTCGGGTTAGGTTACACTGGATCACCTATGGGACTATTGGCCTCTTTGTGGTTTGGCGGGGAGGTCGCGTTGCACAAAGAGTAGAAACTACGAGGCATCGTGATGATTGGACTCGAGGCGTTTACCCAGGTTCGGGCCGCTGAGAATCGTAAAATACCATTCCTGCTTTGGTGGATTGATTTGGGGAAGACGAAGCTCGGACAATGTTCTGCCCCGACAAGGGTTACAGTGGAGAGCTACTACGTGTATACAAATTTTCTTGGGTCTCAATCCTTTGGTAAGTTGCCTTGGGCCTCCTTTTATAGCTCAAGGGGCATCTGAGGGAGTCCTAGATTAAGGGGTCCTCGGGGCACCGACCCATGGACCGAATCATCAAAGTCTGGATAGTTATCAACTTTGTATGAAGGAAGGAAGGCTCCGAGGACTAGCGTGTACTCCAAGGTTAGAAGCACTAGGTCGGCGCATCTATCCCGACTAATAGTCGGTAACCTGTAAACCCTAGGGTCCGTGGTGTCTATATAAACTAGAGACCCTATCCATTTAGAGCAGGCTGAATCATGTAGCGTTTAGCATATACGATCTCGAGGTAGATCTACTATGTAATCATCTTCATCAATACAATCAAAAGGATGTAGGGTCTTACCTCCATTGGAGGGCCCGAACCTGGGTAAACCGTTGTGTCCCCCTTCTCCCTACAACCCATCGATCCAAGGTCCACAGTTTGGGACCCCCTACCCGAGATATGCATGTTTTGACACTGATATTGGTGCTTTCATTGAGAGTTCCACTACGGGATCCCCAAAAGATTTGATGCTACGTCTCATGATCAATGAGGAGGTCCGCAACAGGGAGTCATTCGTCCCCGGACAAATCTTTGCGTTTGGAAGCATCATTCTACACGCCGATCCAGCGGGCCACCTCGGTCAGTTCGAAAATTTTGCCCCCAGTCAGGAAGTCAGGTTCGGGAGCCTATAGTTCACCACCGACCCCCGGGGAGACCTTTTGTTAATAGGGTTTTCCGCTCCATTGAAGGAGCGCACAAAACTCGATGCTTTGTCCTCCGAGGCCGTGAATCCAATTATGGAGACAAACTTCATCCCTGATCCATCCTTAAAGCCCGACAGGCTCGAGGCATCCAAACTCGCGTCAACCGATCTCTCCCCAAGGGCTATCTCATGTACCGCCAAGGTATTAGGGACACCAGCTGCCCCGCGCACACAAGCGACGCAAGCACCACCGAAACCCCAACGTTGCACATGTTACTCGACCAGATCCAAGATTTGGGCATGACTAATGGTCAGGGAACGATCTACGATCGGATCAAGATTAGACCCGATGACAGGGAAATCCACTTCCCGCCCATCACACATCTGGTTAGTATGGTCAAACGCCTAGTCGAGGGATCCTTGTACCAATCATCAAAACTAAGAACGGTACACATCCCAGTCGCTGACCGTCCAGACAAACTCAATGACCCGGAGCTTCTATCCAGCTTCGAGAACGATTCAAGGCTGGTGGCCGGTTCGTTATGCTGTCCAGTCCAGAATAGATTCATTACATTGTAAATCACATAGAGATGTGAAGCTGGATTATTGACTCTAGTGCAAGTGGGACATTGTTGGAAATATGCCCTAGAGGCAATAAGAAAATAGTTATTATTATATTTTCTGATTCGAGATAATCATTTATTATCCATGCTATAATTGTATTGAATGGAAACATGAATGCATGTGTGGATATATAGACAAAACAATGTCCGTAGCGAGCCTGTAGTTGACTAGCCTGTTGGTCAAGGATGGTTAAGGTTTCTTAGCCATGGACAACTGTTGTCACTTGATGATGGGATCACATCATTACGAGAATGATGTGTTGAACAAGACCCAAACTATAAATGAAGCATATGACTCTGTCATTTTGTTGCTATTGTTTTCTGCATGTCAAGTATACATTCCTATGACCATGAGATCATGTAACTCACTAACACCGAAGGAATTTCTTGTGTGTATCAAACATCGCAACTTTACTGGGTGACTATAAAGGTGCTCTACAGGCATCTCCGAAGGTGTCCATTGAGTTAGCATGGATCAAGACTGGGATTTGTCACTCCATGTGACAGAGAGGTATCTTGAGGCCCACTCGGTAATACAACATCACAAACAAGCCTTGCAAGCAATGTGACTAAAGAGTTAGTCACGGGATCTTGTATTATGGAATGAGTAAAGAGACTTGCCGGTAACGAGATTGAAATAGGTATAGCGATACTGACGATCGAATCTCGGGCAAGTAACATACCGAAGGACAAATGGAATTATATACGGGATTGTGTGAATCCTTTACATATAGGTTCAACCGATTAGATCTTCGTAGAATGTGTAGGTTCCAATATGGATGTCTAGTTCCAGCTATTGGATATTGACCGGAGAGTGTCTCGGTCATGTCTACATAATTCTCGAACCCACAGTGTCCGCACACTTAAGGTTCGGTGATGTTTTCGGTATAGTTGAATTATTGATGTTGGTAACCAAATGTTGTTCAGAGTCTCGGATGAGAACTCAGACGTAACGAGTGTCTTCTAATTGGTCCGGAAACGAAGATTGATATATAGGATTGTTGCATTTGGCTTGTGGAAAGATTTCGGGCATTATCGGTAAAGTACAGGGAGTGACGGATGGGTTCCGTGGTTTTACCGGGAGGGGACACCCACCCGGGAGAGGACCTAATAGGCCCATGGGTGGCACACCATCCCTTAGTGGGCTGGTGAGGCCAGCCCAGTAAGCCTATTTAGGCCAATGCAAAAATAAAGAGGAAAAAAGAAAAAAAAAGAGAAGGAAGGAGGAGGACAAGTTGGGAAGGAGTCCTCCACCAAACCGAATTGGAGGAGGACTTCTCCCTCCTTGCCTCGGCCGAAGCGTCCTCCTTGGAGTTGGAGGCAAGCCACCCTCCCCTTGGTTCCTCCTGTATATAGTGGAGGTTTGAGAGGGTTTTTGCACCTCAAGTCTTTTTGCAGCCCTCTCTCCCTCCACTACTTCTTGACACCTCGTAGCTAGATCGGTACGACAGGGCGAAGCCCTGCCGGAGTAGCTTCACCATCATCACCACCACACCATCGTGCTGCCGGAGAATTCAGCTACCTCTTCGTCTCTCTTGCTGGATCAAGAAGGCGGAGATCGTCATCGAGCTGTACGTGTGCTGAACGCGGAGGTGCCGTCTGTTTGGTGCTAGATCGGATGGGTCGTGGGACAGCGGTAATTTGGATCGCGAAGACGTTCCACTTCATCAACCCCGTTTCTTAACGCTTTTTTGCTTAGCAATCTACAAGGGTTTGTGGATCCGATCTACCTCTCGTCGATGATCATCACCATGATAGGTCTTCGTGTGCATAGGATTTTTTTGTTTCCCATGCAACGTTCCCCAACAAGTACATCAAAGAAGCTGCCATTATTGTAAAGGCAAATGGTGGGTATGTGTACCTGGCTAAAGGGATGGTTGAGGTATTGCCTGCCACCTCCTATTTGGGAACTTGTTCCTCAGTCAACATAACCCCGTCCGGGGGGACACGGGATGCTGTTCGGCGCGTGTTCCGACGAAGTTTTGGAACAATACTGCAACGAGTGGCCACCTTTCGCTTTCTTGTCGAAGTTGGGAGGGACCTGGGGTTATCGGCCAGAAAGGCCACCACCTGTCCGTCAAGGCTCTCCTGGTAAAATACGCCATCCTAAAAATTAATGGAGTTTTCCGGATCCACGTGGAATCAAGGGTCGTCATCCCGAGCAAGGTTCTCGGGCTGGGGAGCGGGGCATTTCACTGTTGTGATCTAACGCCTCCAATCCTGCAAGCAAAGGGTCAAGGGGTTTACGTCTATCGGTAACGTGATCGAACGAGATAACTACAAATGTGTCCATACTTACCCACAGAATGGGGTTATACGACGCAAAGCCTTCCCTGAAGGCGACACAGTCGTAATCTTCCTTCCCCCTCGAAAAAATCAGCCATAATAAGTGCTAAGTCTTCCCGGGTGTCCGTTCCTTGCCTCTTAGAGCGCGTCGAGTCATTCGTCCTCCTGTAATTCCAGAAAGGGTGTATGCGCTGCTAAAGCGGTTGGACGCACCTTGTAATCACGGTGGCTATCACGTACGATGGTCAGACCACCTTGAGCCAGGATTTTTACCTTGGCGGCTTGGTGCTTCACTTCTGAGCTCTCCTCTTCAGACGTACTCTTCAGATGCGAACAAAAGCATTTCTTCAAAGTATCCACAGAGTACTTGGGAAGGCCTCACCAAACTGGTTCAAATAAAGAGACATCATCGATATAGAACCACTCCAAAGACCATTCATCGGTGTGCTCATTTGGTGTACTGACTGGGTATCCGGTGGCTCCTATACGCCACACCTCGGCCCTGCCTACTTCCCAGATGGATCATCCATCAGTCTGGGGGACAATGCAGAAGTATTTTCTCCACAAGTCGAAGTGACGTTCATGGCCTAGAAATATCTCATAGAAGGCTACGAAGGCTCAGATTTGGAGAATAGAACCTCGGGTGAAATGATGGAGCTGCAACCAATAAAACTCCAGCACACCCCTCAGAAAGGGTTGAACGGGAAAACCCAACCCACACATCAGGAAAGAAGTAAAACTGATCCTTTCGCCTCTTTGCGGGGTTGGGGATTTTTCTGCGAGGGCTTCGCCATTAAACGTAGTTAGGCTGACATGTGTGGGTGTGAGTTCAGACCGGGGAAGATAACCTTGGACTTCATGGTCTCGCAACCGAAGTTGGGAGATGGAGCAACTAGCCCAATCACCTGGTTGAGGGGCAAAGGGGCGAGAGGAGGAGCCTGCCATGGAGCTAAGTGCTAGGATTCTAGGGTTCCTTGGCAGCACTTGTGGAGGAGGGAATGTCGATAAGGCCTTATACGTAAGTTCCCGTTTGTTTATAAGGATGGTCACCTCCCCCCATGTGTGTAAGAGACGGTTCCATTGAATTGTTTGGACGGGTGCTTACTTTACGATGCACATCATCCAATGATTATTATTAAAATTTAAGGGCATGATTGAAAGTTATGGGTCGTGCGGCGCTTCGATATTTATGGATTTGCTGAAGACTAGTTCGTCATGTTTCAAATTGGAGGAGGAACTCGCCTTTGAAGCCGACTATCAAAGACGTGTGAAAGCTGCCAAAGACTATACAGAATGGCGTGGAAGGCTAGTTCGGGGGGCTACTGAGGGAGTCCTGGATTAAGGGGTCCTCGGGGCACCAGCCCATGGATCGAATCATCAAAGTTCGGAAAGTTGACAACTTCGTACGCAGGAAGGAAGGCTCTGAGGACTGGCGTGTACTCCAAGCTTAAAAGGACTTGGTTGACTCATCTATCCCCGACTAATAGTCAGTAACTTGTAGACCCTAGGGTCCCTGTTGTCTATATAAATGAGAGACCCCTATCCGTGTAGAGGAGGTTGTAGCATCTAAGGTTTAGGATATATGATCTCGAGGTAGATCTACTCTGTAATCATCTTCATCAATATAATCAAGCAGGATGTAGGGTATTACCTACATAGGAGGGCCCGAACCTGGGTAAACCACTGTCTCAACCTTCTTCCTACAACCCATCGATCCAAGGTCCAAAATTGGGGATCCCCTACCCGAGATCTGCCGGTTTTTACACCGACAGCGTACACAGTAGCGAACAGACGTGATTACATAGCTTACCGTGCTATCATACCTAACTCCCGCTCTCAAGACAAAATGCCATAAATGCAGCCTTAGGTGCCGTGCGGGAGTGCGTCCCAAGCAAGCTCCTTCCCCTGCTTTAGCTGGCTGTTGCTTGGTGTCTTGACACGCCTCTGAACGGGTGTCAACTGGTCGTAATTTCTCTTCCATCGCGTCACCATTCGTCTAGGGAGAGCCACTTAGCTATCTGGGAGCTCGACACCTCATCGATAAGAGACTAGTGTGTCGATGAGGTGGAGCGGTGGCAGATTGGCTCGCGCTTGTTGGAGGGTTGACTTTCCTGGTATTCTTGAGGATGCCCGTGCCTTGATCTCCGGCACGTGTCACGGGTTCTTGGCGCGTCTTGGGCCCGTTCTGGGAGGCTGTGTAGTTCTTGTTCGTGTCTGGTTTCGGGTACTTGCTTGGGTTGGCGGTTGCCTTAGATGGGTTATGCTCTTAATGCATGTGCATAAGTCAGGGGCACTTGGTACCCTATTACTAGGGCACCGATTGGAGCCCCCAGGCCTGGTCCATACACACTTGCCCAACGTTGTTTGGTCAAGCCCAAAGTTCATGCACGAGCGTGGAATCGCGAAGGGGTAACCGCCAATCTACTGTTCCGCACTGTCCCACCACTTCAGGCCATTTCTGCCACACACGCGGCATGCATTGCGAGAATCTCGCGGTGGCTGCGCGTGACTTAAAGGCCTGGTCGTGGAAGGATCTGCAACGCCATGGATTTGATTGATGAGGCGGTTACCTCTTCACCTGTGATGGTGGGCAACAACATAGGTGGAGATGGGCGGCGACCCTTGGAGCATAGGAATGCCAGCCCCATGCATCCTCGCTATAAAATTGGTTTGGGGGTGGGGGTGCGGGGTGCGATAGGCGATGCTCATCCATCCTACTCCTCTCCCCCAACCTAGGGTTGCTCGGCTTTCTCTTCTCTTCTTGTCTCTTGAGGTTGCTTTGGTTTTTCTATGATGAGGGGGCGAGGACGCCCCCCAACTTCTGTGGAGGCAGTGAGAGCCTCCCCTCGAGATCATGTAGCTGCTTCAGTCGTGGTGTCGCAGGGCGGTATGAGTGCTCGAGATGGGGGCACCGGAAGGGCCCGGGGTCGCAGTGGAGCCCGTCGTCGAGGGAGATGGAGTGTCATACCCGACCCTACTCCGATGACGCCCCCTCTGCTGTCGTCGGGACATATAGAAGGTACAACACTGGACTTTATCGTCAGTCTGCGCGGTCCTCCCTGCGGTCGTTTGCGTCTCCCTCGCCCTTTTGCTAGGGTGATGGAGGTTGACAAACCGCGGGAAATGTGGCTACACGTGCACGGTTGTTGTAATGGCGTCGTGCATACTGGTGTTGAGTATCCAACGCGTCATGTTATGTTCTTGAGCCGTGGGTGGAAGACCTTTGCGCGTGCCCACAACTTCATGGAGGGGCATGTTCTCAGCTTCAAGATGGTGGAGGCCGACATGCTCTCCATCAAGATCTACGGGCACTCGACAGCTCGTCTTGGCTATTGCGAAGAAAGCTCGAGTGACGCCAAAAGTTCCTCCTCGAGCAACAACAAAGAGGAGGATAGTGCTGACGAAGACGGTGACAGCGAGCCCCCAGCCATCAAGTCGGAGTACGACGGCTCGGGCTCCAGTTGACTGCAAGTTCACCATCACCGTCAGCTCAGGCCCCTCCCCCTCCCGGCAAGGCGATCTTGTCGGGGGGTCCTTGGCCCGGATGCTGCCTCAGCTTCCAGCTGGATCCTAGCAGGCTCATGGACTTCGACTTCGTCTTCACCGCCAGTGGATACATCGAGCCACGTCCTTCTGTTCCTGACGGGGTCATGCCAGGCTTCTGTGTGTGGCCTCCCTTTGCCCTCCTTTTCTCCTCCATCCAATCCCTAAGAGGAGAGGGACAAAATAGGAATTACAGGGCACTTATGTCTTTATAAACAAAAAGATGTAGGCTCCCGCCAAAATTTCTATTATTATATCCATTTTGTACTGAAGAATGAATAAAATAAGCGCCACTCATCTCTGTTGAGTATTGTCCTTTCGTCCTTCTACTCATATTGTGTTGTATGTACGTTCCTGCCATACACAATTCTTTGCCGGGTTGGTGCAGGACGCGAGTGTCGAATTGGCCCCTAACAACAGACAAGCACCGTCCACCGTAAAGGCCCCTTGTCGGTATCAGCACGGTCCCTCCCAAGGCTAATAAGCGACAAGAGATGAAGGACGGCTCATCCCAACAAGGGTTCCTGCCGTGCAGAGAATTCCATTGTACATAAGCGAAAGGAGTGGCAACGATTTCCTTAAGGAAAGGAATGGAGCCGAGCTTAAGATAAGGTGGCTTAAGCTTATCTCTCTAGGGTAGGTCCCCTTGAAGGTGTGATGGCCCGCCATCATTGCTTCTCCGTTGTCTCCTGTTTACATAGAGGTCAAACATACAAAGCAAAAAAGAGGCTCCGTCCTTGGAAAGAGGGAGGACGTGATAGCAAGGGTTATAAGTCAGTGAAGTACTCTTATTAACTTGTAAACTAAGGTAGTGGTGACATCACAACACAAGTAAATGCATAATGAACATGCAAATGATGATAGGATGCAATGCCTAGCTTTATTTATGCATAGGGTTTGCACCTGACTTTGTATAAAGGGTTACATGCATTGCGACAAAGCTTGTACAAAAGGTGGTTGCTAGGGACTGGGCCCAACAACCGTGCCTTACAGGCAAAACTTACGAGATGCTCAATGTTCAATGAGTTAAGCATTTTGATGCCATCTTCGGTCTCTAGATGGATTGCGCCAGGTCTAGTGACTTGTACTACACGGTAAGGGCCTTCCCACTTTGGCGTCAACTTGTTAGAACCATTGGCGGACTGAATGCGCCTAAGGACAAGGTCGCCTTCCTCAAAGCTTCGGGCGTGGACCCTGCGGCAATGATAGCGGTGTAGGGCCTGCTCATAGCGTGTGGCACGCAGAACGGCCCGGAGACGATCTTCCTCGAGGAGCATGGCACCGTCATGGTGTGGCTGTTGTTGCTCTACTCCGTCGTTGGCAAGTACTCGAGGTGACCCGTATTTCAGTTCCATAGGGATAACTGCTTCAGCCCCATATACGAGGGAGAAGGGTGTCTCGCCGGTAGCTTGATTCGGTTTTGTTTTGAGGGACCGAAGAACCACCGACAACTCATCAATCCAGCGCTTGCCGCATCTTCGCAGTCTATCAAATGTTCTTGTTTTGAGTCCTTGCATCACTACAACATTCATCCTCTCGACTTGCCCGTTGCTCCTTGGGTGTGCAACAGAGGCGAAGGATACCTTGCTTAGGTTTAAAATGTACTGGATGAATATGCAGCTCGTGAACTGGGTGCCATTATCAGTGATTACTCTGTTCGGTACTCCAAAGCGGCACACTAGTCCTTTCATGAACTTGATAGCTAACCGCGCAGTCAGCTTTCTCATTGGTTCCACCTCAGGCCATTTCGTGAACATGTCGATTGCTATGTACAAGAACTCGAGATCCCCATAAACACGGGGAAAGGGGCCCAAAATATTGAGCCCCCACATCGAGATTGGCCAGGATAAAGGGATCGTCTGGAGGGCTTGCGTTGGCTGGTGAATATTCTTGGAATGGAACTGGCAGGCCTCACACTTGGTGACCAGCCCAGTTGCATCTTGGAGGGCTGTGGACCAGTAGAAACCCTGCCGGAAAGCTTTTCCGGCAAGGGCCCTTGATCCTACATGTGATCCACATACGCCTTGGTGAATCTCTGCCAACAACTTTAGTCCTTCCTCCTGGCAAATGCAACTTAATTTCATGCCGTTGGGTCTCCTTCTGTATAGAATGTCGTCAACAAACTGGTACATAATAGACCGACGTGCTACTTTTTTGGCCTCTTCTTGCTCTTCGAGGAGTTCTCTTGTTTGAAGGAATCAGACAATATGCTATGCCCAAGCTAGAGCTTGTGGCTCGAAAGCAAGGACTAAAGGCATCTCCTCGTTCGTAGGAGCGCTTAACTCTATCGCGAGAACCTGAGGTTCCGTGGGAGGGACTGGCTCACCAGGACAAACGGAACTGTCTCCATCAACTTCTCTACCGGGGGCTTCTGGAAGCTCTGCCAGGAAATGTTTGCCAGAGTACAACTTTCTTCTCTTCCAGGTCATCGTTGAAGGGTATACACATGGTTGAGTGAGGTGAAGGACAAAAATTATTGGTTCCACGGGAAGTTTCTGTTCAACACACTTTGTCACGTGATCGGCAATGTTGTTCTCTACGTGAGGCACATGTTCTACCTGCAATCCGTCAAAGCGTTCCACCAACTTGCTCACTTCCTCTACATAAGCCTCCATCAAGGGACTCTCATAATCTTTGTTGATCAGTTTCATAACGAGTTGAGAGTCTCCTCTAATGACCAGCTTCTTGATTCCCAACTCTACCACGATTCTGAGTCCTGGAAGGAGTCGTTCATATTCGGCGGTGTTGTTGGTAGCTTCCACCCAGGGGAAGTGCATTTGGGAAACGGAGAAGTAGTGGCGGACCTTCCTCGAGGCCATGACAAGGACGAAGATCAGCTTTTGCACTCCAGAGTACCTTGACCTAGCCCCCTACAACAAGGACCTAACAAAGTACACTGGCCACTATACCACTTTCTTCTTTGCCATTTCTTTGGCCTTCCCTCTACTAGCCTCCTGGGGTTCTTCTGAGTCTATGTTGCGTGTTGTCGTGGATACCTTAACATCATCCCCGGCAGCATCTGCCATGGGGGGCATCTTCATCTACTTCTCGCTGTGCCACCAGGGTTGCGCTAACCACTTGATTCGTTGTCGCCAAGTATAGAAGCAACGGTTCTTTTGGTTTAGGAGCAACCAAGGTGGGAGCGAAAGAAACATATGTTTTCAGATCTCACAACATTGCGTCTGCTTTCCGGGTCCACTTCATCTGGCCAGCCTTCTTCAGTATATTGAAGAATTACAAGGCGTGTTCAGCGGATTTGGAGATGAATCTGCTCAACTTGGCAACCCATCCGGTCAGACGTCTCACATCCTTGACTATCTTGGGTGGTTGTATCCGTTGGATAGCTTTAATCTTGTAAGGATTGGCTTCTATTCCTCACCGAGATGCAAAAATCCAGGTAGCTTGCCAGATGGAACACCAAACACATATTTCTCAGGGTTGAGCTTTAGGTTGATCTTGTGCAGGTTTGCAAAGGTCTCTTCCAAGTCTTGTACAAGGGTAGCTTCGTCTCTGGTTTTGACCAGTATGTCATCCATGTAAGCTTCCCAATTTCCATGCAACTGTGGTCCAAATCCAATCTATATGACCCTGACAAAGGTAGAACCAGTGCTCTTGAACCCGTAGGGATATATATAAAGTAGTACGTGCCGCATGGAGTTATGAATGCGGTCTTCTCCTCATATTCTTTATCCATGAATATCTGATGGTATCCGGAATAGGCATCCAGGAAGGAAAGCCAATCGCATCCGGAAGTGGAATCAACTATCTGGTCAATGCGTGGCAAGGGAAATGGGTCCTTTGGACATGCTCTGTTCAAATAAGTGAAATCAATGCAAAGCCTCCATTTCCCATTTGCCTTGCGCACCATTACCGGGTTAGCTAACCACGTTGGATGCAGTACTCCTCGAACTAAACCAGCTACTTCTAGCTTCTTGATTTCTTTGGCAATGAACTGCTGCCTCTCTAAGGCATGTTTCCTAACTTTCAGCTTGATGGGTCTGGCATGAGGGCAGACATCAAGGTGGAGCTCAATTAGCTCTTTGGGAACACTTGGGATGTTAGAAGGTTGCCATGCAAACACATTGACATTCGCCCACAGAAAGGCAATGAGCACGCTTTCCTATTTTTCACTAACGGTGGCACTGATGGAAACGTATCGCGAGAGCCATCCCCCCATGCCGGGACTTCCTTTGTCACGGGGTAGGAGACCTTGGATTTTCGGCTAGTGGAACTCTTCGAAAGGTCATCGACACGTGCAACACACTCCGTGGAGGTGCGCTTCCCAGAGTCCTTACTAGTATTCCCGCTAGACTTCTTTTTCTTTGTCAGGTTTCTGGCAGGAGCGGGTCCTTCAGCAGCCTCAGCTGCTACTGCATCTCGGTACATCTGGTCTATGCAAATAACTGCATCATTCTTGTCAAACGGGATGGAGATTACTCCCATGGGATCTGGCATCTTCAGAACATTGTAAGCATAGTGGGATGCTGCCATGAATTTGCCAAGGATGCGCGACCAAGAATTCCATTGTACAGCAGGGAGTGTTTGACCACATCAAATACGACCTTCTTGGTGTGGTAGTTGAACTCTCTGGCAAACATAACAGGTAAAGTTATCTTCCTCTTGGGCTGGCGTCTGCATGGGTTAATTCCTCGGAATAAACCCATAGGCTTGAGCTCGTCGTCAGGAATTTGAAGTCTCTTAACCATCTCAGGGGAAATAAGCTTCAACCCTACCCTGTCGTCAACTAACATCTTACTACCTTTGAGGTTGTGGTCTGTCGGAGAAACCAACAGCGGAAGACACCTAATAACAGTAATGCGATCAAGGTGATCCTCTCCATCAAAGATGATAGGCGTGTGGGACCATTCGAGCGGTCTTCTAGACTCTGTATTTGCCTCCATGGCGTTAACTTTGCGCGCCCACTATTCGAGTTGGTATTGAGAGGAGTGCAAGGATGCACCCCCGTCAAAACACTTGGCATATGTTGCTCTCTAGAATTCGTTATCACTGGAATCCTCTCCATCATCTTCATCATCACTCTTGTCATATTTTTCTTTCTTCTCACGACCTCTAGCAGGCTTTTCCCTTTGCTGGAGGGCCTTGCCGTGGTGTCCTCCTCGAGCACCTCGCCCCTACCCGACAACACCATCTTGGCCCTTGTCCTTGTCGCGCTTCTCGTACTCTACTTTTTTCTTTTCAGCAAGATGCTCACCTTGGCAGCATTCTTGGAGATCATGGCACTTGGTGCGATGGATCTTGCAATATTGCCCATTGGCCTTTCCAGTTTTCTCTGCCGTTGCGGCCTCCCAGAAAACATCGCACTAGGAAGGTCCCTTGCCAGGGGTCTCGACTTTCGCCTTCTTGTCGACGCTAAGATCACCAGAGCCTTCTACGACTAATATTGCCTTTCCCTTGCGCTTCTTGTTGTGCTTTCGGTTAATCCCCTTAGGTACAAGGGTATCGTCCTCATCATCCGAGTCGACTTCGACACCCGCCTTCTCTCCTAGGAGTCGCCTTCCTTGATTAGCTGGAACACACTTGTCCGCCAATGTGTATAGGTCGTTGATAGTCTTGGGGAGTTTGACATTCATCTTGAACCGCATCCTCCTGTTGCGCATGTTCGAATGGAAGGTGGCAATCACGCCTGCGGGGGTGTATCTCAAGAATGTTGCGGTGCACTCTACTGAACCTCTGGATGTACTTTCACGGGGTTTCCCTCTCCTTCCACGAGAGGACCTGCAAGTCGCTGGGCTATCCCGGCTCCTCGTGCCACCTGTGAAGGCGCCAACAAACTCGTTGGACAAGTCAGCCAATGACGAAATGGAATTCTCTGGCAGGTGCATCAGCCATGACCTCACATTTGGCTTGACTGCCAAAGGGAAATATTTGGCGAGCACCTTCTCATCTCTTCCTCCGTTAGCTTGGACGGTTATCGTGTAGATGCCCAGGAATTTTACCGGGTTGAGATTTCCATCATACTTCTCCGTTAGTTCAGGCTTGAAAGATCGGCTCGACAGCTAGCGAACCTGTCGCAGGTCGCGAGTGAAGGCAGGATACCCGACCTCGTAAGGTAGGTATCCGCCAGCATTGGGTGCGGGGTTGCGAGCGTATATGTCGTTGCGCGTATCAGATTGATGGTGCGCTTCCCGGCGTCGTTCAATGGTGATACACGCGTCCTCCTTCAGGACACACCGCTGGTCTCGCTGGCCGCGTGGGCCGAATGAGGCCATGGATGCCTCGTCGTGTTCGCTAGTGCATGGAAATTGTTATGTATACCCTTGGGTTTGCTGTCGAGGAGGGGACTACACCGTTGGTTTGGTCCCCTCAACAAGACCGCCAGTCAGTCCTCCATCATCGTCCGTGGATGACGAGATGGTCCTGCATGTTGTGATTTGTTGGCTTCGGCGAAGCCAATGAAACTCTGGATGGTGGCCCTCCACTCGTCCATCTTGTCACTCGCTAGTGGAAAATTTAACAACAGCTTAGCCAGCGCCATTGGTTCTGTGGCTGTGTCCTGCATGGGCACAGAGACGGACCGTGACCTTGCTCAACTCCTGGTGAAACCAAAAGGATCATCGTCGCACCCTTCTTGTCGTGCACTGGTCATCTTGGTAGTCTGACATGGGGGAGGTCGAGCTCATGGAGCCGCGGCTCCGCTCAGCACCCCGTCTTGCTCTAGACAAGGCACGCGCCTCACAGTCGCGTCCGTGATAGTCGCAACCCGTGGATCGTGGCTTGCTTCAGATTGGGCGCCACTGTTATGACTGCGGCGGAAGGGTGGGGTCTGGGTGTCTTTTCCACCCGCATCATCACGGCCAAGATCACCAGGGCGTCGCTGCTCCTCTCTCGTGCACTCTTTGTTTTGACTTGGGCTGCGGGGGACACGATGGCAGCACCTCCTGTGCAAATCGCATCGCCCGCGGCGCTCGCATCGCTTGACATCGTCATGGTGCCAGCAGTCTCCACAACTGTAAACGTCGTGGCCTTTGAAGTAGATGGATGGGCAGCTGCGCCGATCTTCTTGGGAGACACGAGGAAAAAGAACAGCGACGAAGATCAGCATGCTGCTCATAATCTTAGGTTTGTGCGAACGATTCCCCTGTCTCGCGCGTCAAAGATGTCGGGGTAGGTTGCACTCGATCACCTATGGGACCATTGCCCCTTTGTGGTTCGGAGGGGAGGTCGCATTGCACAAAGAGCAGAAACTACGAGGCAACACGATGATGGGTGTCGAGTTGTTTACCCAGGTTTGCGCCGCTAAGAAGCGTAAAACCCTACTCCT
Source organism: Hordeum vulgare subsp. vulgare (assembly GCF_904849725.1). Classification (NCBI taxonomy): domain Eukaryota; kingdom Viridiplantae; phylum Streptophyta; class Magnoliopsida; order Poales; family Poaceae; genus Hordeum; species Hordeum vulgare. Next base: position 360,400,864 of record NC_058524.1, on the reverse strand, counting down.
GCTTTGGTGGATTGATTTGGTGAAGACGGAGCCCGCACAGTGTTCTGCCCCGACACGGGTTACCGTTGAGAGCTACTATGTGCGTACAAATGTTCTTGGGTCCAATCCTCTATGGTCTGAATCCTCTGGTAAGTAGCCTTGGGCCACCTTTTATAGCTCATGGGGCATCCACAGTGGCAAGCAGACATGATTAGATAGTTAATAGTGCTACCATACCTAACTCTGGAACTGAAGACAAAATGCCATAGATGCAGCCTTAGGTGGCGTGCGGGGGTGCATACCGACAAGCTCCTACCACCGCTTTAGCTGGCTGTTACTTGGTGTCTTGAAATGCCTCTGGATGAGTGTGAACTGGTTGCAATCTGTCTCCCGGCACGTCACCACGTGTATAGCGAGAGACACTTAGACATCTTGGAGCTCGACACCTCATTGATAAGTTACTGGTGTGGCGATGACGTGGAGCGGTGGCAGATTGGCTCACACTTGCCGGAGGGGTGACTAGCCGGGTCTTCTTGAGGATGCATGTGCCTTGGTCCCCGACAGGTGTCGGGGGTTCTTGGCACTTCTTGGGCCCGTCCTGAGCTGCTGTGTAGGTCTTGCAGGCGTCTGGCTCCGGATACTTGCTTGGGTTGGCGGTTAACTTCGAGGGGTTATGCTCTTAACGTCTGTTTGTAAGTCAAGGGCACTGGGTACCCTATTACTAGTGCACCGACATAAATAATACGAATATGGCGTTTCGTCAATATGCAATGAGTTGCATATTGAGCTTCACTTAACATGTAGTATTGATTGTTGTGATTGCCATGCCTTGCAAAATTAAATGGACATGCATCATATTTGATAGTGCATCATGCCGTGTATATGTGGTGGTGTTAACCGTGTGTTGATTGTTTGTTTCTGGATTGCTTCTCCTTGATAGAGTTCCGAAACCAATTCAGAGTGTGAGGACTCATTCGGCTACGACCTATCGTCTACTTAATGAATTCGTTCTTCTTCCAACCAGGATCTCAGGCAAGATGACCATGTCCCTGGATACCACTACTATCGTTTCCATGCTAGTTGTCTCGGTTCTATCATTATGTCACGTTACCTACCACTTGAATATCAAGCATCCTGACATTGCCATGAAAAGCCTCTAACCCCTCCATATCCCAACAAACTATTGTTTAGCTATGTTACCGCTTGCTCATCCCTTCTTATAACATTGCTAGTTGCAGGTGTAGTTTGTTACATGTGCCAACATGGATATATTTGGGACATCACAATATTTTTGCTATTTAATTTAATGCACATATATACTTGGTAAAGGGTGGAAGGCTTGGCCTTTTTCTTGTTGTTTTGTTCCACCTTTGCCGCACTAGTTACTTGCGTATCGGTGTTATGTTCCATATTGACCACTCCAAACATGCTTGGGTTTGTTATGGGGAGCGCCTTGGTTTTTGTTTTGGGACAAAACTCTTCTCGCAAGGCCCAACATTGGTACTACATTTTCCTATTAACTATTAACATTGCATAGGGACATGCGAGCCGCGTGGATAATTAATTAACCCCTGGGCAAGTGCTCCTCATGAGTGTTGGTCCAAAATAGAGCACTGTGCGGGGCCACCTAGGGCTAACTCAAGGGATTTCTATAAGGCCACCGTATGTGTCTCTTATCTATCGTGTCCTGAGAATGAGATATGCGACTCCTATCGGGTTTGTCGACATGTCGGGTGGTCTTGCTAGATTTGTTTTACATTTCTCAAACGTCTTGGACACGGGATTCCGAGGATACGTTGGGCTATCTCAAGGTTGAGATTTTCCACCGGGATTCCAAGGAGACAATGGGGCTCTTCCATAGTTGATGTTTTCCCTATAGCTTGTGGCTATTTTGTGATGGATGAGTTGGAGCACCCCTACATGTCAAAATCTTTCGGAAACCATGCCCGCGATTATGTGGCAACTTGGAAACTTGTTGAACACCCGGTCATAGCAAGCTTGAAGTAAACTTAAATAAAATACGCCAACCGTGTGCTTAACCATGACCATCTCTTCTTGTGAGATTTTAACAAAGAAGGGAACACAGTGGTGTTATGTTTGACTTGTAAGTATGTGCTCAGGATCACTTCTTGATCATTTCTAGTTCTCGGCTGTTTATGCGTAGATAACTCTTCTTATTCTTGTACTCATAAGTTAGCCACAAAAATAAATGCTTAGTGCTTGATGCAGCCTCACCACTTAACCATTCCTCATCCATTAAGCTTTGCTAGTCTTGATATCCTTCGAAATGAGAAAGTTGAGTCCTTGTGGCTCGCAGATTATTACAATAGTTGGAGGTACAGGTAATGCGACGATTTGACGTGAGAGCGATGCTTGTTTGATTTGGAGTTCTTCTTCTTCTTCTTCTTTATCGATCGTAGGATGGGTTCCACGCTGGCAGCCTTGGATTATCTAGGATGGACATCGCTTTTACAGTTTGGTTTCGTCCATAGTCGGACCCTGCTCTTGTATATGGTTATTGAATGGATTATTTTATTGAGATGATCATGATGTATCTTCTAGCGACTTTAAGCCAATTCCATATACTCATATCTTCTTTATACGTATTTGTAACGATATCCATTCTTGCAAAATGCCGAGGTGCGCTTCTATCCCTATCAAGGCCCTCGATCCAAAATAAGGATATGACAGCCTCTTGGGTGTTACAAGCTGGTATCAGAGAAGTACCAACCTAGGATCCCCTTGATTAATCAAACTAGGTTGAGTTGAGTCTCGTGAAAAAACTAGTTTGATTCTAATTATATATTAGAGACTAGGATTATTTTTACTCCTCTTCCCTTCTCTGGTGAGGTATCATGACATAGGAATTTTAATTCTACTCCTCTTCTCATTCAAAACATTTTAGGATCATGCGGTTATTTTGGAACATCTATGATGTCGATGTGACAATATTCTGTATTTGGTGCCTCCTGTTTCCGAGGAGTAGATCTCAAGGAAGTTGCTGACGCATCGTATCATTCAGTTCCCTTAGTAACTCAGGACCCGGATGATCAAACTTGCTTCAATAACCTTTGTGGCAAGAGGAGTTTGGCATCACCCAATATCGGGGAGAACATCCAAATGTACTGCCACAATTGGTATCATTCTGATTACGAGGGTGTGAGGTAGATGAGTTTCTGGGAACTCTGGTTATGTGTTGACGAATGTGTTACATTGGAGCGTAGTATCATTTTAGGAGTTGTGTGATGATTTGCTCCTTGTATCTGTGAACCCGATTGCATAACCAGAAGATTTTGGGAGTATTCAGGTGGGAAGTCAAGTAGTTACCTAGAATTACCCGTCAAACAAAATCATATGGGTTATGTATTTCTTCATGGCTTGCTTCGTAAGCCTCATCATTTGTTTTGCTGGAGTATGGTAATTCGAGTTGCGTTGATGTGAAATGTTGTTTCATATCTTTCCTAAGCTTTGTCCTCATATTTTTTTGGGAATGCTAATCCTTTTGTTCAACTGGAGTTGTCATGAAATTCTTTCAACCGATGTGCTTCTCTTCAATATAATTCAATCCATTTCAATATTCGCAAGATCAATCCTCATAATTCTTTCCGGAGTTCTTCTCATCCGTTCCAAGTTGTCTTTGTTTTTCCCCAATCACCCACCCTTTTTATTCAAGGATTAAATTATTATCCTAGTACCTTTATTTTCATTGATGCCTCTGCTATATTCTCTTCTGTGTGGTATCCGGTGATTCATTGTAAAGATAATCAGGTCTTATGTTAATCATTTTTCATTCTTGCTTTCTACCCCAGTGGATCGATTCAACCTCTCGGTGTTTGTCATATCCTTTTTAGTTGTTAAATACTTTTCCGTATTGGAAATTCTCATCCAAGCCTCTCTTGTTTATAGAAATCCGTATTCTATCCATTCCTGGAGATATCTAAGAGGTTTGTGTTTTCATTCAAAATCCTTTCAGATTATTTCGAGGGTGTCACTTGATCGAGTTCTTAATTTGTACCGTTGAATATCTCTTCCTAAGCAATCATTTCAATAATATTTTGCTTTGAGTGGGCCCATAACCCACAAGATTTTCTAGGATCTTACTTGGCTCATCTAATCTTTTCGGATGTCTGAACTTCCTTTCACATATGATGTAATAATGATCTTCATCAGTCATATTCATCCTCCAAGATCGCCTGGAATTATTTTCATAATTGGCTCAACTCTATCTTATTCATTGTTCCGGAGTGTCTCATTAATTCTTGATTGTGCTTATTGGCATCATTCTCTGCATTGAGGACCGAAGAGGAGTTCCACTTAAATCTTTGTCCATTCTTTTGAAGATTGTCATCTCAGCTTCGTGCTCTCTCTTAAATTGTTTTTGATCATGAAAAGTTCCTTCCATATCTATCCAAAGAATTTTAGAGTTATTTTTATTTTTCGATCCTCCCGAAGTCCACCATTTAATAAGATATGTTCATTCTTAGCTTTCAGCTTTCGTTCTCAAATTCTTCTCAATGGTTATCCATTCGTTTGTATCTCAATTATTCCGGTGCTTCGTTCTTTTGTATCGTCATTCATTCATAATATTCTGATTCATTCCATATTCTTATCGACACTCCATTCAGGACGTATCCAAGTTTGTATTATCTCTCTTCAATCGTTTTCAAGAGGAATAAGTCGTATGTCAAATCGTTGTTTGTCATCAATTCAACTTCATGAAGGATAAGCATAACATAATAATAATTATTGTTTCATCAAGATGATTTCAATCCTTCTTCCCGAGTTGTTCGTGATATCAAATTATCGATTCCACGTGTTCCCATCTTTTATTTTCCGAAGTTCCAAGTCTTCTCAAGTATCTCTTCGCGAAGTTCCATCTAAATCTTGGAAGGTAAAAATATTATTTTAGACCTTCATTGTTGCGATCATTTTGTTGTACCGGGTGGTTGCTCTATTCGATCCATCATCTCTTTCCGTTAAGATCATGTTCTTCCCTTGCTTGTCCATTCAGCCGGAGTGTTGTGTTCTCTTTTGAAGCTCTTTCCATCTTATCAAGTTTTGCCTCTCTTTTCTACCAAAGTTCAACCCAAATTCTTTTTTCCCGTTCGTTATCTATATCATTTCAACTGAAGTGCTTTCTATTCCTTCTTTCCCTTGTGTTCTTTTATTCTCTTAGAAACCTTCACATTTAGTTCGTTTCACTTGTTTGTAAGAAACTAAGTTTTACCTCTTCCATTGTTCTCCCTCTTCCTCTTCTCATTGTAAGATCTCAGATTGAGATCTCTTGTTAGTGGAGGAGAGTTGTAACCGCGCGAGATGGACGCTCCACAAGATTCACTTTTTATTTGATTGTCCCATTCATCATCGCATCATTCACATCATCTGCATGGCATCGACACTCTGGTGCCATCATTTTTAAAAAATTGCATCCTTTGTTAGTTGTCAATTCTCTTCATTCTCGTCATTCACTATTTTCATGTCCACCACACTCGCACGCGCCCGCGTGATCATTGACATATTGTTTTTAAAAGTGTGTTTAAAACATTCTCGGAATGGGTTGAAAGTTGGCGTGCGGTCTTAATAGAGTGTAATAGAGTGCGTGCCAAATTTCGCCGCATTCAGAGCTCCTTTGATACACGAATCGTTAATCCTATAGCGACACTATAACCGGCTTAAATCGCAAACGTTTTTGATTTGTAAAAACTCTATCATGGGACATGACCTCTCTCTCATCTTAGCCAAAGCCCATCCACACAGCCCACTACACCTAGCCTAAGCCCCCTCCATCTGGAGTCGTCCGATTGAGATCAAACATTCCTAAAATAGACTAAATCCCTAATCCTAAGCCTCGTGTCTATAAATAGATTGATGCCCTTCGTAAAATGGATGAGACCCTAATCATTCCTCGTTTTCCTGTGCAGCCGCCAGCTCCCCCTCCACCGCACCAAGACCGCCCCGGGCCTGGGTCTCCGTCGCCACCCTCGAGCGTTGGTGCCGGCTCCCGTGCACCCCCGTGGCTAGGGAAGCCTACGCCAGCCCTGCCTCCCCACCGACAAGCCGCGACCCCACCGTACCACCGTGCCCTGAAGTCAGTCGCCCTCTTCCATCCTATCCTTCTTACCCCTCTCTTCCTCTCCCTAACCTCCAGCTAGCCCTCTATCCTGTAGGTCAGCCCCGCCACCATGGATGCCCAGGACGCCACAGTTTTCCCTGTTGCCACGCTCCGCCACTACCTGTGCCTGGATCTGACACCGGCTGGCTGGATCCGGCTGCCCCGCATCGCCCTCCGTAGACTGCCTCGGCTCCAACCGACCGCCGCCTGGCAACCTCAGCCGCCCCCGATTCCCATGATCCCATTAGGGACTGGGAGGAGGAGGACGACACGCTTTGTACTCGCCCTTGTGGGCCAGGCCCATCTAGCCGCGTCATCGGCCCAACATCGCATTACCCCTCGGCATGCTTCACATCCAGCCCAAGGCCCTTTGGGGAGCATCCCACTATGCCTCGCCCTGTGTGCCATTTTACTATTTCGCACTCACCCCGTCCGCCCTAAAAAACGACTAAGTCCTTAAACCGTCGACATAAAACTTCATGTTAGCTTTTTGTGGTGGTTGTAATTTGTAAACCGTTCATTAGATTGCAATGATCTTAATATGAAAAATCATCTACTCGATGTGCTCTACATGCTGGTAGTCTTTGATTGTGCATTAGTATTCAAATTATTGTTCAAATTTGTGTTGAAAAAGTGCATATCATCGTATACTACAAAAACTGATATTTTATTCAATCTTCGGTGGATGATTGCATCTAATTTGTAGGTCTTCTGCATGTGGTACCTTCTTGAGATTTGTTCTATGTGATGTCTACTTTAATTCCATGCCACTAGTTGCCATGTAAATCATCTACATCACATCAATATGTTGCTCTAAACGTGCTATCATTTTAAAACTGCTAATCTACTAACATTAATTTCCATTTTGCGACGCTCGAATTAAGTAAACCATGCCTTTTCTGAATGTGTTCCAATGGAGTGAACTGTAGTATGACATGTCCAAGTTAGTAGGTTTGCCATGCCATCAATGTCATGTTTAGCTGTAGTTTTCATCATGTGAACTTGGCATAAAAATGTTGCCATTTTGAGGGTCCAAAATAATTCAAAGTCCAGAATCTGCTATATTTTGTTTCTATGTTTCGATGTGATTTGCTATTAGTCTGTAACTCCTTGTGGTTAGTCCAATGGAATGAGCTGTAAACCATGTTATCCTCTGTTAGTTTGTGTCATTAGTTTTCAAGTATAGGTTTGTCATCCTAGTTAATTTTGTTGTCAAATATGTCAATCTGATAAAACTATTGTTCCTTGCACCATGTTAATTTTTCTAAGTATGAGAAACTGCTTAGTTCAGAATGCCTTGTTGTGTTGATGCTAGCTATATTGTGTGCAAAGTTAGACCCTGATAGTATGGAATGAAATGAAGAGCATCATGTATACTACCATGCCGTAAGTTTTCAAGCCATAATATGCCATGTAGCATGTGTTTTTCTTGTAATCAATATGCCTTCATAATAAAACTGCTCTATTAAAACATATTATTTTTACCAACTCTGAAACTGTGTTCAAGTAGCCATCTTGTGGGCTCATTTCCTTTTGATCCATGCTTCCAATCATTTTTGTCCTGTGAAATGAATTATTACACATCATGTAAACTACTTCCCCATGTCTAGTTTGTGCATTTTAGATTCATGTAGCTTGTTGTTTTAATGTGTGCAAAATGCCATGTTGCTGCTTTGGACAAATTATAGCTAGAACTTCTGTTGCTTGGAGTTGTTGATCCATTGCTCCATTTTGAACATGCCATATATGAAACTTGCTAAGAACTTCATCTGGTTTCATATTATCTAGTTGCATCCATGTTTTAAAATGCTTGTGGTTGTCATTTGCATTTCATACATGATATATTTATCTTGTGTTGGTCATATCTTTTAAATCGTAGGTCCCTTTTAGATGATCTATATATGTAAATCCATCAGAATGATGTGTAGAATCACAAGGTGGATTTCGTTTCCCTGTTTAATAAATAGAAAACATGGTTTTTTCAGATCTGGACCAATTTAGAAATTAACATGTTGGGTTATTTTGGAATTACTCTAAGTTCTTTCCCACCTTATTTAAAATGCCTAGGTAGATAGTTTATTTATGCTTCACCACTTTCCATGTTTAATAACATTTAACATTGTCATGTACCAAAATGGTAGTAAACTAAATAATATGAATGCGGAGTTTCATAAATATGCAACTCGTTGCATATTGAGCTTCACTTAATATGTAGTATTTGATTGTTGTGATTGCCATGCCTTGCATAATTAAATGGGCATGCCTCATATTTGATTGTGCATCACGCCGTGTATATGTGGTGGTGTTAATCTTGTTTGTTGCCAGATTGCTTCTTTTTGGTCGAGTTCTGAAACCGATTCAGAGTGTGAGGACTCGTTCGACTACGCCCGTTTGTCTACTTCACGAATTTGTTCTTCTTCCAAGTGGGATCTTAGGCAAGATGACCTTTTTCCTGGATACCACTACTATCATTGCCATGCTACTTGTCTTGTTTCTTTCGTTATGTCATGTTGCCTACCACTTGATTATCAAGCCTCACAACATTGACATGAAAAGCATCTTACCCCTCCACATCCCACCCAACTATTGTTTGGCTATGTTACTCCTTGCTCAGCCCTTCTTGTAGCGTTGGTAGTTGTAGGTGCAGTTTGTCACATGTTCCAACATGGAAATTTTTGGGATATCACAATATTATTGCAATTTAATTTAATGCACATATATAATTGGTAAAATGTGGAAAGCTTGGCCTTTTGTTTGATGTTTTCTTCCACCTTTGCCACCCTAGTTTTTTGTGTACATATGTTATGTTCCATATTGAGCTCTCCTAACATCCTTCGGGTTGTTATGGGGACCACCTTATTTTTTATTTTGGGATAAAGCTCTTCTGTCAAGGCCCAACATTGGTACTACATTTGCCTAATAACTATTAACATTTCATAGGGACGTGCCGGCCCCCGTGGATAATTAATTAACCCCCGGGCCAGTGCTCCTTATGAGTGTTGGTCTAGGATAGAGCACTGTGCGGTGCCACCTCGGGCAACTCGGGGATTACTATCATTCCACCGTATGGATTGCTTATCTGTCGTGTCTTGAGAACGATATATGCGTCTCCTATCGGTTTCGTCGACATGTAGGGTTGTCTTGCTGGATTTGTTTTAGCATTCTCGACCATGTTGTGCACAGGATTCTGAGGATACTTTGGGCTATCTGGAGGTTGAGGTTTTCCACAGGGATTCCGAGGAGACTACGGGCTATTCCGTGGATAAAGTTTTCCACAAAGCTTGTGGCTAGTTTGTGATGGATGAGTTCGAGCACCACTGCAGGGTTAAATCTTTCGAAAAGCCATGCTTATGGTTATGTGGCAACTTGGATACTTGTTTAACATCTGGTCATAGAAAAATTGAAGTAAACTTAAATAAAATAGACCACCCGTGTGCGTAATCGTGAGCATAGCTTCTTGTGAGGTTTGAACCAAGAAGGGAACATGATGGGGCTATGTTTGACTCATAAGTAGGTGTTCAGGATCACCTCTTGATAATTTCTATTTCACGTCCATTTATGCATGTGTCACTCTTCTTATAATTGTACTCGTAAGTTACCCACTCAAATAAATGCTCAGTGCTTGATGCAACCTCACCAATTAACCATTCTTCACCCGTTAAGCTTTGTTAGTATCGATAACACTAGAAATGAGATTGCAGAGTCCGTGTGGCTCATAGATTACTACAACAATAGTTGCAGGTATAGGTAATGCGATGATTTGACGTGAGAGCGATGCTTGTATGATTTGGAGTTCTTCTTCTTCTTCTTCATTGATCATAGGATAGGTTCCATGCCAGTAGCCTGGAATTTGCAAGGATGGATCTCGCTTTTATCATTTGATTTCGTGTGTAGTCGGACCCTACACCTCTATATGGTGATTGAATGTATTGTTGTATTGAGATGATCATCATGTAGGTTCTGGCGAGTGTAGGCCTATTCCATAGACTCATCTCCTCTTTACTTGTACTTGTACTTATGTCCATTCGCGCGAATCGACGAGATGCACTTCTATCCATATCGAGGCCCTCGAGCCAAAATAAGAATAGGACAACATCTTGGGCATTACAAGTTTCGTCCTGAACACGTGGCCCCAACTAGGCGGCGATATCGGGACGCACTATCGAGCTAGACGAGGCACCTGGTTCTAACGAGGAGGCGAAGCACACACATCCGTTCAGAGCCGGCCGATTTCTCGCTATTGGTTTCGCAGGCGGGTGATGGCAGCGTGATCGTTGTGACATCGGGGACGCTCGTCCTGGCCCCGGCTAGCATGGAGCCTGGAGCCGTAGGAGAAGGCGCTTGCTACATTGTCTAGGCTCTGCTAGTCGGCTGATGGCTGTTGCCTCGGGGCTGAGGGGATACATCAATGGCCTGAGCTGGGTCGAACTAAGCTTGAAGGGTGTTGGTAGTGTTGATGAGTTCGCGGATGCACTGCTGCTGCAGCGCATGCTCCTCGCCCTCCAGGTTGGCCAGACCAGCCATGGCGAGGCGAGAAGCCTTCATGTTGTCCAAAGGGGTGTCGTAGATGGGGAAGTTCCCATTGAGTGTGTCACGACAGCGCGACCATGTTGACGCACCTCAGCGCGCTTGCTTGGCTCGGTGCCAGTCCGGGTGAGACCGTTGACGGTTTTGAACTCGCGCTGCGCGGATTCCATCCGGGTGGTGGTGAGGGCGGTGGCCTCCACATACAACTGTTTGCGGCCAACCTCGAGTTCCTTTGTGGCAGCGGGCGGGTTGGTCGATGGTGCGATGGGGGTACGTAGGACCTCCAAGGTAGCGCGCACGGGGTTGGACGGGCCGGCGCAGGCCGTTGCCGCAGCCGCTACGGCCTCTTCCCTCGCGACCCCATGATGGTGGTGGAGCGAGTGGTCATCACCTCGACACGGAGGTGAGAACCATCCGCATTGTCTAGAGCACCGCTGCCAAGGGAAGGCACCAAATTGGAGAAGTCGAATACCTTGTCGGGGTACTCATCGGGGATGGGAATGATGTTGATGCGTAGCTCCGTGAAGCGGTCGTGGAGACCGTCGATGTCGCTGGGCTACGTGCCGGCAGTGAGTGGCAATGGGTCGGAGGTGGTGAGCACCTCGACAGGGTACTCAATGGAGGTGGGCGGGTCGCAAATTCATCTAGCGGGTCAAAGTGGTGGCCCGCCTTGCCTAGTCGTGGTCAGCCATGCATGAGTGGCGTAACGGAGTGGTTGGCACAGTGTAGCCACTATGCCACCTCGCCTAGTCAGAGTCGGTCGCGGTCAGCGGTACGGCCGGCTTCATTATAGCCATGCATGCATGGTGTCATGGATTGGTTGGCTCTGTTGCCGCGTCGCAGAATCACTGTGGTGTACTGTCGTACGGGGTGATGAGTGAGGCACTAAACCACCGACTGATGGGTCACCCCGGAGCCGGGCCGTGAGGGGCCCTGCCCCAAGCTGGCCCATGCGGCAGGAGCCGACAAAGAGGAGCCGATTCATGAGGGGCGAGGCTATGATGATATTTATAACTTGTTCGTATGGATAGCTACAACCTGTTGATGCATGTTTTTACAAGTTAATTTATCATGTCATTGCACTCAATATTAGCTTTTTGCAACTGACCTACTTACTGATATATCATGCATTGTCATTGCCTTGTTCCAAACATGGGTTGCTTGCGAGTACATTCAATGTACTCATTGTCTTGCCACTCATTATTTCATTGGCTAGGCTTGAAAGATAGTGTATGATGAAGAATACCTTGGTGACTCACGTGCGAGGTAGGATGCTTCCTAGTCAGAATGCCTATAACGTTAAGGTAGATGTCATGGGTTCATGCTATCAAAGAAGGTTTTCCGCTGCAGATATATGAATACTTGGTCATGAAGGCCATATCCGAGTAAAACTCTACGTAATGGATGGAAGACTCTTGTTATTCAATTTACGTGTGTTTACTGAGGATTGATCTCTAGGATCAGTGTGCATGTACATTTGGTGATCACGACTTATGAGTCGGGGTCCCCACAGAGTTGGAAGGGGTTGAACATCTCATGTTCAATCATCATCTCAAGTCATCTGACTTAGCTCAAGTATCATCTTTCTGTCTCACACACACCAAGTTTGGAAACCATGGACGTAGCCCAAAGTGGTCATCCAACTGTCCTTGACCGTGGACACAACTATTCGAAAAGTTGTACACTCTCCAAAGGTTGTGCGTTGTACCCATGGTACTCGGGGAACTCCCGTGTCATCCATGAGTCGCGGTATATTACATACCCGAGGTAAGCACCGAACAATTCCTTTCCTCTGGTGACACTAAACAAAGTGTCCACTCATTGGTGCCATCCCTCATGATGTACATCAACGATCCTCGCTCAAGATCGTACCATCCATGAGGGCACGCAACGGTGTGCCCGATGTCTATGAAAATGGCCCATGGTCTCCCTATCAGGCAAAACACCGTATCGAGAGGGTCACTCTGGCCCTCCCGCCACTAGTAATGTGGACTCTGTGCTAGCATTGACGAAAGTAATCAACAAAGCCCCATCCCCTATAGTGGTATCATGGTCGTACATGTATGGTTGGAGTAATGGTCGCAACTTAAACCAATTCGTTTCTGAAGACAACTCACTCACCTGACTCGGTACACCACTTCTTCCTCAAGTGTTGTCCGAGCTGAACATCTCCCTTGGGCATTAGTTGCACCCGACGGGATTTTCGAGAAGTCTTTAAACTCATTCCTTTTCCCTCACCATGCATATTCCGATCCCACTTGTGTAGCAACTACTTTAGCATCCTAACTACTTCCCACACGCACAACCCTCATAGGAAGGTAGGGTCATGCTCAGTGCAAGTATCAACGAGGATTTATCAGAGACAACCCGTCAAGGTGGTTACCGGTTCAACATGATTCAAATGCAACAAAGTAAAGTGCCATATGGCATGCATTAAATGGTTTCATAGTGATGATCAAAGGGTTGCTTGCCTATATCAGCAGAGTCTTCGAGGTCTTCACGAGATTCTAGTCCAACTACGAGCACTTATCCTATTTCGTCAACTACCATCGGAAACACCCAAAATAAGCAACACAAAAAGAGGAAAATAAAAGTGCTCTATAAATAGGAGTTTTCTTTTTCTTGGACACCTCTGGTCTCAAGAAGGATTTTGTCCTAATGGATTTGGATCACTCAAGATTTTTGAATAGTGTAAATGGAGGAGTTCATGATCCTATAAGTAGCCTATAGAAAACATTCTTATCAAAATGAATGGATGCACGTATTAAATAGGGCATGATTTTAGAAACATTTAGGAAGTTGTTTCACTGGATTTGGAGTTGGAGTGAATTTCCTATGAATTTACTAAGAAGGAATAAATGCAAATGGGGCTATTTATTTGGTCCAACCAAATTATAACATACAAAATGTTCACCAAGGCTAGGAAAATAGAAAAAGACTTTTGGAGTCTATGCTATCTTGAATCACTCCATTTGGAGCTGATTTGGACCCTCTAGGAATTTTACAAATTGGCCTTGAGAAGGTTCGAAGTTGAATTTAAATTTGAACAGTATAGAGAATTTCTCTCGAAGAATGTGCAATGCACATATTTAGATAGGTCAAGACTTTAGGAACTCCTAGAATTTTGAATCAAAAATTTTGGAGTAGAAATGGATTTATTATGAATTGATTCACCTCCCTGGTAAAAAAATAGGATAAAAGAAATTACCCAGTGCAACAGGACTAGACCACGCCCTAGGCGTAGAATAGCCACTAGGGCGGCCCAGTGCCTCAATCGAGCGAGGAAGAGGTTACGCAGAAGGTGCACCAAGGAATTACACCTTCCCTGGGCGAAGGCGCCCGACATCTGCTCCCGCCTCCACTTAAGCGCTGGGTCTGGCCGGCGAGAGGCTTGCAGGTGGGCCCCACATGGCAAGTTCTCCTTCCTCTTCCCGCTTGAATAGAGGGGGAGCAGGGGAGGGCGAAGCCGAGTGGCGGCGGCACCGTCCACCTCCGGCGTTGCCCCGGCCATCCTCAGGCGCAGGAGGACGCGGAGTCTCCATCCCTGCACCGCATGAACGCCGAGGGCTACCGGATCAACCAGAACTTCTACAGGCAGATGACCAAGACAATGGGCTTGCATAGGGTTGCGTAGCTAGGGAGTGAGGAGTTGGGGATTAGGTGATGATCAATACGACGTTGGGGAACTCCGGTGAAGCTGAAGGGGGAGGAGGGGCTCCAGGCTCATCGAATTTTTGGGTAGAGGCTGCCGACAAGCTTCGGCCATGAGGACGATGGAGGCCAGGAGAGAAGCACCTGGTCAGACCTAGAGCTTCACTAGAGAGAGAGGGAGCGACATGTGCGGACGGGTGCACTCGGGGTACCATATATGGCCAGGCGGTTGTGCATCGTGAAGACGCTCACGGGCGCCCACGGGCACAACTCTGTGGTCGTCCCGAGGTCCATGCGGTGCTCATGGGGCTAGTCCAGGTCGCAGGGTATGAAGAGAAGGAGACGGGTGAGATCAAGGAGGGACCCTCACGTGAGCAGCGAGTAGTGAAGCTCTACGACATCGGGCACGCGCGAGGTGGGTGATGGAGGGGTGACGAAGGAGGATCCCGATATATTGGCCTGTCCCTGATACCGAGATCAGTCTACTAGTCAGCGGGGAGGGGATCGAAGTTGTTGGGGGTTTAGGATGGTAGCCGTCACAGTGTGCCAAAGCATTGTAGCACGCTCCAGAGAGCGAGCTCTGCATGCCAGGGCATGCCACTTGCGTCCTGTGTTAGATATTCCAAACGTTAGATTAGAATCATAGTCGGATTAGTCCTAGAGTACTAGTACGTATCGGTCATAAAGTCTTTGTAATAGCTATTATAAATAAAAAGGAAAAGGCCCCTGAGAAGCTACGAGCACGGGGGCAAAAATATTATCTCGTGTCTTTGTGTGCTGTCCTTTCCTGTAGTTTCGATCAAGAGATATCGAGCCGGCGGAATACATCAGTTCCGTAGCTAGTTAGTCCAACAATCCATCCACCAGCTAGCTTGTTTGCTTTTAGCTCGTATATGCATATTCTATTCTAGTTTTAGCTAGTTGCGTTGGCGTACTAAGGCGATTTGATCTACAGCAAGCGGAGAGTTCCAACAATTGGTATCTAGAGCTAGGTTCAAGGTCGTCGGGTGAGCGTTGTGATTGCGTGGAGTGACGATCAAGATCATGGCTGAAAAAGGTGGAAGCGTGTTTGTCACGTACCCGATGCTGACGAAGAGCAACTACTCGATTTGGGCGATCAAGATGAAAGCGTTGATGCGCGCACAAGGAGTTTGGGATGCGGTGGAATCGACCGTCTCAGGCAAGGTGGACGACATGATGGATCAGAAGGCATTGACGGCTATCTATCAAAGTATCCCGGATGATGTGTTTGCCTTCATTGCTGAGAAGACGACATCACATGAAGCTTGGGAGGCGATAAAGACGAATCGGCTTGGAGACGATCGCATCAAGGAGGCGAGCTTGCAAACCCTCAAGTCCGAGTTCGAGAGGCTCAAGATGAAGGACACGGAAACAATCGATGACTTTGCTCTCCGGATGACAACAATCGCCAATGGGATACGAGGGCTTGGAGAAAAGTTTGAGGAGATAAGTGCGGTCAAGAAAATTCTTCGAGCTGTTCCTTCAAAGTTTCTCCAGATTGCATATGCTATAGAGCAGTTTGGTGATTTCAAAACGATGACTATGGAGGAAGTCACGGGAAGGTTGAAGGTTCATGAAGAACGACTGCGCGGCTATGTCCAGGATGACCAAGACGGCGAACAACTTTTGTTGACAAGATCGGAGTGGAGAGCAAGAGAGCGTCGTCGTGATAAGTCCAAGGACAAGTGCTTCAATTGCCAAGACCTAGGACATCATGCTTATGAGTGTCCTGAAAAGAAGAGGGGACAGAAGAAGAAAAATCTGGCGGATTGCAATCTCATCCAGGATGATGAGGATGATCCAAGATTGTTCTAAAGGATAAAAAAAGAAAAAAAGAGTCATCTTGTTTTTTTTGCGTCGTCTAGTCAAAGGAGTCACAAGCAGTGTGCACGGTGTTCCGTGAGTCATGTCCATGTCCTCGTGGAGCGTCCTGGTTGCGGCCAGTGTGGATTCGGTGAGATGTCGAAGGCGGACGATGGTACGCGAAGCCATCGTAAAGCGAGGAGGTGTGCGAGCAATGGAGAGTGGATCTATTGCAAGCAAGTATAAGAAGTATGGTGCGAACCGAGTGTAAGGCGGCGGCCAAGCAATGGCGGTGGCACAACATTATTGAGCAAGGAGGTTCTACATGTTTCCAGACGGGTCATACTCAATGTACGGATATGATGGTTAGTCGATGTATCGACAAGTCGTGTCTTAGTGTTTTTTTAATATGTTAGTGGAGTCTACATATTGTTGGTGAGTCCAGTTCATGTCGTCTACGTGTCTCGATGAGGAGACCAATCTCAAGCGTGTAGTGGGACGATGACCAGTGAAGGGGAGCCTCTTCAATGAGGACCTGTCTCTACATGGGACGGTGTGTGATCCGTTCGCATGTATTGCATTAGGGGTGACCGATGGTGTCGCCTGGCAGCGTGACTAGGAGTCTGAATCATACGTTGAGTTGAGTCTGTAAGTCGGCAAGTTGTAATTAGGGGGAGATTGTGGTGAGCAATCTGGCCTGTCAGTTAGACTTGTCATGGTCGAGTTGGTAAGTAGATAAGTTTGGACTAGGGGGAGATTGTTGGATATTCCAAACGTTAGATTAGAATCATAGTCGGATTAGTCCTAGAGTACTAGTACGTATCGGTCATAAAGTCTTTGTAATAGCTATTATAAATAAAAAGGAAAAGGCCCCTGAGAAGCTACGAGCAGGGGGGCAAAAATATTATCTCGTGTCTTTGTGTGCTGTCCTTTGCTGTAGTTTCGATCAAGAGATATCGAGCCGGCGGAATACATCAGTTCCGTAGCTAGTTAGTCCAACAATCCATCCACCAGCTAGCTTGTTTGCTTTTAGCTCGTATATGCATATTCTATTCTAGTTTTAGCTAGTTGCGTTGGCGTACTACGGCGATTTGATCTACAGCAAGCGGAGAGTTCCAACATCCTGGGCATGGTCAAACTTGTCCACTAGTCCTAGGAGGGAGTAAACAATGTCTAGATGGTCTTGGATGCTGTGGAAAAGCCATGAGTTAAGGAGAGCGGAGAGAGATGCGGGACATGTGGCTGTCCAGAGATGCAAAAGTGGGTTTTAGCCCACACCATGATTGACTCGAGGCCATGCAAAGTTTACTGGAGGTACAGGGGAACTAGGAGGAGACCTAGTAAAATTTTGAGCTAAAGGAGAACAGTGGAAGGAGCAAAAATAACATGTTTGGTAAATAAGAATACGTGTTTGATGTAGTCTTGGTAAAGTAAATGGAGTCTACTTGACAAGATATTTAATAGGGCAAAATGTTGTGTTAAAAAGAGGTTTATCACCAAATTTGGGATCTGTTGATGATAGTTTCCAATGTAAACTCGATAAATTCGAAAAATGGGCAGAAATGGTTGTCACTAGGTCTATCCAAGAAAATTAATTTCCCATAATGCACCATTTGGTGTGGTGGCATTATTTGAGGATTAGCGCATTCCCAAAAACTTTGGGACGAATTGGGGAAACTTGACAATGCAATATTACCAAACTCCAAAAATCATCAGGAATGGTTTTGGGGGGATTTATACAAGTGGATCTGTTCTCTTTGATGCACCAGTTAGTGTGGATGTATTATTAGAGCATTAGAACATATCCATAAAGTTTGAGAATAATTGGAGATACTTGGCAATGTAAAGTTGCTGATGTTTGGATCTCGACGGAGAGGGTTTTCGATTATTTTTGTGAATCAAATCAACTTGTAGATGAAACTTGGCAAGATCATGAAATATTTCATGTGTGATAGGATATAATTTTACTAGAATTATTTGATAATATTTCTTGTATAAATATTTGAAATACTTGAAATACACAGACCAGATTTTGAAGGGTTTTGTCCAATATTTTGAACATGGCCATGTGTTGAAACTCTTATATATGGATTATATATGTCCACTGAATATCCCTACATATTGTCAATTATTTTGAAAGCATAAAAATAATTTACCCCTATAAATTTAGTAAGATAACTTTTAAAATAATAATTTTATGGTTTTGGGAAGTCCTTTTGATAATGGGACCCAAATAAAATATTTGGGGCAAAACATCTCCCCTAATTTGAGGACTTGCAGCACAAACCTCAATTCAGGGCTTTTTTGCAAGCAAAAAAAATCCAATAAATGCTTTTTGGTCAAAATAATATTTTGTAAAAATAGGTTTATGTCCTATACACATGGCATGGTCATTGGGCAAAGATTTGGTTCAATAAGAAGAGTCTAGAGAGTAGGAGGAAATTTTGTGATTTTAAACACAAGCAAGCAAACAAGCCATCGGCAATCAATTCAAGCATCACAAGCACGCAAAAAGTTTTAATTGGTCCATATTTTTTTAGCTATGTTGACTTAGTCAGGTGAGGCAGACCCACGATGTGACAGAGGCCCGCCCTGATGTTTTTCAAAAGGGGCACTAGCTGTCATGAGTTTACCTCGGGGATATCCCACCGATAGTTAGGGACATGTTGGCAATGTCAAAAGTGACCCTTTCTATCCTGAAGTTGAGCTTGCTACAAAATGTCACTAGCAGAGTGATCTTCCCCGAGGGCTGCAGTCTTCCTGGGTTGACTCCCTAGAAGGATCTCATTGCCTTGAGATCCGTACCGGGAATCTGCAGTCGCTTGATCATGTCGAGCGAGATCATTTTCAAACCAACCCCACCGTCGACCAACATCTTTGTGGCCTTGAGGTTGCAATGCGTTGGCAAAACCAACAATGGCACACACCCAACAATAGTTGTGCGGTCAGGGTTATTCTAAGCGTCAAAAATTATGCGAGTGTTGGACCATTTGAGGCACTACCTTGTGTCTGCTGCTGGTTCTGCCCCGTTCACTTCATGGGCCCACTTCATGAGCTTTTTGTGGGAGGAGTACAAAGTTGCGCCTCCGTCAACACACATAACATCTACAACCTTCTAGAACTCCTGGCCATCATATCCTTCTTCCTCCTCATTGTTATCTGCTTCTTGATCGTCTGATTTATTGTCTTGAGCTTAAGCAGGTTTCTCTTTCTCCTGCTTGGCCCTACCACGGCAGCGGACACGATTCTTCTTGCCAGATCCACATGCATCATCTTGCCGTTTCTCCTTGACGTGCCTTTCATACTCTTGCTTCTACTTCTCAGCAAGCTGTTCTACTTAGCGGCACTCGGTGATGCCGTGGCCTTTGGTGACGTTAATCTTGCAGTACGGCGTGCCGGTCTTCTCCCCTATCGCGACCTCCTCCTATCTGCAGTAGGAGGCAATGTCCTTGCCGGACCCCTCATTCTTGGCCGTCTTGCCGACATTGGAGTTGACGACTCCTTCGACAACCACGATTGCCTTGCCCTTGCGCCTTTGGTTGTGCAACCACGATACCCCTTTATGTGACATCGCTTTGTTGATAACTTTGGTCGATGCTAGCACAGAGCCCACATTACTAGTGGCGAGAAGGCCAGAGTCACCCTCTCGATACGGGGTCGTGCCAGGTAGGGCGACCATGGGTTGTTTTTGCAGACACCAGGCACACCGTTGCATCCCCTCAGAGATGGTATGATCTTGAGCGGGTTTCGTATGATATACATCATGAGGACATGGGACAACGAGTGGACTCTTTGTTTAGTGTCGCTAGGGGAACGTCATTGTTCGGGTGCTTACCTCGGGTATGTAATATACCGCGAGTAG
This sequence comes from Hordeum vulgare subsp. vulgare, assembly GCF_904849725.1. Classification (NCBI taxonomy): domain Eukaryota; kingdom Viridiplantae; phylum Streptophyta; class Magnoliopsida; order Poales; family Poaceae; genus Hordeum; species Hordeum vulgare. The sequence continues at coordinate 360,380,909 of NC_058524.1, read as the reverse complement.
TGGTTGGCATGAAAGTTCCCCTAGTCTTATGGGTAAAGCACACAAACCTCTTAAGAGTGTAAGAACTATTCGAATAGCCATGTCCACGGTCTTGGACAGTTGGAGGTCGTTCTTAAACTACATCTGATGTTTTCTCAAACTTGGTGTGTGTGTGCGTGCGTATGAGAAAGATGTTACTTGAGATAAGTCAGGTGACTTCACATGATGATTTAACATGAGATGTTCATACCCTTGCTTACATTGATAGCTGTAACTTGTTCATATTGATATGTGTAACTTCATGATGCATGCCTTTACAAGACACATTGATCATGTCATTGCACTTAAAAATTAGCTTTCCGCAACTTACCTACTAACTGCTATATAAAACATTGTTATTGCCGTGTTCCACAATATGGTTTGCTTGCGTGTACATTCAAAGTAGTCATTGGCTTGCCACTGGTTATTTTATTGGCCTGGCTTAAAAGAACATGGTATGATCTAGAATACCTAGGTGACGTACATGCGAGCTAGGACACTTCCTAGTGAGAATGCCTATAGGGTTAATGAAGATGGCATGGATTCACACTATCGATGAAGATTTCTACTTCAAATATATGAAGACTTTGCCATAATGGCCATATTCGAGTAAAACGATACGTAACGAATGTAAGACTCTTGTTATTCAGTTTTTGTGTGTTTAGTGAGCATTGATCTTTGGGATCACCGTGTACGTACATCCGGTGATCACGACTTATGAGTCGGGGTCCCCACAATGGGGCCCATAGAGGCCCACTATTGATGCCCTTCTCGTATATGAAGCCATTTACCCTAGATAAACATAAATAAAGATAACACTTTCAGGACTTCCATCCCCGTCTCGATGCGTCACCAAGGCATGATCACTTTTGCTCTCTAGCGGAGGGATTTCTGCGGGAAAACTCCACCCTGGGAGGGGGGTAAACAGGACACGTCATCATCACCAATTCTCCTCTCAACATGGGAGGCTCCATCTTCATCAACATCTTCGTCACCACCATCTCATCTCCAAACCCTAGTTCATATCTTGTGCTTACTCTTTGTATAAAACATAGATTGGTACATGGGCATGCTAGTAGTGTTGATTAGAACTTGCATTTGATGGTAGTTTGTGTCACAACCCTATATTTAGAATTGTTTGTCATTGCATTCATGCATGCATTTTTATTTTTATTTTGAATTTGAAATGGGGAAGTGATCAAGCCTCACGAACCAAATTTTTGAAAATAGGCAACATAGGAATTGCTTCAAAATGATCCAAGAAAATGTTCCAAATATTGTGTAAAAATATTGGGATGAGTTAAATTTGCCAACCAATATTTTGAAAACACACAAACATTTTATATTGGACTTTTGAATTAATCAAACAATTATTTGAAGTGGAATTATATTTTCCATATATAAAATAGAGTTCCATTAATTCTGAAACTTTTATGTGGCATTTAATATATCTATTTATGTCACATAACAATTTTTCAGGATTTTATAAAATGATTTTCAATTATTTTTTAAATCAAAACAAATGCCAGAAATAAAAGAAACAAAATAAAACACAGAAGGAACTTACCACGCGAAGCTTACCTGGCCCAGCCCTCCAACCTCCCCTGGTCGTCGTCTTCCTCACGCAGCTGCGCGGGAGCAGCGCAGCGACCGGGGCCACCTCCTGGTTCCACCTCCTGCTTCCTCTCGGAGCATATCTTCTTGCCTGGAGATTCCTCAGAGTCTCTTCTCTCTTCCCCACCCCTCTCTGGTTTCTCTCCCTCGCTCTCTCGCCATCTCCCGGCCATGGCCGAGCGCTGCCGTCGCTACCGCTCATCGTTGCCGCAGCCTCCGGCGACCCCTCGCCTCTCTTTCATGCCCAACGGAATGACCTCGTCTCCCTGCTCCTCCTCGTCGAAGGAATCAAGGCCGGAGCCCCCTGACACCGCCATCACCAGCGTCCCCCTCACCTCCGGCCGCCGGTCCAATCTCGTCGATTCCCCGGCAACAACACGCCGCTGAGCCCGCCGTCTGCGCCCCTAGATCCGCTGTGAGCCGCCGTTTCCATTCCCCCTTCTCCCCGTCTCATTCCCTGCTCCGCAACCCCGCGCCTGACCAAGCCGAGCGCCGCCGCCGATAGAGCTCGCCACCGTTGCTGCTTCACGCCATCCCCAGCAGCCCCAAGGCCTCCATCCGAAGCGCCACAACCCCAAGAACACATTACACCCATCCGCGCCTTGAATGGACGCTGATGCCTAATTACGAGTTAATTAACCCCCTTCAGACACTGATAGTGGGCCCCAACGCCTCAAAATTAGGAACTAAAGTTAAATTAAACTCTGTTAAGTAGATGTGACACTGACGTGTGGACCCCACATATCAGATTTGACTTTGACCACGTCAGTTGACCTGCTGAGGTCATGCTGACGTAGTGATCATGAAATAAAAGCTTTCTGGATTAAATCAATTCAGAAAATTCCAGAAAATCACTAAAACTTCAAAAAATCATAGAAAATAAAATATAACTCCAAGTGAAACAAATAATATCTGAAAAATGATCAGAAAAATGCAAGGAATGTGATTATGCCATGTTCATGCATGTTAGAGCAAATTAACATCACCAAGTAGGGAAAATGATGATTAGGGTAAATTTAATAAATAGTTTGGAGTTGGAATTTTATGTCTATTTGAATTCCACTTTAATTAATGTGGCCACACATTGAGCTAGGTAACTCAGTACCTTAACATGCGATATCATACATCATGTTTGGTGCATTGCATTGAATGTGTTCTTTTCTATTTGTCCGTTTTGTTCCCTCTCGGTAGACGATGGTTTCGACGATGTGATCGTTGACATTGATGAAGACTAATTGCTATCTTCAGACGTGTCAGGCAAGCAAACCTCCCTTGAACATCCTGATACAATCCCACTCTCTCGCTCCTGCTTTCTTTTACTGCATTAGGACCACATCGATTCAACTGTTACTTGTTCTCGGTAGTTGAACCCATTCCTCTACATGACCTGATTTTTCCACAGTAAATAGTTGAAACCACTTAGCATGAGTAGCAACTTCTTGAGCCTTGATGTGCTACTCATCCATGCTTGCTTACTGTGCCTGCTATGCTTAGAATTGCGTCGGGTATGATCCATCCGGATGATGAATCAGAATGGTTGTGTTCATGTCCTACAGTGTGAGAGTAAAGGTGTGAATCCGATTTGGTAAAGGTAGCAATGAGAGGCCATGTAGGAGTACATGGTGGGTTGTCTCATTTGGACTGTCCTTAAGAACTGAGTTCTCTATATGTTATCCAAGACAAGATACTACCACACATTGGGTTTCGGGATGTCGACCCCTCTCGGCTTATTAATCGCCTAGATATCTGTATAGGAGTTGCAACTATTTTTTGGTGTTTGTAGGAAAAGTGTTGGCGGTCGTGTTTAGCTCTGCCTGACGGGGTAGGCTTCACTATGGTAGATACACAGTGGCACGGTGTACCAAGTGGCACCCGGATGGTGGGCTTGGGAACCCTGCGCACATCGTTTGGGGCCGTTAAGGAAACTTCGCCGGACTTCCTTGCGGGTTCAGTCTCAGATAGGCGATACACCTGGACTAGGGTCTTGTGTGGTTAACGGTCTTGGCCGACACCCACGTCAGTGCTTCCGCTTGAAGGTTGCCGAGATGCATGACGTGCATATGGTGATAAGTGGTGAGAGCATGTGTGAAGAAGTATACCCCTGTAGGGTGATTTAATCTGTTAGAATAGTCGCGTCCTCAGAGATGGACTACTTGGAAACATTACGTGGTACATAGACAACTTGGAATGGATACTCCAAAATATGCAAGATAAGTGTGAGTGCTATGGATGGCTTTCTCGTAGGGAGACGAGAGTGTATCCATAGTGGTGTATTGATTGATGAATATGTGGACTCGTGTGCGCTATCCCACCTCAAAGGAAGAACTTATAGTCATAGTACAGGTTAGCCAAGAGTCAAAGTTGACTTGCTCCAATTAAACTCCACAACCCCTTCGTTGATACTACTGCATATGTAGATAGTTCTAATGTAAGTCTTGCTGAGTTCCTTTGTACTCACGGTTGCTTTATTTATGTGTTTGCAGAGAAGATTTTTGTCTCATTATTGGTTCTACACGATGTGATCGACGTTGATCGGGATAGCTTGGGAATCCCAGACATAGGTCTGGCTCCTTTGGTAGGGTCCTTGTAGTTTTCAGGCTCCTCCAGCCACTTTTAGTAGATGTCTGTACCTAGACATGATATTCTTTCACTTGATGCTTGTATGACTTGAGTGTAGGGTCGTGTGACCCCTGTTTGTAATGTCATACTATGTTGACTCTTATGAGTCTAATAAAAGCTTGAGTCATAGAGTTATGTTGTGAGGCCATGTTGTATCTACACATATCGTGCATATTGTGTGTATGTTATGAAATGCATTATATGTGTGGGATTCGACACCTAGTTGTGTGCCTCTAGTAGTACTCTTAACAGGGAAATGGCTCTTTGTGCTTCCATCGAGCCTTGGTAGCTTGGTACTGCTCCGGACACATCGATTGACCGGCATGTATCCTTCTTTGCTGTTGTGTCTGTCCCCTCGGGGAAATGTCACACGGTGTAATGGAGTCCTTGTAGCTTGCTACGACTCGTCGACACACATTGTTGACCGACACCTGCTTTGCTGGGTTATGTATGACTGTCCCTGTACGAATGTACCACTTGGATTTATAACTAGTCATGTCGACTCGGGTTCTTTGTTGTTTGAATGCTAGCGACACATTCATATACATGAGCCAAAAGACGCAAACGGTCCCGACCAAGGTAAGGTGGCAGCCGTGGAGTTTACCGTGCATGAGGCCATAAAGTGATCTGATGTGTTACATGCTGGGTTCTTATGACTTAGGATCGGGGTCCCGACAGCTTTGGTATCAGAGCTTGACTGCGTGTAGGATAACCAAGCCCTGGTCGATGTTGAGTCTAGCAACTCTTTAGTTATGTAAGGGAATTGTTTGTGGAAGGGAACGTAAGGCTCTTTTTACTCCTTTCCTTGTGTCATCCTTATTCTGAGTCACCCTCTTCTTCATTCTACGGGGTATAAGAATTAGGCTTTCTCATCTATCTATTAGGATGACGAGTTACTATGCTGGAGACTTATAGGAAAGTTGTTGTCTTCTTGGATCGATGTCTCTATAGGATTCCATGTTATGTTGTCAATTTTCATGTAGGTTGCCTCATATTTCATGCCCGTGCAATCGTTATGCTGTCCGAGTTTTCCAAAGTTTCTAAATAATCTCATGCAATTGCAAATTCCTTCCTCCTTTTTCTGATGTCTTTCGTACAGACAAAGCACACCAAATATTGTGTTGAGGTACTTTATTAACTCGACATATTATTGAAGTATTAGGAAAACATGTTACCTCGGAAAACCACCCAATAGTCTAGATGTGTTTTGTTGTTCTAGTGTGATAATTTTGGCCATCATTTTTGAAAACATCCCGTGATGTTATTTAGTTAGTAGGTATTCTATTTCTACGTTCTTGAATGCAAGGATCATTCTGCTCACTTCTGTTGATAGTTATGCTAGTTCCTTTAGAATGAGTAGTAACCTTCTTCTAGTCCTCGAGGTGCGTGGTATATCATTCTTCCTATACCATGGACCATCTCTGGCAGAAGTTCTTCATGAACTAAAGATCACAACAAGAGTGCTCGTGATGAGTTCTCTACTAGATATTGTGACTCTGCCAACTCCGCTTTTCTGCATGGGTTATCTAGAAGAATTATGTTGAACTCGTTCGACATGCTAATCTATGCATCTACAACTCAGAAAAATCATGTGCTCTTGAGTTGCCCCTCTTCAATTGTTTCTGACCTTCATTTATGAGAGGATAGTCGAGAGTATTTGTGCATTCGTGTCATCGATGTCTATTATTCCTATGGTCTGTCAAGTTGTTCTATTTCCGAATGACTGGGAGAAGCAAACTCCAGTTCCACATCCATTTCTTGGATTAGGTCTAAGTAGTTGTGTTCCACAGATCAAAATGCCAATCCAGCTTTTGTTCCATTCTATCTTGGAGTATTACCCTCTTTTGTCAAGAATGTCGTGAGAATTGCACCATCTCTTTTGAACTCTTGATGTAGTGATACTTCTCACCATCATTGTTCATTCCTCGGTCTCCGTGTTGGTTGTAACCGGAATATCGACAAGTGAACCATGATGTGTGAATTCAATACTTGTAGCAACGTCATTGCTTTGTACTTAATGGACAATAATTTCACTCTTATGGTGATGGTGATTGAATCATCATCCTAAGATTGACCGTGCTACCTAGTCCATGTTTCATGGTGCACTTTTCGATCAATGGTTTAGGATTGTGTCAATGCCTCGCTCTTTGATCATATCATCTTGCCCTGAAAAGCAGGATTGTTCCCGAGCTTAATAACATATCGGTGGTTCGTGATTTTCCGAATATCTTCTCGGAAGTATTACGAGGTTGTTTCCTGACTGTTACGATTGAGCTCGTGGTCAAGTTGGTTTTCCTATAAACCACCCCTTCTCCAATAATCCGTGTTGGGTACCCCTGGAACTAGTGGGTTAAGCTAAACAACAATTTGGAGAGTTGGAAGATAAAAGCTTCGCCTAAACTTAGTTCGTTTTAAAGGGATATCTTTTCTGTTGTGTGAGTCTTGAAGAAAGATGACATTCTCATCGGTTGATTCATGTGATCAATTGTTTCATATACTATCTTGTGCAATTTTTGATTTTAATATGGGCTATCGTAAAATCAAACTCACAACCAAAGATTTTCGTAACGGTGTCTTACTCGTGGTTTTCCTTGAGCATACACCATTATATTCCTTGATCTGACCAATGCTATTATCTTGCTCACATAGTTGTGGAAATCCATATGTATGGGTTTGCTCGATGAGTTGTTGTTGGGTCCATCTACAACATTTTCATTTGTTCCATGATCTATGTTGGACATTAAGTTCGTGTTAGAAACTTTGTAGACATTTTCTTCGTGTCTCGTGCACGAGGTTTACGTTAGGTGTAAGAAGTGATTTCTTCTCCATTTGCGTGTAATTAGTGCAAGTTGCCACCGTGAATTCAAGAAAAGTTAATTTGTTTTCTTCGGAATCATCCCAAGTCACTCATGCACGTGCGAAGTATTCTATGGATTGACAGAGTGATCATCTTTATTCCATATGTATCTCCTACCACACAAAGCCAGTGATTGATTTGTTCAAGGAAAATAAAATAAATGCTAATCCATGGTAAGGAACAAGGTTTCGTTATCTGCAATGATGGTTCCCAACCAAAACTCGGTAGTGTTTTGTGGTAAGACTTTTCATGTGATCATCATTGTCTTGGACAGTGTGTTCACGTGGGTCTTGCAATCCAGCTCATGTTTTGGAGTTGGCTTCCGTAGTTCATCTCCTGAGAATCTCACGACGTTATCTCGTCGATTTGTGTTGCAAACTTTCTTTTCAGACATGCTGAGTCTGAAACATCTTGTCACCAACCAGATCTGAATCTCAGGCAGATATGATGGTTGTAACGCTTCCCAAGGATTATAATATTGGTCTCTCTATAACCGGTAAAGTGATGTCGTGGCTAATACACCTAGGCGGAAGACTTAATATTATAATATCTTCCATCAGCAACCTTAGCCATCTCCCCTGAGAGCCTTGTATGACTTATTTTGGAAGTTATTCCTCATGGACCCCCTTTGAGCCCCGAAGTCCGACCTTTACTTGATGTTCTAGATACCAAGAAGTTGAGTTACCCTATTACATCAAGGAGAACATTATAAGATGAGTGCTAAATATCTCTCGGTCGATCATCTAGATTTCATTCCCTTGGCATCGCTAAGGTGAAATATGAGAAAGTGTTGTCTTCCTTTGCATCTGCATTCACCATTATTATTCATCATGGTAGTATGATGTGTCACCAAGATCTTGGCACGGATATTGGTAAAACCTTGATGAATATGGAAATGATCAAGTTCTTGAGAGCATGCTCAAACACCAGGTTATAGCCTCGGTATTAATTGGAATGTGCCTTCCGTTTGTCGAGTTGCTCTATAACTCTAGTTTCCTTCCAAACTAAGTATGCCATTCTTCCGAACTCGTTCAAACGATCATTTGTGAATTGCCTTACCCTGGTATGAAGAGTATCAATGATCTTTGGATCAAAAGTAATTCTTTTTGCCACATAAGGTAATAACTCTACGAGTCATCGTCCTAAGGTGCCCCGTTATGGTATGAAGGGCAACTTGATCCTTGCTACTTTCAAACCTCGTCACCATCGATTTTAAGCATGGAATTGTTTCCTACCAATTGAACCTCTATCATATGCCACATTTCCTCATTCCTGTTTTGTGTTTTGTGTCTCATATCAATGTGGGGACCCCAACTTACAAGTCGAGATCGCCAATGAACGTGCTCAGTGATCCCAAAGATCAATGCTCACCGAACACACAAATACTGAATAATAAGAGTCTTACATCGAAGTACCAAATTATTACATCGCTTGACCGAATGGTCAAGTTCACAAGGAAGGGCCTATAAGGCCAATCACACGGATACAACTAGTAGCGGAAATCTTAGGGCTAAGCGGTGCCCATGCCATCAGCCTACACCAACATGCATTCTGACTGGGAAGCGTCCTAGTTCGCAGGGGCGTCTCCGAAGACGTACTCTTCTCCAAACTCCGGTCCTTCCATGTCTGGTCAATAATATAACCAGTGGCAAGCCAATGAGTACTTTTGAATGTACTCGCAAACAGCCCATGATATGAACATTGCAAGTGAAGGACAACAATAATATGCATCTTTGGTGGATAACATCTTGGTTGTAAATAAACATGATCATGGGTATGCATCATAAGTTAAATGTTATTTGAAGAACAGGTTACATGTACCAATATATCTGTCGAGGGCTGAATACTCTGGGTTCACCCTATATGCCAAGTCACCAAACTTGGTCATATCAACTCTTTCATATTACTCCATTTACCACACACTCACACACACTTGGTTTATGCGGAAACGACTGCACGTAGTTTAAGCAGGATTACCGAACTGTCCTTGACCGTGGACATGGTTATTTGAATAGTTTTACACTCTGCAGAGGTTGCACACTAGAGCCACGAGATCCAGGAAACTTACGTGTCATCCACGACTCGCGGTATATAATATACCCGAGGTAAGTACCCTATCAATGCCTTTCCCCTGACGATACTAGACAAAGAGGTCCACTCGATTGGTACCCAACCCACATGTTGTACATATTACGAGCACCGACTCTACACAGTATCAACCGTGCAGGGACCAACGGTGTGCTTGGAACACGTAAAAACAGCATAGTCGCCCTACCTGGCACGACCCCATCATGAGAGTGACCACACATCACTCCCGCCACTAGTAATGTGGCTCTTTGCTAGCACCGACCAGAGTAATCAACAAAGCCCCGTCCCATAAAGGGGTAACGTGGTCGTACATGTAAGGTTGGGATGGTCGACACGTCATAAATCTATTCCCATTTCCGAAACCATACTCACTCAAAACACTCGGTGCACCACTTCACCAAAAGTGACCACCTAACTCATCATCACCCTCGGGCATTACTTGCACCCGATGGGGTTTTCATAACCTTGGTTTTATGCCAAAAACATGCTCATGCTACTGTTATTCTAGCTTTACTTGTTAACATGATGTTAGCGTGACCCTCATAGCTGGTAGGATCATGCTCAAAATACAAGTGCTCTGGAGGAGCCTTCGGTAACATCACTTCAATGATTTACCGACACTTATGATCATATGCAACGGAAATATTTGCTACACTAGCATGCATCATAACATATGCTCAGACATGGTCAAAGGGCTACTTGCCTTGGTCAGCTAGGTATCCGAGGTCTTCGAGGTCTTCCGCTCTAACTCCTTCATCACACGGGTTTTCTATCGTTGTTTAAAGATAAAAATAATAAGTAGCTCACTCCAAAACAGATTACAAAGTCATTTTAAAAATCTTGGTTATTTCTGATAAATCGAGGTTGTTATTTTAAAAATATTTGCTTCTGGTTTTACACAAAGAATATTTTTAAAAATCAACTTAGTAGAAGCAAAACTATTCCAATTTAATCCTTCTTATTATTATAAAATAGAATAGTTGCTGCAAAAATTCAACCAATGGATTAGTTAAATACTACACATTTTTAGAAGAATAATAGTGGAAATATTATATTTTTACACTGGTTAAATATTTTTATAAAGATCATTTAAACTCAGGTTTTAAATCAAAAAGAAAAAGGCTACAGTCCCCGGCCTGGCTTGGCCTGGGACTGGGCGGGCCCAATGGCCAGCCAACCAGCATGCCCAGGCCCTCGCGCCGTCAGGTTTGAACCTGACGCATGGACCCCTGCGGTTAGTGGCTGCGGGAAGCGAGGGAGCCAGAGATGGGCCACCGACAGGTGGGGCACACCTGTGGGGTCATCTCCTACCTCTGACCAGAGAGGAGGAGGAGCACGTTGGCGTGACTACCGACGTCCTCGGGCCCTAACGATGACGGGAATGGGTCCGGCTCATTGTCGCCTACCTGATGATGGTCGAGAAGACGTCAGAGGGGCTCAGGTTCACCGGCGACGAGGTAGCCGCGGCGGAGGGGTTTCGGGCGAAGGTGGAGGGGGTAGGTAGGGGCACAGATTTGCTCGGGGAAGAGAGGGGAAAGCTTCCTGAGGGCACTGGGAGTGGTTTGGTGGGCAGAGGAACGCGGGTGCCGACGTGTAGCCGGAGATCGACCGGAGCTCCGAGGCGGAGGGGCCTCGGTCGGTCTCGAGTACCGAGGCTCTTCTTGCTCAAAGAGGAGGCTAGGGAGGTGATTGAGGTTGCTGCGATGAGGAATGAGTGGTGCTAGAGCGAGGGGAGAGGCTATATATAGGCTCGGGACGGTGAGCCAACTCGGGAGCACCGGTGATTCACCGTGGCGTTCAAGGGGGCGCGGAGAGGAGATGGGGTCGAAACCACGGTCTCACGACGTGGTTTTGGACTGCCAGGACTCAGTGCGAGGGAGGGAGAGAGAGGAGAGGCGAGCTACCGTGGCCACGCATCTCTGGCCGGTTCTGGTGTGCGCAGGCACGCGTTGCACCAACTCTTAGCGCGGGAGAGAAGGGGCCTTGATGGTCGCCTGATGCAAAGAGGTTGTCGGGGGAGAGGAGAGACATATCGGGGAGGCTGGAGCTGGCCGAGAGCGTCGCCCCCACCTCGATGGCGATCTGTAGCGCGCCCAAAGCGCAGCTTTGGCATGCCACGGCATGCTGGTGCGCTCTGGGGTGCCTTGGACGTGTCTAGCATGTCCTGGGCACTGGCTGGGAGATGGCTAGCTCTTGGAGACCCGTGGGAGCTTCGGCTGGTCAAGGGGGACAAGGAAAACAGGTGCTGTGAGCCTTGAGCTGAAGCTTAGATTGGGGTTTTTCGCATTTCTACTTTGAACCAGAGAGGGGCCAGTTGACTGGGGCTTGTCATTGATGCTAGCCACCTAATCTAAGAGTTTGGGAGAAAGGGTTGGGGTTTAGCTAAGGTTAGGAGGGGTTTTACCCATTTGTCAGAAGGTGCTCGACAGTGGTTTTGGGTGGTTGCACCCCACCACTAGTTCTGCAACTTAACAGGATTGGGTTTGGTGCTAAAACAACGGGCTTCACCAAGTTTGAGCTCCATTGGACAAGTTTAGCTTTGTAAACTTGAAAACATCACCAAATGACCACATCTGTTCCTTCCAAATAGAATGTGGGCAAATTAAGTCCCACAAATCCCATTTTTGACATGGAGCCCTCATTTGAGGTATTAGGCACTCCTGCAAAGTTTCAACTCCATTGGACAAACTTTGCTACGTAGAGTTGTTCTAACTTTATTCTGGACAGATGGGGTTTTGCAACTATTTGGTGCCCTTAATCTTCTTGGATCAAGGTGAAATTTTATATGGACACCAAATATGGCTTAGGGATACCATTGGAATTTTCTAGGAATTTATTGAGAATATTTCCTTTGGAAATATTTCAAAAGGTCAAAACAGACAGCAAGGGTTTTCAGGGTTTTACTCAAATAATAATAATATAAATAGGGGTTGAAAATCTCATGTATGGAAAATATATGTCCTTCTGATCATCTCCAAATTTTCTCGCATTCTTCAAAGGTAGAAACGTATTTTTCCATATAGGAATTCCATTTCTGGCCTCAGAAATGGACATGCAATTAAATTAGTAAAATAATTATTATATGGTTTTCGTATCTAAAATGGTGCTAGAACCAAATCACCAACTTTAGGTAAGAACACTCCTTGCCCTCAAGGACTTGTAGTGCAACCCAAAGGATGGTTTTGCTTTAACCAGAAATAATAAAAAAGATTTTGAAGATAATTAAGTCATGAGAAATGTGATTTTTAATATCTCATGATCAAGCATACAAGCATGCAATGACAATCATGGCACTCACAACATTAGTTTTGAAAAAGTTATAATAAACTCAGATTTTTGAATTACAGAAAAAGTGGTAGTGAAAACAGGGTGTGACACTAAAGGGACGTTCCTACGTCTCATTCTATGAGTTGATCATGAGTTGCTCGATCTTTGAGGAGATCGAATCTGGTAGAGTCTTCCTGTTCTTTTGTCGTCGTGTTAGATGAAGACCTCGAAGACAAAAATGTCAACACCAACATGATGCAATGAATCAACATCTCCGAGAAGGGCAATTGGATCATGAAGATTCAGATAGCTAGTGTTCCCCTCTGTTCTCTTACCCTATGCTTGAATCTCTGGACGAGATTCTTGTTTAGTGTGGATGAGTTGTCACAGCCCTAGATTTAGAATTGTTTGTCATGGCATTCATGCATGCATTTTTATTTTTCTTTTGAATTTGAAATGGGGAAGTGATCAATCCTCACGAACCAAATTTTCGAAAATAGGCAACATAGGAATTGCTTCAAAATGATCCAAGAAAATGTTCCAAATATTCTGTGAAAATATTGGGATGAGGTAAATTTTCCAACCAATATTTTGAAAACACAAAAACATTTTATATAGGACTTTTGAATTAATCAAACAATTATTTGAAGTGGAATTATATTTTCTATATATAAAATATAGTTCCATTAATTCTGAAACTTTTATGTGGCATTTAATATATCTATCTATGTCACATAACAATTTTTCAGGAATTTATAAAATGATTTCAATTATTTTTTAAATAAAAAAATGCCATAAATAAAAAAAACAAAAAAAAACAGAGAAGGAACTTACCAAGCGCAGCTTACCTGACCTAGCCCACCAGCCTCCCCTGGTCGTCGTCTTCCTCACGGAGCTGCGTGGCAGCAGCACAGCGACCGTGGCCACTGATATGTCCATTTTGCATCATGCTTTCATATTGATATTTACCGCTTTATGGGCAGTTATTACACTTCACGGTACAATACTTATGCCTTTTCTCTCTTAGTTTGCAAGGTTTATATGAAGAGGAAGAATGCCGGCAGCTGGAATTCTGGCCTGAAAAAGGAGCAAGTTTGAGATACCTATTCTGCGCAACTCCAAAAGCCGTGAAAATGTATGAGGATTTATTTTGGAATTTATGAAAAATAATGGGCCAAAGAAGTACCAGAGGGGAGCCAGCAGGAGGCCACAAGCCTGCTAGGCGCGGCCTACCCCCCTGGTCGTGCCTAGGGGGCTTGTGGGCTCCCTGTTGACCCTCTGGCCCCCCTCTTTTGCTATAAGGAGGGTTTCGTTCCAAAAAAATCAAGAGGAGTCTTTCGAGAGGAATCGCCGCAGCCACGAGGCAGAACTTGAGCAGAACCAATCTAGCGCTCCGGCAGGGTCGTCCTGCTCGGGAAACTTCCCTCCCGGAGGGGGAAATCATCGCCATCGTCATCACCAACTCTCCTCTCATCGGAGGGGACTCATCACCATCAACATCTTCATCAACACCATCTCATCTCCAAACCCTAGTTCATCTCTTGTAGCCAATCTCCGTCTCACGACTCCGATTGGTACCTCTAAGGTTGCTAGTAGTGTTAATTACTCTTTGTAGTTCATGCTAGTTGGATTACTTGGTGGAAGATTATATGTTCAGATCGTTGATGCTATTCAATACCTCTATGGTCATGAATATAATTATGCTTTTTAAGTAGTTACTTTTGTTCCTGCGGACATGGGATAAGTCATGCTATGAGTAGTCATGTGAATTTGGTATTCGTTCGATATTTTGATGTGTTGTATGTTGTCTCTCCTCTAGTGGTGTTATGTGAACGTCGACTACATAACACTTCACCATTATTTGGGCCTAGAGGAAGGCATTTGGAAGTAGTAAGTAGATCATGGGTTGCTAGAGTGACAAGCATAAACCCTAGTTTATGCGTTCCTTCGTAAGGGGCTGATTTGGATCCACTAGTTTAATGCTATGGTTATACTTTGTCTTAATTCTTCTTTCATAGTTGCGGATTCTTGCGAGAGGGTTAAACATAAGTGGGATGCTTGTCCAAGTAAGGGTAGCACCCAAGCGCCGGTCCACCCACATATCATACTATCAAAGTAGCGAACGCGAATCATATGAATGTGATGAAAACTAGCTTGATAGAAATTCCCATGTGTCCTCGGGAGCGCTTTACCTCCTATAAGAGTTTGTCCAGGATTGTCCCTTGATACAAAAGGGATTGGGCCACTTTGCTGCACCATTGTTACTTTTGTTACTTGCTACTTTCTACATATCATCTTACCACAGAACTACTTGTTACCGATAATTTCAGTGCTTGCAGAGATTACCTTGCTGAAAACCACTTGTCAGATCCTTCTGCTCCTCGTTGGGTTCGACACTCTTACTTATCTAAAGGACTACGATAGATCCCCTACACTTGTGGGTCATCAAGACTCATTTCTGGTGCCGTTGCCGGGGAGTGAAGTGCGTTTGGTAAGTGGAATTTGGTAAGGAAACATTTATATAGTGTGCTGAAATTTATTGTCACTTGTCACTATGGAAACTAATCCTTTGGGGAGCTTGTTCGGGTTATCTTCATCTCGAACGGAAGCACAAAGAGTTTCTCCTCAACTTTCTGCACCTACTGAAAATATTTGCTATGAATTTCCTTCAGGTATGCTTGAGAAACTGCTGGCTAATCCTTTTACAGGAGATGGAACATCACATCCCGACTTGCATCTAATATATGTAGATGAAGTTTGTGGTTTATTTAAGCTTGCAGGTTTGCCCGAGGATGAGGTCAAGAATAAGGCCTTTCCCTTATCTTTGAGGGATAAATCATTGACATGGTATAGGCTATGTGATGATACTGGATCATGGAACTACAACTGGTTGAAATTGGAATTTCGTCAAAAGTTTTATCCTATGCATTTAGTACATCGTGATCGGAATTATATTTATAATTTTTGGCATCGTGACAGATAAAGCATCGCTCAAGCTTGGGGAGGCTTAAATCAATGTTATATTCATGCCCGAACCATGAACTCTCGAGAGAAATTATCATTTAGAACTTCTATGCTCGGCTTTCTCATGATGATCGCACCATGCTTGACACTTCTTGTACCGGTTCTTTTATGAAGAGAGATATTGACTTCAGATGGAATTTATTGGAAATAATTAAACGCAACTCTGAAGATTGGGAGTTTGATGAAGGTAAGGAGTCAGGTATGAATCTCAAGTTTGATTGCGTTAAATTCTTTGTTGAAACAAATACTTTTTGTGATTTTTGCGCTAAATATGGACTTGACTCTGAGATAGTAGCTTCATTGTGTGTATCATTTGCTGCTCATATTGATCTCCCTAAAGAGAAGTGGTTTAAATATAATACTCCCTTAGAAGTCAATGTAGTTAAACCCAATCTAGTTGAAGAGAAAGTCATTTCCTATAATGATCCTATTGTTCCCAGTGCTTACATTGAGAAACCACCTTTCCCTGTTAGGATAAAGGATAATTCAAAAGTTTCAACTGTGATACGTAGGGGCTCATTAGAACACCTACACCCCCTGAGCAAATTAGAGTTGAACCTAGCATTGCTATTATCAAAGATCTCCTGTCCGACAATGATGATGGCCAAGATATTCACTTCTATGAAGATGCTGCTAGAATTGCTAAACCACATGCTAGAGACAAACATAGGCCTATTGTTGGCACACCCGTTGTTTCTGTTAAGATAGGAGATCATTGTTATCATGGTTTATGTGTCGTGGGTGCTAGTGTTAGTGCAATACCTCAACCTTATATGATGAAATTAAAGACGAGATTGCACCTGTTGAGATGGAACCTATTGATGTCACTATTCAGCTTGCTAGAGGAGATACTATCTGCCCTATGGGAATTGTTAGAGATGTTGAAGTCTTGTGTGGTAAAATGAAATATCTTGCTAATTTCCTCGTTCTTGCTACCACACAAGATAGCTTTTTTCCCATCATATTTGGCAGACCTTTCCTCCATACTGTCAATGCTCATATTGACTGTGAGAAGCAAACTGTCACTGTTGCCTTTGAAGGTGTGTCACATGAGTTCAATTTCTCCAAGTTTGGTAGACAACCTCATGAAAAAGAGTTTCCTAGTAAGGATGAAATTATTGCCCTAGCTTCTATTGTCGTGCCCCTACTGATCCTTTAGAGCAATACTTGCTTGAACATGAAAAGTATATGCATATGGATGAAAGGGATGAGATAGATAGAGTTATCTTTGAACAATATCCTATCCTTAAGAATAATTTGCCTGTTGAACTGCTTGGAGAACCACCCCCACCAAAGGGTGATCCTGTGTTCCAGCTTAAACAGTTGCCTGATACTCTTAAGTATGCTTATCTCGATGAAAAAGAGATATATCCTGTTATTATTAGTGCTGGCCTCTCAGAGCATGAAGAAAAGAAGTTACTAAAAACTCCGAGGAAGCACCGTAATGCTATTGGATATACTCTTGATGATCTTAAGGGCATAAGTCCCACTCTATGCCAGCACAAGATTAAAACCGATCCTGATTCCAAACCAGTTGTCGATCATCAACGGAGATTAAATCCTTAGATAAAGGAGGTAGTAAGAAAAGAAATACTAAAGCTCTTGGAATTAGGTATTATCTATCCTGTTGCTCATAGTGATTGGGTGAGTCCGGTGCATTGCGTCCCTAAGAAGGGAGGTATTACCGTTGTCCCTAATGATAAGGATGAATTGATCCCCTAGAGGATTATTACTGGCTATAGGATGGTGATCGATTCTAGGAAATTGAATAAGGCCACTAGGAAATCGACCAAATGCTAGAAAGACTGTCTAAACACACAAACTTCTGCTTTCTACATGGTTATTCTGGTTTCTCCCAAATACCAGTTGCACAATCTGATGAGGAGAAAACCACTTGCACCTACCCTTTCGGTACCTTTGCTTACAGACGTATGCCTTTTGGCTTGTGTAGTGCACCTTCCACCTTTCAAAGATGTATGATGGCTATATTATCTGACTTTTGTGAAAAGATTGTTGAGGTTTTCATGGATGACTTCTCCGTTTATGGGTCTTCTTTTGATGATTGCCTCAGCAACCTTGATCAACTCTTGCAGAGATGTAAAGATACCAATCTTGTCCTGAATTGGGATAAGTGCCACTTTATGGTTAATGAAGGCATCGTCTTAGGACATAAATTTTTTGAAAGAGGTATTGTAGTCGATAAGGCTAAGGTTGATGCGATCGAGAAAATGCCATGCCCCAGAGATATCAAAGGTATAAGAAGTTTCCTAGGTCATGCTGGTTTCTATAGAAGGTTCATTAAAGACTTCTCTAAGATTTCTAGGCCTCTTACCAATCTCTTGCAAAAGGATATTCCTTTTGTTTTTGACGATGATTGTGAGGAAGCCTTCGAAATACTTAGGAAGGCCTTGAAAACTGCGCCTATTGTTCAACCACCTAATTGGAACTTACCTTTTGAAATCATGTGTGATGCAAGTAATTATGTTGTTGGCGCTGTTCTAGGACAAAGAGTTGATAAGAAGTTGAATGTTATTCACTATGCTAGTAAAACTCTAGATAGTGCCCAATAAAACTATGCTACTACTGAAAAGGAATTTTTAGCACTCGTTTTTGCATGTGAAAAGTTCAGATCTTAGATAGTTGATTCCAAAGTCTCTATTCGCACTGATCACGCTGCTATTAAGTACCTCATGGAAAAGAAAGACGCTAAACCTAGACTTATCAGATGGGTTCTCTTGCTACAAGAATTTGATTTGCATGTTGTCATCAGGAAGGGTTCTGAGAACCCCGTAGCAGATAACTTGTCTAGGTTGGAGAATGTTCTTGATGACCCACAACCTATTGATGATAGCTTTCCTGATGAGCAATTGAGTGTCATCAATACTTCACGTAGTACACCGTGGTATGCTGATTATGCAAACTATATCGTTGCCAAATATATACCACCTAGTTTCACATACCAGCAAAAGAAGAAATTCTTCTTTGATTTGAGACATTACTTTTGGGATGATCCTCACCTTTATAAGGAAGGAGTAGATGGTGTTATTACACGTTGTGTACCTGAATATGAACAGGGACATATCCTACATAAGTCTCACTCCGAGGGTTACGGAGGACACCATGCGGGAGATAGAACTGCACACTAGGTATTGCAATCAGGTTTCTATTGGCCCATTCTCTTTAAGGACGCCCGTAAGTTTGTCTTGTCTTGTGATGAATGTCAAAGAATAGGTAATATCAGTAAACGTCAGGAAATGCCTATGAACTATTCACTTGTCATTGAAACATTTTATGTTTGGGGCTTTGATTATATGGGACCTTTTCCAAAATCCAACGGGTATACTCATATCCTAGTTGTTGTTGATTACGTTACTAAGTGGGTAGAAGCTATCCCAACTAGTAGTGCTGATCACAACACCTCTATCAGGATGCTTAAAGAAGTTATTTTCCCTAGATTTGGAGTCCCTAGATATCTAATGACCGACGGTGGTTCACATTTCATTCATGGTTCTTTTAGTAAAACGCTTGCTAAGTATGATGTCAACCATAGAGTTGCATCTCCCTATCATCCTCAGTCCAGTGGTCAAGTAGAGCTAAGCAATAGAGGGATTAAACTAATTCTGCAAAAGACTGTCAATATGTCTAGAAAGAATTGGTCTAAGAAGCTCGATGATGCACTGTGGGCTTATAGAACTGCTTATAAGAATCCCATGGGCATGTCTCCGTACAAAATGGTTTACGGAAAAGCATGTCATTTACCTCTTGAGCTAGAGCATAAAGCTTATTGGGAAATCAAAGAGCTCAACTTTGATTTCAAACTTGCTGGTGGGAAGAGATTATTTGATATTAGCTCGTTTGATTAAAGGAGAACTCAGGCATATGAGAATGCCAAGTTGTTCAAAGAAAAGGTTAAGGGGTGGCATGACAAAAGGATACAAAAGCGTGAGTTCAATGTAGGTGATTACGTCTTGCTATATAATTCTCGTTTAAGATTTTTTGCAGGCAAGCTTCTCTCTAAATGGGAAGGTCCGTACATTGTGGAGGAAGTATATCGTTACGGTGCCATCAAGATCAACAACATGGAAGGTAATTTTCCAAGAGTGGTAAATGGGCAAAGAATCAAGCATTATATCTCAGGTACTCCCATAAATGTTGAAAGCAATATTATCAATACCACAACTTCGGAGGAGCACATAAGGGATATTTATCAGCCTGTTTCAAACTCCATGAACGAAGAGGTATGTGATTCGGTAAGTAAACAGACTCCAAAACTTTTCCAGTAGGAAATTTTCTCCGTTTTGGATTTTTTAGAAAAATAGAAAAATTTAAAGTAGTCCGGAAAGCGCACGAGGAGGCGACAAGCCTGCCAGACGCAGGCCACCTCCTGGCCGCGCCTGGGGGGCTTGTGACCACCTCGTGTGCCTCCCGGACTCCGTTTTCTTGCGGAGTACTCCTTCTGGTCAGAAAAAAATCATTATATATTTTCCCGTAAGGTGTGATCCTCGTATCATGCAAATTTCCTGTGTTTTCGTTTCGAGCCTGTTTCTGCTGCAGATCTAGATCACTATGACGTCCCCAAAAGCTCCGAAGGACAAGATCTTCGAGAAGGTCATCAATCCCTACCTCGCGGGAGTGCTGCAACACCCTCAATCTATCGAGATGCGTGAGGGGATGCTGCACATCCTGATGTTGAGGGGCCCAAGAAGACCGGAAGGATGGAGGTGAATCTTGAATCAATGGAGCAACAAGTCTACCAGTGCCCAGGGATGGTGGAGTGTGGACTCAATGCCAACCACATGATGATCACGGAGTTCACCAACAAGCACGAGATCCATGACAATGACATCGGGAAGCACCTCTCCACGCTCTATGTCAGAATTGATCACCTCCAAGCCCAGATCTATGACCTGCCGAACCAAAACTGTGAGTATGAGTATAGATTTAATTCAATACGGTTGGCTGTAGATTTGAGGATTCCGGAGACTCGGTCATCTTTCCATGATGGAGCACCTATGCCTTGGAAGACGGAGGATCAAACCCGTGTTGCAACAACTCCACCACCATCACCATCAAAGGAAGACAACTAAGCATGGGTATGGGCAATCCCCTTGGCTTGTTCCAAGCTTGGGGGAGTTGCCCCGGTATCATATCACCATCACATCTTTTGTCTTTACCTTTTCTTAGCTCGATCCTTTTTGGTTTTATCTTTCTCTAGTAGAATAAAGTCCTTAGTGTTTTAGGCTTGAGTTTTTCTTTGTGTCTCCCCCGATGTATTCGATCTCGTGAGCCATATAATAAAGAGAGTTTTAGTTAAGGGCCTTGCCTCATGCGATGATCAAAAGAATGATAATAGAACAAAAGCATGAAAGATCATGTAATGATCTTATGGGAAGTCATGGCTTCACATATAAAAAGAATGTTGATTGAAACTTGTTGAGGGTGGACAAACGTAGACCTTGGTCATTGTTGCAATTAATAGGAAGTGATAAGGAAGGAGAGGTTCACATATAAATATATCATCTTTGACACCATCTATGATTGTGAACACTTACTAAACTATTACATGCTTAGAAGTAGATGTTGAACAAGGAAGACAACATAATGAATTATGTTTGCTTGGCTCCGAACAATGATTATATGACTAGAGATCCCTTATCATGTGACGCTTGCATCCACCTCATATCAGCCAAACTTCTGCACTAAGTAGAGATACTACTTGTGCATCCATAAACCTTCAACCCAATTTTGCCTTGAGAGTCCACCATACCTACCTATGGATTGAATAAGATCCCTCAAGTAAGTTGTCATCGGTGCAAGCAATAAAAATTGCTCCCTAATTATGTATGATCTATTAGTGTTTGGAAAATAAGCTTTGTACGAATCTGTAATGAGGAAGACATAAAAGCGACGGACTGCATAATAAAGTTCTTTATCACAGGAGGCAATATAAAATGACGTTCCTTCACACTAAGAGGTCGCACATCCAAACCTCAAAAGCGCAGGACAACCTCTGCTTCCCTCTACGAAGGGCCTATCTTGTACATTTACATTTTGCCCTTGAAAGAGTCATGGTGATCTACACCAATTCCTTACTTTGCCTTTTTCTTGGCTAACGTCATATGCTAGGGAAAGATCTATATTCATATGTCAACTTGTAAGTAAGTATTCATGGATTATTCTTGTTGACATTACCCTTGAGGTAAATAGTTTGGAGGCAAAACTATAAGCCCCTATCTTTCTCTATGTCCGACTAGAACTTTGATCTCATGAGTACCACGTGAGTTGTAGCAATTGTAGAAGACGAAAGGATGGTTGAGTATGTGAATTTGCTTTACAAGCTCTTATTTGACTCTTTCCGATGTTATGCTAAATTGCAATGGCTTCAATGACTATAGGCTATTGGTTGTTAATTCTCAGTAAGGTTCTTGATCCTTACTTTACTTTGTGAAGGAATTGTCACTTTAGCATGAGAGATTATATGATAATATTGCTGTCCTGATTATGATCATGATGCCTGCATGTTCGTATCTTGTTTAGTCGACACCTCTCTCTCTAAACATGTGGGCATATTTATTGATCTCGGCTTTCGCTTGAGGACAAGCGAGGTCTAAGCTTCGGGGAGTTGATACGTCCATTTTTCATCATGCTTTCATGTTGATATTTATCGCTTTATGGGATGTTATTACACTTCACGGGACAATAGTTATGCCTTTTCTCTCTTATTTTGCAAGGTTTACATGAAGAGGGAGAATGCTGGCAGCTGGAATTCTGGCCTGAAAAATGAGCATGTTTGAGATACCTATTCTGCGCAACTCCAAAAGCCGTGAAAATAAATGAGGATTTATTTTGGAATTAATAAAAAATACTGGGCCAAAGAAGTACGAGAGGGGAGCCAGCAGGAGGCCATAAGCCTGCTAGGTGCGGCCTACCCCCCTGGCCGCGCCTAGGGGGTTTGTGGGCTCCCTGTTGGCCCTCTGGCCCCTCTCTTTTGCTATAATGAGGGCTTCGTTCCGAAAATAATCAAGAGGAGGCTTTTGGGAGGAATCGCCACCGCCACGAGGCGAAACTTGAGCAGAACCAATCTAGAGCTCCGGCAGGGTCGTCCTGCTGGGGAAACTTCCCTCCTGGAGGGGGAAATCGTCGCCATTGTCATCACCAACACTCCTCTCATCGGATGGGACTCATCACCATCAACATCTTCATCAGCACCATCTCATATCCAAACCCTAGTTCATCTCTTGTAACCAATCTCCGTCTCGCGACTCCGATTGGTACCTGTAAGGTTGCTAGTAGTGTTAATTACTCTTTGTAGTTGATGCTAGTTGGATTACTTGGTGGAAGATTATATGTTCAGATCCTTGATTCTATTCAATACCTGTCTGGTCATGAATATTATTATGCTTTGTGAGTAGTTACTTTTGTTCCTGAGGACATGGGATAAGTCATGCTATAAGTAGTCATGTGAATTTGGTATCCGTTCGATATTTTGATGTGTTGTATGTTGTCTCTCCTCTAGTGGTGTTATGTGAACGTCGACTTCATAACACTTCACTATTATTTAGGCCTAGAGGAAGGCATTGGGAAGTAGTAAGTAGATGATGGGTTGCTAGAGTGACAGAAGCTTAAACCCTAGCTTATGCGTTGCTTCGTAAGGGGCTGATTTGGATCCACTAGTTTAATGCTATGGTTAGACTTTGTCTTAATTATTATTTCGTAGTTGCGGATGCTTGCGAGAGGGGTTAATCATAAGTGGGATGCTTGTCCAAGTAAGGGCAGTACCCAAGCGCAGGTCCACCCATATATCAAACTATCAAAGTAGCGAACGCGAATCATATGAACGTGATGAAAACTAGCTTGACAGAAATTCCCATGTGTCCTCGGGAGCGCTTTACCTCCTATAGGAGTTTGTCCAGGCTTGTCCCTTGCTACAAAAGGGATTGGGCCACTTTGGTGCACCGTTGTTACTTTTGTTACTTGGTACTTGCTACGAATCATCTTACCACACAACTACTTGTTACCGATAATTTCAGTGCTTGCAGAGATTACCTTGCTGAAAACCACTTGTCAGATCCTTCTACTCCTCGTTGGGTTCGACACTCTTACTTATCAAAAGGACTACGATAGATCCATTACACTTGTGGGTCATCAACCACCTCCTGCTTCCACCTCCTGCTGCTTCCCGGAGATGCCCCAGAGCCCCTTCTCTCTTCTCCACCCCTCTCTCGCTCTCTCGCCATCTCCCGGCCATGGCTGAGCGCTGCCGTCGCTGCCGCTCGTCGTTGCCACAGCCTCCGGCCACCACTCGCTTCTCTTTCATGCCCAACAGAACAGCCTCGTCTCCCTGCTCCTCCTCGTCGAAGGAATCGAGGCCGGAGCCCCCTTGACGCCGCCATCGCCACCGTCCCCCTGACCTCCGGCCGCCGGTCCTCTCTCGTCGATTCCCCAGCCACAACACGCCGCTGAGCCCACCAACTGCGCCCCTGGATCCGCTTTGAGCCGCCGTTCCGATTCCCCCTTCTCCCCGTCTCGTTCCCTGCTCCGCAACCCCGCGCCTGACCAAGCCGAGCGCCGCCGCCGCTAGAGCTCGCCGCCATTGCTGCTGCACGCCATCCTTGGCAGCCCCTAGGCCTCCATCCGAAGCACCACAACCCCAGGAACCCATTCCACCCATCCGAGGCTTGAATGGACGCCGATGCTGCGATTCCGGCGAGCCTCCGTCGCCCTGATGGTCGCCAGCGTCGACCTCATCGGCCTGAGCCACTGCCATGTGGGCCTGGCCCGTGAGGGATTAGGTTAACCCTAATTACCAGTTAATTAACCCCCTTTAGACACTGAAAGTGGGCCCCAATGCCTCAAAATTAGGAATTAAAGTTAAATTAAACTTTGTTAAGTAGATGTGACACTGACGTGTGGACCCCACACGTCAGATTTGACTTTGACCAGGTCAGTTAACGTGCTGAGGTCATGCTGACATAGTGATGATGCAATAAAACATTTCTGGATTAAATCAATTCAGAAAATTCCATAAAATAACTAAAACTTCAAAAAATCAAAGAAAATAAAATATAACTCCAAATGAAACAAATAATATATGAAAAATGATCAGAAAATGCAAGGAATGTGATTATGCCATGTTCATGCATGTTAGAGCAAGTTAGCATCACCAAGTAGGGAAAATGCTGATTAGGGTAAATTTAATAAATAGTTTGGAGTTGGAATTTGATGCCTATTTGAATTCCACTTCAATGAATATGACCAAACATTGAGCTAGGTAACTCAGTACCTTAACATGCCATATAATACATCATGTTTGGTGCATTGCATTGAATGTGTTCTTTTCTATTTGTCGGTGCTGTCCCCTCTCGGTAGACGATGGTTCCGACGATGTGATTGTTAACATTGATGAAGACTCATTGCTATCTTCAGAGTGTCACGCAAGCAAACCCCCCATGAACATCCTGATACAATCCCACTCTCTCGCTCCTGCTCTCTTTTACTGCATTAGGACCACATCGATTCAACTGTTACTTGTTCTCGGTAGTTGAACCCATTCCTCTACATGACCTGATTTTGCCATAGTAAATAGTTGAAACCACTTAGCATGAGTAGCAAATTCTTGAGCCTTGATGTGCTACTTATCCATGCTTGCTTACTGTGCCTGCTATGCTTAGAGTTGCGTCGGGCCTGATCCATCTAGATGATGAATCAGAATGGTTGTGTTCATGTCCTACAGTGTGAGAGTAAAGGTGTGAATCTGATTTGGTAAAGGTAGCGATGAGAGGCCATGTAGGAGTACATGGTGGGTTGTCTCATCGGGACCGTCCTTAAGAACTGAGTTGTTTGTATGTTATCCAAGACAAGATACTACCACACATTGGGTTTCGGTAACTCGACCCCTCTCGGCTTATTAATCGCCTAGATCTCTGTCCAGGAATTGCAACTAGTTTCTGGTGTTTCTAGGAAAAGTGTTGGTGGCCGTGTTTAGCTCTGCCTGACGGGATAGGCTTCACTACGGTAGATACACAGTGGCACGGTGTACCAAGTGACACCCGGATGTTGGGCTTGGGAACCCTGCACACATCTTTTGGGGCCGTTAAGGAAACTTTGGCCGGAGTTCCTTGCGGGTTCAGTCTCAAATAGGCGATAAACCTTGACTAGGGTCGTGTGTGGTTAACGGTCGTGGCCGACACCCACGCAAAGTACTTCCGCTTGAAGGTTGCCGAGATGCATGACATGCATATGGTGATAAGTGGTGAGAGCGTGTGTGAAGAAGTATACCCATGCAGGGTGATTTAATCTGTTTGAATAGCCGCGTCCACGAATATGGACTACTTGGAAACATTACGTGGTACATAGACAACTTGGAATGGATACTCTAAAATATGTCAGATAAGTGTGAGTTCTATGGATGGCTTTCTCGTAGGGAGACGAGAGTGGAGCCATAGTGGTGTATTGATTGGTGAATATGTGGAGTTGTGTGTGCTATCCCATCTCAAAGAAAGAACTTGTCGTCGTAGTACAGGTTAGCCAAGAGTCAAAGCTGGCTTGCTGCAATTAAACTCCACAACCCCATCATTGATATTGATGCATATGTAGAAAGTTCTAATGTAAGTCTTGCTGAGTACCTTTGTACTCATGGTTGATTTATTTATGTTTTTGCAGAGAAGATTTTAGTCTCATTATTGGTTCTATACGATGTGATCGACGTTGACCGGAAGAGCTTGGGAATCCCAGACAGAGGTCACGCTCCTTTGGTAGGGTCCTTGTAGATTTTCAGGCTCCTCCAATCACTTTTAGTAGATGTCTGTACCTAGAAATGATATGCTTCCACTTGATGCTTGTATGACTTGAGTGTAGGGTCGTGTGACCCTTGTTCGTAATATCATGTCATGTTGACTCTTATGAGTCTTTAATAAAAGCTTGAGTCATAGAGTTATGTTGTGACGCCATGTTGTATCTACACATATCGTGCATATTGTGTGTATGTTATGAAATGCATTATATGTGTGGGATTCTATACCTAGTTGTGCGCCTCTAGTAGTACTCTTTACAGGGAAATGCCTCTTTGTGCTTCCACCGAGCCTTGGTAGCTTGCTACTGCTCTGGACACATCAATTGGCCGACATGTATCCTTCTTTGCTGCTGTGTGTGTCCCCTCGGGAAATGGCACACAGTGTAATGGAGTCCTTGTAGCTTGGTACGACTCATCTACACACATTGTTGACCGACACCTTCTTTGTTGGGTTATGTATGCCTGTCCCTGTACGGATGTACCACTTTGGTTTATAACTAGTCATGTCGACCCGGATTCTCTGTCGTTTGAATGCTAGTGGCACATTCATATACGTGAGCCAAAAGACGCAAACGATCCCGGCCAAGGTAAGGTGGCAGCCGTGGAGTTAACCATGCGTGAGGCCGCAAAGTGATGTGATGTGTTACAGGCTGGGTTCTTATGACTTAGGACCGGGGTCCCGACAACTTGTTTATTTGGTGGAAGATCTTTATGTTAAGATCGTTGATTGTATAGTTATACCTACTAAACATGTTCAATATTATGAGTTGTGAGTAGTTGTATTTTTTCTTGAGGACATGGGAGAAGTCTTCTTATTAGTAATCATGTGAAGTTGGTCATCATTCAATGTTGATGTTATGTTGTGTTGATCTTCCTTTAGTTGTGAATGTAGACTACATGACACTTCACCGTCTTTAGGCCCGAGGGAAGGCATCACAGAATTAGTTTGTAGATGATGGTTTGCGGGACTTGCTGAAACATAAACCCGAGTTTATGAATTTTTTTGCGAGGTGCTATTTTGGATCTTTACTATTATTGCTAGATTTGTGTTAATTACGTCTCTTCTATTTGCGGATGCTTTCATGGAGGGTATAATCATAAGTAGGTGTTTATTCAAGTAAGAAAAACACCTTAGCTCCGTACCACCCACACAACAACCTATCAAAGCAATGAATGTAGGTCCATAAATCATGGAGAAAATAGCTAAACGATATTCCCGTGCATCCTCAAGAGAACTTTAATCACTATAAAAAGTTCAACCGGCTTTCCTTAGAAACATTAAGGATTGGGCCACTTGCTTTACCTTGCTACTTTTGTTACTTGTTACCAATTATCTTGCTAACAATCTATCTATCAAAACAATCTTACATCACTTGCAGAAAATACCTTGCTGAAAACCGCTTATCGATTCTGTTCCTCGTTGGGTTTGACACTCTTTATTATTGAAAGGACTAAGATTGATTCCTTATACTTTTGGCTCATCAAGACTATTTTCTGGCACCATTGTCGTGGATTGTAGCGCTCTTGGTAAATGGAACTTGGTAAGGAAAAATTTATTGTATGTGCTAGATTTTGTCACTAGTACTGTCACATGTTTATTATAGCATCAAAATGTGCATGTTTATTTTGCATGAAAATTTGAATTTGAATTAGGGAAAAATTGAAATTTAACATTGCCATCACAACATTTATTATAATAAAAATGGGACTTGACATCTCTCGCAACATTCCACATATTAAGACGAGCATC
The DNA here is from genome assembly GCF_904849725.1 of Hordeum vulgare subsp. vulgare. Classification (NCBI taxonomy): domain Eukaryota; kingdom Viridiplantae; phylum Streptophyta; class Magnoliopsida; order Poales; family Poaceae; genus Hordeum; species Hordeum vulgare. The sequence goes on along the minus strand of NC_058524.1, from coordinate 360,352,880 downwards.
TTAATGACATATTATCAAACATTAGAAATGAGACACTAGAGATGGGATCTTCATGAACAGCAGTGCACTACCAGTTATTGATGGGTTGTGACATAGTCTCCTCCGAAGACTGTGATGACTTCCTTAAGAGATGACTAAGAATTCCCTCCATTTCTTCTTTCTTTTTGATACGTCCATCATGCATCCTGAATTACTATTGATATTTATGTTATTTTTGTCCATTATTCCTCATTGTGATACAATTCTTATGCATTTTCTCTTTGAATGTACAAGGTACACCAGGAAGATGGAAAATACAGGAAAGTGGAATTCTGGACGTGAAAACCAAGAAAAAGGGTAAAAAATCACTGGACTCCAAATGAACTGAAATTTTACGGAAATGTTTTATGGAATATGTGAGAATTATTGGTCCAAAAATATACCAGAGGGGACCACCTATTGGCGACGAGCTAGCAGGGCGCGATGACCCCCCTGGTCGTGGCATGTTGCCTCGTGGGGCCCAACAGGTCTCCCACCCCCTCTTATCCTATATGGTGTGTTTTGAAATGGAAAAAATCATAAGCACACTTTCGGAACGAAGCACCATCGTATCGAGGCTGAAACCTGGGTAGAGGCCCTTTTGCTCTCTGGCATAAATATTCTGCCAGGGAATTCTTGTCCGGGAGTGGGAAATCGAAGCCATCGTCATCACCAACACTCCCTACTTTGTGGAAGGACCAATATCCATCAACATCTTCACGAGAACCATCTCATCTCCAACCCTAATTCATCTCTTGTATCAAATCTTTGTCTCAAAACCTCATATTGGTACAAGTGGGTTACTAGTAGTGTTGATTACATCTTGTAGTTGATGCTTGTTGGATTACTTGGCGGAAGATATGATGTTCAAATCCTTTATCACAATTATTAGACCTCTGATTTTGAACATGTTGATGAGGTGTGAGTAGTTAATATTATTCCCAAGGACATGTGAGAAGTCTTGTTATAAGTAATCATGTGAAGTTGGTATTCGTTTGATATTCTGATGTTCTGTATGTTGTTTGTTCTCTTAGTGGTGTCGTTTGAACATGGACTAGACAACACTTCACCATGTTATGGGCCTAAGGGAAGTCATTGTGGAGTATTAAGTAGATGATGTGTTGCGAGGGTGACAAAAGCTTAAATCCCAATTTATGTGTTACTTCATAAGGGGCTGCTTTGGATCCATAGGTTTAATGATATAGTTAGATTTATCTTAATTCTTCTTTCGTAGTCACGGATGCTTGCGAGAGGGGGTAATCATAAGTGGGTTTCTTATCCAAGTAAGAACAACACCTTAGCACTGGTCCACCCACATATCAAATTACCAAAGTAACGAACGTGAACCAACTTAACAAGATGAGCATGACTAGATAGGAATTTTCATGTGTCCCTGCGAGTGTTTGCTTTATATAAGAGTACTTTCAAGCCAGTCCTTTGCTATAAAAAGGATTGGGCTACCTTGCTGCACAATTGCTACTATTGTTACTTGTCACTTGTTATGAATTATCTTTGTCATTGGAAACGACGCTCTATGGGACCGTCAAGGCCCCTTTATGTGGGTGTACGGGGACTTTGGGTGCACAAAGAGCATCACAGATGTCTGCATGCACGGTGGTTTAGACAGGTTCAGGCCTCTCGGAAGCTTAAAACCATATGTCCTATGTTTTGGTGGATTATGTATGTGTTCATAGTACAAGAGCGCTCTCCCGACAAGGATGGTCAAGCGTAGAAGATACGCGTGTAGAATGAATAGAGATTAGACCTTTCTAAAGGTAGCCCCGGTTCTCCTTTTATAGTCCAAGGGGTTACCACAATGGCGGAAATGGTCTTTACGTCGGTAAATAGTCACACGATAGCTTCCGAAACTACTGACAGGAGCTAGAGTGGAAAATACCTAACTCTGATGGACTCGGATAGGCGCATTAAATGTGTTGTGAGGTGGCGCGCTGGCGATGTTCCCCGACGAGGATTGCCTCTCCCTTTGTGTCATTCGGTTAGCTACCTCTTATTCTTCTACCATGCTATAGGATGAGTGTCATTAAAGTTGTCATAACTCTCACCTAGCTGCCACACGCCTCGACCAGATCCATCTAACCGTCTGCTTGCTCGACACCTAGCTGATGTAGACAATTATCCCATCAACATGGAGTGATGGCTCGACGGGTGGAGGCCTTGGCGGGGATGCTCGCTGCTGGGTCTTCTCCCTCCCAGCAAGTTGACTTGCCGGGCCTTGTCTTGGTGTTACTTGGAGGTTGGTGTTGGCCAGAAAGGTCATGCCGTCTCGGGAAACACATTTTCATGTGTACAAGTCTGGGTACTAAGGGCCTTGTATCTTAGTACACCGACAATAGCCCCCGGCCCTGGGCCACACTTGCGTCCGTGACATTGTTGGACTAGGACCAAAAAACAGTGCACAGTCACACGAGGCTGCAATACCCTGCGGTTATACTAGTTTTTGCTGCTTCACCCACGACGCGCATTGACCGATGGTCGTGGGACTGGTGGAGCGAGGCGACGCCCACAAAACGCATCTTAGGAAAACGCAAGCAAGGCATGTTATTGGCGGAATTGGGTGGTCGCTGCGGTCGTGTGCAGTTACTCCTCGGGTGGCGCAGAGCCAACCCCCTCGCCTCCTCCATATAAAAAGAGGCTTAAGGGTAGAGTTTCTCATTCACCTCCCCTCCTTCCAGACTTCCAATCAACACTGTTATTCTCCTGTGTCTTCCTCCTCAGCTTTTGAGAGCTACCAACGCAATGGCGAGGGGCAGAGTCCGCGGTCGAGCCCGGGCACCAGTAGTTGGCTCGAGGACAACAGTAGGGTATGGTGCCGGTTCCCATGGTAGGAGCGCATCACTGAACCTTGGCGTACAGGGCGCTCCGCACGGCGGCGGCGTTCCTCCCCCACCGATCCGGGCAGAGCCCCCTTCGGGGGATGCAGCGCACGAATTTGTTGTCTTGTTGCAGAGGCGCCCCAACAGCTAGTTGGAGCTTCCCGATCCCTTTGCCCGGGCAATGGAAGGCAGTAGTCCCGTGGGTCTGTGGCTCTAGGCATATGCATGCTGCAACAGACTCGTCTGGGTGGAGGTCGACTTCCCCCTGGCAGCACCATGTTCTTGACATGGGGGTGGAAGTCGTTCATGCTCTCTCATGGCTTTGGTCCGGAGCATCTTCTCCACTTCAGGTTTGGTGGAGATGCCATGCTCTCTGTGAGGTTTTTCGGGAGCTCCGGTACACGGCTGGACTATTGTGCTGAAAGTTCCAGCGACAACGAGCTTGACACTTCCAGCGACAGCGATGACGACGATAGCTCCCCCAATGCCAAGCTCTAGGGCGATGACGCTGAGTAGGCGTAATGACGTTGTGGCGGTATTCGGAAGGCGCCGCCTTGTCTTGGCTTGGCTGGCCAAACTTGGCGCTCCATCTGCGAGTCCTCATTTGTGGATCAATCGCCACATCGTAGTGGCATATCTCCTTCTCTCTTTCAGTAGTACCCTATGTAATCTTGTGAGGAATATGCAAAGAAAATATACGGTACTGCGTGACAAGTTCTTAAACGTTCGTCATGCCTTGGTGACAATCCGCTCTTTCCTTCGCGAGCCTACACTCGTGTATCTTTATTCCATATGCTTTCCGGGAACGCTAGTCGGCGCACGCATATTAGCCGCGGACGCTTTCAGGAATAAATCCTTAGTGGTTTTCTAGCGGAGCTGCCGGTAGGATTATCTTACCATCCTTGCCGCAAATGCTTGGAGTGTTTAACTAATATACCCAAGCATGCAACAATTTTGACAAGGCCCTTATGCATCGCTTACCAGTGCGCGCATCTTCACCATAGATGTCTTTAGGGTCAAGTCCCTAGTATCCCAATGATGACGTCGCCATCGGTAAGACTACTTCGTCGTCCTTACCGCAACTGCTCGGGGTGTTGAGTATGCCTGAAACACCTGAGCATGCAACAATTTCAACAAAGCCCTCTCACGTGCAGGTTTTTTTACACGAGCGCCAACTTGGTCACAGAAAAATAAGTTATTTTTGAGAATTTTTTTACTTAGCTTTCTCTCACTGCCTCCCTTGCCGCAAGGTGGTTGGACCCGCGTCTATAGGTGTCCATGCCGTCATCCCCCTGGAGGACTTGCATGTGAGGGGATTTTCTCCCTTTTGAGAAAAAGAAAGAAGGGAAAATATCGGAGGGTAGGAACCTTGGCGGTCCGATATCCACCTTACACAAGTGATGAGTTAGCACAACATTTTACCCAAAAATAAGTAACATAAATATGTAACTTGACAAAAAGTTGTAGAGTACTTAGCTTTATTTACTATGTATAGGGTCATCACATGGCTTTGTACAAAGGATTACATGACTTGTCGGGAGACTTGAACAAATGTGGTTGCCGGGTGGCCCGATAACCGCGCCTTACAGATAGAACTTGTGAAGATGCTCGATATTCTACAAGTTCTACATCGGGGTGCCGTATTGTCACACCCTGTGTTTGTACTACTTTACGACATTATGTTTTCATAAAATTTAGAGCCATTCAAGACTTTTTTGCATGCTTGTGATGTTTGACCTGGTTGCTACTTGCTTGTGTGGTTGATTATGTTTTTAAACACAAAAATTATTCTCCTCTCTAGAACTCATCTCCTTGACCCCAAACCTTTGCCAAATGATCATGCCATGTGTGTAGGACCATAAACTATTTTTATAAAATAATGCATTTATTTATTTTAAGCTTTCAAAACCCCCTGAGTTGAGATTTGTACTACAAGTCCCCAACTTATGAGCGATGCTTTACCCCAAAGATTTTATTTGGATCCTATTATCAAAAGGACTTCCCAGAACCACCAAAGACTATAAATGGTATTTAAAAGGAAAACATTATTTTATTACTTCAAAAATATTTGAGAAAATTTAGGGAAATTCAGTGGACACATATTTTTCCATATATAAGATTTTCAACACATGGTCATATTCAAAATATTGGACATAATCCTTGCAAACCCATCCTGCCTATTTCAACCTTTTGAAATATTTCCGTAGGAAATATTCTCAAAAAATTCCAGGAAAAGTCAACCAAGTCACACATGCTATATGTTTTGATCTTGTAAAGTTTCATCCCAATCCAAGTTGATTTGGTACTTCAAAATATTCCAATACCCTCTTTGTCGAGAACCAAATTTGAGCAACTTTACATTGCCAACTTTATCCAATTGATCTCAAACATTGCAGGAGTGAGCTAGACCCAAAATAAGGATGCTACACTAAGTTGTGCATTTGTGGGGTTAGATTTACCCAACTAAGTCTACATAAATCTGACTTTGTCCATTTCTAGGGTTTTTCATGTTTACATTGTCAACTTTGCTCAAATGAGCTCAAACCTTGTGATCCCTCTCATTTTTGCCCATGAATTGGTCCTATTAAATCTCACTGCAAGTGGTTAATTTTACCTTGCTCAAAACAGCATCAAACACCTTGTGGTGATTTGGTAAAGCTATTGCTTCCATCCCTTGTACTATTCCCCTTGCTCCCAAAATTTTACCAAAGCTTGTCTAAGACCCAGAGCACTCCCAGCAGCATCCCAATGTCTATGAGCATGGTTTTATGGGTAAAAACCACATTTACTCCTTTGGATATCATTTTTTCTCCCCTCTCCCTATTCTCTCTCTCTCCACGCCAGCATTGAGAGCATCTAAGGCCTCATTCCTCTTTGTTTATTCCTCCTGCACCCTCTTAACATTAGTGGCTGCGCCAGAGCACGTCAGGGGTATCATCATGCAGGCCATACGCACTCTATGGAGCACGCTACAGGATAGCCGATGCGCTCCACAGGTTTGACCTCACGTGCCCATCATCCTTGAGCCCCTCCCTCACGCTAGGAGGATTGTCTCGACGAACACAAGACGCCGGGGTAACAGCTCCATCCTCTCTGCCCCTCCTATTATTCCCTCCCGCGTGCGCACGCTGCCGCCTGAGACCCCCAATCGATGAGCTCACACGCGCGGTGCCACAGGGCCTTCCCCCTTGTCCTCTACCGCCTGGCACCTCCCTGCAATGCCATAGAGACGGAGTCGGATGCTTCTCGGAAAGAGCCGTCTGGAATCAGATCAGATCCGGAAGCCGCCGGGGAAGTCCCCGAGTCGAAGGAGTCGGCGGTTGTGTCGGCCGGGACGAAGATGGACTCCGACTCGGGAGATGGCTTGATCGAAGGCTTGAGCAGCCGCTCAAGGGAGACATCGGCTGGGATGGCCTGCCGGGTGGAGCCAATCTTGGCCAATCTGCCGACCACCTCATTGTTCACTTGGGGGACATGGTGGAATTCGCAGCCGTCAAAGGAGCTGGTCAGCTGGTGGACGAGGAAGCGGTAGCTCGCCATGTCGGCGTCCTAGGCATCCCATTCGCCCAAGACTTGTTGTACCATGAGGTCTGAGTCGCGTAAGCAAAGGACGCATGAGATGCCGATTTCTCACTCGAGCCGGAGCTTGTGGATGAGTGCCTCGTACTCATCCACATTGTTGGAGGCGGCGAAGTGGATCTGAAGCACGTACTAGAGCTCGACCCCTTGGGGTAGTACGTGACGATGCCGACCCCCAAACTAGTGTGCAAGTCAATGTGTTGAGTCAGAGGGAATCGACACGTACTCGGTCTCCCACCAGTCGACAAGGAAGTCACCCAGCGTTTGGGACTTCATGACCATGCGGGGCTTGTACTCGATGTCATGATCATCTAGGGCGATGGCCCACTTGGCAATGCGGTCGGCGGCGTCCTGGCTGGCCATGGTCTCTGAGAGTGGAGCCGTGCTCACCATGGTGATGGCCCACTTGTCAATGCGGTCGGCGGAGTGCATGCCGTAGCTCATCTTCTTGTAACAGGGGTAGTTCTGATTGGAGTTAGAGAGGACCTCACTTAGGTAGTAGAGAGGGCACTGAACCGGTAGCATCCTGCCTTCATCTAGCCGCTCCACGACTAGGACGACACTGAACACATAGGTGGTGGCCGCGATTGTCGGATTCCAGACTCCGCACAAACCTAAAGATTCGGACTTAGGGCTTGTATGAAGTTCTCTCTCGGACTCACCTCACCTAGCTCGCTGCTCGGCGATGATGGCAAAGAACTCACTCGATTGTGAGGAAGACACAGAAGACATCAGTTTACCCAGGTCCGGGCCGCTGGCAAGCGTAATCTCCTACTCCTGCTTTGGTGGATTGCCTCTCGTGGAGGTTGGTGGATGAACTAGTACTGTGTTTGAGGGCCTCCAGAGGATGAACGGTCTTTGTGTGGCGTCCATAGGTGAATGAATGGATCTTTGTCGGGGTGGATGAGATCGGATCCCCCTCGACAAAGTAGCCCATCCTCTATATATAGTGGCGGCCCCGATCCCCTTCCCTTAGCGTTTCAGCGGGAAGGACACCTGAAGGGGAACAGGAGAACCTGCTCTCCTTCCCAAAGGTGGTCTTCGCATGCAAAGTGGCTCTCAGCGCAACAGGTTCGGGTCCAGGGATGACGTCCGTTCTGCTGGCGGGAGGCGATGGATTCGTCACACCAGAAGGGAAACCTTTGGAAGATGCCTTGGGAACCCCAGTACATCCTTGCCCCCTTTGCACTAAAGGGAAACTGCTCCACCGTGCTGTCTGCTGCTCACCTGTCCTTCCTACACGTCATCCTTGACTCCTGAGGCCGGGTCTTGCCTCTGTATCTCCGCCGCTCCGGAGGGGCCCTAATGAGCCCCCCTGTGGGTCTTGAAGTTGTTCCTCCTTGCGAGGATTGGTCCCTCGTGAGGGCCTTGCCTTGAGTGATGCCAGGCCTATTGGTTTTCGATCGATGAAGTGGGCTAGACCTGGGCCGCAGATAGGCAGGTCTGGGTACCCCCATTCCCAGAACGCTGACAGCAGCCCCCTGGCCCAAGGCAGGCCTGGGTTGGCTTCTCAGCGAAGCCTTGAGGGCGGCCTGAAGCGTCGCATGCCCTATTTGTCTGCGGGCCAGGCGGCACACGTGTCCGCAGCCATGTGGTGACGCTCTCGCTCCTCGAGGCGTCCGGGGTGCGCTAGGCCACGATGGCACGATCTCCAAGAACCGCACAGGCCATCATTGTTCTCATTGAATGGCATCGGTGCGACCTGACCACGCCCAATGGCCTTCGCGGACGTGACCGCTTGGTAGACAGGTGAAGCAACGTAGGCGGCAATGCTCCGATCGGCCCACCTCGCGAGCTCCGTGGGGCGCGCGACGCTCGTGCTCCCATGACGGTTGGTGGCCGTGGTTCGCCTATAAATCTGCCTCACTCCCGTCAAGGGGGAGGCACTGCAATCCTGAGCTTCCTCTCTGCTTCCTTTTGCTTCATCGAGAAAAACTCCTCTCCTCTTCGTTTCTTTGTCTTCCATGGCGTGTCCGGGAGGTGGACCTGGCAAGGGGAAGCGCGCGGCTCCGTCCGCGCCCCCGTTCGCCCCCGGTAGCAGGGGCGGAGGGCCCTCGGGTTCTCAGCGCTTCCGTTACCGCTGGGCTCGGGTCGATGACTAAGTCCCTCGCCTGCGCCCTTTTTCCTGGTTATCCTGTTCGCTGCTTGGTGGTTGATCTTTGCCCTTCTACAGTGTGCCCACCGCCAAGAAACCCAAGCTTGGCAAGCTTAAGGAGTAGGTGGAGGGGCTAAGGGCCCAGCTCGAGAGCGCCAAGGCCACCCTCTAGGCCGCCCACCAGGGTGAGGCGGAGGCCAAGGTGGAGCTGGTGTCGCTGCAGCAGCAGGTCCAGGAGGCGACCGACGCTGTTGAGGCCGCCCAGAACAAGGTAGTGTATGCCCGGATGATGGTATCCCAGCGCACGAAACAGTTCGTGGACATTGCCGGCAAAGCGGCACGCGCGACGCGCCGGTTCGTGGGAGACGCCCCGGCGCTGCCGAATGTGAGAAGCGACGGGGGCTACCTCACCTTCTTCTAGAAGGTGGTGGAGACGCTGGAGGCTGACGTCTCCCACGAGGAGGAGGATAGCGCAGCCGACGCACGCGAGCTTCTGGGCCTTGCTTTGACGCTCCTCTTCTCCAACCTATGTCGCCTTGTCCCGCAGCTCGACCACCGGCGCGTCGTCGAGCCGGCGCCCGCTGAGTTCCATCGTCTTCTCCGGGATGAAGTCTGCCTGCACGTGGACGTCCTGGTGGGGCGGTACGTCTGGGTGCATGTCGCCAGCGAGGAGGAGGGCTCCGACGCCGAGCCTGCATGCGCCAAGGTCGACGTCGGCGACCTCTCCCCCTAGGCGCCCCCGGCTTCTGCTTACCTGCTCCTACATTGTTGGATCAAGAACTCTGACCTGTCGGGCGTTAAGCTTTTGTGTTATTACCTTTTCCGTCCGTCGTTTTCCCTTCCGCTCTTGAATTGATGGTTTGCTCGCTGGTGGTCGTTGCGGCTCGGCTTCGAAGCTTAGGGCCCGTCGCTGCCCCAACCATAACTCGGGGGTAACGGTATCCAGGGCCCTGAGGAGGTCCCGTCCTCCCAAGGCATCGTTCGTGCCGTAGCACGCTTGGTCGATGGCTCGTTCCTCGCCGTAGTTGAATCCTTAGGCCCTGCATCCCTTTGTTAGTACACGTGTTTTTAATTTGTTGTTGGTTTGGCGCGAAACCAAATGACCCCCGTATGGGCGTACGGGGTACTTAGCTCGTGGGTTCGCGCCGGCCCCTTCCGTAGCTCCTCCTCAGTAGCTCCTTATCTATAGGTGGGATGGGGTGGAGACAATTCGGCACTCTATGTTTGCGGGCCCTGGTCCCGCACCTTATGACCGGTGAGGCTCCTGAGGCTCGATGCTCAGGAGCCCCCTTTGGCGATTGAGCGATTGCTCTTCCCGTTTCTTTGGTCATCGCCCCAGGACGCCCTGAGGCCTCCTAAGACTCTTTGTGGTGATAACGTGTTTCGATCCGCAACCCCCAACGGGGGTTGATCGACAAAAATGTTTGCCCCTGGGATGGCAAGTCCTTGCTTTCGCTCCTTGGCCCCTAGGGGCGGTGCGGAGCATGCAGCTCCTCAGAAAACCCCGAAAGAGAGGGTTCAAGGCCGAGAAAGCGCAAGAGAAAATTCCACCCCTTTTTTGTTTTTAAAACATCAACTTTTAAAATTGACAGATTTAAGTCCGGTAGAAGATAGTTCAAAATCGAGGAAAAAGCAAGTGAATACCGCGTCTGGCACCTAGGCTGGCATAGTCATTGGAGGACTATGTGGGTTTTCTTGCCAGCTGCGGGCATAGTCATTGCCAGACTGAGTTGATAGCCTCGAAAGGGGTGACCAAAGAGGTCTTAAGTCGGTCGTCCGGGTTGAGCTTTATCTGGTGGTAGCCGGAGTATGTGTCTAGGAAGGACAACAAGTCACAGCCCGTGGTGGACTCGATCACTTGATTGATTTGGGGCAGAACGAATGGATCTTTGGGGCATGCCTTGTTCAGGCCGTCGTAGTCGATGCACATGCACATGATCTTGCTCTTCTTCAACACCAGAACTGGGTTGGCCAACTAGTCCGGGTGGAACACTTCTATGATTCGCCCTCCTGCAAGCAGCCGGTCGATTTCTTTGCCTATGATGTGTTGCTTCTCTTTAGAGAAATGGTGGAGGGGATGCTTGACCGGCTTGGAATCCGGCCACGCATGGAGTTTGTGGTCGGCGTACTTCCTCGGTACACCCAACATGTCTCTGGGAGTCCATGCGGAGATGCCCCGACTCTCACGGAGCAAGTCGATGAGCTTGCCTTCCTATTTGCTGTTGAGGTTGGCACCGACGATGATGCACTGGTTGGGGTTGGTCGGGTTGAGAGGCACCTACTTGGTGGGCTTGGACGGCATGAACATCGCCTCCTTAGGCGACTGGCCAGGCGGATCCGACATAGCCAGCTACGCCCCGGCTTGAGCCATGAGCTAGTCGAGCCGACACCTTTCTTAGGCGATGACGACAGATTCGGCCAAACGGTTGCCGGTTTGGGCGCACTCGATGGACTTATTGTAGTACCAATAGATAATGGGGAACCGTCATGAATTTGGACAATGTCGGACAACCCAGAAATGAGTGGTAGGGGTTGCTTCGGTCCACCACCTCGAACAAGACCGACTCGCGGCGGAAGTGACCCTTGGTGCCGAAGAGGACGTCGAGCCGGATATTGCTAATATGAGAGCAAGATTGTCCTAACACGATGCTGTGGAACACCATTAGGGGTGGCAGCAGGTGGGAATCCTTGAGGCCAAGCTTGAGAAGGCTGTCGCTTTAGAGGATGTTAACGTTGTTTCCGCTGTCGACCAACTCCTGTGAGTACCATCACGTCAGCTTCTCGGATGTGATGGTGGGGTCGAGGATGAGGGCGTATCTGTAGGGGTTTGACATCACGGCCGGGTGGTCCTCCCAGCTCCAGGTAACTGGCTTGCGAGAACCAGGATGTGAGCTTCTCGGACGGGATGGTGGGGTCGAGGATGAGGGCGTAGCCGTATGGGTTTGGCATCACCGCCGGGTGGTCCTCCCGGCTCCAGGTAACCAGCTTGTGATCCCAATGCATGTAGTAGGGGACAAAGGACACCGGGACGTTCACCTCGTGTCGGTGCTTGCGCTGGGCGTGCTGGCCGTCATCCTCCCTAGTGAAGACGACATATGCGTCGCCCTGTTCAGGGAAGCGGCCAGGAGTCGGCCGTCCCTGGGAGCCAAAGCCGTGGCCAACGGAGGAGCCAGACCCGGAGCCACTGTGCTTGGGAGAGGAGGCGTCGGAAGGCCCTCACCGTGAGCCAACCGCTGGGAGAAGCTCCATTGGCAAAGAGTATATGTGGATGGCTTCACGACGCTATGCATCTTGCATGGCGCGTGGAAAATTAGCTCGAACATGAGCTTGGCTGCTTGACGGCCTTGCTGGTTTGGTGCCGCTAGAGACCATCCTGACCGACCGGTTGCTCTTCTTCGGTGGTCGCGACCTACCGGCTCTTATAATCCGGGTCCAGCTGGTCAACCTTTCGCTTGTTGTTGGAGTCGTTGTTTTGCTGGAACCAGCCATCACCGACCAACTTCAGGTTGGCCGACCGACCGGACACGTCTTTGTCGGCCATGTGGATCTTGACACGCATTGAAGACTCGGCCGTAGTGTGACAACCCGAGACCGACGCTCGAGAAGATTCCCCTTTATTCCGCTATAACCGGGATAATTATTGGTTGCGCATTGTTTATTGCATCATTCGAATCATCCGCATTGCATCGGCATTCCGTTGCCATCAGTTTTTCAAAACCTGCATCCGTTATTAGTTGCCGGTTCACTCTGTTTTTGTCGCTGACCATTTTGAGACCAACCATACACGCACGCGCCTGGGACATCGAGAAAATATTGTCTTTAAAGGTGTCCGAAAAATATTCTCGGATTGGTTTGAACTTGGTGTGCGGTCTTAATATTGTGTAGATAGGCCGCCTTCCAAATTTCGTCGCAATCGGAGTTCGTTTCATACCCGTACCGTTAAATATATAGCGACACTATAGCCGATTCAGTTATTGGATGTTTCGGTGTTTTAAAACTCTAACGCCAGCTGCCCGTTTTCCCTCTCATCTCCACCTAGCCCCCTCTACACAGCCCACTAGCCTATCCAATCCTAGGGTGCAACCGGAGCCATCCGATCGAGATCGGAGGGACCAAAACCTAGCCGCCTTGAATTCCGTGCACAACTTCCTCCCTCGGCTGCCTCCACCTTCCACCTCTATCCGCACGACCCATAGACCTAGATCTGGCCCGCCCGGACCCAGATTGAGCAGCCAGCTCCGCTTGCCCCGAGCTCCAGATCGGGAGCTCCTTCCGATCCATAGCCCGTCGCCGGCCGATGCCCTCCCTTCACCGGAGCCCCTAGAGGCCTAGGCCTTGCCGAACTAGGCCACCACTCCTCCTCCCTCTGCTCCTCTTCTCTTCCTCCTCTCTCTCCCTCGCAGTCTAATCTCCCCTCTCTCTCTTTTGCAGGTGAAGCCAGTCGCCGCCTCATCTGTAGGTCATCGCCGGCCCGCCTCCGGCCAGGATCCGACCGCCCCGATATTGACCCAGCCGGATCTGTCCGTTCCCAGCCGCCCCATGCCTCGCCGGACGCTAGCCCAGCCGTTGAACGCTGTCACCGGTTCCTTCTCCTGCAGCCACTCAAGGAGGAGGACGAACCCTTGCTGCGGGCGCCTCACTCGCCCACGTGGGCCAGGCCATGCGCCGCCAGCCTACCCAACATCTGTTGGGGAACGTCGCATGGGAAACAAAAATTTTCCTACACGCACAAAGACCTATCATGGTGATGTCCATCTACGAGAGGGGATTTCCGATCTACGTACCCTTGTAGATCGCACAGTAGAAGCGTTAGTGAACGCGGTTGATGTAGTGGAACGTCCTCACGTCCCTCGATCCGCCCCGCGAACCGTCCCACGAACCGTCCCGCGATCCGTCCCACGATCTAGTGCCGAACGGACGGCACCTCCGCGTTCAGCACACGTACAGCTTGACGATGATCTCGGCCTTCTTGATCCAGCAAGATAGATGGAGAGGTAGATGAGTTCTCCGGCAGCGTGACGGCGCTCCGGAGGTTGGTGATGATCTTGTCTCAGCAGGGCTCCGCCCGAGCTCCGCAGAAACGCGATCTAGAGGAAAAACCGTGGAGGTATGTGGTCGGGCTGCCGTGGAAAAGTCGTCTCAAATCAGCCCTAAAACCTCCGTATATATAGGTGGGAGAGGGGGGGCCTTGCCTTGGGGTCCAAGGACCCCTAAGGGTTTCGGCCGAGCCAAGGGGGAAGGTCTCCCCCCCCCCAAACCGAGTCCAACTTGGTTTGGTGGGTGGAGTCCTTCTTTCCTTTCCCACCTCCTCCTTTTTTTTCTTTTCTCTTTAATTTTCTTCCTATGGCTCATAGGGCCTTCTTCGGCTGTCCCACCAGCCCACTAAGGGCTGGTGTGCCACCCCCAAGGCCTATGGGCTTCCCCGGGGTGGGTTGCCCCCCCGGTGAACTCCCGGAACCCATTCGTCATTCCCGGTACATTCCCGGTAACTCCGAAAACCTTCCGGTAATCAAATGAGGTCATCCAATATATCAATCTTCGTTTCCGGACCATTCCGGAAACCCTCGTGATGTCCGTGATCTCATTCGAGACTCCGAACAACATTTGGTAACCAACCATATAACTCAAATACGCATAAAACATCGTCGAACCTTAAGTGTGCAGACCCTGCGGGTTCGAGAACTATGTAGACATGACCCGAGAGACTCCTCGGTCAATATCCAATAGCGGGACCTGGATGCCCATATTGGATCCTACATATTTTACGAAGATCTTATCGTTTGAACCTCAGTCCCAAGGATTCATATAATCCCGTATGTCATTCCCTTTGTCCTTCGGTATGTTACTTGCCCGAGATTCGATCGTCAGTATCCGCATACCTATTTCAATCTCGTTTACCGGCAAGTCTCTTTACTCGTTCCGTAATACAAGATCCCGCAACTTACACTAAGTCACATTGCTTGCAAGGCTTGTGTGTGATGTTGTATTACCGAGTGGGCCCCGAGATACCTCTCCGTCACACGGAGTGACAAATCCCAGTCTCGATCCATACTAACTCAACTAACACCTTCGGAGATACCTGTAGAGCATCTTTATAGTCACCCAGTTACGCTGCGACGTTTGATACACACAAAGCATTCCTTCGGTGTCAGGGAGTTATATGATCTCATGGTCATAGGAACAAATACTTGACACACAGAAAACAGTAGCAACAAAATGACACGATCAACATGCTACGTCTATTAGTTTGGGTCTAGTCCATCACATGATTCTCCTAATGATGTGATCCCGTTATCAAGTAACAACACTTGCCTATGGCCAGGAAACCTTGGCCATCTTTGATCCACGAGCTAGTCAACTAGAGACTTACTAGGGACAGTGTTTTGTCTATGTATCCACACAAGTATTGTGTTTCCAATCAATACAACTATAGCATGGATAATAAACGATTATCATGAACAAAGAAATATAATAATAATTAATTTATTATTGCCTCTAGGGCATACATATTTCCAACAGTCTCCCACTTGCACTAGAGTTAATAATCTAGTTCACATCACCATGTGATTCCAACGAATCCAACACCCATATAGTTCTGGGGTCTGATCACGTCTTGCTCGTGAGAGAGGTTTTTAGTCAACGGTTCTGAAACTTTCAGATCCGTGCGTTCTTTTACAAATCTTTATGTCATCTTATAGATGCTGCTACTATGTGCTATTCGGAAATACTCCAAATATCTACCCTACTATACGAATCCGTTTCACTACTCATAGTTATTCGGATTAGTGTCAAAGCTTGCATCGACGTAACCCTTTACGATGAACTCTTTAACCACCTCCATAATCGAGAAAAATTCCTTAGTCTATCAGTTACTAAGGATAAATTTTGACCGCTGCTAGTGATTCAATCATGGATCACTCTCTGTACCTCTCAACAGAGTGCAAGGTACACATCAGGTGCGATACTCAGCATGGCATACTTTAGAGTCTACGGCTAAGGCATAGAAGACGACCTTCGTCTATTCTCTTTATTCTGCCGTGGTCGGGTTTTGAGTCTTACTCAAATTCACACCTTACAACGCAACCAAGAACTCCTTCTTTGCAGATCTATTTTGAACTCCTTCAAAACTTGTCAAGGCATGCATCTTGTTGAAACTTCCATTAAGCGCTTTCGATCTATCTCCATAGATCTTCGATGCTCAACATTCAAGTAGCTCAATCCAGGTATTCCTTTGAAAACTCCTTTCAAACAACCTTGTATGCTTTACAGAAATTCTACATTACTTCTGATCCACAATATGTCAACCACATATACTTATCAGAAATTCTATAGTGCTCCCAGTCACTTCTTTGGAAATACAAGTTTCTCATAAACCTTGTACAAACCCATAATCCTTGATCATCTCATCAAGGTGTATATTCCAACTCCGAGATGCTTGCACCAGTCCATTTAAGGATCGCTGGAGCTTGCATACTTGCTAGTATCTTTAGGATCGACAAAACATCATGGTTGTATCTCATACAATGTTTGCTCAAGGAAACCGTCGAGGAAACAATGTTTTGATATCCTACATGCAATATTTCATAAATAATGCAGCAACTACTAACATAACTCTAACAGACTTTTAGCATCGCTACGAGTGAGAAAGTCTCATCATAGTCAACTGTTTGATTTTGTCGGAAACATCTTTGCGACAAGTCGAGCTATTCTTAATAGTGACTTATCACTATCATCGTCTGTCTTCCTTTTAAAGATCCATCTTTACTCAATAGTCCTATGACCATCAAGTAGTTCTTCCAAAGTCTACACTTTGTTTTCATACATGGATCCTCTCTCGGATTTCATGGCTTCCAGCCATTTTTCGGAATCTGGGCCCACCATTGCTTTCTCCATAACTCGTAGGTTCACTGTTGCTCAACAACATGACTTCCAAGACAGGGTTACCATACCACTCTGTAGTAGTACGCGACCTTGTCAACCTACGAGGCTTTTAGTAACTTGATCCGATGCTTGATGATCACCATCATCAGCTTTCACTTCAATTGGTGTAGGTGCCACAGGAACAACTTCCTGCGCCCCGCTACACACTGGTCGAAGTGATGGTTCAATAACCTTATCAAGTTTTACCACCCTCCCACTCAATTCTTTCGAGAGAAACCTTTCCTCGAGAAAGGATCCGTTTCTAGAAACAAACACTTTGCTTTCGGATCTGAGATAGGAGATGTACCCAACTGTTTTGGATATCCTATGAAGATGCCTTTATCCGCTTTGGGTTCGAGCTTATCAGAGTGAAACTTTTTCACATAAGTGTCGAAACCCCAAACTTTCAAGAAACGACAGTTTAGATTTCTCTAAACCTCAGTCTATACTGTGTCATCTCAACGGAAATACGTGGTGCCCTATTTAAAGTGAATGCGGTTGTCTCTAATGCTTAACCCATAAACGATAGTGGTAATTCAATAAGAGACATCACAGCATGCACCATACCAAATAGTGTGTGGCTATGACATTCAGACACATCATCACACTATGATGTTCTAGGTGGCATGAACTGCGAAACAATTTCCACATTGTCTTAACTGCGTACCAAAACTTGTAATTCAGATATTCATTTCTATGATCATATCGTAGACAGTTTATCCTCTTGTTACGACGAACTTCACTCCGAAACAGAACTGAACTTTTCAATATTTCAGACTTGTGATTCATTAAGTAAATACTCCTGTATCTACTCAAATCGTCATTGAAGTAAGAACATAATGACATCCACTGCGTGCCTCAGCACCCATTGGACTGCATACATCAAAATGTATCACATCCAACAAGTTACTATCTTGTTTCATCTCAATGAAAACAAGGCCTTGCTCATGTGGTATGATTAGCATGTCACTAGTGATTCAAAATCAAGTGAACATAAAGATCCATCAGCATGGAGCCTCTTCATGCCATTTATACTAACATGACTCAAGTGGCAGTGCCACAAGTAAGTGGTACTATCATCATTACCTCGTATCTTTTGGCACCAATATCATGAACATGTGTAACACTACAATCGAGATTCAATAAACCATTGAAGGTGATTATTCAAGCAAATAGAGTAACCATTATTCTCTTTAAATGAATAATTGTATTGCAATAAACATGATCCAATCATGTTCATGCTTAACGCAAGCACCAAATAACAATTATTTAGGTTTAACACCAATCCCAATGGTAGAGGGAGCGTGCGACGTTTGATCATATCAACCTTGGAAACACTTCCAACACATATCGTCACCTCACCTTTAGCTAGTCTCCGTTTATGCCGTAGCTATCATTTCGTGTTACTAATCACTTAGCAACCGAACCGGTATCCAATACCCTCGTGTTACTAGGAGTATTAGTAAAGTACACATCAACATCATGTATATCAAATACACTTCTTTCGACTTTTGCCAGCCTTCTTATCTTCCAAGTATCTAGAGTTGCTCCGCCTTAGTGACTGTTACCCTCAATACAAGAGCACTTAGTCTCGGGTTTGGGTTTAATCTTGTGTCTCTTCATTAGTGCAGCAACTGTTTTGCCGTTTCACGAAGTATCCCTTCTAGCCCTTGCCTTTCTTGAAACTTAGTGGTTTTACTAACCATCAACTATTGATGCTCCTTCTTGATTTCTACTTTCGCAGTGTCAAACATCGCAAATCACTCAAAGATCATTGTATCTATCCTTGATATGTTATAGTTCATCACGAGGCTCTCACAGCTTGGTGGAAGTGACTTTGGAGAACTATCACTATCTAATCTGGAAGATTAACTCCCACTTGATTCAAGCGATTGTCGTACTCAGACAATCTGAGCACACGCTCAACGATTGAGCTTTTCTCCTTTACTTTGTGGACAAAGAATCTTGTCGGAGGTCTCGTACCTCTTAACAAGGGCACGAGCATGAAATCACGATTTCATCTCTTTAGAACATCACTTATGTTCCGTGACGTTTCAAAACGTCTTCGGCGCCTTGCTTCTAAGCCATTAAGTATTTTGCACTGAACCATCGTGTAGTCATCAGAAACGTGTATGCCGGATGTTCACAGCATCCACAGACGACGCTCGAGGTGCAGCACACCGAGTGGTGCATTAAGGACATAAGCCTTCTGCGCAGCAACGAGGACAATCCTCTTCAAAGTTGGCTACTATCAACTTTCAACTAAATTTTCTCTAGGAACATATAAAAACAGTAGAGCTATAGCGCAAGCTACATCGTAATTTGCAAAGACCATTAGAGTATGTTCATGACAATTAGTTCAATTAATCATATTACTTAAGAACTCCCACTCAAAAAGTACATCTCTCTAGTCATTTGAGTGGTACATGATCCAAATCCACTATCTCAAGTCCGATCATCACGTGAGTCGAGAATAGTTTCAGTGGTAAGCATCTCTATGCTAATCATATCAACTATACGATTCATGCTCGACCTTTCGGTCTCATGTGTTCCATGGCCATGTCTGCACATGCTAGGCTCGTCAAGCTTAACCCGAGTGTTCTGCGTGTGGAACTGTTTTGCACCCGTTGTATGTGAACGTTGAGTCTATCACACCCGATCATCACGTGGTGTCTCGAAACGAAGAACTGTCGCAACGGTGCACAGTCGGGGAGAACACAATTTCGTCTTGAAATTTTAGTAAGAGATCACCTCATAATGCTACCGTCGTTCTAAGCAAGATAAGGTGCAAAAAGGATTAACATCACATGCAATTCATAAGTGACATGATATGGCCATCATCATGCGCTTCTTGATCTCCATCACCAAAGCACCGGCACGATCTTCTTGTCACCGGCGTCACACCATGATCTCCATCATCATGATCTCCATCAACGTGTCGCTATCGGGGTTGTCGTGCTACTCATGCTATTACTACTAAAGCTACGTCCTAGCAATATAGTAAACGCATCTGCAAGCACAAACATTAGTTTAAAGACAACCCTACGGCTCCTGCCGGTTGCCGTACCATCGACGTGCAAGTTGATATTAACTATTACAACATGATCATCTCATACATCCAATATATCACATCACATCGTTGGCCATATCACATCACAAGCATACCCTGCAAAAACAAGTTAGACGTCCTCTAATTTTGTTGTTGCATGTTTTACGTGGTGACCATGGGTATCTAGTTGGATCGCATCTTACTTACGTAAACACCACAACGGAGATATATGAGTTGCTATTTAACCTCATCCAAGGACCTCCTCGGTCAAATCCGATTCAACTAAAGTTGGAGAAACTGACACTTGCCAGTCATCTTTGAGCAACGGGGTTACTCGTAGCGATGAAACCAGTCTCTCGTAAGCGTACGAGTAATGTCGGTCCAAGCCGCTTCAATCCAACAATACCACGGAATCAAGAAAAGACTAAGGAGGTCAGCAAAACGCACATCACCGCCCACAAATATTTTTGTGTTCTACTCGAGAAGACATCTACGCATGAACCTAGCTCTGATACCACTGTTAGGGAACGTCGCATGGGCAACAAAAATTTTCCTACGCGCACGAAGACCTATCATGGTGATGTCCATTTACGAGAGGGGATTTCCGATCTACGTACCCTTGTAGATCGCACAGCAGAAGCGTTAGTGAACGTGGTTGATGTAGTGGAACGTCCTCACGTCCCTCGATCCGCCCCGCGAACCGTCCCACGAACCGTCCCGTGATCCGTCCCACGATCTAGTGCCGAACGGACGGCACCTCCGCGTTCAGCACACGTACAGCTCGACGATGATCTCTGCCTTCTTGATCTAGCAAGAGAGACGGAGAGATAGATGAGTTCTCCGGCAGCGTGACGACGCTCCGGAGGTTGGTGATGATCTTGTCTCAGCAGGGCTCCGCCCGAGCTCCGCAGAAACGCGATCTAGAGGAAAAACCGTGGAGGTATGTGGTCGGGCTGCCGTGGAAAAGTCGTCTCAAATCAGCCCTAAAACCTCCGTATATATAGGTGGGAGAGGGGGGGCCTTGCCTTGGGGTCTAAGGACCCCTAAGGGTTTTGGCCGAGCCAAGGGGGAAGGTCTCCCCCCCCAAACCGAGTCCAACTTGGTTTGGTGGGTGGAGTCCTTCTTTCCTTTCCCACCTCCTCCTTTTTTTTTATTTTCTCTTTGATTTTCTTCCTATGGCGCATAGGGCCTTCTTGGGCTGTCCCACCAGCCCACTAAGGGCTAGTGTGCCACCCCCAAGGCCTATGGGCTTCCCCGGGGGTGGGTTGCCCCCCCGGTGAACTCCCGGAACCCATTCGTCATTCCCGGTACATTCCCGGTAACTCCAAAAACCTTCCGGTAATCAAATGAGGTCACCCTATATATCAATCTTCGTTTCCGGACCATTCCGGAAACCCTCGTGATGTCCGTGATCTCATCCGGGACTCCGAACAACATTCGGTAACCAACCATATAACTCAAATACGCATAAAACAACGTCGAACCTTAAGTGTGCAGACCCTGCGGGTTCGAGAATTATGTAGACATGACCCGAGAGACTCCTCGGTCAATATCCAATAGCGGGACCTGGATGCCCATATTGGATCCTACATATTCTACGAAGATCTTATCGTTTGAACCTCAGTACCAAGGATTCATATAATCCCGTATGTCATTCCCTTTGTCCTTCGGTATGTTACTTGCCCGAGATTCGATCGTCAGTATCCGCATACCTATTTCAATCTCGTTTACCGGCAAGTTTCTTTACTCGTTCCGTAATACAAGATCCCGCAACTTACACTAAGTCACATTGCTTGCAAGGCTTGTGTGTGATGTTATATTACCGAGTGGGCCCCGAGATACCTCTCCGTCACACGGAGTGACAAATCCCAGTCTCGATCCATACTAACTCAACTAACACCTTCGGAGATACCTGTAGAGCATCTTTATAGTCACCCAGTTACGCTGCGACGTTTGATACACACAAAGCATTCCTCCGGTGTCAGTGAGTTATATGATCTCATGGTGATAGGAACAAATACTTGACACACAGAAAACAGTAGCAACAAAATGACACGATCAACATGCTACGTCTATTAGTTTGGGTCTAGTCCATCACATGATTCTCCTAATGATGTGATCCCGTTATCAAGTAACAACACTTGCCTATGGCCAGGAAACCTTGGCCATCTTTGATCCACGAGCTAGTCAACTAGAGGCTTACTAGGGACAGTGTTTTGTCTATGTATCCACACAAGTATTGTGTTTCCAATCAATACAATTATAGCATGGATAATAAACGATTATCATGAACAAAGAAATATAATAGTAACTAATTTATTATTGCCTGTAGGGCATATTTCCAACAACATCGCCCAACTGAGGCCCAGCCGCACCTCACCCCCAGTTGTGCCAAATTAAGGCCCATCTCCAGCGCCCCTCAGCCGGCTTACCCCAAGTACAGCTCCAGATCCAGCCCATGGCTGAGATGAGCCATATATGTAAATGGACTAGAACGACACATGGAATCACGTGAACCACTTTGTTTTGCCGCTTAATAAACATAAAAAGTGATTAGGACAGATCTGGATAGATTGCAAAGTTAACACATGGGGTCAGTTCGGAGATGCTATATGTCATTTCCAACCTCATTTAAAATCCCTAGTCAGGTAGTTTATTTCTGCTTTACCCTGTGCCATGTTTAACAACATTTAATATTGCCGTGGAAATAAACGGGAGTGAACTAAATAATTAAACGTGGAATTTCGTCAATATGCAACTCGTTGCATATTGAGCTTCACATAATGTCTTGTGTTTGAGTGTCTGAATTGCCATGCCATGCTTTACATATTTGAACCTATCATGCATCATATGTAAATTTCCTCATGTCATGCATGTGTTGTGGTGAATATCGTGTGTTGATGCTTATTTCCGGTTTGCTTCATCTCGATAGAGTTCCGCAAGCGTGTCGGAATGTGAGGACCCGTTCGACTACGTCGGTTCGTGTGCTTCACGTTGTCATTCTCTTCCAAGCAGGATCTTAGGAAAGGTGATCATTTCCCTAGATACCATTACCATCATTGACATGCTAGTTCTTTCGTTTCTATCCTTATGTCTCGCTTCCTACCACCTCTTAATTATCAGCCTCCCAACATTGTCATGAATACCTTCTATCTTTCTGCAACCTAGAAAACCACTGATTACCTATGTTACCGCTTGCTTAACCATTGGATACCGTTGCTAGTTGTAGGTGCAGTAGCTTCCATGCACAAACATGGGTTCCTTGTTATATCACCATATTATTGCTAATTAATTTAATGCACCTATATACTTGGTAAAAGGTGGAAGGCTTGGCCTTCTAGCCTGGTGTATTGATCCACCTTTGCCGCCTTAGTTTCGGATACCAGTGTTATGTTCCATAAGTGAGCGCTCCTAACATGTTATAGGGACCCCATAGATTCTCGTTTTCGGATAAAGCTCGTCTAGCAAGGCCCAACATTGGTACTATATTTGCCCAACATAATAATTCTGTTAATACTGAAAACATAGGGCATCATGAACCCGAGGAGTAATTCAACATAATACAGGGAGGGCCAGTGTTGATGGTGCTGGTCCAAAACAGAGCCACTTGCGGGGCCACCAGGGGAAACTTGGGGGATGTTTATCCTGCCACCGTACGTAGTACTCATCCGTCGTGTCCTGAGAACGAGATACGCAGCTCCTATGGGGATCGTCGACACGCCGGGCGGCCTTGCTGGACTTGTTTTACCTTTCTCGAGCGTCTTGTGTGAGGGATTCCGAGGATGCTTTTGGTTATCTCGAGGTTGAGGTTTTCCAATAGGAACCGAGGAGATCACGGATTTCCCTGATCGAGGTCATTCCGTCGCAGCGTGTAGTAGTTTGTGATGGACTAGTTGGAGCACTCATGTAGGGTTAAATCTTTCGGAAAGCCATGCCCGCGGTTATGTGGCAACTTGGAAACTTTGTTTAACATTCGGTTCTAGATAACTTGAAATTAACTTAATTAAAATATGCCTACTGAGTGTGTAACCGTGACTGTCTCTTTTGTGATCTCCTTCTCCGATCCGGACACGATGGGGTTATGACTGACGTAAGTAGGTGTTCAGGATCATTCATTCTATCATCAGTAGTTCACATCCTCTATGCGTAGACGATCCTCCTCTTATTCTTTTACTCGTAAGTTAGCCACCTCAAATAAATGCTTAGTCGCTTGCTGCAGCCTCACCACTTAACCATGCCTCACCCATTAACCTTTGCTAGTCTTGATACCTTTGAAAATGAGATTGCTGTGTCCCCTTGGCTCACAGATTACTACAACACCAGTTACAGGTACATGTAAGGAGTTATTATGACGTGAGCGCGATGATTGTGCTTATTGTAGTTTCTTCTTCTTCCTCTTCATCGATCTAGGATGGGTTCCAGGCCGACAACCTAGGATAGCAAGGATGGACGTCATTATTTTATCGTTTTTTTCGTCTGTAGATGGACCCGGCTCTTCTTCATGATGATTGTATGTATTGTACTGATGTGACTCTGATGTAGCTTGTGGCGAGTGTAAGCCAGCTCCTTATACTCATCTCTTCAGTACAATTTACTTGTAACGATATCCACTCTTGCGAAACGACGAGATGCGTTTCTATCCCTGTCGAGGCCCTCGCGACAAAATAAGGATAGGACCGCATCTTGGGTGTTACAAGTTGGTATCAGAGCAGTACCGACATAGGAGCCCCCTTGATAGATCAAACTTGGCCGAGTCGAGTCTAGTGAAAAAACTGCTTTGAGTCTAGTTATATATCAGAGAGTATGATTCTTTTTTCTCCTCTTCTATGCTCCGGTGACGAATCTTGACATATGCATTTTAATTCTACTCCTCTTCTTACTTAATTTTTTTAGGATTGCACGGATATTTTCGGAATCTATATGATGTCGATGTGATGGAGTTCTGACTTGGTGCCTCCTGATGTCTTGATTTTATTCCGGGGAGTTGAGCTCCAAGGGATTCTTGAGCACATCATTATCATTCAGATTTCTTAGTATCTCGGGACGAAGAATGTTCAAAATTGCTTCAATACTGGTAGTGGTGAGATAACCCCGACATCCCGAGTACTGGTGCAGAGAGTTCGAGAGTATCACCATACTTAGTATCGTTGTGATTACGAGGGTCTCACATAGATAAAGTTCCAAGATTCTGGTTAGGTGTTGACGGATGTGATACATTGAATGGGTTAGATTCTAGGAGTTGTGTGATGAATTTCTCCTTGTATCCTTGGACCCGATTGCATGACCAGAAATTTTGGGAGTTCTTAAGTGGGAATTCAAGTAGTTACTTATAGGACAATCTTCCAACAGATGCATGATGTGAGGTTTGTTCATGGTCGTCTTATAGCGGTTCTCCTTGTGTCTTAAAGAGGCCTTGTAGCTTGCTACGACTCGGGGACTCTTCATATGTCGTGTGCACTGCCTTGTACGTGATGTCTACTATAGGATAGAGCCCGTGCGATCGTATCCACGAAAATATCGTACGAAATCTCTGTCATGAATTTGTTCTGGCTTGTATTGTAACCCTAATCCTTGGTTTGTTGAGTATGGTAATTCAAGTTGCTTCTATGTCAAGTGGTGAATTCATATCTTTCCAAGAGGTGTTCTCATATTTTTATGGGAATGCAAATTCTTTTGCTCAATCAAGTTGTGTTTTCAATACTTTTTCAACCGGAGTGCTTCTCTTCAGTTAAATCATTCTTCTCAAATATTTGGAAGATCAATATCTCATTTCCTTATGGAGTTCATCTCATCTATTCCAAGTTGTCTTTGTTTTCCCCGCGCTCCCTCCCCTTTTTCTTCAATGTTTCAGTTATCATCCTATTGTCTTCCTTTCATTATTGCTTCCTCTATCTTTTCTTTTCTTTTGTTCCCAGTGATTCATTGTGAAGATTCTCAGGAGTTGCTAGTTCATCATTCTTCATTCTTATTTTTCTTCCCCGGTGGGTTTAATTCAACCTTTAGGGTTCATCATATCCTTTTCACGCTTTAAATTCTTTCCCATGTTGAAAATTCTTATCAAGTCTTTCTTGTTGTCATCTCTCTCCATTCTATCTGAAGTATTCAAGTTATCTTAGAGTTTCTTGTTTTCAATCCTTGCAATTAATTTGAGGTGCTAACCTCATCAAGTTTTCAGTTATGCCGGTGCAATATCTCTTTTTCTAAGCAATCTTTTCAATGGTAGTTTCTTTGAGTGGGCCCATAACCCACATGTTCTTTCTTGGCTATTCTAATCTTTTCCGTAGATCTCTAATTCTTTTCAAGTGTGACGTAAGAATGATTTCCATGAGTCATGTACCTTCTCCAAGATCGCTTCAAATTTATTTTCATCATTGGCTTAACTTTTCATATTCTTATTCTTGAGTGTCTCAGTAATTCTTGGTGGTGTTCTCCACATATTTTAGCTTCGAAGACTGAAGAGGTGTTTCTCTCAAATCTTGCTCCATTCTGGTGAAGATTGTCTTTTCTGCTTTGTGTTATCATCTTGAATTGTTCTCGATCATGAGAAATTCCTTCCATGTCTATCCGGTGGATTTCTCAGTTGTTTTCATTTCCCGATCCTCCGAAGGCTATCATTTCAGAAGATTTCTTCGCTCTCAGGTTTCAGCTTTCATTCTCAAATTCTTCTCAATTGTTGTCTCTTCGTTCGTCTCTCAGATATTCTGGTGCCTTGTTGAAGTTTTCTGTTAGGCAGATCATTATCCCGTCATTCTCAAGGTGTTCTTCAGGATTCTTGTTGGGAGCTCAAGTATTCTTTATCTTGCATTTCAGAATGCAATTCTTCATTCATTATCCTTTGAGGTGGTGTTATAACGTTCTTGTTAGTGGAGGAGTCTCGAAGAGAAGGTATTTCAAGAAGGAGATATTTAGATCCACCAATTCTTTGATCATGGTATGTTTTCAAACCCATGGTTTCGTCATTGAAGTTATCTTGGATTAGATTTCACCTTAAGCTTTCCTAGGGATTGTTTCTATTGTGGTGATTATCATTGATCCAAGTTCTCAATATATCCTCTTGGTGTAAGAAGTTTTGCCTCTCTTGTTGCATAGAATCAATCCTTGTTATTGTTGGTGGCTGGTTGTCACCTCATTATTTTGGGATCATTTTCATAAGTCCACTACAAGCTTGTTCTTTTCATTGTTGGTTTTCCAACAACTTCGTTCAATTCTTCGTGCAAGGCTGCTTGTCAAATTCAATTGTGATAGAACTTTCCATTTTCTTCTCCATTCTTTTCCTTCCAATATTCTAGTTTCTATTATTTTATTCCGTAGGCATTGTCATGTTGCTCTTTTGAGTCAATCATCTTGTTCTATCAAGATCATGTTCTTTCCTTGTTTTTCAATTTAGTTAGTTTGTTGCGAATCTTCTCAAGATCTTTCCATTGTATCGAATTTTTGCCCTTTTTCCGACAGAAGTGTTGCTAAAATTTTGTGTGAATTCTTGCTTGTTCTTCATGTAATTCTTCTTCTCTTTGCAACCTTCAAGATTCATTGGTTTCACTCGTTTGTCAAAGAAGCGACTAAGTTTTACCTCTTGCTTTCTCTTCCTCCTCCCCTTTCATTCTTAGATCTCGGGGCGAGATCTATTGTTACTGTAGGAGAGTTGTGACAGCCCGAGACCGATGCTCCAGAAGATTCCCCTTTATTCCGCTATGGCTGGGATAATTATTGGTTGTCGCATTCATCATCACATCATTCACATCATCAACATTGCATCGGCACTCTATTGCCACCAGTTTTCAAAACCTTCATCCGTTATTGGTTGCCGGTTCTCTCTGTTTTTTGTCGTTGACCGTTTTGAGACCAACCACACACGCACGCGCCCGCGACATTGATAAAATATTGTTATTTAAAGGTGTCCAAAAATATTCTCGGATTGGCTTGAAACGTGGCGTGCGGTCTTAATATAGTGTAGGTAGGCTGCTTGCCAAATTTTGTCGCAATCGGAGTTCGTTTGCTACTCGCACCGTTAAATATATAGTGGCACTATAACTGGTTGAGTTATCGGACGTTTCGGTGTTTTAAAACTCTGTCGCCGGGTGCGCATTTTCCCTCTCATCTCCACCTAGCCCCCTCTACACAGACCACTATCCTATCCAATCCTAGCGTGTAATCGGAGCCGTCCGATCGAGATTGGAGGGTCCGAAAACACCCCAAATAGCAAACCCTAACCCCTGTCCCTATATAAACAGTCCCCCTTCCTATTTTGGACCAAACCCTAGCTGCTTCGAATTATGTGCGCACCTTCCTCCCTCAGCCACCTCCACCTTCCACCTCCAGCCGCGCGGGCTCGCAGACCCAGATCCTACCCGCCCAGGCCCGGATCGAGCAGCCAGCCCCGCTTGCCCCGAGCTCCAGATCGGGATCTCCTCCCGATTCAGAGCCTGCCGCCACCCGATGCCCTCCCTTTGCCGGAGCCCCTGGAGGCCGTCGCCTCGCCGGACCAGGCCGCCTCTCCTCCTCCCTCTGCTCCTCTTCTCTTCCTCCTCGCTCTCCCTCGTAGTCTCATCTCTCCTCTCTCTCTCTCTCTCTTTTGCACGTCCAGCCAGCCGCCACCGCATCCATAGGTCACCGCCGGCCCGCCTCCGGCAAGGATCCCGCCGCCCCGACCTTGACCCACCCAGATCTGTCCGTTCCCGGCCGCCCCGTTCCTCGCCCGGCGCCTGCACTACCGTTGAACCCCGCCGCCGGTTTCTGCCTCGCTGCAGGCGCCACGCTCACCCGCGTGGGCCAGGCCTTGCGCCCCACCAGCCGGCCCAACATCGCCCAACTGAGGCCCAGGCGCACCTCGCCCCGAGCAGAGGCCCAACTCCAGCGCCCCTGAGCCGGCCTGCCCTGAGTCTAGCTCAAGGTCTGACCCATGGCCGAGGTGAGCCCCTATTCCGTGCCTAGTGCGTTTTTATCTTGCTCTTGCCCGTGTTAGGCCCGTGAAGCTCGAGATTTGGCCCGTAGGTATTTTTATTATTCTCGCGAATTTATGAATTTCAAAAAGTGCATTGATTTTCAAATGCCCGTAAGTTTTAATTCGTGCGTCGGACCGCGATGAGTTATATATGTAACCTGGCTAGAATTTCGTATAGATTAATATTTCAAAACTCTCATGCATATTTAAAGCTGCTTAGCATGCTGTTTGCATTGGTTTGCGTGTCGACGTGTTAAAAATGGTTTAGGTCGTAGTTATTTACTCGCAGCTCCGTTGGAGATAAGCCATATATATAAATGGACTTGAACGACGCGTAAAATCGTGTGAACCACTTTGTTTTACCGCTTAACAAACATAAAAAATGATTAGGACAGATCTGGACAGATTGCAAAGTTAACACATGGGGTCAGTTCAGAGATGTTATATGTCATTTCCGGTCTCATTTAGAATGCCTAGTTACGTAGTTTATTCGTGCTTCACCCCTTGACATGTTTAAAAACATTTAGTATTGTCGTGTAAATAAATGAGAGTGAACTAAATAATCAAACATGGAGTTTCATCAATATGCAACTCGTTGCATATTGAGCTTCACTTAATGTGTAGTGTTTCATTGTCTAAATTGCCATGCCATGCCTTGCATTTTTGAACCGATCATGCATCATATGTGAATTGCATCATGTCGTGCATGTGCTGTGGTGAATATCGTGTGTTGATGCTTGTTTCCGGTTTGCTTTGTCTCGATAGACTTCCGCAAGCATGTCAGAATGTGAGGACCCGTTCGACTACGTCGGTTCATCTGCTTCACGGAGTCGTTCTCTTCCAAGCAGGATCTCTGGCAAGATGATCATTTACCTAGATACCATTACTATCATTGCCATGCTAGTTCTTTCGTTTCCATCGTTATGTCTCGCTGCCTACCACCTATTAATTATCAGCGTGCCAACATTGCCATGAAAACCTTCAACCTTTCTACAACCTATGAAACCACTGATTGGCTATGTTACCGCTTGCTTAACCATCGGATAGCGTTGCTTGTTGCAGGTGCAGTTGCTTCCATGCGCAAACATGGGTTCCTTGTTATATCACCATATTATTGCTAACTAATTTAATGCACCAATATACTTGGTAAAAGGTGGAAGGCTTGGCCTTCTAGCCTGGTGTTTTGTTCCACCTTTGCCGCCTTAGTTTCGGCTACCGGTGTTATGTTCCATAAGTGAGCCCTCCTAACATGCTTGGGGTTGATATGGGGACCCCCTAGATGCTCGTTTTGGGATAAAGCTCGTCTGGAAAGTACCAACATTGGTACTACATTTTCACAACATAATAATTGTGTTAATACTGAAAATATAGGGCGTCATGAACTCGAGGAGTAATTCAACATAATACTGGGAGGGCAAGTGTTGATGGTGCACGCCCAAAATAGAACCACTTGCGGGACCACCCGGGGCAACTCGGGGGATGTCTATCTGGCCACCATAAGTAGTGATCATCCGTCGTGTACTGAGAACGAGATACGCGGCTCCTATCGGGATCATCGACACGCCGGGCGACCTTGTTGTTCTTGTTTTACCTTTCTTGAGCGTCTTGTGCGAGGGATTCCGAGGATGCTTCGGGTTATCTCGATGTTGAGGTTTTCCAATAGGAACCGAGGACATCACGGGTTTCCCTGATCGAGGTCATTCCGTCGCAACGTGTGGTATTTTGTGATGGACTAGTTGGAGCACCCCTGGAGGGTTAAATCTTTCGGAAAGCTTTTCCAGCGGTTATGTGGCAACGAGAAAACTTTGTTTAACATCTAGTTTTAGATAACTTGAAATTAACTTAATTAATATATGCCAACTGAGTGCGTAACCGTGGTTGTCCCTTTCGTGAGCTCCTTCTTTGATCGAGGACACAGTGAGGTTATGACTGACATAAGTAGGTGTTCAGGATCATTCATTTGATCATTAGTAGTTCACATCCGCTATGCGTAGATCACCCCCCACTTATTCTTGTACTCATAACTTAGAAACCTCAAATAAATATTTAGTCGCTTGCTGCAGGCTCACCACTTAACCATGCCTCGCCCATTAAGCTTTGCTAGTCTTGATACCTTTGGAAATGAGATTGCTGAGTTCCCTGTGGCTCACAGATTACTACGACACCAGTTGAAGGTACATGTAAGGAGTTATTATGACGTGAGCGCCATGATTGTGCTATTTGGAGTTTCTTCTTGTTCCTCTTCATCGATCTAGGATGGGTTCCAGGCCGGTAGCCTGGGATAGTAAGGATGGATGTCGTTCTTTTATCATTTATTTTCATCCGTAGACAGACCCTGCTCTTCTTCATGATGATTGTATGTATTGTACTGATGTGTCTCTAATGTAGCTTGTGGCGAGTGTAAGCCAACTCCTTATACTCATGTCTTCAGTACATGCACTTGTCATGATATCCATTCTTGTGAAACAACGAGATGCATTTCTATCCCTATCGAGGCTCTTGTGCCAAAATAAGGATAGGACTATATCTTGGGCGTTACACGTAGTCTGTCGTGATCATGAGGTATGCCAAAGGGGCCGTCTCGGGGCACATGAGCTTATGTTTGAGCAGGGTGCCGTCTCGGTAGCCCTCAAAGAATTACTAGACTGCCTGCACTTTGTGCACCCCTTCACAGGAGTTGTGCAGCTCGGTCCATCACATGAGGTAGTCACATAGCGACTCGTCCAGGCACTGGATGTACATGGCCGGCTCACGGGATGGTCGGGACGCTTGAAGATGCCGGTGAACTTGCACACGAATGCTTTTTCGAAGTCTGTCTAGGTGTTGAATGTTCCTGTCGGATGGCTATTCAACCATGTTCGAGCTGAGCCGAGCAGCATGAGCGACTCGTAGCACACCGCCACGTGCTTGTTGCCCTCGGTGATGCTGGTGGCAGTGGTGTAGTCGACGAACCAGTCCTCCAACTTGGCGGAGCAGTTGTACTTGGGGGTGTCGCGAGGCAGCATGAACCCGGTGCCGAAAGGCTCATTACGGATGCGGGGGTTAAATTAGGCCGGCCCAATTGGCCCTTCCTCCTCCAAGAGGTTGGACTCGTCCAGTGGGTCGAGGAGGCATCAAGCGTTTTTTTGTAACAGTCCAAGACCGACGCTCCAAAAGATTCCCTTTTCATTTGATTGTGGCATTCATCGTTACATCATTCGCATCATCTGCATAGCACCGAAACTCTGCTGACGTCATTTTTCAAAAAGTTTGCATCCCTTATTAGTGGCCAGTTTTCTCTGTTCTAGTCGTTGACCGTTTTCGTGTCCACCACACTCGCATGCCCCCGGGATATCATTAAAATGTTATTTATAAAAGTGTGTTTCAAACTTTCTCGTAATTGGTCGAAACCTGGCATGCGGTCTTAATAGAGTGTAGATAGACAGCGTGCATAATTTTGTTGGATTCGGAGGTGGTTTGATACCCGAACCGTTAAACCTATAGTGGCATTATAGCCTGTTCATATCACACATGTTTTCGATTTATAAAAACTCTGTCAAGGGCCGCCACCTCTCTCTCATCTCAGCCCAAATCCATCTACATGGGCCACTACCACCTAGCCTAAGCCCCCTACGCCCACAGTCGTCCGATAGATCAAACAATTCGAAAAATGGACAAAATCCCTAACTATAAGCCTCCTATCAATAAATAGATAGCTCCCCTTCCTAATATGGAAGAAATCATAATCGTTCCTTGTTTTCTGTGCAGCTACCAGCCTCCTCAACCGGGATCCTTGAGCTCCCCCGTCCATCGCACCGGTCCCGCTAGGCCCAGGTCCTGCCGCTCCTAGCCTGGGTCGCCGCTGCCAGCCCCAAGCGCTCCTACCGGCCCCCGCGTGCCCTCGTGGGCACGGAAGCCCATACCAGCCCTGCGGACCCACCGACAAGCTGCCACTACAACGGACCACCCCACCTTGCGGCCGGTTGCCTTCTTCCATCCATCTCCTTCTTCCTCCTCTCTTCCTCTCCCTAACCTCCCGCTAGCCTGATCTCCTGTAGGTCAGCCCCGCTGCCATGGACGCCGAGGTTCTCACAGTCGGACCCGTCGCCTCGCTCCCGCCCCAATTTTCCTCGATCCCATTAGGGATCAGGAGGAGGATGATGGGAGGCGCTGCGCTCGCCTTGTGGGCCAGGCCTAGCTTGCCGCGTCAGCGGCCCAGCACCACATTCCCCCTCCACCTGCTTTAGATCCGGCCCAAGGCCATCTGGTAAGCCTCCCATTATAACTCGCTCCATGCACCATTTTACTATTTCGTGCTCAACCCGTCGGTCGTGAAAATGACTAAATCCATTAAAACTGTGTGCATAAACCTTCATACTAGCTTTTTGTAGTGCTTGTAGTTTGTAAACCGTACATCAATTTTAACATGAAAAATCATCTACTCGATGTGCTCTACATGATGGTAGTCTTTTATTGTGCATTAGGATTCATTTGATTGATAAAGTTTGTGTTGCAAAAGTGCGTATCGTCATAAACAACAAAAACTAATATTTTAGTTAAACTTTGGTCGATGATTGCATCTAATCAGTAGGACTTGTGCATGTGGTTCCTTCTTGAGATTTCTTCTTTGTGATGTCTAATTTGATGCCATGACTCTGGCTTCCATGTAAATCATATTGCTTGTATAATTATGTTGTCTAATGGTGCTATCATGTTAAAACTATTAATCTGTTAACATTAAGTTCTATTTTGTGAAGCTCTAGTTAAGCAAACCGTGCCTCTTTTGAATGTGTTCCAATGGAGTGAATTTTAGTATGCCTTGTCTAATTGATGTTAGTAGGTTTTCCATGCCATGAATGTCATGTTTAGCTATAGTTTTCGTCATGTGAACGTGGCATGAAAATGTTGCTGTATTGAGGGTCCGATGTCTGGAATCTGCTATATTTTGTTTCTATGTTTCCATGTGAATTGCCATTAATCTACAACCCCTTTATGGTTGGTCCAACGGAGTGAATTGTAAAGCATGTTATCCTGTGTTAGTTTGTGTCAAGTTTTCAAGTATTGGTTTGGCATCCTAGTTAATTTTGCTGTTAAACATGTCAATATGATAAACTGTCGTTCCTTGCACCATAAAAGTGTGAGAAACTTCGTAGTTTAGAATGCCATGTTGTGTTGATGTTAGCTATGATTGTGTGCTTAATTAGACCTTGATAGTATGGAATGAAATGAAGTGCATCATGTCTACTACCATGCTGTATATTTCCATGCCATGATATGCCTTGTAGCATGTCTTTTTCTTGTTGTCAATATGCCTTCATAATAAAACTGCTTTGTTAAAACCTGTTATTTTCACCAAGTCTGAAACTTTGTTCAAGTAGCCATCTCGTGAGCTCATTTTCTATTGATCCATGCTTCCAATAAATTTGCTCCTATGAAATGAATTATTATGAATCTTGTAAACTACTACTCGACGTCTTGTTTGTGCAATTTAGATTTGTGTATCTTATTGTTTTAATGTGTGCAAAATGCGATGTTGATGTTTTGGACATATTATAGCTAGAACTTGTGTTGCTTCTAGTTGTTGAACCATTACTCCGTTTTGAACATGCCATATATGAAAACTCCTTACAATTTTATATAGTTTCAAAATATCTTGTTGTATGCTTGTTTTAAAATGATTTTGATTGTCATTTGCATACATTTTGCATTCATGACATATTTCTCTTGTGTTGCTCATATCTTTTAAATCGTAGCTCCATTTTAGACGTGTAGAATCGACTAGAATGACGTGTAGAATCACATGGTCCATTTTGTTTCCCTATTTAATAAATGTACACCATGGTTTGTTGAAGTCTAGACCAAATTCTAAATTAAAATGTGGGGTAGTTTTGGAAATACTATAAGTTCTTTTCGACCTCATTTAAAATGCTTACGTAGATAGTTTATTTATCCTTCACCTCTTGCCATGTTTAATAAAATTTAATATTATCGTGTACCTAAATGAGAGTGAACTAAATTGTCGGGTTAGGTTACACTGGATCACCTATGGGACTATTGGCCTCTTTGTGGTTTGGTGGGGAGGTCGCGTTGCACAAAGAGTAGAAACTACGAGCCAGCACAATGATTGGACTCGAGGCGTTTACCCAGGTTCGGGCCGCTGAGAATCGTAAAATACTATTCCTGCTTTGGAGGATTGATTTGGGGAAGACGAAGCTCGGACAATGTTCTGCCCCGGCAAGGGTTACCGTGGAGAGCTACTACGTGTATACAAATTTTCTTGGGTCAAAATCCTCTGGTAAGTTGCCTTGCGCCTCCTTTTATAGCTCAAGGGGCGCCTGAGGGAGTCCTAG
The DNA here is from genome assembly GCF_904849725.1 of Hordeum vulgare subsp. vulgare. Taxonomy (NCBI): domain Eukaryota; kingdom Viridiplantae; phylum Streptophyta; class Magnoliopsida; order Poales; family Poaceae; genus Hordeum; species Hordeum vulgare. The sequence continues at coordinate 360,318,115 of NC_058524.1, read as the reverse complement.
ATTAAGGGGTCCTCGGGGCACCGACCCATGGACCGAATCATCAAAGTCTGGATAGTTATCAACTTCGTATGCAGGAAGGAAGGCTCCTAGGACTAGCGTGTACTCCAAGGTTAGAAGGACTAGGTCGGCGCATCTATCCCGACTAATAGTCGGTAACCTGTAAACCCTAGGGTCCCTAGTGTCTATATAAACCAGAGACCCCTATCCATTTAGAGCAGGCTGAATCATGTAGCGTTTAGCATATACGATCTCGAGGTAGATCTACTCTGTAATCATCTTCATCAATACAATCAAAAAGGATGTAGGGTCTTACCTCCATTGGAGGGCCCGAACCTGGGTAAACCGATGTCTCCCCCTTCTCCCTACAACCCATCGATCCAAGGTCCACAGTTTGGGACCCCCTACCCGAGATATGCCTGTTTTGACACCTATATTGGTGCTTTCATTGAGAGTTCCACTGCGGGATCCCCAAAAGATTCGATGGTACGTCTCATGATCAGTGTGGAGGTCCGCAATAGGGAGTCATTCGTCCTCAGACAAATCTTTGCGTTTGGAAGCATCATTCTACACGCCGATCCAGCGGGCCACCTCGGTCAGTTTGGAATTTTCCCCCAGTCAGTAAGTCAGGTTCGGGAGCCTATAGTTCACCACCGACCCAGGGAGACCTTTTGTTAATAGGGTTTTCCGCTCCATTGAAGGAGCGCACGAACCTCGACGCTTTGTCCTCCGAGGTCGTGAATCCAATTATCGAGAGAAACTTCATCCCTGATCCATCCTTAAAGCCCGACAGGCTCGTGGCATCCAAACTCGCGTCAACCGATCTCTCCCCAAGGGCTATCTCATGTACCACCAAGGTATTAGGGACATCAGCTGCCCCGCGCACACAAGCGACGCAAGCACCATAGAAACCCCAACATTGCACATGTTACTCAACCAGATCCAAGATTTGGGCATGACTAATGGTCAGGGAACGATCTACGATCGGATCAGGATCACACCCGATTACAGGGAAATCCACTTCCCGCCCATCACGCATCTGGTTAATATGGTCGAACGCCTAGTCGAGGGATCCTTGTACCAATCATCAAAACTAAGAACGGTACGCATCCCAATCGCTGACCATCCAGACAAACTCAATGACCCGGAGCCTCTATCCAGCTCCGTGAACGATTCAAGGCTGGTGGCCGGTTTGTTATGCTGTCCAGTCCGGAATAGATTCATTACATTGTAAATCACATAGACATGTGAAGCTGGATTATTGACTCTAGTGAAAGTGGGACATTGTTGGAAATATGCCCTAGAGGCAATAAGAAAATAGTTATTATTATATTTTCTGTTTCGAGATAATCGTTTATTATCCATGCTATAATTGTATTGAATGGAAACATGAATGCATGTGTGGATATATAGACAAAACAGTGTCCGTAGTGAGCCTGTAGTTGACTAGCATGTTGGTCAAGGATGGTTAAGGTTTCTTAGCCATGGACAATTGTTGTCACTTGATGACGGGATCACATCATTACGAGAATGATGTGTTGAACAAGACCCAAACTATAAATGTAGCATATGACTCTGTCATTTTGTTGCTATTGTTTTCTGCATGTCAAGTATAAATTCCTATGATCATGAGATCATGTAACTCACTAACACCGAAGGAATGCCTTGTGTGTATCAAACGTCACAACGTTACTAGGTGACTATAAAGGTGCTCTGCAGGCATCTCCGAAGGTGTCCATTGAGTTAGCATGGATCAAGACTGGGATTTGTTACTCCATGTGACGGAGAGGTATCTTGAGGCCCACTCGGTAATACAACATCACAAACAAGCCTTGCAAGCAATGTGACTAATGAGTTAGTCACGGGATCTTGTATTACGGAATGAGTAAAGAGACTTGCCGGTAACGAGATTGAAATAGGTATGGCGATACAGACGATCGAATCTCGGGCAAGTAACATACCGACGGACAAATGGAATGATATACGAGATTGTGTGAATCCTTTACATATAGGTTCAACCGATAGATCTTCGTAGAATGTGTAGGTTCCAATATGGACGTCCAGTTCCAGCTATTGGATATTGACCGGAGAGTGTCTCGGTCATGTCTACATAATTCTTGAACCCACAGGGTCCGCACACTTAAGGTTCGGTGATGTTTTCGGTATAGTTGAATTATTGATGTTGGTAACCGAATGTTGTTAAGAGTCCCGGATGAGAACTCAGACGTCACGAGTGTCTCCTAAATTGTCCAGAAACGAAGATTGATATATAGGATTGTTGAATTTGGCTTGTGGAAAGATTTCGGGCATTATCGGTAAAGTACAGGGAGTGACGAATGGGTTCCGTGGTTTTACCAGGAGGGGCCACCCACCCGGGAGAGGACCTAATAGGCCCATGGGTGGCGCACCATCCCTTAGTGGGCTGGTGAGGCCAGCCCAATAAGCCTATTTAGGCCAAGGCAAAAATAAAGAGGAAAAAATAAAAAAAAGAGAAGGAAGGAGGAGGACAAGTTGGGAAGGAGTCCTCCACCAAACCGAATTGGAGGAGGACTTCTCCCTCCTTGCCTCGGCCGAAGCCTCCTCCTTGGAGTAGGAGGCAAGCCACCTTCCCCTTGGTTCCTCCTGTATATAGTGGAGGTTTGAGAGGGGTTTTGCACCTCAAGCCTTTTTGCAGCCCTCTCTCCCTCCATTACTTCTTAACACCTCATAGCTAGATCGGTACGATAGGGCGAATCCCTGCTGGAGTAGCTTCACCATCATCACCACCACACCGTCGTGCTACCGAAGAATTCAGCTACCTCTTGGTCTCTCTTGCTGGATCAAGAAGGCGGAGATCGTCATCGAGTTGTACGTGTGCTGAACGTGGAGGTGCCGTCCGTTTGGTGCTAGATCGGATGGGTCATGGGACAACGACAATTTGGATCACGAAGACGTTCCACTTCATCAACCCCGTTTCTTAAAGCTTCTCACTTAGCGATCTACAAGAGTTTGTGGATCCGATCTCCCTCTCGTCGATGATCATCACCATGATAGGTCTTCGTGTGCGTAGGAATTTTTTTGTTTCCCACGCAACATTCCCCAACAAGTACATCAAAGAAGCCGCCATTATTGTAAAGGGAAATGGTGGGTATGTGTACCTGGCTAAAGGGATGGTTGAGGTATTGCCTGCCACCTCCTGTTTGGGAACTTGTTCCTCAGTCAACATAACCCCGTCCGGAGGACACGGGATGCTGTTCGGCGCGTGTTCCGACGAAGTTTTGGAACAATACTGCAACGAGTGGCCACCTTTCGCTTTCTTGTCGAGGTTGGCAGGGACTTGGGGTTATCGGCCAGAAGGGCCACCACCTGTCCGTCAAGGCTCTCCTGGTAAAATACCCCATCCTAAAAATTAATGGAGATTTCCGGATCCACATGGAATCAAGGGTCGTCATCCCGAGCAAGGTTCTCGGTCTGGGGAGCAGGGCATTTCACTGTTGTGATCTAATGCCTCCAATCCTGCAAGCAAAGGGTCAAGGGGTTTACATCTATCGGTAACGTGATCGAACGAGATAACTACAAATGTGTCCATACTTACCAACATAATGGGGTTATACGACGCAAAACCTTCCCAGAAGGCGACACACGCGAAATCTTCCTTCCCCCCTCGAAAAAATCAGCCATAATAAGTGCTAAGTCTTCCCGGGTGTCCGGTCCTTGCCGCTTAGAGCGCGTCGAGTCATTCGTCCTCTTGTAATTCCAGAAAGGGTGTATGCGCTGCTAAAGCGGTTGGACGCACCTTGTAATCACGGTGGCTATCACGTACGATGGTCAGACCACCTTGAGCCAGGATTTTTACCTTGGCGGCTTGGCGCTTCACTTCTGAGCTCTCCTCTTCAGACGTACTCTTCAGATGCGAACAAAATCATTTCTTCAAAGGATCCACAGAGTACTCGGGAAGGCCTCACCGAACTGGTTCAAATAAAGAGACATCATCGATATAGAACCACTTAGAAGACCATTCATCGGTCTGCTCATTTGGTGTACTGACTGGGTGTCCGGTGGATCCTATACGCCACACCTCGGCCCTTCCTACTTCCCGGATGGATCATCCATCAGTCCGGGGGAAAATGCAGAAGTATTTTCTCCACAAGTCGAAGTGAGGTTCATGGCCTAGAAATATCTAACAGAAGGCTACGAAGTCTCAGACGTGGAGAATAGAACCTCGGGTCAAATGATGGAGGTGCAACCAATAAAACTCCAGCACACCCCTCAGAAAGGGGTGAATGGGAAAACCCAACCCGCACATCAGGAAAGAAGTAAAACCGATCCTTTCGCCTCTTTGCGGGGCTGGGGATTTTTCTGCGAGGGCTTCGCCATTGAAGGTAGTTAAGCCGACATGCGTGGGTGTGAGTTCAGACCGGGGAAGATAACCTTGGACTTCATGGTCTCGCAACCGTAGCTGGGAGACGGAGCAACTAGCCCAATCGCCTGGTTCAGGGGCAAAGGGGCGAGAGGAGGAGCCAGCCATGGAGCTAAGTGCTAGGATTCTAGGGTTCCTTGGCAGCACTTGTGGAGGACGGAATGTCGATAACGCCTTATACCTAAGTCCACGTTTGTTTATAAGGATGGTCACCTCCCCCCATGTGTGTAAGAGACGGTTCCATTGAATTGTTGGGACGGGTGCTTACTTTAAGATGCACATCATCCAATGATTATTATTAAAATTTAAGGGCGTGATTGAAAGTTATGGGTCCCGCGACGCTTCAATATTTATGGATTTGCCGAAGACTAGTTCATCATGTTTCAAATCAGAGGAGGAACTCACCTTTCAAGCCGAATATCAAAGACGTGTGAAAGCTGCCGAAGACTATACAGAATGGCGTGGAAGGCTAGTTCGGGGGGCTACTGAGGGAGTCTTGGATTAAGGGGTCCACAGGGCACCAGCCCATGGATCGAATCATCAAAGTACGGAAATTTGACAACTTCGTACGCAGGAAGGAAGGCTCTGAGGACTCGCGTGTACTCCAAGCTTAAAAGGACTAGGTTGGCTCATCTATCCCCGACTAATAGTCAGTAACTTACAGACCCTAGGGTCCCTGTTGTCTATATAAATGAGAGGCCCCTATCCGTGTAGAGGAGGCTGTAGCATCTAGGGTTTAGCATATATGATATCGAGGTAGATCTACTATGTAATCATCTTCATCAATACAATCAAGCAGGATGTAGGGTATTACTACATAGGAGGGCCCGAACCTGGGTAAACCACTGTCTCAACCTTCTTCCTACAACCCATCGATCCAAGGTCCAAAATTGGGGATCCCCTACCCGAGATCTGCCGGTTATTACACCGACAGTGTACACAGTAGCTAACAGACATGATTACATAGCTTACAGTGCTATCATACCTAACTTCCGCTCTCAAGATAAAATGCCATATATGCAGCCTTAGGTGCCGTGCGGCGGTGCGTCCCCAGCAAGCTCCTTCGCCCGCTTTAGCTGGTTGTTGCTTGGTGTCTTGACAGGCTCTGAACAGGTGTCAACTGGCCGTAATTTCTCATTCGTCGCGTCGCCATGCGTCTAGGGAGAGCCACTTAGCTATCTGGGAGCTCGACACCTCATCGATAAGAGACTAGTGTGTTGATGAGGTGGAGCGGTGGCAGATTAGCTCGCGCTTGTTGGAGGGGTGACTTGCCTGGTGTTCTTGAGGATGCCCGTGCTTTGGTCTCCGGCAGGTGTCAGGGGTTCTTGGCGCATCTTGGGCCCGTCTTGGGAGGCTGTTTAGTTCTTGTTGATGTCTGGTTTCGGGTACATGCTTGGGTTGGCAGTTGCCTTTGAGTGGTTATGCTCTTAATGCATGTGCATAAGTCAGGGGCACTTGGTACCCTATTACTAGTGCACCGACTGGAGCCCCCAGTCCTGGCCCATACACACTTGCCCAATGCTCTTTGGTCAAGCCCAAAGTTCATGCACGAGCGTGGAATCACGAAGGGGTAACCGCCAATCTGCTATTCTGCATTGTCCCACCACTTCAGGCCATTTCTGCCACACATGCCGCATGCATTGCGAGAATCTCACGATGGCTCCACGTGACTTAAAGGCCTGGTCGTGGAAGGATCCGCAGCACCATGGATTGGATTGATGGGGCGGTTACCTCTTCAATCATGATGGTGGGCAACAACATAGGTGGAGATGGGCGGCGACCCTTGGAGCATAGGAATGCCAGCCCCACGCATCCTCTCTATAAAATTGGGGTGGGGGTGGGGGTGCGGGATGCGATAGGCGATGCTCATCCATCCTTCTCCTCTCCTCCAACCTAGGGTTGCTCGGCTTTCTCTTCTCTTCTTGTCTCTTGAGGTTGCTTCGGTTTTTCTATGATGAGGGGGCGAGGACGTCCCCCAACTTCTATGGAGGCAGTGAGAGCCTCCCCTCGAGATCATGTAGCCGCTTCAGTCGTGGTGTTGGAGGGCGGTACGAGTGCTCGAGGTGGGGGCACCGGAAGGGCCCAAGGTCGCAGTGGAGCCCGTGGTTGAGGGAGATGGACTGTCGTACCCGACCCTACTCTGATGACGCCCCCTCTGCTGTCGCCGGGACATACAGAAGGTACAACACTAGACTTTATCGTCAGTCTGCGCGGTCCTCCCTGCTGTCGTTTGCGTCTCCCTCGCCCTTTTTCTAGGGTGATGGAGGTTGACAAACCGCGGGGAATGTGGCTACACGTGCACGGTTGCTGTAATGGCATCGTTCATACTGGTGTTGAGTATCCAACGCGTCATGTTATGTTCCTGAGCCGTGGGTGGAAGACCTTTGCGCATGCCCACAACTTCATGGGGGGCATGTTCTCCACTTCAAGATGGTGGAGGCCGACATGCTCTCCATCAAGATCTACGGGCACTCAACATCTCGTCTTGGCTATTGCGAAGAAAGCTCGAGTCACGCCAAAAGTTCCTCCTCGACCAACAACAAAGAGGAGGACAGTGCTGACGAAGACGGTGATAGCGAGCCCCCAACCATCAAGTCGGAGTCGGGCTCCAGTTGACTGCAAGTTCACCATCACCGTCAGCTCAGGCCCCTCCCCCTCCCGGTAAGGCGATCTTGCCGGGGGCTCCTTGGCCCGGATGCTGCCTCATCTTCTAGCTGGATCCTAGCAGGCTCATGGACTTCGACTTCGACTTCGTCTTCACCGCCAGTGGATACATCGAGCCACGTCCTTCTGTTCCTGACGGGGTCTTGTCGGGCTTCTGTGTGTGGTCTCCCTTTGCCCTCTTTTCTCCTCCATCCAATCCCTAAGAGGAGAGGGACAAAATAGGAATTACGGGGCACTTATGTCTTTATAAACAAAAAGATGTAGGCTCCTACCAAAATTTCTATTATTATATCCATTTTGTACTAAAGAATGAATAAAATAAGCGCCACTCATCTCTCTTGAGTACTGTCCTTTCGTACTTCTACTCATATTGTGTTGTATGTACATTCCTGTCATACACAATTCTTTGCCGGGTTGGTCCAGGACGCGAGTGTCGAATTGGGAGCGAGGCCCCTAACAACAGACAGGCACCGTCCCCCGTAAAGGCCCCTTGTCGGTATCAGCATGGTCCCTCCCAAGTCTAATAAGCGACAAGAGATGAAGGACGGCTCATCCCGTCAAGGGTTCCTGCCGTGCAGAGAATTCCATTGTACATAAGAGAAAGGAGTGGCAAGGATTTCCTTATGGAAAGGAATGGAGCCAAGCTTAAGATAAGGTGGTTTAAGCTTATCTCTTTAGGGTAGGTCCCCTTGAAGGTGTGATGGCCCGCCATCATTGCTTCTCCGCTGTCTCCTGTTTACATAGAGGTCAAACATACAAAGGAAAAAAGAGGCTCCGTCCATGGAAAGAGGGAGGACGTGATAGCAAGGGTTATAAGTCAGTGAAGTACTCTTATTAACTTGTAAAGTAAGGTAGTTGTGACATCATAACACAAGTAAATGCATAATGAACATGCAAATGATGATAGGATGCAATGCCTAGCTTTATTTATGCATAGGGTTTGCACCTGACTTTGTATAAAGGGTTACATGCATTGCGACAAAGCTTGTACAAAAGGTGGTTGCTAGGGACTGGGCCCAGCAACCGTGCCTTATAGGAAAAACATAAGAAGATGCTCAATGTTCAATGAGTTAAGCATTTTGATGCCATCTTAGGTCTCTAGATGGATTGCGCCAGGTCTGGTGACATGTACTACATGGTAAGGGCCTTCCCACTTTGGCATCAACTTGTTAGAAACCTTGGCGGACTGAACGCGCCTAAGGACAAGGTCGCCTTCCTCAAAGCTTCGGGCATGGACCCTGCGGCAATGATAACGGCGTAGGGCCTGCTCATAGCGTGTGGCACGCAGAACGGCCTGGAGACGATCTTCGTCGAGGAGCATGGCACCGTCATGGCATGGCTGTTGTTGCTCTACTCCGTCGTTGGCAAGTACTCGAGGTGACCCGTATTTCCATTCCGTAGGGATAACTTCTTCCGCCCCATATACGAGGGAGAAGGGTGTCTCGCCGGTAGCTCGATTTGGTTTTGTTTTGAGGGACCGAAGAACCACCAACAACTCATCAATCCAGCGCTTGCCGCATCTTCGCAGTCTATCAAATGTTCTTGTTTTTAGTCCTTGCATCACTACAACATTCATCCTCTCGACTTGCCCGTTGCTCCTTGGGTGAGCAACAGAGGCGAAGGATACCTTGCTTAGGTTTAAAATGTATTGGATGAATATGCAGCTCGTGATCTGGGTGTCGTTATCAGTGATTACTCTGTTTGGCACTCCAAAGCGGCACACTAGTCCTTTCATGAACTTGATAGCTAATTGCGCGGTCAGCTTTCTCATTGGTTCCACCTCAAGCCATTTCGTGAACTTGTCGATTGCTATGTACAAGAACTCGAGATCCCCATCAACACGGGGAAAGGGGCCCAGAATATTGAGCCCCCACATCGAGAATGGCCAGGATAAAGGGATCGTCTGGAGGGCTTGTGCTGGCTGGTGAATATTCTTGGAATGGAACTGGGAGGCCTCACACTTGGTGACCAGCCCAATTTCATCTTGGAGGGTTGTGGACCAGTAGAAACCCAGCCGGAAAGCTTTTCCGGCAAGGGCCCTTGATCCTACATGTGATCCACATACACCTCGGTGAATCTCTGCCAACAGCTTTAGTCCTTCCTCCTGGCAGATGCAACTTAATTCCATGCCGTTGGGTCTCCTTCTATATAGAATGTCGTCAACAAACTGGTACATAGTAGACCGACGGGCTACTTTTTTGGCCTCTTCTTGCTCTTCGAGGAGTTCTCTTGTTTGGAGGAATCGGACAATATGCTATGCCCAAGCTGGAGCTTGTGGCTCGAAAGCAAGGACTAAAGGCATCTTCTCGTTCGTAGGAGCGCTTAACTCTACCGTGAGAACGTGAGGTTCCATGGGAGGGAGTGGCTCACCAGGACAAACGGAACTGTCTCCATCAACTTCTCTACCGGGGGATTCTAGAAGCTCTGCCAGGAAATGTTTGCCAGAGTTCAACTTTCTTCTCTTCCAGGTCATCGTTGAAGGGTATACACATGGTTGAGTGAGGTGAAGGACAAAAATTCTTGGTTCCACGGGAAGTTTCTGTTCAACACACTTTGACACGTGATCGGCAATGTTGTTCTCTACGCGAGGCACATGTTCTACCTACAATCCGTCAAAGCATTCCACCAACTTGCTCACTTCCTCTACATAAGCCTCCATCAAGAGACTCTCATAATCTTTGTTGATCTGTTTCACAACGAGTTGAGAGTCGCCTCTAATGACCAGCTTCTTGATTCCCAACTCTACCTCGATCTGAGTCCTGCAAGAAGTCGTTCATATTCGGCGGTGTTGTTGGTAGGTTCTACCCAGGGGAAGTGCATTTGGGAAACGGGTGACAACTGTGATCTCATGGTCTTGGAAGTAGTGGCGGAGCTTCCTCGAGGCCATGACAAGGCCGAAGATCATCTTTTGCACTCCAGAGTACCTTGACCTAGCCCCCAACAACAAGGACCTAACAAAGTACACTGGCAACTATACCACTTTCTTCTTTGCCATTTCTTTGGCCTTCCCTCTACTAGCCTCCTGGGGTTCTTCTGAGTCTATGTTGGGTGTTGTCGTGGATACCTTAACATCATCCCCGGCAGCATCTGCCATGGGCGACATCTTCATCTACTTCCCGCTGTGCCACCTGGGTTGCGCTAACCACTTGATTCGTTGTCGCCAAGTATAGAAGCAACGGTTCTTTTGGTTTAGGAGCAACCAAGGTGGGAGCGAAAGAAACATATGTTTTCAGATCTCGCAACGTTGCCTCTGCTTTCTGGGTCCACTTCATCTGGCCAGCCTTCTTCAGTATATTGAAGAATTACAAGGCGGGTTCAGCGGATTTGGAGATGAATCTGCTCAACTTGGCAACCCATCCGGTCAGACGTCTCACATCCTTGACTATCTTGGGTGCTTGTATCCGTTGGATAGCCTTGATCCTGTAAGGATTGGCTTCAATTCCTCGCTGAGACGCAAAAATCTAAGTAGCTTGCCAGATGGAACACCAAACACATATTTCTCAGGGTTGAGCTTCAGGTTGATCTTGCGCAGGTTTGCAAAGGTCTCTTCCAAGTCTTGTACAAGGGTAGCTTCGTCTCTGGTTTTGACCACTATGTCATCCATGTAAGCTTCCAAATTTCCGTGCAATTGGGGTCCAAATCCAATCTATATCACCCTGACAAAGGTAGAACCACTGCTGTTTAACCCGAAGGCATACATATAAAGCAGTACGTGCCACATGGAGTTATGAATGCGGTCTTCTCCTCATATTCTTTATCCATGAATATCTGATGGTATCCGGAATAGGCATCCAGGAAGGAAAGCCGATCGCATCCGAAAGTGGAATCAACTATCTGGTCAATGCGTGGCAAGGGAAATGGGCCCTTTGGACATGCTTTGTTTAAATCAGTGAAATGAATCCAAAGCCTCCATTTCCCATTTGCCTTGCGCACCACTATCGGGTTAGCTAACCACGCTGGATGCAGTACTCCTCGAACTAAACCAGCTGCTTCTAGCTTCTTGATTTCTTTGGCAATGAACTGCTGCCTCTCTAAGGCCTATTTCCTAACTTTCAGCTTGACGGGTCTGGCATGAGGGCAGACATCAAGGTGGTGCTTAATTAGCTCTTTGGGAACACTTGGGATGGTAGAAGGTTGCCGTGCAAACACATTGACATTCGCCCACAGAAAGGCAATGAGCACGCTTTCCTGTTTTTCACTAACGGTGGCACTGATGGAAACGTATCGCGAGAGCCATCCCCCATGCCGGGACTTTCTTTGTCACGGGGTAGGAGACCTTGGATTTCCGGCTAGTGGAACTCTCCGGAAGGTCATCGACACGTGCAACACACTCCGTGGAGGTGCGCTTCCCAGAGTCCTTACTGGTGTTCCCGCTAGACTTCTTTTCAGGAGCGGGTCCTTCAGCAGCCTCAGCTGCTACTGCATTTCGGTACATCTGGTCTATGCAGGTAACTGCATCATTCTTGTCAAACGGGATGGAGATTACTCCCATGGGATCTGGCATCTTCAGAACATGGTAAGCATAGTGGGATGCTGCCATGAATTTGCCAAGGATGCGCGATGAAGAATTCCATTGTACAACAGGGAGTGTTTGACCACATCAAATACGACCTTCTTGATCTGGTAGTTGAACTCTCCGGCAAACATAACAGGTAAAGTTTTCTTCCCCTTGGGTTGGCGTCTGCATGGGTTATTTCGTGGGAATAAACCCGTAGGCTTGAGCTCGTCCTCAGGAATTTGCAGTCTCTTAACCATCTCAGGGGAAATAAGTTTCAACCCTACCCTGTCGTCAACTAACATCTTACTACCTTTGAGGTTGTGGTCTGTCGGAGAAACCAACAGCAGAAGAAACCTAATCACAGTAATGCGATCAAGGTGATCCTCTCCGTCAAAGATGATAGGCGTGCGAGACCATTCGAGCGGTCTTCTAGACTCTGTTGTTGGCTCCATGGTGTTAACTTTGCGCGCCCACTATTTGACTTGGCGTTGAGAGGAGTGCAAGCATGCACCCCCCTCAAAACACTTGGCATAGGTTGCTCTCTGGAATTCGTTATCACTGGAATCCTCTCCATCATCTTCATCATCACTCATGTCATATTTTTCTTTCTTCTCACGGCCTCTGGCAGGATTTTCCCTTTGCTGGAGGGCCTTGCCGTGGTGTCCTGCTCGAGCACCTCGCCCCTACCCGACAACACCATCTTGGCCCTTGTCCTTGTCGCGCTTCTCGTACTCTGCTTTTTTTCTTTTCAGCAAGCAGCTCACCTTGGCGGCATTCTTGGAGATCATGGCACTTGGTGCAATGGATCTTGCAATATTGCCCATTGGCCTTTCCAGTTTTCTCTGCCGCTGCGGCCTCCCGGAAATCAGCGCACTAGGAAGGTCCCTTGCCAGGGGTCTCGACTTTCGCCTTCTTGTCGACGCTAAGATCACCAGAGCCTTCTACGACTAATATTGCCTTTCCCTTGCGCTTCTTGTTGTGCTTTCAGTTAATCCCCTTAGGTACAGGGGTATCGTCCTCATCATCCGAGTCGACTTCGACACCCGCCTTCTCTCCTAGGAGTCGCCTTCCTTGTTTAGCTGGAGCACACTTGTCTGCCAATGTGTATAGGTCGTTGATAGTCTTGGGGAGTTTGACATTCATCTTGAACCGCATCCTCCTGTTGCGCATGTTCGAATGGAAGGTGGAAATCACGCCTGCGGGGTGTATCTCAAGAATGTTGCGGTCCACTCTACTGAACCTCTGGATGTACTTCCGCAGGGTTTCCCTCTCCTTCCGCGGGAGGACCTGCAAGTCGCTGGGCTGTCCCGGCTCCTGGTGGCCACCTGTGAAGGCGCCAGCAAACTCGTTGGGAAAGTCAGCCCATGACAAAATGGAATTCTCTGGCAGGTGCAGGAGCCACGACCTCACATTTGGCTTGAGTGCCAAAGGGAAATATTTGGTGAGCACCTTCTCATCTCTTCCTCCGACAGCTTGGACGGTTATCGTGTAGATGCCCAGGAATTTTACCGGGTTGAGATTTCCATCATACTTCTTCGTTAGTTCAGGCTTGAAAGATTGGATCGACAGCTAGCGAACCTGTCGCAGGTCGCGAGTGAAGGAAGGATACCTGACCTCGTAAGGTAGGTATCCGCCAGCATTGGGCGCGGGGTTGCGAGCGTATATGCCGTTGCGCGTGTCAGATTGATGGTGCGCTTCCCGGCGTCGTTCAATGGTGAAACGCGCGTCCTCCTTCAGGACACGCCGCTGGTCTCGCTGACCGCGTGGGCCAGATGAGGCCACGGATGCCTCGTCGCGTTCGCTAGTGCATGGAAATTGTTATGTATACCCTTGGGTTTGCTATTGGGGAGGGGACTGCACCGTTGGTTTGGTCCCCTCAACACGACCGTGAGTCGGTCCGCCATCGTCGTCCGTGGATGACGAGATGGTCCTGCATGTTGTGATTTGTTGGCTTCGGCAAAGCCAATGAAACTCTGGATGATGGCCCTCCACTCGTCCATCTTGTCACTCGCTAGTGGAAAACTTAACAACAGCTTAGCCAGCGCCATTACTTCTATGGATGTGTCCCGCATGGGCACAGAGGCGGACCGTGACCTTGCTCAACTCCTGGTGAAACCAAAAGGAGCATCATCGCACCCTTCTTGTCGTGCACTGGTCATCGTGGTAGTCTGACATGGGGGAGGTTGAGCTCATGGAGCCGCGGCTCCTCTCAGCACCCCTTCTTGCTCTAGACAAGGCACGCGCGCAGTCGCGTCCGTGGTAGTCGCAACCCGTGGATTGTGCCTTGCTTCAGATTGGGCGCCACTGTTATGACTGCGGCGGAAGGGTGGGGTCTGGGTGTCTTTTCCACCCGCAACATCACGGCCAAGATCACCAAGGCGTTGCTGCTCCTCTCCTTGTGCGCTCTTTGTTTTGAATTGGGCTGTGGGGGACACGATGGCAGCACCTCCTGTGCAAATCACATCGCCCATGATGCTCGCATCGCTTGACATCGTCATGGTGCCAGCAATCTCCACAACTCTAAACATCGTGGCCTTTGAAGTAGATGGATGGGCAGCTGCGCCAATCTTCTTCTTGGGAGACATGAGGAAAAAGAATAGCGATGAAGATCAGCATGCTGCTCGTAATCTTAGGTTTGTGCGAACGATTCCCCCTGTCTCACACATCAAAGATGTCGGGGTAGGTTGCACTCGATCACCGATGGGACCATTGCCCCTTTGTAGTTCGGAGGGGAGGTCGCGTTGCATAAAGAGCAGAAACTACGAGGCAACACGATGATGGTTGTCGAGTTGTTTACCCAGGTTCGGGCCGCTAAGAAGCGTAAAATCCTACTCCTGCTTTGGTGGATTGATTTGGTGAAGACGGAGCCCCCACAGTGTTCTGCCCCGACATGGGTTACCGTGGAGAGCTACTATGTGCGTACAAATGTTCTTGGGTCCAATCCTCTGAAGTCTGAAACCTCTGGTAAGTTGCCTTGGGCCACCTTTTATAGCTCATGGGGCGTCCACAATGGCAAGCAGACATGATTAGATAGTTAATAGTGCTACCATACCTAACTCTGGAACTCAAGACAAAATGGCATAGATACAGCCTTAGGTGGCGTGCGGGGGTGCATACCGGCAAGCTCCTGCCACCGCTTTAGCTGGCTGTTACTTGGTGTCTTGAAACGCCTCTGGACGAGTGTCAACTTGTCGTAATCTGTCTCCCGGCAAGTCACCACGTGTATAGCGAGAGCCACTTAGACATCTTGGAGCTCGACACCTCATTGATAAGTTACTGGTGTGGCGATGACGTGGAGCGGTGGCAGATTGGCTCACACTTGCCGGAGGGGTGACTAGCCGGGTCTTCTTGAGGATGCATGTGCCTTGGTCTCCGACAGGTGTCGGGGGTTCTTGGCACTTCTTGGGCCCGTCCTGGGCTGCTGTGTAGGTCTTGCAGGCGTCTGGCTCCGGATACTTTCTTCGGTTGGCGGTTAACTTCGAGGGGTTATGCTCTTAACGTATATTTGTAAGTCAAGGGCACTGGGTACCCTATTACTAGTGCACCGACATAAATAATACGAATATGGCGTTTCGTCAATATGCAATGAGTTGCATATTGAGCTTCACTTAACATGTAGTATTGATTGTTGTGATTACCATGCATTGCAAAATTAAATGGACATGCATCATATTTGATAGTGCATCATGCCGTGTATATGTGGTGGTGTTAACCGTGTGTTGATTGTTTGTTTCCGGATTGCTTCTCCTTGATAGAGTTCCGAAACGAATTCAGAGTGTGAGGGCTCGTTCGTCTACGACCTATCGTCTACTTTATGAATTCGTTCTTCTTCGAACCAGGATCTGAGGCAAGATGACCATGTCCCTGGATACCACTACTATCGTTTCCATGCTAGTTGTCTCGGTTCTATCATTATGTCACGTTACCTACCACTTGAATATCAAGCATCCCAACATTGCCATGAAAAGCCTCTAACCCCTCCATATCCCGGCAAACTATTGTTTGGCTATGTTACCGCTTGCTCATCCCTTCTTATAACATTGCTAGTTGCAGGTGTAGTTTGTTACATGTGCCAACATGGATATATTTGGGACATCATAATATTTTTTATATTTAATTTAATGCACATATATACTTGGTAAAGGGTGGAAGGCTTGGCCTTTTTCTTGTTGTTTTGTTCCACCTTTGCCGCACTAGTTACTTGCGTATCGGTGTTATGTTCCATATTGACCACTCCAAACATGCTTGGGTTTGTTATGGGGAGCCCCTTGGTTTTTATTTTGGGAAAAAACTCTTCTCGCAAGGCCCAACATTGGTACTACATTTTCCTATTAACTATTAACATTGCATAGGGACATGCCAGCCGCGTGGATAATTAATTAACCCCCTGGCCAGTGCTCCTCATGAGTGCTGGTCCAAAATAGGGCACTGTGCGGGGCCACCTAGGGACAACTCAAGGGATTTCTATCAGACCACCGTACGTGTCTCTTATCTATCGTATCCTGAGAACGAGATATGCGACTCCTATCGGGTTTGTCGACATGTCGGGCAGTCTTCCTAGATTTGTTTTACATTTCTCAAACGTCTTGGACACGGGATTCCGAGGATACGTTGGGCTATCTCAAGGTTGAGATTTTCCACCGGGATTCCAAGGAGACTATGGGCTCTTCCATGGTTGAGGTTTTCCCTGTAGCTTGTGGCTATTTTGTGATGGATGAGTTGGAGCACCCCTACATGGCAAAATCTTTCGGAAACCATGCCCGCGATTATGTGGAAACTTGGAAACTTGTTGAACATCCGGTCATAGCAAGGTTGAAGTAAACTTAAATAAAATACGCCAACCATGTGCTTAACCATGACCATCTCTTCTTGTGAGATTTTAACAAAGAAGGGAACACGGTGGTGTTATGTTTGACTCGTAAGTACGTTTTCAGGATCACTTCTTGATCATTTCTAGTTCTCGGCTGTTTATGCATAGATAACTCTTCTTATTCTTTTACTCGTAAGTTATCCACAAAAATAAATGCTTAGTGCTTGATGCAGCCTCACCACTTAACCATTCCTCATCCATTAAGCTTTGCTAGTCTTGATATCCTTCGAAATGAGAAAGCTGAGTCCTTGTGGCTCGCAGATTATTACAATAGTTGTAGGTACAAGTAATGCGACGATTTGACGTGAGAGCGATGCTTGTTTGATTTGGAGTTCTTCTTCTTCTTCTTTATCGATCATAGGATGGGTTCCACGCCGGCAGCCTCGGATTATCTAGGATGGACGTTGCTTTTAAAGTTTTGTTTCGTCCGTAGTCGGACCCTGCTCTTGTATATGGTTATTGAATGGATTATTGTATTGAGATGATCATGCTGTATCTTGTGGCGAGTTTAAGCCAATTCCATATACTCATCTCTTCTTTATACGTACTTGTAACGATATCCATTCTTGAAAAATGACGAGGTGCGCTTCTATCCCTATCAAGGCCCTCGATCCAAAATAAGGATATGACAGCCTCTTGGGTGTTACAAGCTGGTATCAAAGAAGTACCAACCTAGGTGCCCCTTGATTAATCAAACTTGGTTGAGTTGAGTCTCATGAAAAAACTAGTTTGATTCTAATTATATATTAGAGACTAGGATTATTTTTACTCCTCTTCCCTTCTCTGGTGAGGTATCATGACATAGGAATTTTAATTCTACCCCTCTTCTCACTCAAAACTTTTTAGGATCACGCGGTTATTTTGGAACATCTATGATGTCGATGTGACAAAATTCTGTATTTGGTGCCTCCTGTTTCCGAGGAGTAGAGCTCTAGGAAGTTGTTGACGCATTGTATCATTCAGTTCCCTTAGTAATCAGGACGTGGATGATCAAACTTGCTTCAATAACCTTTGTGGCAACAGGAGTCTGCCATCACCCAATATCGGGGAGAACATCCAAATGTACTGCCACAATTGGTATCATTCTGATTATGAGGGTGTGAGGTAGATGAGTTTCTGGGAAGTCTGGTTATGTGTTGACGAATGTGTTATATTGGAGTATAGTATCAATTTAGGAGTTGTGTGACGTTTTGCTCCTTGTATCCGTGAACCCGATTGCATAACCAGATGATGTTGGGAGTTTTCAGGTGGGAAGTCAAGTAGTTACCTAGAATTACCCGTCAAACAAAATCATATGGGTTATGTATTTCTTCCTGGCTTGCTTCGTAAGCCTCATCATTTGTTTTGTTGGAGTATGGTAATTCGAGTTGCGTTGATGTGAAATGTTGTTTCATATCTTTCCTAATCTTTGTCCTCATATTTTTATGGGAATGCTAATCCTTTTGTTCAACCAGAGTTGTCATGAAATTCTTTCAACCGATGTGCTTCTCTTCAATATAATACAATCCATTTCAATATTCGCAAGATCAATCCTCATAGTTCTTTTCGGAGTTGTTCTCATCCGTTCCAAGTTGTCTTTGTTTTTCCCCAATTTCCCACCCTTTTTATTCAAGGATTAAATTATTATCCTAGTACCTTTTTTTCATTGATGCCTCTCCTATATTCTCTTCTGTGTGGTATCCGGTGATTCATTGTAAAGATAATCAGGTGTTATGTTAATCATTCTTCATTCTTGTTTTCTTTCCCGGTGGATCGATTCAACCTCTCGGTGTTTGTCATATCCTTTTTAGTTGTTAAATGCTTTTCCGTATTGGAAATTCTCATCCAAGCCTCTCTTGTTTATACAAATCTGTATTCTATCCATTCCTGCAGATATCTAAGAAGTTTGTGTTTTCATTCAAAATCCTTTCAGATTATTTCGAGGGTGTCACCTGATCAAGTTCTTAATTTGTACCGTTGAATATCTCTTCCTAAGCAATCATTTCAATAGTATTTTGCTTTGAGTGGGCCCATAACCCACAAGATTTTCTAGATTCTTACTTGGCTCATCTAATCTTTTCGGATGTATGAACTTCCTTTCACATATGATGTAATAATGATCTTCAACAGTCATATTCATCCTCCAAGATCGCCTCGAATTATTTTCATAATTGGCTCAACTTTATCTTCTTCATTGTTCCGGAGTGTCTCATTAATTCTTGATGGTGCTTATTGGCATCATTCTCTGCATTGCGGACTGAAGAGGAGTTCCACTTAAACTTTGTCCATTCTTTTGAAGATTGTCATCTCAGCTTCGTGCTCTCTCTTAAATTGTTTTCGATCATGAAAAGTTCCTTCCATATCTATCCAGAGAATTTTAGAGTTATTTTTATTTTTCGATCCTCCCGAAGTCCACCATTTAAGAAGATATGTTCATTCTTAGCTTTCAGATTTCGTTCTCAAATTCTTCTTAATGCTTATTCATTCGTTTGTATCTCAATTATTCCGGTGCTTCGTTCTTTTGTATCGTCATTCATTCATTCCAAATTCTTATCGGCACTCCATTCAGGATGTCTCCAAGTTTGTATTATCTCTCTTCAATCGTTTTCAAGAGGAATAAGTCGTATGTGAAATCCGTTGTTTGTCATCAATTCAACTTCATGAAGGATAAGCATAACATAATAATAATTATTGTTTCATCAAGATGATTTCTATCCTTCTTCCGGAGTTGGTCGTTATATCAAATTATCGATTTCACGTGTTCCCATCTTTTATTTTCCGGAGTTCCAAGTCTTCTCAAGTATGTCTTCGCGAAGTTCCATCTAAATCTTGGAAGGTAATAATATTATTTTAGACCTTCATTGCTGCGATCATTCTGTTGTACCGGGTGGTTGCTCTCTTCGCTTCGTCATATCTTTCCGTTTAGATCATGTTCTTCCCTTGCTTGTCCATTCAGCTCGAGTGTTGTGTTCTCTTTTGAAGTTCTTTCCATATTATCAAGTTTTGCCTCTCTTTTCTACCAAAGTGCAACCGAAATTCTTTTTTCCCGCTCGTTATCTATATCATTTCAACTAAAGTGCTTTCTATTCCTTCTTGCCCTTGTGTTCTTTTATTCTCTTAGAAACCTTCACATTTCGTTCGTTTCACTTGTTTGTTAAATAAGAAACTAAGTTTTACCTCTTCCATTGTTCTCCCTCTTCCTCTTCTCATTGTAAGATCTCAGGTTGAGATCTCTTATTAGTGGAGGAGAGTTGTAACCGCGCGAGATGGATGCTCCACAAGATTCGCTTTTTATTTGATTGTCCCATTCATCATAGCATCATTCACATCATCTGCTTGGCATCGACACTATGTTGCCATCATTTTTAAAAACTTGCATCCATTATTAGTTGTCAATTCTCTTCATTCTCGTCATTCACTATTTTCATGTCCACCAAACTCGCACGCACCCGCGTGATCATTGACATATTGTTTTTAAAAGTGTGTTTAAAACATTCTCGGAATGGGTTGAAAGTTGGCATGCAGTCTTAATAGAGTGTAATAGACTGCCTGCCAAATTTTGCCGCATTCAGAGCTCGTTTGATACACGAATCGTTAATCCTATAGCAACACTATAACCGGCTTAAATCGCAAACATTTTTGATTTATAAAAACTCTGTCATGGGACACAACCTCTCTCTCATGTTAGCCAAAGCCCATCTACATAGCCCACTACACCTCGCCTAAGCCCCCTCAATCTGGAGTCGTCCGATTGAGATCGAACATTCCTAAAATAGACTAAATCCCTAACCCCAAGCCTCGTTTCTATAAATAGATAGATGCCCTTCGTAAAATGGATGAGACCCTAATCATTCCTCGTTTTCCTGTGCAGTCGCCAGCTCCCCCTCCACCGCACCAAGCCCGCCCCAGGCCTGGGTCTCCGTCGCCACCCTCGAGCGTTGGTCCGGCTCCCGTGCGCCCCCGTGGCTAGGGAAGCCTACGCCAGCCCCGCCGCCCCACCGGCAAGCCGCCACCCCACCGAACCACCGTGCCGTAAAGCCGGTCGCCCTCTTCCATCCTATCCTTCTTACCCCTCTCTTCCTCTCCCTAACGTCTAGCTAGCCCTCTATCCTGTAGGTCAGCCCCGCCACCATGGATGCCCAGGACCCCAATGTTGTCCCCGTTGCCGCGCTCCGCCGCTACCTGTGCCTGGATCCGACACCAGCTGGCTGGATCCGGCTGCCCTGCATCGCCCTCCGTAGACTGCCTCGGCTCCAACAGACCGCCGCCTGACAACCTCAGCCGCCGCCGATTCCCATGATCCCATTAGGGACTGGCAGGAGGAGGACGACATGCTTTGTACTCGCCCTTGTGGGCCAGGCCCATCTAGCCGCGTCGTCGGCCCAACATCGCATTACCCCTCGGCATGCTTCACATCCGGCCCAAGGCCCTTTGGTGAGCATGCCACTATGCCTCGCCCCGTGTGCCATTTTACTATTTCGCACTCACCCCGTCCGCCCTAAAAAACGACGAAGTCCTAAAACTCTCGACATAAAACTTCATGTTTGCTTTTTGTGGTGCTTGTAATTTGTAAACCGTTCATGAGATTGCAATGATCTTAATGTGAAAAATCATCTACTCGATGTGCTCTACATGATGGTAGTCTTTGATTGTGCATTAGTATTCAACTGATTATTCAAATTTGTGTTGAAATAGTGCATATCATCGTATACTACAAAAACTGATATTTTATTCAATCTTCGGTGGATGATTGCATCTAATTTGTAGGTCTTCTGCATGTGGTACCTTCTTGAGATTTGTTCTATGTGATGTCTACTTTGATTCCATGCCACTGGTTGCCATGTAAGTCATCTACATCACATCAATATGTTGCTCTAAACATGCTATCATTTTAAAACTGCTAATCTACTAACATTAATTTCCATTTTTGCGACGCTCGAATTAAGTAAACCATGCCTTTTCTGAATGTGTTCCAATGGAGTGAACTATAGTATGCCATGTCCAATTGCTGTTAGTAGGTTTGCCATGCCATCAATGTAATGTTTAGCTGTAGTTTTCATCATGTGAACTTGGCATAAAAATATTGCCATTTTGAGGGTCGAAACTAATTCCAAGTCCAGAATCTGCTATATATTGTTTCTATGTTTAGATGTGATTTGCTATTAGTCTACAACTCCTTGTGGTTAGTCCAATGGAATGAGTTGTAAACCATGTTATCCTCTATTAGTTTGTGTCATTAGTTTTCAAGTATAGGTTTGTCATCATAGTTAATTTTGTTGTCAAATATGTCAATCTGATAAAACTATTGTTCCTTGCACCATGTTAATTTTTCGAAGTATGAGAAACTACTTAGTTGAGAATGCCGTGTTGTGTTGATGCTAGCTATATTGTGTGCGTAATTAGACCTTGATAGTATGGAATGAAATGAAGAGCATCATGTATACTACCATGTCGTAAGTTTTCAAGCCATAATATGCCCTGTAGCATGTGTTTTTCTTGTAATCAATATACCTTCATAATAAAACTGCTCTATTAAAACCTATTATTTTTACCAACTCTGAAACTGTGTTCAAGTAGCCATCTTGTGAGCTCATTTCCTTTTGATCCATGCTTCCAATCATTTTTCTCCTGTGAAATGAATTATTACGCATCATGTAAACTACTTCCCCATGTCTGGTTTGTGCATTTTAGATTCATGTAGCTTGTCGTTTTAATGTGTCCAAAATGCCATGTTGCTGCTTTGGACAAATTATAGCTAGAACTTCTGTTGCTTGGAGTTGTTGAACCATTGCTCCATTTTGAACATGCCATATATGAAAGTTGCTAAGAACTTCATCTAGTTTCATATTATCTTGTTGCATCCATGTTTTAAAATGCTCGTGGTTGTCATTTGCATACATTTTTCATACATGATATATTTATCTTGTGTTGGTCATATCTTTTAAATCGTAGCTCCCTTTTAGATGATCTATATATTTAAATCCATCAGAATGATGTGTAGAATCACAAGGTCGATTTCGTTTACCTGTTTAATAAATATAAAACATGGTTTTTTCAGATCTGGACCAATTTAGAAATTAACATGTTGGGTTGTTTTGGAATTACTCTAAGTTCTTTCCCACCTTATTTAAAATGCCTAGGTAGATAGTTTATTTATGCTTCACCACTTTCCATGTTTAATAATATTTAACATTGTCGTGTACCAAAATGGTAGTAAACTAAATAATACGAATGTGGAGTTTCAGAAATATGTAACTCGTTGCATATTGATCTTCACTTAATATGTAGTATTTGATTGTTGTGATTGCCATGCCTTGCATAATTAAATGGACATGCATCATATTTGATTGTGCATCACGCCGTGTATATGTGCTGGTGTTAATCTTGTTTGTTGCCAGATTGCTTCTTTTTGGTCGAGTTCTGAAACCGATTCAGAGTGTGAGGACTCGTTCGACTACGCCCGTTTGTCGACTTCACGAATTTGTTCTTCTTCCAAGTGGGATCTTAGGCAAGATGACCTTTTTCCTGGATACCACTACTATCATTGCCATGCTTCTTGTCTTGTTTCTTTCGTTATGTCATGTTTCCTACCACTTGATTATCAAACCTCACAACATTGACATGAAAATCATCTAACCCCTCCACATCCCACCCAACTATTGTTTGGCTATGTTACTCCTTGCTCAGCCCTTCTTGTAGCGTTGGTAGTTGTAGGTGCAGTTTGTCACATGTTCCAACATGGAAATTTTTGGGATATCACAATATTATTGCAATTTAATTTAATGCACATATATAATTGGTAAAAGGTGGAAGGCTTGGCCTTTTGTTTGATGTTTTCTTCCACCTTTGCCACCCTAGTTTTTTGTGTACCTATGTTATGTTCCATATTGAGCTCTCCTAACATCCTTCGGGTTGTTATGGGGACCACCTTATTTTTTATTTTGGGATAAAGCTCTTCTGTCAAGGCCCAACATTGGTACTACATTTGCCTAATAACTATTAACATTTCATAGGGACGTGCCAGCCCCCGTGGATAGTTAATTAACCCCCAGGCCAGTGCTCTTTATGAGTGTTGGTCCAGGATAGAGCACTGTGCGGTGCCACCTCGGGCAACTCGGGGATTACTATCATTCCACCGTATGCATTGCTTATCTGTCGTGTCTTGAGAACGATATACGCGTCTCCTATCAGTTTCACCGACATGTAGGGAGGTCTTGCTGGATTTGTTTTAGCGTTCTCGACCATGTTGTGCACTGGATTCTGAGGATACTTTGGCCTATCTGGAGGTTGAGGTTTTCCACAGGGATTCTGAGGAGACTACGGGCTATTCCGTGGATAATGTTTTCCACAAAGCTTGTGGCTAGTTTGTGATGGACGAGTTCGAGCACCACTTCAGGGTTAAATCTTTCGAAAAGCCATGCCTTTGGTTATGTGGCAACTTGGATACTTGTTTAACATCTGGTCATAGAAAAATTGAAGTAAACTTAAATAAAATAGACCACCCATGTGCGTAATCGTGAGCATAGCTTCTTGTGAGGTTTGAACCAAGAAGGGAACATGATGGGGCTATGTTTGACTCATAAGTAGGTGTTCAGGATCACCTCTTGATAATTTCTATTTCACGTCCATTTATGCATGGGTCACTCTTCTTATAATTGTACTCGTAAGTTAGCCACTCAAATAAATGCTCAGTGCTTGATGCAACCTCACCAATTAACCATTCTTCACACGTTAAGCTTTGTTAGTCTCGATAACACTAGAAATGAGATTGCAGAGTCCTTGTGGCTCATAGATTACTACAACAATAGTTGCAGGTATAGGTAATGCGATGATTTGACGTGAGAGCGATGCTTGTATGATTTGGAGTTCTTCTTCTTCTTCTTCATTGATCATAGGATGGGTTCCAAGCCAGTAGCCTGGAATTTGCAAGGATGGATCTCGCTTTTATCATTTGATTTCGTGTGTAGTCGGACCCTACACCTCTATATGGTGATTGAATGTATTGTTGTATTGAGATGATCATCATGTAGGTTCTGGCGAGTGTAAGCCTATTCCATATACTCATCTCCTCTTTACTTGTACTTGTACTTATGTCCATTCGTGCGAATCGACGAGATGCACTTCTATCCAAATCGAGGCCCTCGAGCCAAAATAAGAATAGGACAACATCTTGGGCATTACAGCTTTCGTCCTAAACACGTGGCCCCAACTAGGCGGCGATATCGAGACGCACTATCGAGCTGGACGAGGCACCTGGTTCTAACGAGGAGGCGAAGCACACACATCCGTTCAGAGCCAGCCAATTTCTCGCTATTGGTTTCGCAGGCGGGTGATGGTAGCGTGATTGTTGTGACATCCGGGACGCTCATCCTGGCCCCGGCCGGCATGGAGCCTAGAGCCGTAGGAGAAGTTGCTTGCTGCATTGTCTAGGATCCGCTAGTCGGCGGCTGGCTGTTGCCTCGGGGGTAAGGGGATACATCGATGGCCTGAGCTGAGTCGAACTAAGCTTGAAGGGTGTTGGTAGTGTTGGTGAGTTCGTGGATGTACTGCTCCTACAGCGCATGCTCCTCGCACTCCAGGTTGGCCAGATCAGCCATGGCGAGGCGAGAAGCCTTCATGTTGTCCAAAGGGGTGTCGTGGACGACAGCGCGACCACGTTGACACACCTCAGCGCACTTGCTTGGCTCGGTGCCACTCGGGGTGAGACCGTTGACGGTTTTGAACTCGCGCTGAGCGGATTCCATCCGGGTGGTGGCGAGGACGGTGGCCTCCACATACAGATGTTTGCGGGCCACCTCGAGTTCCTTTGTGGCAGCGGTCGGGTTGGCCACTGGTGCGATGGGGGTACGTAGGACCTCCAAGGTAGCGCGCACGGGGTTGGACGGGCCGGCGTAGGCCGTTGCCGCAGCCGCTACGGCCTCTGCCCTGGCGACCCCATGCTGGTGGTGGAGTGAGTGGTCATCACCTCGACGCGGAGGTGAGAACCATCCGCATTGTCTAGAGCACCGCTGCCAAGGGAAGGCACCAAATTGGAGAAGTCGAATACCTCGCCGGGGTACTCATCGGGGATGGGAATGATGTTGATGCGTAGCTCCACGAAGCGGTCGCGGAGACCGTCGATGTCGCTGGGCGACATGTCGCCAGTGAGTGGCAATGGGTCGGAGGTGGTGAGCACCTCGACAGGGTACTCAATGGAGGTGGGCGGGTCGCAGATTCATCTAGCGGGTCAAAGTGGTGGCCTGCCTTGCCTAGTCGTGGTCAGCCATGCATGAGTGGCATAACGGAGTGGTTGGCACAGTGTAGCCAGTATGCCAGCTCGCCTAGTCATAGTCGGTCGTGGTCAGCGGTACAGCCGGCTTCATTACAGCCATGCGTGCATGGTGTCATGGATTGGTTGGCTCTGTTGTCGCGTCGCACAATCACTGTGGTGTACTGTCGTACGGGGTGATGAGTGAGGCACTAAACCATCGACTGATCGGTCGCCCCGGAGCCGGGCCGGGAGGGGCCCTGCCCCAAGCCGGCCCACGCGGCAACAACCGACAAAGAGGATCCGACTCATGAGGGGCGAGGCTATGATGATATTT
Source organism: Hordeum vulgare subsp. vulgare (assembly GCF_904849725.1). Classification (NCBI taxonomy): domain Eukaryota; kingdom Viridiplantae; phylum Streptophyta; class Magnoliopsida; order Poales; family Poaceae; genus Hordeum; species Hordeum vulgare. The sequence goes on along the minus strand of NC_058524.1, from coordinate 360,292,124 downwards.
ATAACTTGTTCGTATGGATAGCTACAGCCTGTTGATGCATGTTTTTACAAGTTAATTTATCATGTCATTGCACTCAATATTTGCTTTCTGCAACTGACCTACTTACTGATATATCATGCATTGTCATTGCCTTGTTGCAAACATGGGTTGCTTGTGAGTACATTCAATGTACTCATTGGCTTGCCACTCATCATTTCATTGGCTAGGCTTGAAAGACAGTGTATGATGAAGAATACCTTGGTGACGTACGTGCGAGTTAGGATGCTTCCCAGTCATAATGCCTATAACGTTAAGGTAGATGTCATGGGTTCATGCTATCAAAGAAGGTTTTCCACTGCAGATATATGAATACTTGGTCATGGAGTCCATATTCGAGTAAAACTCTACGTAATGGATGGAAGACTCTTGTTATTCAATTTCCGTGTGTTTACTGAGCATTGATCTCTAGGATCAGTGTGCATGTACATTTGGTGATCACGACTTATGAGTCGGGGTCCCCACAGAGTTGGCAGGGGTTGAACATCTCATGTTCAATCATCATCTCAAGTCATCTGACTTAGGTCAAGTATCATCTTTCTGTCTCACACACACCAAGTTTGGAAACCATGGACGTAGCACAAGAGTGGTCATCCAACTGTCCTTGACCGTGGACACATATATTTGAAAAGTTGTACACTCTCCAAACGTTGTGCGTTGTACCCATGGTACTCGGGGAACTCCCGTGTCATCCATGAGTCGCGGTATATTACATACCCGAGGTAAGCACCGAACAATTCCTTTCCTCTGCTGACACTAAACAAAGTGTCCACTCATTGGTGCCATCCCTCATGATGTACATCATACGATCCTCGCTCAAGATCATACCATCCATCAGGGCACGCAACGGTGTGCCCGGTGTCTAGGAAAATGGCTCATGGTCTCCCTATCAGGCACAACACCGTATCGAGAGGGTCACTCTGGCCCTCCCACCACTAGTAATGTGGGCTCTCTACTAGCATTGACCAAAGTAATCAACAAAGCCCCATCCCCTATAGTGGTATCATGGTCGTACATGTATGGTTGGAGTAATGGTCGCAACTTAAACCAATCCGTTTCTGAAGACAACTCACTCACCGGACTCGGTACACCACTTCTTCCTCAAGTGTTGTCCGAGCTCAACATCTACCTTGGGCATTAGTTGCACCCGAAGGGATTTTCGAGAAGTCTTTAAACTCATTCCTTTTCCCTAACCATGCATATTCCGATCCCACTTATGTAGCAACTACTTTCGCATCCTAACTACTTCCCACACGCACAATCCTCATAGGAAGGTAGGGTCTTGCTCAGTGCAAGTATCAACGAGGATTTATCGGAGACAACCCGTCAAGGTGGTTACCGGTTCAACATGATTCAAATGCAACAAAGTAAAGTGCCATATGACATGCATAAAATGGTTTCATAGTGACGATCAAAGGGTTGCTTGCCTATCTCAGCAAAGTCTTCGAGGTCTTCACGAGATTCTAGTCCAACTACAAGCACTTATCCTATTTCGTTAACTACCATCGGAAACACCCAAAATAAGCAACACAACAAGCAGAAAATAAAAGTCCTCTATAAATAGGAGTTTTCTTTTTCTTGGACACCTCTGGTCTCAAGAAGAATGCGTGAATTTTGTCCTAATGGATTTGGATCACTCAAGATTTTTGAATAGTGTAAATAGAGGAGTTGATGATCCTATAAGTAGTCTACAGAAAACATTCTTATAAAAATGAATGGATGCACCTATTAAATAGGGCATGATTTTACAAACATTTAGGAAGTTGTTTCACTAGATTTGGAGTTGGAGTGAATTTCCTATGAATTTACTAACATGGAATAAATGCAAATGGGACTATTTATTTGGTCCAACCAAATTATACCATACAAAGTGTTCACCAAGGCTAGGAAAATAGAAAAAGACTTTTGGAGTCTATGCTATCTTGAATCACTCCATTTGGAGCTGATTTGGACCCTCTAGGAATTTTACAAATTGGCCTTGAGAAGGTTCAAAGTTGAATTTAAATTTGAACAGTATAGAGAATTTCTCTCGAAAAATGTGCAATGCACATATTTAGATAGGTCAAGACTTTAGGAACTCCTAGAATTTTGAATCAACAATTTTGGAGTAGAAATGGATTCATTATGAATTGATTCACCTCCCTGGTAAGAAATGGGATAAAAGAAATTACCCAGTGCAACGGGATTAGACCATGCCCTACGCGTAGAATAGCCACTAGGGCGGCCCAGTGGCTCAATCGAGCGAGGAAGAGGTTACGCGGAAGGTGCACCAAGGAATCATACCTTCCCTGGACGAAGGCACCCGACATGTGCTCCCGCCTCCACTTAAGCGCTGGGTCTGGCCGGCGAGAGGCTTGCAGGTGGGCCCCACATTGCAAGTTCTCCTTCCTCTTCCCTCTTGAATAGAGGGGGAGCAGGGGAGGGTGGAGCCGAGTGGCGGCGGCACCGTCCACCTCCGGCGTTGCCCCGTCCATCCTCGGGCGCAGGAGGACGCGGAGTCTCCATCCCTACACCGCATGAACGCCGAGGGCTATCGGAGCAACCACAACTTCTACAGGCATATGACCAAGACAATGGGCTTGCATAGGGTTGCGTAGCTAGGGAGTGAGGAGTTGGGGATTAGGTGATGATCAATACGACGTTGGGGAATTCCGGTGAACCTGAAGGAGGAGGAGGGGATCCAGGCTCATCGATTTTTTGGGCAGAGGCTGCCGACAAGCTTTGGCCATGAGGACGATGGAGGCGAGGAGAGAAGCACCTGGTCAGACCTGGAGCTTCACTAGAGAGAGAGGGAGCGACATGCGCGGACGGGTGCACTCAGGGTACCATATATGGCCAGGCGGTGGTGCATCGTGAAGATGCTCACGGGCGCCCACGGGCACAACTCTGTGGTCGTCCCGAGGTCCATGCGGTGCTCATGGGGCTAGTCCAGGTCGCAGGGTATGAAGAGAAGGAGGCGGGTGAGATCAACGAGGGATCCTCACGTGAGCAGCGAGTAGTGAAGCTCTACGACATCGGCCACGCGCGAGGTGGGTGATGGAGGGGTGACGAAGGAGGAGCCCGACACATTGGCATGTCCCCGATGCCGAGGTCAGTCTACTAGTCAACGGGGAGGGGATCGAGGTTGTTGGGGGTTTAGGATGGTAGCCGTCACAGTGTGCCAAAGAATTTGTAGCACGCTCCAGAGAGCAAGCTCTGCATGCCAGGGCATGCCACTTGCGTCCTGGCACTAGTAGAAAACAGGGCTATCGTTCAGCGTTGGCCAGCCCATTAGTCCCGGTTCTTTAAGACCGGGACCAATGGGGGGTATTAGACCCGGTTCGTGAGCCCACGGGGCCGGCCGGGGCCTCGTGGGCATTGGTCCTGGTTCGTGTAGAACCATTTGTCCTCGTTCGAGCCACGAACCGGGACCAATGGTCCTTGCTGCAGGCCCACAACCATTGGTCCCGGTTCTTGGCATGAACCGGGACAGATAAGTTGCCTATATATATATCCATCGCCGCGGCAGAGCACTCTGTTTTTTTTGGCCGGCGAGGGGAGGGTATTTTGGTGCTCTAGCTCACCTCCTATGCACATGAGGAGCTTCATTTTTCCCAAGATTTGTCTAGATTTAGGGGTCCGTCACGCCCCGTCCCCGCTTTCACCACCGTTGATCGCCCGCGCCGATCTCGTTCCCGGCACCACCGTGGTGAGCCTCTTGTTCTTATCTTCTTTATGATACTTGTCTGATTTTCTTACTTTAGATAGATATTTGTCTGATTTTCTTAATTTTGACACACATAATTATATGTAATGCACACAGATGAACCGGCAATGGATGTATGGTGACAGACACACCTCCGAGTACATTAAGGGCGTGCACATTTTTCTCCAAGTGGCTGAGGCAAACAAGCAGAATGGTTTTATGTGTTGTCCATTCAGTAAATGTGGGAATATGAAGTCTTACTCTGACCGGAAAATCCTTCACACCCACCTGCTTTACAAGGGTTTCATGCCACACTATAATGTTTGGACGAGGCACGGAGAAATAGGGTTTGTGCTTGAAGACGGCGAAGAAGAAGAGGACGATGACAACTATGTGCCCCTGAATACGGTGATGCTGCAACCGGGGGAGCTGCTGAAGATCAAGAGGAACCAGACGATGTGCCCGATGATGCTGCAACAGGGGAAGCTGCTGAAGATCAAGAGAAACCAGACGATGTGCCCGATGATGATCTCCGCCGGGTCATTGTCGATGCAAGGACGAAATGCGAAAGTCAAAAGGAGAAGCTGAAGTTCGATCGCATGTTAGAGGATCACAAAAAAAAGTTGTACCCCAATTGTGAAGATGGCAACACAAAGCTGGGTACCGTACTGGAATTGCTGCAGTGGAAGGCAGAGAATGCTGTGCCTGACAAAGGATTTGAGAAGCTACTGAAAATATTGAAGTAGAAGCTTCCAAAGGATAATGAATTTCCCGACAGTACGTACGCAGTAAAGAAGGTCGTATGCTCTCTAGGATTGGAGGTGCAGAAGATACATGCATGCCCTAATGACTGCATCCTCTACCGCAGTGCATACGAGTATTTGAACGCAAGCCCGGTATGCGGTGCATTGCGGTATAAGATCAGACGAGATGATCCTGGTGATGTTGACGGCGAGCCCCGCAGGAAGAGAGTTCCTACGAAGGTGATGTGGTATGCTCCTATAATACCATGGTTGAAACGACTGTTCAGAAACAAAGAGCATGCCAAGTTGATGCGATGGCACACTGAGGACTGTAAGAAAGACGGGAAGTTGAGAGCACTCGCTGACGGGTCGCAATGGAGAAAAATCGAGAGAGTACTGTGCTGAGTTTGCACGTGACCCAAGGAACGTATGGTTTGGTTTAAGCGCGGATGGCATTAATCCTTTCGGGGAGCAGAGCAGCAGTCACAACACCTGGCCCATGACTCTATGTATGTATAACCTTCCTCCTTGGATGTGCATGAAGCGGAAGTTCATTATGATGCCAGTTCTCATCCAAGGTCCTAGGCAACCCAGCAACGACATTGATGTGTACCTAAGGCCATTAGTTGAAGAACTTTTACAACTGTGGAATGGAAATGGTGTACTTGAGTGGGATGAGCAAAAACAGGAGGAATTTAACCTGAACGCGTTGCTGTTTGTAACCATCAACGATTGGCTTGCTCTCAGTAACCTTTCAGGACAGACAAACAAGGGATACCACGCATGCACGCACTGTTTAGCTGACACCGAAAGTATATACCTGGGAAGCTGCAGGAGTAATGTGTACCTGGGCCATCGTCGATTTCTTCTGACCAACCATCAATGTCGAAAGAAAGGCAAGCATTTCAAAGGCGAGGCAGATCACCGGAAGAAGCCCGCCATGCGTACCGGTGATCACGTACTTGCTATGGTCAATGATTTACACGTAATCTTTGGAAAGGGTCCCGACGGACTAGCTGTTCCGAGTGATGCTGGGGGACACGCACCCATGTGGAAGAAGAAATCTATATTTTGGGACCTACCCTACTGGAAAGACCTAGAGGTCTGCTCTTCGATAGAAGTGATGCACGTGACGAAGAACCTTTGCGTCAACCTGCTAGGCTTCTTGGGCGTGTATGGGAAGACAAAAGATACAGTTGAGGCACGGGAAGACCTGCAACGTTTGCACGAAAAAGACGGCACGCCTCCAAAGCAGTATGAAGGTCCTGCCAGCTACGCTCTTACCAAAGAAGAAAAGGAAATCTTCTTTGAATGCCTGCTTAGTATGAAGGTCCCGACTGGCTTCTCGTCAAATATAAAGGGAATAATAAATATGGTAGAGAAAAAGTTTCAGAACCTGAAGTCTCATGACTGCCACGTGATTATGACGCAACTGCTTCCGGTTACATTGAGGGGGCTTCTACCGGAAAACGTCCGATTAGCCATTGTGAAGCTATGTGCATTCCTCAATGCAATCTCGCAGAAGGTGATCGATCCAGAAATCATACCAAGGCTAAGGAGTGATGTGGTGCAATGTCTTGTCAGTTTCGAGCTGGTGTTCCCACCATCCTTCTTCAATATCATGACGCACGTCCTAGTTCATCTAGTTGACGAGATTGTCATTCTGGGCCCCGTATTTCTACACAATATGTACCCCTTTGAGAGGTTCATGGGAGTCCTAAAGAAATATGTCCGTAACCGCGCTAGGCCAGAAGGAAGCATCTCCATGGGCCATCAAACAGAGGATGTCATTGGGTTTTGTGTTGACTTCATTCCTCACCTTAAGAAGATAGGTCTCCCTAAATCACGGTATGAGGGGAAACTGACTGGCAAAGGCACGCTTGGAGGGGAGACAATAATATGCAGGGAAGGATATTCTTGGTCAGAAGCACACTACACAGTTCTACACAACTCTACCTTGGTGACCCCTTATGTCGATGAACACAAGAACAGTCTGCGCTCCAAACACCCGGAGTAGTGCGATGACTGGATTACATGTGAACACATCAGGACTTTCAGCAGTTGGATGGAAACACGTCTCAGAGATGAAAACACTGTTTGTGATGAGCTGTACTTGTTGTCTTGGGGACCATCTTCGACTGTTACAATTTGGAAAGGATACGAGATAAATGGGAATACATTTTACACGATCGCCGAAGATCAAAAGAGCACCAACCAAAACAGCGGTGTCCGCTTTGGTGCAGTCACCAAGAGGGGAAAGGACACATATTATGGTTACATAGTGGACATATGGGAACTTGACTACGAAGTAGATTTTAAGGTCCCTTTGTTTAAGTGCAAATGGGTCAATGTGTCAGGAGGCAGGGTATAGGTAGACCCACAGTACGGAATGACAACAGTGGATCTGAACAATCTTGGGTACACTGATGAACCGTTCGTCCTAGCCAATGATGTGGCACAGGTTATCTATGTGAAGGACATGTCTACCAAACCGAGAAAAAGAAAAAATAAGGAAGCGTATACATCATACGATGAGCCAAAGCGCCACATAGTTCTTTCAGGAAAAAGGGACATCGTGGGAGTGGAGGGCAAGACAGACATGTCCGAAGATTATGAAAAGTTTCATGAAATTCGTCGCTTCAAAGTCAAGGCTAACCCAAGCATCCTGATAAATGATGAAGATTATCCAGGGTTACGGCGCAACAAGGAAAGGACACAAGCGAAGAAAAAGTGAAGACTTTCTCCACAACTATAATGATGATACCATGCCGACTTTCAACCTTTTTGAAATGTATGTTGTAACAGACAGGTGAGCACTGCGCTTCTCCCTTCATCGTCCCTTCACTCAGGGCTTATAAACCGCTGCGAGTGCCTCTTGCTTGGCGAGGTGGGACTAAAAAACAGCTGCAGAAATAATCAACTAAAAAAGTCTTTTACCGGTTCATGCCACGAACCGGTACAAAAAGCTTCTCGTGGGGCCCAGCCTTAAAATCTCTACCAAATAAAATGCCTTTGTACTAAAATTATATAGAAATTTGTTCAAAACATTAAAAGCCAAAAAGAATTATCATAGAAGAAAATAAATAAGTACTTAGAATTTTGTTACAAACTTTAATAGCAAAAAGAATTATCGTAAAAGAAAATAAATAAGTAATTAGAAACAAAAAAGAAAGCAAAAAAAACTGGGAAAAAAATTAAAATAAAGGAATCAACTAAAAAGCTTTTGTAAAACTCTAGTATTATTGAAACTAAAATTATATAGAATTTTGTTACAAACTTTAATAGCAAAAAAGAATTATCATAAAAGAAAATAAATGAGTAATTAGAAACAATATAAAATAAAAAAAAGTATTTTGTTGTAAGTAGAAACAAAACAAAATAAGCTAACTAGCACTTTGAATTTAAGTAGAAACAAAACAAAAAACAAAACAAAAATAATGGAAAAAAATTAAAAAATAGATTCGAATTTAGAGAGAAATTCAACCTAAATTCAAAGTGCTAGTTAGCCTAACTAGCTCTTTGAATTTAAATTGCTAGTTAACCTAACTAGCTGTTTGAATTTAGGCTGAATTTTGTCTCCAAATTCGTACCGCTCGATATTGCAGCCGCGGCGGAGCTTATAAACAAGCTCAGCAACCCTTCGCTTGGCGAGGTGGGACTAAACATCCAACCGCACCGCGGCTCTGGCAGGCACATGCCTTTAGTCCCGGTTGGTGGCTCCAACCGAGACCAAAGGCCCCTCTTTAGTCTCGGTTGGTGGCACCAACCGGGACCATAGGTCTCTGCTTCCTGCCCTTTGGGTTGCCGAAAAGATGTCTTTGGTCCCGGTTGGTGCCATGAACCGGGACCAAAGGCCTCTGCTTCCCGCAGTTTGGGCTGCCGAAAAGAGGCCTTTAGTCCCGGTTGGCGCCACGAACCGGGACCAATGCTTCTGCTATATAAGCCAACACTTTGGAAATTTTCAGATTTGACGTCGCCGTGAGCTCATCCACGCCCAACGATGCCGCGAGCTCATCCACGGCGCCGCCAGGCTGCCCCGTCGCCGTCGCCCGTCGCCCGTCGCCCTCCGCCCCCTAGCCCACGCCGTCGCCCGTCGCCGTCGCCCTCCGTCTCCCGCCGTCGTCGCCGTCGCCCTTCGCCGCCCCCAAGCCGTCGCCCGTCACCGTCGCCGTCGCCCTCCAACCCCCGCCGCCGTCGCCTTCGCCCTTGCCGCCCACGCCGTCGCCCCGGCCGCCCCCGATGTGAGCCGCCGCCGCCATGGCTCTGTTTTTTTGACCTCATAAATAATACGAGTTTCTTGCGACCAAACTTTTATTGACCTTATAAATAATACAAGTTGACCTATCAGAACTTAAAATCACCAGTTTGTTGGAGTGCCACAGTTTGTACTTTTATCTAATATGGCATATAGATTTCACATATATATCATATATAAATGTTCAACACACTCACGAATTTACTTCATTTCCATACATGTCTAAATCTAATGAAGTGTTTGACTCGATACACCCTACTTCTGGATAAGTTGAATTAGATATGATTCACAAGGACGGGGTGCTATATTTAAAAGCATAGCATGGATTATTTGTGTGGTACATTTTTTTAATTATTGACAATTCAATATGTCATATATATGTTGTCATGGTGAAATCCTAACTACATATACTTAGGTTTAATTTATGTTACTTGAATCCTAACTGTATATATTGTCTTATCTTTGTTGATGTATTCTCTACATAGTAAAGACGTTTCCCGTTCCACTAAGAAAAGATGTTTCCTATTTGTACAATATAATAATTCAAACACTTTCACTCAAAAGAAAGAAAGACAAAAATGATGTGCAAATAGCGACACGTGTATAGGCCAAACAAAAATTTATGCAATTTGCTAAAGGTGAATAAGAACAAATTTGTTTGTGCTGGTGGGTCCACCCCGAGGAATCCATAGTGGATAAGGAGGTGTCCTCTACCTGGCAAGATGGAGAATACATACCCAACACAAAGATGCTCACTCAAAAGGGAGCACTAGTGATTTGTTCAAACTTATGATGGTGGCCGGGAAAGTGCAAAAGGGAAGACCTTGACATGCCAAAACATAAAAATAAATCCTTGGTTTGCACACATTACACAAACATGGTACATCCATGTTTTTTTTATTGGTGGAAGGCATTAGGTCCAGCAGCACATATCAGCTGAGGATGATCATATGCTGATATGGAAAAGTTTTAGGACAAATCGCCACATATGGAAGAAGAGAGGAGGGCCCACTTTTTTATTGATAATTGGACCACCAAGGAATCTGATCAAGAAAGAAGGAAAGATCATGCACGTGTCGCGGGGCTAATTGTCCAAGATGTTTGGGTAGTAACTTGGATTTGTTTTTAATTTTCTTTAAGAAGGAAAGAAGGAAAGATCATGCATGTGTTTCTTAATCGCTCCGGCCGCCCCCAATGTGAGCCGCCATGGCTCTGTTATTTTTTTGATTTGTTGTTTTTAATATTTGATTTGTAACATTTCATTTCTATATACATATATAGTTGTATAATGCTCATTTCATGCATGTAACTTTGCATTTTTCATATACGTATGTTTGAAGAGACCGGGGGTCTTAACCTCCTTTTCAAACAAAAATATACCCATATGACCAACGTCTGATGGGTAGCGTGAGTCGTTCCTTCTTTGTGCGCGATATTTGGCAGAAATATGGCCTCAAATCAAAAAGGTTCAACAAGAAAGTTGTTTGTATCACCCATATATATATTTGAAATTGGGCGCACCTCCATCCGAGATCATATGTGGACTGTGGTACCCAAAAATGAAACTGTTGTCTCAACCATACTTAAATCCGAGTTTGGTTAATTTTTAAAGAATGATTAAAGGATTTGGAATACTTCCATTTTATGCGAAGCCCAGCAACATCATAAATAGATGTGAGGTCACGGTGCATTGAACAACACATTTAAATGAAATATAATAAAGCATAGAAGAGTTTCATTCAACTTATTGATTTTGTTATTTTTTAGTTCATTTTATGATGCCTATCCCGCATCCTCGTGGTCGACTCGGCGGAGGACACCTGCTTGATCAGAGGGGCCATGTCCGGGACTGGGCTCCGCCCGGCTGGTATTGCGAGGTGCTACCTTCCGGGGGACGTAGGTTGGTGAGGAGGCAGCCCGTTGTTGACCCGATCCTTGTTTGGTGGCGGTCGCGTGGGCCAGTGACGGTGCCGAGGCTTCCGGACACCGCGGAGGTGGTACGTCACCGTGTCAGCGAGGAGGACGAGCACGTCCGTCGCTACATGGTTGCGTTGGAGGGCAGGTTCGACAATACCTGGCAGGTTCTTCAGGGATCTCACTCGAGCTACGATCCTGTGATGGTTCCTTCTCTTTGGGTGTCCACCGCCCTCGACGATACCTGTCGGACGCTACGGTTCTAGCTGTATTAATGATGCTTTATGTATGGTAGTATTCGAGGAGTATTAATTAGTGATAATATTCGACGATGTATGGACACAAGAGATCGATGATGTAGTCTTGCTTATAATTGAATGCATGCTAATTTGAATACTACTTTATTTTACGATTTGTTTCTTCTTATTGAATGTTCAAATGGGAAAAGTACTCCTACTTTGAATGCTAAAATTAGAGAGCACTATGCAGAAATCTAGGAGCCCCCCTCCATCATCCGTGTCGTCGTCCCCGTTACCGACCCCCCTCCGACCTCGAGTCAGGTCTATATTGTTTTATGCTATTTTACCTTAAATAGGGTATTTAATTAGGTCCTCCCTAATACTAATGATCATGTTGCTGTAAATGTTGTATGCCAATGTTGTAAAGGGTAGTAATTAGTCTCTTCTGCTGCTTTTCAGAGATGGAGTTCTTCACGGTTATACTTGAGAAATCCTCCAGGCTCGTGCTGCCGCACAATTTTTTTAAGATGCTGGATGGCCATCGGCCACAGAACATGAAGCTGAGGCAGGCCGACAAAGGGCTTCGGAAGCTGTGGGACGTGGAGGTGGTGTTCGACGCCGATGGCCGCATGTACCTAGATCGTGGCTGGAAGCAGTTCGTCCGTGCCTACGACCTGGGGATCGAGTACTTCCTTGTCTTCAGGTACGATGGCAATGCCATGTTCACCGTGAAGGTGTTCGACACGACTATGTGTCGGAGGCACTAGCAGGACGACGATGATGCTGGTACGCTCTGTCTCTTCTTCCTCTCCATTAGGCTATCTATCACACCCATTTAAAAAAAACCTTTTTGCATTTGTCAAGGCAATGGCAGAAGGAGCAGCGAGTACTGCGACAGGTGCTATGTCTATGGAAGTAGCGACTCTGGCAGCAAAAGTAGCAGCGACTCTGGCGACAACAAAAGTAGCAGCGACAATGGCCTCGCGATGGATGTCCCACAGCTGGGCGACAGGGCCATGCCAATTCTGGTAGAGGAGTACATCCCACAACCTGGCCTGGGGCTTCGCCGCTCTAAGCGCATCAAGATGATGAAGGAGAAGGTGAAGAAGCAGGAGTGAATATCTTAAGAACCTGATGGCTTTAATCTTTATAGTATAAACCTTTTAAGTACGATAGTGTTGAACTGCTACTGCACTTTTAAGTATGATGGTGGTGTGCCTGATGAAATTTTGTGCATGCTCATGGACGCTCCTTGTTATTATGATGTATGATGATGCATGATTAGTAGGACTTGTTATTATATATGATGATGTATGATGCGAGCATGAAGAGTTATTATATATAACGGGTGAAATGAATTGGTAAACCAAGCACGAAGATAAGAGAGGACACTTCTCTCTATTATCTAGCTAATAACAACCTAAATTAACCCCCAAAACCCCAAAACGAGCCACTTTCAAAAAAAAAACCTCAGCTGCAGCGAGTTTCTCACGCGTGGATGCCTTTTTGTCCCGGTTTATGTCACCAACCGGGACCAAAGGCCCCCCTTCCTGGGCTGCCCACAGCGGCCACGTGGATGCCCATCTGTCCCGGTTCGTGTAAGAACCGGGACTAAAGGGGGGAGGCATTAGTAACGACCTATTAGTCCCGGTTCAGGAACCGGGACTAATGGCCCTTACGAACCGGGACAAATGCCCTGTTTTCCACTAGTGTGGGCATGGCCAAACTTGTCCACTAGCCCTAGGAGGGAGTAAACAATGTCTAGATGGCCTTGGATGATGTGGAAAAGCCATGAGTTGAGGAGAACGTAGAGAGATGCGGGACAGGTGGCTGTCCAGAGATGCAAAAGTGGGTTTTAGCCCACTCCATGATTGACCCGAGGCCATGCAAAGTTTACAGGAGGTACAGGGGAACTAGGAGGAGACCTAGTAAAATTTTGAGCTAAAGGAGAATAGTGGAAGGAGCAAAAATAGCATGTTTGGTAAATAAGAATACGTCTTTGATGTAGTCTTGGTAAAGTTAATGGAGTCTACTTGATAAGATATTTAATAGGGCAAATTGTTATGTGAAAAAGAGGTTTATCACCAAATTTGGGATCTGTTGATGATAGTTTCCAATGTAAACTCTATAAATTCGACAAATGGGCAGAACTGGTTGGCACTAGGTCTATCCAAGAAAATTAATTCCCCATAATGCACCATTTGGTGTGGTGGCATTATTTGAGGATTAGAGCATTCCCAAAAACTTTGGGACGAATTGGGGAAACTTGACAATGCAATATTACCAAACTGCAAAAATCAGCAGGAATGGTTTTGGGGGGATTTGTACAAGTGGATCTGTTCTCTTTGATGCACCAGTTAGTGTGGATGTATTATTAGAGCATTAGAACATATCCATAAAGTTTGACAATAATTGGAGATACTTGGCAATGTAAAGTTGCTGATGTTTGGATCTCGACGGAGAGGGTTTTCGAATATTTTTGTGAATCAAATCAACTTGGAGATGAAACTTGGCAAGATCATGAAATATTTCATGTGTGATAGGCTATAATTTTACTGGAACTATTTGATAATATTTCTTGTATAAATATTTGAAATACTTGAAATACACAGACCAGATTTTGAAGGGTTTTGTCCAATATTTTGAACATGACCATGTGTTGAAACTCTTATATATGGATTATATATGTCCACTAAATTTCCCTACATATTGTCAATTATTTTGAAAGCATAAAAATAATTTTCCCCTATAAATTTAGTAAAATAACTTTTAAAATAATAATTTTATGGTTTTGGGAAGTCCTTTTGATAATGGGACCCAAATAAAATATTTGGGGAAAAACATCTCCCCTAATTTGAGGACTTGCAGCACAAACCTCAATTCAGGGCTTTTTTGCAAGCAAAAAATCCAATAAATGCTTTTGGGTCAAAATAATAATTTGTAAAAATAGGTTTATGTCCTATACACATGGCATGGTCATTGGGCAAAGATTTGGTTCAATAAGAAGAGTCTAGAGAGTAGGAGGAAATTTTGTGATTTTAAACACAAGTAAGCAAACAAGCCATCAGCAATCAATTCAAGCATCACAAGCATGCAAAAAGTTTTAATTGGTCCTTATTTTTGAGCTATGTTGACTTAGTCAGGTGAGGCAGACACATGGTGTGACAGAGGCCCGCCCTGATGTTTTTCAAAAGGGGCACTAGCTGTCATGAGTTTACCTCGGGGATATCCCACCGATAGTTAGGGACATGTTGGCAATGTCAAAAGTGACCGTTTCTATCCTGAAGTTGATCTCGCTACCAAATGCTACCAGCAGAGTGATCTTCCCCGAGGGCTACAGTCTTCCTCGGTTGACTCCCTAGAAGGATCTCGTCGCCCTGAGATCCGTATCGGGAATCTGTAGTCGCTTGATCATGTTGAGCGAGATCATTTTCAAACCAGCCCACCGTCGACTAACATCTTTGTTGCCTTGAGGTTGCAATGCGTTGGCGAAACCAAGAATGGCACATATCCAACAATAGTTGTGCGGTCGGGGTTATTCTAAGCGTCAAAAATTATGCGAGTGTTGGATCATTTGAGGCACTACCTTGTGTCTGTTGCTGGTTCTGCCCCGTTCACTTCACGGCCCACTTCATGAGCTTTCTGTGGGAGGAGTACAAAGTTGCGCCTCCGTCAACACACATAACATCTACAGCCTTCCAGAACTCCTGGACATCATATCCTTCTTCCTCCTAATTGTTATCTGCTTCTTGATCGTCTGATTTATTGTCTCGGCCTCGAGCAGGTTTCTCTTTGTGCTGCTTGGCCCTGCCACGGCAACGGACACGGTTCTTCTTGCCAGATCCACATGCATCATCTTGCCGTTTCTCCTTGTCGTGCCTTTCATACTCTTGCTTCTACTTCTCAGCAAGTTGTTCTACTTAGCAGCACTCGATGATGTCGTGGCCCTTGGTGACGTTAATCTTGCAGTACGGCGTGCCGGTCTTCTCCCCTACCATGACCTCGTCCTATCTGCAGTAGGAGGCAATGTCCTTGCCGAACCCATCATTCTTGGTCGTCTTGCCGACATTGGAGTTGACGACTCCTTCGACAACCATGCTTGTCTTGCCCTTGCGCCTTTGGTTGTGGTTTCGCCCTTATTTGTGGAAGCGGGCACGTTCTCGTCGTCTTCTGAGTCGACTTCTGCGCCAGCGTCCTATTCGGGGAGCCTGCTTCCTTCTTCAGCCCATGCGCACCTGTCAGCCAGAGTGTAGAGCTCGGCGTCGTCCCGTACCTTGTTGATGCTCATCTCCTCACGCATCCAGATATTGCGCACATTCGTGTGGACGCGATGATCATCGCGGCATGGTGGATACCAAAGATTCTGTGGTGCGCACAACTGAAGCTCTGGATGTACTTGCGGAGGGTCTCGTCGTCTCTCTAAGGGATAACATGCAAATAACTGGTCTGCCTCGAGAGTGTGCGTCCCCCATGGTACGCGACAACAAATTGGTTGCATAGGTCCGTCCAGGAGGAAATAGTCCCCTCCGGCAAGTCCATCACCCAACTCCTCATGTTGGGCTTGAGCGCTAGTGGGAAGTAGTTCGCGAGCACTTTCTCACCGCGTCCCCCGGTAGCCTGGACCGCTATGGTCTAGTTGCCAAGAAACTCTAACATGCTAAGCTTGGCGTCGTATTTGTCCAGGAGCTCGGGCTTCAAGGCTTTGCTAGAAGGCCAGCGGACTTTCCCCAACTCGCGGGAGAACGCCGGGCAACCAACCTCGTAATATAAGCTATGAGGGACTCTCGGTGTTGGCGCGGTGATGGTTGGATCCACTCGACCATCTAACTGGCGACGCGTTTCCCATCGCCTCTCGATAGTGGTGCGCGCGTCCTTCTTGCGCCTGTCCTTCAAGACCTTGCATTGGTCCCTCTTCTGCCACGAGTCCATTGAGGCATAGGAGATCTTGTTTTGAACATCGGTCCCGTGGGAAGGTTGTAGCTGTTGTGGGGCCGACTGTACCGTAGGTGCTCTGCCTGCATTGTGTCTGGTGGTGGGCCTCGTTGGAGCCGTGTGGCATGCACGCGAAGACCCTGTTGCGTCCGGCCTTTCACGGGTTGCGAAGCTCAACAGGCTCTGTATAGTCGTCCTCCAGTCCTCCATGTTCTCTGGTGCAGGTGGGAAGTTCTGCAGCAGGTGGGCCTACACCATGGCTACCCCCTTGGTTTTGGGCATGGAGCGTTGTAAGGCGTGGGTGGCACTCGTATTCCTCGCAATGGCAGAAGGAGTGTCTTCCTGCACAATCACCCGCTGTCCATGCTCACCATGGGACTATTGACAAGGTTGGCCTCGCATGTCATGGGAGTATCCCGTAGGGGTCTTGTCCGCATGCCGTCGTGGGTCGCTGTTACGTTTTCAACGTATCAATAATTTATGAAGTATTCATGCCATGTATTCCTGTGTTTACAACACTTTTATATGGTTTTGAAGCACTTTATATGATGTATTTGGAACTAACCCGGACTAACTTTGTTTTGAGCGCAATTACCATGGTTTTTTTTTCTTCAGAAAATGGAAGTTCTCGGAATCGCCCAAAACTTTTTAATATTTTTGTGGAGGAAATAAGCAATATTGGAGCCAAGAACCTCCGGAGGGGAGCCACCTATGGGGCACAAGCCACGGGGTCGCACCCTCATAGCTTGTGGGTCCCATGTGGCTCTGTTTGGCATGATTCCAACGTTGAAAAATCTCAAATATACCAGAAACCCCAGAAGTAAAAAAATGTAACTTCCACTGCGCAGCCGCAACTCTGTGTATCGATGAAAAACCCATCCGGTGCCTTTCTAGTACCCTGTCGGAGAAGGGAAATCATCATCGATGGCCATCTTCGTCATCCCGATGGAGGCCATGATGAGGAAGGAGTAGTTCACCCTCAGGGATGACGGTATCTACCAGTAGCTATGTGTTCAATCTCTCCCTCTCTCGTGTTCTTGAGATGACACAATCTTGATGTATCACGAGCCTTGTTAATCTAGTTGGATCATATGATGTTATTCCCCTGCTGCCATGTTGTGATGAATTGAATTTTTCCCTCTAAGATATTATTATGTTGGATTGAATATTTTGGTTTCAGAAAACTTGATGTATGTATTGCATGCGGGTACCCCTAGTTACGTTGGGGTATTCAAGTGATTCACTTGATATATGTTATGGCATAAACTGTCGGACTCCGGTGACTTTGGGGATCTATGCGTAGGGGTTGATTGCATGTTTTCATACTATGTTCTTTGATAGAAATCTTGGGGTGTTCCTTGAAGTTCTTTTTGTTTGATGCATGACACACAATTTAGCCACGGATACTTGAGGTGACATTGGAGTATCTAGGTGATATTCGGGTTGATCGATATGTATCATGGGTGTTATTCTAGTACGAATTCTAGGTCTGTTTGCGATGCTTATAGGAATAGCTCAAAAGATTGGTAAGAAAGAATAATTTTGAGGTGGTTCTACTATGTACACCAATTTCATCTTATTGTTCTCCACTAGGTAGGAACTTTGGAGTGATTCTTTGTTGCATACTGAGGGATGATGATATGATTCTACAATACATGAATTAGCTTCATCGCCGTCTGCCATAGCAGACGGCAAAGGACACAACGAACAACAAAGAACTTTGTTGTCGGTCTTCCTAGACAAGCAGAAGGCAAAGGTGCTATACAAGAAAGCACATCTGTCACCCCCGTTAGGTGGCTAACAACAACCTTTACCATCTTCTAGCTGACAACAAGGAAGCTATGCATTTGTCATCTAGTAGCTGACGTTATCCTATCTCCGTCAGCCCTGCCATTTGTCGTCTGATTGCCCTACCCTTTTCCGGCTGCCTACCCCTGCCCTTTGTCATCTGCCTGGTGCTCCAAGGTTGCACATGTAGCTGCCAAATGGCACCTTTGCTATCAGTTGACAAACGGCAAAGGCCTTTCCCGTCAGCTCGCTGACGGCAAAGTGCGTGTATTACTGCTTTTAAATGTTTTTTTTGTTGTTCCCTCAATTTAAAAAAAATACATATATGATATATATAGATTTGAGCACTAATATAGGCCATGAGTTCCCAACAATTACTACGTAATATCCAACACAAGAGAATTATTAAAGAAGAGCACACATATATGTAGGCTACTAAAGGAACCAATACAAAAAGTTTCATATTGTTCATCTATGCTTCGCTTCACATTGTTCTTCAGTACGAATCAAAACTAAACACTAGCAGTCCATCATGCCACCTTACATGAATTGAATCAAATCTGCAAAACTGGAATAAGAAAATTAGTAGTACTAGTAGTAGTAGTAGAAGAAGAAGAAGAAGAAGAAGATTTGAAGAAGAAGAAGAAGACTATAAGAAGAAGAAGAATAAGAAGAAGATGAGGAACACTAGAAGAAGAATAAGAAGAAGAGTAAGAAGAAGAATAAGAAGAAGAAGAAGAAGAAGAAGAAGAAGAAGAAAACTTACTGTCATCGTCATCAACAAGGTGAAGCACCAGGGTTGCTAAGGCCGGTTTCACTCGGAGAAGGTGTGTGCGATTTGGCTCGGGAGTTATGATGCACCAAAAATATTTGCAATGTCTCGTTAGCATGATGACACTCAAATGTTAAGACTAGTAACTAATGACCATTCAAATGAAACTCACCATTCCTGCTATACTAATGACTGGCATCAGCGGAGGGGTCTGACCGGTCTTCTCTCATATAGAGTGCATATTTGTTTTTCATGAGTCACTCGCATTAGTTAGTAATGAAAACTAACATTTACGTGCATGATTTGGATGATATGCAGAAGAAACTTACCATGAGGAGCTCGTACATGGCTTGGTGAGCTGCCTCATTCCGTACCCTCTCTTCCTGCAACAACCGAATCGTCTTTTCCTCTGCGGCCAGTTCTTTCTGCGCCGCCAACCAGTCCCTCTCCTTCAGAAACGCCTGGGTTGTCACTCCCTCTTTTTGAGGAGCAGCCCGCAACACCACTCCTTGTTAGCTTTGTAATCATCGATGGATGAAAACACAGTGTAATGGTGGAAAGATATTTGAGTCTGTATAACTAACCTCGATGGCGAGATGAACTGGCTGTGGATGAGTCCTTTTCTCAAGACATGAGTCCATCACCATTGGCTATCGAGCCGTGGGTCCTCCCGCCACCAACTATCATCACCAGCTCTGGATCAGTAGGCTACAGGCTCAGGTTAAAGTCCTATCCTTTCCTCGCCTCCCCTCCTCATTGTACCTTATGGCTTGTGGTGGGAGGAGATGTTGGTGAAATTTTCTGGATAATCGAGGTCACAATCACAGAATGCCTTGGGATTTTTGTACGAGGCAGTATGGGCCATGGCATAGAGGTTGTACCTCTGTGTTATTGTTTCTTGCCTAAAAGAGAGGTAGAAAGTATTAGTTAAGAGCTCAAGCTAGCATGAAGAGTGAATCTCATGAATCACGAAGCAAACCACATACACAGTTCCGCCCAAACTGATATAAGTTGGCACTGCATTGATGGTGTGGCATACCAACCATTTGGGAATGTCGGTCCTTCGCATTGATGTGGACAATTCCCCATTGGCCTCTGCACACTCATCCACCAACGCCTCCCAACAATTCATCTTATCCGCACACCATCTCAGGGGCACCTAAGTTAGTAAAGAGAAATTTGAGTGCTACGCCTACGAAACAAATCAAGGAAACTAACTACAAGGCCTTAAGAATAGGTAATTACCTTCACGTACTTCTCCTTCTTCAGAAACTTTCCATGGCACGACGGGTTTTTCTTCTTAATACCACGCATGGCTTTGTAGTCTCGAACAGCCTGCGGCTGAGCCTCGTGTCGTAAGTTATATAATAGGCGCTTGCACTCGGTATCGATAACCTTTGCCACGACCTCCTCGTATCCCTCCTCACATCTATAGAAAGTATGCAATCAAACAAGACAACATTAATTAGTACAGTAAGTAGCTATTGGTCGTTTTAATTGTGTAAATAAGAAATTACCGAAAAGCTTCTGATCACCATCTCACCCCTCGTGTTGCACAAGACATAGTCGATCATCTGCTCCAGCAGGGTCGAGGCAGCGAAGTAGTGCTCCCATCTCAATCCTAGCTGTGGAAGCTGACCCTCACAAGGCAATGTGATAAAACTGGGGAAATTTTGCCGTGAAAGCACACAAAGGATGGTGTTGGGCTTGCGGAGTCCATTGGCGTGATCCCAACCCCTGAAGTATGAGAATGCCAACGCGTTAGTTATTTGTAGAAACGTGAAGGGAAAAGGTACAGAAAGAGTAACTGCACTTACTTCTCCCCATTAGGGCTAATCACCCGCCTCTGCTCGGGGGTCGCTGGTACACGGTGACCCCTCAAGCACCTTGCCCTCACTATCAGCAAACTCATGCCTGCCACCATCAGCATGGCCACCCGGCCCTTCAGCTAGATCCATCTACGTACCCCATTCGGATGTCTCCCGGGATGTATGCCCATCTGGAGTTTCGTGGGTCGAAGCCTCTGGGACCGGAGTCTCATGGAAAAAAGGCCTGTCGACCCGAGGCTCGTGGGGCGAAGGCCCGTTGATCAAGGATCGTGGTCCAGGGTCCCCGTAGTCTCCACCCAGACGGGTCCACCCTAGGAGTCATGTACTCGGGTGAATGAGCAAGGGGTGGAAGCAAGGAAGGCGTGGCAGTCTGCCTACCTCTTCCATGGCCACATCCTTTACCTCTATGCTTCTTCCATCCCCGACCTCTTCTCTTCGTAGGCAACGACACGAATGAATAAGCACCGGCGGGTGTCCCCATACTGTCTATCAAAAGCCTCCGAAGAGATAGGGGTGGAATGGAAGTAGGCCCCCCATGTGGTGCTGACGAAGAAGTACCCATGGAGTGCTCTGGACCCATGCCCACCATATTTCAACATCAGCCATGACAAAGAGTAAAAGAAATTAGTAAAACGTAAAAAATGAATACCTAACATGAATAATAATACGTACATAATTTAAGTTGGGATGCATACAAACTCATAATAGTCTGGATTGTCTATATATGCTCCCGGATTAATAAATGCATCATCATCATCACTATCACACGTGTCGGCATGAATGAGGTGCTCATCGGGTTCAGCAACATCAACATGTCGAAGGCCTTTGTGTAATTCTTCAATCATTGACATGTCAACCATAGCAGTAACCTCTTCTAGTTTCGGCTCTTCTTGTTCCGGCTCAGGGGTGAAGTCGGATTCACTATCCCCGTCTACTTCCATGTTCTTGGGTGAAGTAGAGAGGTTCTTGAAACATTTTTTGAAAGAATTGTTTCTTGGAATAATTCTCCTTCAGATGTGTCTCGGTTAATGTGAGGTTCATAATCCTCTTAATTGGGGGTCGGTGTTCTTGGTGAAAGCACATATGCTCCCTTGGTTGTTTTCATAATTCATGACAACATACATTGTATCTTGGACTAACACTTTTACCTAGTCTATTTCAAGTATAGTGCACAGAGAGCTTTGGCTAGAGGATTGTGAGGAGATGCCCCTTTGATGCAAGGAAGGAATAGGATGAGCCCAAGCTTCAAGCAAGAAGACTCTTCATTTCATAATTTGTGAGTAACCACTTTGAGTCCATAGTAAAGACAATACTATTAAAAGGGGATGAGGTATTATGATGAATTGGTTTCTCAAGTGCTTAGTGATAGCCACCAAAAATATTCAGCCATTCCCCCGCAAAAGAACTCTATCCAAACCTAAACCAGCAAAACTGGTGCCACCAACATTTCCAACTCGGCCCTAGCAATTTTACACTTAGATATATCCTATGCCAAACCCACCATATCGGTACAACCAACATTCCTATCGGTGCCACCGAGATTGGGTGACCAACCTTCTATTGAGTTGATTTTAAGTTTCGGAATTTCCGATATTGAAATCAGACTCACCGAGTTTGGGAAAACAGTCTATTTCATCGTATCGGTACCATCGAGATTCCTATATCGGTCCCACCGAGAACTCATAAGTTGCCACATTAAGTGCAACTCGGTAACATCGAGATTCATTTTGGTGTCACCGAGTTAGGCTATAATGTTGTAATGGTTGGATTTTGGGAGATGCCTATATATATACCCCCACCTACCTCTCATTCGTAGAGGAAGCACTCAGAACACACTTACACTTGCCAGATCCATTTTTTGAGAGACAGCCACCTACTCATCTATTGAAATCAAGAGATTCCAATAAAACCATTTTAAACTTGATCTCTAGCCTTCCTAAGTTGCTTTCCACAAGATGAATCTCTCCTACCCATGCCAAATCTATGAGAGAGTGATTGAGTGTTGAGGAGACTATCTTTTGAAGCACAAGAGAGAGGAGTTCATTATTCTACCTCATCTATTACCTTTTGGAGGGTGGGGCCTCCTTGCTTGGTTATGTGTCGCTTGGGAGCCTAATACTTCGTGTTGTGGAGTTGAACCAAGATGTTTGTAAGGGCAAGAGATCGCCTACTTCGTGAAGATCTACCATGAGTGAGGCTAGTCCTGTGTGGACGGAAGCCGTGATAGAATAGACAAGGTCGCTTCTTCAGGGAACCCTTATGGGTGGAGCCCTCCATGGAATCTCACAACTGTTACCCTCCATGGGTTGATGCCTCAACTAACATGGACGTACGATAGCGCCACCTATCGGAACCATGGCAAAAATCATCAGGTCAATTTCTTCGCGTTCGATCTTCCTAAACTCTACTCCTTACTATATGTGCAAAGTCTTTACTTTCCTCTGCCATAGTTGTCGACTAAGATGTGTAGGGTGCACTAGACTTGTTAGAATCACTAAAATACGCAAACCATTTAATTGGGAAAAGTCTAGGATTTGAATTTATCCAAGTACTCTATTCAGCCCCTCTAGACACCTCTTCTATCGATCTCACAATTGGTATCAGAGCAA